>NC_053464.1:9183024-10383024 GCF_015227805.2 Hirundo rustica
TCTTTGTTTTGCAAATAACATTAATTTCCTTTGTACTTAAAGCAGGGCTGATTATACACTAGCAGGGTGTGTTTTCCTGTGATTCATCGTTTGTCACCTGTGAAGAGACTGGGACAAAGGCAGTTCTGTGGGCAGAGCTGGCCCGTGCTCCTGGGACTTCGTGTTCCATCAAAGGGGGGTGCAAGAGGCAGCTCATGGAACCAGGGGTGACCCGGTGGCCTTGGAGTGGCTGTTCCCCAGAGCAGCCCCAAAGGCAGTGCTACAACAAATGTTCTCATCTCCTTTGTATTCAATCTGTAAAATGAACGTGTTTTAAGGAAGGTTCCTCAAGGAGGAATTTTTCCTCCACCAAGATAATTCCTCTACCCAGTTGATGACTGCAATCCTGTGATATGATAGTTGCAGGTACCTCATCATGAGACATTTGGTGACCACAATGTTTAATATTTGCATATTTGGGATGAAAAATTCCAGCTGAATGGAAGATAATATTATATTAAATGATAAGGTAACATTAACATTAAAATGTTACCTTTTTTTCCTATAATTATAATGTTTGTTTTCAAAAAGAAAATCTGCCAGTTCAGTTATTCCAACCTCTTTTTTTTGTTTTGTTTTAAAATAATTTATTTTCTGTATCACTTTAGTCTGCAAACAAAGAAATATCCCTAGACTGATATATACCAGTACAGTGAATGTGGTGTTTGGAGGGAATCCTATTGAAGAAGGAGATGAAGAAACTGTACCATATTTTCCACTGGAAAAGGTACTTAGTCCATGGGCTGGTGTGGCATTTACTGTGCTCCAGGGGGTGGGTTGTGTGAAGGCTGTTCCCAGAGCAGAAGTTGTTTTACTGCAGATGTTCTCCGTACATTCAGCACAAAAAGTGTGTTAAGTAAATACCAATGGACTTAAATTCACTCTGAAGCCAAACTTGTGCTACTAAAGTGTAAGTCTGCTTTTTGTCATAAACAAACTATATATTTACTAAATCTTACTATTTCTAGTCTTGTTTTGCTCAGCTGGTATCTGTGAGCTGACTAGATTGAAATGTTGTCAGTCATAAACAGTAAGTTTGCCTTTACAGATTCAATAATTATCTTATTCTGCTTCCTTACAGCAATTTAATCATTATTCCAGAACCAAGGCCATTGCAGACCAAATGGTTCTTGCTGCTAATGGAACTTTACTCAAAGGTACATAAAAAGCATTTGGGGCTATTCTGTCATTAGGAGCGCTGATGGGCATTCCTTTCTCTGGTTGCTCTTTTATCAATAGTATAACTGAAATAAGGATTTATTTATTTCTATTCCTTTCTTTGGTGGATAATTAGCTGTTCTGATAACACCGATTTGTAAGCACTGTCCAATGGGTTCTCCTTGTAATCCCAAGAAGGTTTTTCAGGCTGCTAAGCTCAGGTCTGTCGCTGCTACTGAATTCAATTTCACACAGAAATGAAATCAAGTTCCCAGGAAGCCGAACCACACAGAACAGTCAAAAAGAGCCTTAATTTTGACAGTGTAAAATTCAGACAAAACGTGTCAGCCATGTGTTGCCATCACATTCTGAGTCACCTGTTGCTCTCTCTCCAAGGAGGGGACAAGCTCCACACGTGTGTGCTTCGCCCGCCGGGCATCTACGGACCAGAAGAGCAGCGGCACCTGCCTCGAGTAGCCGTATGTGGTTTGTAGTCAGCTCTGGAGGACACCACAAGTAGTTGTAAGGCCATAACACAAGTGGTAGTACCTTGGTAGCAGTTCTTTCCCATTCCTGCAGGAATGTGGTGAAAGCTTGGGGACAGGTGATGTGGTGCAGGGTAACAACTAGCAGGAATCCAGCACGGCGGGCCAGGATCGAGCTGGACTTCTCAGTGAGAAGTGGAAGGCTGAAATACCATGGTAAAAGAACTAGATTCCCATCCCTAACATTTAATGGAAATATTGTCTTTCAAATATGCACTTTAGTTTATGCCAAAAAATGTCACTATATTTTGCCACTGCCTATCAGTGCAACTGTCTTTGATTTCCAAAACCACCCACTAGCTGGGTTTTCTCTTGTGGCACGTTTCTTGTGCTGTAATTGTACACAAATACAGCAAATTCCGAGTATTTGGGTTGAGACAAAATCAATATTATAGTGCATAATAAAGGAAAAATGTAGTTATCTCATGTTTCCTGTTTCTACAGATAAATATCCAGCGAAGACTTTTAAACTTCAAGTTTGGGAATCACAAAGTCCAGATGAACTGGGTTCACATAGGAAATCTAGTGCAAGCTCATTTACTGGCTGCTGAGGCTCTCACCTCTGAGAAGGGCTACGTAGCTGTAAGTAAACTGTGTAATCATTGTGTCCTAGTAGCTTGAGTTCTCAAACAGGTTTAATTTTTGATGTTTTGAGATCAAAGAGTGTCCAAAAAGTCATATGCTAAATTCTCTAAAATGGTGTATAGCTCCACAAGCACACAGACAGTGCAAATGCAAATACATTTCGCTCATATTTTGTTGATGGTTTTGTTTGGTTTGAAAATACATAATTTCCTGGCTTACTGGAGAAAAGTGTATTTTTAACTAGCTTAATATATTCACCAAATCTATGTATCCTGTTATTCTCGTGAAAATAGGTTCTGACCCTAGATGCATAAAATTTAGACCAACAATTCTGAGGCATTCCAGTTGAATTTTAAAGGTTTTTCTTTTTGTTCCACTGGTCATAATTGCAACACCAGTCTGAGGACTGTGAGGCATTACAGAACTGACAATGGTGCAGCAGCTGCTGCATTCACAGTTCATGAGGGTCCCAGATTTATTTGGGTTGGTAGGAACATACAGACAGGAGGTACTGACACAGGTGAACACCTCTCCATGTGTTCTCAATGAGTTCAGTGCTTGGAAGCCACACAGATGTTTTAGGTTGTGTCATTTCTACAGTCCCAGGTTTGCTTGGGTACTCACGTGTTCCTGGTACTCAGAATCCTCATTCAGAGCACAGCTGGAACTCGACCTCAGAGCTGTGTTTGTTAAATGCCATCAGTGCTGCCCCTTCCATTGCACTCACAAAGGTAATTCTGTGCCCAGCACATCATGAAAAACATAATGCTCCAAGAGCTGTGCTGCTGAGGAAAACTGAGCTCTGATCCACACGACACCAGGGTTATGCATCATGAGCTCTACCACCAGTGTGGGGTTACCACAGTCTCACAAAATCATGACAGGTAGGTAGGTATGAGAGAGACCGAAAATGCCATCCTGTGCACAGTTTTGTCACTGTTTTTCTCTGCTTCTTTACCAGAGTGGTCAGGCTTATTACATCCACGATGGTGAAAATGTCATCTTCTCTGAGTGGATCGTGCCTTTGGTACGTACTGCACAGCCCTGCAGCTCCCAGCACCACGTGGGCACAAGTCCTGTCACTGACTGACACACCAGACCAACTCAGTGAAGTTCAGTGCACATAAACTACTGAATCACTTAACATTAAACTCAGTCCTGTTTTCCCTGCATATCCCAAAGTTCTGCTGGTGTTAAGGGAAGTTTTGGATCCATGTAACTGTGAAGTTTGGCCTTACTGCTTTGAGAGGATTTAGCTGGGAGGTGCAGAACCTTCTGCAGGACAGAGCATTTCATGCTCATGCACGTCCTCTTTGTCCTGGCATCAGCTGCAGCACAGAGGGGAAGCTCATTCAGAATCTTATCTTAGAAGCTAAAAAGAGACAATGCTATATTTTCAGAAATATCAGGCTGGGATTCTAGGACCATGACAAAGTTTTGATCCTGCAATGCCATCCCAGAAAATGGCTGCAGCAGAAAATCTGGCCTGTATTTAACAGTGATTCAGTATTCCAGTCTGGGTCACTTCCCCTTTGGAAATGGGCTTTTATTGGCCTTTACTGTCCAACTGCAGATGAAGGGTGGGAGGTGGGCACCAAAAATGAGTAGTGGGCTTCAATTGCGTTTCTTATTACTTGTATTGACAGGAAGATTAGCTGGGAAAAAAAGTTTAGATACAAGTTTTATCAACATTCTTTTATATTTTTTTCACTTTCATGCCTCATTGGCACCCTCAATTTGGTAAAAGTTCTCTGTTATTCTTTCTTTTTATACCATTTTTAGTTTGAAAAATTAGGCTACAGGAAACCTTGGATACATATTCCTGTTCTCCTGGTTCATATAGCAGGTAAAAAAAAATAAAATACATTCTTAATTATTGTGGGTTGCATGATTTTTTTATTCCTATGAAGCTACGTAGTGGTTTTATAAACACAGGGGCCCAAATTGCAGGAATTATTTAACTTAACATTATTTTAATTGAGAATAATAATTTGTGCCATGTGGTATTAATTATACCAGATAAAGTTTAAAGGCTATTCATAAACTCATCATGAACTTTATAAATTAAACAGTGCCTTTTACCAGTAGAAATTACAGGATGTACAATGCCAGCATTGTCTCAGTTTATTGTTATCCAGATGTCTCATTAAGTAATTTCTATTTCACAGCCACTGTGATGGAATATCTGCACCTGATACTAAAGCCAGTTTTTAGCTTTACACCTTTCTTGACAAGGAATGAGGTAAATATATTTTAAAAAATAATGTTTATATATTTCTGACTCAAATTCTCATTAAGAGAATTGATCATGTCGATTGTCTGCAGCGCAGATCTGTTTTCTGTTCTGTTTCCATTGTAGTATCATTGTTGATATATTTCCATGCAAGTTCTAGAAGTCTGGATATTAAAGTCACTGCTATAACTGTCCTTTTGGCTTTTAGGTGTGGAATGTCACCGTAACTCACACTTTCCGAATAGACAAGGCACGAAATCAACTCGGTTACAAACCAAAGAAATTCTCATTCGCTGATTCTGTGGAACATTATCTAAAAACACGACCTACCTGCCAAGAAGATCACAGATTCCTTAAAATGGTGTTTGTTTTTGTCAGTTTGTTAAGTTTGATCATTCTTTCTTTCTTCTAAAATACAATAACCACTCACCTGTTCCAGAAAACCTCATTTTGTTTCTGAGTATTAATAATCTGGTCATAGTACATTCCTCAGCCACTCTGGACTTTGTTATCCATATTACTATGATGACACCTCTCTGACCTCATTAAGAAAGAAAAACCCAAACAAAAAAAAACAACAAGAAATCTGAAAACATAGGACATAAGAGGAAATGTTCCCCAAGAGCAACACAGTATTACAGCAAAGGAGTTCACCACAAATGGGTGCAGGAATAGTTTGAATGGATCTTCATTAAGTGTTTGTTTCATGCTGGGAAGCATTTTCTAAAAATGATTATTCAGGAGGGGAAGGTGGAAGAAGAGAAACTGTCACAGGACAACAGTGCTGTAACAAGTCCAGTAGCTCCAGTGAAGAAGGTGACTGAACAACTCTTCTGATGAAGCTACAGCTGCTGTCAGCCTGAGGAATTACAGAGACCTGGGAACCAGTGCAAAAAAAATGGAAAGTAAATATTTATAAATAATAGGTGATCAGAGGAATGAAAATCATATTTATGTTAAATAGCTTTATTGTTCTAAAGCTTTGTAAAAATGTAAGAAATATCATTATGTGTGTTTGTAAATCAAATATCCTTTCAATGCAATAAATAAATAATAACTGAAACAAATACTGTTTTTAAGGAGCTTGTGGGAAGGTGGAATTCAGCCGGCTGTCAGTGCTCTCTGGAGTCACATTCTCCACAACCCTGTGGCAGTGCTGGCACACACTGTGTGTTCAGAGAATTGCATTTTGGGGTGAGCAGAGAAGCCAAGCACTAAGACAGGCGTGAGAATCCAGTCTCTCTCCTTTCCCCTTTCTTAAGTCTTACATCAGTTGCTTCTTGGGTGGATTGCACTACGTGAGCCACCTATGCTACATGTACACACCATGTAGCCCAGACAAACCTTAAAGGTGTTAGGAGTTTTTCTTTAGGAACCAGCTTTGCTCTGACCAGGGAGCAGCTGCTCCCTCTCTTGTACCCCTCGTGAACCAGGAGAGTTGGATTTGCCATGGTGGGTCATGGGAAGACAATGATGGAACAGCTCTGGCATCTGATTATCTCCGCTCCGTATTCATTTTGCCTTTTCTTTGCATTCTACAGGATTTTTAAGACCAGTAAGTTTTTAGAGACTCTAAATCTATAGGATAGGCGGGAGAGCCAACAGCAAGCCTGTAAGAATAAACCTTACAGGTAAAAGACAATACACAGTGACAGGAAAATGCGTAAGCAACCACAATTAACACTGCAGCTTCTGTAAGCAAAGATTTGTTTGACTCTTATTTTTTTTCTCTTCACTTATCAAATAGTTCTGTGTGCAGTGAAAGCAACAGAGTCTGCTTTATTATGGATTTGCATTTGGAGATTGTCCTTGTCCATAGCAAGTGAGCTCCCGATTTACATACATCCTCCTTTAGCAGGGGCACTGCTCAGCCCTCTCTCCTATTCCTAGCAATTGACAAGAAGCTTAAAGAAGCTCTGTATATATGAGACCTTTATCCAGGTTTGATTAAAACCAGTTAAATTCAAAATTTATCACTACAGAGCTGCAGCTGAGCCAGCAAGTGCTGCAGGCAGGCAGTACCATGTAAGCCTTTACTCCTAGGATTGCAGAATAAAAAACCACAAGTGTAAAGTTACTTCCCAGTGAGAGCATTTTAGCTGCATGCAAACATTCAATTTGGTTCTAAATTAGTTACTTATAAATCTTTATTTTTATTGGACTAATAGCTCAGGATGTATCCTGGATTACACCAACACTTTTAACAAGAGTTCAGGTTCTGGCCTCGTTTGGATGCTCCTCAGTAAGGACTAACCAAAGAATTCACTGGCTTTGTGGTTGTAAGTCTCTCTGGAGCCCCATCATTTCAGTCCTGTAACACCAAACCTGTGGTTTGTTATTTTGGGTAAGATGCTTTTCACATCACTGCTATAACAGCACTGATTAACAATAACTGGCTTCAGCACATTGATTTATTTTTCTTACAGATGCAGGTTTTGGGATTTTTAAAACAACCCTCAGTACCAGCTGGGAATAGCCAGCTCTTGTATTTCTGTGAGTCTTTACTGAGTCTCAGTTCAAGCTGGGTCTCATTTGAGTTACTCCTAACAAACTGCAGTGTGTCTTTAAGTAATTAAAATTTAATATGAACATTCAGATATAGCACAGCTGTAACAAAAGAGGTAAACGTGTTCAAAGCTTAACTTTTGCCTGGAATGGGTAACTGAAATTCTGCATTTCCTGACCCTTTTCACACCCTCCCAGACTCAAATGACCACAGGGAGGCTCAGGTGGAAAGGGACCTTAGTGCCTATTTGTTTATTTGTGCCTCTTTGGGAACTCCTGCTGTTTTGCAGGTGTCTCAGCAGTTCTGCATCCCTATGAGCCATGTCCCGCCACCGACTGTCCAACCAGTAGGCAGGAGGGTGGTGGTTTTTACCTGAATAACCTGTTCAACAGGTACCTCAATGTGGCCAGAGCCCTCGCTACTGACAGGATGCTTTTGTGCAGCAGTCACAACTGTGTGAAGACACTCGCAGGTAAGAACCACCACAGGATGCTCCGGGATCCCAGGGATGCTCTGGCAACCCAGGAATACCGTGACACGCTGTGATGAGCAGAATCCCGGGAAAACTGCGCAATCCCAAAGCTGCTGCCAGATGAGCGGGACCCAGGGGTGCGGTGGGAGCCCGGGGGTGCGGTGGGATGTCCGAGACGCTGCGGGATGAGAGAGCGCCGGGGATGCTGCGGGACCCGCCGGGGCCGCTCGGAGGCTGTTGGCGGGGCCGGGCCGGCCGCTCCCGGCCGGAGCCGCTCCGGCAGGCGCTGCCCGCGGCCCCAACGACCCCAACGGCGCCGCCCGAGATCGGGGGACGGGCGGGGGCTCGGCCGAGCACGAGGCCCTGCGCTGCCGCCCGGCCCATTTGCAAGTGAGATGCAGAGAGCCCCGGCCGGGCTCGGGTGGCTTTGAATGTTTAATTGCGGCCGGGGCAGGGACCGGGGTGTCGGAGGGAGTCGGTAGCCGCAGCCTCTGAAATGTCCTGAGTGCCGGTGAGAAACCCCTGGAAGGGCAAGAACCCCCATATTCAGAAAATAAGTGATTCGCTATTACTTTTTCTTAATGCAGTTATTAACCCTTTCTATAGTATAGCAACTATTTTATTCGAGTTCCCCTCGAAAGTGAGGGATTTGATAGCCTTGTTCTCTGATACACCTTCTAAAGTTATAACATAAGGATCAGGCATCCCTGTCCCCTCCTGAAATCCTCATCTATCTCAACTCCAGCACTGCCAATGATAACGACTCGGTGTATTCTTAATTTATGTTAGCTGCTGGTACTCAAAAGAAGCTGGAAATACCACTTCTCTCAGATGTCTGTCTTGGCAGTAAACTGGGGACTGTAAATTTTCGATTACTTTTGTCCTTATCTCTCTTAAACAGGCTGCATTAAAGTCAGATTTTGCTGCTGTGAATAGATCTTGTCAACATGGAACTCCCTGAAATTATCTGCATCCAGGAGTGCTATGGAGCAATTTTCACCATGTAAAAGGAATCGTTACGTGTATCTGGTAGCGCTTGGCAGTATTTCATTGACACAAAACCAAAAATGAGTGGAGTAGCAACACCTCATAACCAAATCTCTGATGGCAAACGGAAAAGACGTGCTAGACCCCTCAATAAAATCAGCATGAGAGCCGTGGTGACAGGAGGCGGTGGCTATTGTGGATACAAGCTGGGATGTGCTCTTGCCAACATAGGAGCTTCTGTTGTTCTGTGTGACATACACAAGCCTTTGTGGGTGATTCCCAATGGAGTGGTGTGGATTGAGGTATGATAAATAATATTTTCCCAACAGTCAAAGTTGGTTCATTTGCCTTTTCTATAATGTCTTAGAAGTTTTCACAGAATCCAAATACTAACTGCTAATTATTTCAAATTTCAGTCACCTTTTTAACTGTTTGAACATCCCGCATGAGTTTTGGTGAATGGATTTTAGTATATCTGAAATGAGGAAACCAGCAAAACCTGTAATGCTCAGAGCAGTTTCACTCCCGACTCCTCAGAATCCTGCCTTCATCTAGACCTTAGTTTAACCACCTGCAGAACAAGCACAGGACTATTGTGAACCTTAATGAATATCTTTAAAGTCCTTTGGGTTCTATAGAAGAAAAGCATAATTATCAGCAAGTATTGAGGTGTGCCCAATTTTGAGTGGCAGGATACTTGTACAGCAAGTGCAGTTCTATGTATGCATTATATATATGGATTCCCTTTGTGTTTACCCACTGTATGACAAATGCTCACCTGCAGCTTTGATTTCATGTCCAAATGTCTTTTCTTATGTATTACAGACAGATATCAGGGATTACAGTGCCATACTGGCAGCCTGTGAAGGGGCTGACTGCGTGTTTCATGTAGCTTCATATGGGATGTCAGGAATAGAGCAGGTGAGTCCACGTAGTTTTGTTTTTTTCTGTGTGACTGAGGGTGAGAGACCTTGATGCTGTAACACTGCATGACAGATTTCATCATCTCATATTGCCCTGATCCTTTGGCAAATGGCTCCGTGCAAACTGGAGTGCCAGCTGCAAGCACGCTGCTTGCAGAGTGATTTCCTCTCCATCAGAGGTTCTACCAGCACCCTGGGAAGGTGTCTGAGATGGAAATGGCATTGAAAAGTTCTGAAATATTGTGAAGACAAAAGGAAGGACAAAGGAGGCTAGTTCTCTCCAAAACCCTGATTCTTACCTAAACTTTCATATGATCTCCTAGGTGTAAGGTCACTAGGAGGAATAAAACTTTAACTAAATTATAAACTATTTCACATATCTGAATTATAACAATAACAATATTTCAAGTCTTTAAGTGTCTGCCATTGGTAAAATGCTGTTTGGATGCACTTGATGTAGGACTCTGAGTCACAATTTTATAATTACAGTTACAAGCACACACAGACACACACACACACACAAACACACCCCTTTCTTACTTTATTTAATAAGAGGAACTTTATTAATTACCCTGTGGATAGAACAGCTCACTCAAAGTTGTTTGCCACTGAGCAATGCATAACTGGAATTTCTCTGGTTAGAGGCAACTGGTCACTGAAGTGCTACTGAAACACAGATATTTCACATACTGCTGCAAAATATATAATAACTGGGCATATATTTTTAGAAACACTACAATTTTCTTTGCTTCAAGCATACTAGTCTGTAAAAATACAAGAAAAATACAGGTGTAGTTGAAAAATAATGATTGGAGAAACAGCAGTGTAAATGACATTTTTAATAATCCAAGCACTAAATTATGTTTATTTGGGGACATTTATAACATCCTCCATTGAATTGAATATGTATTATTGCTAAAAAAATGCACCTTTTTTTTTCTTTTCCTAGTTGCATAAAAAAGAGATTGAAACTGTCAACATTAATGGAACAAGATTCATCCTTAATGGTAGGTATTTAACTGTGCCATTGGGTGCTAGTACAGCATATCAAACATCATATCCTATTCAGAGAAAGCCAGTTGGCCTTTTTGGCACGCTCTGTTTGTTACCAAGTACTATACATTGTTGGCAGAAAATGAGGAAACACATCACAGGGAGGGTTTATGCTCAATTCTGCTACAAGATGGGATGTGAGAGCCAGCACTGTAGTTCATCTACTTCAGCTTTTCAACATTTTGTTTGACTGATGTCGGAATCTGTGTCCATGTAAGGAGTTAACCAATCCCCTGGGTATTTTGTAGCAGTTAACCTGCTTGCTGACAACTTGTTCACAGGCAGTGGGCAGCCCTTGAAGCAGAAGGACTTGTGTCCTGATGACCAGCAGGCTGGAGCTCTCCTGGGGCACAATGCCATTACCCAGCTTAGGATGTGCCAGGGAGTAAAGCACTTCCTTCTACACTGATGTCTTCCCTTTAAATATGCTCTGCATTTCAACTCACCCAGTCACAGAATGGAAGGATTTTCTCATTTAAGATTTGACACTTTCTTGGGAAAAATGTCACACAAACTTTTTTCCCCCATATATTTTTCCACTAAAGTAATTGACTTTCTACATTGCTGCAGCCTGCAAAGAAAAAAACATCCCTCGGCTGGTCTACACCAGCTCAGTGAATGTGGTGTTTGGAGGGCTTCCTATTGAAGATGGGGACGAGGAATCTTTGCCATATTTCCCAATTGACAAGGTATTTTGTTGTATTCTGTTTTCAAATTCCTCTGTTTACTTCCATGTTTCTGAAAAAGCCTGCAGTTTTTATGATAGTGTTTTGCCTGATGCAAGCATCCAGGCACAAGAAAAGCAGGTGGGATGAGAGTTTAAACAACCTGGTCTAGGGGGAGGGGTCCCTGCCCAGGGAAGGGGGGCTTGGAACAAGATGGTCACTGGAGTCCCCTTCAACCCAAACCATTCTGTGATTCTATGAAAGAAAAAACAAAACTCTTTACACTCTTTGAAGATGCTATCACAACCTTGGCACATCAGTTTTATGTACATTGAAGTATACATTTCTCTGGTTTCCTATTAAGGCCTTGATTTTGGAAAATAACTCCCACAGTGCTGCATTAACATCAGGGATATTCCACCTGGACATGAGGATTCTGCTATATGGCTTGGTGCCTCTTTAGCTTTTTATTATCTACATGATTGTTCTGGTTTTCCCTTAGAGGATGACATATATTCAAGGTAGAGCGGATCTAGAAAAGCAGCCTATTTTTATATGGGTTTATTGCATTTAATTAAAAAAGAAAAAGTACTTCTGTCTGCTTTGCATACGCAGTTGTTTTTTGTGTCTCTCCTCTCTCCACTGTACTGTGAAGTACTTCGCAGTCTTTCAAGAAGTAGAGATGGAGATAAAATATGAATATTTTAAATAACATTTTAAATAACATTTTCTCTGGGACAATGCCACGTGGAACTGAGCAGGATGCTTCAGACCAAGTGTAATGACTTCAAAACTTGGCTTTTGACTTTTCCGTTACCTGAAGAAGAAATCCAGATTACAAAGTAGTGATCAATTACATTCCTGGCAGCATTCAAAGCATACATATATTTATTGCTTCTCAGATGTGCTGAAATTAATTAACCAGATTTGCATACACAAAAATGTTCCCTTACCCTAGAAATATTCATGTGTTTTACCCTCAACCTAATACCCCACAACTTCCGTATTTTGAGGTATTTGCTGCCACCTGCTAAGTGAAAACTAGTGAAGAAGAAATGCTTCTCTGTCCTGCGGTTTTAGGAACAGATACAAATGTATTTGCTTTTTCTCTGTAGCTCATTGACCATTATTCCAGAACCAAATCAATTGCAGAACAAATGGTACTAGCAGCGAATGGATCTTCACTAGCAGGTACTTTCGTCTGAACATGAATTCATAGTAGAATTTACTCCTCCTCTTCTTGTTCCTCCCCAAAATCCTGTGTCCTGTATCAATCCTAAGTAGACAAGATTGCCCAGCAGTTATGGAATTAAGTTACCAGCTCCCCCTCACAAATTAAAGTATTTTCATTTAAAAATTACTTTTAATTGGTTTTAAGTTCCCACAATGTCTGTAAAAGGTTTTAGCATAGTAGCAGTAAGTTCAGTATATTAATGAAAGATAATAAGACAAATATAAATTAAACACAAGTGTTTAATGTCACCGTCTAATGCAACATAAGTAAAACACGAATACTGATTAAATTGTTACATCCCACATACCCCCTCAAGTTATATATTAAAATCTGAAGTAGCTACCTGAGCCTAGAGCCTGGCATTATTTATTAGTGCTTCCCAGAGTTTTCCATGTTGAGGAAGCCAGTTATACACTTGAATACTTAAGCTCACCTGTGAGATACTATAACTGCCAGTGCAAAACAAATTAATGTAAAGTGCAACATGATTCTATGTGACCAAGTGATACTGAGCTAAATTTAGCTGTGCACAACTTGCAGAAAAGACTCTTCACTTGATACTTGCAGAGGGCTAAAACAGATAGAAAGTCCATGATGGGAACTCCATCCCAACAGAATTATTTTGTTTAAAATAAGAAAAGGGTTTTTTTCCCCTTTTGTTTCCTTAGCAGCTCTTCACATCATAGCCCCTCCTAATTTCAGGACCAAGACACAGTTCTGCATTTGTCAATGAAATAGAACCGGTCAGTGTTCCAAACATCCCATTTTGATCCTGTGCCATAGCAGGACTGAATATTTTATATGTTTACAAGTCCTATTAAGAACAGTTATTAGCAGATGATGAAACAGCCAACTGATGTACATGGGAAGATTTGATTTTTATGATCCCACTGAAATTGTCAAGAGCTTCTACCTCAGTCCAGTGGGAGCTGCACCTGCTGTTGAGGGAACCTTTCAGCTCTACCTTGTCCTGCTAACAGGTCACTGCTTCCCACCAATAATTTTGTGTGGGATTAGTTGGTTTCATTCCACTATCCAATATATTTTCAAACAACCTGTTCACTTCGGCGAACTCATCACCACGTTCATTCACTGCTCTGGCACAGGGACAAGGGACTGATTAGAAAGAGATTTTTAAATATCTGGTATTTTCTAGGAACACAACTATGCTTGTAGGACTTCTCTGAATCGAATCTTGCTATTTTGCATGCTCTGATTCTCCCATCTTAATATCCAGCTACTAATGCAGCACCTTTTGGTATGTATTGTTTTTCAAGGCAGTTAAATGAATTTAGAGTAAGTCCTGCAGCCACAGCCTGGTTCACACAAACCAAGATACAATGTAGTGATGTGAAGGTCTCTTAAGAATGATCTTATCCCGTGTTCTAGGAGGGGGACTACTCCATACGTGTGTTCTTCGCCCACCAGGAATCTATGGACCAGAAGAGCAGAGACACTTGCCAAGGCTTGCAGTATGTCATTTGAATTTTTTAACCAGCAAAGTTTTCTATGATATGGGTAAAAAGCAGAAAGGAGCATCACTTATTTGTATTATAAATTCACTGAGTTTGTTGGGTAGCAATTCAACAATTCAGTTGTCTGCTGAGGATATTCTAACTTTTTTTAACAAGCATTATATCTGCAAAGTGTAGATTTAAAAAGCCTTTCTTGTTTTTAAATACAAACACATGAAAATCCAGCTTTATAATGTAATGATTACTGTAAGATTCAAGCCATTCCACGATATTTCAAATGTCTGTTTACATGCAACTTATACCAAACGGCTTTAAATATTAATGAAAAGAGATACAGCAAAATATCTTATTTCCAGTCTCAACTATTAACAGCTTTCACTGTCCAATGAAGCAGGTTCCAGAGTTGGAAGCACCCTCTGGTACAACAGGTTACTGAAGGGCAGCAGCTGAGGTGTTCACATTTTACTCTTTTTCACTTGCTTTTAAATTGCAGGGTCAACAGATGTTGTTTAGAACATGATCCCTGTAGAATTCTGTGAGCTGCTTATTGTAAAAGAATTAGTGTAATATGAAGTTATACACAGCTTTCAGGAAATAATAGATTCAAGTTGACCACATAATGGATGTTTTTGGTTTGTGGCTGAGATAGGAAATTAAATTGGAGTCAGCCAAAATACACTTTATTATCCTGTAAATAATTTTAAGAATGGAAAATGTCATTTTAGTTAAATCTGAGATGATTTTTATAGCCCTTTTAAAAAATTAAAATATTTTAAAATTTTTATTTGATTTTGAGCTTATTTGTTATGAGCCAATTCTAAGGCATTATGCAAATGTCATGTTTTGCAGTTTCTAAAATCTACCTGTTCAATGAAAACTGGGATGTTTTCCTTCCAGACAAAGTGTATCTTCCAGTTTTTCCTAGCCAAAGATATTTGATAAATTTGATCCAATTCAGTGAATGCTTTCGATCCACTTAAAACTGTATCTTATCCTTCCATACAATATTTTACTTATCCCTAGAACAGACCTGTATTTTTTGTAAATTCAGGACATATTGCAATACATCTTTTGACATTTTCTCATGAGCCGTTCCCTTGAATATTTTTAATTGATTCATCTATTTAATTTTTTAAATGTAGAGCTAAACCTGCATTTAGCTGGACAAGAAAGTACACTTTACCTCATTCTAAATCCCATTTTGATGTGGTTTCATGTTTGTTTATATCTACAGAAGATAATTGAGAGAAGGCTACTTAGCTTCAAGTTTGGGGACCCTACTGTTAAAATGAATTGGATACATGTAGAGAATTTTGTACAAGCTCATATTCTAGCTGCTGAAGCTCTGACTCCTGAAAAGAACTACATAGCTGTAAGTACACAGTAAAACCACCACAGATCTCATCTGACAGTGGATCCTGCCACTGCATCCTATAGTAACCATTGCAGTAATTAGAGTTATTGTCTTTCAGCTTACATTGTTGTCTGTGTTTTCAGCTGATAAATATGCTATGTGGGATGGGACACAGTGTTGACTGTTGGTGTTGGTTAAGAGATGGAATATTCGGTTCTGTAAGAACATCTCCATCTTGGCATTTTTAAAATGCAATATTTGTCACTTCTGGAAGATGAGCAAAAGAATGTTTGCTAGGTTGGAAATAAAACTGGAAGGTTAGGCACATTCATCCTGTTCCCCTGTACAGGTCCAGATTTAATGTTCTGAACTGTGATGGTCAGTTCTTCCCAACAGAGGCACACTTCCTTTGGGTTCACTGCTTTCAAAAACAGCTACAACTGTTTTCTTCCTTGTAAATACAGATTTTTGATCACCTAGAAGCATTGCCCTGAGAGCATAGTAGAAAGAGGTTCAAAGTGGATTTAACTACTTTTCCTAAAACCCTGAAAGCAAAAGGAAAGCAGGAACATAGACCTTGGCTGCACAGGAGTCTTCTGGATTCCAGTGAGCCTTAACCAGACCCAGAGCAGAACATGTCCCACCCTTTGGTGGACACGTGGCAGCCAGCACCAGTGAGAGCCAGCACCAGCCCCAGTGGTGTCTCTGCACAGTCAGTACAGCCACTCTGAACAGGCACATCTGTAATAAACCATTTATTCCAAGGCATGTTAAGCACACAAACCACCTGTTCACCAATTCCGTTGTGCACGAGAGTGTAACTGAGTGAAACACAAGCAGAGTTTGTGACTTGCATGTGCATCCACTCATATTTGATATTGCTGTGTTATTTTTAAGCTATTCATAAGAGGTGAGATAAAGAAAAAGAAGTCAATATACAGTATTATTTTTACTGACTTGTCTCTTCTCTACCTCTTTAACAGAGTGGCCAGGTGTACTTCATTCATGATGGTGAAAAATCCAACCTTTTCGAATGGTTAACTCCACTTGTACGTACAATACTGATCTCCACGTACATTAATTTCTTTAACTGTATGCAACTCTAGCTTTTGTGTGCATGCTACATTCTGTATGCTTGCTTTGGATGTGAGAGCTCCACATGGAACTCTCTGAATGTGGGTTTAATTCCTGCTTGAATTTCAGTGTAACAAAGCCCACCCAAAATACTACATTAAAGCAACTGTCTTCCCTGAGAGCAATAGACCATAGATAGATACCAGCATCCTGTCCTGAGCTCTAACTGTCCTCATTTGTGGGGCATGCAGATGGGAATAATGGGCATTTTGGGTCGGCAAAAAATATAAGTCTTAAGTATTCATCTGTTCATTCTTTTCAAAATACCATGTTGTTGTTAATGGTAGGCTCAAAGTCATAAATGTGTCATGATGTTAAATTAGGTTTCAGCACACCATGACACTTTGATTAATTATTGTAATTTCCTTTCTTCTTTTAAGATATGAAAATTACATAGTGTCTGTGGGTGACATTTAACTGGCATCTCCTTAAAAATGAAAAATAGTAAATACCAAAAGCCTCGATTCATTTTTCTGTTTTAATAGTAAATAGTTTCATAAATATCTTCTACACTGAAACTTTAAAGCTTGTTTGAAGTTTCTGAGGTTTTTCATTGTTTTTAAATCTTTTTCAGTTTGAAAGATTAGGTTGCAGTAAGCCATGGATACGTATTCCTACTTGCTTAGTCTATGCATCAGGTAAAATATTTTATCAACATTTCTCTTTCCTGTTCATGCTACCCTCATTCCTAACTGTAATATAATACTGTTTCATTTGCCCACAATTTTCATTTTCACGTATAATAATTATATGCTGTGTGCTCACCTAGTGTTCAGCAGTGTAAAATTCAACTCTGTGCAGTATATTGAAACAGGTTTTATGTAGGACTTAACAGATGTATAACTTTGTGGAGTTAATGATACAAAAAGTTAAACGTAAAACTCCATGGCTTTATAAAATATGCTGAAGAGTATCTGCTTTGCTGCACAGGTGTTTGTCTTACTCTCTCCAGAATCAACCCCCCAGTGCAGCTCAGACAGAATCTGAATTCTCTGTTGCCATATTTTTTATGAAGCCTCATGACCTTTTCTCTAGATCTGTGCCCAACCTTTTCCCACAAGCACAATAATTAAGATTAAATCCAGCCCCTTGTGCAAGTAGTCCTGATGGAGTCAGTAATGATGCTCTGAGTTCTCAGGTCTATGATTATCCTTCATTAGAGTTTACAGCGTGAGATATGCCACAATCACAATGGCAAAGCAATTCACTGTTCTTACCTCAAGTCGAAATCTTTTGTTATGCAGCCACATTCATGGAACACCTTCATGCGATTCTGAGACCAGTTGTTGACCTGCCCCCACTGCTGACCAGAAATGAGGTAAAGTCTGTGTTTGTAAACTTTCCCTAATTCCCATGGAATCCATACATGTTAATTATGAGGGAGACTTTAACTCAGTAGAAAGTAAATTCCACCCAGTGCTACCTCAGCCTCCAGTTATCAGGGCAAATACATGCATTGTGTACAATTTAGGCAATATATTGTGCTTGGTTGCCATGATTTTTGAAAAGAGCTTATGCTTGCAGTCTGGGAGAGGCTTCTTCAGCTCCTCTCTTCCAAGGGTCAGTATCCTGTATGACTTGGCTGGGCCTTTAGGCACCACAAGATGGCTTTGATCTGCCTCTTTCAGTACCTAAGCAGGAGAACAATTGCAGAACATTTTTTGTGGATGTTTAGAGTTTCTACTTTGCACCTTTTAATGTCTCTTTGTGCTTTCAAGAGTCTACTTTTGAGTGGACAATTTTAAAAATAATGTATGCAATACTCCTAGAATATTCATATAATGTTTCGGGGGTGTGTGTGATGTATTTTACATTTCCTTTAACTGTGTCTTTGCTACCATTTACAGTTTGTTCCAGTTGCCTGTGTAGCCATCCCTTTGTCTGTTGACTCTTTTGTCCTGTAGGTACAGAACATCTCTGTAACTCACACATTTCGAATAGACAAGGCACGAGCTCAGCTGGGGTACCGCCCACGGAAGTTTGACTTTGCTGATTCTGTGGACCACTACATTAAATCCAGACCACAACCCTCGAATTATCAACTCCTCCTCAAAGTTTTGCTTATTTTAATTGTTACTTTTATTTTGATTTTTCTTTCTTTAAAACTTGCTAGCCTTTCAGTTTTCCATTTTTTTAAAGAAAGAAGACACTGACCTGCATAAACTGCATGGTCACAGGATTGTTACCCAGATCGTTCTAACCTCCACAATAGTTACTGGCACAGTGCAACAAACAGGCAGCTACCTTTAAATTTACAAACAAAATCATAACAGATGAGTGGCTGGACCTGAGAAATTAGAATACAGTAAACAATAATTGCCAAATCATCGAAACACAACCAGAGTCAAGATCGTTGCCTCTATTTCAAACCAAAACAACTTTCCAAATTGATTGCTGAAGTAAATGGGAACCTGCAGAAAGAACAAGAGCTGCAGACAGCCTGCAGTGCTCCACCAGTGAAAAAAAAATGGCTCAAATAAGGAGAAAGACTGACCACAGCTTCTGTCATGGCTCACTACCTTGGGGAACAGAGGAACAAAGGCACCGACAGAACAGATTACTGCAAACAATACACACCAAGCCTACAGAGACTCCACACTGTGTGATTTCATGAATTAGCTCCAGCACCACATCTGAGGAAAAATAAAAGTGTACTTGAAACATTGCTGAAGTTTGTGCTGTACCTCTGCACAATGTCCCAGAACTGCTCCTTGCCCTTCCCCTGGTGCAGAGCTGCAGGGATGCACTGGTAGGGTTTTTCACGGGTCAAAACAGAGTATTTCAGTTAAACTGGAAGTTACTAAGTAAGTTACATTAGTGAATTGTATTTATGCCACAGTAGAAGAATCTGCTGCTATGGCTTTCACAGATCTTTGTACAGCTTCCTTCACCTCCTGTAGTTAAGGGCAACAACTAACACAGTTCAGTTGCTGCTCAGCTGAACTTAAAGCACAAGTCTCTTTTGGCACCAAATTTCTGAAGCACAGCAGTTGCACTGAGCAAATCCCGGCAGCAGCTGAAGTGGACAATGTGCTTTTCACATTATTGTTCAGCTAAAATGGACCTAAAGCATGATCTGGGAGGCTCCAGCTCCTTCCCATCCACCACTCGCGGTGGGAATTTACCAGAGAAATCTTCCCATCTGCATCTTTCCAACCTGTAACATGGAGAGGGCACAACCAAGAGCAAGGTGCGAACAGTAGAGAGCTTGGGAAAGGACTAGGGATGAGAGCTTGAGAAATCATGGTCGGGAAGGGAGTAACCACGGATGGATTTGAGAATTCCGGAAAGGGTGTGAACACTGGCACCTCCCCTCAGTCCAGGGCAGGCCGCAAAGCCCAGGCGCCAGGCCGGCGGGTCGGGGTGTTGTAACACAAAAGCAGCGTGGAAAAGGCAGAACCCCTGAAAATTAGTGTTTCTCCTTTTAGTCTTAAAGCGAGATACTAATACAGTGGATAATTCCTTTTCCCTAGCTCATATCGCAACTTTCTAATGCGGATTTTAACCGATGCCCTCAGCACCGCGGCCCCGCGGGGCGCCGTGCCCGGCCCTGGCAGCGCCGATCGTACCGTGCCGCCCCCGCCGGCGGCTCCCGCGTTCCCGCTGGGCGTGGGGCGAAAAGGAGCCGCCGCGGCGGGGACAAAACAGCTTGGCAGCGGTGGGATTCGAACCCACGCCATCGAAATGACTGGAGCCTAAATCCAGCGCCTTAGACCACTCGGCCACGCTACCGCCTGGCTGCTCGAGCGCCCGCCAGGCCTATTTGCCGGGGGCCCCGCCGCTGTCGTTTCGATCTGTCTGTGCACACTGCAGGTCCGTGTCCATGCACACCGCCTGCGGCGCCCGCCGCGCCCCGTGAACGCCGCCGCTGCCGCCGGCCCGGGCCCCGCTCTCTCCGTGCCGCCGGGCCCGGCCCAGCGCAGTCCCCGCCCCCGACCGGCAGGTGGCGCCGCTGCCCCGCGCCCGGCGCCGCCCGCGCACGTGTCCCCGCGGCAGGCCCAGGCCGGCACCTCGGCGAGGCGCTACCGTGCGGTCTGTGCCCCACGGCAGTCCCGGCTGTGGGGGATCCCGTCCGGCTGGTCCTCCGGAGGGCTTTGCCCGGCTGCGCGGATCCGCAACCCCAGCGATGGCCGTGCCGTGGTCACGCAGGGTCGAGGGCAGCCCTGGGCTGGTGCCACGGCTCCCGGCCAGGAATAGGGTCCGTGCTGCCCCGTATCAGGCACCCACTGCTTTCCCTGCCCGCTGCAGTCGCCTCCGGCCCACCAGAGCACGTGTGTTGCCCAAGAGCTGCAGCTCGCTGCGAGGCCACTGCTTTCCGGGCAGCTGCTCACTTGGCGTGGAAGTGTGTCCTCAGCTGAACCATTCCCACCCAACACGGGAGGCCCCCGCCACCTTTATCTCGCTGGCAGCTGATGGCCGCGGCTGCCTGTACACAGATTGTTGTCCTGCCACGTCGGTGCCTCGCTTACCTGCTGCTGGGCTCCGGCACGGTGTGAGCAGGCGCTTTCCCTGTCCACCTCAATGAGACAGCTGGCTTTGGCAGCCAGAGCCAGGTTCGGTCACCGGTGAGTAGAAAGACGAATTCTCATGTTCTGGGAGGCCTGCAGGAGAAATGTGTATAATTACTTTGTGGACAGACCTAAAAATATCAAGACTAAATGCAATGCAGTTAAAGCAATATGGAGCAATTATGTCCAGCATTGCATAGAAAGTCATGCATTGGTGCTCCAGGAAGTTTTAGGTATGTGTGTTACATGCACCTCCCATATGACTGGAGTGAGGTTTATGACCAACTTGATTTACCTTGTAAGAACAGATTGTCAGAGGAGTATGAGGGCACAAATTGTCAGGAAAATGAATGATTTAAAGGCAATTTTTAAATCTGCAAATTTAAATGAATGCAGAATAAAATTGCTCTGAAAGTTAATATCATATGGGATGTCCTTCCCTTTTCCTTCCAAAAACCACCATTTCCTAGAACAATGGTTTCTAAAGGGAACCTTATTTAAAATGAACATACTGAAACTTTACAAGCTATAGTGCTCTCAGAGAAAAATACATGCAGAGCTGAACATACTCAATGGAAGAATAACATTTTTAGATTGCAGGTCACTGCATTCCAAGGTTGCCATTTCAAATTAAATTTTTAATATTTTCAAACAACAAACAAGTGAATCAAAGTATTTAATTGTATATAAAGTATATAACACAATGTATAAATAGAAAACTAAAACTAGAAGATGCAGCATGTCTGGGCCAATGCCTGATTTCAACATCTTCAGTTTTTCATTATCACTGATTGTTCTTTTAAGAAAATGTTACAGAGAACAGAAGAGAAGCTCCAGGCTTAAACCTGGGAATAAGTACACCCTTGCCCCAGGGTAGCATAGCTGGCTTATTTAAAAAGCATGAGAAGTGTGTAGCTTTAGAAGGCATAACCTATGTTCCTGATAGAGCAGAATGTTCTCCGTGAGGATTTATGGCAGAAGGCAGTCCTGGGGTTCCTTTTAGTCCAAAATGATGCCGAGTATTTTGTGTCCAGAGAAGGGCAACAGAGCTGGTAAAGGGCCTAGAGGGTAAATCCTATGAGGAGCAGCTGAGGGAGCTGGGGGTATTCAGCCTCGAGAAAAAAATGACAACAAGGGGACCAGTCTCTCCTCCCAAGTAACAAGACAAAATGAAATGGCCCCAGCTGCACTTGGAGGGGTTCAGGCTGGATATTAGGAAAAATTTCTTCACTGAAAAGAGTGGGTTAAGCATTGGAGCAAGCTGCCTAGGGAAGTGGTGGAGTCACCATGCCTGGAAATGTTCAAAAAACAAGTAGACGTGGCACTTTGTGATACAGTCTAGTGGGTATGGTGGGATGGAGTAAAAGGTTGGTCTTGACCTTGGAGGTCCTTTGCAACCTTAATGATCCCGTGATTCGCCTGAGCTTAAAACGAGCTACTCTCATGACGTGTTCAGTTGTGCTCATGTATCACACCAGTTACAGTATTCCACCATTATCAGTAGCTTGCCATGGCAGGTGGTGATTTTTTAATGATTATCAACACATTTTCACACAGTGGGAACCAGACATCTGGCTTCTACTAGGCCTTCAGAATTCATTTGATGAGTCTGTGCTCTTCCCAGGCCCTGCCATGAAGCATCCCAATATCAGCCCTGCCGGGTGCTGCTCTCCTCAGGGTGCTCAGCTGGGCTGACAGCAGACTGAGAAATGAGGAGATGCAGATTCTGGTGCTTATGGGGCAAAAGTGCTCAGTTATTGATAGCTGCTAATATTTCCCACAGGGATTTGCAGCTGGGAGATGAATAGGACCTCAAGAGTTTTTCTGCACAATCACTAATGTTGCAAATGTTTCAGTTTAAACTCTGCACGAATTTGAGGAAAAATGTGCCCTCAAGAAGCAGCATTAAACGGGGGGCTCAGTCAAGTGTCTACTTGACATTCTCAAACCAGGTCTGCAGCCTCAGCATGGTGCTGGAAATTGGTGACAAAATTACAGGTACCCTCAAATTGCAGGTGGTGTTCCTGCACACGTGTGCTGCTCCCTCCGGTCCCCATGCTGAGACAGTTTAATTAATGTAAGTAATGGCAGGTTTTCCTGGCAGAGAGTCAGAGCATCTGCTCTGTGTGGTTTTAATTAAATATTGGTAATCTTCCTCCTGAAGATTATCTCAGCAGCAGTGTTTTTCTGCTGTCTTCAGAGAGCACAGGGATTGTACATTTTTCCGTCTGTAGTGCTGCAAGAGACCATCCATCTGTTACAAAGGATGTACTCACATCTTCCAGTCTCGGTTCTGCAACCCCTACTCGTGGTAAAAAGCACTAATGAGGATTATTTACATGAATAAGGAATTGAATAGCAGTAAAAAAAGGCAGACTGTTTGCAGGCTGCCAAGTAATACAATTAAGCCAGAACCTATTTACATTAATTTCCATGTAACTCATGAAAGGATAAGGAGTTTTGTTTCAATTTTCCACAAATTCTAGCTTGACAAAAAGCTTAAAACATGGGCGTTTTCAACCCAGAAAGCCAGTGTTTTAGGACAAATGCAAATGTGGGTGCTTTGAGGAAACGTGGTCTTTAGAACGTGAAATCTGGTGCATAATACCGCCATTTCTTATGGGGAAATGTGCAATAGCGCAATTTAATTTAGCTTGAAAAGACCAACCTGAAGCGCAGGCAGGCCCTGTGGTCGCTGCCCGCGTCTGCTCCCTGTGCCTTCTCTCAGGGCTGGAATCTTCGGGGGGCTGCTGTGCAGTGGGTGCTTCCCATGGGAGCACCTGCCCCAGAACACCCCCTCCTTTCAGCTCCACACCCAACTGCAACAGAAATGAAAGCAAATTTGAGTGGCCGTCCTGTAAGCAGCGCTCTGGAGACCTACACACCCGCTGTCCTTCCTGTCCCCACTCGGCCCGGGATTCTCTCATCGCTAACAGCGTTAGTTGGGGGTTCTGCTCAGATTTTTATCGGTTTTCTCACTGGAATGAAGCATCTGGCAGGCTCCCGGCGCCGCTGTGCTGTGAGGGGCCGCTGAGGGAGCGGGAGGCGGCGCCTTGGCGGGGCCGCGGGCGGTGAGGGGCGGCCCCGCTGCCCGGCTCCCGCCTTTTCCCTCCCCTCAGCGGGGCGGCTTCTCCTCCCTCCGCCCGCCTTCCCTCAGCGGGCCGGCGGCTGCTACCGGCTCCGGTTGTGGTGGGATTGCTCCGGACCGGTTTGCGCGGCGGATCTGGGTTCTCCTAACCCGGTAGGTGCTGTCGCGGTGCGGGGCCTGACCCGGCGGCGGTGGGAAGCTGCTTCAGCGCCGCCTGCGGCGGGAAGGGCGTTTTTAATCGCGGAAAACGATCATCACTGGGGTAGTCAGAGCCTGCGAAAGGCCGGCGGGCAAGCTTCTGTGCGGGCCCAAAAATAACCTGATTTGTGGTATTGGGCAGCAGTGCCGTGCTCGCACCTGAAGATTGGCGTTTCGTCCATTTATGTTTCCACCATAGTGCGCATAATTTGGTGCCTGCGCTTAAAAGTGTCAGGTGCTGTCTGTGACCGTGGGACAGCTGCTGTGTGCGGGGCTGACCGCGACTGAGTCCGCCCTGACAGCCTGGGACTGCTCCAGGACCGTTCGTGTTTGGAGAATTCTTCAAATACCCGAATGCGCATAAAGCATGGAGTTAATTAGCAACGTGGAGTACTGAGCAAATGCTTACGAAAAGTCAGCGATAGGTAGTTGTGCAGAGTATTTAAAGCCAGTTGAAATAGCAGGTCTGTTAATGGCAATGGAAGGATATTTTAGTTATCTTGGAAGTTCCTCTCCTGTCCTTTTCAACCCCGGTGTTTTGGATATTCTTAACGTAGTGTTTATTTGCGTGTTTGGCAGCAGGGTGGACTTGACTCGTAAGGGCTGTTCTGGTGCCTCGCTGCCTGCAGCTCTAAAAGCTATTTGTGTATTTGAAGCCATGCTGTTTCCTTGCACAGGATTTTGTCTCAAATGCTTCATACTCTGAGCCGGTGCAGCTGAACTCACCCTTTGCTTAATGAATTTTGCATTGTTGCTCTCTAACACTCAGACGAATAAAATTATTAACTCAGCTGTGCTTGCAGGCAAACTGAATGGGATTTGTGCCCTGGTGTTTTGCAGTAGCGATACACTGGAAGGAACCTGTGTTAAAGGCTTCGCATTAGAAATCTGTCTTTGGTAAGACAAGGTTTTCAAAGATAGACAGTGAGTTGAGATATCTCTGGGGTTTTTTATCTTGTTTTTTGTCACAGCTCTTACCTAGACTCACTGAACCTGTTTCCTTGCAGTGTGGGGTGCAGATGAGAATAGACATTTGCTTTGCAGGGATCAGTTGGGTGTTTGGAAAGCACAGTAGTTCTGTAATATGCTGCAGGACATTAACGTGGCTAGTGGGGTTGTTCTGGACAAGTTTACATAGATTTGGGTCTGTAGCTCATAAAGGTGGTAATTCTTTTTACTGTGCATAGTCTGTATTTGCTTAGGTTAAATTTTGAATCTGTACTTTAAATAAATGTTCATCTGAAAGGTGACCTCTCTTTTAAGAAAAAACTGTTCCTCTTACAGGTATCCTGTTAAATGGCTTTAAGTGATGTGGTATTAAACCAAAGGGATTTAGTATTATACTAGGGAGAGCTGGGTCATGCTTGCTTTAATGCTTCTCCACCAGACAAGCTGGGACTTCTTTTACAGTGCAGCTCCTGCCCCCCCTGCCCTATGTTAAAGAGTTTCAGGGGATTGTGTCTGAGCTGAAGCAGTGAATTAGAAGCAACTGGAATTGCTCCAGTTCTTTTGCTAAGTGAAGCATGCCTATCCCTCAGCTCTTTGGGATGAATTAAGGCACATTTAGATGCTGAGGCCGCTGTAGAACCTTGGTCAAGAGTCTCACTAAAGCCAGCAGTGCTTTTTAACAATAGATACCTACAAGAAACAAGTCCTGCTTTAACAGCCCTGTGATGTCTCACTAAAGCCAGCAGTGCTTTTTAACAATAGATACCTACAAGAAACAAGTCCTGCTTTAACAGCCCTGTGATGTGAATTTTCCCTGCTGTTTATCTGTGTTCACATATTTGCATGTTTTCCTGGCAGCTCACCTGCCCCTCCTGATCACGGGTCTCTTGGATATAAAGGCAAGAGAAGGAAAAATAGTTGAAACAGGCATTGGAAAAACAAAAATTAATACAGACTTGAGCAGATTAAGAACTGTATTTTAAATTCTCTGCATTTCGAATCACACAGTACAAGGTTGATAAAAAATGGAATAAATTTTCAAAGTGGGTTGGAGTGGGTAGTTAAAATTACAGGTTGTGTGTGATAATGCAGGCTGGTAGGCTTGATTCAGTGCAGTCTTACTCTCCTTGTTGCTTAGCCTTAGTAGTGTTTCTGTAATGGATATTAAAGATTAAATGATCAAAACACAACAGCAGTAGTAACAGAAATTCCTATACAGTACAACTTCGGTGCTATAATGCAAAAGCACAGAATATAAGCCTTGGGATGAAGCTCAGGCTTTTTTATAAGGCTTTTTGTCAAGCAAACTGTGAGGTTTAGAGCAGTGTTTGTGTAGTTCAAAGTGTAGTTATTGAATTCTGCTTTAAAAGGAGCATTTTATGTGAGTATGGTTCTTGGTGCATATATTTCCAAAGTAAACATCACAAGTACTTTACAAGAAATATGGTTCCAAGAAAAACCAAGAGAGTTTTATAAACACCATTAGCTTTAAATAGAAACTGATTTGTGTGGTGATATTTCATTTACACAAGTCACAGAAATCAGAATGTTTGCACTCACTGCTGCACAAACGCACATTCCTGCATTGCTGCTGCATCTCAGACTGTCCTGAACCCCGTGGATCTGCCGGTGTGTGTGACACAGGAGCAGAGGGGGGTGCAGGACAGCGCTTGGGTGTAACGGGGCTGCCCAGTGCTGTGGTATGTCCTGGGTTAGCCACGTCCCTGGAGCATCATTTGACAGCTGCTGGCTGTGTGTGTGACTGGCAGGAGAACCCTCCAGCACTCAATGCACACTGTAAGATGATCGCAGTAAAAATGGCAGTGGCAGCTGAGGACACCTTCCCCTGCCAGGTATGTGCTACTGCCCCTTTCCAGAAGCAACAGCTCGCGCCTGGTCTTTGCTGGAAGAGCAGGTGAGCGCTCCAGAGCTGCTCTGGTGCAAAGGGAGGTGACTTGGCTGAGACCTCCTCCAGCAGTGGTTTTCCAGAGCGGCTGCAGCCTGAGGGAGAGCTGGAGTTACCTGTGTTGCTGGCTGAAGTGTGGGAATGCTGCTGCCCTTAGAAGAGCAGTAACCAACAAGAGAATGTTGCTGGTGGAAGCTGCCACATGTTAAGGCGCTGTTTCTGTGGTGACCAGTCTCTCAGTAACTGGGGAGTGAGGTCTGCAGCTATGAATACTTCTGTAGGAGTGTATTCATCTTCCTGTTTCATGCAGAAAGAAGACTGAAAATGCAAAGGCCTGAGGAGAAACTGTAGAGCAAAACTGAAAACCTTGGTTTGTGGTTTTATTGGACTAGCTGTGTGAAATTCCCCGCTTTTGCTGGTTGGATAAAGAATTAAACAATGTGACGCTTAGAAGTATCTGTTTCAAATTACATCCAGTTGCTCAGCCAGCATCAGGGCCAAATTTTGAATAATCTCACTAATCCTCTATTTTGTACATGCCAGTATTTCCAGAGTATGTGTGTAATCTTCCAACTCTTCCAAGGGCTTTAATCATTCCTCCACCTCATTTTTGTGCAAGATGCTACACTTTCAACATTCTGTGGGCCATTGGCATGTGAGCTAACTTAAACCTTGTGGATGGTGAAAATTTTTCTGTGTTGCTCTTATAACACTCCCTAATTAATTTGACTGATGATTTTTACACAATATCCTTGAAAAGACTTGTCCTGAAAAGATTTGAAAATTTGACTGGGGTGTTCAAGGTAAACTCTCCCAAGTTTCTAAGACAAGTGTTGTGAAATTCAGCATTTCATATAAGGAGGAATAACAACATTTGGAGGAGGAGATACCCAAGGATTGAATAATAAGCTCCTATCTTCTCAGTCCTGTAGCAGTTTAAAACCAGAATGCTTCTTTTCAGCAGCTCTAGCACAATTGTTCAACACTACATGTAGGTACTTGAGGATTACTTTTACAGAGCCAGATGCAAATATATTTCTTTTCTGCCAGTGTGCTGACATCAGTGTCATGCATTAGTCTTTTAATAACCACCTTTTCCTTTTTTCCTCTCTCACCCAGCTTCTTCCCCCTGTTTGCATGTGCTTTGGAGTAGTGGGTGTTGCAGTCCTTGCAGGAGTTAAACCAACCTCCTGCAAACATGGCAGACGAGGACCTTATTTTTCGTATGGAAGGGATTGATAATGCCAGAACGACTCCAGCGGACTCTGGGAATTATCTTGATGCTGATAGTGATGATGAAGACAATTATTTTATCTGTCCAATAACTGATGATCCAGTTTCTAACAAGTCCGCCACTACCAAAGTAGACAATTATTACAGCAACTTAGCAAAAACTGAGCAGTATAGTTCAAGCTCTTCTCCCAGAAGCTTTAGCTTCAAGGTAAGTATTGGCTCGAGTCTTCATTAAGGTTTTGGTTTTACTTAGTTGGCATGAGACATTTTCTAACTGCTTCATCTCTTGTAACTAACACTTTTCAATGGAGATACTCATCTGTTTTTTTCCAGACCTGCAGTTAATTCCATTAAGCCAATAGTCTGACACTGCCATGGAATTGGTTACAGTCCCTTTCAGTTTGGGGGGGGGAATCTTCCTCCACTCCATCCAGGAGAACAATTCACTGCCATTAGGATCAAACCACTTACAATGCAGTATGTTGATTGGGAGATTCAAAAAATAATAAAATTGGTGTAAGAAAAATCGGGGCCTGTCAGAAGATAATTTATCGTGAATTTTGCTAGTCTGTGATGTTTTTAGTTGGACAAATAAAATTGTAAATTATGAAATTGTAAGGGTAAGTTTTTATGTCATAGTTCCTTCTTAGGGAGCTTTTGACGTGTTGGCTTTCGTGCTTGAGCATGAAGTGTCACGCTGGCAGTCGTTCCTGACAGCATACACAAGCAGTATCTGACCTTTTTGAGATGAGCAGCAGTACAGCATTGCAGGAAGGTCAGAGGGGCTCTGGCTGGTGCTTCCTTGGCAGTGTGTCCTTCACTCAGCTCCCTTCACAAAGATCAGGCCAGGCAATGGAGCTTTAAGTGATGTCCACTCTGTAGCTTAGATATTCTAAATAAACAGAGTTTGTGCTAAACTGGCATGTCTCTTAGATTTTCCTATATTTAATGTGTTTTATTAACACATCTCTTATTATAAATATTAACATTTATTTAATAGATACTCTAAAATCTTGGTTATGCCTAATGCATGCTTTAATTGTGAAAAAATATTGGGGGTTATTTCAGTCAGATAAGTGAGTAACACATTGTGAGTGAAGCTGGCTTGTCTCCAGGAAGATTTTGACCAAAGCTAGTTAATAGAAACATTAAAAGGTACATATTCCTAAGGAAGGTGAGGAGCAAAATCTTAGTATAGAAATGGGAGAGATATTGGTGTATGCTAAACTATGCAAGTTAGGACCTGATAGGGAGCTTAGTCTTCATTTGTGTGTGCATTTTAACATGTGTTAAACACTCGTCTCTGGGTCTGCAGTGCAATTTCTGAGTCATATGGTCTGAGATAAAACTGATAAGGACTTCAGAAACTGCAATAATTTCCTCCTTCCTAAGCTGTCATTTTGCTTCCGCAGAATGTTTGTACCCATGTTTTGGTCTCCACAATGTCTAGTTTGGAATTGTAGCTCCTATCACAGATAAATTGCTTTATACTGAGATGTGGAGCAAGCCAGTCTCCATCTCTTGCTGAAGCTGCAGGAATGGTGACTTCCAGCACAAGGAAGCAAACAGCCAGGGCTGACATCCTAAACCCCACAGCCTGGCCTGTCAGTCTGCCTGTCAGACCTCAAAGCTAAAGAAAGCTGGTGTGGGCCATTGATAGTGAGAGGCAGAGCCAGATAGAGAAGTTGCTGTTAACTCTCTGCCTTAAACAGGACTCAGCAATGTTTAATTAGCTAGTTAATAGGCAAGACCCTTTTAATAAATACTTTCCAATAAAAAAATAACCAACTTACCTCAACAGGTTTGTTCACAGGTGTTCTAAGATTGAACATTTGGGAATATGAATTGAAGAGTGGCTTTTAACTGGAAGTTTTTTAGGCTTTTTTTTTTACTAACAAAGAGAACCAAGACTCTTTGTCAATCATTTGTCTTATCACATGTATTTTCCTACTTTCATGTCTCTCATGGATCCTTTAGAATGACACACAACATCGTTCTAAGCATGGCTCTGTGGTTGACCATGGTCGGGTAGGTTAAAAAGAAAATGTCAACACCATATCTAATAGATGCATTATGATTTTTTTTGGTTTGGTTTTGATTTTTTTTTTCCTTTTATGGACTTGGTTTTGTTCATTATTTTATTGTTTGTGAGGACTGATTGCCTCAACCCATAAGAGTCATCAAGTCAAAACTAGAAAGAGGTACCTGTTAAATGAAATAATACCCATCTGTGTTCTCTACCCTGAAATTTCACTGTGTGGCAGCCATATGCCTCCAGCAGGAGAAAAATTGCACTGTTAGCACCATTCCCATGAAATCCAACTAACGTTTGTTTGAAGATGAGGAGACAGCTTTTGTACAAAGCACCTCAAGAGATCAAGTAATTAACTTATTTAAGTTATCATCTAACACGAACACAAATCACTTTTTGGAGAGGGAATCTACTCAAGAACAATTTGGTAGAGCTGATCAGCCAAGCAGTTCTTGTTGCTGTCTCTCCTTATTTCTGTCATAGGTATTTAAGTATTGAAATTCTCAGGTCTGTATGAGCTGTCATTGCATGACCTGAGGCAACTTCATTTTCTTATGAAACACGTAGGAAATCTTTCTCAACATGTCCTTTAAACTTGTTTTCTTTAATGTAGTATTGTTTTCATTTTGTGTTATTATTGACAGAAAGGGGAGCATTTAAATTGTTTGCAAGGTATGCATAGTTAAGGCTGAAATTCAAAATAAACTTTAACATTTAAAGCTTAGCTGCTTCAAAGACTTCCTTGATGCCATTGCTGACGTAAATTGATAGTGTATTTTTTAATTAAAAAAAGACTAATTTTAATTCTTGAAAAAAGAAAATAATCCCAGAATTTTAAAAGTTACTGTTTCTACACACTTGGAGTTCAGTCAGAGAGGCAGTAATAATATCTCAGAGCTCAATACTTCTTTATTGGCAGGGTACAGAGTTCTTTTTCTCCTGTTCACTTTGCAGAAGGCATTTGGCACATCACAAGGTCATATCTCCAGTTTTCTTGGAAATATACAGTGCAAGAGAGGGAGAACAAAATGTTAAAGAGTAAAGCGGCCAAATTGGCTGGTAGAGAGAGACTGTTTGTACCCCAGAAAACTACTTTGGTATTTTACTCTTGACTTGGTGAACATTGAAATAGCTACTTGTCTGGAATTATTATAATAATCAATTTTTACAACACTCTAATTTCTTCTTTCTCATGGTGAGCAGTCTTGGACCCAGGGGTTCACAGAACTTCTTACTTTATCCATATTAATTATATCTTTAAAGGACCTTTTTTTATACTTATGCATGCAAAACCAGCATATGCTGATTGGTATGAAAAGCTAAAAATAAAAAATAAAAAGTGAATTAATATAATCTGGGTGAGCCTTATTGCCATTTGCAGAGCATGTTAGAGATGGCTGCAAATTACCACAGGTTTTGTAAATTGTGTCTGCTATTTACTGTGCCAGATTCTGTTCTCAGTAACTTTACGGTGGTGCAAATTGAGCTGAAATCTGTGCTTTACGTATCTGAGCTGGGTTTCATTATAACTGAAACTGTAAATAGATCAGAGTGGTCTTTGGTACTGCCTGGTCCCTGCTCTGAGCAGTGCTTTTGGGGCTTGTGTAGCTGCACATCTCCATAGCATTGGGGTCCTTAATGTTCTCTAGAAACTGCTGGTTTTGTGAGCTGCTGCTGATTATAAATAAACTGCCAGTCTGTAACTTCTTCAGGAAACCTGGAAACATGCTATTGAGAAAGCCAAGCACATGCCTGATCCCTGGGCAGAATTTCATTTGGAGGACGTTGAGACGGAACGTGCCACTCGTTACAGGTCTGTGGATCTTCCTGCTTTGGGTGCTGATATTAAATAGCACTGCTGGTTTGTGCAAGGGCTGAGTTTGTGTAGTGCGGTGTCAGTGTGCAGTATCTGGCTGAAGAACTTTCATAATGCCCAAAGTGAGTGGATCTTAACTCAGTCTCCTAGGAATATGTAAATACTGCACATCATCAAAAAATAAACTTTTCAGCAAACCATTGTCACACTTTCTCTCCCGTCTAAGCAATATCTAGCACTTTCACTGTTATAGACAGGAAACAGGCTGAAAGTATTTTCTGGTTGATTTATTAATGCCATAAAAGTAATCTAATAAGGAAATTAATCCCAATGAAGAGGCAGCATACTTAGTTTAAATAGTTTGGGAAAGAAACTCCATGACCTTCCCAAAATAGCAGTTTCAGTGTTGCTGGTCCATGCAGTATTGTTGCATGTGGCTGGAATTTAAATGCTTATAAAGCCCAGAATAGCTTAGTGTGGTCTACGTGCTAAAAGGGAGTTTGGCCTGAAACTCTTTTCAGTGCTTTAGCATGAGCTTTGCCAAAATATTTACTCTGCTGACACAGGTTCCTGGGAGGAAGGGTTAGGGGTTAGAGGCCAGTTAATCACCACTTAGCATCAGTGTTTGGGGAGGCCTCCCTTCTAAGCCCCTACCAGTCATGCAGTGCTGCTCTTCCCCATAGACTGCAGATGTCCCTGGTCAGCCACACAGTCCTGAAATACTTTGCATATTTTAAAATAAAAATAAGTGATAATTTTAGTTTAGGGCTGCTCAATATCCCGCTAAAAAGAAACTGCTCTGATACTCCTACTGCAAACTGGGTGATACATAATATATAAGGGAGAATATGGGGTGTCTGCATACATGAATTACTCTGTGCAGGTTGGGGGAACCAGGCTGGAAACAATCATGTGTTGATGACTCAGCTGCTGTGGTTCTCAATTTGGTTTTCACTGTGTTGGGAGTTGAAGGGGTGGGGAGAAACCACAGTCGTACTCTTTGTATTATCACAGGGTTGTGCAGGGACTTGCTCCTCCCTCAGCGCAGTGTTGGGCAGTTCCTGGCCCCACTGCTTCTCACAGCTGGTGCTGCTCACATTCTCCACAGCCCCAAGGCAAATATCCAGCCAGAACCAGGCTTATGCAAGATCAGAGTTGTGGGAGACAACCTGTCCAGTGTGTAGAGCTTGGTGAGGCCCTTTCTGCCCCCAGTGTGCTGCCTGGGCATCACAGAGGAGGTTTGACTTCAAAGCAGAAAAGCCTGATTTGCAGTGTGACAGAGGTTCAGATTCTGCTTTGGAATCTGCTCATTAACAGGAGGGTTCAGTGTCTCTTTAAAGAGCTAAATGTGTTTCTGCTTGCCTGCCCAAAACGAGGAGGGCCAGAATGTAGTGGGATGACTGGAAGCTTTTGTGTGGGAGTGGCAGCAGCACTTTCCAGAGTCAGTCGCAGATAAGGAAGGATAGGTGCTGGAAATGGGAGGATTTGGGTTTCCTTTGCATTTTTCTGAAACGTATCTCTTGATTTTGCAGGTACAATGCAGTTACTGGGGACTGGGTTGAAGATGAAGTCCTTATCAAGATGGCTTCTCAAGTAAGATCACACTGTCCTTCATGTTTACTAACAGCAAGTTTGTGATTTCCTTTCTGTTTCTGAATAGTGGCAGCAAGATGTTTTCCTCGTAGAAATGTTGAAGTCTCAGTGTAATTCTTTTCTTCTCTCTTTTTGTTTGTATCCTTCTCTCCAGAATACAGTAGAAAATGGAGTCAGACCTTCCCTGTCAGCAACATGAGGCATTTGTTCCATTCCCAGTGATTTCCTCTCCATGTCACCCCTCCCATTTCCTTCTGGCATAATTTCTCTGCCTGGCAGTAGTTCTACTATTTTGTGTGCTCCCAAATAATTTCTGTTCTTAGAATGAAAACCAACTCAATTTTCTGTATGTGAGTGTAGGAGGCACTGCCATTTCCCAGTTAAGTCCTGGGGCTGGTTGTGTGTTGGGGTTGCCTTGCTCTGTGCTGCTGACCGAGTGTCTGGGGTCTGGGGAGATGATGCTCTCTTTGGCACTCCTATACAGAGGCCTAAATGCAGAGAGTATGAGGTCTGTGAAGCTTCTTTAGGCGCTCACACAGAGCTGACTGCCAGCTGTGAAGAGAATCTAAATATCTTGTTACCATTTCTTCTCCGTGGGATATTGGCCGGGGGAGTTTATCCAGATGCCTTTTCCCCTGATACCTACTTAGACTACCAGTGGATTTTCACTTTTCCTTGAGGAGATATTTTTATTGAGTCTGTGTGAAAACTTTTTTCTGAATAGTATAAATGGGAAGTCACGGTTGTGTCTCTTATTGGTCAAAAATCAACTTTGTGGAAATGGCAACACTGGGTTTTTGTTTTCTTCTTTTCCCCAGCCTTTTGGCCGTGGAGCAATGCGAGAGTGTTTCAGAACGTGAGTATCTGCCCACTTCACCTTTGTTGGCCACCTTGCAGTATTTTTTTCTGTGGTGACTGGAATGTCACTTAGATGTAGTGGAAACTGTGTAAAGCTTGATTCCTTTCTAAAAGGCTTTGATGAGGGTTTATCCCTGTTTGTGTGACTCCACCTGCCGGGAGTGGGGTTCAGAAATGAGAATGTTGTCTGAATGTTCTACTTCAACCATCCCCAGGAGACAAAATATTCATGAAAGGATAGTAACAGCCACTTAATTTCTGTGTTCCTTGTGTGCTGAAATATCTTAAAATTTGATATGAGGTCATAGGTGTGTGCAGCCTGGAGACCAACTTGAGGCCTATAGTTAGGCAGAGAAAAGAGAAAGAAAGAAAGAATATTTGAATGGTGGAGTCTCAACTGGAAAAACCTCCATTGGTGAGGAAGGCTATCCTCCTAGAGTTTACTTTGGATCACATATACCAGAGTAGTGTTCTGAGCAAGGCAGAACTTGAATGCTAACAGTTGTGCTTCCCAGAAGGATGAAGTGGGGGAAGACAGAGGAGGAGCTTTGCCTTCCTTGGAAAGTGTTACCGAATGTTATTGTGGGGATCAGCATCCAGCTGTAAGTTGGTGTGTACTAAGAGATTACCCCACCCCTTTCAGGCTCTGGAAACAAATGTTTCCTGGAAAATGTCCGTATGTATGTTTAGAAACATTCCCCCTTCTTCCCATTTGTGGAATCCAGAGAAATTGCACTTTGTGTGTGGTTTCAGCTCTGGAAAGATAGACACTCCTGAAAGACGGAAATGGGATGTTTTGAACTTCAGCAAAAATGAAGAAAAGTAATCCCTCAGTGCTCCAGTTTAGCATTATTCAGTATCAGTTCATGCTGGTGACTCTGGGAAGCCAGCTGGAGACAGTAGTGAATGAAGCCTAGGAAGTAACAAATCTCAGCCTGCTGATACTGCTTTTAGTTCTTGTTACTTCCCAAACTCCCTATTACACAATATTTTGAGTCATGCCATAAACAGAAATTTGTTAGCAGTTTTGCCTTAACCTCTGATACTAAAAAAGCATAACTTGAATGTCAGCTTCCTACTGCTGGGTTTCCCATATGTGTCAGTGGTACAGTGATATTTCCCACCTGGAGCTCTCTCGAAGATTTTTTAACTCTGCAAGTGTTTAGTTAAGACAGTGACAGCATAAGCTGCCCATGGCTCAAGGAACCAGTGTGAGGATATTGACTTCAGAAAAGCATGAGCTGGCTTGTTTTATGCAGAGGAGGGTGTTCCTTCAAGAACTGGGAAGGTTTGGGATCTGACTGAAATTCCTACCTCATTTCCTTGTTAGTTCTTTCCAAGGCCTCTGTTGCAGTGACTGTGTGCCCATTCCTGCAGGAGGCAGCATGAAATTACTTTGCCTGTAGAGTGTCCCCTGTACCAAGACCTCTGCACTGAGGTCTTGGCAGGGAGAGGAAGGGAAGGAGGGGGAACAGTTGAGAGTTTGAGTGCTACTATTAATTAAAGCACCTGCTTAATGCATTTGTTGTCAGCCAGCAGATCCTTTCTCATTGAAGTTTTCCTGTGCTACACACTACCACCCCCCTGCCCCAGCCCCCCTGCTTTGGAGGGATCTGTGGATTAAAGATTTGCTCATCAATAAAAGGGAAAAGCTGCATCATGAGATGTCAGGTGCATTTTCCTGCTGGGAGTATGTGGGATACTGAGCAGTCACTGCTGTGTGTTGAGAAGCAGCAGATCGCTTTTATCCAAGGAGTGGTTTCTCAGTTCATGTTTGAAAGGCCACTCCCTGTTCATTTCTGCAGAAAATAATTGTTGACATTGGAACGGTTTGTTGACAAGGCACCAACCCTTCATACTCCAGGTTTGAGAGGGACAGGAAGGGAAAGGGATTGAGAAAGGGAGAAAGTTCAGAGCACAGGTAGCTGCAGCTAAACCAGTTTGGCACATCCCAGCCAGTCCCATGGGATGTTTCATTTTCCCTTTTCTCTTTCCTGTGCTTCACGTTTCAGGTAGAATACCTGGTAAATGACTGAGGGTGATTCTCATCTTGGGGCCTGGCTCTGTCCATGGAGGCAAGGAAATAGGAAAGATTGAATTAAAATCCTTGAGTTTCCTTTCACCAGCGATTGATTTGTCTTTCAGAAAAAAGCTGTCCAACTTCTTACACACTCAGAACTGGAAAGGTGCCTATAATTATGTTGCCAAGCAATACATAGAGAGTGTGAGCAGGGATGTTTATTTTGAGGATGTTCGACTGCAGATGGAAGCAAAACTCTGGGGAGAAGAGTACAACCGGCACAAGCCACCAAAACAGGTGCATTCAAAGATCTTACTAAGCAAAAATACAATATTGTTCTTCTTTTGGGTTAGTTTTCAGACATAATTCAGAGGGAATTACTTGTTCACATTCTATCACATTTAAATGCTTGGATAGATTCTTTTGCCTCTCTGTGTTTTCTGTTAAATAATAGCTGATTTTGAGTGGCATAAATACAGAAATTGCTTTATAATTCCAGGACTAGGGGCTGTGTATTTGTGAATGTCTGACTGTCCTCAGCTGTTGACTGAAAACCAAAATGATATGATATTTGTATTGCTCTCTTTGATGTGTGCCCAGCTGCTTTTGTGATAACCAGAGATATCACAGAATTTATTGCCAGCAGCAGTCTCAGCAAGCACTTAACTGTTAGTGCTCCTGGAAGATAGATGCTTAAATCTTGCACACCCATACAAACATCAACAACTAGCATTGATTTTTGAGAAGAGCTGGAAACCTGCTGGAAGCCTTAGCAATTTTAATGGCCAAAACAAGTGGCTTTAATATTTGCATTGCCTCCCATATGAGGGTTAGTTAATAACTACCTGGTTCATAACAAAATAGTGAGGTCTGTAGTGAAGCATGAAGAAAGAAATCTACAAATCTAGGAGTTTTAAATGCCATGTTGGAGAAAATATATAAGTAGAGTGAGAGTTGTGATGGTTTCTGCTTTAGGAATGTGTGTGGGACAGGGGGAGAAGGTGAGGCAGGATAGAGAGATATCTGAACAGAAGATACCCTAAGCCCTTCTCTGAAAATGCATTTCTTTGAGCTGTGCAGTAGTGACTGTATGTTGTGCTCTCTGGGTGCAGACTCTTTGCTGAGTACTTTTAAGGTACCCGCATGATAAAACGGAAAGTCAGCACTTGCTAAGAAGTTTTTCAGAGGGGTTTGTTGCAGAAGTGAGCTGTTTTGGAGTGACTACTTTTAATGGAATTCTTCCAATAACTCAAGAAGCACATGACTGTTCCCCCACCCCCTCATTACACAGAAGGATCTTTGCAATTGTTGAGATTCTTGCATTGGGAAAGTTTTCACAGCTGGAGGATTCACACACACTTTGATCTGAAGACAGTATTCTGTTAGTCATTGTTTATCTTCCTCCCCTCCCCAGGTGGATATAGTGCAGACCTGTATTATCGAAATGAAGAACAGGCCTGGAAAGCCTCTCTTTCATCTGGAACATTACATTGAGGGCAAATACATCAAATACAACTCAAATTCTGGATTTGTGCGAGACGACAACATTCGTCTGACTCCACAAGTGAGGCTTTGTTTCATGCTTTCCATGGAGACCGCTGCAGGGAAATTCTGGGCTCTCTCCAGAGGTCTTGCATTACTGCCAAGAAAGGGAACTGCAGGCTCTGCAGTACAATGCCAGATTAATTTCTCTGTTTGCAGCTTGTCTGCCCCTTACTTGGGGCCTGCTCTTTCAAGTGCTGAGTGCTTCTTTATTGGATTTCAGTTGATTACAGTTGAGTTGAACGGGGTTAATACTGTTAATACTCTTTGGAAACCTTAAGCCCTTTGACTTTAATTATAACTGCAGGCATCAAAATATTTCAAACTTTCTTCAAACTGAGGCAGTGAGAGAGAGATCTTATGCACTATGTACTGAATAGTCTTTCGGTGCCTCATGTAATACACAAGAGGTGGCTGGTATCCAGTTTATTTAAATAAATTTAGTCTATTTGCATATAAAAATGCAGGTTTTTCCAGCTGCAGCCTCTGAATAGCTGACTCTGAGACTACATATAGAAATACAAGTACAGATTTCTCATTATTCTAGAATCTTGCAAAATAAAATTAAAATACTACTGAAAAATGCAAAGTGGTCAACATAACAAAGAAGTATTTTACTGGGCCTTGAGAGTTTTGTTCTTTACATTTTTCCCCACTATTTTTAAAGTATTTGTCATGAGGCTTAATGTAAGCAGAGAATTTATGTTCTGGGCTGTCGTTTGTGCACTGAATCAGTGCTGTGCTTTCATGGGTTGGGAACAAAATGTTCCCTGGTATTTGCTGCAGTTGAAATGTTTGTCTATCACCACCAGTCACCTCCCCCAGGCCTGGCAACGCTTTTTTGTAAGCCTTCCCAGAAGATTCCTAATATCTCAGCTTTATTCTAAGGAGAAGGGCTTTTTATACCTGATTCTTGAAATGTGTTTTTTCGAGAGCAGAAATGTACATTTCATTATCTGGTACACAAATGTAGACACAGAGCAGTTGTTCAGGGGGGTCACTCAAAGGGGAAGAAGAATTTGTGGGGATGCTCACTCACATTTATTGATGGGGCTTTTTTCCAAACTGTGGCAGAGCTAATGCTTGTTGGCAGAAGGAAGCAGTGTCCCAGAGATGCAGAGCTTGCAGATTCACAGGCACAGCCAGAATTTTCATACAGAAGTCATTCTGCACCGGCGTCAGAGCCCACTGTTGTTCCCTCTGCCAGCCAGCTCCTCACTCCCTAAGGTGAAGACTGTAGTGGAAAACCATCTCTAGTACAAAAATGAGGAGTTAAGCAATCTCTTTCCTCTACTTGCACCCACTGCTGCTTTTCACCCTGCCTCTTTTAGCCTCTCTGTGAGTTGGGGCAGGTTGGAGAGACAGGATACTACATGCTTTTAGTCTCTCTTGCTGCTTTCATCATGATGTTTGTACCAGTTATATTTCACTGTTAGGGTTATCAGTCTTCCTTTCCCATTTATAATAGGGGAATATGTGTTGCAGTTTTCAGTAGACGAAGGGAGAGTGTTCTCAGATATCTTCTGTGGTTCTTTCCAGGCCTTCAGTCACTTCACCTTCGAGCGCTCAGGACACCAGCTCATTGTTGTTGATATCCAGGGAGTTGGAGATCTTTACACGGACCCTCAGATCCATACGGAGAGTGGTACAGATTTTGGAGATGGCAACCTAGGTAAAATCAATTATTTTGTTTCACTAAGTGGTGCTTCTCTTTTCTTTCCAGCTCTGCTGAGTAGCCACTGCACTGGGTGAGCTGACACATTTCTGAGGGTCATGCAAACAGCTGGGGAAATCCTATTGTAAGGAGTCCTGTACAGGCCAGCTGTCATATAAGGGCAGTCTGAAAATGAGAGCTGATCTTGGCTCATGTCTCCTGGCCTACTCCTAAACAAGTAATGTAGTTAAGTAGTTTCTACAATGTGAAACAATAATCATGGCCTTTGATTTCCTTGCCACATTGCAGGAATGGATACAGCTGAATGCAGAGGATGGGCACCAAGTGTCTTTGAAGTTCCAAGTGTCTATACGTGAAGTTGTTCATAGGACACTGCAAGTTTTGTAAGCAGGATCAAATTTAGGCACATTTCTCAGTGATGCAGTTGGATTAGGTTTTTGTTGTATCTTGTTCATACATAGCTTTCCAAGATTTTTGACACTTCTTTCGCTCTCTCATGCAGAGGAAGTGAAAAGCTCTTACAGGTGTTGAAATGGAAGTGGGTGAGGCTGTGTGTGCTACAAAGCAATTTCTCCCTCATTTTTAGGAGGAGCTTTGGGACTTTCAGCTTTTAATAAGTAAATTGTAATATAAAATTTGAGTAAACCCTTTCTTAACTTTTTTTTAATGCTTTAGGTGTTCGAGGTATGGCCTTGTTCTTTCATTCTCATTTCTGCAACAACATCTGCAAAAGCATGGGGCTTGCACCATTTGATCTCTCATCCAAAGAGAAAGATGCCTTGGATTATAATAAAAAATTGCTTGTAAGTGTTTGATGAAAAATTGTAAGTAAGCTACAGCTTTAATTATCTGAGAACCTTGTAACACATTGTATGTATATTTGGGACCACTTAGATCTTTGAATGCTGAAATCATTTATAAGTTTTGGCTCTCACAAACCTGATTTGATGCTTGTTGTAAACTGATCTCAGTTTCAGGTGATTTTGGTGGGAATGGGACTTGATGTAACACTTGAAGAGAAACTCAGTCCTAGACAAAACTCTCTCTGACAGTAGAAATGTCAGGGTTTGATATTTTGTTGTGTAGAACTTTTCAAAGCAAATACTTCTGTATACATGTATATATTTACAGAGGACTCCTAATAAACATTCACATTGGCTTGTATAACGTGTAGAATATACAGCAGGATTATTGACAGGACTTTCTCATTGATTTGCCAAGGAATCTGCTCAAACAATTCTCCGTGGCACAGAAGAGAAATGTGGCAGCAGCCGGGTGAGGACGGTGTCTGGGAGTCGGCCGCCGCTGCTCTTCCGCCTGTCTGAAAACTCTGGGGATGAAAGCATGAGTGATGTGGCATTTGACTCCCTGCCCTGCTCTCCCTCCTCTGCAACCCCTCACAGCCACAAGGTGGACATGCTCAGTGAGTGAGCCTCATACGCCTCCTCTGGGGGGTTCCTGAACCTTGGAGTTGTCTTACTTTGCTTTTGTCTTACTTTGCTTCTAAGCACAACAGCATTGAATTAGTCCAGAACAGTTGTTTCTAATGCTTCTCTTTGAGCAGAAATAAAACTGAAAGTACTTCTATGTAGATAATTAACACACAGATGCTTCTGTGAATAAACAGCAATAAAATGGTGATATCTAGAGCTTTTTCCTCAAGCGTGTTATCCTTATAATAACAGCAAATATTTTTTTGCTCCTAGATTGGCCTGTGTTCAGTGAAGTAGATAATTTGGATCAGCTTGACAACAAAAGGGTGAGTGTCTTTCCAACAGAAAATGAGGTTGCAGTTGCCTGATGAAATGCGTATTTGTAGGACTTCCCAAAGGTTTTGTTCAGTAAAAGCACATAAAGGTGCTCTGCCTATTTCTGTTGCTGCGATCATGCTACCTCTGTGCATTTGTTGTTTCTAGTAAAGGAAGAATATTTTATCTTAATATTTCATTATTTTGCCACCAGAAATTTATTTGCATCTGGTGTATTTTAACAGGTACTTAAAGCACGTGCCTGTTCCCCTGCCTGCATGTTGTGTCTTGGGCACTTGTGCCAACTGCTGTGGTGTGAATGCTAAAGAATCCCTATGGATTCTGCATATACCATGGGTACCATGGGATATTAGAGAACCTTGCCTGGGGGGATGCAAGAAGTTTGCAATGGGCATTTTCCAGTGCTGGGCTTTAATGCCAGGGGCTGTCAGTTACTGGTTTATCACTGAAGCTGAAAATTAGTGGATTCTTGATTTGATAAAATGTAAAAGTCCTTGAGTTGTTTTAATTAACGTAAGGGAGAAGACAATCTTAGACCCCACTTTATGTATCATTAAGTCCTGCTCCTTCTGACTGAGGTAGCACAATCATTTTCATCCAGTATAACCATCCAGTGTTTTTCATCAAACCAGCAAAAGGTTTGCTCTGTGAGAAATGTCAAGCAGAGGTCCTTACAAAGTGTAATGCTAATGCTGTTCTGTTCTTGACGTCTGTAGGATTTTGAAAATGGTGGAGACAGTGGATATCCCAGTGAAAAGAGAAGTGAGACAGAAGATCTGGATCACAGAGAGAGGGTATGAACCTGACTGGTATAGCAGAATTGGGCCTGTTCCTACTTTGGTTTTGTAGAAGAATCTGGTTTTTTTTATCCTTCCTGATCTAGATCTGATCCTGATCTAGACTTTGAAAACAGAGGAAATAATGAAATTTCCCCATGTTGCAAAATTACTCATTCATATTGAGAATGACAGTTTGGCAGGAGAAAGATTATTTTTAATGAGTAGCTTAATTTCAAATACCTTATTTGGTTAGATGTTGTTGTGTGGGTTTTTTAAATATTGTGTATTGCATTTAGATGTAGCCATCTTCTTGTCATGTGGAATCCATGAATATGATCTGCTTTCAGACTTGTTTATCCTCTCTACTTTGTATGGTTTGAAACATTACAGAACTTAACATTGTTGTCAGGTAATAATATGGAGCTTTAGAATTCCTAGGAGTTAGTTGGTTACTCCTCTAAAATACAAATTCTTAAATAAATGCTTTTTGACCTGGTGATCTTAATTAGAAGACAGGAAAGAGAATACTGCTTCCAAAGATACCACTCCTTTTGTCACCTCCTTGTGGCAAGGTGTTTGTCATGGCATCTCCAGCTTACAGGGTGAAAGCCCATGTGTGCCGAGTTCTTTATCATTTTTGGTATGCTGCTTAATATATTGTGATGTCACTGGAAGAAAAGTATCCAGTGGAAAGAGTTTTGGTCATTGTCACTATTAATTCTGCAGGGTAGGAATAGTCTAGAGGCATAACTGGCACACATCACTTGCTGCAGGTTGAATGATGCAAATCTTTACATTAACGTAGGGCCATTCAAACAACAACCGGAGGCAGGAGTCTGATGAAGACAGTTTGGGAAGCTCTGCAAGGGTAAATAAAGCAGAAATATTCACAGACTGAGTTTGCTGCTCTGCTTGTCCTTTGTTCCACTGATCTGCCACCTAACCACATCACTAAACCAGATGCTGGTTTTCCTTTTCAGCTACAGAAAATGTTTATTAATATCGACTTACCACTCTGTTATTTCCTTTTATGTTTTGTCTTTATTTCTCATTAAAGTACTGTGAAACAAATTGTCACCTCAGTAGCTGACCTCTGTCATAAGTTAGTGATTATGCATGGGTTTCTCCCTTGAAAACAAAATAACAGCTCTGTGAAATTTTTTTTTTGCCTAAATAAATTATATTTCCTTTCTGCACCTTATTTTTGGAATTGCATCCTGTCTGTGGTTGTATGATTTCTTAAAAACATGCAGTGTTTGAAACAGATACACAGTGAAGATACCTGCTGTCACCTAACTGAGTTAGGAAGGGCCAGACCTTGTATGCTTTTACAAAATATAACTGTGATAATTGGTCTTGGGCATAAACTTAAATAACTACTGTGAAAGGAAAGAAAAAACAGAGTTTCGACAACAATTAATAATCTATCTAGATCCAATTTTCATAATTTCCTTTTATTTTATATTCCTGTTTCATAAAATTGAAACAGCTTTAACAGACTGAAGTTCTGTGGCAGTAGCCTTTCCTGTTGTGTTTTCCCTGTGTACCTGTAAAGGCCTTAATTATGATAGGATTATTTTCAGCTACTGTTTCCCACCAATCCATTATGTTCAAAAATTTCTTCATTTGGGTTGCTTCTCCTGAGAAATGCCAGTGCATGTATCTGCCTGTAATCTTCTGCATTGTTACATGTCATTGTTCTAGAATGCAAGCTGCATTTAAAGTGTTGTGAACTGAAATTCTGAACAGAAAAGTACGGGTTTCATTTTTTTTTCTTGTGCATGGAAAACTTCAGTGCTTGCAGTGCAACTATTCAGTTGCATATTTTTGTAAGTAACTTGTTCTAATTCAGAACTTTGAGATGATTCTTCAAAGTGATGATGTTTGGATTAGAAATGGAGGGGTTTGCTCCATTCCTTTAATGAAGAATAATAACCATTTATTCAGATACTAACCTGACTTTTGAAAGCTGTTTTCAAATACAGTATTTACTACTAAGTAACAATATTAATAGAGGCTTTGATTCCTGGATGGTAATCCATATGGATAGGAATTCTAATTTTGAATATAAGTAATAGTATATTTCATATTTCAGATCAGTGTGGAGAAATGGAATCTTTACAACTCTTCCAGAGTCCACATCCACAGACCGTCCTGTGTTGCCCAAGAAATTCAGAGGCTCAATGCACTAGAACTTGAAAAGAAAATTGGGAAGTCAGTCCTTGGAAAGGTAGGATGGGTCTGCTGGTACTGTTTTATCCAACAAGAAACATCTTGTATTTATTACTTACATAGAGGTGTTGCCCTGCTTGCCTTTATTTGTGCAGTTGAAAATAACACATCTATACCTTTTTGTCACCTACCCATGTTGTATAAGGGACATCTGAGTTCAGGAACCCATGAATCCCATCTGCTTTTAGCCTTGCAGCATTTGGGCTCCTCTGGGAAGAACCCTGCTGTTGCTAGTCTGCCTTTCCAGAGGTGTCACCCAGAGAAGATACAGTGGGATGAGTGTGGTGTGCCTGACTCACATACCTTGCACACAGGCAAAGCTCCTGAAAACTGGTGGCATGGACTGACTCTTTTTACTCCAGACTAGTCCAGATAATGGAAATGTGAATTAAGTTTGCGGTTATGTATGGCCTTAAGTCCACTCCTATAACATGATGTAAATCTTTCTGAACATCCTGGAGGCCTTAGGTGTTTCGAGTCTTTTGGTGTGGGCAGAAACCTATTTTTCACAGAAACATTTAGGTTGGAGCTCATAGATCATCAAGTCCAACCTCTGACCAATCATCACCTTTTCAACCAGACCATAACACTCAATGCCATATCCAGTTGTTTCTTGAACACCTTCAGGAACAGTGATTCCACCACTTCCCTGGGCAGTCCATTCCAATGTTTCACAACCCTTCCCATGAAGAAGTTCTTCCCAATGTCCAAACTGAACATCCCCTGGTGCAGCTTGAGGCGATGTCCTCTCATCCTGTCACCAGCTGCTGGGAGATGATGCTGAGCCCCACCTCACTAGAACCTCCTTTCAGATAATTGGAGAGAGTACTAAGGCTTCCCCTGAGCCTCCTGTTACTCCAGGACACTTGGTAAAGTATGAGCAGAGGGGTTTTGAGGGGTCAGATCCCTACATCATTCTGCATCTCTCCTGTGCAATTGTGTCCAGGTTCACCTGGCCATGGTTCGCTATCACGAAGCCGGGCGCTTCTGCGAGAAGGACAAGGAATGGGACCAGGAGTCAGCCCTGTTCCACCTGGAGCACGCTGCAGACTGTGGGGAGCTGGAAGCCATCGTTGGGTTAGGCCTCATGTGCTCTCAGCTGCCACATCACATTCTTTCCGAGGTCACTCTCGAGGTATGGAAAATGCTAAAAAAACAGAATTGTGATCCATTGTAAAAATAACATAAGAATAGCAGGAAACAGACAAAACAAAAACTGTAGTTAGGTGTTCTGGAGGCTCTTCAGAGAAAATAGATTACCTGTAATTTAGGATTTGGACAAAAGAGCAAAAAACAATGCCTCTTTTTGGTTTTGCCAACAAGTTACTGCATGCCTTTGGGAAGCTTTGGAAGCCATCTTCACTGTTCAGCTGCTTTGTTTCTTGTGGCTCTGCCAGTTTCTCGGGCATACTAAATACCTGCTGACTTTGGGAAACTGCATTTAATGTTAGAGGGATGAAGGGATGGTTTTAGAAACATGCATTTTAAAGGTTTTGTTCCTTTACTAGGATACAAAGGAGAACAGAAATAAAGGATTTAATTATTTGCTGAGAGCAGCAGAAGCTGGAGACAGGCCTTCCATGATTCTGGTAGCAAGAGCATATGATACAGGTGTCAATCTGGGTGCAGACAGGTACTGTGCATGGCTGAGTAAGTTAACTTGGTGGTACTTCACTGAGGCAAGGCTGGGGCAATGGTTTTTCTGCTTTTGTATTTTAGCATGTCTTTGTTACTTACATGAGTTTTGTGTTTTGCAGAACAGTGATAGTCTTTAAATTTCTCACTGTCAAATAACATTAGACTTCTAATTGAAGTTCACTGAGTGTTCTCAGTGTGCAAAATATCTGATTTTAAAGTATTTATAAAAGACTCTGCAACTTCAGTTTTTTTCTAAATTGGTTACTCTCACAAATATAAATGCCAGACCAAAACCGTATAACTGGTAGTGAAGCTTGGATGCTGGAGTTCAGCAAAACACTTCAGTCTGATACTTTCTCCTGTAATTCCTGCATAAAGTGACCCCAGCCTCATTTTGTAGTGACCTAATGCTGCAGTGCAGTTACTGAGTCTCCATGAGAACATTTGCTTTCTTGGAGAGAAAGGCTCTGAGAAGCCAGTACAAAATTGGATGCTGAATCTCCAATGCAAAGTACATTTGTTTCCTAAGGGAACCATCTTCAAGCATTATTTTTAACTTCAGAGCCCAGGATTGGAAGGAGGCACTGCACTGGTACAACACGGCACTGAACATGACCGAGTGTGATGAGGGAGGTGAATATGATGGCACTCAGGATGAGCCCCGGTATCTGCTCCTGGCCAGGGAAGCAGAGATGTTAATGATGGGAGGGTTCAACCTGGATAAGGATCCACAGAGATCAGGTGAGGCCTTGTTTTGTTTCAGTTATCTATAATCTTGCTTTTCCTTCCTTTCTCCCCCAGCATGTACCCCAAAAATAGATTTCTTGCTTCAGCTGTTACAAAACATAGAGAGGGGCAATACCTTCAGATTTAATGGCACTGGGTGTAACAAGGCTGGTAACAGTGAGAGATCTTGGCAGGGACAGGGTAGTGGGTGGTGCCAGGTCCAATCTGTGACACACTGAGTCACTGCCAGGCAACCTTCACTCCCTCTGAGGTCGCTCTTCTGGGTCACTCCCCTGAGCTGCAGGTTGCTGCTTGTAATTTGAATTACACCCATGACTCCCAGGCCCTACACAACAATCTCTTAGTTGCTGTGTAACCTACATGCTAGACACTGTTACCATAGTTTTTCTGAGCCTTTTGATTTTCTTAAATGGAGACAGATCTTTTTAGTTATTGTGCAATATTAAGAGCAGTTTTCTATCTTTCTCACAGATGTAACATAAACAAATCCTTTGTTTGCATATTTCTAATCTGAAAACAATTGTAACTGACAGTTGGTCTGGCCACTGAGGCTGAGGGGTGGAAACCCCAAAAAGCCAATCTTCTGCTAGACCCACAAATGTATAAAAAGTAAAAAAATAAACAAAGGGGCCTCTTCTTCTTTCAGCTCTCTCAGCTGTGAGCTGGGATCAGAAGGACCTCTGCGAAAATCTCTTGTCCGTGTGTGACTGCTTTGTGTGTCTCGGTGACAGGACACCTGTCTTGGGGGGCTCCTGAGGGCTGGTCCTGTTTCCAGTCCTTCCAAATACATTGGAAGGGTAACTTTCAACTTGGAGAGCAGAGGGCAGAACCCCACCTGCCGTAACTCTGACACTGTTAAAACACACCCATACATCCGGCTCTGCAGTTTGACCTCAGTTTCTCCCTTTCTCCTTTATTTGCTTCAGGCTAAAGCCATATTCTTTTTTCATTCTGTCAACATAACTGATGCTGTTTCCTCTCTAGGTGAGCTTTACACAGAAGCAGCAGAAGCAGCCATGGAAGCCATGAAGGGCAGGCTGGCAAATCAATACTACCAAAAAGCAGAAGAGGCTTGGGCGATGATGGAAGAATGACACTGAAATGAAGCAGTTCCTGTATATAAATTTTTTATAGGCTTGCTGCATTTGCAGCTAAAAAGATGTATTTTTATGTGGAGTTGCTGGGTTGTTTTGGTTTTTTTTTAATTTTAGTTTTATCACTTTTTTTAAGGGTAGAAATTTAAATAGGAGTAGTAATGTGGGTGCCATAGCATACTTCTGTTTGTGTTTTAAAGCTGTAATACACACACACTTGGAACTTTTGTACACTTTTTTTACTGTTAGAACTGAGTGGCCTAGTTTTTTTGACAAAAGAAAATGAGGCCTTATTGTTTAGGTTTTACATGTCCTGTTTTTTACACAGCAAATGATCAGTGTTTACATTTTTCTTCTCCTCCCCATAAACAGAAAATATTTTCCTAAATTCTCAGCATTTCTTCATCGTTATTGGTGTATCTCACCAAATTTGAACATGAATGTAAATCTTCTGTTTATGGATGTTAATTACATATTACTGATGTTAATAAGTAGTCCCTTTCTATTTTGCTGACATTGTTGGACACTCGAATGAATTTCAGATGGAATCCTTAGTTTGGGGAGGGATAGGGGAGATGATTCAGATTGGTGGTGAGGGTATTCAGGGTGGAATGTTTTACTCATTACCAGCATCGCATATTATACCGTTACAAAATCCTTCATGTTCCTGATGAGGTGAGGCATACAGCTACCTCTCTCATTTTCACATTTTGCACCATATTAAAGTTTAGTTGTATAAGATTCTACTGATCTTATATTTGTCCAATCATGTACAGTAGCGAGATTTGTAATATATGGGTAATTTGAAGTTAGTTTTAGTGGCATCTCAAATCTCAGTGAAGCTAGATCATCTCACTTAAAATGTGAAGTTATTTTCCACTATTTCCAGATGGATGTTTGAAGAGGTTAGGAGATGTTGATTGACCTGTTTCTATGTACAGAAAACAATTTATATGGTTTAATTATATTTTAAAATGGTATTTTATCTGCAAATGGCGTTTAGAGAAGAGTTTCTGGTTAGAAAGGGAAAATAGTATTACCCTCAAACACTTGAATTTGTGTCCTCTTTGCCTAATCCTAAGCAGTGAGGGGAGGACAAATACCTGGTGGTGGTTGAATTATCACTGCCTAGAGATAAGTTCCTTCAAATCCAGTCTTTTATTCCAAAGCTGCTGTGCCACCTCTGTGGATAGTACAGAAGCTGTTCCTATTCCTTGGTTGTGGCTAACAGTCATTTTGCCTTGGCCTTGTAGTCTCCTGAGGCCAACTGATGGGCACAAGGGGCAGCCCCTGTGAAGTGCTGATGACCTGGAATGCTCACCTCTTCAGCCAAGCTCTTAAAAGCAGACTGTGAGATGATGCAGGATTGATTAGGGTTTCTTGCATGCATAGCCAAGGGACATTAATTTCTTGTAAAATGCAGAAACTCTGCAAAGAACAGAAATCAGTTCTTCCTTTCCTGTGCGAGTGCCTGTCACTGGAATCAAATTGTGCTCCCATTTTCTCTTTTTTATGGCGAGTGGATCTTGAATTGCTGTTTAGACAGTATCCAGGGGTGATGTCAATAACAACTGCCACCATCTGAAAGAAGTGAACTCCTGGTGGTTAAGGGAGGATTTGAATCTTTCCTAGGAGTGAAGGGAAAGTTACCCTTGGATGTTGTGCTTCTGGCTGGTGCTGTAACCACCAGGCAGTTGTAGCTGTGAGCAGCTTTTTGACAAATGGCAACATGTTTTTGCTGTCGATTGCAGGGGTTGTGGGAAAGTAGTGCCCATGGCCTTTTTCTTTCTTGTTTTGGATGAGGGGGAAGCTCTTCACCCGATAATGGAGGAATGTCTCGTTTCTAGATCTCAGTTGGTCTTAGGTAGTGAGGTACTAAAATGAACAGATTTTTGGACCGAATATTTTTTGTACCTGACGTGCTGAAATAGAACCAGAGGACTGCAATTCAGATGAATGTTTTCAGTGCCTGTCCAAAGTTCTGCTTTAGATGCCTAAAGCCTCTCTGGGATGATGTGGCCTTTTTTGTTATTTCAGTTCATAGCATTAAGGTATCAGCTGTCAATGAAAGGTGAAGCCACTCACCTCTCAAGACAGTCAAATAGTCTGTTTTGTGCAGAACCTGTACAGTACAGGGACAACAGCAAAATCAGACAAAAGGATTTATTTCCCTCAATAGGGTGTTGATGCCAAATCTTTTTCCTTGAGAAGGAAGCATGTGTGACAACACCACTAACCACATAGGGAGGAGATTGAAAATGCCTGTCCAAAATGTGCATGCAAAAGAGTAATTGTTGACACTTTTTGGTGTAGTTTAATTTGCTAAATTCAGTAGTTGCTAAAGTTGCTGACAGCTCTGTGTAGATCTGGTATGTAAGTGTGCACACAACTCCATGCAAAAATTATTATGGTTAATTCTTTGTTTGCAAATACTTCTTTTTGGTGATGAAGACTACCTTCTGTCCTAAGGTGTATCAGATGATTTAGCCATACAATAAATGGGACTGTCAATAATATGAAAATGAAAATTGTTTACAGAAATATTCACAACTTATTCTGTGACATTCTTTTGAAGGGAAAATCTGTATATTTTAAAGACTTTTGCGATGATACTGCTTTAAGCTGTATTTTTAATCTATTCACAATGAATAAGTAAAAAATCTGTATTTTTAAAAAATGTGAAAATAAATCTGAGGCTCATCCTGCCAGAACTTAACCTGGGTTCAGTGTTTCCAGATGTCAGTGGGAATATTGCTTGGGTAAGGACAGTGAGATGGAAGCCTTTGTTTGTATGTCAGACAAGCAGATACTGCCTGCCTGCATCACTTGGTCCTCTCATTCACTTTGTCTGGGTTCATTCTGGCTAGTCAATAAAATTGTTCTTTATATCACTTTTCTCAGTAGAGTTTTACTTATTGCTTGTGGGCGTTTGCATTTGGTTTTTGGTTTTTTTCTTTATAAATTGCCAAAATTCAATCCTACTATTGCAAGCTTCCAGAAACCCACTCTGTTTTCATTCTCTTTCAACAGTCAGAAGTAACTAACTGGGAGGAAATTGTTAGATGTGTAGCAACAAAATCTGGTTTCCTCCAGAAAACAAAATGGTTGATGTGCCCTCTGATGTGCTCTGTGCTTCCCTTTCTGTGCCAGAATAATCTGTTTGATACAGATACAAGCCCTTTCAAACTGTTAAAAAGGGAGCTCTTGTTGCTTTTTTATTGAGACAGGTGCAGCTTCTTATACCTGTGTCCTTTAAACAATGTGAAATTATCCTCTAGCAAAGGCACTATGAAATAGCAGAATTTCCTAACAAAAAAGCACCATCTGGGCCTCTGCACTGTAGAATCACTAAGAAGAAAAATGGTGATATTTGGCACTGCTCTAGCTTTATAGCCTGTGTAGTTTTTAGATGTAGCTGCTGTCACAGAGATGGAGAGTTTGGCAAGTGTAACAAAGTAAGAATAGCATTCTTCAGAAACCATGGAGACAGCAAACTCTTACAGCTTATAAAGTGTAAATAAGTATATTGCCTGTTTTTTAATTACTGGTCTGTGGGACTGATCTGAATCTCACTTTCTTCCCCACAGATATAATTTCACTCAGAGTAGAATGAGTGCTGACAGAGCCAGGTGTAGTTACGATGGGTCAAATCAGGACTTCTCATCTGAATTTGGACAGGCAGAATTGCATTTGAGCCTCTCAGGATGGATGCAGGACAGTGCTGCCAGGGGTGAGTCAGGGTATTTTCAAGTTTAAGTTCAGGATTATCTCAGCTGCTCCTGCTGATGGACCTGACTCCTGTGTGGGGACAGCTCAGGGCTTTATAACCATTGGGCCTGGCCCTCAGTCTGGAGTGTTTGGTACAAGTGTTGGCTCCTTGCTATTCTCTGGCCATCCTGTGCCAGGGAAACAATATAATGACACTGGTAGCTTGTGTTACAGTTTGAGTTCTCCTCTACATTAATTATTTTTTAATTCAGAAAAGGTCCTGTCATAACTGATGTTACACAGGTGGAATGAAAATAGTGACCCAACTGCCCCCTCCGTACGGGGGGGCACTGCCTGTGCCCGTACCCATCTGTGTCACACATGGCTGATGTGAATAATCATGGGTATGCACACTTCCTTTGGTGCTCAGGAGAAGTGTCTCTGTGGCCAGGCACAGAAGCATTTCAGGGACAGAGGCTGAGCTCAGCTTCGACAGGGCTGAAAAGCACTTTTCAGGAAGGTGTTGGTACCTTGCACTGCCTGGGCAAAAGGACCTGTGTAGGACTGAGCAGCCCACACAGTTTGTAGTGAGTGTTCTGTGCAGCCTCCTGCCCACACACACGCTGGGAGACTGCTAAACTGACTCTTTGCCTAAACCTTTCTGCCTGAGCCGGTTCCAGGTGATCTGCTGTGTGAAGTCAGTTCAGGTCTGCCCACCTTCCCTCCTCCCTGAACCTCCCCTGCTGCTCTGCAGTCAGCTCCCTCTGTTCTTAAAGAACCTCACATCCTGAAAAGGCACTGAACTGAGGGTGTGAAACTGCAGCAGCACTGGAGGGGTTTATTCATGTTTATATGTGTGTGCTGTTGTTCTTCAGTACTTGTAGGCAGTGAATGAAATTTTTAGTAAGACTGTGCAATGCTACAGCCTCTCACAATGAGGGTGGTGAGAGGCTGGCACAGGTTGCCCTGAGAGGTGCTGGATGCCTTATCCCTATAAACATGCAAGGTCAGGGTGGACAGGGCTCTGAGCTACCTGATCTGGTTGAAGCTGTCTCTGCTCACTCTAGGGGGTTGGGCTATCAGACCTTTTTGGGACACTTCCAACACCAACCAAGCTATTCCTTGATTCCACATTCAGCAGCTCCCTGGAAGGAGAGCTGGCACTGCCGGCTGCTGCAGGGACAGGCTGTGGGAGGTGCCAGGGGAAAGGGTTGGATGATGCTGTCAGCAGGGCTCCAGCAGGTTTATTTTCTCTATCCTATTTAAGTGAACTGCCACAAAGATAGAATTAAATCAAGCTGCATTAAGCTTTTGTGGCCTTACTCGAAAGAAGCCGGAATTTTTCTCCAAATACAGCCCTTCAGTTGTAATTAAGTGGTGGGAATAATATTAATTATTTCAGTAAACTTACCAGGCTTTCTGGCCAGAGACTCCCAAGGGCACTTATGGAGCACCAGCAGCTGAGGTGTGCTACCACGTTTTTGCACAAGTGTACGGAGTACTGCAGTACTGGTCCCTCTGCTACAATCAAAAGAACAACCCCCCAGCCATAAACTACTGACTTTTGACTTTGCAAATTCATTGAGTTGTGGCTTTGCAACGTAAAATTAAAATTTTAGAATATATTTTTAGGCTTTCAGAGGGGGTGCCCGGGCGATGCCACGCGTACCGCGCAGGCGGCTGTGCTGCTCCGTGGCATCCACGTGGCAGCGGGCGCGGCGCGGAGGGCTCGGGCGCAGCTGCTCCCACCCGTCCGTCCCTGGGCCCATCGCGCAGCTCCAGGTGCCGCTGCTTGGAAACGGGCTGAAAAGGGCCCCCCGCGTTTTATTTTTCGGGTAGAAGGGGTGTGTGGGCAGAACGGTTGCTGGGAACAGAGGTGCGTGGGACAGAGGGGGGGAAACTGGTCTTGAGTAAAATTGTCACCGAAGGCTTACGTTGCCACGGCGGTAGCGTGGCCGAGCGGTCTAAGGCGCTGGATTAAGGCTCCAGTCTCTTCGGGGGCGTGGGTTCGAATCCCACCGCTGCCAGCAGCGTTTTTTTGCGCCTCGGGCCGGCGTCATCGCCCCCTGGCGGCGGCGGCGGTGGGAGAGCATTGTGGGTAGGAGGAGGCGCCGCGTCCCCACGTGCCGGCCCGGGGGCCACCAACATGGCGGCTGCCTGACCGCTGCCCCGCAGCCACCGACACGGGGAGCGGGGGAGCGCCGCCGCCGCCGCCCGCCCGGCCTCGCACAGGTACGCGGGGCCGCGCCGCTTTTGCGCCTCCCGGGGCCGCCCCGGCGCCGGGGACCCTGCGGGCGATGGCGGGGGAAGGAGCGCGGCCTGGGCTGGGGTGGGCTCTGCCTGTCCGGGGAGGACGGCGGAGCTGAGACTGCGAGGGCTCGGCACGGCGGGGGCAGCGGGGCCGCCGTGCCCTGACAGGACCCGGCACGGCCCGGGGCGCCCAGAGGCTGGGCGGGCGGCGGCCGCGGCCCCTCGGCTCCCGCAGCAGCACCGGGGGGTTCCGGCCGGTCCTCCGGGGGCTGTGAGCGGCGGCTCCGGCCGCTCCTACCGAGGCTGAGAGCGGCGGCCCCGCGGGTCCTATCGGGGCCCGCAGCCCCGCGCCTTCCGCCCGGGAAGGACTCAGCGCACCCGCCGCGAAGCGCAGCGGCTGCCCCTGCCTGGCACCGGCTCTGCGGGGCTGCAGCCCAGCCCATCCATCCCACCGAGGGGGGATTCGCTTCGTCCCCGCCGTCAGGGCGGGCTGGGCGGCTCGCTGTGGCCCATCGGCGGGGCCCTCTTTCCCCGCACCCCTGCGCTGCCAGGCTGCTGTGTCAGGGCAGGGCGGGCGCCAGGAGTGCGGAGCCGCGGCCGGCGGGGAGCGCTGCCTGCGGGGAGCGCGGGACGGGCACCGCGACCTGCCCCGGCCAGGAGTGTCACACAGCGGCGGGAGTGACCCGTGCCCCGGCAGTACAGGCCCGGCACGGCCTGCGCTACACACGTGTCGAGGTGGTAAGGAAAGGTTTATGCTTGATGCATAACCTGTTAAACCCCAAAGGTTTGCTTCGGTGACATCACCTCCAGAGAGAGGTCCTGGTGCAGAGGAGCCCTCTTGGGTTCGCTGCCAGAAGATGACTGTGCAAAGCTGCTTTCGGACGAGGAGAAAATGAAGCAAGTAATTGGGTCAAAATGATAATTATCATAAATGTATGGAAGGTGCTTCAGCTTCTTTTTGCAGCTTCCATTTTACTGTGTGCCATCAGCTGCCCTGAGCGAGGAGGCTGCTCAGAGCCCGGTTGCCAGGGTTAGTTGTGGTAGTGATTTCGGAGATGGCACTTTTCCCACAGTGCTGTTTCAGCATTTATACTTTCAAGCACTGATCCAGCAGGAATTCTTGGCCTTTCCTTGGCGCTGCATGATTATATGAAGAATATTTCAGGTTTCAGTGTTAGCACTTTGGGTGGTAACTGACAAATTTAGGTAAAAATGAAATACAGAAGCATTTTTTGCAGGCGTGACTAAAAGTCTGTGTGTCAACTGATGTCCAGGTTTGCAATTTACCTCCTTAGAGTTACATTTAAGTCTTTGGTACTAAAATAAAATTTAGTCTCTAATACTCAAATGCCCTTCTAAGCTCAGAGTGAGATACAGGATTCAGTTGCTTCATCAATGATTTTTACAGTTCTTTAACCAGAGCATTTTTCTTCATTGGTTCTACATCAATAGTGTTATGGGCAGCTAATGAGCAGTTTTGTGGATTGGTCCTCGCATTGGTCACTTTGCAGGAGAAGTGAGAAGATTTATATCTCTTGCCCTCCTGTAAGCTAACAACTCAAACTAATAACTCACATTATACTTTGAAATGCACCTTAAAGGAAAGTCTCTCTTGAAAGAAAACAGTTCTATCAAAAGAATTTTGAACCTGCTGACCATGTTTGCTGTCTCCTAACATTTGATTCTATTCTGTAACTCTTGTGATAACCTAAATATATGTATATGAGAAATGTGGAAATTAACACTGCTCTATGTATGTATATGTGTCAGACATTGGATTGTGTCTGCGTGCCTTCATTCTGATTCAGAGGATTTCTTCCAGTTGCATGAGTATTACAAGTTGTGCTGGGACACACTGTTTCCTATTTATAGATGTGTCAGTCTCACTTTCCAGTAAAAGGATCTGTAGTCATGCTTTGTCTTCACAGGACTAAGAAAAAAATGTAGTTTCTGTAATACAGTATTTCACCTGAGTAATGACAGGTGGATTCACAAAGAGAATTTGTGTATAATTGCATCAGCAGTGTTCAGTGAGGGACCAGAGACCATGGCCTTCAGGCTAAGTTTCTCTATCCCTCCTTAGCCCAGAGAATCCTAATTTCTCTCCTCAAAAGTGGAATAACTTCCTCAGAAGAGAGAGAACAAGCAAGTACTTGATGTGCAGGCTGTCAGGAAGGGAAGGATGGTTCTCAGTTCTCTCAGGAGTGTGAGGAAGAAGGGTTTGGACCCAGGTGTCCCACCTTTTGGGTGTTACTACATGTCCTCACACATCCTGGGCATCCTCCCACCATCAGCTCTGTGCTGAGTGCAGACTGCAGTTGTTCCATGTCTGCAGGGCTGTCAGGTGTTGGGCCACCCAGGGACGTGAGCGGCGAAAGCAGAAATGGAACTGGCAAACCTCATTTCTTTAAAACATTCGTGTGTATTTCTGGGAAGAACTGGGTGCCTGATCACAGAAAACACTGATATCAGTCAGATATCACATAGTCAGGGGTTTGCTCACAGCCCAGCCTGTGGTTAAGGTACTGGCTTTTTGCTGTGAAGGTGCATTTCTACAAAATTATTTTGGATGGGAATCTGAATACATTTTCAAATACATATGTATGGTACAAAGACCCTGGTATATACTGGTGCATAAAGAAATGGAAAATGCCAGCTCAGTACTGAGAGGAGCACTTTTTTGGTAGAAGAGAGCCTGTAAGTGAAAAATACGGAATTATATTTCTAGGTGGAATGGCAGAAACACTGTAAGCCTGAATGGATGTTAGTAACACTTGTATGCAGAATGTCTAGCCTCTCTGAAAGGTTTCTTTGATAGCTCTGTGTACATTAATGTGATATTTGAGAAGCCTGTATGTCAGCTGAAATATACTGAGCTGACGAAATTGTCTGATGGCTTGAGTATTTGAAAAAAATGCCACTGTTTAGATGTAACATGGATTCTGGGTTCGTTCTTCCCCAACTGCTCGGTTCCCAGCTGATCCTGGATGCTGCTTGCTTCTCTTCCTCTTCCTCCATAGGAGGTCCAGCAAAGAAGCAAGCTGTCCTCAAGGAGTAAAGAAATGAGGGAGAGTTCCTGAACACAGATCTTGTTTCTTTGCCTGATCATCTTTGTTGCTAAAACTTTCCTTGTCAGTTTGTGAGAGGTCTCTTTTTTTATGCCTATCTTGACCAGTATTGGCTGATGAACAGTGTCTTAACATCATTGCAGTGGCATCCCATATAATTTGTAAATCCTTTTGTTTGATTTCAGCAGGGAAAAACTATTGTTGCTTTAGCTGAGAGATCATTTTTTATTCAGAGGTCTGAACCAGGCACAACACTGACTCCAGCACTGGATTGAACATAATGAACTTTTGTTCCAGAGTATCCAGTCCTCAGTTAATATCAGTCTTATTTTAATTGGAGTTGGTGTAGTTACAAATAAAAATCTACCTGCTGTTCTGCTGGTTTCAGAATGCTCCAGGAAAGGCTGAGCAGTGTGTTCTGGAGCTCTCATTTAGCAGTACAGTCTGAAGAGTGGCAGGTCAGGAGACAAGGCTGCAGCTTGTAAGGGAGATGAAATCAAAGTCAGGGAGTTCCCAGACTGGAATATCCGAGAGAGTGACCCTGCAGGGCCAGTTGTGGCTGGAAAACAGCTGCTGCCTATGTGTTATTGTTACACAGTGTAAAAATGATACTCTTTATGCAAGTGCAAAAGGCTGTCTTTACCTCCCTAGGATGCTGGTTCAGGGCTTTGTTAAGAACTGCAGCTTCCCTAGGAGTTACAGCAGTTTTCACCTATTTTTGAGACGTTTGCTCGTCTCTGTAATTTTGTGGCTTTTGTTCAGGATTGTTGAGTATCAGGGACCTGTTCATGCAAACACATATATTCCTTCAAAATACAGACTAAACAGATTATCACTGAAAGGAACCAAGTTGACTTGAACAATACTCTAGGCTGCATGTGGTTTGTGACACAGATGGAATGATTCATATGACATTCCTGTTCTCTTTCAGGTTGTGCCAAGGAATAAGCCAAGAAAAAGCTTTGTTTTATCCTAGCATGGCAAATGAAGAAGATGATCCAATTATACAAGAGGTAAAACTGCATTGTGGCAACGGTGATTTTATATGAGAGTTTTTTATTATTTTTATTACTACAAATCCCAGTGTTCCTTCACTGCTGAAACGATGTGTCATCAACATCAGGGGTTGTTTTATAGCCAATGGCTGGCACTGTACAAAGAATTACGTTGTGTGGGCCCTGGCTCATGGTATCTGTTTTGTCAGAACAGTCTTGTTCACATTGGCAGACGCAGCTCAGGTTTTTCACCCTTTGTAATCTGTCCGTGGCAGAAGAGAAGGTGGGGAATTTGTTTTACCATTGTGTACTTCCAGTGAATTCCATTGAATGTCTCTGTGAGCTGAAAAAATGGAAATGACTTCCATGAGTTAAAAATGTTGAAATGAATCTACAGTGTTCACATCTTCTGCTGAAGTAAGGAGTTGTGTTATGAGTCTGGACTTTTTTAAAGGACTGCTGTGTCCCAAGAAGTAGCCACATTGTCTTGTCACTTGATATCTGAGTTTACACTTCTCTTGTGAGAAGCACAAGGAAGGGCAAGTCCCTGAAAGATGAAAAGCCATGAGAAAAGGAGTGGCAGTTGTCAGGAGTGTATCTGAAATGGCAGCTTCCATATGTCTTTTTCATGAAACATCTGTACATTTTCAGTTCTGATGGCCAAATGCAAGTATTGAACCAGCTTGAGGATGTGGGTGTCTCTTGACTAATTTAGAAGGATTTTATGCCAAAATACCAATACAAAGTTACTTTTCAGTCGTGCTGCCAAACTGAGAATGTCCTCCTCTTTCTACAATTGTGATAACAGATTTGCTTCAGATCCTTGGAGGAAAAATTCCTCTTTCACATTTGTTTGCCAGGTTTCCTTAGAAATGAAAAACACAGCTAGAGTCACTGTCTGCTGCCTCTTTGTAGTGGGATTTTTAGATTTGGTTTTTAAAAAGGCCAACTGCAGCATTTCATGTCAAACTCAGCAGAGAGGAGTGTTTGACAGGAGAGTCACAAACCAGTTTTATATTAGAGTTCATAATGAAAAACTAATGTGGTCAGTATTTGAGCTCTAAGGGTTATACTTTTATTACAGCTGGCATCTGATGAAAATTACTTGTTCTGCTTTTTAGATTGATGTGTTCCTGGCCAGAAGTCTACTGGAGAAGCTCTATCTGTTTCAGGTATTTCAATTAAGTTTTATGCAGTGATAGTTTGTTTAAAATAAATGCAAAAAGCGTAACTTAATGCTTCAGTCTGCCAAGGTCTTGGATAGAGAGAACCTGTTTGGGTCTCAGTTTGGGGCCTGTGGGTGTGCTGGAGACCTGGCAGCTTTAGCAGGATGCTGCTGTGGCTGGGGGATTTCACTGGGATACCACACTGTCCTCTCAGAGGAGACACCTGGGTGGCTAAACCTGGGTCTGCTCTCCTGATCAGCAACATGTGGCCTGTACTTTCTAAGCTGTGTATAAAGCCACAGATGTTTTACTTCTAATAACTCCAGAGAGAGTTAATGCTGAGGGATAAGGTTTCTTTTTTCTGCAGGACTAATGTGTGGAACTATTTTCCTGTGTTCCAGGTTATTGTGGTGTGTGAGGGGCAGGGAGGGGGCTGTGAAGTGACAAAAGCAGAGGGCTGGGAGGAAAACAGCAGACTTTCTAGGTCATGCTCCCAAATCCTCTGATGACTCACAAATCAGTCAATTAATGTCTTTTTTTGGTGTCTTGTCTCTGAGATCTGGCAAGTGCATCTGCATGTGAGGAGACAGGGGAAATTGAGTTAATTTCTGTGGAATTCTTTGATCTTTAAAAGAAGAGGGGTGTATGAAATGATCTGTTTTCCAGTATCCCATTCGCCCAGCTTCCATGACCTACGATGATGTTACACATTTATCAGCGAAGATAAAACCAAAGCAGCAAAAGGTTGGTCATTGTTTGAGTCCAGTCTGTAAAAGTATTTTTTATGATGTGCAGAATGTACCTAGGAAAAACACATTGTGCTGTTAAGCTGTTCTAGCCATGCAGCTACTTGCAGGACCAGATCTCTGTGTTTGAACGTATGAAGGCACTTTTATTGTGTCTATAAGATAGAGTTTAGAATAAAAGTAGTTTATAAATCATAGTGGGAAAGCCACTATTTTAATAGAAAACAGAATCACTCAGGGAAACTTAGTTACTAATGCTAAATCAGTCTGTGGATGCTTGTGTGAAAAGAGCTTGAATAAAAAGGTCTTTAGAGTATTCAGAGAAGAGTTGAAGAAGGATTGAGCCTTGGAGCCATCCTGTGTCAGTGCAAGTCTTGATTTCTCTCTTGCCTGGCAGTGAATCATCAGGATTCTTCTGAAATCACTGGGGCAGTACAGGTAAAGTATAGCCAAAGCCAGAGTCATTGCACTTGCTTGCAAATGAACCCCAGAACTCTGGCTATTATTTTACAATGTCTTATTTTAAAACTGCAGCAGCAGATGTCTGTGTTACTAGAATTTGCTTCTGGGAAATGGTTAAGGGAAGTGCTTCGGTGAACTTTGGAGTTAGAATGCCTGTTGTGTTCATGGAGTCTTTTATTAAATTCAGCAAACATTTGCACTGTAAGCCCTGTGCAAACCTTTGTAAATATGCTGTCTTATTCAGGGACTTGAAACTAGTTCACTTTTTGAATAACATAAAGGGAAAGAAAAAATAAGACGGTAGCTGTGATACACAAATTTATAAGGGCTTTGACACACCCTGAAGAAGAATATGTGCTGTATTTTCATGGGATAGAAATAGAAATGTTATGCAGGAGAATGCTTGTTTTTGGGCATTTGTCTGAAATTTAAAGTTGAAGTGGGAGGCAATTGTTCTTATAACTAAAGATTTGGAGCTTGTTACAGTGCTCTGACAAGTGAAAGTCAGGAGTAACTGAAGTCAGTGCTAAGTGCTGCAGTCTCCAAATAGCAGAATGGAGGCCTTTGCCTCTGAAGAGGACAGAGTTACCTTGAATTCCTGGTAGCCAGACTAGAAAGAAAATCATCTTATGAGAGATTCTGACTGGTTCCTCTGTGGTGGGGAGGCTTGAAGGAGGTGGCTTGTGCACCTGATCTGTTCTGATGAGTAAATTAGGCTGACAGTGTCATGGAAGGAATCCAGCAGAGTGAATGTGTATTTTAGGGCTGCCTAAAGAACTGTGCTTTTTCTGATCCCATTCATGTAGATGGGAGTTTATGTATCTCCAGCTTGTTTAAATGACCTCACTATACCAAACCCATCCAGCTGTTCAACTCTGTGTGAGATTTGCCTTGTGGATTTGAATCATGCTGCTTATGTACTTAAATTTGCTGTAAACCTTGGAAATGTTTGAAAGTGTGGGGTTGGGTTATAATTGATGTGTTTGGGGTTGTGCCATGGTAATTAGCTGTCTTTCCCTGATATTCTTTAGGTTGAACTTGAAATGGCCATTGATACTTTGAATCCTAACTACTGTCGCAGCAAGGGAGAGCAGATTGCTCTCAACGTGGATGGCACCTGTACAGATGAAACAAGCACCTATTCCTCGTAGGTGTCCTCTTTGCTTTCCTTTCCTTTTTGGGCTGAGCACAGGTATCTGGTTACAAGTATTCTTGAGAGTGCATTTTTGGGGCGTGTTGTTAATTCAGATTTGCAGACAGAAGTGATGGGTATTTGGCTGGTGCGGTTGTTGAGAGTCGATTTTGAGAATTGGTGCTTTCAGACTTTTGGCACCTGCTTGGCACATTGCCTGTGGATTGCCATCTCACTGCCCTCCTCTGTCTGCAGGAAGCTGATGGACAAGCAAACTTTCTGCTCTTCCCAAGCTGCCAGTAATGTTTCCCGCTATGCAGCTGCTGTTTATAAAAAAGGTAAGTTTCTTTTGCTCACGTCAGTGAAACAAACTCATTTCAGTGTTAAGATAAGACCTGTTTGATCTTTTTTGGGGGATAGCTTTTAATTGACTGATGGGTCTTTAAAGAAAGGAAAATTTTCCCTTATCAATGTTCCAAGAGTCCTTGAGTTGTTCTAGCAAAATTGTAAATATCATGTAAGAACACTCTGGGTTTGTAGGTGCCTCCAGAATCTTAACAGTTCATGGTGGACTGAAATAATATATACTTGCAACATTAAATTATCCATTTTATTTATATTGCTTTCTTAATCTAATTTTGTCTGTCTTATTTTCCTGTTCAGTACTTTTTGTCCCTCTCTTGACTGCCCAGGCATTGGTCATTTGAGATGACAATGTGTAGACTGTTTCCAGTGATGACTGTTTTGCTATGGGTTAGGTCTATGCCAGAATGTGGCTCTCTACAAGATCTGCTTTCAACAAAAAAGGCAAAATAAGAGAAACAGGTCTTGGTTTTTCATATTCCCTTGAAATCCTGAGCACTGGATGAATTTTTCACTTCAATCCCTTTTTACATTTTGCTGTATTAAATATTTATGCTTAATTGAAGCTGTGGCTTTACAGAGACAGGGAGATAATGAAAAGTTGTGTCCTTGTGTAGTGGAAAAAATCAATTTAACCAACATTAGTTCTCTTTTTCAGGTGAACTTCACTTGACTCCACTACATGGAATTCTTCAGCTGAGGCCAAGCTTCACCTACTTGGACAAGGCTGATGCAAAACACCGAGAAAGAGAAGCTGCTAATGAAGGTAAATTCTCCACAATTGGGTTTTCTTAGGGGAGGTGAGGCACAAGTTCTCTCTATAATGTGACTCATAAGAGTCATTCTGTTCTGAAGGTGTTTATTCTAATAACACAGTCATTATTAGGCCGTTTCTCAGATTGTTTCACTGATTTTGGTTTTTTTACCTAAATGCTTTTATGGGTGCAGTGTGGGGGATTGGCAGAGGGATGGGAGGTGCTGGGTAGTGACAAAGGGTAGTGGTGGAGACTGTGTCACCACTGCCACTGGAAAGGTCATGGCCACAGGGTGTCCTATCAGGAGTGTGTGGTGCTGTCATACATGGCATACATGGCTTGGCAGGCTGGGATTGAACCCATGCACGTGGAGTTCTCAGTGTGCTTTCTTCCTGCATGGGCCCCAGACTGGCTTTGGCTCTTTCTCCGCAGTGGTGTGTTTATTTTTGTGTTTTCCGGCAGGTGGTGATTCATCCCAGGATGAAGCTGAAGATGATGTTAAGCAAATTACTGTATGTCCACATTTTCCTTTTTATTCTGGTTCAGGCAACAGTTCACAAGAAGGCTTGACAATTCAGAGTGAAATGAAAGGACAGCAAACCTCAGCTAGTCCTGCTGACCTGGGCTCGGGTGGGGGAGGCCAGGTGGACTCGCCCTTGTTGCACAGGCATAAAGATGGCACTGAGAGCAAGAGGTGATTCATTGGAGCTAGGGCCCCTAGCTTGTTACTGATACACCAAATCAATAATGCAGATGGGTTTTTCCATGGGTTTTAGGGCTGTATTGAATGATGGCCAAATCTTGTAGGTCCGATTCTCCCGCCCTGAGACTGAGCAAGCTCGGCAGCGACGTGTCCAGTCCTATGAGTTCCTGCAGAAGAGACAAGCAGAGGAGCACTGGGTTCACCTACATTACTATGGCTTGAAGGTAGGTGTGTGTGCTGGCTCCTGAGGAGGCTGCCTGGGCCTGAAGGCTCAGCCAAGTCCAGAACTGTTTTTAAATCTGGGCCCATGGGAATCAGGGAATCATCAAAAGATAATGAAGAAGAGGAGGTCTGTAGGCTGGAACAGACCCTGCAGTGTTCTCTGCTGGATTATGCTTTGGGGTCTCCACACTTCAAAACTGAGAGCTGGACAAATACAGAGAGGGGTCTGAATGTCAGAATCACTTGGGTCCTGGATTATAAACTGGACTTTGTGGAAGACTTGGGAAACCCATTCAGTCAGGTGTGAGAAATCCTGTTTGGCTGACTTGTGCATGTCTGTCAGGAGGTTTCAAAGGCGTAGCAAGGGAGATGTTCCCACATCACATGAGCATCACACAAGGAAGTGAAAGCAGAACATCAGTTAGTGAGGTGGAACGCTTGAGTGGTGTAATGATGACAGGGTGGTGATAGTTTGGAATGAGAAATCCAGCTCTCTGGCATTTTGTGTATTCTCAGTATGTGATAATGACTCTTGTTTTTTCCCTGTATCCAGGATAGCCGTTCTGAACACGAGCGCCAGTACTTATTTAGTCAAGGTCATGGCCTTGCTGAAAACACAGAATTAATTAAATCTCCCAGGTAATGGTTTGGTGGTTTCCTACAGAAAAGGCTTTAATTAGTTGGGATTGCTTTCAGAGTAATAAGCTGGTATATTCTTAAAAATTCTGCTTTTTGAAAATCATATTCATGATAAAAGTTGAATTGCTTAAAAAATATGGAAACAAACTAGCTTTCATCTTATTTAGTTGCTTTCTTTGTTTCCCTATACCCGTGAGATTAAAAGCTCCTGGTTTTACTCAGGGTTGTAGCTTCTTGTATGTTATCGCAACCCTACATTATTTGGACTGTAAATGCTGCAAAGGAAAATTAAAAGCAGCTTCTGGTTAATATAAATTAATACTTTGAAGCCAATAACTTCCATTGTTAGCAAATCTTATAAAACTTCTCTTTGTGATTTGTGGGGACAGCTGAAACTACTTGAAAGGTGTTTGTGTCTGATTCTTGGTGACTGCAGCTCTTCCATAATGCAGTCAGTGCTTCCCTGTCATCTGGGACAGCCATGTCCCCTGTAAGAGTGAAGTGGCAGAGTCTGGCTCTGGTTAATGGTGTGGGTGTGTTTTTCTTAACATTTAACATCAGTAATCAGTGATAGGTGTTCTGAAGAGTCTTTTGGATCTGATTGTTTCTCACAGATGCTGGTAATTGCATGGGTGGGACAGAAATTTTGCTTGTTGCTGGCTTGATTCTCTCTGTGGGGTTCCACATGACCCCACTGATGGCTGTCAGAGCACCTGCGTTTAATACATTTCCTTGTGCAGATCCTCTGTTTGGACACCTCTGCTGTACAAAAGAGCTGGGATTCTGACACATTTACTTCATACTCTCTCTTTGGGCAGATGAGTGTCAGTGGCTTTCACTACGTTGGAGGAGATGGGAGTGGAAGGGAGAGCTCTTTTCAGACTGATGTTTATTTTGTAGATTCACACGGGCAGGTTTACTCTAAGTGAGGAATTACTGCACTTAAACCTGGCAAGTCCCAAGACAAGCATTTTAAAGAACGTGTTCCCTTTTTTTCTAGTGAATATTTAATGATGCTGATGCCTCCAAGCGTAGAGGAAGAGAAGTAAGTGTTTGTGCATAATGTTCAAAGTCCACATTGGCTGGATTCTCCTGTTCATGGGCTGCAAATCTGTTTGTTTATCTGCAGTGACAAACCAATGGCTCCAAGCAATGTGCTTTCTATGGCCCAGCTGAGAACTCTACCCCTCGCTGACCAGATCAAGATCCTGATGAAGAACGGTTTGTAGCTTTTGTAATACATTTGCACTTCACTTTGTGACTTCTAGTTGCCTCAGATAAGGTGCTTTCCCCAGTATTACCAGTTCTGTCACCCACCAGGCAGACTGTCTGGCTCTCTGATTCTCTGAAGAATCTAAATCCCAAGCTTTTCCCTAAAAGGAGCAGTGACAGCTGACCTGACTGTTGATACACTTGCCATCAGTTTACTCTTGGAAAAAATTCTCATTTGATGGTAGCTATCTGGATACACTTATTTCAGCAAGTACCTCCTGGAATGTGGGGTCTGAACAGGTACAGACTGCACTTTGGCATTTTCTGGGAAGTTTTTAACAATACACATTCATGAGTGTCACCTTGGAATTTTATTTTGTCTCTTCAGGATTACTCTCTGATGAGAGCAAATCCTGAGGATTTTGCCTCAGGAGCATCCTGTCTTGTCAGGTATCTCTGCTTACAGATATTGCCAAAGGCATAGGTTGTTGGGGTTTTTTTTAATTATTATTTTATTAATACAATAATTTGTGACCAGTTCAGCCACTCAACTCTGCTACAACACTAGCAGATACTTTCAGAACAGATGACGCCTACAAGCACGAGGGGGGGGTAAAACTGACCAGAACGAAGGCTTTCTTTCTTTGCCCGTTCCTGGGTGTGAGAGTGGCGCCCGTGACGCTGTGTTTGCCTTGCAGTGAAGGTGATGCCGTTCTCCAACCTGCTGAGTCTGCTGGGCTCGGGCACGGACGCCACGGCCGTGCTGCGCTGCGTGCAGCAGGTGGCACTGCTGGTCCAGGGAAACTGGGTGGTGAAGAGGTACGGCCCGGCTTTGTCCCCGCAGCACCCTCTGCAAACCTGTGCTCTCCTGTCGTCTGCTCCTCCGTGCTGTCGGCTCTTCCTGATCCCAGGGGTTGCTGTGGAAGGATAATGCCTTAGTACCGGTCCCAAGTGGGATTATGGCTGAGCGGCGATGTAATCTGTGTTTGCATCTGAGTTATGGTTTTTGATGTCTGCACTCAGGTTCTTTTGTGAGAGAGCTGTTCTAAATTCTTCCAGAGACTGGCGTCAAATAGAAACACAGAAAATTAAACCGATGTCAGCTGTAGTATTTCTTAGCAAAATTCAGTCCTGTGCAGCCCCATTTCTGTTCATCAGTGGATGCTGCTCTTGTCAGCTGAAAACTACCCTCAATAATTCAAGCATGGGGGTACTGAGTGTACCACATGAATTGGAGTCTGTATCATCTTCCTGTTTACTAGGACAGAGCATCCTATTGGGAATCAAAGTCTAAAATGCAATACGATTTTTTTTACCTGGGTGGAGCCCTGCATGCAGAGATTTACAGGCTCTGAAATAGCTGTGTTAAGATGAATGGCATCTGCTGCCAGTCCAAGTGTGCCAGCAGGATGTTTCAGCTATTGTGGTACAGGCCTGTGTTAGCAATGTGAGCAGCTTTTACAGCAACCCTGCTGTCCCTCCAGCTGTTACAGGAGGAAGCTGAGAGCAAGTTAAAAGACAGTAAATTAGCATTCAGATTGTTTTTAGGTTATAAGAGATTCTTTGCTACTAGTCTGAGGAGGGTGTGTTTGAGCACAGAGCAGCACACATCAGAGCTTTGAACAGAGTGGGGACGCATTTCTTTGGTCTGGGTAGGATCAGGATCATGAACCTGAGTTGCTGTGGGGCTTTGGAGAGCCTGGCAGCATATGTCATCAGCTGGCCCTGCAAGCAGGCAAGGACACAGAGTAATGTTGGTCTTGGGGCTGTTGGTTCAAGTATGACATTTTGTAATATTATTCTGTTAAGCCCTTGATTGCTGGGAAGGAAATAGAGAACTCTCTTGCCCATACATCAGCATTTTGGCTAAATGCTGCCTTCAAGGCTGCATACTAGGTTAGCCTAAGCACTTAGGATCGTTCTGGTCTTGTTTACATGGATCCAAGGGAGAGTAGGCTTTGCAAGAACAAAGCAGAGCCTGTAGCTGTGTTGCACTCACCTGCTTGCCACAAGGCTGTGCTTTGCTGGTCTAAGCCTTTCTGCACTAGTGTAATTGCAGTGGTGTAATTACACCAATATTAATGCCTTTAATGAAAACCATGCTTTGGATAAAGCTATAATTTAACTGCAGAACAGGGAGGGCATGTTTGTTATGTTAATCCACACTAGTGCCATTTTTCTGGAGTACCTAGTAACTAATTTCTCTTCCTTTTTAATTAACAGTGATGTTCTCTACCCGAAAGATACTTCTAGTCCCCATAGTGGAGTTCCTGCAGAAGTGCTCTGTAGAGGGAGAGATTTTGTTGTAAGTATAAAAGTGTTTGTTGCTTTTAAAGGAGGACACAGGTGAAGCTTGTCTGGGAGGCCACAGCATTGCAAAACCATCTGCTCTAGTGCAGTGAGGTGTTTCTGTTTCCTCCACGGAGGTTGTTTGTGCTTTAATCCTGAAGGTGCTGTTACAAGCCTGCCATGGGAGTGTTGGTGTAAGCTCACTTTGTGTCTGGCTGGCAGGTTCAGATCATCTGTCATTAGCAGCATTCATCCCTTTCTAACACATGCTGTAGAGCACTATCACATTGCCCCCACAATGTGGGGCTTGCAGAACAGCCAGCGCTGGATAATGAAGTGCTTGTTTCTCCAGCTCTGTTTCCATGGGCTCAGGACTCAGGGCTCAGGAGGGCAGTGTGGGTAAGCCTTGTGCTCCCTGAGCATGCACTGTTGATCTTTAAAAAGGACTTTATTCCCTAGGGCTGCTAATCAGTGAAAGGACTTTGTTCCCAGGCACCTTTTGTGGGCAGTAACTGCACATGGAAATTGAAATGAATATGGGTCTTGTAAACACACACGTAACCTCAGCGAAAAGGAACAACCTCTGCATTGTGTTTATTTTCACTAACCATGGAAAGAATTAAGTTCCTAAGTGGTTCCTAAGTTCATAATCAGTTTATGGCTTCCGCCCCACCAGAACAAATCTGATGAGTGCACAGCTCCCATTTGTTTCAGTTAGACCTGACTGTTTTTGCAGAGTTTGTTCATGAGGTTTAGCTCTGGACAGGAAAATGCCATGCAAAGAGACTTTAAGGGTGTTACAGTACTACTGTAAGATCAAACTGATGGTGATTGAAACTGACTTTTTCTTGTCTCTGGGTGTCTGCCCAAGACACTGCCCATATGGAGACCTGGATTCAGGTGTGACCCAGTGACACGAGTGTTTAGGACACAGCAGATTAGGTGACACGTTGTGTGTAAAGTTCAGGGACCAGAATTATTGTGCCCAGTAAAGTGAGGGATGCTGTTTTAATATTTAGGATGAAAAGATGCATTATTTTCATTTGAATTATGTCAAATATACCTTACATAAGAGATGGATCTGTGTTGATCTTAAAGGCAAATAATTTGCTGATTAATACTACAAGAAAGGAAAAGTTAAAATGTTAGAAAACAGAAAGGATCAATATTTCTGGCTTTCAGACAAAGAAAAGTCTGGTTTTAAGACTCAGAAATAGTATGTAATGCTGTATTGAATCTGTGGAGAGAATGTGTTCTAGCTTAAAAAGTGAACTTTATTGCCCTGGATGTATTTGTGGAAAGTAATTAATTAGTTATAAAAACATTTATGGACTTCTTGTGCTTTAGAACAGAAATGCCCTGTGCCCTAAAGTGAGTGGATTGGGTTTGTGTGTTTGTGGGCAGAGAGAAGCTGAATGGAAGAGAAGGAGGCATGGATGACGTCGTAGGGCAGGAAGAAATTGTCAGTAATGAGATTTTGGATTCTTAACAACATTATTAATACAAACAGACTGTACACAGAGAGGCTGTAGCTTATTTAAACGGAGACAGGAAGAAATGAAAGGTTGTGTTCAGGCAGTTCTGCCCAAGTCCTGTCAGCCTGCCCTCAGCAGCTGCCTCTCAGGATTTGGACCTCAGGAGCTGCAGTGCAGAGCACCTGGCTGTCCCCTACCTGGGGACAAGTGTGTGTGACAGGACATCTTGGCATAACTGTAAGTGACTGTGCTGGGGGTGGAAGAAGGGAACAGGTACTGTGCAGGGGCTCTGTGCTGCTGAAGGGCAGCAGTCCTCAGCCTCCACAGGCCCCCATGGAAGAGTGCATGGAGAGTATCTCTAGCCTGATGGTGAGGTATGGGTGAAGCTGAGCCTCAGGTGTGACTTCTGGGGTCCCAGCATCACTGCTGTGGTTTTGTTGGGTGGTTTGGTTTTTTTTGTTTTGAAACTAAATGGAGTTTGAGTTCAAGAGATTCACCATAGATTTGCCAAGGCACACCATGGACTCTCAAAGCTTTTGTTCCTGTGTTCATGGCTCTTTGAGGACAGAAAGAGTCAGAAAATGGTTTTCCTCTAGCTGGCTGAGAATCACTTACTTCTACATTCTTGAAAGAAGTAGGTGTTGTCTTTTTGTGGTGACATTGTTGAACAGGGTCATTTCTAGGACTTCAGTAAAGGCGCTGCTACATGCAGTTATTAGGTTTTCCTCTTTTGTTCCCTTCCTAGATGTGGAAATTCACACAGGACCGCTGGGTTGTGAGAAAGGAAGTAGCAGCTGTTACAAAAGTGAGTGAATTCCTTTTCTTCCTAAACCCAAAGGTGGTGGTAAGTTGGCCAAATGCTGCTGGGCATTGTGTGGGTGTAGATAGTGGATGCTGCTGGAAGCCTTTCCTCTCACAGTGCCTGCCTTGCTCTCCATTTGGAAGGTGTAGATAATACTCTTGCTGGAGAAAAACATCCTGAGTAGCTCCCACAAGTTTCCACAACTCCAGGACTGGCCTTGTAGCTGAGCCACTGGAATGCAACTTGTCCTCTCTTGTGTTTCAGTGGAAAGTTGGGCACAGTTGGAATTGAACTGACAGAGGGTGCTTGCACAGCCCACAGCAGCTGCTCTGCTTTGGGTGTCTTAAGAGCAACTCTTCTGTTGGGATTTGCCAGTTACAATAGCGAGTAAAAACTTGAAAGCAACTCAGGCACCTGAACATTCTGTTAAAAGTGGCAAACAAATGAGAAACATTTAGTCGAAAGGACAAAACCCAATTTCTTTAAAATGCACTAAAATGATAAAACACGAGTCAATTTATGCACAGACCATCTATTTTTGGAATGTAAGAACCAGTGCTGCATAAAAGCTAGCCGTGTGTAGGTGCAGCATGTCTGGCCTGCAGCTCTAAAATAAGATTAACATTGTAGAATATGCTTCTCTTCCCCATAGAGCCTTTTCATCTCAGTTTGGAAACTCCCTTTTCTTTGCAAAACATGCCATGAGCTATTTGACTCTGGGGTGATTAATTACCACTGCTCTCTGAAGTCCTGGGCTTTTAACAGTGTGAAAGTGTTGGTGCTGCAGAGCAGGATGAGTATCTCTGACTTAGCTGGGTGTGTGCCCACAGAGGTGCTCCGTGTACACCAAACCTCCTGTCTCATGCACAATGCTCTTTGCTGCATCTGTCCTGTGTAAACTGACTTCCATGTTATTTGTGCTTTTTCTTTTTCTTTTAGCTTTGCCCAGAAGATGTGAAAGACTTCCTAGAGCACATGTCTGTGGCAAGGATAAACAAAGGTTGGGAGTTCATGCTCCCTTACGATGAAGATTTTGTTAAGAAGCATCCTGATATAGTTCAGAGGCAGCAGATGCTGTGGATGGGCATTCAGGCCAAGTAAATAGTTTCCTGTATTTTGGGGAATAAGCTGAAAGCTAAGAACTGTTTAGTACAAAGGTTCTGTAGACACTGAGAGATAATCTGATCTGTATTGCCTCCAAATTTCTCCCTCACAGTGCCCAGGCAGTGGTGGGTGGGGGCTGTTACTGCATCACTCCATCATTCCTGGTTCACGGGATGTTCTAGCCAGTGGCTAAAGCTGGTATGGCTGCATGCAGACATAACAACTGAAACTGTCCTGGAATATTGTATCTTTGTCTTGCAGATTAGAAAAGGTCTATAATCTCTTAAAGGAGCACTTGACACCAAAGAAACAAGAGGCGCAGTCAGGTAAATGGAAATGTGTTTGGGTCATGTTGAAGCACTTGCATGTGCCCATCAATATTCCTGAGTGATGTTTTGGAGTTTGTCTCTGGTTCTGAATGTGGTGAGACTGGTCTTGTTTAATGGCTTTTCTTTCTTACTATTTCCTGTGGAATATTTAAGACAGATCTTGGTCTGTACAAATGTCACTGAAGTTGGGGTGACACCAGCTATTGTGGCACCCTTGTAGCAGAGCCAGGAGGAGTCTGTGGCCCTGGGGACTCACTTTTAGACTCTGTAAAATCAGCTGGTTCCCTTACCCACTTGCTCATTTAAGGCAGCTTGTGGGGTGTAACCAGCTCCTGAAGGGAGGACAGACAGGGCCAGTGCACAAATAATTCTCACCTCTCAATTTACTGTTAGTGCAACTTAATATGAATGAGGTGATTTTTTTTTTTATTTCCCTGATTTGCACCGGGCTCTCTGGTGTGGTTGAGGACTAAGCAATTACTGGAGAATATAATGGCAGGAGGCTGTTAGGAGGTGTGAAACTGTCTCTTTTTGACATCCTTCTCCACTGTGGATGCCAGTGAGAGTATTGAAGTAGCTGCTCCAAAATCCTAAAAGGTTGTGAAAAGTTGAGGTTCTAGAGTTTTAACTGGACATTTGGCTCAGTGCCAGACACTGGAGCAATGGAGGAGTGTGAGCAGAACTGACAAAGGAACATACGAACCCATTTCAATATCCCGTGTCTGATCTGCTAGGAAGGATTAGGTGTTGGGTTATTTGGAGAGGATCAGTGAGCCCAACAGCAGAGAAGACAGCAGCATGTGTGCTGGGCATGCCTTTGCCTCAGACCCTGCACTCCTTGCTTTGGCAAGGACTGGATTCCTCTGCTGCCAACACGCCCCTTCCTTTCACCTTTGGATGGCTGGGTGTGGAGAGGGAAAGAGGTGCAGGATTCCATGGGAGAGAACTTCCTGTGCCTTTCTCCCCATTCCTGGGTCATGACACTTAGCAGAGGGTCTCAGCCTCTCGTGCTGTGCCCCTCATGCTGCAAAGGTGTTCCTCCCTGTACCTGGTGACCTCCTGGTGCTGCCTCTGGCAGGGGCTGCACCAGGCCCCACCAGCCACTAGAGAACCTAAAAAGCAAAAGAAGAGTTGTTGGACAAAGAAGTATTTGGGTCATGGGCAGAGATGTGTAAGCAGTCTGTATCCTGGTTTCCTGAATTGTGGAAAAGGCTCTGGTAACTGAACAAACACACTTTGCTTTGGATTCCTTGACTGAAACACCCTTCCCCAAGCATTTGGCTTTAGAAAAACAAACACACACACTGCCCTCAAAAAAACCAGCAAGCCCCCTAAAGCTAATATAAATTCTAATCAACAGACTGGGTTTATGCCTGGGATTTCATAAGCAGATGATATTTCCTGGTTTTATTTCACTATGAGCCCTGCTGAGGTTTGTGGTATCTTTTGTTTCTTACCAGCTCATCCGTTGCTGGTTTCTGGGGAGCAAAGGGTCAACATGGCTAAAGCAAAAGTCAAGCAGAACTATGGGCAGCTGGAGAAGGAGTTCCAGAAGCAGAAGGCAGAGATGAAATCCAAGGACACCTCGGCCACGACGGACGTTCCCAATATCCGCATTAAAGAGGAGCCCGTGAGTGTGGAGGAGCCCATGGATACCTCAGCCCACGAGGGCCTGAACAACGGCCTGGTGAACGGCCTGCACGCAGCCCAGGGCCCCGTGGAGCCTGTCAATGGCCACCTGCCCGGGGGCTGCATCGACAGGGTCGCCCAAGAACTGAAGGCCTTTGTGTCCTCGACATTTAAGAAACAATTTGTACTCACCCTGAGTGAGCTTAAACGGTTATTTAACCTTCACTTAGCCAGTCTGCCTCCAGGACATACCTTGTTCAGTGGCATTTCAGACAAAATGTTACAGGACATGGTGTTGGACACTGGCTGCAAACAGATTTTGGTGCCTGTGAGTATGGTTTTCTTTTGGTGTGCTTTGGGGGAAGGGTGTGGGTTGAGGGGGAGATGTGAAATATCTGTGTCCTGTGCTGGTGGACCCAAAGGACAGATGTGCTCGGAGTGACTGTCCAATATTGGACGAGTTGAAGCTGCTGGAATTCTGTCTGGGGACCTGCTGCTGCAGGTTCTAGCACTCTGCTCTGTTGTCCTTGGGGCTCTGTTTCCACACCAAGGTGTTGGGACACAATGATTTGCTGTCCCAGCTTGCTCCTGTTAACAGGATCTAAGGCAGTTCCAGATTGCCATCAGCTCTCCTGGAATTGCACAAGCTCCTTCCCTCGGGAACAGGGACCCAGCTGGGAGAGGAAAGGTGACATTGACTGCCTGGGAGCAGCAGGGCACACCCAGCAGAGCCTCTGGGAAGCTACAAAGCCCATCTGCAGCAGGTTTCCTTGGCCACTCTGTTTCCTCTGGGCTGTGCAGAGGTGTCTGTTTCTTTGTCTGTATGGAAATGACGTGCGTGATTGCGTGAGACAGAGCGGGGCTGTGAGACTGGATTGCTTAGGAGAGCAAAGGGAATCTGGCATCTTGGGAGAGAGCCTAAAAGGAAATTAATTTTACAAGACATCTGGCACTAGTGATTGGGTTACAACCAGGAGGAGCTTGGGAGCAGCTGCCTTTGGGGAGAGAGGAGAAGGAAGCTCAAAAGAGCAGGTAGCAGGAGGGCTGGGAGAGCCTGGAGCATGGGAGCTGCTGGGGGGCAGCAGGAACCTGTTCAGTCGTGTGCAGAGTACGTGTTGTGGCACCTGGGAACCGAGTAAGCCTGGAAATGTCACTAGGGAGAGCACCAATTGTGCTGCTTTCTGCTTCCTCTCCTGGCAGTTTCTGAGTCTTGGAGTAGTGCTTGCTGGAACTGTCTCAGTGCTGGCCAGGCTCTCCCCTGCACCTGGTGTAATGTGTGCCTCTGCCACGCTGATGGTAAACAGCTGAGGTCATCCCTGCTCTGTCACTTGGGGCTGGGGCTTGTTTGCTTTGGAAATTTGGGGATTTTGGAAATCCACACGAGAAGTAAACGTGAGATAGTTTCTCTTTTCAAAAAGCAAAACAAAATCCTGCTGAAGAGAGGTGGCCAGGAACTTCCTTCTTTGTAGAAAACCCCATCACAGGAGACCTGCAGAGGTGCAGAAGGGGTCCCTGGAATGTCTCCTGAGGTTGTTGCAAGTTTAGTTCTGCTGACTCAGGATTTGCTGTAATACTTAAGCTCTTGTGTATGAGCCTGTACTGCTGTCAGCAATGTAAATCATTGCCCCTGAGCCTCCCCTGATGCTCTGTGCAGATGGCAAAGGTGCTGGGGTTGGGTTTGCTCTTTGCATGGGCTCAGACACTTTGGTGTTTCTTGATTGTTCCCCTGGACAAATTTGTCAGAACCCTACAAGGGCGCCTGAGCTCAGGGAAGGCCTGCAGGGTTGTTCAGCCTGGGATTTCATAGTTACTCATTAGTTTTCTGTAATTGGAAGTGCTTTGGTGATAAAAATCAATGATCTGAGGTAATTAAAATGATATTCTGTGTGGGGTGAAGACACTGTTGGCTTGGGTGCTTACCTATTATAGGAAACGTGGCTGAACATGGCAATTGAAAGCTCACCGGGGGAATGCAGGATCTATTACAGAGCTGACCAAAGCACCCGGGGTATGAGAGGAGCAGTGTTTGTGGGGAGCCAGGAGAGGCCACTCCAGCTGCAGCTGAGGCCGTGGGGATGCCTGCAGCGTGCAGGGCTTGCTCGTAGCTTCATAGAGCAGGAGGAAAAGCACAGGTCAGGAAAGAGCAAATCCTGGGCTGGTGCTGCCATGGGAGAGGGTGAGGAGAGGGAACAGGCACAGAGGAGAGGAGAGGAGCCCTAGGCAGGCAGGGCTCGGTTCCTGTGCCCTGAGCTGTGCGGGCTGAGCCGCTCTCCCACCCCATGGGCAGTGTCTGTGCAGGACTCTGGCTCCTGAGGATTTACACCCATTTCCTGCACACTGGGGGCTGACTGGCTCCTGCTCTGGCTCCCTTCCCATGGCCTGTGGAGTGGCAAGGTTCTGCCCCAAACTTGAGGATATTTTTGAGGCCTCAGGAAATGATGTAACTGTTGTGTGCATCCTGCCTGGCTGGGCTGACAGGAGGGAGAGCAGCCCTGCTCTCACAGAGCCCTGCAGGCTGGTGCCATTGCCAGGCTCCCTGGGATGTGACATCAACAGTTTACCTTGAGGATTACTCCAGCTGATAAGTTTTTGTCTGGCACACTCAGCCCCTTCCATCTGCTTTAGCTGTGCCGTGAGGCCGCTCAGTGCTTGAGTGAGACGCTTCCAGAGCCAAGGGCTCCTCCCTCAGAGGTTCCATTTGAACGTGGCAGCCCTGGGAGCTGGGGCAGCAGGGGGTTCATCTCCCAAGAGCCCTGCGCTTGCTCCAGGGGCTTAGAGCAGGAAGGGGCACAGGGCAAATATTTTGAAAAGGATTTTGAGGTAGCAGAGAGCTGTATCAAGGTGAGGCTGGGGAGATCAGGGTGACAAACCAGCACAGGGACAGCAGATGGCAAGGCAGTGAAGCTGTCTGGGCTGTGTCTCTGAAGAATCCCTGCTGGCATTTCCCACTCCCGTGGCCAGGCTGTGTGACAGGAGCAAGCAAGCAGGGAGCTGTTGGCAGCGGTGCTTACAGCAGTTTGCAGAGGAAGGCTGGCTGGGAGGAGGAGATTCTGTGGGTTTTTCTTCCCAACTAAGTATTGTGTTTGTTTGGAAGCCGTTTCCTCGCAGAAAGGCTGGATAAACACAGCTGGGTTTCAGCCCTGTGGCTGAGGCAGGAGTAGTTTGCACTCCAGGGCTGTGCTGGATCACTTTGTCGAGCCCAGCAGGTTGTGCCTGGGTGCTCCCAGTGCCCTGCTGCACTTTGCCATTCCTGCTGTAGTTGTTGTGTGGAGGGAAGCTGGAGTATCTGATTTTATCTCTGCTGAAAACCTACAAGAGAGATTATTCCTCAAAAGCAAGTGTCCTTACGGGAGGAGAATTATGTCAGGTGCTGTGAGCCTAGTCAGCCTGAATCCTGGCTCTACACCAAGTGTAAAACCTTGTTATACTCCAGCCATTTGGACTAACCTGAAAGTCAAAGCTGCTAATCCCACTAGGCAGCTCCCACTGGACCAAACCCTTCCCCTTTGCAATAAGATCAGAGGCAGAGCATGAAAGGAAATGCTGATCTTTTCACTCTGTGATGCACAAGTCTTTTGACTGGTGTGAGGAAGGCTGGGAAGAAAGGTTTGGTTTGTACCAGCAGGACTGAGGGATGCTGGAACAATTGGGACTGGCTTGTTAGCTTTTCACAGATGATTGATTTAGGTCGTCTGGGCGGTTAGCAAGGAATAAATCGTTAGTGACAGACAGGAAGAGACATGTCAGGAGTGAAGGCATCTTCCAGCAGTGCTCATTAGTCACTGCTCCAAGGGGAAATGTTAAGGCAAATGGATGGTATTTTATTTTTTTAGGAGAGGAGGCAGTTGTGCTGCTCCCTGTCTGCAGGGGTGTGAGGCTTCTGCCTCAGAAAAAAAATGGATGTGTTTCTCCAGCTTGGTACATGGGGGAAAAACAAAACATGCAAAGCCACTGTCACTTTTGGAGCCTGAAATGAGCAAATATCTGCTTCACTGGAAGCAGATATTCAGTGTTCTGGAGCCCTGTGGTCTGCCCCAAAACAGATGGCAATACAGCAGTAGCACCTGCTTGTCAGTAGTGCTGACTTGGGGTTAGTGAAACAGGTAACTGCAGGATGGAGTCTGAATCTGTAAAACCTGCCACTGTAAAGGTAAAAACCTCCAGAAGGACCTTGCAGTGCACTTGGTGCTCTCAGCTGAGGATTGTTCTGGATGGTCTGGAAGCAAACACTGCTGACAGGAGAAATCTGCAGATGTCTTGCCATGGGATTACCATCAAGGTCTAAGCCCTGGCATTGTTCTGGTACATGGTGGTCGGCCCTCCACCAGTGGGAAATGGTCCCCATGCACAGTTCATGGCATTCCAGTACATCCAGCAGTTCCCTTGAGAGCCCAGCTGTGGTTGGTGTGTGACAGATGTGGCACCAGTGCCCTGTGCAGGTTGTCCCACCCTGACCAGAGCCATCAGTCAAACCTGGGCACGTTGAGACTCCTCGGGGTGCCATGGTGCCCATCCCAGTCCCTGGGTCACAGGTGTGACACAGACAGTTTCTGCTCTGTCAGTGGCGCTGTGAGAAGGTGCTGAGCAGGCACAGGGCTGCCAGAGCCAAGGCATCCCTTCCAGTATGGGGTGGGACAGCAGTTGGGTTGTTTCAGCAATTATTATTCCATGGCAGCCAGGGTTTTGATTCAGTAATGGGCGTCCAGGGATACATGGAATCATTAAGCAGAACTCATTAAATAGCTGGTTATTTTTAACAGCCTCTTGTTCTCAGTTTCCTCCACAGACTGCTGCCTCACCAGATGAACTAAAGGTCTATGCACTTTGGGAAGCTGGTGACACTTATGATCAGGTAAAGATAAAATAAGTGACATTCCCCACTGTATTTTTACTGAGCATTTGGCATTGTTTTTATCCGTGTTTCTGGAGCTGGTACAGCAGATAGTTTTCCTCTTTCTCTGTTGGTGTTTTTAACACCAACCTGTTTCCAGCTAAAAGGAGGTTCATAACATGTAATCATGTCAGTAACCATCTCTGGCTATTTCTGAACCTGTGAGAAGTAAGGATTCTCCAATGCAGGCCTCAGACCAGGATCCAGTCCAAGTTTTTTTTTTCCTTTTGATGGTAATGCAACATTAACCAGACATTAACAGGGGTGTCTGTTGATACTTTAGAGTAGAAAATGATTACAGCATATGTGAGCATCTCCTGAGCTCCAACTGCTGTCAGAGTAAACGAGGTGAAAGGGAAGGTGCCTAATGACCTGTGCATGGGCAGTGCAATTCCTAGCTCCATGAACTGAATGCATTTTTATAGGAAAGAGGAGAGCACTAGCCAACCTCTTGCCTGGAGTGCTGTGAACTCCCATGGAAGCTTTTGAGAGTAATGGTCCTACACTACATCACCTTCAGTGTGTTTTTGTACCTTTGGGGTGGCCCAGGTCACAGGACAGGTGCAGGTGTGGCCACAGGCTCTGGAGGGACCCCTGTGGAGCCCTTGGAGGATAAAGCACTGCTGGAGAGCAGGAATATATGGGGTGGTTTCAGGATTGTGAGGAAGAGTCCTCTAATGTAGTTCAGGGAATGTTTTGTACTGACTAAGGCACGTGCAGTTTTTATAGAAAGATAGGAATAATTGTTCTCTGTGTACTTATGATACATTTTCTTTTAAAGCATCGCCAAGTTTTGCTTGAAATCTTCTCGAAAAATTACCGAGTGCGCAGGAACGTCATCCAGAACCAGCTGAGTCAGGAGTGTGGGGAGGATCTAAACAAGCAGGAGGTGGATAGAGTGTTAAAGGTAAGCTTCTGTTCACTTTGGGCTTGATCCAATTAATACATGAGTTGTAATGCTTGATTTGAGCAAAGGATTTTATTTTACCTTGAACTGACAAACGATAGGGATGATAGAACAGTTGTTGTTGGAATATAGACCAAGCCTGTGTTTGAGCTTGTTTTCTTAAAAATGTGCTTGTCTCATTCTGTCTTCTTTCCCTCTGAGAAGCAATGGCTCAAACATTATTTTGTATTACTGCAACAAATCTCTCTGTCATCTTGGAGCAGCAGAGAATAGACTGTAGTAAATGTGATACTTGAGTTATTTTTAAATAATGCAGAATTAAACATTAAGGAGGTGGAGGCCTCTGCCCAGTGCTCTGAGTTACCAACTGACTGCTGCTGGTTAGTGCTGAAGAGCACCAGTGCCACATGTTCAGCAGGAAGTGCATTTTATTCTCTAGCAGGATGTGCAGCTTTGCACAGAGCAAAACCCTGGCCAAAACCAGCAGGCAGAGTGGTAGTTAACACATCTCATTGCAAATGTTTATTTGAATCCTTTCATCTCTCTTTGAAGATGCACCATTGACTTGCTCAAGAAGTTTAAGGTATAAAGTACAGACCACACAGGCCATGACTTTAAAAGAGATGCAGGATGGCCAAGCAGAAAGTTGCCAACTAATGAAATACTTTAATCATTGTGGCTGGGCCTTTGCTCACTGTCACCCACTTCAATAAGACAAGTGCTTAAATACTTTATTACATTGTGATCTGCAAATGAATAATAGCATCTTTGAAGAACTACAGATCTCTTGCTTTGATAATAAACAAACTGGTCTTGCTTGAAAGAACCCGGTTGTCTTAGCAGTAAAATAAGCTCAGACATTTCTGCCTGCTAGACAGTATTTCCTTTGGCTCCCTGTGCTGGGGGATTTGTCACTGACTGCATGAGCTCAAGTGTCAGCTCTCCTGGAACATGTAGACAGTGTACTGGCATTAGTTTTTCATGATGCTGTTGCTGTTTAACAGATAACCTATTTCTAGGAAAAATACTTGCCCCTAAGTCATGGAGCAGTGTTTTTATGCAAGTCACTAAGTCAGTGAGTGACCAGTCTTGTGTTGTGGCAGGCTTTATTGCCTTGAATACATTTGTCACAGGAGTACGGGAAATTACCTTTGTTTCTGAAATAAAATTTAGAAGTATGATTTAATGAAATGGGAAGATTCTCTGGCTTCTTTAAGCCACAAGAGATTGGATTCCACTTTGAGTGAAATTGGATTTGTAGACTCCTATTTCCCCATCTGCCTGTGCTCATTTTTATACACAGAGGAAGAGAGTGACAGGGTTTGTGTTTTTGCATTTGCAGATCAGTCTGCAAACCCTCTTTCTAACCTCTGGGTTTGTTTTTGTTATGGAGGAGCCCCAAGACTTCAGAAACAAAGATACATTTAAGCTCTGCAGCCTCAGTTCTGCAGTAGTACTTGAGCTGTGTTGAATTTCCTAAGAGGGAGCAAAAGAAAGGGAAGCTGTTAGCTCAGAACTCCAGGGACTTTGTGCTCACCTAATGGAAACAAGGAAATGAGCCCCAAGACAACCCAGTTCCTGCGCTCCTTTGCTGAGGTGCCCTCCTGCCCTAAGCACAGCACACGTGTGGTCACAGCGCGGCTCTGAGGTTTGACACTTCATTGTCATAGAAAAGGTTTCTTAAAAGGCTTCAGATCCAGTGACTGCCACAACTCTCCTGCTCTGTTTCACTGCTCCCCTCAGCCTCAGCCCCTCTTTACCCCTCCACTGCCCTGCTCCTCCAGCCCTCACACATCCGTCCCTCCCTCAGCTCACTTCTGCACAAGCCCCAGGTTCTCCCCCAGGAGCCACTGCTGTTCCTCACTGCCTTGGCATCATTTGTCCCTTTGTGGCTCTCAGCCTTCCCCCCGTGTGTACCCTCCACTGAAGCCATCTGTCCCTCAGCGTGGGGACACCCCGTGCCCTGGGTTCATGCCCTCTCCTGTGCATTGGAGAAGGGCTTGTTACCGATCATGTTTATTGTCCCAGAGCCAGACCGTTGTTCCCAAGACTTTATGGACTTTAGAATCATAGAATCTTGACGGTTGGAAGAGACCTTTGAGATCATCCAGTCCAACCATCAAAGCAGCAGTAGTGCTGTAACCACAGAACATCACCCGGCACCAGACACCCCTTAAATGCCTCTAGAGACGGTGCCACCACCACGCCCCTGGCAGCCTGACAGAGCCTTTCCCTGTCTCCCCAGGACTGCTGCGTGAGCTACGGTGGAATGTGGTATCTTAAGGGAACGGTGCAGTCCTGACAGCGGTGGCAGCGGTGTCAGGTGATCTCGGGGACGCGAGAGGAACCCGCAGCGGGTGGCGCAGCCGGAGCGATGCCGTGGCCTCGGCAGCCAGGGCGGGATCTGAGCTGCTCTGGGGCACGTGGGCATTGCGGGCAGCCACTGAGTCCCAACAGCCAGAGTTTGCATGGCCTCCGAGGCGCGGGAGCGGCCGGGAAGGCACCGTGGGACCCCGTCTGCAGCTTGATTAATCTGGGATTTCTAATGTATTGCAATTCTCCTTCTGTTTCGTTATGAAAAAATAAAACCATATAGTGACACAGACATGATGGAAAATCATGGTCTAAAACTTTATTTTGTAAGTAATGCCAATAAATTAAATTTGTTTACAAACATCCCAGTTTTTGTTAAATCCCTGGATGCTCATACTTCAGCGTGAGCATTGTCATAGCCCTTGCAGCCCTCTTCATAGAGAGCGGGTGGTCGTGTTCGTGGGAATGTCAGGCCTGGGAGGGGGGAACAAAATCACTGTCTGTGAACTCTGTACTACATAACCATTGTTCTCACCTGTTGTCTGTGAAATGAGTTATTTGGAGAAGTACCGACATCTGAAACATGGGGAACAACTACTGGATTTCTTCTGCTGGTGTGTGGTTGGTTTGAGGGATTTTGTACATTACTGTGTGTGACAGAGCAAGGTAAGTAACCGAGGGCACCCTCTGGGAGGCATCCAGCTGTAGTTACCACACGGCAACCATGTAAAACCTCTATTTTGTGTAATTTTTAAATAAAATTTTATCTCAAAGGTCAATTTTACCCCGCCTTGTATTTGTGCAAGAAGAAACAGAAGCTGTACCTGCTCCTTTTCCATCCTGAAGGCTTGGGGAGGAAGGACAGAGGTAGAGAGCAAAGTGCAGTGCAGTCCCTGAGCTCCCTGGGGCTGTGCCTCAGCAGGGACAGGGACCCAGCCCTGGTGGCTCATCCTGAACTGGCCTTACCTGCAGTACCAGCAGGAATATCTGCTATGGGCACTGCACAGCACGGTCACTGCTGCTCCTGTTCTCTGCTGCAGCTTCCATCACATGGGAAGTGCAGGGGGATTCTATTGATTTCCTCTACTTATGCTCAGAAAAGGCTGAGTTGAGTTGTTGACCAAAGTAAGATGATTAAGGTAGTTAATCCAGATAAGATTGGCTAAGAATATTGTTACCATACTTATGGCATTTCACATTTTGGTGGAAAATGGCTGGTTTTGAACTGCTAAAACTCTACCTTATTTAATAGGTTAGTGTAGTTTATTAACTGCATCAATAAAACTGGATGTGTTTTATATTCAGGCAGCCCTGGCTGGCACTGACTCAGTGGCTGTGGCTGGAAAGCTCTGGGAAAGCCACACTCCAGGAGAAGCTCTAAGAAGAGCCCAGCCTGGAGGGATTTACTGCACAGCCTGCACAGGTAAGTGCTGCAGGACAGCCAGAGCTCAGCAATGGCACAGGTAGCCAAGGGAAAGTACAGTACAGAAGAATCAAGAAGTTCTGAGGAAATATTTTTGGTATTTTTAAAGCATAGAAATTGTTTCTATCAAGTGCTCTAAATTAGCCCAAAGTAATAAAACCACTGAAGATCACCTATGTAACCAAAAACCTGGAACTGCTTGTACATCTCTTCTGCCCAGCAGGTGTGGCTTGCCTCTGTCCCTAGAGCGGTAAGGAACACTGATAGTGAAGACTTTGTGCCTTTCTCAGGTTACTGCTTTCCAGTCTCTGAATTGGGGTGAGACAGGTGCAGGTGCCAGGGACACAGTGACAGGACAGTTCCCTCATGGCAGAGCAGCTTTTCTGCTTTCTCTTACCTCACCTCTTTTTTTAACAGCAGTAACAAAAACCACAACAATGAGGAAAAACTACTTACTTCCATCTGGATTTCTGTCCTAGACAGGCCTGTTCTATTCCATGTAGCATTAACTTCTAAAATTCAAGTTTCATGGGAACTCCATCTGAGCTCTGTAGGAAAGATGGCAAGACTAGATAATGCAGGTGCCATCTGCACCAAGTTCAGTTTCCCAATTGGCACAGATGGATATAATTACTACTTACACATGTAGCTTGACTGGATTATTTATTTGCTTAGAAAAATATTCAGAAGATTTAGATTCCCATTTTTAAATAATTTTCAGACTGCAATACATGTTTTAGAGAAACTCCCACAACATGAAGTCTTAATACTGCACCTGAAAGAGGAGCTGAACAGAGAACAGCGTAAGGCAGCAGAGCTGCAGCAGCTGGACTAAAGCTGAGAACTGTCAACATTCTGGGTCAAGGATTTGGTACCTCACAGCAACTCAGCAGGAAGCTGCTTCCCAAGAACTGCTGGCCACATTAAGCTAGGAGACCCTTACAAGGAGAAGGATGTTACTTTTCATTGTGCCTTTTTTTCTTCCTCTTAATTTCTCTGTGCTCCAAAGAACAACCTTCTCCATGTTTTTTGTTTTTCAGAAATGATTGTATGAATTACTATTAGGGAGCGGAAAAGGAGAGGGAGAACAATAGTGTGGTCCCATTTTCAGTAGGATATGTGCTGGCAGTGTTGTGTCCATCTTCTCACCCCCCCAGGCAGCATGGAATAGGTCCAGAGGCTGACACTGGAAACAACACACAAAACAATACAAGGTTTTACCTGGCCCGTCTCCTCGAGCACTTGGAGTTTGTGGTATGCAACATTAAAAAGCTACTCCACTATGTCAATGCTACTTCTAAAGTTAAATAGCTGAATAACAACTCTCTAACTTACCAAATACACATAAAAATGTACTTTGCAGACATTCCACCAGAGAACCGTAGTCCCAAATAACACATAGAGTCAATTCACAGTATCTTGCCTTAAGACAAAGTGCCCTACAAAGGAAACCGTATCTAAAAAAGCCACACAAACTTTACATCAAATCCTTTCTTAGCAGGAAGACATTTACACTAATCTGTGGGAGAGCTTAGTGATTGTGAAAATGTGGAATTGGCTTAAAGTAAGCACAGCTTTCCACCACCATGCCAAAGCAAAATCAGCTGGACTGCTCAACTCCTGGAGCTGAGGAGATGCTGCCCCTGGGACTGGTCAGGGCTTTGCTTTCGTTCATTTTCTCAGTGTAGTTACAGGCTAGATCATCCCTATGAACAAAAGGAAAGCTTTATTCTGCTTCTTATAAGAGATTCAGAGTTCTTAGCTCTGTTATTTCCAAAGAGGATGAAGCAAACAAGTGTCAGTCAATGCTCTGGCCAGAGATGAAGTGTAACATGGAGTAGTAGTGTAGCATTAAGCTATGATGTTTGCTTTACAACCACTAGTTTGTGTGACAGTGCTAAACATTAAATCTACTGCTACACAGGAACAGGGAATCTAGCTGATAACTAATTAGCTTGTTAACTACAGGGCTACCAGCCAATCCAAAACATTCATTTTGAGTGCTCAAGGAACACATCAGTTTAAGGGGTCTTCTGACATTCATATGAAGTGTGTTCTTGACTAACATAAGGTTATGGCTGAGAGGAGAGAGTCTTGTATTTCGCTCTGTGTTCATCTATTTCTTCTTTTGTTTTTCTGATACAGCTAAAAATCTCCTGGAATAGTGCCTTATATTCAGGGGGAGCATTTGTGGAAGAGTCACTTAGCTCAGCAATTGTGAATTCTTGATTGCTAGCTGAAAGATCATACTGGGTGTTCCCCACATTTAGGTCTTTGGAATACTGCTTCAGTGTTTGGACGGCCTTGTGTTTCAAAGAATCTTCATCCACTTGACACTTCTTCAAAAGTTCCTCATACTTCACTTTCAGAGCATTGTACTGAGCATCAACTTCATTGAGTACAGAGATTCCCCGCTGCTTCACAGCTTCAGCTCTCCTAATACACGTTTCTTCATGGCCCCTGAGAATGTCTGCCCCAGCAGCACTGCTCAGGAGGCTTTCGCTGCTGCTCCGCTTCAGCGCCTTCTTCTCAACCTCCGAAACTGTCAGAAGTCCATCATCTACCAGGCTCTGACCAAGCTCCCTGTCTAGAGATTCCTTGAATGAAATGAAAAAGGATTCTGGCACCAATTTCTCTGCATTATGGAGCGTGTTTTCAGACTGAAGTATCTGTCGCATTTCAGCTACTTCTGCTTCCAGCTCCTCGGCACGAGCCCGATACAAGTCTGTATCAACCAGCCTCCGCTCCAGGTCACAGTTTTCTTTCACCATGAGACTGTATTCCTCTTCCATGGTTACCCTCTTCTCTTTCTCTAGGTTCAGCTGGGCTTGCAGAACTGTCACTGCCTTCTTTAACTTCTCATTTTCTTCTTCTAGAGGACTTAGCTGACTATCCATCGAAGTAATCTTTTCTGCAAAGACGTGATCATAAACAAAATACCTGCAGAAACAAAGGAAGGATCATCAAAATAGGAAGTACAGCTGACCACACCTAAAGTTTTCTTGTCGTGGGTAACTAATGACATTTAAACTGTGTGCTAACACACTTCAGAGCACTAACAGGCCATTGCACTAAACCAATCAGTCAATTTAGTAATCAGAACAGTTTGTAAGGACTTACATGCCATCGAACCAAGCTCACAATTTAGGCAGAATGGCAGCTTGTTAACAGTTTCATGTTACAGACAAGCTGATTGAATAATCTAAGTTTAAATTGTAATTTAAATACACATTGCTTCTGTGTACCATGCAGTACTTTCTGACACTATCTTTTTCTACAGCACTCCACCCTCATAACTTTTGTCACTACTGATGTATAAACAAGCTTCACTATTGACAAAGCAATGCTGGAGGCTGATATTTTCACAAGCCTTTGGCAGTTTGAAGGATCCACTTGTCTTTTGAATTGTCAAGAAATAACCTGATTTATTCTAGAGTACTACCTCCATGTAGACACAACAGCCTGTTCTGTAGAGGTGCTTCGTTTACTAAATTGCCCTCCAGGCTTGCAGTTAGTCTGAGCTTTTACCAGGTGATTGTCCCGATGGCCCCACTAATGCACTTCAGCTAGGTCAAACGGCTCTACATTTAAAAGGCAGCCCAGCCCCCGGGCACCATTTTCCCAGTTTAGGTGTCACTTTAACCAGCTTAGCTTCGAAAAAGCTGAGGAAATACCCACGGACATCCAAGGAAAGAGTAAGTTACAGGAAATACTTTGCATTTAGTAGTTTGTTTGTCAGATTATCTGTGTTTGCTTTTATCTGATTGAAAACACTGGGGTGCAAATTGTTGTAAGCTTTCTAGGCTACTACTTGACATGGCTGGTAATGGGGAGAAAGTGCAGCACGAATGGCACTGGTGTGGTCTAGAAACAGGCCTTAAGAAATTACAGTACCACACAGCAGATTGTGAACATCAGGTAATTTTTTTTTTTCCAGCTTGTCTGGTATCTGTGCTCGTGTCTTAGGTTTTAAAGTTTTGCTTAGAATAGTTTCAGTTCTTTACTGTGTAAGGTAAAAAGTCTTACTGGCGGAGGTCATACAGCTCCTTCAAACATGAGAAACTGTGCATTGATCTTGGCTGCTCAGATCTCTCCTGGCTCATCCGGCCTCGTCCAGGCTTCTTCAGTTCTTCCACTTGTCGCTGCAGGTCATCTATGTGTGTTTGTAGACTTTCAATAGTCTCTGTCAAGCTAAAAGGTGAAAAGACCTTTAAATAAAACTAACCTTTCAATTTGCCAGTATTGTAGAACATCACTAGACAGAGACAAGATACCCAGTAACTACACAAATACACCAGGACGGCTCTTACTGATATTAACAGCTGGCAGGAGGGAATCTCTAAGTTTGTTACCTTATTATCTTTTGTTGTGAAGCTCTACTCTCTGCAACGAGTTTTTGATTGGTGTCTTCCAGTTCTCTTGCTGTCACATCTAGCTGTTCATAGACTTTTGCATGCTGGTCATTCATCTGCCGCAAGAGCTCCACTTGCTTTGTGAGGTACTGCAAGACAGTTCTGCTGTTACTTGGTTACTCTTGAAACACAAGCTACAGCTCCTACTCTGCATTTCTGTTCACATTCAGAGAGAAACTCTCGAGTTTTCCAAATGCAAATTCCCGTGTTTGTTTTGGTAAGCTGAAGAGACACGATCAGTAACTCTCTAGCAGCTGGCCTTTGTCAGAGGTCACCCCAGGCTGGTGAAGCAGCCCTTTCCTGGAGGAGCTGGGTTGATGGTGCCAGCTGTCTTTATCTGTGCCCTTCTGCATGGGGCTGTGCTCAGTCAGCACTGATAAAACCTTCAGGCTCCAACACAGCCCTTACCTGTCTGCTGTGTCCGAAAGGTCGCAGTGTGCTCCAACAGTATTTCTTAACTGTGACCCAACAGCGTTCTCAGTATTAAAACTGAAATACTGGGTAGCACCATCCATAATTAAACTTAGTTTCAGCTAATGTAAGTTCTTCCAGTCTGAAGCTGCGTTAGGTTCAGCATGGCACAATTTAGGCTGTGGTCACTCTTAAAACAGTATGTGGGCTAATATGTATCACAAAGTATAATCAAGTTATTGAATTCCAATCTTAAAAATTACTCACAGGGAACTATCCCAGTTAATATAATCCCGAACAAAGATCTCCTGGCCCTTTTTAAAAAATAATACTCACATGAATTAGTCTCAATTAAATCCTCTTGCATTTTACAATTAACTACACAGATTGTTTAGTTTCCTGAACATCAAAAAGCTTGGAATTCTTGGTCAAAGCAGTTCACAATCACTTACAGCTCTTAAAAAAGTGTCTTATATTCTCCCACCCAGGACATGAGTATTTACGTGACAGTTCTCTTCTGAGTCTAACCCCCTAAATCTGAAATACTTTGTTCTTATATAGAATTTGTATTTTACAATATATTCTGTAATGCTATATTTTACTTTCTTTAAGCTTCAAGTAGGAACATGCAGGCAGAATTAATTCTCTTTACATAGGCCTGTTACATACTCAAAACTTCTAATATTCTACTTAACCTTTTACCTCATTAAAAGATTGGTGGGTTTACATTTTAGGCAATTTAAGAACAGATAATAAGTTAATCTAGGACTAGTAACTACTCCATACAGACTTCTAGAAGATCAACATGATAGCTGTTGGCTAGATCCTTTGGTAGCCTGTGCACACATGACAGAGGATTTACACAAAAATAGAACCTAGATTAGCAGTAGAATCTCAATGTGACCCATTTCAGATTAACTTTCCCTATTGGTTGTAGCTGAAGGAAGGAGCTGGAGATCCTCAGAGTCTCTTCAGCAATACAAGTGTGGCGCAGGAGCCAAGGCTTTGGTGCCTGAAGAGATGTTGCCGCTTATTACACTGGGCTTTTGCAGACGTTGGAGATGAATGGAAGGGGTGAGGCACCACCTCCTCCTTCCATCTCCAGTATCTTCAGGGCCAGTGTCCAATTTGCCTGGTATAATCAGACCACCAAAGACGATGCAATAAATACTTTGGAGGTTCACATTTAATCAATTTCCCCTACAACCAAGCACCTAACATGAAGCAACACCTTGCATTCTAACACATGAAAATTGGATGGTGTCAGGATTTCCAGTGTCTGAGTGCTGAGAACAGATTCAGGCAGGAATAAAGTTGTTGTTTCCCCGCAGCCTTTATTACATCTACAGTGATTAGTTAGTGGCACACGTGTCAGCACAAAGGTCAGATGTAATGATCCAAAGCTGTAAAATGCTTAATGTATTAGTATTTAATATATGAGATGTAATCTTAAGCACACCACAGCCTTTGACCTTTCCCTTGCAGTGCAGACAAGGCAATGCCATATTTCAGAATGATTTCAAAGCCAGCTCTAGACTTTGCTACCCCTCAGATCCAAATTAATAGGAAAAAAGTCTCAAAAATTTACATGGATATATTGCACTGAAAAGCTACTACAGAAATTCAGCAGAGTAGCTATAGGAACAGCTGAAAAATCACATGTAGGTTACAGAGACAAGCACTTGAAAATTAGGAAAAATCAAGAATAGAGACTGAATATGCCATTTGCAAATATATCCTGTGCAAGGGGGTATCCTGTGATCCCACACGAGACAGAAATCCTGGTATGGAAATAAAACACTGAGCCGCTTTACACCTTGCATATGCAAATTGTATTCCCATTTGTTTCAGTGAGTTCCTGTAACAATTCCTCGTGCCAGAAAGCTAATAGATTCAGTTCCTCAACTGGAGGGTTTCTCTGGGTATTTGAACAAGGGGTTCATTTTCCCTTTTCTTCCACCAAGAGAAAAATTCTTTGGAGGAAGAAAAATTTTGTGTTGCTATTACACTTTTAAATGGCACTGGGGAAAGAGAAAAGATTGAGGCAGGAGATAGGACTGGAGAAGACGGCACCTTACTACAAAGATACAAATACAGCCTTTGGCTCAACAAGCTGGGCAAAGAAAAGGTGCAGGCACTATTTATATGTCAGAAGCATCACAAAAACTGTTCTCCCACTCTCCTCCTCTCCTCTTGGAGGTAGCTAATAGGACAATCCAATACACATCTCCTACCCTCCTTGAGGAAGAGGAGGGAAGAGATTGAAGGAGTATCAGATAAAGCCTTCAAAAAGTAGTATTGCTGAAGTCTTGGTAGAGCAAGACATTGAGAGAAAAAATTCATCAGTCATGTCTGAGTTTGTCTCACTGCACATGTACTTGACCCTGCAACACACTAACCATAAATCACTGCTGGAGGGACATTTGTGACACTTCCTGGAGCTGAAGCTCTCTATGTCACCTATAAACACTGAACCACCAGAACAGCTTAAGCAAATAAACTGGCTTAAACCAATAGGATACTGCATTCTTAACAGCACTAGACTATTTCTGTAAATCAATGTAGATTAGCAATAACGTATTTTCCACATTTCTAGATAGTGTTAAAATACAGCTGCTTATAAAGTAGCTACACTTGATCAGCCAGGTTAGTTGCCTATCACAAAGTTCTGGTGTTTTATTTCAAAAGGTGTGTTGTAATTCTGCTAAACACTTTCTTAAATACGGCTGTTCATACAAATACCTTGTGTACAGTATTTGTATAACACCTTGGAAATGTTTGTCCTCTCTACACCTCAAGAATTGACCTTTTTACAAAAACTATTCATAATAATGAGGTATTTTCAGTCTCTGCATAAGTAAATACATCTTCTAATGCTGTGGCAGTAATATAAATATCAGCCATTCCAACCATTGTATCTCAGAATGCACAGGATAACAAAAATTACAGCTAGCACATAAAAGAAGAAAGAGCCAAGAGATGAGGTTCAAAACAAAAGTAACTTCTAAAAACATGCCCACAAATCAAACCTGCACTCAGAAATTGCTCATCACTTACTAAAAATGCTGCATTTGTATTGATTACTTTCAAGACACCTATAATTCTGTAATTATTAAGGTTAGGATTCTTTCCTGTTGCCACTACAATAGTGAGCATTTTCAGTCTGAAGTTGCAGCTGTGCAAAATGCACATCTCCAATTGCAGTACTGCTAGCACAAAGGAACTCAGATTTTGTAAAAATCTGGTACATACCAGTCACAGCCTGCTCCCTGTGATTCACACCAGAACCAAAGTGAAATGCTGAATATGTTATCAATATGTTGTCAGTCAGAAAAGTCCTGAATATTTAATAATTTAATTATTAGAGACCATGCATTGCCCTCTAATAGCTGAAAAAATCTCATTATGCTGACAAATGCTAGGTCTGCAAGAACACAGGCAATATTAAAAAAAAAAGAGAAAGTGCCAAAAATAGCCAGGTTTTTCCACTCTATTACCTAAAGATGAGTGGTTTTGAAATGATGGTTGTATTTTTGGGTTTTTTCCCTGGAAAATATGGAGCACTATATCCACTATATCCTGTATTTAGATCCTACTCAAGTGGGGTTTTTTTTCTGGTTTTGTTGTTGTTGTTGTTTGTTGGGTTTTTTGTCCTTGCAGGGTTTCTTTTACATTGAAATAGACTTTAGCTCTCTTTATCACAGCTCAGTTTACTGGAAGTATACATCTTCAGATTTTACTTAAATCACATTTCTGCAGTGATCAGCATTTAAGTTTCAGTGCTGCAATCATTAAAATTCTCATGTAATATTTCATATTATTAATGTATTTATCATCATATAATTTATTTTACCTGGCAGTATCACCAAAGTTTAGCAATAAAAATAACTGAAGTATCTTTTCTGTACAAAACTGAAAAATACCAGGTATTTGTCATTAAACAAACTAAATCCAACATTTAGTGGCACAAAGCCTCTGGTAATCAGAGAAACAATTCTAAGTATGAGCCACCTATACTGGTTCTCAAATTCTCAAAATAGTTAAGTGGTGACAGATTGTTCAGAATTTTCCATTAGATCTCAAGAAATTAATATCTTAACTTATACACTGTATGTTGCAGGTCTAGATGCTTTCACATGGAGGATCCTTTAGATATTTTACCTCTATCTCCTGCAATTGCTCTTGATTTGTTGCATACATTTGTTGCAAGGATTCTTCTAGTTCAGTGTTACGGTCCAGGAGTGTCTTCCCAAGCTCAGCAGCAAGGTGAAGATCTAAACAAAGAAATCATGTTTGCATGTAAGTGAGAGAAACAATGATATAATCTGATTCTAAAGCTTGTTATCAAATACTTGAGGTATTTTCTTACTGCTGTTATAACTGCTCCTAGTTATCTCCAGTACCCAACATGAAGTTAGCTTACACCTCAGTAGAGCATTCATCTACCATCCCTAATGCAAGTCTAAGTCAGGCCTGAGACCCGGAGACGCTCGGATGTCATGAAGCTTCCTCAGTTCCCCTGTGGCCCTTCAGACACACCCAGCCACGTTCATCTCCCACGGTGCCATCTGCACCAGCTCTGCCCAAGGTCTCTCGGGCTTCACCCTCCTTACAGCACTCAGAAGAATAAGCACAGCAGACCCTGCAAACGTACATCAGCCTAGACCCAGGCCAAAGCTGATGAACTCTTTATTGACTTGACCGTTCCCCTCCACCAGAGCTCAGGTCACTCAGGATCAAAGTGCTAAAGGAAAGTTTCAGATGCTTTTTATGGTGAAACAATAATATCAAAAGACATAAAACTGATGGATACTTGCAGCTATTATGCTTTTCAAGCTCATAAAGCCAGGTGACAAGAACTGTTTCATGTGCTCCAAAACATCACTTTAAATGTCATTTGTTGTCAGGCACTTAATCTCAGTTTCGCTTCAGTCATCTTCAATCACCTCCAGGGTGCAGTGACTGTAGTTGTTGCAAATTAAGAAATAAGTCATCTGAACACTCAGCTTTGTTCTAGAGAAAAGCTTGATATTTACTCAACAGCATCAGAAGTGCCAGATATTCTATATTATTATGCTGAAAGACAAGTGTAATTTGAAAGCTAATATAATGTGACAAAGTAATAAATCTTGGTAGTAATGTTAAAATTGTAATTACCCTGTGGAGGCTACTGCATGTCACGGATCCAACAAACTTCTAGAAAGTTCTTATTTTCTACCTCCTTCCCATCACATGACCCGCATGCATGCAATACCAACTAGTTAGCTCTCACATAGAACTTGTATCATTACTTGGAAAGAGAAGAAAAGTCAAGAAAAACTTTTAGTCGCATCAAGAAGCCTTAAATTAATGAACAGGAGACATGTATTGCATCATCAGTAGTTATACCCAGAGAAGCAAACATATTAATTCCATTTTCATTTGATTGTGATGCCCTTTTCTTAACATGCTATGCTACCTCTTTCCTGCCCCCTCTCAGTTATCTTATCAGCTAGGAACTGTAATACATACAAGACTGCTCCAAGATTGTTTTGTGCTAACTTTCAGTTTGGCAGCCTGTCCAAAATGATTACTCCATCTCCGCACGTAAGCCAAAGACCAAATTCAGACTTACAAGGACAAGTCAGTACAAACATTTGTCTGTGAAGCTGTAGATGTCTGATTCTGGCAAAACAACAGCTGTGCTATTCTTTACACATTCTTTAGAGCCACAATGCATTGTTTCCTACCTTAATGTCAGATTCTTAGCATAAATGCCATAGAAATTATTTAAAAGAAATCCCACTGCATGGGAGTTCTTCAGTTTCACAAGATGTACAATTAAAAGGCACAAGGCATATTGGTCTATACTTAGGAGTTTATCCTCACATCACTTTTTCACTGTAGCACCACTCATTATAAAGCAGGGTTTAAAGTACTTGGATAAGGAAACTTTAAGGCATCCTGCTTAAATTTTTCCCATTTGGTAAACAGATTGCACACTGTTTACCCACGGACAGAATAACTCCCAGTCAAACACCAAGCTATTTGTTCTATCTCGTTACAGAATAGTGTAGTCTTCAAATTCAGTGAATTCATTATCCTATAGAAAATGGAGTCCTGCTCCACAAGTTCTTGTACTGCACAGATCTTTGCTAGGAGCCACCATCTTTAACACAACACTAGCATCATTCAAGGCAAAGACTAAAACAGTTTATTCTTTTATTTTATTAGAGTAGAATAAGAGCTTTAGAGAGGATTTAGGATTATGTTAAAGACATAATGCATAATGGAATTACTACCATTTCCCTTACCAAAGTGAAAGTTGATCTTCATGTTTAAGTACATTTAGGAGTTTATAGCTTCATTCTTAAATGCCCCCTCATCCACTAATCAAATAGCACATACCATACAGTACTTGGCATCCAAGGTGAATAATAGAATTCATGTCATACTTCACATTCATTCTGTTTGTTAGACTGGCAGAAGCACAAATGGGTTACTATGGGAGAAACACTTTTATAATTAAGGCAATTTGTTTCTGAGGGGGAGAATACAAGTGGGAGTGCTCAAGAACATACAATAAAACCTTAACTCTAGAGAAAGCAAATACTGAAATAATTTCACCTCTTCTAAAACTCAGAAATTTTTTGCATCCATTTTTCTACATTGTCAAGTACCTGGAAGCCGTATAAAGAGAAAATTTTAGAAGAGAGATGTGTCATGTATGTTTTCCAGATACAAAATGAAAAGCATTAATTTACATTTCTCTGGAGAGAGTTATGGTAGAACACTAGAAGCAAAATTCCATTTTCTGTTGTAAATTTATGTAAAGCAACAGCTAAATTCTGACAGACAAGCTTTTTTCCTTTTCACCATAAAGATGGAAGCAGAGAGGTTTTTAATAATGCAAAATGTATACGTGCAGATCTAAAGATCTTTGCTTTAGCAAATCTGATTAGTTGTACTGGTGTTTAACAGCTCCATCAGAAATCTCCAAAATAAGACTTCAAGGATGTCTTCCGATGTTGAACAGCCCTCACTTACCAGTGCTTCACAGTCTCTTCTGACTGCATTACCATTATTGAAAAAAAGATAAAACCAGTACCAAAATCCTTCTCTTCTACTTTTTCATAACCCACCTAACAAAATTATTAAGAGAATTTTCAATCTAAAATTAAGCCTATTATTTTAAACAGCAAAAGGCACTAATTGTGCAAGATGTGTAAGTAAGCCTAGTGTAAGTTTACTTAACTGTAAAATGAATTCTTTTTTCTACTTAGTTTCCTATTCTGTATTCAGAATACCCTCTGTTCTGTAAAAGTGAGTAACAGTAAGATGCAAAAAGAGCAGTCCATATAAAAAAATTCTTCTTTAAAGGTCAGCGTACTTCAGCAAAACACTGCAGAAGGATGGCTGTTCCCATCCTTACAAGAATTCCATAAGCACTTTATGCACGAGCAGTATGCCAGAAAAGCCCATCTCCCTTGTCAAGGCAAAAATCTTTGGTACGTACTTTGAAGACTGTCATGTTTTTCCAAAACCCCTACCCTAAATGTAAGTTTCAAAGACCGACTGACAAGGACTTCCAGCTTGTTTCAGGGTGCTTTCTAATGTTTTACAACCTAGGTTCCCATAATCATACCCATCAGTCTTTTAAACATGCACTGATTGTTTGGGTTGTGAGGAGTTCCACGAGAACTTGATAAGCACCCTCACTACCCTGTTTACACACATCCGTGTGTCTTCACCTCAGCAGCAGGAGGAGTTATCCTTCACAGTCCAGAAATAAAGTACAGCACAACGTTCAAAAAAACACTCCTGTAAGGAATTTCTTCTCTGCATTTCAACTTGCCCATCACTTTATTTTCCTCCTTTTCTTTTGGCAAGGCTATCTGTGACTTCCACTTAGGCTAGAAAAAAAGAGAATCCCTAGAAAAGATTGTTCACATGTTGAGAGTACATTAACCAAGCCCCCAAAATGCACTAACTTCTAGAATGGAATACTGTTTCTTAAAAGCTGACAGCAGAGTCAACTGGTGATTATTTCACTCATTTTAATTAGAAGATGAAAGTAGAGACACATCAAGAAGGCAAGAAGTCAGTTGTTATACATTGTGAAGTCTCTTTGTAGGTCTTCTATTCCATAAACACTGACATGGTAAAAACATTACCGAATCACAACTTCAAATTTTTAACTCTCCTCCCTTTGACAGCAAACTGTAGTTGCAGGATCTTATTTCAACTGATTTGTTTATATCCTAGAGCCAGGAAAACATCAATTTTGGGAGAAGAGTACATAAATACGGCTTTCAAACAGTTAGGTATTTTATATAGCATACAATTAGAGAGACCTGGTCCCGTCTCAGAAAGAGTTTCTGCTGTCAGATGCCTGATCTTTCTCTAAGGTTTACAGTACAGCAGCACCCAGTCACCCACCAAAAAATTAATGTATTTTAATATAAATGCAAAATGTGTAAGACTGGAGCGGGTTTGCAGGAAGCCACTTCACAGCTTTGAGCTGGCTTCTCAAAATAAACTCAGGATTAAGAACAAAAAAGTACAACTAAGTAACTTAAGTAAATACCAGTCAGAAACACCACTAAGCTCCTAAGGAAATTGCACATTCTTTCCGTATCATGCCTTTAGCAAGATTTTTAGTGCAATTATACTTTTATTCCTGTGGCTCCTTTCTCATTTGTGAAATGAACAGCATTTATCCTTTGCATGTAGTGTTTTAAGACCTACTGATGGAATTAAATACAGAAGGTATACCTGTATATTACTGAGGCATAGTGGAGTTATTTGATATTTTAATATGACACCTAAAGAGTTTTTAATAAGGAACCTGCAACTAATCGAGCACTGACTGTTACAACTACAACTTCATCGGCTGGAAGCCCTTACAAAGAACTCAACAGGGCGCAATAGCGCATTCTACCCCGGCTCTTCCAGCGCCTGCCCCGAACCGGGCACCTTCACCTTCCGTGCAAGGTGCAACTTTTCGTAGAGCCGCTTCTCTCACTCCGGGCGGAGAGGGACCCCGGCACCATTCAGCTCGGCTGCCGCACCTCCTTTCCTCAGACAAAGACGGCCGCAGTCGCTACCGATGACAGCGATTCCGCGGCGGCGGGAAGCGCGGCCGTGCGGCGATCCCGAGCTCCGAGCCCGGCACGACCGACGCGCCCGTCACCCCGGGCCCCGAGCGTCCTTCCCACCGCCCTCGGCGCCCCGCACGGCCGCGGTGCCCCTGCCTCCTCGCCGCCCGCCGCGGTCCCTTTCCTCACACGCCCTCCTCGCCGCAGCCCCTGCCCTCACACACCCCGCGCCCGGCGATTCCCCACAGCTCCTCGCCTCACACGCCCCGCTCAGCGCGGCCCCTGCCCTCACCCCCGCGGTGCCTTCCCTCGCACACCCGGCTCGCTAGACACCCTCCCGTCACACGCCCCCCGCCGCCGCCCCGGCTCACCTTGCTGCAGGTCCTGCTGGTCGTACCAGGGCTCATCCTCGCGGATTTCGAACTCCTCCACCAGGCTGTCGGCCAGCATCGCGCCCCTTCCGCTCACGGGCGGCTGAGCCGGCGGCGCCCACCCCACGATCCCCCCTGCGCCGAGCGGGGCAGAGCCAGCCGGCAGCCGCTCCCCGCCTCAGCAGACGCCTCCGGCCATTGCCGAGCGGTTCCGGACTTTGCCGAACCTCTCCCCCTTCTGGCCGGGCTGCGCCGGCGGCAACGTGGCAGCTGCTGCCGCCGCCCGCCCCCCGCCTCCCGCGATTCAAACACAGCACCCTCGCCTCGCCTCGCCGGCGGACAGCCAATGGGAACCCGCCCGCCGCGCAGATCGAAAGGAGGATAAACCAATCACAAGGCGAATTCATATCAAGCAGCCAGTGAGAGCGAAGAGAGGGCGGGCCTGTGGCAGCCGCGCCCCGCCCCGCGGTGCGCAGCCTCCCGTAGAAGAGGTGGGTCGGTGCCTCTGGAAGGGGCGGTGGTCGCCGGCGCTCGGGGGCGTTGATGGCGGGGAGCGGCTGCTGAGGGATGTCGGCTGCGGCTTGCGGCGGAGCAGGGCTGGCACAGCCCGGAGTGGGATAGTGCGACTTGGCGTAGGGGAAGCCGGGGCTCGTAGTTGCCCCGCGTTGGGAGTGCTGAGGGAAGAGCGTGAGGAGGGACCCGGCGTGGCGTCCAGGTGCGGGCCGCCTCTCCGCCCGAGTGTGGGAGGGGAGTGCGGAGCGGGGAGCCTGCAGCCCGAAAAGGGCCGGCTCCATCCCCGCACCTCCGTCGAGCGGCCGCCGCTCGCCCCCGCCTCTTTTCCGCACAAAGCGGAGGGAGCCGCGTTTCCTGTCCGGGGACCTGCTGAGGAAAACGAGCGTAACTTCCCCGTTCTTAACAGACGAGTCCTTCCAAAGGTCCATTCCTGCGAGCTCCCCGATCCCCGCGCCTCCAGGAGCGCAGCCCCACAGCGCTCGCGGAGCGGGCACCGGCCTCTGTGGGCGCCCCCTGAGCGTTTCCCCTCAGTGCTGCCCCTCGGGAGCAGCAGCGCGTGTGTTCTGGCTTCCGTCTAAATGTGGTCAGTCACGCCAGAAGGATGAGGAAGATCCGTGTGTCCAACCAGTCTGTCAGGGCTGTGAGCATTGCACAGCGGTTTGGGACCCAGAACGGCAGAGCAGGAGGATATCAGCTAGCGTGCCTCAGGCAGCGTTTGCTATTATCTCTCGGAATCCACTTTTCTTCTTTAGAATCTTGCTCTAATTTCTTTTAACAGTTGTCATCCTGCTCTGGGAGAAACGCAGGTAATGTCACACTGCATCTCACTGGCCCGACCAGCCTGTTCTTTCTGCCTCTGAATATTAACACGGTTGTAACCACTAGAAATTTCTGAAACCGATTTGCCTTCTGTGAGTCACAAAATGTGCACCTGTGCTTTAACCTGCTCAATATAAAGGCTGACTATTAAGAAGAGGGAGGGGATGCTCATGCATGATTTCATTGTAGTGCTATTAAAGGGAACATCTGGGGAAGGAAGTGTGGTACCTCAACTTCTAATTGAACCTATTTCATGAACAAGGTGCAGGACCAGATGTACCAATTAGGGCAGAGTTGTGTCAGATCCTGCGTATTACAATTAGTCCTGGTACTAGAGGCCAGTTGGTGCATTGTTAGAAGATTTTTCTTGGAGAAATTTCAAATAGCTTTCAAATTTTCTGAAACTGAGGGGACCATTTTTTATTACTGTCAGAAGGTATCGAGTCAAACAATTTAGAAATGACTGCTGGTAATGTTAGTGTGAAGCACTTCTATTCTTGGTGCTTGTGGAATTTGAAAGAAACTCTCCCAGTTCTCCATTTTGAAGACCTGTGCAGGGAGCTTCAGGTAGAAAGAGAGGTGAAATGTCTACCTTTCCAAAAGCCCTAATATCCACTATATAAATAATTTCAGTAAGTATATTTGTGAAGGCTTGAAAAAGCAAATGTGACACTTGCTAATAACATACTCATTGTAATGACTATCATATCAAACTTGTTTTTTAAAAGAAACATTTCAATTGTACACCTTTTCAATAAGCTTTTTCTTCATTTTAGGTTTCTCAGTAAAAGATTGTGAAACCAAACTGGCTAAAAAAATGCAAAGTTTCATCCCCTGAAAATGGTATTGTCTTTACAGGTGTAGAAAAGTAAGTTTGAAGATACACATCATGGTCATTCTCAAATATTTAAAAAAATTAGTCATATTCTTAGAAATAAATTTGCTTTAATAAAATGAATCCTAGGGTTTCAGGTGTTTGTCAGCTTGATTTTTTTTTTCTTAACTTTAGAATGAATTTACGTGCTCTTTGCATCATGTTTCATATCGCAGCATCTTACATAGATATGCAAAAGTACATCCACGATTTATTTGCTCTTCAAGAGTTCATTTCCCATGTTTGGGGGATGGAGAAACTGCCTGTTCCATCTTCCCCCCTACCTGATTTGTGGCTTTTGTGTGGTCTTTGCCTGCTGATTCTGAAGTTCCTCCCTTCCTGCTCAGCCGCCTTGTAAACCACAGGAAGGCTGGAAACAGCCTTGGCTTTCATTTCCTGTTTCTTCCATGGTTATTTTTATGAGGAGTTCAGGGAGCTGCTCATGGAGCTGCTGATCAAGCAGATATGCAAACTAGGTGTTCTGATGGATATGTGAAAATTGCATTTAGGGTAAAATTGTTAATATGCAGAGGAGCAAAGTGTGAACTATTGACATAAAGCAGGTTGTAATGCTCTGCATAGTAAGGCTGAAATTTGAACTTGCGGTATCAATATTAATAGCAGACAGCTGCCTTCAAGAGATGTAAAAAATGAATAAAGCCTCAGTTAAAAACAGATACCTGGGAGTAATTATGTATTTGGCTTATAGAGTCAAGTATGGTCAGGGGCTACTTTAGGTAGCTATTAAACAGCTTTAAAAGGCAGAGGTTCCTCTTTTCATGGCATGGTTTACACCAAACATGCTAAGGTAATTGATGGAAAAGATCAGCATCTTAAAAATTTGTTGTCTGAATATCTGAATGATAGATGAAATAAATCTGTATTCTTGGGCTGAATCTCTGTTATTTGGGCATACCTAAAATGCTGTGTGTGCTACTTGCTACGTTTTATTTACGTGCAGTCTTCATACCATGACAATGTTAATTTAAAGGTGTTTTGTTTGAATTGTTTTATGGTTTATTAGGTGAAAAAATTGCTTCCATGACTTCTTAACAATTAGTATTTTAAAACAGAAGGGCAAAACTTGGTATTTGTTTTGAAAGAAATACATGCACACTGTATGGGACATTCATAGCATTGGAATACATAAGGAGTTGAGTCACTTCATTCCAACACAGTCCATAATTTTAAGAATATATAGCTAGCAAGAAAGATCTAAAATGTATGCAATTACTTTGAACTCTACACCAAGGTGAGTGTTTGCAATAGCAGGTTTTTAAATGCAGTCTATACATCAGTTAGGAAGGGTTTCTTTTAGATTTTTGTCTACTTGTTCTATTGACTTTTGAGTACTGATTGTACTTAGAAATGTCACCTAATAACTTATTATTTTGGGCTCTGTGTCATAACTCAGTAAAATGTGTTTCTGGTTTAAAAAAAAGAATGGGAAAATTTTCCTCCAATAATCCATTTCTGCACCTCTGAAACAAGCAAATCCCCCATGTTATTTTAATTTCAAAAATTATTCTACTAATTGTTGTAATTCTCTTTTGTACCTTGAGGAAGAAGAGAGCTGTACTCCTGGAAGATGAAGATTCTTTGGGGAATTCATGCTAATGCACTGGCATATTCCATGACTACCTTAGGTGCTGGAATGATGAACAGCATTTTTAATTTCTACTACGTTAAGCTTTTCCTAAACCGATACAAAATTTCAGAAAGCGCATTTCATGTAGCACAGGTACTGTACAATGGAATATTTTGATTACCATGTTGTGCTATGCGTCAGTGTTATTACGACAAAGTGATTCTTTTAATGACAGATTAATTTTGGAATCATTGCAATTAATTAACAGTAAATTATATTTAACTTTAGTTAATCCATAAGCAACGGAACTTACACATAAAGCCCACTGTTAACAGTCTATAGAGTAAAAATCTCCAGACTTAATTGCTGAAAAGATTTTTGTTTGATAGCTTGAAGTAATTTTTTAAACTGATCTTGCACCTCAGCTCCATAGATAAGTTTGACATTAGTGCTTTCCTATGAACTGTTTAAGTACTTAAATACTGCATTTATCCTGCAAGTCATTATCCATCTGAGTAACTCTTGTTGTAAATGGTCTCCTGAAAGTAATGGGCCTGCTCATGTTTTGAATTAACTTGCTGTGAGAATAATATCTGAGCTTTGCAGGATGAAAGCCCAGATATATAAGGTTTTGAAAGAGTGGAGTCTTTGAGATTTTTTTCACATGTGGTTGGTCACCTATCTACTTATTCATCTTATTTTTTCAAGATTTCTATAAACCTATGAATACTGGTAAGAATTTTAGAGTCTGTTTTGACCTGAGTAGCTTTTCTATGTATTTATTTCTCTGTAGCTTTCTCTGTATAGCTTTTCTCTCTATTTATTTCTGAATAGAGGTTTATTTTAAATAAATACGTTGCGTTTGTGCAACCTCTGCGGAAGAGCGACGGCAGTGACAAATTCCCTCCTCTGCGGCAGGTTGTGTTCATGATCTGGAATGCCATCAACGATCCCCTTTTCGGGTACATCCAGGACAACTCGCGGCTGAAGTGCTGCGCAAGGCGCCAGTTCTCGATTTTGTACGGAGCGCCTCTGTACGGCTTGGCCTTCCTGCTGCCCTGGTTCCCCTGGAGGCGCTACGAGGAGGGGGACTGGCTGAGCGGCCTGCACCTCATCATCGCGCTGTGCGCCTTCGACGGCCTGCTGACCTTCGTGCTGCTGGCGCAGTGCGCGCTCTTCGCCGAGAGCTCCCCCAGGCACGACAGCCGGCTCCGGCTCATCAAGTACAGCCAAGTGGCGACGTTAATCGGCTCCACGAGCGTTCTCTTTTGCGGGCTCGTATCGGATAATATGGAAAACTTCGCTTATTTTCAGGCTTTCACCGTTTTGATCGCGGCGCTGGCCACGGCTTGTATGTGTTGCACAGGTAAATACACCACAAGTCAATATGAGCACAGAGACATTCATACAGAGGATGCTAACGTGGAAAACGGTGATGGAGCTTTCTCCCTGGCCTCAGTAGTTTCATTGACGAAACAGATCGTGACAGAGAAGAACTTTCTGTGTTTTGTAACAATGAACTTCTTCCAAGTCTTCCACCTAGCCTTCTACAACAATTTTATGATGATCTTTGCGGATAATCTCATTCCTAAGGATGTCCTTTCGTCCTCAGTAAGAAGTATCATGTATGGAGCAGGTTTTATTTGTCCTCAGGTAGGCAGTCATACTTCTTTATTTGTAAATATGAAAACCTGGTCTTTTAGTAGGTCGCAGTACCCATTTAATGCTTGAAAAAATGATTTATTTGGCATAAGATATTGGCGAAAATGAGTATTAAATCTCACTGCCCAGTACTCTAGAAGAGGAAAGTACCTCTCTGCAGGCTGATCAAGTGTAAGAGGTAGAGAGAGCAGACAGTAGAATGTCTGTTTAAAACAACGTGAGAAATGAGTAGGCAAGGAATAAATGTTTTGTATCCTCCAGTTCTTAAAATACCTAAGCATCAAGGAATGAAAAACATGGCAAAGATCAAATGTTTCTAAAAGCAAAATCTCCAGAATTCTGAATGCTTTTTTGTTTTGCTTTCTAATACTGTGGATTAGAAATGAAAGACTAAGCTCTTCTTCAAGAAGTTTCTGAAATAAACTGCACAAAATACCAGAAAAAATTATAAACTATGAAAGGCATTGTTAAAATGTGGTATGTCAGTCATGGAAACCAAACAAAACTCTAAATAGCTGCTTTTGGAGAATAATACTTTCCCGTTTATTTTGTTGTTTGGTCTCTTGGTCAGCAGTATTTATGGGGAAGAGAGACATACTTTTAAGAGCCCAGTCAGGGATGAGAGGAGGAGTAATGAACTGAAAAGAGATAGACAACCCAAAAGAGTAATGTGTGAGAACAAGAAAAACAGCAAAAGTATATCCCACAAAATGTGACCATACTTTATTGCAGTAAATAAAAAATTCCTCTGTTCATTGCCTTCTAACTTTTTGCTCTACGTCTTTAAAACTTTTCTCTGTGTTTACTTGTTGGATGTTGAAAGTCAGGATACTCAAAATCATAGGTGCTGATGGTATTCAGGATTTTTTAAAATCAGGTTGTTATATTCATTAAATTGGAATGGGTTTTGATAAGTGATATTTATAAGAAGATAAATGAAAGTGCAACTGGAGTTAACAGCTCAATTTCAGTTCCTATTATGGCATTTGCATATAAAACATACAGACCCTGAACATACCTTCTGTTCCATAACTCCTTACTCTACAGTTTCAACTTTTGTCTTTATCACAGGTTTAATAGTTTTGAGGTTTTCCCCTGTACCTCAGACAGATCATGAACTTTGGAAATACATCAGAAGCTACAGAAGTTAGGAAAGCTTAAATAATTTTACACTTAATATATAGCAATCACTATCATCAATAAAATCAGTGTGACAGTGTGAAAAGAACAATCTTTCAGAAAACGCGTCTCTCTCTGCTCCCCAGAGACTCTTTGTCTCGAAGGTCACTGAACCGTAGAGGGTTTGCTGTGACCTTATTTTTCTCAGGTTTTTGTCCCTTTGAGCTCAAGATACAATAAGAGAACACTCTGATGGCAATGTCCTGAACTTCACTTACTGGAAAAACACCCGACCCTTGTAAAATAAAGCTCCTTTTTATGAACTCTGCTTCAGTGACCTCTTCTAAACTAGAATTCAGCTTCTGACTTAGGTTCCTTCTGGTAGTGGATGTGAGGAATACAACCTGCCTACAAGGAAAACGTTGCTGTAACATAGACAAACAACTTGGAGTTTGCATCATTGTTAGTATTTTCCTTACAAACACACAGTCTTGGAGACGTGCAAGTAGTGAGGAATTTTCTAAGTCATAAGTACTTCCTGAGACAGGGTTATTTTGCAATTACAGGGAGACAGGAACATGGTGTTTACCATAGCAGACATTACATGATCCCTTCGTGTTTCTAGTGCAGGCACTTTTCAGCAAAATCCCTGAAAACAGCCAGGGGGAGGAGTATGTTTTAAATTTCTTACAACTTTCCAGATTTTTTTACCTCCGTGATCAAGTAGAAATCTTAAGCTTTTTTACAATAGCATTTGCCATGGTAATCTTTGTCCGACCGTAGCATCCTGGTTTTGTTTGTTATGTTAAAGCAGTTCAGTGTGGGAACAATTGTACAAGGAAAATTCTTTCCTGTTCTTCATCTGAATATTACACAGTTCATCTCTGTAACACATAAGAAAGGAGAAAATGTGGATCTTTATACAGTTTGTATATTTGTGACAGAGATGAGGACCATGTACTTGTAGATGGTGACAAAGGCCCATATAATAAAAAGAACATAATTCATTACAGAATGCCCTGTTGAAAGAGAAAACTGAGGAACAATGCAGAACAACTTAAATTTTGTTTATACCATAATCAGCACTTGATATCAGTTTCATGAGTTAGCCACTCAGTAGAGTCTCAGAATTGAGAACAGCTTGATTTCTATAAATGTCAGTGGAAATAGTAATATTAATGAAAAAGCAATTACTGAAAATATATCTCAGCTGCAGTTGAATGGTAAGATGCTTGATTTACAGTTATCATACTGCAAAGCTAACGCTTTAAGGGATATCAAAAGTAAAGATCATGAGCATTAGGCAATAGGCATTGTGGGAAACAGTGTTTCCCTCAGGATATAGCAGTTCTCAGTGGCTATTTTTTGAGTAAAAGGAGGCTGTACCTAGTAGAGGTAGCATAGAATGAGCCAGTAGAGGGTTGTCTTTGTTCAATTTCTTTTTTTTTTTTTTTTTTTTTAAATTTTGTTGAACTTCTTAGACAGGGTCGTTGTTTGGGGGTTTTTTCTTCAAAGGATATTAATTATGTCAGGTGTGTGTTTTATAGCTCTCCTATGCTGTGACACTGTACTGTATCTTTTCATCCAATATGTGTATGTATTATCTTTTCAGTGCCTTGTTCTTCTCAGTCATGCTTTGTTGAAGAAGTTTGGTTATTACAGAATCATCTTGTTTTCCTTTTACTATGAAGGAGTAGCTGCTGCTGTCATGTGTCTTCTAGGGCAAGAACACTATTATCTGCTGGCATTTTATGTCACAACAAACATGTAAGTAAATCCACTCCCCTTATCATAAACACAACTGAAATACTTCTAACAGAGCAGACACTTGATTTTATTACCGTGAAGATTTTGCCTCTGCTTTCATGGTTTTCATTCCATTTCATTATCAGAAAAGTTGAAACTCCAATTACAGCTTTTTTTTTTTTCTTCAGCTTTCATTTTATTCTCTTCCAGCTTTTAATTTCTACTTGAAATAATAAAAAAAATTATCTCTATATATAGATATATATATAGCCTAAAATGCAAACGGTTTGCAGGCGCATGCCTCCAGTCACTTTAACCTGAGATGGAAGGGAAGGAGAATCTCATGTTTTCCATAGATATGGAAGAGCTCAGCAGAGGAACTCCCCAGGGAGTGTTTACTCAGAGAGCTCAGACATCACCCTGTACTGCAGGAACGCTTGTGTGCTGCTCTGCAGGCAGGTACTGGGTGACTCAGTGTCTGGGGGTGAGCAGCGCTGAGGCCCATTTCCACTGTGCTCAGTGCTAAGATGCCAAGCAGTAGTATTTTTACAGAAGTGTATAATGATACTTGGAAAACCTTATTTCCAGATAAAGAGCTGTTTGTATCAGAATATCGTTACAGCAGATTGCTTTTGTTTCTTCATGTTTTCTTTCATTGTTGTTTTTCTACATGTTCTTTCCTGCCCTCCTTTTCTTTGTCTTTATCTCCCCACCCTGTTTTCATTCTTATTTTCAGTATTGCAGTCATGGGCTACTCTAACACTGAATTGTGTGAACAGTAAATTGAATTTCGTTATCTTCATGTTTTAAATGATGAAGATGTGTTTTGATTTCTCCAAGAAAAAATTCTGAGGTACCTAAAGACTGTGTGTTTAAAGTGCTAGTTGTTCAGAGTACCTTGTTAGTAAAAGCTCATTGCACCCAAAATTTAATAAGACACAGAAATTGTAAGATTTGGGTTTGTTTCATTTAGCTATTTGTTAAGAATCAGAATTTGTATGTGTGTGTTTAATTGCATATCTATATACATTTATATACACTGTAAATGCATATATAGTAATGCATGTAAACTATTCTTTCTATTCTGATTCTTCCACTCTGAAGTTTATCTTCCACATGGTCATGTCTTTTCTAGATTTCAGGAGCAAATTTTCAGTTTCCCCTTTTTCTGAGGTGTTTCTTTTCTCCTGATCATTTTAAATGACATTTACTGATAATGTACATTTATTGCCGAAGTATTCTTGACCTTTTACACCAATGTCCAGCAAAAAAAAAGAAGAAAACTCCCCACTTTTAGGTTTGCCTATTGATTTTTAATTCTCAGCTAAGAACAGATCTGGTAATGCTTTCAGATAGATCACCATGTTTTAAAGAACATCTCAGCTTTGTGTGTTTGCTGCATTGTCAGTGTTGGTGTGTTTGTGCTGAAATGTCAGTTACAATTTCATTGTAAAGTGAATACAAGAGCTATGAACATCTTCAATATTTTGTTTTTCTTTAGGGTAATTGTGCAAGCTTCATTTAGCTTGTTCAATTTGCCTTTGGCAGATATTGTTGATGCAGATTTAATAAAGCACAAGAGGAGGTATGTCAGTCATTATAGTTTTCTTGCTGTTTGCCTTGTTACTCTTTGGTAATAAATTATGTTAAAGTAAGGACAGTAAATGGTCTGGAATCCTTGAGAGAGAAGTACTTTTTCTGTGTAACTTAGCATAAGTGAAGATCAGAACTTGGGTAAAGTTTCCTGCAGTTACTTCATTAGAGTCATTTAAACAGACTATGAGGTCATTTCTCTTTTTTCTTATGGTGTAATGGAAACCAAGTCCTTCCATTTTTTGTGGCTTTATTTTTGTCAGCGTCAATTGAATTACTTTGTAACCAGATACGTGTATAATCATGTGTGGAATTTTCAGAATAAGGCATTTTCAAGTTGGAAAATGTATTAAGAAAGCTTTGTCTGTGCTAGGTAAAGTGCAGATTTCAAAGTCTAACTGGTTCCTTTATCTCCCTGAAATAAAAGTGATAAAACCTGCTGCAGAATAGCATATTGCAACTCACTGATCTTTTGGATTTCTGTCAAAGTGCACATAACTTCCTGTTGGTTCCATCAATTGTTATGTAAGTGTAGATTCAATCCTGTTAAAGAACTTGCCCCTCAAAGACAAGATCTGTTGCCTTCATGAGGAAAAAATTGCCTAATTTTCCTGGCCTATGCATGCAAAATCTTCAGTTGTAATTAATTCTCCATGCATGGTTCAGGCTAATTTAACTTCAATAATTACTCAAAGTGCACAATGTTGAATTAAGTACAAGTCACTTCAGAATTGGGGCCTACCTGTGTTTATGTATATGTGTGTGTATGTATATTTTTATATATAAACATGCACACACCCTGCAGAGGTTTGTAACCTTTAATTTCCAAATAAATTTCAATTTCATTAGAGTAGATCTGTTCGCTATAATATGTGAAGCAGATAAATACAAGGATCATGATATTTAGCATTTGTATATTAACATGATTCCAAGCTTTTTAAAATCACAATTGTAATTGAAAGTTTGTGTTGTGCATTAATTTGTTTTTTTCCCCAAATATTTTAGATTACCACTTTCCTCTATGGTTTTTGGTACCAATGCTTTATTTACCAAGCCTGCCCAATCTTTGGCTCCAATGGTTGTGGTTACAATACTAAATCATTATGGATATTATAACCTGAATAATGTACCTGGTCATCCTGATATAAGGTGAGTTCAAAAGAGATACTTTAAATCTTAGGAAATAACATTAAATACGCCCGTAATCTAAAAAGCAAATTGATTAGCAATTAGTTTGCATCAACTGCGCTTCAAAAACATAAACACTTTGAAAATACTTATCAGTTGGTTTTTGTCTGTGGAGAAGTACAAATGTTTTTTTAAAGAGTAAATCATTTATTAAACAATATACATCAGAATAGCTACCTAATTTTGAAAAGCAAAGATACCTTTCATCCCCTGGCTTTTTGCAAAAATAGAAAAAAATGTTTGAGATCACCTAATAGCTCTTTCTAAGATACATGTTGTCCTGGCTTCTGCATTTTGTTTACCTCATAAACCTACTACCTTGAATATATAAATATATATCTATAAATATGTAAATATATAATGTTAAGCAGATCAATTTTTTTGTTTGAGAGAAGGCAGTATAATGACTGGAGGGAGGGAATTTGCCTCGAGTAGGAATGTGTAATTTTGGCTCCTATGCTCTTTACCATTCTAATGCTAATGATTCTATTGCAGTCCCTAGAGACCTTAATACAGCATAAAGCTGTGGTTGCTGGTTAGTTGGACATGTGTGGGCTTTTATAAAAATAAATTAACAGGGAATAACCACACTGAAAAGGTCACAGGCTGTATTTATGACCATCAAGAGGAAGTGGCAACATAAGGAATAACTGAAGTCAGGGCTAAATGGAAAAATCAGTCCTGATTAGGTTTTACTTGAGGGAACAGCATGAATATCCTGAGAGCTACATAGCTCTCCTAAATATTTAGTAAAAACCTAAAGAAAGAGATGAACACAGTTTTATATGAACTTTTTTTGAAGAGAGGTCTGGTTATGCGTCACCTGAGGTTAGGAGAACATTCCATATTTGAGGAATTTTCTAAAAAAAATGTATGAGGACAAGCATGACATAAAAGAACAACAGGTGGTCTTCAGAAATGCATCCAGACAGAAGCAAAGGCAGCTTAAGTTTGAGGCTGTGTGTGAGAACAGCTTATTTTAATGCATTCTGTAGATAGCCAGTGAGATGATGTGAAGAGGACATGAACCTCATTATGTCAAATATGATGAGTGATTTTTGCAGAACAGTGGTAAGTTGAACTGGATGTGGGTATGAGAGGGCTGAATATATTCATCTTGATGATTCAGAGAAATTCAGATTTGAAACATAAAAGCTGCAGTTCTGATCCCTTTCAATCAGAGAAACGATCCCTTTGTGGAAGGATTTCAAATCACAGTAGTTATAAATCTTTCTTGCCTGGTAAATATCCCCTGGACTATAGCAACAATAAATTTATTTTATAGAGAGTTGAAATACTTGGAATGCTCCATCTATAAAACCTGTGTTTTCACTTGAGTCATGCTGAAATTTTATTTATTTCACTTGGGCCAGGAACAGCATAAAATATACAAAGCTGAGATTAAAGAATCAGAGCACCTGAAATATATATTTCTCTTGCCCATCCTTTCAAAAAAGATTTCTTAAATATGAGGCAGTTTGCCTGTGTTTGCTGTATGTGCAGTGTGGGAATGGGTTTTCCTTTGCTTGCAAATGGAGTACAGGGTTGATACACAACCCATAAAGACCAGAAAACTCAAAAGTTGTTTCTGGGGAGTCAGTTTGCCCTTGGCAATGTAGTCAGACCATTGGCTGAGCTAAAATTACTTACATATATTAAAAACCCATTGGCTGATCTCGTATTTCAGCCATAGGCAGACAGTTAAAATGCACTTGCCTCAGTACAAAGTTGTTTGAGGACAAACAGAAACTAAATACAAGAGATTGTTTAAAATATGCTCAAACTGTTTTTTTTGGGGGGAAAAAAAAAGGCATTTCACACATGTGAATTACATAAAATGAAGTATTATGACCCATGCCAGTACAATGTCAGTTCTGTCCTTCCTCCTTCTCCAAAGCTGACAATATCTGTTAAGTGTTTTGGAAAGCATTTGCTTTATTAAGTGTATTGTGAATTGTGAAGATAGTACAGAGGACCCTTACTCTGCGTTAACAAAATGTTTGGGCCCTGAATAAATATGTCTGAAGAGTTTCCAGCAATGTTTTTTACTGGGCCAAGGCAGAATATAAAGTCTATATGCCATTTGCTGCATTCTGAATTATTTTTAATAATTTATTTTACTAATAATTATTACTCTGTCCTGACCTGAGAGTTAAACTGTAGCAACAGTGATGGAGCTGCTAATCCTGGAAACCTCCAGGCACAGTAAGGACAATAAAATCATCAGTAAAAGCCAGCATGACTCCACCAAGGGGAAGTGATGCTTGACCAACCTGATAAACTTCTGCAGCTAAATGACTTGCCTGGTGGGCAGGAGAAATCAGGGATATTGCCTGCCTGGGCTGCATTCCTGGTGCCCAGGATGATGGGGCAGGATGGACCCTCAGGAATTTTGGGGATGACACAAAGCTGGGGCTGTGGCAGGTGCACTGAGGGTCACACTGCCATCGGGGGATCTCAGCAGGATGGAGAAATGGGCTGGAATGGTACCTGGGGCTGCGTTAGACAGAGTCCTGCCAGCAGGGCAAAGGTGATCCTTCCCCTCTGCTCACACATTGTGCCACATCCTTAGGAAATGTGCTCGCTACACAGAAATTAAGCACTTTCTCATGGAAAGTGGTCTTTAATATCCTTAACATTTGAGCAGTACTTTGTTGAATGGAGTGTCCTGATTTTTCCTTTCTTCCATCATCATAGCAAAGCAGCACGTGCCCTGTATGGCTTGAGATGCCTTTTGCTCTTGTTTGGGTTTGGGTTTTTTTTTTTTCCCTTTGCTACAGATAAGATGCCTAGTTTAAAACCTCCCTCTTCTGGAGAGCCACTGCAACTACCACCCGCTTCTCTTGAGAGTGCTTCTCAAATTTGTTCTTCGGAATAAAGTTATTTGGCAGCAGCTCTTCATTATTTATTGAAGGCACTTTAAACTGTTAATGCTTTCATATTGAATTACTGAACTACCTGACATTCTGTTCAGAGTGATTTTAGGGCTCTTTAGGGAAACATTGTATGCTTTATTCCTGTGTGTGCAAGAAAAAAGGTAGATGTGGAAAGTTACTTGTTCAGCTGTAATTGTGATAAAATTCAAGCTCTGCTTGTGATTTATCCCAGTCCCTTAATGAAATATTTTCCCGTTTTGTGAACTACAGATCTTGTTTCATAATTCCTGCAATAACTTAAGGTTTTACAGTACAATAGGTAATACTATTTTCTTAACTCAGCATCATTCCAGTGAAACCAAATCAGGATTGCACAGTGTGAGTGATTTTGCAGATGTTCTTTGTGTAAAGATAGAATAAGGTTAGTACTGAAAACTGAATCCTCTTTAGTGTGCAGAACAAGCCCCAACATCCTGTTAGCTGTGTCTGAGTCCCGTTCTCATGGTGTGGTGGTTAAACGCTGTGCCTGTGGGCTCCCTGCTGGCTCTGCTCCTGCAGTCCCTGGGGGCAGTTGTGCCAGGGCTCTGCGTGCCCCTGTAGGTGCGCTGGAAATGCCTTTGGGTAGAAGCCAGTAAACAACTCCAAGTGGTAAACTCTTGTCACTGCCAATAAACATTGGCTATGGACCAGTGGCCTGCTAGCAAACACTTCCAGTCAGAAATGCAATTGCCCAAGTGATTAAGTGATTCACTTGTGAGCCTGTGGGCTTTTGTTTTCTTATGTAGCATTAGCATGTACATGACTTGAGATAAACTGTGCGCATTTATGGGCCTGTGTCTGTACTGAGGACAGAATCCGGCCTTTGTTGGAGGTTGCAAACATTTCTTTCTGTTAAACCGAGTGAGACGTGAGTTGATTCTTTCACGATTCAGAGGTGCTCTTAGGTTTTATTCAAAAATCTGCTCAAAGTTTGGGGTATTTTTCACAGATTCCAGGTTTTTTGGAACGTGTCCATGGCTGTTCTCAGTCTTTTATCTCATCCCTGAATGCTAAGGAAAAAATTAGAAAGGAACATAAACTGCCTCATGGAGAGAAAGTTCACTTAGGGGCTGTTTCTCAGCTTGAGTTGACTTTCCTGATATTTAAGTAATTAGAATCCCATAATTAACAGAATGCAAGTTGATAATGATTCCAGCTACTAGATGAATGCCAAAATGCATGCTTTGAGCTGTCAGAAACCATACTGCTCATAAAAAGAAGCTCATTTAATTCCTGTATTTTCTTTCTTCATTCATATTTGCTGATGCTTTTATTTATTTTTCATTAGAGAAGATTTAGATGAGGAAATGCCATGCATTCATTTGAAAAAAACGAAAGCTAGTGTTAATTTCACATGTATTCTTTCTATGGCTTATATTATCTTGTAATCATTTATTTTAAAACCAAATGAAATAAGGCCTGATACTTCAAACAGCCCTTGAAACCACACCTGAATTTTGTGCAGTTATCATAATATCTATCTAGCACTCAGCACCTAAAACAACATGCTTTGTGGATAGTTAGTAGCACAGATTTCAACTCAAATAAATTCATTTCATGTTCAAATGTTTGCTTCCATTTTCTACTTTCCTTTCTCGTCCAAATTTTTCAATCTTACTAAAGCTTTTTGGATGCTCTGTTCTATAATTGGATGAAATTTGCTTAAATTGATTCCTATATTACATAATCAGGAAAGGATTGAACAGGATTTCCTAGGTGGTATTAAAATTAACTCTTTGTGTGCTAAGTGTCTGAATTCCTCCCAGCTAGAGAAAACAATATATGATACATATCTGTATGTAGAATTAGAAAATACACAAGATATTTCTATTTCTTTTTACTTAAAATTGACTGTACAGCAGCATGGCTATGTGTTTATAATGGGAACCCCTTAAAAATAACTTGTTTAGTGACCATGGAAGTTAATCATATTGAAAGCTGTGTTCTCCCTTGTTCCAGCAGGTCGTTTTTAGATCTCCATGATGCCATGTTCTACCTCGTCTGCCTGGTTCCCCTCTGCATTGCAGTCCTACAGATCCTGACCTGGACTCCATTTTCCATCCAGAACAGCCACCTGGCAGCTCCACAGTAAATATGGAACCAGTGCTCAGTGCATCTCCTGCTGAACCACAAGGGAGTTCAGTAAGTTGTTCATGGGAGAAAGCAAAATTGCAAGATGAAACACAGTTTGAGCTGTTTCAGTAAAGTTGAATTTTCAGTCTGTGTAGACTGTGAATCCCATTCAGCCTTAATGCTGAGCCTACACTAGTTTTTTTTCCTAGTTCAGTTGCTTTCTGTTAAGGGATGATATCCTTAATTACTTTATTTAAAGTAATTTCTAGTGTATAATGATTCCTGTTAACTCATTGGAAGAAAGGATATGGCAGATCAGGGAAAGGGACCCCAACCCTGGAATTCAAGGGAACTGTATTTTCTGAAGCTTACTGGTGCATTAATTTTGCCATACTGATAAAATGGCAGATCTCTGAAGTTAATCTGGAAGATCCCAGTGGACATCCCTCGTGGATGGCAGGGAGATGAGAAAGGTTTAGATGGTGTCTAGCTGCCCAGTATCAAGACAAATCTGACAGCTACCACAGGAAGAGCCAAGAGTAATTAACTACTCCATGAAAGTGTGTCAGGCTAAAGAAGAAAAGGATTCAGGTGCTGTTCAGTACAATATGGAAAAAGCTCCCTAAGTCCTCACTGGCTTTCCAGATCTCTGGTTGGTGGAAGGTCAGTGCAGTTTTCTGGCTTTAAATGGGAAAATAATTTTGAAGGTATCCTACAGTTGGTGCTTTTTACAGAATGTCATTGTGGCAAGGACAGCATTGGTCTGTGGATGCAGGGTTCAGCTCTTGGACAGATGTGAGCACACACAGTTACTAAACCAAGCTCTACCTGTTCACTGGTGTTATGTTGGCAAACTTCTTTGTTGTGTGACAATGTAAGTCAATTTCTGAATCATCAAGTTAAAGTTAGTTAATTTCTGATTGATTCTTATCAGTTAAGATTTTAAATGAGTCCTGTGATTTTTATAAAATAAAGGGGTTTTGACAACATTTCAGAAACATTGAGTTCTCTCTTCATTTCACATGTTGTAATGATAAGACACATTGGCATGTTTACAGTACTCCCATTTAGTCAATATTATTCTTCCTCCAGTATATCCACGGTGGAATTGTGCAGTGATAAATACCTTTAGCATAATACAATCACTGCATTTTTGTATTTTGTTAAGCCTGGGCAAACACAGTTTTAGTAGCACCTTTCTTTGGGAATGCCACTTGAAAGTACAAGGGCACTGTGTGGATCCCAGGTTTAAAAGGCTGAGCCAGCCAGATTTTCAAGGCTCTACACTTACTTGTAACACTACATTTAATGGCAGGTAACTTGGAAAAGAAAGGAGTGTAAGAAATGGCTCTGCATTTTGGTGGACGTCACCATAATTGAATGAAGAAGTTTGAGATCTGAAGTAGCAGAGTTGAAAAAAACATTCATTTTGCCTCGGCTTTTACATTTGCAGAGTAGAAATAACATCATTTCCTTGCCTTTTTTGAAGTGTGAACTGCTTTCAAGGCGATGAATGAAAAAGCGGGAGATCATAATTAAATATTTAGAAATCCAAATGAATCCTTTGATAGGAATATGAAGATTTATGTTAAAATGTAAGAAGCCAGAGATGTGGTGAAATTTGAAGCTGCCTTATCTGTTTTTTATCTGTCTTGTCAGAGACACTGTTGCCCATTTGCGTTGTGCATACTAACAGCATTATGTGCACAATACAGCATCACTTGCATAAATACTCTGTGGATAGGTAAATGCAAATACCAGAGCAGACACAGCCTGTGTGAATTAGAAAAAATCTCCTGCATTGTATGCATATATTTCATGTCGGAAAGGCAGGAACAGAAGTTGAAGGAATTTAAGTTAATATAATCTTTGTTTCATTATATGAAAATCTCTGACAGTTCCTTAAAATGACAATAACGTAAAACAGTCTCTTTTATCTTCACTCTTTCTGTATTTCCCAAATTTCCCATGTTTATCCTATCCTCATAGAATATATATTTTAACATATACAATAAAATAATGTTATTGTACCACAAATAGGGTTTGTTAGGTGACTGTGTTCACTATTTCTAATACTTAGTTATTAGAATATAGTGTACAACTGGAAGAGTACTGTGCTATACAACAACAAATCTACTAAGTGGTTTTAAGAGTCAAAATTACATCAAGAATTCTTTGAAATCATCAGAATTACTTTTTCTGGAAAATGTCTGGTAATGGTAAAGTTACCATTAATTGTCTGAAATAAAAAAGGAGTAAGGAGTGATACGACTCAATGCACTGTTTGAATAGGCTCTCCAATCTGCTGCATCTGTGAATTCCTACAGGAAAAGTACATAATCAAAGATTTCTGAACAAGACAGCCTGAAGATAGGAGACATTAACTGTAGAATAAACCCGTTTAGAAAAAAAATTAATCTGAGAAATACAATTAAAATTATTTATTATATAAAATACGAATAATTTTCCAAATTTATTATGCACTATTTTCCCATTTGTGTCCTATTTCCCTTGTTATAAGGGCAGGAGAAATGTCTTTTAGAGCATCAATAGTCAATCCCAAAGAGGACTGGAAGAGTGCTTTAAATTTGGGTGGTGGTCTTCCTACAGGAGTAGAAGGTTGACACTGTGCTCTGACTGACATTGCTTATTCTCCATTTCTCTGTCACCCACTAAACCTTGTTATCTTCTGCTAAAGCTACACGATTGGTTTTGGCTGTGAATCAAGTAAAGGATGATCAAAGGCAAAAGTTCAGTGTCTTGCAACAGCTGGTTTCCCTGCTTTCTCTCCTTATTAGCCAACAGTATCTGAGCTTGAACTCACACTGCTGGAAAAATGCCGCAATTTAATCTTGATAATTTAAGAGTGTCTGAAATAGTCTCACAAGTGATAAAGAGGCTATAAGTGTGTGTAGTATAAAATATGAAATGCTGTGGTAAGCTCAGAGGAGGAGAAATGTGATGCTTGAATCCCATTCTTAGAGTTTCTCTATAAATTCTGATAAGATGGAACTTAATAACTGAATGAATTTTATTTATTAAAAATCAATAAGCAGAAGTGTCTGCTAGGCTTAAAAGGATGTTGTCCAATAGACACTAAAGAATGTTAATATAATATAGCAGTAATATAATATATGGTCAGTGATAGAGTGAAAATATTGAATAAATGACAACAAAGCATATTTAATTTTAAGTGAGGAAAAATGATGTTTTGTGGAGCTTACAGGCCCACATCTGTTCTGGTCTTGTACAAAACGACCATCCCAGTCTCCCGCTGCCCTGCCTGTGGAAGTGCTCAGTAATTCATGGATGTACTGTGTTGACATGGCTGGTAGGAATGTTTATGTTTAAATACAGTTCCACAGACTAATGGGTTCTGTCAGGAAAGACAAGCAGGAAGGGGAAGGAAAACTTCAGATAAGCCACATCTCCACAAGTATTTTTAGGCACTTCCTTGCATAATTAAACCAGCTCAGGGGAAAGGCTCAGGAGTACATGCAGGCAAAAGAATTCCACACACAATTGAGAGTGGGGGGAGTTACCCTGAAGGTCTGGACAGACCCACAACTGGGCTTTCTGGGTTACCTCTGGGGGACAGGATTTTAGAATTATAGATATCTGTGTTTACCTTAAAGACCTTTTTCTGGTAATCTCTTTCTTGCTAATGTTTAAATAATAGAAGGGAAAGTTATTTTATCGCTGCATTTTATTGGGAAAATTGAGGATTGACAGTGTAGACTGTACAAGGCTGTGCAGCCAGCTCCAGCAGCCAGGCTCCACAAAGCAACAAGGGCTGTGTTAAACCCTTTGGTTGTGTTTGGGACCTTTTAGGCTCCAGGGATTCAATTGATTATAGAAAATTTCTATCAAGACAAAGGGAAAAAAAAATACTCTCCAAATAGTGGAGCAGAAAAAAAAAAGTGATTCCACTATTTCTGGAAATAATTGAATGACAAAGGTTACTTAGACCACAAATGATTTGCTGAGATTGTCCAGCAGTTGGTTACAACTCCAACAGCTTATATGCAAATGACTATACATTTATTACCTAAATATGCATGAATAGTGAGTTCTTTATGGCTTGTCAAGAGAAAAATATGCTGAGTACACAACTACTGCATCAGAATATTAATGACAAATGTAACACTGGGTAGGAATTTTGAAAAATTCCGTTGAAGCTCACCCAAGTTGTATGCTAACAATGCAAAGACAAAAGCTAGCGAATTTCTTAATTTATTTGGTATGCAATCAATTATCTGTGTTTTTTATGTGATAAAACCCAAGATATGTTTCCCTGTGAACTGTTAACATGTAACTAACCTGAAGCAATTTTATTTACTGGTTTATAGTATTGTGAGCAGATGTCTGTTTAAAAAGCAGCAAATTTAGCTTTTGTCATTTTGGATTTTGATTACAAAGTTGTTTTATTCCTGGAGGGAAAAAATAAACTAGTCTGTCTTTACAAATAAGAACAGGATGGAAAGGAGAGTCATAGTCCAAAGCCAAGTGAAAATAGACCAAAAAGGCATTCTAGCCCATCTAGCTATTGGAGACAAAAAGAAAACAAGGGAAAAAAAGCAATCTTCAGTGGAAAACTGTCTAAAGCTCTCAAGTCAAAAACTTTCCTCAAGGGGGTTAAACATCAGTGAAAATGAACTGAACACAAAAAGTCTTCTGGCAATATTCTGTTGTTGCTCTGGTTTTGCTGATTTCTCAGGATAAGCAAGGTTGGATGTGATCCGTGCTTGATCAGAGGAGATTCCGGGTAAAAGCCAGGATCCCAGAGGGGTTTGGATTCCAGTGTCACCCTCACCAGGAAATGAATGGACCCAGCCATCAAATGTGCTCGGAAGGAAAGGCCGCGCTCGCAGTTTGTATACAATTGTTTACAAACAATTGCTGCTCCCGCCCTCACCCCGCGCGCGGGTGACAGGGCGGCGCCGAGCACGTGCCCGAGGCGGCCGCCGCCCGCCCGCCTCTGCCGGCGGTGCCCGGGGCGGGGACGAAGGAGGAGCCCGGCCGAGGGGCCCGGCCGAGCCTTCGCCAGCCCGCCCTGCTCTGCCCTGCCCGGGCCGGCCCCGCTGCGGTTCGAAGGCAGCGCGGCCGCGCCCGGCCATTGGCGAGGGAGAGGGAGAGGGAGGCGAGGTGCGCGCCAGGCCCCGGCGTGTCGCAGCGAAGGCGTCCGGGCGGGCCTCGCTGCCGCGGCGGCGCGTTCCGCCCGGAGCGTGTGCGCGGGCCCCGAGCGGAGCCGCCGCTGCCATGGAGCGGGGGGGCGGCGGCGGCGCGCGGGGCTGATCGCGCCCCTTCCCCATGAGACTGTGGCTGTGCTGGCTGGGCTGCTACACCCTGCTCCTCTGGGTGCTGAGGAGGACGATGTGGGCTGGCCCGGCCCGGTACCTGCGGAGCCCTTTATCCAGGTCCCTCTACGTGAATATGATGGGCAGCCACCGCCAGCCAGCCCCGGGCGCCAGGGAGAACCACCAGGTACAGCCCCGGCGGCGGCCGCGCTGCCCGCCCCTCCCTTCCCTTCCCTCATCGTGCCGGGCTGGGCGGCGGGGGCGGCACGGGGACCCCCCCGCCCCCGGGGAGCTCCGCCGGGCAGGGGCGGGGGGGTTCGCTGAGGGGAGCGGCGGGAGAGCGGGGACCCCGGTGCGGGCTGAGGGAGCACCGGGCCGGGCAGCGCAGACAAAGAGAGGGAACCGCTCTGTCCTGCGGTGAGAAAGTTGCCGTGCGGAACGCGCTGCCGCGGCTGCGGGCTCGGGGGGCGCCGGCGGGCATCGGGGCGAGCCCCGCGGAACCGGCGGGCGGAGCAGCGCCCGTCCCGGCAGCCGGAGCGGCGCGGGTCGGGGCAGAGCTGCTCCCGGGAGAGGCGCACCCCGGGTTCTGGATGCGCACCCCGGGCTGTGGCTGTGCGACCCGGTTTTTTCAGTGCACGCCCCCCCGTATGTCCGGTGTGCCCTGTGAGAGCGCTCCAGTGAAGTTTGCAGGTGGTGGTGACGAGGGTGGGTTTGTAATCACAGAGATGTTTGTAATTAGTACTGGTGCGTCTAGAGGAAAACAAACAAAAAAAAAGTGGGAAACTGAGACTCCCACAGAGGCCTTGGAGCAGTAGGAGGTGGCAGACTGGGAGTGAGTTGTTGCAATGTGATCCGGCTGCGATAAAAGGTTGGTGCTGTGTTTGGGCAGTGTGGCCTCATAGGTCGGTACCTTGTGGAGAAGTTGGGCCGTGCCCTTACCGTGCGATGGTTACGTGATAGATTTCATTTGGAGCGTGTTCAGATCCGCACTGTGGGCGAAATGCTGCTGAAAATCTGACAGGAGTTAGAAGGGCTAATAAAGAACTCTTAGTGCAGAAGGAATCTGGCAGCTTAATCTAGGTTAAATATGCAGAATGGAGCTGAGGAAGAAGATGTAGTATAAATGCTTGAGGACTGCTGTACAAAGGAAGACCGTAATTCTTCCTGCTGATCCATTCCTGCAGCCTTCGTAGAGCTCTGGGTGGGCGCTGACATCCAGAATCTTGTCGGGTGGATGTATCCCTGGAATTTAATGCTTGTGGTCTGCTGTTGGGATCATTCAGGACATAAGTAGAAAGAGAAGCAGAATTCAGGTTTACGGGAAGAACTTCCTTCTGGCGAACAAAGAAAATCTGAAAGTCTTTTGTGTTGTTAAAAGCTGTAGTTGAAAGACAAGTCAGGGAAATGTGTTGTGGAGGTGCTTGTGTCATTCACAGGTAGATAGTCTGCAGTGGATAATCTCCATCTCTGTTTTATTTGGTCGAGATTGTAAATGTATTGATAAAGGTATTGATTATTTAATACATTTAGTAAGATTTATGGTTACTGAGTTTGTGGGGTAAGCAAGGGTTGCATGTTCAGACCCCTGGTACTTTGACTCTCTGCAGTTTTACTGACTTAACTAGTTTTATGTAAATTATCTAAAAGAAGTTTTGCGTCCTTTTACTAATATTAGGCAAGAGTTGCAGTGTTTATAATTTTTGTTACAACAAAGATCTTAGCACAACAATCTGAAAATCTATGAAATTGACACACTGCTGCGTAACTAGTGGCCTTTCATATGTTGTACATGGAGGAAAACAAAAGCAGTTTCTGTTTGGAGGAAGTAGTTCTGGAATTAAGCTGGTTTTCTCCATTTTTTTTCGTTTGAAATTTAGATTGGGGTTTTTTTGGTTGGCTTTTTTTTTTTTCCTCTTACAATGTGTTAGAATTTCTGTTATTCACCAGTGTTATATAGGTAGTTGTCAATAATTTTATTGGCAAGAGTAACCATGAGAGATCATAGAATCATTAAGGTTGAAGAAGAACTCCAAGATCATCAAGTCCAACCTTTGACCAAATACCATCATACCCACTGAACCATATTAAGAAAAATAAATGGGAGATCTGTGAACAACACCTAATTTTTGGAAACAAGCTTCTATTGTCACCATCATCCTTCTGCCAGGGGTTATGTCAATATTTAGAAGTCTTAAAGACAAGAATTGTAGGGCTGTTGTTTTTCAGTGGAGCTGCCGGTGAGAGTTCAGTGCAGAACCCCGAGGTGTATGAGCTCAGGAGTAGTCATGCTGCTTATGGAACAAAGCCTCTGTTTCCCAAGGCTTTGAAAGTGTTTTTCTTCTGGATTGAAACTGGCAACACATTGCAAAAGGCAAATCATCTGAGCCACTCCAAACCTGTTCAGTGGACTGAGGCATCCGCCTTGTGAGTGAACCTGACACATCCCAGCCTGCTCCTCAGCTCCTTGGGATCATTTGCTTCTGCCACGCTCTTGGAATTGGCGTCTGAATGACAAAGTACACAAGTTGCTGCTTTAGTGGTTTTCCAGGAGCCACTAAGGATTCCCTTTGGGAATCACTGGCCTGTGCTGATTTATTTAACAAGTGCTGAGCTGCAGTGAGAAGAGACCTAAACTGGTGAATCAGCAGTCTTGGGGATCCCTGTGCCAGGCTCAGAATCTGTGTTTCAGAGGAAAGGATCACTCACTTGTTCACCCACAAGTGTGTTTGGAGGTACAGTCAAGAGCCTGAGTCTGCCAGAGATGCACTCATTGTGCAGGTGGTTTTCAAGGCTAAGCAGGCACATTTGCTGCTCAGCTGAAGGGTGTTCCCTCTCTTTGGCCAGGGTTTGATGGGGCCCTGGTGCACCGTGTGCTCCCCTCTGCTTGCTGGCGCTGCTGCTGGGAGGCTGCACATGCTGCAGTAAGAATCCTGTCCCATTACAGTGATCACTGGAAGTTCCAGTGTGCTGAATGCTGTGTAAACCTGCCTTGAGTGAATGTTCCTCTCCCAGCAAGGCAAACAAATGTGATGAGATCAGGATCTGAGCACATGTGTGTTAAATCTTGGGGGAGTTACCCCAGCTGACAGTTTCTGTCCTTCCACATGCATTTTTTTACAAGGTTCTGCTAAAACTCTACATCTCATTTTAGGATACTTAAAGCTCCCTATCTGCACAGTGAACACGTGCAGTCTGATTAAGGAACATTATTGCAAGATTTAAGGGGGATGTAAGAGGGTGTTGGCTGTAGAGAATAATTCTTGATGGTAGAAAACAGACACAGTGGCACTTTATGAGAAGGACTGGCACTAACTCCATATAAGTGTAGGAGAGTGAAAAATAATAGTGATGTTCTTCATTAGAAAGAAATATATTTTTCAATATAACTTTTGCATAGAGGACCTATGTTGGCTTTCTAGATAATTTACCTTGTCGATATCTTCCAAGTACAGTGTAATAATTAAGACAAAAATTAAAAGCACTGCTTCTTAGCAAGTAATCAGTCCTCACTTTGTTACAATCCTAAGTTAGTTTAACCCTGAAGTTTGTTGGAAGGATTGTAGGAAAAGATAAATTCTTGTATTTATGGAAATCGGTAATAATTTTGTATGTATTAATTTTGACTGCTTCTGGGTTTACATTACTGAACTTTTAAAATTATTCTTTATCTCTTTCTCTAGTGGTATGTCTGCAACACTGAACAGTTGTCTGAATCCCTTCAGCCCATTTTTGTCCAGAGTTACCTTGACCAAGGAACACAGATCTTCTTAAACAACAGCATTGAGAAGTCAGGCTGGCTGTTCATCCAACTCTATCACTCATTTGTGTCCTCTATTTTTAGCCTTTTTATGTCTAGAACATCTATCAATGGGTAAGTGAAAAGTCAGTCTTGGGTATGCTAAATACAGTTTGGATTTAGAATTTTCAAGTGTTCAACCCTACCCCTTGATCTGCCAGCTTTTCAAAATGTGTAATTTCCCTCTGCAGCTCTGTCAGATGTGAAATGTCCTCCTCTGCTCACCGTGCCCAGCCCTCTTATCTGGTGAACACCATTTTCAGTATGGGGAGACAGAAGAGATAATTGCAATTAATAAGACAGCCAGAGGATTCTAATTGCATTTTGTAACAATTACTTGTATTAATTTTCTTCTAAGAGAGTGTTGTCATTGTGTCTCTTCCCTCAGCTTTCTTCCCCTCTCCCACCTTGCCCTTTCCCTACTGCCGCATTTTTCTCAGTTACTGTTGTGATAGTCCTGGTTGGTGGCTGTATCCAGACAGTTCTGTACCTAAAACTCTCCCTGCTGGAGTGTGTTCACCTCCCCACAGCAAATCATGGCACATTTCTAAACAGTGCAGAGCTGGCCAAGTGTTGTGTCTGGTTACACTGATGTGGAATATTGTCCTTTCTCTTATTCTCTCAAACAATTCCACCCCAATTTGTGTGTAAGCTGCACTGGAACAGATAACTTCTTACGGAGCATGTTTGACTGATGAACCATCAGCAAACCAGGAAAACATAAATGGATAAAACAGCGTTCTTCTTACAGTATCGGTTGCAGGAGAGTTTGGCTGTTCATGGCTGCTTTAGTATTTTTTTCAAACAAGGCAGTGCTTTTTTTTTTTTTGCTCACCCTACCCCATTCAGACTCGTTTATCAGCTTTGACCTTATGAAAATTGCATTTTGTTACATTTAGCCAAATTCTCCAGTATCCCCACCTCTGCACCTGCTACATACTTCTGCATAGTCTGATACAAGATAGCAGCTGTCTACTGGGGATAGAAAAAATTGTCTTTTCCTTATTTTCTACCCAGATGACTTTATGAGCTTCCCTGTGGTGTTCATAGTTATGTGTAGCTTTATATAAAGGTTCCTTTGGTCTCTTCTTCCTTTCTCTTCCATTTTTTTTTCAAAGGCTCTTCAGGGCTTTGAATAACACCTCATAATGCTGTTAGGAATAATAGCTATGAGCCAATTATACAGTGTGGACTGACACATGTGTGCTGCAAGGGGGCTCTGTTTAAATTGGATGTAGCCTGTTTATTTTTATACATTTGATATCCTGCTTAGTTTCTTCTCTATGACTTTGTATACTCTGTCCTTTTTGTTTCTTTGGGTTTTCGTAGTCAGTATTTCCTAAGCCAGCTCCTTTTCGCATTTTTTTTATTCTTTGTGTCTTTTTGTCTCTTTTTTCCTGGTTTTTTTTTTTTTTTCCTGTTCATTGTCTTTAAATTTAAACTTCTATCCAACAGGAGTTTAAAGAATAGTATTTATCTACCTGCAGTCTATTACTGGCCACTTCTTCCTCTGCCTGTTTTTCTAACTGTTTCATCATTGAATTCTGCTATGACAGCTGAAACGTGTCACTGTGGAGTCTTCAAACAGTTGTGGGCGGGTATGGCATTGACTTGATCCATAAGAATCCAACTGCCACCTCTACCCAATTCCTTAATGAGTTGTCTGTTTTCTGTTCCACAGCTTCTTATGTTGAATGCAGGATCTGCAGGTAGCAGCAAAAGCCCTTGTATCACAGAATTTAAAAAATCTCTTTTGCCCCTCCAGCAGTGTTACTCCCATGCTTTCTTTAAATCTGTTCCCTGTCTTCCCTCCTCGCTCCACATCCTATTCCTCATTCATTGTGCATACTTATGTGTCTACAGCCATTTTATATCCTCTGATATTTCATCTTGTTTTTTTTTTTTTTTTTTTAAGGTAGGTTCTGCAGAGATTCAAATCTGCAGATGTGACAAATAAGGTTCAGTCTTTATCTTTCCTACTCTTTCTCTTCCCCTTTTTTTTTTTTTTTTTTTTTTTTTTTTTTTTTTTTAATGCAGTCATCTTCTCGAGCTGCACCCCATGAGCTCTTCCTTACCTAATCAAATTCCTTCTGGAGTCTTAACCACTGTATCTGCATGTGGCTCTGTGTTTGATCTCAAGACAAGTTGAACTGGATTTAAAATTTATCTAAGCAGTGACCATGTGTGATAGCTCCTGTCAAAGCACATTCTGAATTTCTTCACTGCCTGTGCTGTTAAAGTTTGTACAAAATTGGTCATTTCTTGTTTTTGCATTTTAGGCTGCTGGGAAGGGGCTCAATGTTTGTGTTTTCCCCGGAACAATTTCAAAGACTGCTTAAAATAAATCCTGAATGGAAATCCCACAGACTTCTCGATTTAGGGGCTGGAGATGGAGAAGTCACTAAAGTTATGAGTCCTCACTTTGAAGAAATCTATGCCACTGAATTGTCTGAAACTATGATATGGCAGCTTCAGAAGAAGAAATACAGGTATTGACCGGGTAATTCTTACATCCAGACATTACAGCAAAGTAATCTATTTGTAATTTAATGAATGTCAGTATTTTCAGTCAATTCTTTTATTGTGTGATTGTTACAGAAAAGGTTAGCCTGTACAAAAGCAGAAAAACAAACACATCATGATCCCTCTTACCAGTGTTGGTTTTTGTCTCCTTTATTACCTGATGTTTATCAGGCAGTATAAAGGTTCAGAGGGTTGGACATGTAGCCATGCTGATCATTGATTTAGTTTTCTTTTCCAAAAGACCAGAAGGGATCGTGGCTGTCTCTTCTCTAAATGCTTGACCTTACCTGCACTGTCAGAGCATCCACTGGGAATTTTTGTCTTCAGTAGTTCTGTCTGAAATCAGCTTGTCTTTAACAGACTACATCTTCTCTTTCCTTTCACAGGGTGCTTGGTATAAATGAATGGCAAAACACAGGATTTCAGTATGATGTTATCAGCTGTTTGAATTTGCTGGATCGCTGTGATCAGCCACTGACCGTGTTAAAAGACATTAGAAGTGTACTGGAGCCAACCAGAGGCAGAGTCATCCTAGCACTGGTTCTGCCATTTCACCCCTATGTGGAAAATGGTAAGTGCACAGATTAACAGCTGTTTAGGCAGGTATAGAAACCACTTGTAGGATCTAGTATCCCAAATTAAATGTATAATGAATGGCATGTTTGTATTTGATTTTTTACAAATAACTAGTAGAGGGCACGTTCAGAAGTATGAAATCATAGGTAAGTAGGCCACATGATGTAAGCTGGTTTTTTTAACTCCACAGAATACATTGTTGGCACCAAAAAACCCCTCAAATACTGAAGTCACAGATGCTGTTTTGCAAGTTACCACATTTCAGCTGTGTTGGAGCAACGTGGGAAAACTGGTCCGTGATTAGGGCATTTACCGAGAGGTGACCCCAGCTGTCTGTAGTGACCAGCTGAGCAGAACCATCAGAACTATTAATGCTGAATAAAGCCATTCAGGTCAAGCTGTCTCAAGTATGCGATAAATCCCATGTAAAAATTCATAGGAAGATAACTTTCCAACATGAGGTCTCAAAGTAAAAACTATGGACCCCCACAAATGTGAAGTATCAACCACTATTAATACTGTATTAATTTGCATTGTACTAGTAATAAGAACGAGAAAGTAAAATTCAGTGCAAAAACTCAACTAGTTACCCTACTTGCATTTTAAAGGAGTATATGAGAGATTTTCAGATTAATCCTTCCTTATGACTAAACTTCCAAAGAGACCAGAAACCTTTTTACATGCCTGTGATTGTGGATTCAGGGTGAAGCACCCTGAAGGTGGTTTGAATTCCAGGAGGCTGATGCTCATCAGTCATCATTCTGGTTTTCCTTGAGTGTTAAGACTTGTCTGTGGGAAGGCATGGATGCCCAGAAAATACAGAACTAATCACGTTCTGGCAATCACAAAATTGAGTCTGGTTTTCACTTTTTACATGCTAGTGGTATTTTGATGGGGGAAGGGAAAAAATAAGTATAAGAAATAATGCCATCAGATGAAGAATTACTTAAAATACGCTATTTGAACTTGTAATTTTGTAACTGTTTTGAAAACTAGTGTGTCTTAAATTAGATTTGGTGTTTGACTTAAGCATCTGTAAAGTATTTCAAGGATATTTGGTTACAACTTATTGTTTCTATAATGTGGAACAATATGGCTTCCCCTTGTAGAAATCCTTTAAAATTTCAAATACCAGCAGTGTCTTTCTAGTCTTTCACTGGCATGCTAGAACCAAAAAATGAAAAATGCTTTTTTTGTGTGCCTTGGAAACTCTGTGTCATTGTGTTTGTCAATCACTGTTGCACCCCACATGTACTTTTCCTGCATTTTTTGGGTAGCCCATAACAGACCATATACAACTCCCTGGCTCAATAGGAGGGGATAAGTTAAGGAACAAACTATTCTAAGCCTGCTTTTATCCTTCATCATTAATCTCCTACCATACACTGGGAGGAGAATAGAGAATTAAATTTATAAATCTCAAGGGACTGGAAACCTGTTCTGTGATTGTTGAACAGTCTTTCCTACCTGTTGAAAGTAAATGCCTTTGTAAGATGATTTGTAAAACAATATCGTAATTTTATTCATAATGGTGACTTGGCAGATGAGTCACTTTGCTGAAGGTAGTTTTGTTCCCTTAATATGTTTGAAACTTCAGAACATGCTCAGTTTGTCTATTTGCAACTATTATGGATATGGAGCCATATAAACTGTTAACAGTGCAGGTTAGCACACACAAAAGATACAGCTTTCCCACTAAAGATCAGTTTAACTGTGGGCTAAAGAAACAATTAACTGCCAGACTCTTCATGATGCAAAAACCATTTTAGAATTTCAGTATTTTCAATCAGCTGTTCTACATGATGATGCATTTTAAAAATAGATATGTACATATGTTTTATATATAACAAAATTATGCTTGGAACATTCAAAGAGGAGAACATTCCACGGCTCAAGTAACTTCTTGTAGCAGCTCATTAAAACCAGCTTGGACCAACCCATGCAGTAAAACTTTTTAATTTTGTAGAAGGAGAACAAATGGAAAAGCATTGGGGCAGGTAAGGTGTTTAATCCAGTGATAGATCCATAGATAGAAGTGGAGAAATTATTTTAATCGAAATGAGGTATTTGGGTTATTGCATGCAGTATAATGGGATGGTAATGGTGGAAGCTGTCTATGTGAATATCATAAAACCTGCTCTAAGAGAACAAAGCAAGGTGGAGGAGGAACTAAAATACTGATCTGTGCTCACTGTTTGCGGAATGACAGTGACACCTAGAGTCCAGAGGAGTTCAATCATAGATTCTGTCTGGGGCTTTTCAGTTTTATTTCAACATGCAGAACAACCAGGAATGCAGTTACTGCAGGTATCTAAATTTGGTAAGAGAGCTTGATGAATCGTTAGGTATTAGACCAGTCACTAAGAACAACTTCGTTTTTAATAGGTGTCTCATAGAGTCGTATAAGAATATTTTGTATTTTCTAGTACAGATAGGAAAAGTCATTATTAGATAATGCATGACTGGACTGGTGTATGTTTCTCTAAAATAAAAATGTCATGCCCTGCATCAGACATAGTGAACACTGGGAGCCTAGGAGTGTGAAGTTTGCTTGTTGAACATGTTAATATCCTTGTGACTGATTGATAGGGATGAGAAGGCAAAGGTGTGTGTTCTGTCCTCCTGAAATACTATTAATTGAGCTGGTAACGCAGTAGTGCGTACGATGAACCCTTGCTTTGTCTCAGTTGTCAGTTCTCATCTTGCAGAAGTGAGAAATGCCACTTCATTTGTTAAACAAAGCCTTGCTTTATTTAAGTTATGATAAAAGGTGCAGCTGTTCTTTAGAAGGGAAAATGCCTGATGCCAACAGATCCCTTGTAAAAGTGCCAATTTTGCAGATTGGCTAGGAAGTAACTGTTGAAAAAGGTACTTAAAAAAAAAGTATACTGCCTTTTACTAGATAGTGTAGTTCTTCTTTGTGCTTGTATCCACGTTGAACAGGCTTGTAAAGGCAAAACGTGATTCCTGACTTGGGGTGGTGGAACTGGGAGATGGGGGTTGTCAGCCTAGCAGGTGAATTTTAATACTGGAGGAGCAATGTTTTCACAATGACAGTTACTTTCCTAAATAGGTTTGGAAGATGCTCCCCTCCCAAATGAGCTTTGCCAGGGTAGTGCATGTGTTTATATTGTTGGTTTTTTCCGTTTGCCTAATACACAGGTTTTGCTCTTTTTAAACTGTTCTAAGGCTCATTAGCTGTTGGTCTGTAAATGTTACCTCAGTAACTATCCCATTAACATGAGCAAATCCAGAATTTCACCCACGAAACAAGTTTATTTTCTGTTGCTGTCAATTATCAAACGTCTTTCACAATTCCTCAGTTTGTGTAAAATTAATACATAGAAGTTTATGTAAAGAGAAATAAAAAGAATTAAATCAAAACTAAAAAAGGAAACTTTTATGAAGCATTAGCAGTTATCATTAAAAGATGAAGTCTTTTCCCAGGGTTCTTGGAAATGGAAAATGGAATTTGTAAAACAGATATAAGGTACAATGCACTTGGTTCTGGTGATCTGTTTAGAAAATACTCCCAAAGAACACTGCCTTGCAAGGTTTTCTCCTCTCCTTTTAAGGCAAAGGAAGTCTGTGAAGAAGCTTAACTTCCTCACCTTGCTCCTTTGCTTGCAGGAGAACTGTTGAACAAATCTGAAGTGCTGCACGTGCTCATCTGTTCTGATAAACAGTGTCATCTTCCAAATCATCCTAGGGAAAGAAGTGTTTCATTACTGAGGTGATATTTTTTTTTTAATAAAGGCAGAATTTCTTTTTTTAGGCAAACACCATCCCTTTAGTGTTTCAGTAAAATCCTTTCTCCCCTCTGATTCAGTTGTTTTTGTCCATGTGGTATCTGCAGGCTTCAGAACATGTTTCTTATCCTGTTGGCTTTTCCTAATCTCCAGAGGGCACAGGGGCAGTAAAACATAGCCCATATTTTCATATCTGATGGCCAAACCAAGACCCAGGTGATGTCAGCAGGGACATGAGGGCTTTAAAGGAGTAATTACAGAGGAAAATGATTGGAGCTGTATGGAAATAAATTATGTAAAATGTATATAAGAGTAGTGCTTTACTTTGGTCTATGTATATAAGAGTAGTGCTTTACTTTGTTCTATGTGTCATTTGGTTCCTCCTTGTGTCTCTGATGCTCTCTGTGCTCAGAATAGGAAAGGTTTAACATTGTTTTTCAAGAGAAGCAAGATTTTGAAGTGATTTTCTATGCTTACAAACATGTATGATTTCTAAAGCTGTGTGGTTTGGTTTTATTTGTTTGGGGGTTTTTTAATAATTTACATGGCACATGTAAAATAATTGTCAGACTTAATGGCATAAATTTGGAATGATGAAATAAATTGTGTGGCTTTGCCCAGTGATATTGAATACTTAGTTTAGGCTTTATGTGCTGGAGGAAAGGATATACCTTAATATATTACAGAGCTTTTATAATAGTTTCATTATGTTTCTGTCCCCTACTCTGGGTTAATGGAGCAAGAGGAACTGAAAAAGCAGTACTTTTCAAATAAAACCTCTTTAACAGCTCCAGGCATTTTATCAAACTGTACAGAGCCAAACCTCTTCTTGGCAAAATGCAAATTTATGGCAGTTTTAATTTTAAATGTACATGTATACATTAAAAAAAAAAAGGTGGGGTACATACACACGCATGTATAAATAAATATATGTATTTTGTACATTGCATATTGTATGTATGTGGCCATTTAGAATGCTTTATGATGGCTTTGACTGTCATTCAGAATACTTTTTTACATCTCTGTCAACTCTAAAGGAAATAGATACAGTAAACTCCTAAAACCTTTTGTTTTCTCTTTTTCCCCATAAGTTTAGGTATTGGTGGGTGGATACTCACAGGGTGTTGGCAGTGTTGAGCATATCTCTGCCTTTGAAGTTCTTGAGCAATTGCTTGAAAAATTTTTCGGCTGCTATTTATTTTCTGCAAATTATTTAAAATATTTTGGTTCAGTGCAACATTTTGAGTTGGAGGACGCATCTTTTTCACCCTTTTCTAATTTAGTTTTTTTTTACCTGGGTATGTCTTTGGTAATGTTACTGAGTAGCATTTTAAAACCATGCGGTTTAGCAAGCAGAGGGGTTTTAAATTACATTTTTATTGCATTACTTAACGTATACACCTTCTTTTATGGATCTTTAAATGCATGGCTTCTGATTTTTATACAAGGATACATAGTGGAGGAGGTTGTTGTTCATTAATAGCAAAACCTATTATTGTCAGGTGTTTGAACAAAATTTACTTAAAACCTAAAGGAAACTCTGTTAGAGATGGCCTTTACAGAGATTATCTTTACTTTGCATCGAATGTGTTAAAAATAAATTACCTGATTTGTTAAAATTAGTTAAATATGTCTTGATAACTATTTTTATAGAAATCTAAAGTAGAGCCTTAGCAGCTCAGAATGTCTCTTTAATGGAATCATGAATTAAGCACAAATTTGATGCCAAATATACTTTAAAAAGACAGCAAGAAGAAGCTGTGAATCACAGACAAAGCATGGTAATAAACAGAAGCTCTGAATCACAGACAGTAACACGGTAACATACACAGTTCTCTGTTGTTTGGTCTTTCCCACTTTTCTTTAGCAACTTTGGTTTTAACTGGAGGGAGAGAAAATAAATGAAAAAGCAATTAAAATATGAGAAGTTAGCAGACTAGTTAAAATTGTTGCCCTTTTGCAGTGTCAGTTTATAGGTAAGTGTTTCACTAGATCAGCTCACACCATTGGAAAAATCAGAGGTTTTCACATGTGTGAAGCGTTTTTCAGCTCTGGTAGTAGATACTGCAAGTGTTTTTTCTTTGAGCACAGTGGGATCTGCTTGAAACACTACTTAATTCTCAAAAATAAACCAATGGCATCACAGATCCAGTTTTTTTCCCTGAAGAAGGCTTGTTTAATTTTTCCTACTGTACTTTCACTCTGTAGCTTCACTCCTAAAGAAAAACAAAAATGAAAAAGCCAGTCCTGTCTTTATGCTTAGACAGGAGTCACTAGAGGAAAGAGCCATTTTACCATATCATACCAGTAAGGACTGTGAAGTCCTGATTCTCCTGTCAAAGTCTCATTATCATGTAAAGATTCCTGTTGTAGCTCTGTGTGTTTGTTTTTATCTACACAAAAAATTTGTTCTAGATTTAAAAAAAAAAAAGTAATTACATAACTTTTAACCATGTGCATTTTAATGGGTTTCTTTCTGTAAGCATAAAACTTCTTCTAAGTCTCTGATATTTTTAAATTTTACCAAGGTCTCTCTTCTGTACATGTATGAAGAGAATCAGTAGACAAGCAAAGTCAGCCTGCAGTAACTTTACTGCAGCTCATAAATACTTTGATATGAATGTAAATTATTTTACTTTTACTGGAAATTTATACTCTCAGGATAATTTTAACTTCAGAATACCTTTATTTTAGACGCCTTAATGAAAAAAGAAAATGTGGTTGCTATTGAGAGTTCAGGTATGTGCCACACAGGAGTTCACAGATGTGTGTGTGCAGCACATGGACTTCAACCAACCTCCTCTTTAAAACTTAACCATAATAGTTATGAAATCTAGAAATGTGTTTTTATTCCCCTTATGGAGATGTTAAAACTGCATCGATTTACAGAATGAACAAACCCAGAAAAATCACTTTGAGCCTACCTTGTAGAGCACAAAGGAAGTGAGCACAGCAGAGCTGTACAGGAACAGTAAGGACGACACGATGATCATGGAGATGAATTTTCCATTGCTGTGCTGCTTCCCTGATCCTTTATTAAAAATGAGTGTTAGAATAAAGGGCAGTTCTGATTCACATATTTTTTTTAAAGTTTCTCCCTTCCAGCTCCCTTTCTCTGAGAATTAAAAAACCATATACCATCAATATTTTTCTGGTTAATTTTCAGTCTAAATTCCTTAATGAGATAATTTTCCTTTTGTTCGCTTATGTGTTTAAGGCCAGTGGAGACCTGTTAGTTTTGATTACAAACCTTTCCTTTCAGGGCAGAGAGAGAATGGAAACCAGTTTTCTGCTCCTGTAAAGGTATATCTGAATAAAGCTCACAGACATCTGTTCAGAAATGGAATTAGAGGAAGGAAGGAATATGAAGAAAGTAATAATCCAGCTGAGTGTTTCTGGGTATTTTTCTTTTTCTGTTTTAAAACAGGCATGTAAAACTGAAATGTGGTTACTGAAGTTTCGTCACTTTCTTAACTAGGAGGCAAGTGATATAAAGTCTTGGAACATTTTTCTCAGGCTGGCAGAGTGAAGCCCGGGCCTGAGGCCCTGCACTCTCTTGCACGTACTTCTACTAAATGTTGGTTTCTCTACTTCCCATTTTTTTGTTGATACTTCCTTTCTGACAGCCACAGAAGTCTTTATGTAAGAGGATGTAGAGCGTGGTTAGACAGCACAAGTGCAAAACTTCTTTCTGAAGTAAAATTCTAGAGTCATCTTCATCATATGACAGAACAGCCTAATTAGCAAATGAGGCTGAGATGCTTATTTGTGGAATCCCTCTGGTTTAACTAATAAGGTCTTAATGTAGCCATGCTACTCCTAATGGGTTTGTTGGTATTTCCATCTTAAATGTCATTCTTGAAAGTGTAAATAAAGAGGGTATTTAGAAAATACAATTTATTTCTTCTAAGATGCTTCATTAAGGAGGAATGAACAACTGACCTGTTACTGTTAGTACTGTTCCATCTCCTGTTTGTTTAGAAAGGGGTGAATCTGAGTCTGAAAATGCTATTCCACAGATATAAACAGCGCTGTCATCTACAGTCAGATCTTTTATCTCAAGTAAAATGTTCTTTTCTGATGAATGTACTTTGTACTTCTGATGATCTGTGCATCCAGGAGTACACAAATCCTGATGTGTATTAGTTAAAAAGCGAAACCACAGAACTTCAGGTGAGGACGAGGAGCATCCAGAGGCGGAGAAAGTGCATGTTAGGGACACATTGTTCATGGAGGAGTCAGCTTGCTGAAACCTGGGCTGTGTTACAGTGACTCGGCAGTGACCTGCAACACCTGTTGGGAAGGAACAATTGCTGAGGGACAGCTAGAAAGAAAGGTACAGTCTAAAAGGAAAAAAAAAATTACTTGTGGTTCATTCAAGGAAAGGTGGGAGGAAAGGAAGAAACCAACTGTGTTTCAGACTTGAAATTATTAAGGCTGTTTCAGCAAACTTGTTTTTAGATAGTTCCTACAGCTTGCACATGTGCTCATTTAACACTTTTTTCTACGGGGTAATGTGCTTGGCTTTCTATTTTTTTGACAAAATAGAGAAGATTGATAGATCTGAAGCAACGTGAATGTTTCCTTTGGCACTGGAGAAGACCAGAGGAATATTTTGTGCAGTTCTAGGAACTGAGATTTAGTCCTGCATGTTTGTGGGGGTACTGGCCAGTGGAGGTGGGTGTTGTGTGATATAAGTGCAGTTGCTCAGAGGAGCAGTTCTGCAGGGCTGTCTCTCTCCTCCACTCTTCCTGGTCTGAGTCAAGCCAGACAAGCTGAAGGCAGGCAGTGGAATCCTCATAAATCAAGACATTTATAAATTAGCAACTTCATAACATTGATTAGAATTCACAGTAGTTCCTAGACATTCTTCCACTTTATCACATATATTTACTCTGGGTTTCTAAGAATAATAGTACTTGTTAGTTCTGACATTTGAAAATGTGTGCAGAGAAAACAGGAAGGTTAATCAGAGAACATTCTAATTAAGGAACTAAAATGTGTGGTTTAATATGACTAGTCTGGAAGATTTTTAAGTCCTCATTGAAATCCATGTGAATTCTGTTTTAGTATATTTAAATTTATTCAAATAAATAGTGTAGTTATTTAAACTGTGGCACTGAAGTTATTGCAATGAGAAAAAAGGTAGTATCTAAGTAACATCCTTATCTACTTGACAGAAAATAACAATCTAGAAGATAAACTGAAATCTCTTAGTGTACTGCTGATACACAATTTGTAAACCTGCCCATGGTGACCAATTAGCACTGTTCCTTCACAATTTTTCTCACTAAATCCAGTCAGATTCAGTGTCTGTGACTTTTACAGGAATAAAGTGAAACAGATTCTGTGTCAGGTGCTCTCAGAGCCATTCCACAGCAGCTACAGCAGTCTGAAGATTGGGAGCTGTGCGTGTGCTTGCACCCTGTGTGGTGAAAGGCAGTAGCCTGTGCTTCTGCAGCTGATCCCCTTCTCGTTTCCACCTCATCCCCGGGCTCTGTGTCCTTGCAGAGCAGAACTCCATGGCCTCAGGTCATACAGGTGCTACCTGCCGAACTTCCCAAACCCTCCTCCCAAACAATCACAGTTGCTCTGAAACTAGGCTGCTGCTGGAGTGTTCCAGGCAAGTACGGCAGGATTTGACCCAGAAATCACAAGTTACAGCAGAATTTCAGACTTTTGGAAGAAAAAAAGCATTTGCTAGCAGTTATGTTCTTCAGAAGCCATATGATGATACCAGAAATGAACTTGGTTTTCAGCGGATCTTTTCACTGCTTTTATAGCTGTGTTGCAAATCATAAACACAAAATTCTCTGTCTTGTTTAACTGCTGTTAAGTGAGAAAATGTAAGAAAATTTTTAAGTCTTACCAGCACTGTACAGGATCCATTCAAACGCCAGCATTAGCACATTTTTTAATTTGTTGAAAGATGCCATTTCTTGTGTCTGTGTGGAAATTAAATTCCTCTTCCTTCTCGAAGGAAGAGGAACTTAGGAAATGTTTTGATTTGCAGAACTGTCTTAATCACAAGATGTAGAACTTCCTGTTTAGAAGGGTGTTTACTGTTGCATTTAGCAAACTGGTTAAAGGTACAGACCAAACCAGAAAGCTTTTGTTTGTTGTGAATGACATTACTTGGAAAATAAGTGAAGAACTTTAAATTTTTAACTCCTGAGAGTTATACCTATAATCCTTCAGATTATTTCATTGGATATGACAAATAACAAGACATTTTCCAGCATGCTACTTAATCAGTTTCTTAATTTTATATGACCCTAAGCAGCCTTTAGCAGATCAGCTGGTAAGTGGCCTCTGAAGACACGAAGTAGCCATCCATTGTAATGTGATGATCTGCTGGTGAAAGCTTCGCAGCAAAGTGTAATTTTCAACTTGCTGACTAATTACTGTAATTACCTCTGTTCCTGTCTGCTGGACACCATCCTCACCGATGGCAGTTGTCTTTTAGTCACTCCTGGCACTTTTAGTTAAAAATGTAACAAAATACAACCTTAAAGAAGCTTTTGAACATCAAGGATAAACTAGAACTGATCTTGCAACAGGTCTGCAAGTGGTGTGGCAACCTCCTGTGTGGAGTGGAACGGAACATAATTAGTGTAATTACACTTTCTGTAAGAAAATGCAGCGCACAATAACGTTTTCTTTATAATTGAAACAAAGCTGTTCTATTTTCTCAGTAGGTGGCAAGTGGGAAAAGCCCTCAGAAGTTTTGGAAATCAAAGGGCACACTTGGGAAGAACAGGTGAACAGCCTGCCAGAAGTTTTCAGTAAAGCTGGTTTTGCCATAGAGGCTTTCACCAGACTGCCCTACCTCTGTGAAGGTGACATGTACAATGACTACTACGTGCTGGATGATGCTGTCTTCGTCCTCAGGCCAGTGTAAGCCTGTGTGAAGTAAAGCTCCACAATCTAACCCAAGAAGCAGCCTCTGAAAGAGGGTTTTGATTTATGGGTACTTAAAGGGAGGGAATTTTGGGATTGCCATGCTAAATAAATACCATGTAAGAAATTTAAAGGCCAAAATCCTAATGTATTTCTTTGTAGTGTGATTGGGGGTGGGAGGGGAGGGAGGAAAGGTTGTTTTTTAAATGGACTCCTCAGCTGAGAATTTCTTTTTTACCAGCTCTTAAACCAACATTGCATTCTGCAATCCAGCAGCAATGGAGGATATTTTTTATACTTACCTGCAACAGGGATCATATCCAAACAAAAGCAATAGTCTTTATAACGGTGAAACTGATACAGTGTGAACTGTTGTGAAAGAAATCGAGCAAAATCTGGCAATAAAGTTATCCATTCACTTCAAGCCTTGTTGAATAAAACTGTTGAAATGGATAATCTTCCATGCTGTTACTTTCTCTCTTACTGTCATTCTTCACGTTTTTAATCATGCTAATAAACTTTTTTGAGATGACTTTTGCATTAACTTTTGTGTTCATTTTTGTAACCATATCTATGCTTGTCTGCAGCAACTGCTCTTTGTCTTGAGAATCGAGCTTTCAGTAGCAGCACAACCTTGTATTTATTTGAACAGGATTTGATTATTGTTTAATGGGATAACAGTGCACAAAAAATGTATCATTTTTGGTTGGGTTTCCTTCATGTTCTTCCCTGTCAAAGCCTCATAAATCCTCATTTCTTTTGCATTTGCCATTTTCCAGCTGAAGTGGTTACGGCAGAACTTGTCAAAACTGCACTTTAAACTGACGGCTTTAAAAACAAACCCTCTAAGCAAGTTGTTGCCTAACGTTTTCAGCTTTAAAAAGTTGCAGGTGGTTTCTTGCAAATTTTCGGAGTCAAACTGCCTGTGAGGATCAGGCTATAGGGGCTTGAGAGTTACCTAGCTTGAGACATTTTCCTTTCTTCAGGAGCACTAAATAAATGCTATTTATTTTAACATGCCTTGTTTTAAAAACTGTTTAAGTGGATAATTTCTGGCAGTTGGGATATAACTTCCCTTTAAAACAAGAGACATCATAAATAGTACAGACCTCGCAGGTGTATGTCATGCAGTGTTTGTGTTGCAAATATGAGAGAGCAGAGAAACCTCAGGTAAGTAAAGTAAGAACTGATTTCTATTGCTTTTGAAGTCTAAAAAAGTTGTCTGTTGTGGGGGGTTTTTGGTGCTTTTAACATTGGTGATTTTATGCCAGGTACAATGCTTAATATGTCATTTTAGGTTTACCTCAAACTCACTTTGCCACATGGTTAATGCCAATGTATCAGCTTTTGTTGTCAGTCGTCTTTATGGAATAGTATTCTGTAGTGTAGGGCAAGGGATTCAACTGCTGAAATTTCAATTTACTTTTCAACAGTAATTTAGACTCTCTGTTATTCTCATTTCAGGATGTGCTGTTACATTTTGGCACATAGTGCAATCAGCTTTATCTGTTGGGAAAACGGGCTTATGTATGCTCTGGAGTGAATCCATTAATTTATCTTCTGCTACCTTCATTTTGTACTCACCTAGTAGTGGGAAAATGTTTTTAAATGTGTCATGAATTTAGGTTAAGGTAGCAAATATGTAGTAAGACAAACTTCTTCAAAGGTACTTAAGTGTTTTAATCCCACATATTAAAAATCACCCAAGAGGCTGCATTTTATGTATCTCATCTTTTAGTCCTGTCACTGAGGACTGCAGTTTGTAATGGCTTTAAGAGGTTTGAAAACAGAAGGTGCAATGTAAATAATAGGGTTTTCCCTTTCTTATGATTTTCTACTTTGTTCACTCTTTAAGTATTCTTACGCTTGAGATGAGGAACTATAACATGACCAATAATGAAGAAAATCCTTCTACAAAGCCCAAATTCATGAGGGTCAAACACCTGCTTAGTCCTGTTGAATAAACAGAATAAGCCTTAGGACTGTACCTACGCCTTTATTTCTAAAGGCAGAGTTCCTTGGGAGGGGAATGAACTTCTTCCACCCTGAGAGGCATTTGTGTGCAGTCAGTGCTGCTCACACCCACATGAAACTCTTGAGTCCAGTAGTTCATTCAGTTGCCCCAAATACACTAAAATGCCATCTGAGGGAACAAGTGTTGCAATTCCAGTGTCCAAATTCATTACTCCTGGGTTTGGGAATCCTGCCTTGTCCTTCTGCTGTCCCTATCCTGGTGGGGATGACAGTGTCCATCCATGCTGCACTTCAGTGCTTTCACTAATGTGCAGCGTTTTGCCCTGGCGAGTGACTGAAATGTTCTGTTCTGTCGGGGGGGACTCGGTGTGTTGCACTGCAGGAAAACTGTGCTGTGCAAGCGCACGATTTAGCCAGAAACTGCCAAAGCAAGGTTGGAACCGCTTAATCCCTCAGGACCCCAGCCCCCTTTTGCCGAGTGGTCCCAGACGCAGTCGGTTCGCACTGTGAGGAACCCAGGGCCACCCGCCCCTGCTCGGGCTGGGGAGATGGGGGAGCAGGGCAGCACCAGCCCTGTGTTTCCCCTGCACAGCTTGTTGAGCTCTCTTCATCTGGGGACAGAAGTGTCCCCTCCTGCCTGCTCTGGGAGGGCCGAGCCCCCGGCGGAGGAGCCTTTCCCGCCCGCCCTGAGGGCCGGGCGCTGCCGGGCTGGCGCCTGAGGCTGCGGGGCGGTGCTGGGCCTGGCCCCGCTCTCGGGGTCCCTGGCTGGAGCCGCCCGGCTCCTGCAGTGCAGGGGAGGAGGCGCACACGGCAGAGGCAGGTAAAGCGCTCTGGGGTCCTGGCTCTCCCTCCCTTCTCCTGCCCGCTCTCCCTTTGCAGCCCGCGCCCCTTGCGGCTTCCCCCGCTGCATGTGGGAGCCCGGGTGCGAGGGGGAAGGTGGGCACCGGCAGTGCGAGGGCTTATCGGTAAGACCTGTGGTTGTGAGGTCAGCTTTCTGGTTATCGAGCTTCAGATAAGGCGGCGACTGCATGGGGTGGGTGATAAAATGTCTAGGATTTCTGTACAAGGAAAGGTGGCTGTTCTGGGAGTGAGAGGAGAACGCGTCTGGGAGCGTCTCATGAGCAGGGAGTTCTGCAAGGGTGACTTGTCAGAGATCTCATCACAGCATATGCAAGGAACGGTCTCCGGGGAAATGCTGGGTGGGATCTGCAGGACATCCCCACAGCGTGATTTGGGACTGTCTGGAAGTTGCTGTGAACTGCGAACCGACCTGTTTCACTCAAAAAATGAACTACTTCATCCCACAGATTGTCTTGCCAAGCAGGGCTGTTTCACAGCAAACCCTTTTGTGCACCTGCTGATTGTTCGCTCGAGTTAGGATGAAAAAGGACTTTTCCTTAGCATTTAATCTCCTTATATATGACGTTAGCATGCTTTATTTAAAACACACTCCCTGATCAAAGTGAATGAATTGGAATAAACCAATCGGGACTGATATTGGAAGCATGATTTAACCTATGTAGAGTAATCAAACCTTACTGCAAAATTATTAGGACACGGGCAGAAACAAACACAAGTAAGCTCATTGTCTAGGAAACCAGATACATCTGAATGAGAGACATTTACTGTGGTGTTCCCAAAAGAGTATCTGAAAGGGGTTTCAGTGTGTGTAAGAACAGGACAGAGGTGATAGCTTCTTGAAGTCTAATGTTTAAATTTTTCATCATCTGTCAGTTTGAGTCACTCCTGTTACAAGACTGGAGTTAAGTATTTGCAATAGACTGAAGTATTGCTGGAGGCTTGTTGAAAGATATTTTCATAAAAGAGTACCTTGGTACATGAAATTAAACAGTCCAAAAAAGGTGTCATTTATCAAATATTCAGATCTGTAACTCAAGCCGTGGCTGAGAACTTTGGAGGGGGGGGAAGAGAAACCACAGAATTCAGCAACAAAAAGAGATGCAGAAATTCAGTATCTTGCAAATAAACCTTTGAAATGAGGGAAAGGGAGACAAAACCTAAAAAAGGTTCTTTATGGTCAGACAGAGTTGGCCAATGGGACCCTCTGTGTCATTTGTTAAATCAGGGACTAATCCCAATGTAAGAAGCTGCAATCTGTGGATTAAGGCATCATCTAATATCTCAGATTAATTAGATGTTTTACCTGTGGGGGTGGTGACTCTCAGGCTGAGCAGAGGGCCAGGCTAAGGGTGCAGGGGCAGAAAATCCTCTCTGCAGTGTGGGTTGAAGCAGCTGATGGCCCTCAGAGCTGCAGAGGGGACGTGGCTGCAGAAACTCCTGTGTGAGTGAAACCCGCCCAGTCTTTGCTTCCATTCCACCCCGCTGCATTACCTGTGTGTGTATCCTCATCCTTCAAGAGCTAGACCAAAAGCAACACATTCATTTTGTTTTGGACAACTGTGAGACTCGATTTTTTTCTGGTGGCAATCAGTGGCAACCCAGTAAAAAGCTGTGGCCATCCCATTATGGCCCTTCCAGACAGTTTACCTTGCAGTGATCTTTATGCTGCATCGCACAGAGCAGCAGGGAGAGCAAGAGCTACCCAAACATCTCTTTCCACACAAACCGTGTCCGAGGTGGGGGTGAAACATCAATGGTACAAAGTGCCACGGCTTTGATCCGTCCAGGTGAAGTGACATGATCTGTTTCCCTAATGTATGACTTTCCCTCTGCTTCAGAGAAGTGCAAGGACGTTTCCTCCCTTTTTGCCAGCTGTGGGGAGCGCTCCATCCCCCTCCGTCCTGGAGCACCCTGCAGGGACGTGGGACCAGGGCCAGGCTGTCCCACCCTGGGTTCAGAGATCTGCAAAAGGAGGCTCCCAGACCAAGTCTGCAGTGATACTGCAGGCAGCTTAGCCAGCTAGGAAAAGCTTAGGGTTTGTTTGAAGCTTCTTCATAATTTCCTTTTTCATTCGATTTCTCTTCTTTTTTATCTGATTTTGAAAGGATTTGTTTTCTGTTTTAACAAAACTGCATTAAAGTCTTATTTAGGTGCAATCTAACTTGGTAAATAAATGGTGCTACAAGGAAGAAAATTAAATGAGCCACTTGTGGTAGGGAGATAAATCTGGCTGCACACGTACTCTTGGTGGACTTGTGCTTGCGTGAAGTGTATCCCTATCCTAGAAAAAGATCTAAATTAAGAACTTGGGAGCAAGCAGCTTTGGATTGTTCTGATCTCTATCTGTGCTCCATAGTGTAGGCTGTCTCTGATTTATAGCCATGAAAGTTTGGGGTGAATATTGCCTTTTGACTCTGTTTTTCCCGTTTTCCTTTTCAATCCAAGTATCTTTTTATTCTTAAAAACACCAGAAGAAATGTCCAGGCTTTTGAAGATGTGTTTCTTGTTGATATCAATGAATCATGCTGAGATTACTCGCAGTCAGAACTCTGAAGGTAAGACCAGAACTCCTGTTTGAGGGGTGTATTTTGTGGCATGGAAAAAGCTGTGTATAATGAATTAGGTGCTTTTTAGTAACTGGGACCATGGTCTCTGCTCTCTTGGCTTTGTGGAGTATGCCAGCAAAGAATTTCACCAAGACTGATTATTATTGAATAGCCTTTTCTTCCCCCACTGTTTTTCTGTAAAGAAATTTAATCAAAACTACATTAAATGTTTGCAAATAAATTATATATGTATATATAATCACTGCATACAATAAATGTGTTTTTGTGTAATGTGATTGATAATATATTAAATTAACTTCTAATAATGGGATAATCTTTTACAGATTTGCCTCCATTGTTACACAAAGCTGTGGTTAGTATTTTTATTTGATCTCTCTACTAACATTTTATATTATAATCTAAAAAATAATTTCTTACATATATTTGTAATTTTTCCTTAGGAGGAAGTAATAGCTGGGAGATATCTGAATGGTAATGTACACAATTGTTCCCACTTAAGCTTCTAAAATGAATTAAAACTCAGTATCTCACCATAACTTTTTATGTTCCATTTTTCATGTGCAGCCCTCCTAGATATACTTTATTTTCAAAGGTAATGTATTACTCTCCCCATCTTGATGTTTCAATACTATCTTGCACTTCAGATATGATCTGTTTCATTTCCACAGAAACTGGAACATTGTGGATGGAATGAAATTGGCACATATGATTAATTGATTTAGGTCTCCTGGGAGGAGTATTTCCTATTAACAGGAAAAAAACCTGTTTGTCATGAAAAAGAAAAAAAATATATAGAAGGAGGCTGAAAATAAATACTTGCTGCAGTTTTCAGAAGTTTTGATAATTAACTTTGCTCACATGGGTCCAAATGATTTCTTAAGGAAATTAGGTGCAGTTCCAACTTTCTGTCCACCTCCTTCTTTCAGTCTCACTCCATCCCCCATCCTCCAGTTCCTGGTGGCTTTTGGATTATTTGCTAATTTTTGTCCAAATCTGAAAGAGCAGTATAAGCCTCAAAGGCCATTCCACTCCTACATATTTTGAGAAAATCAGTGGCTGTGTAGGGAAGACACAGTGAAATTAATGACTCTGCTGAAGGAAGGGCAGCAGTTACTCCCTGTGCTTTCTGCAAGCGGATCAGAACAGGCATAATGGGGTGCCAGAAAGCACATGCCTTGGAGATGGTACTAATGGCAGCACCTTGGAAAATTGAGTTTATTGTGGGTGGTTGTGGAATTAGATGGAAAAAACCTAATTAATTCCATTCCCCATTGAACCATGTGTTTTCATTGCATTAAATAGATCAGCCATTACTCTGGCTAGGCAAAAAACTGAATACTTTTGTCATTATGGTATTAGCATGACTCTTTGTTTCCCTTTTTCACTCTTGTAATCTTATATTTAACTTGTTATATTATTTTACTGGCAATTTTTGTCCTGTTTTTTGTCACAGCTCTAATGTCTGGACAGCAGATCTGCTCACAAAAGCCATGGCATATTTTCATGCCCAGGAAGTAATGTTTACTCTTAGCAGCCTCCAGGTTTGTGACATTTAAGATGCATGAACACTTTTATTTGAAAAGAAATTTAAAAAACCTCAACCTATCTCTGTAGCTAAAGCTAGGTGGCCAATGATAGAGGTAATTAACACATCTACAATGTAGCATTTAAATAGGAATATTTTTTTCCCCTGAAGGTTGCGGGAATATGCAAAGCAGAAATAATAATAACAATCTTATTTGCTTTTCCTCTGATGGAAAGCAGGAATTAGGATTTTCCATGCTCATTGTTTCTGAGTTGAGTGTATATAAATGCTGTTTCCCTAAAAAATTATTGGTTTATCCCAGATTTTGACTGGCTGCAGTTCACACTGCTCCTTATGGAATGAGAGGCTCCAGAGCACCCTACAAAATGCCTCCACCTTTTAATGCTCCTCTCAATGCTGTTTTTGTAAATTATCGATGTGGAAATGATGCAGGAAGGAGTTGTTGTTCCTCCTCCTGCTGCTGAGGATGTGATGAGCTGCTTTAAGTGGAGCTGTGTCCAGCTAATCAAACCTGAGCCCCTCTTTGCCCCTACACCCCCTGAAACAGAGAAGTGTCAACTGTGCCACCCCTGAGCCTCAGGCATTCCAGAAGCTCTGCAGTGCTTGAACCCTGTCCCAGGCTCCTGTTGCTGTCACAGCTCATCCTCACCTACCTTTTCCTGCCACTGCCCCTTCTCTTTGTCAGGTTTATTGGCAGCCTGAGGCTCTCAGCAGGCTGAACCCCGAGGCATAAAGGAACTCTCTTAATATTTGGTGGTGGCAATGCAAGTTAAGCAAAGGCAGCAAAGAACAATTGCAACTCAAATTCCAAACCAATTCTGAAATAATTGTGTCAGGAAATAGAAGGGGTTTTACTCCAGTCTGCTGCTAATGAGCCTTACATTTATTTCTGTTCCAATGTTATGATTCCCCTTCAATTTTTCTAAACAAGCATGAGATTGTTAACTGGTAATGCAGCTTGATGTGAGAGAGAATATTTTTGGCTAATGACCTGGTTGAGACTTTTCCTCCCATCTAATTGTGCATTTCCTTCCCTTATTAAAGTAGTATGCACATAGTACCTGATATTATTTTTAGACCTTTTTTTAGCTCTTTAAAAGTTTCATTTTCACAGCTCTGCTGTGTGAAGCAGAAAAGCTTTATTACTCTTGTTTTATGAAGTGAGAAACTGAGGCATCTTTGTTAAAAAGCTCCCTCGAGAGCACGTGTTCATGAAGCCAAGAATAGGATTTGAAAATTACTGTCTTTCAGAATGCATTTAGATTATTTTTGTTTTCAGTTTGTGTGGAGAATAGTTATTTTGATCATTGGCAGCACAGACAATACAGAGCTAAGCACTTAGTTCTCCTTTAGCACAGATTTTCAGGGAATAAAAGTACAATAGTATGAATTTTATGTGTATTACACATATTTTTCTATACTTAGATGTCCATAAAAAGTTACCTGAAGAACCTTTTATACCAGCCCAGGCAACTCCTGTCTGAATTGCAACAGCTTGATCAGCAGCAGTTCCAAACTGCAATGAAGTACCTCTTCAACAGCAAAAAGGAGCATCTTGTAAGTGAGTTTCCACTTGTGAAAAGGGAAAGCTGCTGTCAGTGGTTTAGATAAATGGAAAGGGGCTCACAGTGCAGGCCCTGCAGTTTCTTACCTGGCTTAGACTGGATTCCAGGACTCCCTCTCCTCCTAGGTTAGACTTAGTTAATTTAACTCTTATTGTCTAAAAGCTGCTGCAAGTCCAAGTCAGTCATTTGGATTTTCACTGTCATCAGAGAGAAACTCACCTCCAGAGAAGAGTTCGGTCTCCTACACTAACACCCAGGGTAGGTAGGGCCGGTTACTCTCAGGGAGAATTTTCTTGTCAGTGGCTGTAAAGAGAGCCAAGATGGCTAAAGAAGGTGAAATTAGTAATTTTCTTAATCAGCCATTTGAAATATCTTTCTGGGTCTCATTTTGGTTTTGTAAAAAGAGCTCAAGCCGGTCTCTACCCAATGCAAGAAAGGATTTATCTGAAGTAATGCAAATAATCGGTATTTTGCAGCTGTTTTTCATGAGAGCAACATCATTTTCTTTGTAGAATGCTTTCTGTCAGGCCTCAAAATGAGCAATATATTAAATTAATCAGAGGTGTTCATTTATTAACACTTCCTTGCTTGCAGGAAATGGGAAACATTATTCTTGACTGGAGCAAAACTAGAGAGAGAATTTTTCAAAGCCCAGGAGTAAACAGGACTTTGTTCCTTGTAACACTGGATAAATGTTTCCTGGCTCTGAGTGCCCTGGACTGTGTGGACATCCTGAGCCAGGTTCTGCGTGTGTCAGCAGTGAACTATCTCCAGCCTGATGTTGTTGGGAGTCTCCCAAACCTTCTGCTGGAGGATGCTTTCAGAAACCTGTGAGCCATTTGTTTTTCAGACACAATTAATACTCTGTTGGATTTACTGATTATTTAAAGAGCTTGCTATATGGTCTCAGTCTGTTTTCCAGATACAGCTTTCTGCTTATGTGTAAGGAACGCTATTTCTAAAATCATTTGTCCATGTGTCATTAAAAAAAAGAATAGTTAACTTTCTAGTGAACTAACATGTCCATGTATCACTTAGATCATCATTATTCAAGGACCTCTATGACAGAACCTCAGCAAGCACTCAGAGAGCTCTCTATGGCTGGATGAAGCAGATTCTGCAGAAATCTTACAACATGAGTGGTATGTTACAAAGTGTTTTCCTCTTGCTTATCATGAGAGAAAAGCACTCAGCAAAAGGCCTGTCCATTGTATTGAATTGTTTCCCCAGTTCACACAGGTCTGTGTAAGAGTAGCTGGAATACCTTTGCTGCAGAGCACAGTAAATATAATGTGTTTGTTACTCATGACAAACAGCTCTCCAGAGGTGCTTGAACTTATAGAGTGGGATCATGCTATTGTTAAGGCTGGAAAAGACCTCCAGGATCATCAAGTCCAACCAATGGACTCTTCCTCTGTTCTACACAAAGTCTTTTTCTAGTACTGCAGTCTTTTCTCTCTGTACTGTTTCTAAGTCTGAAATAGGATACAGTGGCCAGGTGTTCTGCCAAGGCATGTTATTCTTTTCTGAACTTCTCTTCAGACGAGAAAAACAGCTCTGGCTCAGGATACATTATCCACTGCACTGTTTAAAACACAAAAGAAATGCAGGATGTTGTGGAAGCACATGGCACCAACTCGATCAGCAAAGGGACAAGATAAAACCAAAGTTAATTAATCCTGATTGGATGCATTTTTGCACACCTGTTTGCCTAGTTAATGTGCCTGAAACAGCTGTTCCAGAGCTGGGACAGGCAGGATGGGCTCCACAAGGGGGCTGTGCAGGGCACTGAACCATCTGAGCCGGTGCCTGGGTTTCACTGAACATCCCAGCACAGCTGTCCTGGGAGCATTGAGACCTTACAGATGTGTGTTCTTCCTTTCTCCCTAGAAATCAAATATTAAATGCCCACTTGCTTCAGTGGAGCTAAGTTTGCCTCCTGGGTCTCCTGCCATTTCAAAATATCAGAGTAAAGCAGTAAGTCGTAGAGAGGAGGTTCATGCTACTGCTGTGAGGTGATGTTAGTGCCAGTGCATTGCTGGGGAAGCAAAGATGCAGAATCTGCCTGATGCTACTCAGCAGTCCTGGGAAAATCCCTCAGCATCGTCTTGGGTTGTGTCTGAAGCGTTGGCAAACCCTCAATTTGTGGAAGATCACCCAGTCTGAGGGGGACTGGGAGTTTCTGTGCCTCTTTTTCCTCCCTGGCTGCTGCTTCACATGCCAAAAGCAGCACAGATGTGGTGAATCCACCCCCAGGGCATGGAGTGCGGGCTGATTCCCAGCTGGTTGTGGCAGTGTGAACCATCAGCCCTGGGCAGGCACACTCAGACTGGGAGTCTAAAGCTCCCTTCTGTTTATCTGCACTCCCCAAGCCACAGCAGAGTGCAGGAACAGTCCTGAGGGAGGGTAATTTATTCACTTTACACATGGGTAGCACTGGGACCACCTGGAATAGGGAGTGATTTTTGGGGATCACAGCTGCCATGGCTGGTAACTGCAAGTCTGTTCTGCTAAAGGCCACAGTCAACATCCTTAAATGGTGCTGGTTTGTCTTCAGCTCTCTTGTCATGTCTTTCAACTCCAGTGATATTCTGGGTAGTGGGAGGTAATATCACTTTAAAAAACTCAGGCCTGGCAGGTCTGCTGGGATCATCATCTTGTCTCAGTTAAGGAGCTTAGATCTGTGTTTTCAAAAAAATCACTTAATGGAGTCCTTCAGCTTCTGATAGATGCAAGCTGGTTTGTTTTTCCCCACACTGGAAACTCTTCAAAGAGCATTGGTGATTTTATTTTAACAGAGTTGTGAGTATCAGCACTGCTGAGGAATGTGTTCAGAGGTGTCACACACTGAGCCATCCAAATGACAACACCCTGGAGAAAGCAGCCTTTGTGGCTCAGGGTACCCATGGAGTCCATAAATACGTTTTTTCTCAAGGATATTTGGATCTTGATTTCATTTTCAAGCCTGGGGGGAATGTTACTAAATGAATGCCATTTTTTAACTGTTATGCAGTGTTTTGTGGTTTTGTCAGCCTATTTCCATGTAGGTATTCGAACAGTTTTTCATTTTCTCCATTATTGCTATTGCATATTGCTGAAATAAGTGGCATCATCAATAATAATATATAAGATATATAAGGTATCATGCCTTCCTGATGTTCTTAAATAATGCAATTGATTAGGAAAAGGGAATTCTAAAAACACTGCTCCATATTTAATACTTTTGGGTAAATTTTTCCTGTCCCACACTTTATCCATTCTCTGTTTCGGCAACATAAAACATTAATTGTTTTTATATGAGAAAATTTGAGACACTTGAAACACTATTTCATTTTCATTAAAAAAAAATTATGGACTCATAAAAATGTGATGGTAAAATGTAGCAAATGGAGGGAATCTGACTCTCTCTGCTAAGGATTTTTCTGATTTGCAGATTTTTAATTATTTACCAATAACAATATACTGGGTAAAAAATATTTGAAAAGTAATTACTTTCTTAACATTATAGTGAGTATTTATTTGTACAAAACAGAGTTCAATGAATCAACTTCTTGGGTCAGTGCAGAAAGCTTATGGATTTTGGGAAGATTCATGGTCCATCTCCCATTAGAAGAAATTCTGAAAATTAATCTCAATGAAGTAAGTAACAAAGTATGGTTGGATCTATTATTGCCAAGTAATGTCAGCTACAAAAAATATGAACGCAAATGCAAACCTAAATATGAAAAATAACTTTATATATTTTAATTGATTAAATATAAAGAGAAAATACAGAGGGAAAACATAAATGTATTCTTTACAAAATTCTGTATTTTTAATTTTAAAGTGCCTGTTGTTAATATGTAATTATTTATCTGTATCAGACTTCTCTGGCTTCTACTGAAAGGAACCAATGTTAGAAGACCCTCAAATTATATGCCCTTTTGGCAGAGAACCACTCCAATCACTCACTCAGCTTTGCCTTCAGAAATACTGGTTTATCCAAATCTTCTTCCTTTCCCTCTAACATGAACAGGCTGGATTAATTTCGAGTGTCAGACACACACTTTATGGGGTTCATTGTCTCACAGTGCTGATGTGTGGTTTTGTTTGTGCTGCTCAGATCAGACTGTTCATCAACTACGACAACGCAACAAAGCAGTTGGACACGGTGTATGATATCACACCAGAGCTTGCACAGGCCCTCCTGGAAAGGATTAACTCGTCAGGATTTGATATGAGGAACTCTTCAACTATCTACAGGCAAGGCTGCTTTGCTTTTTCTTTTATGGCTGTGTATGGATGGAACAACAAGCTAAGGAGAAAATGGAAATTGATAGCGTGGCACAGCTTTTTCATTCCAGCAGAAAAATCTCGGCTGAAATCCAGCCCCGTTTAACAACAGTGAAGAACTGCTACTTTATGAATTTTTGGAGGTGTGCCTAATTAGCTAATGCTTTGTCTCCTTCTCCACAGTGAGAAGATGCCTGTAGCATTCATAGGAAGTCTGCAGCAGTATCTGGGGGACCCAGGCAGAGCTCCACCACATTGTAGAGCAATAAAATAAACTGCGACAGCAGGACACGAGCTGTCTTGGCTGCTTGAATCCCAGAATGGAGGTGTTTGGTGGAAATCATGTTACAGTTAGGACTGAAGGAGAAAATCTCAACTCCTGCCAGCCAGGACTGCAAGTGGGTTTAAATTGACATGGGTGTCACCAGAGAAGCCACAAAGCGGTGTGAAGCTTGCCCTGCTGTCCTCTTTGTCCTGCAGGGTAGAGATGAGACATGCTTAAATATGTTTGAGTGTTAGGTTTGTAAGCAGGAAACTGAATTTTCAGGGCTGTCAAATCTGCACTGAACTAACTTTAATAAAAAACCAAAATAAACTGCAGCGAGCGTGAGAAAGCTCTGCACTCCACATTTACATTTACACTGTCATATCAATGGATATATTTAGTCCCCAGACAATGCTGTCTGAAATTATTTGTAGTCTCCTTGGGGGATACCTTGAAGTTTTAAACTAATGGAGAATATGCTTTATGGCTTCAGAGCTCCTGTCATTACTGCAGCGCAGCTCGCTGACTTCCATGAAGCATTGCTCATTGTCGGAGGAGTGAGCGAGAGAGGAGTTATGCCCACGCTCTAAATTTCAATGTCAGAAATCTTAAAAATTATTTTGTCACTCACAAAAGCTGCCACATTCTCACAGATGAGAGAAATGTCATGCTCCATAATCCTTAATATATTCCATTTTTACAACATACTTAGTTTATGTTATTCATTTTAACCATACTCTTGATTTAAATGCACTTTTACTTTTAAGAAGTAGTGTTATTCATTTCAGCTAATCCCAAAGGAGATGAAGAGCTTTTCGTGGCTATGCAATAATGCATCAGAATGTAATTATTTGTTATAAAAATGCTCTTATAGATGTTTCTTTGATTTGTATGTTGGTTTGATGATCTCCCATGAATTCAGATGTGCTGCTGTAGCAGTGTTTTGTTATATCACTGGCAGTTTATTGTTGAGGGACTGGAGGAACTAAAAGCCTTTCTGTGCTGCAGAATTTGACTGAGTTTGTGGTAGTGCTGCAGCATTGTCCACTGATGATTTGATTCACATCTGGACATTACCGCCCAGACTCTCTGCCTGTGCCTGTCTCACTGAACTGCAAAAAACCAGGGACCGTAGCAGGAAAGCTGGGCTTTGGCCATATCTTTGAGGTTCCTGTTCTGTGTAAATCATAAAAGCAAAGGCTGAGAGTTTACAGGGACAGAGAATTGACTCAGGCTTCTTACAAACCAGTTCATCCCCATCACCAGACACAGTGATGCACAATTCAGAGCTCTTTCTTTGCAGGGCTGCAGGTAAAGGCAGTACATAAGCACAAGGTCTAAGCCAGAAGGATACCTACAACAGGCACTTCCCCATGGTGGTGTGACTCCAGAGGTTAATGGAAATTACTTAAATAATTACAGCATGGGAACTTGTGAAGGAAAATGAGCTCAGTTCAAAACCCTGCCTTGCAGACTGCTTTGCTGGCACAAGTGGGCAGTGAGCCTCAGTGTGCTTTCTCCTAACCAGTGCTGAACTGGACAGGTCTCCTCCATCTGTGTGTTTGATGTGAAATGCAGCAGGCTTTGTTTAATCCTAAAATGAGAAAGAGGCCGTGTCGTGCCCCTGCTGCTGCTCTGAAACACAAATGGGTTGTGTTGCATGTGAAATCCAAGCAGGACTTAGGGCTCAAGACATCCAATCAAACCAGATAAGAACTCAGCAAGCCACTTCTAGAGACTTAGCAATAGCTCTCAGATTATCCTGCCGAGGGAAGTGGAGTCACTAACTGGGACAATCCAGCCATGGACAAATGGAACCAGGACAGGTAAATTCTCAAGCACAAGCAATCCAGGCAGAATTCAGCTGAATACAAAGGCCAGTGCATGTTCTCATATCCCCATTCCAGGCTGGGTTTTAAAGACTGCAGGTTGAGGCACTCATGACAAACAGAAATGACTCAAGCTGTGATCACAAGGAGATGCTACCAAGCCGTGTTTCCATTTCCCAACAGTGACACTTTTATGTCAGAAGGGAGCTAATGTATTTCTGCTCTATAGGCTGGGTTTGTTGGTTTGCTTTTATGATGACCTGGAACAGATGGATGCAGCTGTGGCCCGGGCTCTACTTCATCAAATGATTAAATGCAATCAGCTGAGAGGTTTCCAGGCCGAGGTTCATGAGGTGTGTACAACACTTGTTCTTCTTGCCTAACATAATCCTGTGAAAAGAGGAGGAGGGATGTTCTTCTTAAATAAGGAAAGAAATGAGTGAAAAATTATTGGGACTTAAGAAATAAGGGAAAATAGTTCTTGGGAATGCAAAGAATGGAAACCCATTTTGGGTGCTCATACTTTTCTCATTCTGTTTCATATTCCTGTTCCATAGTCCTTTCACAACTGTGGTTCTATTTTTGAATTTTTATGAAGTGTGTGAATATTTGCCAATGCCTATTCCAGAGATTCCAGTTAATGTTTTGGGTAGTAATGGAAATTGGTTCTTGGCAGATTTTTATTTCCAATCTGCTCCTTTTGTTTGATTTAGCTCAAATCTCAACTCCTGAACATTGCCATGCAAAACCAGACATTGAATGAAACCCTTGGATCTCTGTCAGATGCTGTGGTTGGACTAACTTCAAGTCAGCTGGAATCTCTGTCACCTGAAGCAGTGCATAATGCTGTTGCAACATTAAACCAAGTCTCTGGGTGGGCAAAGAGCCAAGTTATGATTTTATCCAGTAAATATCTCTCTTATGAAAAGGTACCTCTGATAACAGCTTTCCTACCTTCTGTTTTTAAAAGTGAAATGGCTTCTTCTCAACAATAACTGTAGATTTTGAAAAGTTTAGTACAAGAATTCTATTTAGTTAGTGGCCTGAAAAATGTGTTTAAATCAAAGAAAAGCATTCACAATTGTATATCTCAAAGTAATTCTCCAGTAAGAGAGAGAATGAATATTTGGATTTGGCAGTTGTATATATTATTTAGTCTGTGTCACTGCCCTAAGCAGAATTTGCATGATCAGAGATACCAGGCTGTATATTCAAATATACTGTCATGCAAGGAATCAGGTCCTGGTTGAAGTTTCAGAAAAAAGAACTTCTGAGAAACTTCAGGTGTTTGTTCCATGGACAGACACAGAAAATGCATTCCCAGGCAAGAAATGTATTAAGTATTTAACAAGAACAGTTTTGCTTCATTTATTGACTTTTACTTTGAAATATATCTGCCGTTCTTGAGAAAACTTCCTGTTTGCTTGTGCTGTTCTCCCTGCAGGTTTTATCATTTTATAACGTGAGCCAAATGGGCGCCTTGGTGACAGGAATTGGCACCCGGTCACTCCACAGCATCGAGCCCAGGGAGCTGGCTCAGATTATCCGCGGCACAACGTCCCAGTACTTGTCTGATTTATCTCCTGCACAGCAACAGGGCATCCTCAGGAAGGTGATTATAAACTCCAGTGTGTAGCAGGTTCTCTCTGGACAAGAGCACAGTAACCAGAACTGTAGTGCATGAATTAAACCAAGATGTGTCCTTTAGCTTAATGGTTAATGGTTCTACTGCTTTTTTTTCTGAACACCAAATGTATTTTGAAGGCTCTCTCTTGCTTATTTCCACTGTGTTTTTTAATACTGTCGTGTTTTTCTTTTATCCTCTTAAGAGAAACATTACACAGAGTAGAAAGAAGGGCAAATCCTGTAAATCTGAGCGTCAGTTCAGATATGCCGTGCATTTCTGTGTTCCTCTTTTTAGATAGCTGCATCTGGAGATTTTTCTTCATCAGTCAAAGATATACAAGGAGCTTTCTTTAAAGAAGTCTCTCTTTCTGGTTTATGGAAGCAAACTGGATTTAATTCTTCAATGCTGAAAGAAAAAGAACTAAGAAGCAGCCAGGTAAAAATTGTTATGCAGTTCCCGTTCCACTGCAATTTATTGTGATGGGAGAATTGGAAAAGTGGTGTAATATATTTATGTTCAAGGAACAAAGGTGAAAGGAAGGAACTGCCCCAGTTATATCTCAACATAAACACCAAAGGGCATTTAGAGCCCCGGCAGCACTGTGAGACAATGCTGTGGAAAAGGAAGCATTAATATGCTGAATTTAAACCCCCAGGTTTCTGCCATGTAAATTTTCTCTTTCCATGACTGTATGTTAGACATTTACATGTAAAGTCTTTGATTCTGTCCAGAGAGATGAAAGGCTGGATGAGATGATCTCCAGAGCTCACTTCAGCCCTGAGTTTTTCAGTGGTTGTGGGCTGTGACCAGGTTTAACATCATCCCATAATGCCAGTCAGTGATGGCTTGTCTTGTGAGGGAAACTTCAGCCAAACTGGATGCCAGACCTTTTGATTGCTCAAGCTGGACCACAGAAGTACCTTTAGCGTACATAAAAGAGCTCACAGTACAAAAACCTTGCAGCAGTTACTGTCTCTTACAACTGGATTAACTAAAATTACCTTTAATTATGGTGGGTTTATTTTCAGGCTTTGTATCTGTATGAATTACTGTCCAAGGAAAACCACCCTGTTGACCTTCTAAGGTATGGACTATATCTCTTTTGAAATGGGGTTTAAGACTAGTTTTTTGGTGAGAGCAACTTTGAGGTAAACAATACATGGTTATTGTGTATTACCTTATGTTTATTCATTCCTGGATACCACAGGTTAATTCACCTTCCTTATTAAAAAGGGTCTTCAAAACCAAAATCAGGATCAAAGCATTGCAGAGGTTTGGGTCTTTCAAGGCTTAGTTGATACTTTTCAAAAATTTGTTTGCATTTTTACTTTCAAGAGCCTTTTAATTACAAGAAATGGGAGAGGTGAAGAAACTGTGTCTTAGGATGGGATCATGGGGAGTAAGGACTAGATCCTGCTTAAATATTCATAAGACTGAAGTTCGCCTCTCCTATCAGCACAGGACAGCTTGTGAAAGGAGTAACTTGTCAACTTCTTGAAAGTATGGACACAGACATATTTTTAGACAATTTTAAACTCTTTGAAATGAATCTTCATCTGCTTTCTCCATATCAGGTAAAATGACAACAACAAAAAAGACTTTATGTACATAAACATGCTACCCAATATCCAAATTAGGAAAATTAGAATTTGGTTCATTCTGTTTTGTCTTTGTTTTTTTCAGGTTTTTTTTTTCAGAATCCTGTATGTCTCAACTTGTCTGTTAGCATATTTTATTTAAATCTTTTATGTGTGAATTCATCTGTTATCATACTTCATTTTGACGATTTCATTTGTCACTTACAAATTGCAAGAATTTCCTACAGCCCTTCTGACTTGTTAATTCATGAGTAATCTGTTTGGAAATACATAGACATTTCAGAAACATACAAATGTTCTCATGTTCCCAAATATAGAGTGTTTCATCTCTGATGTCTACAAAAAGAAAACTAAAAAAAAGCCAGATAAAAATGCTCTCTGAAGATAATATGCAGAGTCTTATATATGCTAATTTTTATATATGCTGCAATGAACAAGCCATATTTTTTATTCTTCTTCAAAATTGCTAGAGGTTTAAGATCCTAAATTTTTGTTGCTTTTAGGTTAATTGTTTGGCTTGGAAATTTTGGAAAGTCTCCAACACATCCATTCCTCCTTTCCTCTTACTGGCACTTCCGTGAGTTACACCTTAGTCCATCTTAACTTTTCAAATAATCTCTTCAGTCGTAGGAAAACTGAAGATTCAAATAAATGGTAATTTATCAAATGTGGTCACTCACTGTAGGCAAAATCTGTCTCAAGTGAAAGCTAGTCGTACTTTGTGTCTTTTAGTGCAGCACATTTCTGTTACAATTGTAGATTTTGCCCCCCTTGGTAGGCTTCTTTGGTTTAGGTTTGCTCATCTGTTTAAGGGTCTTTTTGAGAGCGGGTACTGCTGAAGAATATTGCTCTGTAAGGTTAGAGACATTCCAGTGTGTTTCGAGACATTTGTGTGAGTAAGCAAAACTTAGTGACAGCTTTTTACCTTAGGAAAAAAACCCTGTGTATTGATGAGAACTCCTGAATCGTAAAACTTGTTAATTCCTTCCTTTCTTTGTCTCTTTCTCACTTTCTCTTTCTGTCTCTTCCGCCCTTTCTCTCTTTCTTTCTGTGTGCCTAAGGGGATAAAAGGGACTGGGAACCCTTTTTTTTTGTGGAATATTTCATAATTGAAAAAAGTAAGTATTCAGTTTGAAAAGGCTCTACTCTATTTAACAACTATAAAACAAGAATAGTAATACTTTAATGCAAGGCTTCCTACAAACTGCAGCGCTTAGTTACTTGGCAACAACTGCATGCTGCTTGTTCAGGGCCATCAGAAGTTACTGGTGTTGTTGCCTACAGAGCCTGGCAAGGCTGGGCCTGTGCAGGTGTGGGCTGTGGCTTTATTTGTAAAGGTTGTCTGCCCCTCTGTGTGGAGAAGAGCATAATTTTGTTTAATTTGGCAGGATTTTTGGATTTTGATAAAAAGGAAACCTACTCTAAAACTACTTGTGGTCCTTAGGCTACCCACCACATCTTGATTCATCAGAGAATTATTCCTAATAAAACGGAGGAAAGGGAAAAGCTTCTGACCTGTAGACAGTCTTGTTTCATATGATGTTAAAGCATCTCAGAACACTTTCATCCACTTGCAGCTATTTATAATTCTTAGCCATTTTTTGAAGTTCAGTTCATGTCCTGATGGACTGGAAGGAGACAAATGTTGAAGTAAGGTGAGGGTTAATTGCAATTTTTTTGCCCTTTCTGGTTTCTGATTCTTGACTCTAAGTATTTCTGTCATCAGAGATTTCATGGTTATGGTTGTGGGTGTATGAAGGTTGGGTTTGCATTCTAAGACCTTTTGAATTCTTTCTGCAGTTCTGAGTACCTGGAGTATGTTACAGGCCCTTTGTGTGTCCCTTTCCTTGAACGTCTGGGGAAGACTGGGATGGACCTTTTGAACCCAAGCCATCACAAAAGGGATGCTGTCCTGCAAAAAGTACAGGAGTGCTTGGTGGGTATGGCTGAGAGGGGTCAGCAGAGGAGGAGACGCCATGGAGGAGGAGAGTCACCACCTACATGAGCTCTTCACCCATCCATCTGTATTCTTTTGGGGGGCTTATGTACTGTTTCAATTTTAGTCCTTAAGGAAACCTTTTTACAGCTTGCTTAGCGATTTTCCTTGACTCTGTGCATGTTACAAAGTGTTGTCATGAAATGTCATTGCTGGCCAGCACGGCCTGGAGCTGTTCCTCTGCCTCAGAGCAGTGCCAGTCCAAGCAGAGCTGTTGTGGCACAGGGAGCTCCACGGGAGAGGTGGTGGGACCAAGAGGATTTTTTGACTTCTGCTGTCTGGAAGCTGCAGCACTCACCAGTTTTTAGGAGAAACTAGTTCTTTGATGTAGCTGTGGCTACTCCTGTGCTTACACACAGTACCAGCTGTATAATCCCCAGTGTTTTGGCAGCTGCTTGAGAAACCCCTCAGAGCTCAGCTTTCTAAGAGCAAGAGCTTGGGGCCCCTCTGCTGCAAGGGGCCGGGCGAGGGCTGTGCTGCCAGACAGAGCTGCAGCTCTGCAGGTGATGGTGGGCACATTCTTTATGTGTGATTCAGTGTGGAATAAAGAATACTGAAAGCTCTAAGAAGTGACTATGAAATATCACCAGTTGGATTGGTAAAACAAAAAAATGTAAGGCAGTCTCAGCAGAAATTGTAGATTAAGTTGCCAGTGCAAACTGTTGTGTCTTTGTTCCTTGCAGCTTAAATTAGTTGTGATGCAGCTGAGTGATACAGGGCAAGAGCCAAAGTTAGCTCTGCCAACAGGGCAAATGATTCTTGTTTCAGAACAGCTCCATTGCTGATGAATATGATGTTGACCTCCTTGGAAATCTAATCTGCCACTTACCTCCAGCCTTCCTACATGGCAGAATGTCCCTGAAGGCAATGGCAGCAGCCCTACCTCAGTTCAAACTTTGCCAACAGCTCAGCCATGAGCAGACCACTGAAATTAAATACCAACTCCTTCAGTTATATGGGTAAGGTTTTGGATACACCACCTTGGTCATGCTGCTGGTTAGGCCGTGCAAACACCAAGCATTTGCTTTGCCCAGATGAACTGCAGTGAAAACAGCACAAAGCAGCTTCTGTCGCTGCCCAAGCTCGGATCCTGTCCACTAGAATAACATTTCTGTTCTTGTGTGTAACGTGATAACTGTGGAACAAAATACAACCCCAGGAACACCCTGCGTGACTTAAGTCCCAGAGGAAAAGGAGAGAAAGTGTAATGTTTGGTGGGGGGCAGGCAAATAGACTCACTGCCTGGCAAGAGAAAGGGGTTACAAGCAGAGAATGGTGCAGGAGCGCAAGGAATGGGAAAATGGAAGTGGGATCCTTGGTGTGCTGGTGTGAGAAGACAAGTAAAGAAGCACCTGTGGCAATAGGAGAGAGTAGAGAAGAAGCAGAGGGATGTAAAGTTTGAGCATCTGAAGCAGCAGAGTATGTGTGTGTTGGGTATCACTAAGGTCTCAGATTAGGAGGGCGAATGGAACCTCACTGGTATTAGTCATGCAAGGACCAAAGCCATCCTCTCTCTAGCAAGAATGTGCTGTTTCTGTCTTGCATTGTCCCTTGGAAGTATCTTGCATTTGAAAAGGGAGACTGGATGCACAGTTTCTAACCACCCCTTCGCCCCCAAGTTGGTCACTTGATCCACCTAATCACGTTAGATGCTGTTCAGCTTCCTGCTAGTCAGCATTTTTCTGTGATAGGATAGCTCTATTTTCCAGCAGACTCCATCCCTGCATTGATCTTGATACAAATCAGTTCTATTGAATCATGCTGCACTGTGCTAAATAAGATTTTACTTGCTTTTATATAATTTAATTTTGAAGATTTTTAAATATGGTGGAGCAAATAAAGTTGTTTGTGGGAACATGAGCTAGTAACATATTTGTTACTACCCTCTTCTATAGGCTTTGTCAGGCTGAAAATAACTTATCTAATTGCTTTATTAAGTCACCCACCAAATGGCTTGACTAACATTAGTCAGATTTGGAGGATGTTTCTACTTCTCTTTTGATAACTATTTTGCAGACCACTATTGCAATATGAACCGGCAGAAAATGGTGCATTTTCTTTCAAAGAAAGGATTATTTCTCCTTGTTCAAACACTGTAATGCTAAGAACACTTGACTATTGAGGGAGAGCTCCATCACCACCATATTTGAAGAGTTTTTCTAGTTATATTGTGAGTTCCACTAATGCCCTATGCCCAGAGAGATGAGAAAATGCAATCTGATGCTTACAACAATGAATCATCACATTGGCATAGAACTGTCTGGGTTTCCTGTATTATAAATTATCATAAAAACACTAAAGTTTTAGTATTAATTTTATTGTAACATTCTTTATTGAAATAATTTTTCAAAAAAATTTTTCAGCTCCTCAAACAACTGGACAGCAGAAACAACATTAGATGTTGGACCATTCATAGCTCTGCTGTCAAAAGAGGAATTAAATGTCCTTGCTAAAAAGGTATGCTTTTATTAAAACTTTTACATTTGTAACAGATATTTTAGAACTTGGATTTGTGAATGCCATAATGCAGTCTAAATTATCTAACCCAAATGCTGAACTAGGTAAAAAAATATTTTGTCAAGGAACCCTTTATTCATGTTTCACGTATTATTGACTCCATCAAAAGGATTTCTTCTTGAGAGTTATGTTACTGTAAACAGTTACTTGCATGTGTACAATGACAATTGTACATTGTCTCACATAGGGAAAAAAAGGGGCACTTATTGCAATGCAGACTCATTTTTAGTACTTTACACCTTGCAGTGCTCTTTACTCCATTCTCCTGCCTTCCAGCCATAAAAGTTGTGTTTCTTATCCTGTTATTAATGGGATCATACTGATCAAATTAGCATTTACTCATGTGGCCCTTTGCCCTGGGGCCAGCGTAGCACAAGTAACAGTATCTGATGGCCTCACCATTGCACTTTGTAGTTTCCTTGCCCTCTTTAGTTCATACAATCTTAATTTCTTTATGCATAAGTAAACTTATGTAATAGGAGTAAACTACACTGGAATGAGGGATTCATTCTCCAGCAGAAATATGTGAACACAGACAGCAGCTTTTCCACTGGAGATAATGCTTATAATTACCAGATAGAATAGGACTCTTCAAAGGAAAGGAAGGTGTCTAGCAGGGTGGAGGAGAGAGGTCAGAAAAGCCTAAAGAAGGCAAACAGGTCAAAGTTTTCTCATAATTTAATTGGGTCCCTATCCTCAATTCACGTACTTATCTGGCAAATTTAAGACAAGCGAACTGAAGCCTGAAATAAACTGTGGAACTCGTTTCTCCAGGAGGGGCTGGACACAGACACCAATCAGGCAGTGCTCAGGTGCTGCCAGAAGCTGAGGGGACATACAGGAGGGAGAATCACTCAGAATTTACTTTGTTCCTAATTTTTTTTTCCCTGTCAAATGTGTGCTGATGACCTTTCAGTAGCAGCCAATTACTCTTTTCTGAAACATCTGCACAATGGAACGAGACAGAACTGTTACTTACCCCTGCTTTGCTAAAGTCTGCACGAGTCCTTCTCCACAAATTGATTTATTTTAAAAGGGAGAGAAGCCTTATTTATTCTTTCTTTCCTTTTGAAGTTCCCAGATATCATTTTACAAATAGCAAAGACAATTGGACCGGTTTCTTCAGCTGAAGAGCTTCTGTCAGCTGTGTTCGAGTCAGTCTCCGGTGGCACTGGCAGCATCCCCCTGTCTCTCAGCAGAGCTGGTCAGTATTGCTCCAGGGGCCACTGCAAAGTGCTGCCATTTGGAGCTGAGATGGTGCAATTCAAACACACTTTGTCTCACTTGGTCATCAAATGCATTCTGAGAAACTGAACAATAAAAGGGAAGTATTGAGGAACTTACAGACTTTCAGCAAAAAACAGTGAGAGTCTTCATTCTGCTGCTCATCAGGGTTGTATAATGCACTAATAGCTGAAACACTTTCATTACAGGGTTGCATAATTAAGCATTTCCTGGAATCTTTCTGAGTGCGCAAAGGAAAAAGATGCATTATTTGAATTAGAGGTGTTTGTTTATTTTTTTTTTTTTAATTTTTACTTTGTAATCTAATTGAAACCCTTTGAATTAAAAACCTGTGAAGGTGACAAGCTACCACTGTGCCAAAAGATTGCACATAGATAATCCTTTGCCAGACATGAGCATATGGTGACTGATCTGTTCTTAAATCTGACAGTGGTGGCTCTGGTTTTTTTCTGTCCAAATGGACAAAGTTTGTAATCATCTAAAAGGTATTTTAATTAGCAACCAGACTAATCTATTTGAATCTCTGGTGACAAATGGATTCTTTTCTTTATATAAGATAGATACTCTCACTATATTCTATTATTTTAATACCAGTTATTCTTTCTCTTATCTGAAATTCACCCAGGCAGAATTTGTAAGCTGTGCCATCCTGTGCCATGGAAAACAATCCTGCTGTGGGGGAAGCTTTTGAAAAGCACCAATGGGAATTTAGAGCCAAACATATTCAAGGAGTTTGCTATGGTCCACCTTTGTCTTTGAAAATCTCCCCCTTGGTTCTCTGCCTAGCAGAACTGAGGTTCAAGCTCTCAGCAGGCCCTGGGCCACCATGGAAATCCATCTGCTTGTATAGCAGGAGCTCTGAATGATGACTGTGTGTCTCCGGGAATGAATTTGCCTCTTACAATGCTGTATTCATAGGCAGAGAGAGGTGGAGGGAGTTCTAAGAGTTGCGTTTTTTCATAGCCTGAAACAAAACATGGCCTCATTTGATCAGAGGAGTCATTACATAATCATCAGGCTCTAAAGCAGGACTGAGCTGGTGAAATAGCAGGGTGTTAGTTCACCTGATGCATGAAATTCACTCTTCTTTCAACAAGTAAATCAGCAGATCGTAAGCCATGTTTCTTTAGACATGGACCACAGGACTGAAGGTTCAGCAGCAGATATTTCAGTCTGCCTGTGTCCTTATGTGTTCTTTTTCAAGCTCTGGATCTACATGGATCCCAAAGACTTCTCTAATCAGCCCAGCTCATGTCCAGTGCAGTTGCAGAGCTCTCTCACCTGCACTGCAATCCCAGTGCAAACCTGCCCGTGAAGCTGATGTCTTTGTCAGAGGATACCTTGGCTCCAAGGCTATGGAGGTGCAAGAGCGTGGGGAGCATGAGCTCAGCCAGGGGGAATCTGGGAGATGAGAAGTTGAAGGATTGTTTGTGCTACTCCAGGAAATGCTTCAGCAGCCCAAACGTGGTGTTGAACTTCTGTTACCAAACGTAATCTCATTCACACTCACACAGTGGTTTCAGTAAGGAATGAAGTTTATTTACTGATTTCTGAATCACTAAAAAATTGTGTATTATGAAAATTACTCCAGAATAACATTGATGCTTTTCATGCCACCAATGCTATTTTACATTTCTCACTGACCAGTTGTGAGCTAATGTTAATAACAGTAGCTATTACCAGTTACAGAGTTCTTGCATCTCTGTCTGTATCAAGATTAAAAACAAAGGTTTTAAGGTGCTTCAGGCAAGATGGAACATGAAAAGCAAAACTTGGGAACTGTGTCTGAGGTGCTACTAGAGAGCAGTGGCGGTGCTGGAGAAGGAATTCAGGTCTCTCACCACATGCACTGAGATGTTTTTCATCAAACAATGTATAGCAAAAGGAAGAGCAAAGTACATTAGGTCAAAAATCTAATTAGTATTTCCCTCTTTAATCGCATCAGTGTATCTGGTGTGTTAAAAATTATAAACTCAATGGTTTTTTTCAAGGACATGAAGTCTTAGGTTTTCATTACTTGGGGAAGGGAGCTGCACTGTGGATGGATGGGCAGTATTTACATGAGAAAAGCTGACCTTCTGCAGCGGGGAAAAGGGAAACAATGCAGCTTCACAAGAGGGAGGTAAAGGGAGAGCAGAAGATCAGCTGGTACGGTGGAAGCTGAACAGCATTTTCATTTGCTCAACAGATTCAATCTTTTCAGTGTTCTACCCACTACTGCAGCTTCCTTTGATGCAAATAAATCCCTCCTCTGCCTCCTTTCAGAGTACAAATCTACTTTGTACATCCTCGCTTTCATTTATTTATCTGGGGGAGCTTAGCTGAGGCACAGCATCTGTGAAATTCATGCTTTCTTACTGGTAATGACTGTATCCAAAGACACGTAGGGATTAGTTGGTTTAGATAATTATTTAATAAGGTTTTTCTAAATTAGTGACAGGAGAGGGAGCAGTAAACAACCACATTAGGATTCTTATTTCTGCTTTCCATCAACATTAGAGGTAGATTATGCCAACAAAGACTAGGATTTGTTAAAACACAGTGGAAACTGTCTGGTTTGATAATGCATAGGCCTGGAACCTGACTGTAAATAAGATTTTTAAAGGCAGTTTGGCAGTCCAAACAGTGCTGTGCTAAGTGAACAGCCCTCTCTCGATCCTGACGTTTTAACAACAGCCTTGACATAATGACCAAGCACCGTGCTTCTCTGACACATCCAGCTTCTGTCTTCATCTGGTTTAAATGTCAGGCAAGCCTTACAAGACATGTATCTCTATCAGGCATTTCAGAGTGCAAGGACCTCTCGTGTCTGTTACATTCCTGTTGAGTTGGATTCACTGTTTGAATGTGATGTTTATGCAGCTGAAGCTCTTTTTGGTGAACTTCCATCAGGGTCATCCCAGACATTTGCATTTCACTCCTATTGCATCAAGGCTCCCAGCAAATGGTGGCTTTACCTCAGAACAAGCCTTTGCCTGGGTTTTGATGCCTTTAGAGAATTAGACTTGAAAGAAACTTGCAAGATATTGGCAGTTCTTATTGCACACATCCATATTTCAGTTTTATTGTGGCATCCTGCATCGTAACTGTTCTGAAATGTATGTCTGCTCTTGTCCAGCATGCACTGCCTTTGGAGTACAAATACAATCAATGTGTTGCAAATTGGGCAAATTCTAGTTTTATATCCAGAACATTAATATAAATACTTTTTAATTCTTCAACTACAAAGTAATTAATTTATCAATATCACATCAGCAGCAGTTAATTTTCATAGTCTGTTCCTCTCTTAAATATCAATATTGCTTTGATTTATTTTGTAGTCTCTTTGATGAAAACTCTTGCCATTTGACCTTTTTCAGATTGTCTGAAAACCAGAGCTCCTTCTTCAAATGAATTAATTAAATTAGGAGAAGCAAATGTCTTTTGGTCAGTTCAGGAATTGAAATGCATGGACCCAGGGACTTTTGACAAAAATGTGGAACTTCTTGGGGCAGTCTCAGGTTTTAATAGCTCCCAGCTGACTGCCTTGAAGGAAAAAGCCAAGCAGGTAACTATCCTATCTCTGAAGGAAAATTAAATCTGTAATTTGATTTGGTGTTATTGAACTATGCAGTTCTAAAATAACTGTGCTATGTCAATGTCACTACTGCCACAAGAATTTCTACGGTTTATTGGGAAAATAATGTGAGGTGGTGATAGAAGACTATTGCCCTTGCTTTAGAGTCAACAGGCAAGTAGTTCTGAGCTACTGGCAGCTGGGAAAGTGAAGTGTTCTTACTTTTGAATTGCTTTTCTGCTTGCTTCTCACTTTCCTTTCATAAATGAAAAATCAGCAAGCAGTACTAGGGGCTGGTGATTGCCCTGCTGAGAATTAAGCTTTGGCATGTTAAACTGTCTACACGGATGCTAAATATAGCTTACAGTGGGGTGAACCCAAACTGACTGAAAGGCAGCTAGTGGCTGAATAAAGCTCCTTCCACCTTCTTCTCACAGGCAGGGACAGACCCAGCAGTGAGAAATTTTAGGGAGGAAAAACCCCGCCACCATTTTGTCTTTACCAGAAGTACAGTTGGACAGAGGACTGTGCTGGGGGCAGCTCAGCCCTCTGGCTGGGTCTGGGGCATCCACAGAGCTCTGAGCAGCTCTGAGCCAGTGTGGGCTGGCAGAAAAGGCAGACTTTGCTCCATCCCTGTTGTTGCCATTGCACTTCTCCCTGGGGGTGACCTCCTCTTCCTGCTTCGTGGTTGTCTGCACCACCAGGGAACAGGAAAAATCGCAAACATATTTTTGGTTCAGCAAGGAAAAGTTCTTGGGTGCAGAAAGACAAATTGTTTTCATTGCAGAAAACTCAGAGGTGAAGAGGGTACTGGCCCCAGCTTGGCTTCAGCTTCCTGTCAGCAGCATCTGCTGGAGGTTATCTGTGCTCTGCTTCCATCTCTGCGTGGCTACTCTGTAATCCCCTTCTGTCAAAATGATCCAACATGTGAAAGTCCTTTTTAGGTTCCATCAGATCATTCTGACAGAATGAGGTTGGGAAGCATCTACAAGTTGCAGTAGGCTGCAAGTAGTACAGAGTGCAAGAGGCTTGGAGACCTGAGGGCTGTGAGCAGAGCGGGAGCAGGGGACAACATGGGCCTGGGCAGCATCTCCTTAATCCAGCAGCTCCAGCCAGGAGTGGAGCTGAGCAGGGGTTCTGGGTAAACAAGGCCAACTGTGCAATTTTTAGCAGAGAAGCTCAGCTTTTGAAACAGTGGAACTGCAGGTGCTTGAAGAGAAGTGGCACTGCCCAGATTTCAGACAGCAGATGGTGACTCTCTGCCTTGTTGCAGGAGGACAACTGCAGCAAATGTATTCTTCCCAAGTCAGCTTCCCCCTGTCAGCATGGACACAGGTGGGTAGGAAAAGGGGAAAAATGTAATCCGACAAAAAAATAAAAACAGTGCTCCCCTGACATGGGGAAACTACTATTCTTTACAGCAGTGCAACATACTGGTGTACTTAGAGAGTGATACCAGTTGTAGGGATATTGCCACAAGGTTGATACACTCACATTTCTGGCTACATTCAAAGACACACAGATCTGTAGGGCACTGGATGGCAGTATATTCTGTCTGAGTGTGTTTGTACACATTTCTGCTAGACCAAGACAGACTTCTTATATATTAATTTCAAAATACAGTGTGGTGTTACACTGAGCATGAAGCATGAGAAATGAGAGAGGACAGGCAAAGCTCCTTGAAATTATCTGCATAGATGCTGTTATGTTATTAACATCTTTGATTAAAGGTTTCATTAAGCCTGAACTACTCATTGTTCCAAACTAATTCAAAAAGTCTAGTTATCAGATTGTGTCTTAATGGAAGTAAGAAGCTTAGCTCACTTGTAAGTGGAAGGTCTCCCAGCTCTGCAGCAGTGACAGCTGTATGGATCTGTAGTCTCTAGGTAAACGAGGACAAAGGGGTGTTTCAGTTTCATGTATTGTGTTATTTATATCATTCTGCCTGAGATTTCACCCAGCACTGTCAGATAATACTATTTATGAAGTACTTCAAGTTCTGTAGTTTATGGCCTAGATCAGGAAACAGACACTTGACATTTTTGCCTGCGTGTGTTTCATGTATGTCTAAAGCTAGAGAATTAAAAGCTTTAAAATTGGGCTAATGCTTTTTACTATCTATTTTCTTTGGAAAAGATTGAAGTTTCCCAGACTTAGACCCTTTATGACATTGTAAAACCGACATAAAAGGTCTGGTGGAAACTCAGTTGGGAGGTACAAGTCCAGCAATGCATCTCTTAAACAAATCCTTAACCCGAGGGTCGTAGTTGGGAAAAGCAGCCTGGCAGCTCTGAGGCTGCTCTGTGCTGGATATGCACACTGGTGTGTGCAGCAGAGAGCCTGCAGCTCTGTGTGAGGAGTATTTAATTTCAGAGATCCAGATTCCTGAGCTCTACTTTTATATTTTATTCAGATTGTACAGCTCCATGTCTATCTGATGGTGCAAACACTATTAAGTAGGCAACAGCAGAGATGCTCTTCAGCAAATCCCCACCTGCTTTGTCCTTTCTAAGTTTTTGAACAAAACTGAAATTGTAGCTATCCTGAAAATGGAGTAAATATTTTTCTGACTCAGGGGGTAGCCCAGCCCTGGGCCTTTAGTTTTAATTTTCTAGGTGGGGTTAGCAGCACAATGTCATACTAGAAACCTGTCATGTATTCACTGACACAAAGCAGAGTCGCTGATGTACATGAGAGCTTCCAAGTGAGCATTTTTCTTTAATGTGTGCCTGACTTATTCAAGTCACTTCCTCCAGCCAAAACCCAGTGCCTTTCTGTAAAGGCAATTGGCCACATCTGGGGAGATACTGACCACTGTCTACAGTCTTCCACCATTGTCAACTAAGTGTAATTGACAGTTCTGGCCCCTGAAAATTCAGCTCTTGATGGACTTTTATTATTCTTTACTCGGGCAGGACTTTTCCTGATACCAAAATTTCCTTTGGGCTGCTCAGTGACAACTTTTCAATCATTGTGAATTTATCACAAATGAAGTTAAAAGCAGGGGAAGTTGTCAGATTAAATACATTGGTCCTGCTTTAGAAGAGCCCTTGCTTATTTCTGTGGGTTTTCTACAAAGCTTTACGAATTTAACTATAGCTTTACAAATTACTTTAAAATTACTTTTTCTATTTTAACATTGTATGAACACAGTCTAGAAATCACAACTTTAGGAACTGATGCTTTGTCTGTATTACTTGATTCTCTACTTTGTCTTTCCTTGTCAGTGACTGAGCCAGGGTGATTGGTCACAAAAGCAACTTAAAGTCAGTCCCCTGGAGTGATTGCAGCTTGGTAGGAGCCTGGGTGGTGCAGGTGCTGCTTTCTTGGCAGTATAACAGTGTGGATCTAGACACAGATTCCCATTTTTATTATTCTTAGTGGTTTTGCTCCTACGGCCACGCTTCCAGCAGTTCCTATTCTGACTCATCAACAAGTCCAAGCTGTAAAAAATGCAGCATTTTTAGATGAATTAATCATTATTGAACCTCAGAAACCTTCACAATACCTAAGCTCTGCCTTTTGTGTGCAGAGAGGAATTTTCAGGTTTTCAGACTTTTAAACCAAGGGGTTTGAGAATGGCGTATGTAGAGGAAGAGTCATAGTGATCTAACAGATATTAATGACTCTCATCTAAAGGTTTGGGGGTTGCTGCCAGACTGGAGGAGTTACCAAATCATCTCCCTGGGCCGCATTGCTCTGGCACTCACTGGACAGGAAATCACAGAGCTGGACCTGCGCTCCATCGACACCGTTTCTGTTCTTAGTCAGCAAACAGAGTGGACTCCTGCCCAGGTGAGTGAGTGAGTTACTGGTGTTCTCCTGGTGAAAGGCTCTGGATTCATGCCCTTTGGGACTCAAGGCCTGGAATTGCCTAGAAAACAGATCCAGAGATCCACACTACTCCCTGCTGCTCATCTGCTGCTGTGACCCCAGTGAAAGTGGCCAGGTAGGTCAGCACTGGGGTCTGCCTGGCTGGGGCTTCCCTGGGGAGGTGGCTGAGACAGCATCAATCACTGATTGATTAATCGGGGTTAATTGGGGTGGAGATGAGTGTGTTCTTTAGCACTTGCCCACTAAGCAGTGGAAAGAGGTCAGCAGCTCCTCTCCCACTGTCCCTGGAATAGACACTACTGCAGGGAGTACCAGCCCTTCCTAACTAAGGGGTACCAGCCCTTCCTAACTAAGGACAATCCCAGAATAGGTAGTGTGCCCCAAACCCAGCATCCATAAAGAAGCCCTTTATCAGCAAATACACTCCTCTCATGTTCCTTTCCTTGGATAACTTCTAGTTATGTTAGTGGGGCTTTCATAATGAGTTAAAAATCTTTATTTATGTATGCAATTGGCAGCATATTTCTGACTTTGTGGCCCATACCATCAGGGCTCTGGCTGCACAGATGCTGGCATGGTGGCAGTTCTGGCAGAATATCACAAATCTGTTTAATAGGTTCATGCTCTGAAGGGAGCACTTGGGAGGATTTTGTACAGAAGCAATTTGCTTTTGAGGTTTCCTGCGGTCAGGAAGAGCAGTCAATTAAAAGAGATTCACCCTGCTGAACTTCAGTTGTCTAAAACTTAGGCAGCTAGTTAAGCTAGTTATTTGAGGCTCAGCATTGTGGATAGATTAGGAAATCTTGGAAGATGCTTGTTTCTTTTGCTGGCTTTGGAGGATGCCTTGGTGACAGGCTCAAGATGGACTCAAAGTTTTTAAAGGGTTAGTTTAAAATGAGCAAAATCCTAAATTACTTTGCTTGCAAAGGCACTTTGGTACCAATATCCCATTCATATCTGAAAATTAATCCTAAACACAGGTCACCGCTCATACATGGCACTTAAACAAGACCAGTCATCCTGGGCATTAAAAATAATAAAAATTACATATTGATCCCTTTAGGTATTTCATGTTTTCTTGTAGCAATTTAACTCCAGCACCATTTCTTCTGGTGAAGGCTTTCCATGTGACCTGGCAGAAGAAGTACCGAGTGTTTTCACACCATTTGCATTTAGCGAGTGGCTGGGTAACAGTGCCCTGTTTTAGTGTCACATGTAGGTGGTGACAGTGCTCCTCCTGAAGGCCATGGCCATACACTGGGGGGGGCTCAGGATATATATTTATGCTCCATAGCTTCTGGTAAGATTTTAAGCACCTAGTAACAAACCCTTCAGTTATATTCACTGCGTTAATGCATACTATCTTACTGCTTTTGTAGGCAAGAGCTATTCTGCAAGGTTTTCTAGACGACTCTGGCCAGACCATCAGCACACTAAAAAGTTTTGATTTAGTTGGATTAGGAGCTGTTCTCTGTGCTTTGAACTCCACAGAAATCACATCCATAAGGACTGCTGAATTTAGGTACTGCATTTTATATCCAATGAAATATTTATTAGTAACTCTATTGATGAAATTTATTGTGCCATTTTTGTTCCATCAAGATTTTCAGAGCCTAAAGGACAACTTTTTACATTTTAAATGCTTTTAGAAAAGCAGAAGGCATGCAGCAGTTTTTTAAAGCACGTTCTTTTATAGTTTTCCTCTGCCGTTTATATCCCACTATTTAAGCATTGAATCAAGAAATCCAGGTTTTTGCTCAAAACCTGAAATGTCTGTATGCAACTTATGTACATATATTTTAAATTGAAAATGGATTTTACAGTCTTCTTACAGCAGGCTAAGTATATTCCAGGTCTATTTAGTACTGCATGTAATTGCAGCTTGTAATGGTGACCTTGTTGCCTTTTGCAGTGCTGCAATTGCAAGAATTGGCCTGTTGTTTTGTAGCACCCCTGTTCTGAGGCAGTTTAAGAAGATGACAGAATCTGTGTTTGGTGCTGCTACCAGCTGGAATGGCTCTGTTTTACAGGAAATTGGCACTATAGCAGGTAACAAAACTACAACTCCAGATGGTGATGGTTGAGAAGCATTGCTCTTAAGAGATGGGTTCACCTAGCTAGGGAGTTTTCTAGACTGGCAAAAGACGTTTCTTCCAGAGGGGTGTCACCTGCAGGGACAGACATCCAGAAATTTCAGAAGCACTAAGGAAAAGTCGTGGTATTCTCTGTAAGGTTCTGTAAATCTGGTCAAACAGACCTTGGGCAGCACAGCCTGAAGTTACTTGGGCCCTGTAAGTTGGAAAGGGTACATCAAGGAGAGCAAAACCAAGCAGGATTCCAGACCCAGTCACTCTTGGTGAACCAGGCTGTACTGGGAGGAGCTGTGCTCTGGCTGCCCAAGCATCCTGCCTGGAAAGAATGGGCTGCCCAGGAAAGAGCACAAGGGCAGGATTGGCCTGGAGTGATGCTTCTCCACAGTGCTCTTGCGGCCTCAGAGATCTCCTGAGCCAGAGGTCACTCCAGTTTTGTTCCTGGATTTGTTTCCCTGTTATTGTTTCACTGCACAATGAACTCTCATGATTTTTAGCATCCCCAGTGCCTGTGGCAATGACTCCCCACCATAACCACCTAAGTGGTGAAGAAGTCACTCCCATTGCATGATTATGCTCCCTAAGGGGATCAGAAGAGACTCTGAATGAGCATTCCCTAATAATATTACTTACGATTTTATAGGTTTTTATAATTCTCTTTTCCAAGATAAAGTAATTTGGGTAGAGTACATTCCATGTCAATGGCTAAGGTCAATATGATACGTAATGCTGAAATATAATGAAAGAAACAAAACATAGAAAGATCCTGCATCTCTCTATAAAACACCCTGGAATAAACAATTTATTACATATTTTTGATAAATCCTTAGAGTTTATATTACCTTAAAAATAAATTCAATATAAAGAACATTAACTGAGTTTTGTTTATATTATGTGGGTTTTTAGGTGGTTTGAATGAGGATGAATTAAAAGCTTTTGATAAAAGCTTGATGCCATATTTCCAGCCATCAGCAGTAAGACGTATACCTCCTGAAATTTTCCAAGTAAGAGCTTGATTACTAAAGAAATTACTAATTTTCTGTTGGTTTTACTCTAGTATAAGTAAACTGATTTATGGGTTTTTGGTTTTGGCAAAAAAATTTCTATGGTCTGTTAAGTGAGAGACCATTAAGGATCTGGAACATTAATGTTCAGCTGTATCACCTCTATTTGGGATGCCCATGAAATATGCTAGACAAGCTTTATTCATCCTTCAGAATGCATCCCAAAGAAAAAGCAAGTATCACAAAACAGGGAATGTATATTCCAACATTTTATTCAGATCTGTTTTTTTGTTTCTGTTTATTAACACTTGCTAGGATGCTGTAATAGCTACAGATTTCTCTGCTGACTTTGCAAGAGCTGTTTTATTAACCTAAAATCTGGCACCATTCTCCTGAGTTAGCTCTGGAAAACAGATTGTGCAGGCAGATACAGATCAGAAAGGAATTACATCTAATTACAGCAGCACTGAATGTGGACCAGAAATTAGAACAGGGATCCTGAGATCATTGCCCCTGACTTTCTTTGACTTAGTGACAAGATTAATACTCTGCCTGGACTGGTCTCTTTCAGATGCTCAGGCATTATGGACAGAGAACTAAACAGAGAGTTAACTGTGTCAGCTCCCATAAAAAAGAAAAACTCCTTGAGCCCTAACTGTTTGTGCACAGTACCACTGACAGTTCAGATAAGCCTAAAATGTCCTTACAGCAACTATTTCTTTGCAAAACAGCTTTATATCATCTTGTAGAATTTCTATCAAACAACATTTATGTTAGTAAGAGTAGTAACGATGTTACAAGAAGTGATTAACCAAAGGCAGCGTACCTCTTTGGAAGAGCGTTCTGTATTTAAAAGATTCGAAGAAGATTTTGGTTTTACACAGGTTTTTTTATGGCCTCATTTTGCAGCTGTATAAATTATTCAGGTTTTGATTTATGAAAAATTACATTGTATTATGGACTTCAAGTGAGTTAAAAAGATGTTCAATTTAAAATGTCTGAAGCTGTAGGCATTTCCATGAGTTCGCTCAGTTTAAACCAGCACACCATTTGGTAGACAATGAAAAATGGGCAAGGGTTTGCTCCATCATCTGACCTGCTTACAAGGGGAATTTTGTCTTTCCAAAGTAGAACCTGGGTGCAGAATTGTTGTAAGAAAAAGAGTTTGTTGTGTAGGAGGGTTAAAATGCATGTGACTGCAGAATGTTAACTAGAACTAAAGCAATCCAGCCCGCCCAATAATGCAGCCTTTACAAACTGGTTAATTGCTATGTGTTATAAGATAATTACTGTGAGATTATGATTACCATGTTTAATTTTTAAACTTAATATGAACAAACTGGGAAGATTTTCAATCTAAAAGAGATAATTAAATAGTGAGATTAAAGCACGGGGTCTTTTAATCTCATTGCACTACTGCTAACTATAATCAGAAGTCAAATGTTAGTTAAAGTGAGGTTGCTTGGGAGCAGATATAAGAGGAAATAAATGAAAACACACGAGGTTGCACAACACCATCAGTCTTAGAACAAATCAGAAAAGAAATGGCTGGAAAATTAAACTCCAACAATATATTGAAGAAGTGTACAATACAGTGCTAGCATAGAAAGCTTCTCAAGCTGTCAGCTCCCAGCGTTAAAGAGAAAGGTGACAGATAGATGAGTGGTCAGGGAAGCAAATGAATACAGAGGATTCTTTTAAGCTCTATTGAGCTCTTTTATAGCAACACAATGTTGAAGGCTACTGGCCCTCATTCCAAATGCGAGGCAGCGCTGACTTCTGATTCCTTACCTGCCTTCTGTAATTGACAGCCTAAACCAATTTTTCTGTCTTTTGTTCCTCCCAGGCTTTGTCCCCAGAACAAATAGCAAACCTGGGCCCTGAGAATGCGGCCATGGTTACAGGATTGCAGCGGGAGGCTCTGGATGCAGCCCAGCTCCAGAGCCTGGGGCTGGCACTGGATGGAGCCAGGCCCAGCAGCCCAGGGACACAGAGCACTGCAGGATCTCCCCAGGAGGGGCAAACCCCGGCTCTGAGCGGTGAGTGGAGCCCTGCTCCTGCCTAGGGGAAGGGCACACACCAGCGGGGTGTGAGGTCTCACAGCCTGCACCAGGATCAGGCCTCTGTTCTGAGCGTGGGTTACAGTGAATTACTAATCCACTTCTACAGTCGTGCCTCAAATCACATGCCCGACCAAGACAAACAGCCAGGAGGATGTTGGATTTACCCACAGCAAAAGGTAATGGAGGAAGACAGTCAGATGGCGTTAGCAGCTGTCTAGGAGCATTACACTGTGCTAAGCACTAGATTGTGTAAAAGGTATTCTGGAACAGTGGGCTTTTCCCTCTCCTTCTTTCCCATATTCTTTGCCTAAATTTAAGGCAGGGGTCTCCATCTCTGGACCTTCAGGTCAGAACCTTTATGAGCAGCAGAATGTTGTTTGTAGAGCTGCCAGTGGGAAAAGAGGTAGTACTGGGGTGGATTAGCGTCTTTATACACACTGTAGGACCATTGAATTGTTTTCCCTGTCATTCCCATCCTATTTGGAATTACAGCCTATTAGTACCTATACTTCTGGTTTAATCTTTTACTTCTTCATATTTCAGTTTATACTGGGCAAGTCACACTGGCAATGCCAATGGATGTGTTACAGTGAGAGAGTTTGCACATAGTCAAGACAATGTTGCGAACTTGTCCCTATCAGACAGCAAATATTGTTGCTTCCAGTGACACCAGCGAGATGTAAGCTGTTGGAGGAGAGAGAGGGAAGCCCAAAGTGCTGAGATAGGAGTAAGGGGAACTAAATTGCTGGAATTAGAGCAGACATTCCCAGGAGCACCTGGGAAATGCTCTAAGCCCTACTCCCTCTCACATATGACCTGTTCCTTCTGGAGGTCTGCCAAAGGGAGGAGTTTTCCGGGTAAAGATCACCTGAGTTCTTGAGCTTCTTGTCCATTCTTTCCCGTCTCCCTATGAAATGCTTCTCTTTGGGGCTGTGTATGTTAAACTGGAAGTGGTCTGAGATATAACTGGGGTTCAACTGTTAGAATTTACTGCACCTCTTTAGGGTGGTGTAGAGATAAAGCTTCTAGTCCTGAGCTGTGGCGTGACACTAAGAAATAAATCCTTCTGCTTTCCAGGTGCTCCTTGTTTGAGCAGCTTTGGCATCTGGCTGTGTGCTGTGTTTACACTGCACCTGCCTTGCTGAACCCTCAAGGGCTGAGCTTGAGGTAAGTTATATTTTCTGTTAGAGGTAACTTTATAAGCACAGATCACCTGTAACAGAGAAGAAGGACTCTGGGACCCTCTTCCTGCTTTCAATACAAAGATAACAATTCTTGAATAATTTTCCTGTATTACAAAGGTGTCTTGTAGCTTGGTTAGACTATCTCTGAATCTAATCAAGGGGAAAGCACTTTATCTTATCTTTATTGTAAAACCAAACATAACAAAGGTGTATTTAAAACTCCATGTAACACCAGTCAATTACTGCATTGTTATTTGGAACATGTTCTTGGTTTTACTCTGTGTTTTGCCTGTTCCAGGCTATTTATAAGATTTTATTCCACAAATACTTCTATTTAGTAGAGTATTGCCATTAACTTTCATTGGATTTTAACATTTTGACAGGCTAATATTTAAGAAGAGCATTGGTGGGCTTGAAGTTTAGATTCCAATTAGGCAAACTAAATGCTTAACTATTCTACTTAGTCTTTAATATTGCAAAACAAGACATGTCAAAAGACTTAATATTTTTCTTTGCTTTGATTTTCAGTGTCCTGGAGCTTACAACAGAGATGCTAGAGATAAAAGAGTGTCAGCTCAGCATGAACAGTAGAATCAAGAGGCTCTGAGATTCCTGAGTGCAGAGTGGTTAAATTCTTACAAGCAAGACCCGCATCTTTCATCTTGATGAGAACTATCTCCATAGCTTTACCATTAGCAAGTAACACAGCATCCCTGCAAATACTTCGAGTTTAAAAACTGGAAATGGTTTATCTGTCTCAAGAGAAAATCACTGAAATACAGGATTGTGTAGGTAGGATTAGGTAGGAACTTGACTTGTAGGTGGGACAGGTAGCAGAGGGCTGTTATTTGGAGGCTGATGTCTGATACCCACTGCTTTTTACATGGGCTAATTTGGTCACACTCTTGTGTCCTTTTGTTGGGTTTTCTTTTACTTCAAGTGTACGTTCCCTGGAGCGGGGGTATCCTTCTGTGTGGTGTAGTAGAAACTGCACTAAAAGTTACTGCTGTTGCAATAAAATAGCTTCATTTCAGGGCTGCTGGTTTAAATCCTGCTCAGACAAGAAGTGATAACAGGCTCTTAGAATTTTAGCGCCTCTACAAAATGTAGTTTCCCCATGGCTGTTTGTATTCAATCCAGAACTGTTGACACTGAGGGCATTGGCAACACTATGGATATTTCATGTGACAAAATGCACCATGGAAACCTGCTTATGTTCATCCTTTCACTCCAGGTGGGGTTGAAGTGTACTTCTGGAAATACAAAGGGGAAACTGTTCACTGAGCCTGTGCACTACTAGGGCTGCCAGTCCAGTATTTTCCACAAGACTTAGAATAAGGAATTTCTCAGAATTATAAACCATAGATATTTTTTCTGTGTTTTATCAGCATATGACTTAAGTGTCTAGTATTAGCTTCTCATGCCACACCTCAATATTTTAAACAATGGGGGGGAAAAGATATATTAAAACCCTCTGCATGTGAACATACATTTTGACATTGTTCAACATGATTTTAGACCACAAACATATGGCACAGTTTTCCATTTTGCCATTGCAAAAGTCTTATTTTGTCCAGACTAAAAAAGACAATTCATGGACTGAAAAGTTTAGCTTTTTTGTTCAGGGCTGTACTGTAGTAAATGCCCTTCAAACTGAAATTTGTGTTTCTTTATGGCAAACGTTACATCTGGCTTCTCAGCCCTGAAAGTAGAATTGATTTTTTTCTCAGGTGGGGAAGCAATAGGAGTTGGGAGGGAAGGGGAGCTGGAGGGAAGAGCCCAACTGCTGCTGGGGCAAAGTGAATGTGAGCTCTTGGTGCAGTTGGGAGTAACAGTTCCCACACAGTCCCATATATTCTGTAATTCCTGCAGCAGCAGGGGCTAACTTGATTCTCAGGGCTTTGTTATTGGCAAAGTAGGCAGTGAGAGCCGTTTCTCACCCCCTCCTTTCCCTCTCCCCCTTCAGCAATCTGCTGCTTGGGAACTGCCTTTGCCTATAACTAACCCTGGCAAGTGTGACATGATGTTATAGATAATACTAGATGCTTTAGTTCTGCATCTTATAAGCAAAGAATTATGATTGCTGCAAACTGCCTGGCACTTTTTTTTCCTAATCCTCACGGTGAGATTCCAGCTTCTCCAGCTGTGTTTCCTCTTCTGCATGTGAACAGAAGATTGAGACATATATCTAAATAGAAAGAAGTTTGTTTTATTAATCCCAGCAAACACATGCAAATGTCCACTAAAACCAAGAAATGCTTCAGTGGATCAAATGCATTATAAAGCTTTATCTGTGTTTTCACATTAGAAAGTTCTTCCTCACTCAGATGTGAAAGTACTAAAAGGTTTTTTGATTTCTAGAAATTGCCTGACTTGAATTCTGTGTGCACTTCTGAAGATGCAGAAGAGAGTTTTCATGTCAAGAAGACAGTCAGCATTTCCAGTTCAGCTGCTTAGGTCAGATACGTGACTTAGCTCTACCAAGCCCTTCAAAAATCTATAGGAGTTGAAAGTGATCTTCTTCTGTCAATATACCTGGGAGTGATTCCATTTGCAATTATGTGAGTCAGAGTTTAGCTTTTAATTGGGGCAGGAGTGAGCTCTTTGTTTTGTGCCATCTGTGCTGTAATTTCTTTCAAGCATAAGTGCTTTTATATAGCTGAACTGCTTGATTATTTATATATTTTATTAATTAAATAATTATGTAAAGAACTTTGGCATTGCATTTGTTTGGTCAAGGACTTATCTGTTTCTTACAAGAGTAGTATAAGAGGGGTAAGTGTGGAGCACTGACAATGTTGTAGTTATTTCACAGTGAGATTACATATCCTGTTTGGCTCATGAGATGGTTTGAGCAACTTGGATGGCAAGTATTATAGAAAAGCAATTTTACTCCTGCCAATATACCTCTTGTAAAGGTCACTGATGGAAAAGCCCATTCTACAAAATCTGAGATTCGTGAGACACCTCCATCAAAATTGTTGAGGCTGAATTTCTACGGGAAGAATAGATGGAAAGGAGAGAAAGACATGGAGAGCACACTTATGCATGGTATGTAATCTGTGTGGGACCTGCTGTCCATTCACAATCCTGCACACTGCCAGAGGAAACTGAAACGTGTACGCTTTTCTTCCATGAAACAAACCAGAGAACCCCTCAGTGCAGGCATCTGTCCCCTCTGCAGATGTGTACTGCATACAACACGCACATGATCACTTGCACTGGAATGCATTCATGGGAAAATGTCTCACAGTCTCTCTCTTTTTGCATGATCAGAATTCTGGAGAAGAATATACTACAGAGAAATGTGATATAAATATTTGATTCTTAAAGAAATGTTCCTGTTTGTAGATGTGGGTAACATTTGTTTAAACCAACGATAGTCAAAGGTCAAATGTAAGTTCAAGTGAGGTGCTTGGGAGAAGATGTAAGAGGAAATAAATGGCAATACAAGAGGTTGCACAACCATCAGTCTTTGAACAAATCAGAAAAGAAATGGCTGGAAAATTAAATTCCAACAATATATTGCTTAAGCTTAATTTCTCCTACATTCTTTTTAGTTCTTTTAGATCTTTGAGGAAGGTAAAAAAAAACAAACCAACAGGATTGTGCATAAATCTGCTGTTGAATATATGTCATGGTAATAATTTTATCTGCTTGTGGTGAGAACTGCAGCTCTCCTCTCCACTTGTGACTCGTCTGATGGTTGCTGGGCAGTGCCATACATCCTGTGGGAAGTACATCCAACCATCCAGCTGCTGACAGTCACAGTCTGGTGTAGATGTGGCTTCTCTGAGTGCTCTGAGCCCTGTGACAGATGACCCTGTCCAGCAGTATGCGAGAGGATCCTGTGATTGAATGTAGGATCCTTCAGGATTTAACAGAACGGAAGAAATACTTTTGTTGGTTATTATTTCACTGCCTGATACCTTTATGTTCAGTGTTCTGTTTACAAAAGAGAAAAGGGCTACTGGTTTTGGATCAGCAGGAGAGAAAATATCCCTATGACCTGGTACTGAGGTAGATGCCACATCTGTGGTATCTCTAAAGCCCTGGAAGGAAGAAAACAGCTACCCATCCACAGTGTCTGAAAAGTGTCTCTGTTAAAGCTGGTGTTCTGGCTGTTGACAGGTTTTGTATAGTGCATGGAATGTTTGACTCCCAGTGATCTCAATCTGTCACATCAGAGCTAACCAGCTCCTCAGTGTGAGGCTCCAAAGATACTGTTAAAAAAAAAAAAAAAAAAAAAAAAAGGCATTCTTCCTTAATTTTAAGAAGCCCTTTATGCCTCTGTATAATCTGCTAAAATATTCCAGAGGCAATTAAGGACTGCATGATTGCAGATTTAGCTTATCACTTCACTGCTGCGCCTAGGGATCATCGCCCCTCATTTACTTTCCAGTAACACAAATTGCCACCCCATCACATTAGGCTGGGACCTTGTCAAAGTCCCACTGGCTGTTCCCTTGGAGCAGATGTGAGACATTGCTCAAGGTGTGCCAGCCAACCCCGTGCCCCTGGGGCTAAGGGAGAGGCCTGACTCACTCCAATAACACGGGGAGCAAGGACTCAGCAGTCACCTGGAATGTGTCACTTGAGCAGTACCTGGCCATGGTGCACCCTTGGTATTTTGGCTCAGGCTGTGTTGTGGTTATAGATACCACACACTGCTTCCCAGTGGGACACTGCCAATTTCCCCACGGCAGTCGAGGAACACTGCAGCCATCAAATTCTGTCATAGACTGTTCTTCTTAGAAGTAAAAATCAAATTTCAAATAATCTCTTCCTCTCTCTCTCTCTCTTTTTTTTTTCTTTTTTTTTTTTTTTTTTTTTTCCCTTCTTTTCTCTAAAAGGTTGGTATTCCAGGCTGGTACACAACTTTAAGCAATGGGATCTCATTATTTTAGTGAAAATATTTACATGTTTTTGATAAGTTTGTGGGGGTTTTTGGTGTGTGTGTGTCGGGTTGGTGAGGTTTTTTAGGTTTGGTTTGGTTTTTTGTTTTGTTTTATTTTAAGCAAGATCTGTATGCATAGGATAAGGAGAGCTAAGAACCTTATAGTCCTTATTAGTAAAATATTCTCATCTGTGCCACATGATATGGGACAGTCCTGGGGACTGTTTACTCCAGTGCTGTTGGAGGGGAGGGATCTGACTTCCTTTTCCAGTAAGGCAGGAGAGAAACTGGATAGAAAAGACAGGTGCAAAGAATAAAGAAAAACTCCACTGTAAGTTAAATTTCTTTTATTTTACCCCAGAACATCTGGAATTGCTCCTCAGAAAGAGTATTTTGTATGTTGTCATACAGCATGCTGTTGGAAAGTGCAGATAAATGACAAACCTGTCAGAGAGCAAAGCATGAAATTATGTGTGCTACCCAGGTATCCATAATTTCATAATTTAGTTAAGACTGTGATCCATCAAACCATCAATCTACTCAGTCCTTACACAGAGAAATTATGAGACTAACTCAAAGACCCCACCAGACCTTGCCTGGCATCAGGACACGTAGGAGTTTTGCCTCATAGGATATTTTTACCAAAATTCACATCTGGTTCTTTATTTGTACCCAAAAATAGATAGCCACAAAAAGTATTGCATTTTTTCTGCAATGAGCAGAAAGCAACCAATCTGTCTCTTCCTGCCCCTTTCTGTTCAGCATCAGTCTGCTTTTCCAATCCGGATTAATGAGAGGATTTTCTTGCCCTCATGATGCAGGAACACAGGCATGTTCAGAGCTCACAGTCCAAGTGACTGAACATTGAAGTATTAACTAGAGGAATTGCGATTGATGGAGTTCTTGCTTTGCTGGCAACAGTATAGCATTTATCTTCTAATGTTTTAGCTGGTATAATTAGCCTTACAAATACTTAACAACATCTCAATATCTATAAACTTCTCTCTGAGGGACAAAGAGAAAGAGAAGCCAAAAGTAAATTTCTGCAGGAGAAATATGAAAACAGTGGAAAATGCTAATCTGTTACAGATAACAGCAGGGGAAAATTTTCTGGTCCTGCTTTCCTCAATAATTTTTAACCATTGTATATGGAAGTGAACTGTATTGATTTATCGAAGAATAGCCATTGCTAGAGTTAAAATCCCATTGGTTTGATGCACAAGCTGAAACTGCCCTAGGTCATCTTTAACTGGGGCCTGGCATGTTTCAACATTTAATCAGATGTCAGAAAACAACTTAGATCATAAACAAGTTCTGAATATATACGGCATGGACTGAGGAGGGGGTTGAGAGAATGGATGTCAGCTCTCTGCCTTTAATGTATCTATTAAATAGATTCCAGATATGCATCTGTCAGTGTTTTTGTTAGCTACTTTTATCTCAGTATTCACCCTTTCAGAATTGTTGAGATCTGGCATATTAAATCTGTGCATATTTCAGTCAAGCCTGTGTCAAACAGGCTGGTCCAGCCCCTGCTCGGAGACATGTCTATGTTTTCAGACCTCACACATGTGTGCAGTGATAGAAGGGCCTCAGCACTGCAGCTGCTGATGTTATAGTTATGAATTTTCACTTTCTCCCCTCCTGTTGCAGTTGGAACCGCAGATTTGGAGTGTTCTGCCAACTGCTGTTGTCTTCAGTACAAATTCTCCCACTACTATATTTGGGGTTTTAACACGTATCTTCAAGTAGGCAGCTCACTGATGGTTACATCAAACATCATTTGATGCCAAAAAATTATTCAGTATCTGTTTAAAATAATTATTCTGTTAGAGTTCAGATCTATAAAACTTCAAATGCAATATACAACCTCTTCTCTTAGGAAGTGATAAGAGATACCATGGAACTTGTCAAGGAGTTGTACTGCTGTCCTTGTAAACACGGTGTTGTAAGAGGACAGGCTTTGATTCTAATCTCTGAAAATAAGTAAATTTGGTTTTGTCACACTGTGGGTACTTACTAAAAAGTCAATAGTAGGTACTAATCAGTTCTCTCTTCTCAAGATTATGTAAACTCTTTAATGATTTCAGTGTTTGTACCACATTTTAAACAGAAAAATTAAAAGATAGTAGTTAGGATCCTTTTCATAAATTTCAAACAATCCATAACTTTCCGCTGTGTGAATTTTTCAATGTATCATTCTGTAACAGTAAAGTTCTTACATTATTTCCTCAAACAGGGTGTGAAACAATGTAAACTAAGATTTTAAAGAAATGAGCTACCCAGCAAAGCACCACTATTTTACCTGGAATAACCTGTTACTTTCTACAGCCAATGGAAATCCTATTCCTGGGCAGCTATTCCTATTTTTCTTTGCTATTTGTTTGGATTGTTGATTTTTTTTTAACAGAGAACATTGGAGAATTATTAAGAGGAGATGCCTCTTTTGAACTGCCCACTGAACTTTGCTGTCATGTCCTGTTTTAGGGATTAAGGACTCTGAAGAGGCAGCATGCTCAGTGTGTGATTATTGAAGAAATAACTGCTCTTTTTTTCTTGGAAGTTTACACAGAATCACAGAATTGTTAGTGTTGGAAGGGACATCTGGAGAATACCCAGTACAACCTTCCTGCCAAGGCAGAGTCACCTAGAGCAGTGACACAGGAACATGTCCAGGTGAGTTTGGAATGTCTCCAGGGAAGGAGAATCCCTAACTGTCCTAAAGAGCCTGTCCCAGTGTTCTGCAGCCCACAATGTAAAAAAAGTTCTTCTTTGTGTTGAGGAGAAACTTGTGTTTTAGTTTATGGCCATTGCTCCCTGTGCTGTCACTGGGCACCACTGAAGAGTCTGGCACCATCCTGGCACAGGCTGCCCCGAGAAGCTCTTGCTGCTCCAGCCCTGGAAGTGTTCCAGGCCAGGCTGGATGGGATCCTGAGCACCCTGGTCCAGTGAGTGGCATCCCTGCCCATGGCAGCGGGCACAACGAGATGATCCCTAAGGACCCTTCCCTCCCAAACCGTTTTGTGATTCCATGATTCTGTGACCCTCTTAGCACCCATCTTTAAGCTATTTATATGTATTGGTGAGATTCCCCCTCAATCTTCTCCAGACCAACAAGGCCCAGCCCTCAGAGTCTCTCCTAAGAGAGACATTTCAGACGCCTCAGCACCTTTATGGCCTCCGCTGGACCCTGTCTAGTAGCTGAGGTAGATTGGCCTACAAAACATAACAAACCAGACATATAATATATATTCCCTATTTTATGTATATATACAGATCGGCTGCTCGGCCGCCCCAAAGGCTGAGCCCCGCGGCCGCTGCCCTCCGCCCGCCCGAGCCCGCGGCTGCCGGGGCGGCCCCGCCGTGAGGGCGGCGCGGGGCGGGGCGGGCGCTCCCCCGCTTCCCGGCGTGCACCGGCGCGGGGCTGCCTGGCCACGTCCCCGGGCCACGTCGCTCGGTGCCCGCTGAGCTTGCGCCATCTTCGCTCCCCGGCTCCGGCTGCGCCGCCGCCTCTGCCGCCGCCATGAACATCTTCCGCCTCACCGGGGACCTGTCCCACCTGGCGGCCATCATCATCCTGCTGCTCAAGATCTGGAAGAGCCGCTCCTGCGCGGGTGCGTGCGGAGGCCGCGGGGCGGGACTGGCCGGGCGGCTCCGGGCCGCGGAGCCCCGCGGGAGCCTCGCCGGGGCCGGGCGGCATCGCCCCGAGCTCGCCGCGGCCGCGGGGTGCTGCGATCGCCCCCGAAGGACCGCGCCCCGGGGAGAGCCCAGCGAGCCGCGCGGGGGGGGGGTCCCGCCTGTCTCACTGACAAGGGAGGCGGCCCTGGGGAAGCGGGGAAAGGCGAGGAGGGCATTGACCCCGCTGGGGCGCCCCCGAGGGCCCCCGGGGCGGGCGGGCAGAACTCGGCCCCGTGAAAAGGGACGGTCGCTCCCGTCCGCGCAGGGGAGGGGGTTCTGCCCTCCTCCTGACCTCCCCGCAACTCGGCCCCCTCCAAATCCAGCGCTGGCGAAGCGGGTGAGCAGCCGGGAGAGGGGGAAGGAAGAGGCGCATCCCCTCTCCGGGGTGGGGGTGTGCCGGCGGGAAGTGCCATTCTCTGAAAGGTGTAGTGGTTGCCATTATTTGTACTTTAATCGCTGTGCACCGGCGCTCCGGCTTGTGTCCGGGAGGGTCGCTCCTTCCTTACGTAACTGCCCGGCGGCAGGCGAATGAATGGGGAGGCCGGTTTGGAGGGGGTGGGAGAAGGAATTCGTCCCCCGCGGGGCAGGCAGCCGCCCTCCCTTCATCCTCCATCCCTTCTCTCGCCTGCCCTGGCCGCGCCCGATCCCCGTGCCGCCGGTGTACGCGGCAGCCCCGGGTTTGGTGCCCGCGCCGCTGCCTCGCGGTTCGCAGGCTCTGAAGTTTCCTCGCTCTCCCCTTCCCTCCGCGGCGGCCTCACGCTGCCCCTCTCCTTCGCTTTTGTGCAGGAATCGAACTGTGTGTTCGTGCGGCTGTTAGGGCTGGTGGTGGGTTTGCTGTCGGCCGGGCCAGCTTGCAGTAGGAAGCGGTAGGAGGGAGATTCCCGGCGGGAGCCGCGGGCCTGTGTGACGTGGCAGCGGGAGCTGCGCCGGGTCCCGGCCGGGCGAACCCCGCTCCGCCGCCCCCCGCTGCCGCTTCCCCCCCTTTCGGAACGGGCGTGCTCCAGTTCCTTGTGCCGTGGTTCGCTTTCCCCCTTCGGCTGTACGGTGTGGTGGTTGGAGGGAATTGCAGGCAGTTCCCATAACTGCAGCATAGCTGGTTTCTTTCAGAAAACCGGGAGTTGTCATTCAAAATGGGCATTTCCGTGCGATGTTGAGCGGACCACCCGCCCCGGGAATACCGGTTTGGTTGTGCACGGGAATTTGACTGTGCGCTTGACTTTGCCTTCTCTCCACTGAGCTCCTCCTTCTTTAGTGAGGGCGATTGTTCTTGAAATCAGTTTACCGTGTGTTGATGATACTATTCAAATACTGGGTTAGCACTGTTGAACAGACGTATCTGTAAAGTTTTTAGTTAAAAGCATGAAGAATTAGTTTAAGTTGCAACCTGAAATAACTGAGAATGGGGAAATGAAAGAGATTCACATTACAGGTAGGGGGAAGTACAGATTCTCTATGTTGTCATGTCCAATCACTGGCTGTTCGCTTGGTAGCACAAAAAAAAAAAGAGTAAATGAATAGTTTTGTTTTTTAAAATGAGACTAATAGCTTTGGCATGAAACAGACTTAAAGTAAGAATTGTTCCTAACTTTACAAAAGAGGTCAAGCAAGTGACTCCATGGCCCACATGCAGCGGCAGTGCAGAGCTATTGTTCCTGATGAACTTACCTGGCTCAGGCTCTAGTGCATCACGGCAATCCTGCCTGATCTGGCAGGAGAGGGCCTTACCTCCTCCTGCTCTTGTGTAGAGTTTTGTCCTGTGTTTGAGAAATGCAGTTGAGGTTATAAACAGCAGGAGGTATAATGATCTAAAAGCAGAATATAATTTTCTGGGTGAAGAATGAAAATGAGAAATTCTGTTGCAAGGCTGAAATTCAGATAGGGTTTGAGCCAAGAGATTCTTAAGTGACCTTTGGATGTGAGATTATTTACACAGTATAGTACAATGTGACCTGGTCCCATCTTTCTGCTTAAAGAGTGACCTGATGTTGCTTTCCTTAAGCCAGTTGTGATTGAGAATCTCTACTATTAGGGGTTTGTTCATAAGAAAGCAGCCTCACACCAATCATTGGTACAGCTTTTTCCAAGACAGAAAAGTAAACAGGCCTGTATCACATAGGTGATACAGCTCTCCCCTTTCCCAAATTAGCCATCATTCCTGGACACAAACACACATGCATGAGCTCTTTCAGTAGAAAATATTTGCTTAATTCATTTTCCCAGGGAAAAAAAAAAAAAAGGCAGGGACGTGTTTGTCAGGGGTTGTGTCTTTGGTGTCTTCTAGCTCTGCCTGAGTCCTCAGGAGTAAATCCAGATTCGTGTTGCTGCTGTGAGGTTGGTGTCTGGGGCCTGACAAGTTTGTCTAGAATGAGAAGACTATGAGTACCTCAAAGGAACACAAGCAAAGAATTTTATTTTTGGGGCTCTACTCTGTTCCTCCTAGTGGTTCATTGTTGTCAGTTGAGGTTTCTATTGATGAAACCTTTGTAAATATATATTTGCATATGTTTGTAAAGTCATACATGACAATATAAGTAGTTACCAGTTAATGTTGAGCAGCTACAAAGAGCCTCTTATTAGAGGGCTTTCTGCCATTTCTTTACATTGTATGGTTATTAGAGCCATTTATAAATTAAATAATCTTATACCTCGTGGTTATTGGTGACTAAGGAAACACGGGCAAACCAGCTGCTACTTTACTGTGTACTTTTGAAGCATTAGAGGCTTTGAAAATAAATAAGGGGCTTCTAACTGCTGGCTGAACTGCAGGCTGTGATCCATGAAGAGCTGGCAAACCACATGGTGCCGACTCCGCTCTTCTGGTTGCATCTGTGTGTGTCTGAGGCCTTTGTTCCAGGGGAACTCGGAGGCCTGTAAAAGCAGCTGGAAATCAGGGAGACAGCCTGTGCACCTCTGCTGCAACCTGCTGGTTTTTGAAGACTCACAGTCCCCATTTTCTTTCTTAAGAGGTGACTCCTCTAATTGAAGAAGGTAGGTAAGGCTAGGATCATCTGCACTTGGCAGCAGTCTGTGTTTGCAGTGTTCAAGAAACTTAATTTTTTTTTTTTTTCTTATTTAGTCAATAGGTTGAAAAGAGAACAAGGGGAAAGCAAATCAAACCGTGACTTCAGAATTTTAGAGCTGACAGGGAAGCAATTTTTTTGCATGTCTGGTTGTTAGAGTTTCCAAATTTAGAATTTGGAAAAATGTTTGCCCCTCAAAATAACAGTTCAAAAATCATTAGGAAGAGCCATGGAGAATGTAGTAGGTAACTCCATTATTGACATCATGTCATAATTGGGAAATTCATGAGACTTGAGGAATCCTGTGCTTTCAAATATTGTCCTGTTCCGACTGTATTTTCTTACCCATTTCAAGTAAAATTACATTGTTTGCAGTGCAAATTACTGCCTGAAAATTAATTTGCCTTTCTCTGTGTCATTTATCAAGTGTTAAAGGTGACCTGCAGTTGCAGTGCTGTCAAATTATATGCTGTATACTCTAAAAAAGTAGTGTAGATAGTAAATGTGTAGTACTTTTGCTAGGTAATGTAGCTGTAGCTCAATTTTATGTGTCTATTGTGGGCCAGATAATATGCTAAGATGAAGACTTCTGACAGTACTTTGCCATAGGCTGCTGCTAATTTGTCTGTATTTTCTCAATAACTGTTGCTTTAGGTAGCTCTGAAATTTTTTCTCTCTCTTTGAAGGAAAGTATTCTCTTTCTCAGTTGGAAAATTTGTCTTTAAAATTAGGTTGGGTTTTTAAATTGGAAGCACAGGAGTCTTAATGCTGGTACTTGTTAGCGGGACCAAAGAAGTTGTGGTTCTGTGGCTGATGTGGACTTGGTACCAAACTGAACTGCTTAATTTTTAAAAGTCTGTGAAGTTTCCATGGCAAAGTATGGATTGACCTTCCTTAGAAGAACTTTTGTTTGTAGGTTTTATGGCTGTGATGTGCAGTTCCTAGTTGGTCAGTGCTGTACATATTCCATAGCTCAGTGCCTCTGCTCCTACCTGTTATTCCTTACCTGACTCACCACAGCGAAGTGAAGTTGATAAGAAAGTACTACAGTTTCAGCTCTGCCCTCCTGCCTGGCTTTGAAAATCACCCAAATTAAAGTTTCATGCCATGGCTTTCAGCCAGACTGGAGCACAGAAGTTGAAGGAGTTTTTCCACGTGTGAGGATGAAACAAAATGGAGAGGTTTGGCTCTTCCAAATTTGAGCCCAGAGCTTTAGAAGACAAAGAAACAATTTTATTTAGTTCAAGAACTAAGTAACGTTTGTAGGAGTCAAAGGACAGGGAGAAGGATGAGCATAACATCATGGAAACCTCAGTGTGTTGCAGTTGCCAGCCATGAGCTGGGGTCAGGGCTGTAACACATACATTGATACAGTTCCTAAGGTTTTGAAATGCATCAAAGTCCTACGAGTCTTTACCTGTTGTTCTTTCACCCTGTTTTTGCTCTTGGTTTAGATGTTTCTCCCAGTTTGTCTGTCCCTTCATAGGCCTTTGGTTTACAATTTAAACCTTGCTTAGTCTAGTCTAGCTTACTTTACTTGAAAATTAGTTTAATCTTGAGTTGGGGGGCGGTTTCAGGATTTCACAACTATTCTAAAGATTCAAAAATCGTTGAGAATATTGAAAGCCTTAATAAAAATTACAACTTAGGGGTCAAAGAGGTGAGACTGCAATGGCTTAGAAGAATTTATCAAGTATATTGTATGTATTTATGGCAGTATATCCAGATCCAAATTTATAGCTGTTATCAATAATTAATATCTCTTATATGCTGGTTTTATTTTTTTTTTCTTTTTTTGCTGTTCCCAGTTATTTGCTAAAAGAAAATAGCATGCTAAATAATTTAGCCTAATTATATCCTGTAGTATGATGCTGTTCTGTAATCTGTCCAGGTGGATTTCTTTGTCCTGTGGATTCTGACCTTAGGACAACTTTGCTTGCTGGAAGGTTTTGTTGGCAAGTTGTGATGATGCCAGCAAGCACACCTGGGATGAGCCCAGAGTGCTGCTTCAGCTGGCTGTGCAATGCGGTTGTAGTTCAAGAAATGTCAAATGTATTTTTTTCCTAAACTTTGGGAGGTGGTTTGTTTGTGGGTTCTGTGATTTTATTTTTTTTTTGGTGGGGGGTGTTTTGTTTGTGATACTTGCATCTTGTGTTTTACAGCTTTACAGCCTGCAGGTTTTGAGGTGGTTTATGTTCCCTGTACTGTACTTGGGCCGTTCTGTAGGTGGCACATCAGGCTCACCTTGCAGACATATGAAAGTTGCAAGCACATCCCTTTCTAGTTGTTACTGTTTCCGTCATTCTTGTACTTTATAGGCTGAATTCCTTTATCTGGAGCAGTTTATTCCATGTTCCTTAAGCTGGAGTGAAAAAGGACTTGAACAGCCATAGCAGATTGTCTTCTCCTAATTGCTTTATGGCACTGTTAATAAAAGCCTTTCTAGAAATATCTCTGTATAAACAGGACAAGGATTTTCAACCTTTCATCATAACCCTCTCCTACAGAGTATTTTTCCCTCTTGTTTTTTGAACAAGACTTGCATGCTTAGCTGAACAGATTCAATTATTTTCGCCCTGGATGACTGAAAACAAGAATAATTGGAATAACAAGACAGAGGCACAGAGTAGGTTGTTTTGTCCCCCTGCTGTGACACACCACCACATCAGTACTATGGAGCGATGCTTCACCTCAGTTTTTGGAAGCTTTTAGTGACTGATTGTGCAAAGCTTTTATGCTTCTAAGTGTGCTCTAGTGCCTGAAGTACAAACAAACATTTTGACATTGGAGCTTTGACCTAGAATCAAAAGTTGCTTTGAAGATGCAGTGTAGATGTCTGACATTTTAACTCACTTCTCTCTCTTTTTAAAATTTTGTTTTAGTACATAATAACAAAGTGGGTTTGATTGTTTGATGTTTTTCTCACTATGTGGCCGATTGAGTCCATGAATTGAATTGCCTTATGTTTTAAAATCTATGTATTCCTCTAAAATCCCATTATTGGTGCCAGCAGACCACCTGCTTGTCACTGGGTCTGTTCTGTCTATTGCCCTTGTACCTTTGCAGCTATTCAGCATTTAAAGATTGTACTGAGGCATGTGGCAGCGCTCAGAACTCAAAGCTAATGCAGCCTTGCCCAGTGATAGTTCAGAACAGGTAGCTTGCAGGTGATATTTTTGGAGATGACACTACCTGCTGTGAGTAACTTCTAAACCTCGTGTAGTGCCAGCACCTCCTCCAGTACAGGGTAACTTATCTTCACACTGCTGAGCTATATGGGCTTAGAATTCTGTTTGTACAGTTTGGGAACTTGAATTTTGTTCTAATTTTGTGATCAACTTGATTAAAAATGAAGGATATATCCTTTCTCATCCTGGTCATCAAATGTTTCAAAGCACCTCATCACTTTCTGAATGATTAATTATTTCCTTTATCACTTTAGGTATTTCTGGAAAAAGCCAGCTTCTGTTTGCACTGGTCTTCACTACCCGTTACCTGGACCTCTTCACTTCATTCATTTCATTGTATAACACATCTATGAAGGTAGAGTATACTGAAGAGTTAGAAAATCTAGTGAGATTGCATGCAGAGTGCATAATTTCATTAACAAAAGCCATTTTTAATGGCCCACTGCACCGAAGTTCTAGATGGGCTTTGGATAAAGAATGTGGAAGATGGACTCAAAATTCTACTTATTTTCTGCACTCTACATGCAATTTTTAAAAAAAACTGTTTATATCAGGACTGTGACATTTAGAACAAATGGCATTTTATTTTTTGAAAAGACAAGCTTTTGGATAAACAATTCAAATTGTATTTCTCAATTGAGACATTAAAGCTCAAGTAAATCTCTTTTTATTCACTACAAGGTAAATTAGTATTCAGAATGCACTGCCAGAATTGCAGCTACTGTCTGGTCAGAGGCTGATCAAAAGTTGACCAGAGTAAGCTCTAAGGAATGTAGCTTCTGTGAATTACAGCTCTGTCACTTCCTACTGAATGTCAGTGAGCCTGAATTTGAGTTTGTTACTTACTCATTCCTGCAATTTCTGGTGCTGAGTACAAGAAAATAAAGCAATATTATGTTTGTGTTCTTTTAATCCAATTCCTTTATTATTTTCTTGATGCTTTTCAGGCTTTAATTTAGTGGTAGTACAACTTTGCCAAGAAGAAAGACTAAAATAATAAATACCACAAAATGTACGGATGAATTAAGGAAATAATACTGTAAAATAAAATATTGTGTCTTAAACTCACACTTGCTTTCCGACAAGTGAAATGTGTATGCTTAAGTTTTAATATTAGCAGTATAGATTAAGAGCTGTGGGTTAGATACAATATTCTTGAAGCAGAAGCTTTTTCCATATGTAATTTCTGATTGGAAGGTACCATTAGGTGCACTGAAGGAGCAAATTAGGGCAGTTTCGCCATTTATTTGTTTATTGATTGTGATTCAGGACCATGACCACATCTTTGTTCTACAGCTCTCCTAACCTGAAAAGAAATGAATGTGGAAGTGCTGACTTCCAAAATGGTAGTCTCTAGTTCACTTTCAAAGGTTGCTGCTCAGAAAGACTGTTGAATATAATTGTCTTTTCAGCCCATTATTGTAGTGTCAAGATGAAGCTGCTTGAGTGTCCCAACACAATTTTGTGTCATATTTATATGTATAGGAATATATAATGTTGTTACATTATGTAACAGCATAATGTTACTGTGTAATGTATGTACACAGTTGTTGAGAATACTTGAGAGGACTTTAGTTGAGAAATCGAGAGTTGGGATTCTTGAGATGAAGCAATCTGTAATATTAGAAATTTGGGTTCATTTACACTTTCTTAGTGTCTTCTGTGACCATACCTGCTGTGATTAGTTATACCCACAGTAAAGGTTCCCTGTATCCTGTCCTGTGGTTCTTTATCTCCACTCTGCCAGGTGCTCTTGTAGCAGAGCCTTTAGATTCTGAGCTCCTTAATACAGTATTTGTGAGCAGAGCATTTAATGATGAATAGCATCTGCAAACAGTGGGATTTTTAATCTGTTACTTCTCCATTGCAGAGAACCCTTTTTTAATGTGATAAATGGTTTGGAACATTTAATCTTTGTGGTGAAACTGCCAGAAGCTAAAATATTTATCTAGTCTGCTGTACTGTGTTGACTCCAGGGCAATAATCTCTGTCCTGATGATGGCAGATTGACCTTTAGAAAGTCTTAGATTGTCTCTAGTTCTGTTTTCTCACCTGTAAAATGAAGCTTTTTCCTTATTGCACAGGGAAGCTATAAAGTCTGCTGTGCTATAACCATTCAGAATGGGTAGACATCAGTTCAAATTGAATTCTAGTTCATTGCTTCTCTCAGTCTCTTAGTCTTGCAGGTCTTGTGGCCTGTTGATTGGTGAAGAACAGTGTCCAGTTGCCACTCTTCAGATTTTAGAGATGTTTAAGTTCCAAAGCAAATCAGCTAACCTGTGATATGTTAAATGGTTGTCTGAATGGGGCTTATTGGGTATTTTTTGATTACCACATGAGCCACACCATGCTGGGCTTTTTGAATTTAGAAAGGCTCCTTTGATTATTAACGTATAGACACCTGCACATTTTTAACTTAAATATTGGGGGGCCGTGCTTCCCCTGCAGTTGCAGAACGTGTATTCCTTCTCCAGTCACTTCCTTAGTTCTGGAAAGGGTCTTCACCCTTGGGCAGTCCCTTCAACCATGAGCATGTGATGCCTTTAAAGCAACAAAACCAGTAGAGCCCAGAATCGCTCATTTTGACTTATTACTCTGTTGACAAAAGTTAAGCACCACCAACAGCCCGCAAAACCACGTAAGCAATGCAAAGAATCAAAAGAGACCACACTTACTCCTCTTAGTGCTTATTCAGGGGGTGTGATTTAATCCTGGAACCGCTGTGGATTGTTTTGGGGTTGTTTCTTTCCTTGTCCTCAGCTTATCTACATCGCTTGCTCGTACGCCACCGTGTACCTGATCTACATGAAGTTCAAGGCCACCTACGATGGAAACCATGACACCTTCCGAGTGGAGTTTCTGATAGTTCCTGTTGGTGGGCTCTCTTTTCTTGTCAATCATGACTTCTCTCCCCTGGAGGTGAGTTGATTGTGGGCAGGAAATGATTTTTTTTTTCCGCTAAAATACTTGAAATGTGAGGATGAGCATTTTTAGCCTGACCAGTGAATGGTTGAAGGGTGTTTGTGTTTAGTAGGTTCATGCTAATCCTTTCCTCGAGGAATCTGTGTGGTGCAGATGTCTGTGCAAATTTAAGGCACCTCAGAAGACCAGCGTTGTTATCAGCATTGATTATTTTACTAAGCAGAACACTGTGTTTTTCCTAGTACACTTTAACGGCTGTATTAATTCTGAATCCTTTTGTTCGGTTTGTTAAAGAAAGAAATCCCCAGGAATGCAGTTTGTGAATAGTTGGTGCCACCTGGTGAAAACAAAAGGAATGATACTCCTACTTAATTTTTACAGAATTGCAAATAGTCTAGACTATTAAAAAGGATTGCTATGTATTTAATTGCAGAAAAAATATATTTAAAATGTAATTATAGAGAGTTCAAACAGGTAATTTTTCCTACAAAATAGAGAGTAACTTTAGATGGTTGTCTTATGTGGACTGAGCTGCATTTTTATATTGGGATTAATATTACAGAATAAGGGAATTTGAATTGCAACACTTTGAGCCATATATTTTTTTTCTTTGTTAACTCCCTCTTTAAGCAAATAGATAAAAAAATGGAAGAACATTTGGGGGGAAAAGGGTCTTCATCTTCCCTTCAGCTTTCACAGCATGGACTCTGTTAGCTGCATTTCATGGTGGTATGAACTGGATGCACACAAGTTCCCTCACAGGTAAACCCGTGTGTGCCAGATCAGCAGAGAGCTGGGTTGGAGAGTGCTGTCTGCCAGGAGAGTTCCCTCCTCCCATCCTCTGGTTGATTAGGAAGCTTTCACTTAAGTTTTTCCTGTACCAGGGCAAGTTGGCCAAAATACTGTACCTGTATGAATAAGTATTCATCCATAACATTATTAGAGAGTAAAGAGTCAAGCCAAGACAAATGTTTTCTGTCCTGCTGTTATCAGTAAGGCAGTGTTTTTTTCCTTTCAGATACTGTGGACCTTCTCCATCTATCTTGAATCAGTTGCTATTCTCCCTCAACTTTTTATGATCAGCAAAACTGGTGAAGCAGAGACCATCACTACTCACTATCTTTTCTTCTTGGGTCTGTACCGTGCCTTGTACTTAGTCAACTGGATTTGGCGCTACTACTTTGAGGGATTTTTTGACCTCATAGCTGTTGTTGCTGGCGTGGTCCAGACCGTTCTGTACTGTGACTTCTTCTATTTGTATGTTACAAAAGGTAAGTAATGCAAAAACTTCCAGCTTCAGGTTGTGGAATGTAGCTGTTAACAGGTGCATAGGGATTTGCTACATCAGCGTTATGAGCTCATTAATTCTGTGTGCAAATTAGTTCTGAAATACCCTTAATTTATCAAGTACACTTTCTGCTAGTGTGGGGCATTTCTGAGGATTTTTTTGGGGTATGTGTAAATGGTCTAATGATGAACTTTTGGAAAAACTTAAGTATGGCTAAATGTATCTTGCTGTTGCCTTCCATGGATGAGCATGATCCTGCTGCTGCCCCTGACCATGTACACTGTTATGTGCAGATCCCGTGCTTACAGACACCTTTCTCAGCAGTTTAAATACCATTAGAGTTTGAAAGTGGTTTGGATGTTTCTGTTTATGTTAAGAAGCAGACACTTCTGCTGGGTGCATTAATAATTCTGCCCTTATTCACATTTCAGCTTCCATCGTGTAACCACAAAGCTGCATGGGGCTGTGTTATTTTAGTCACAATTCTTAGGAGGCTGTGGTGAGGGGCTAGTATGTCCTGTGAGATGAAAAGTGGGAACTCCAGGACATCACAAGAGGGCAAGGTTAGAATTGTTAATTCTAGTTTTACCAATATGTATTGAAGAGAGAAGCAGCCTGGGGAGGACTGTCTGCAGTGCACCTATTTGGTCCCTTTGACATTTTAGCAGTTTGTGCTTCTCCTGCATCACAACTTTGTTTTGCTGACTGTTTTCTTTCCCACTTTTCCTTGCAGTTCTCAAGGGAAAGAAGCTCAGTTTGCCAGCGTAAGTGCCAAAACGTCACCAGCATCTGTCCTTTTGGATGCTTGGACAGAACAATCCTTATCACAAGCAAAGGTGAAGATGCTTGAGACAGAAAGTCAGAAACACAGCTCTTTATAGTGCAGGTAGTCATCAGCGGCTCTGTAAGAACGGAGGAAAAACAACCAGCAGATTTCTGTTTGATGCATCTTGCCTTTATCTTTTTTATTACTATGTATAAAGATTTTTTACATAAAGAAACTTATACTGTATTAATAAATTCAGTGTATGGTTTCAATTGGAATAGTTCCAAAAGTGAGATTTTGTGAGATTGTTTATGACCAGGAACAAGTGCAAACGTTTTTTTTTAATTTTCAAGATTTTCTTTGAAATGACTGATTTTTTTTCTTTTTTTTTTTTTTTTTTTTTTTTTTTTTTTTCAGTGCACAAATACGTGCATCCTTGATGGATGGTAGTCATCTGTTCTTTCCCTTTGATTCAGTTTTCATTCCACTATATTTATTTTTTTTCCAAAAGGCGAATATATGTCAACTCTAAATCTGAAACCACCAATGTTTGATGTGATGTGCTGGTGCCCAGTCTTTGTGCCATCTGCTGACATGGAGTTCCTTATTCAAAATATGTGTTGGTGCTAGAAGGGGAACTGTCACATTTTGTAGTTGTTCCCCTTCTAAAACAGACTGACGGCAAGAGGGCAGTGAGGAAATCGCTTGAGGCCAGGAGGACGGGCTCATTCCTGTTCTGCCACGATGTCTAGGAAGGTGATCCCAATAATGAAAGCACTTGGCAGCCCAGGTTGTGAGGGGTAAGAGATGCGATTGTGTTAATTAGTGGCAAATGTTTGTGACTGTTGTTTGTTCAGGAAGAGACGGTTAAATATCTCGGATGTCCAGCCCTGCTCCACCATTACAGCTGTAGGAATGGGAGGCTTGTAAGTTGTTGATTACAGAAATCTGTGGGTGATCATTTTAAACAGTATCTACATTTTCTTATTAATGAATGCTTTATAAACAACTTCCATGTTCAGCTTCAAGTGGTTTTCGATGTCACTTTTGGACAATTAATATTTTTTTTATAAACTTTTCAGAATCAGCAGCACCAGTTACCATTCTTCATCCTTTAAATGATTCCCTTTTTTTACTGAGCTGTTGCATGATTTATCCTGTGTTACCATCCTCAATAAACACTTTATGAAATGGTGAAAACATTTTGGGGTTTTTTCCTTTTTTTCTTTCTTGAACATGAAAGTTTGCCTGGGACTGGATGAAAATGAGTTGCTTAATATCATTGCTGTATTGAAATAAAAAGTTTTTAAGGCTCTGAATGGGCATTATCACTGATGGAAGCAGTGATGGCTGAGTTCTGCGTGTTTAGCAAGAGCTCCAGTCCTCAGCCGGGTGCAGAGGAGGGTTCGGTGCTTGCGGGTTTTACCTTCAACTTAATGTGCCGGCATTATCTCCGTACTGGGTCTGGTTCTCACTGGTGAGCCCAGCTGAGCCGCGTTCATGTGCCGCTGCGGTGCCGCCGTCTCCCGTCTCAGTCCGGCCCGGTGCTGGGCAGCGCCGCCCGCTGAGGCCGGCGGTTCGTTCTGTGACGTCATCCAGCGCGCCTGTTGAGCCTTGTTCCGGGGTGCCATGACGTCACAGCGCATGCGGCACGGTTCATGCGTCACGGCTCTGCCCCGCCCCCCGGGGCGCGCCGCGCACGCGCCCTGGGCTCCGCCGCCCTTCCCGCCGCCCCGCGCGCGCGGCCCGGGACGGGGCGGGGCTCCCGCCAGGCGCGTGCGCGGCGCGGCCCGACGGGAGCGGGGCGTGCCCGCGGGGCGGGGCGGGCCCGCGTGACGTCACGGCACCCTGACGTCGTGCCCGCCCCGGCGGGCGCTGAGGCCTGGGGGGGAGGGACGTGCGTGGGACTCGGGCGGCCCTGAGGGACCGGCGGCGGGACCCGCAGGATGCCGGGGCTCGTGCTGTTCGGCCGGCGCTGGGCCATCGGCAGCGACGACTTCGTGCTCCCGGGCGCCTTCGAGCTGTTCGTCAGGCTGGTGTGGTAAGGCGCGCCCCGGGGCCGCTGCCCGCCGGCCCGGCCGCTTCCCGGCAGGACGAGCGGTGCCCGCGGCCCGGGCGCTGTCGGTCCCCGGCACGGCGCGCACGGTGCGGTGCCCGCGCTGCCGCTGCGCTCCGGGCCGCCGTCACCCGCTGGCCTTAATCTCCGAGCAGCGCTCGTGTGTTTTCGTAATTGACACGGTCACTGCTTTGTGTCCGCTAGCCGCGGTTTGGGGTCTGAGGAAGGAAGTGAGGAGCACCAGGCAGGGAGCCTGTGGCTCGGTGTGCGCTCGGCTGAATTGTAATTCCTGCTGAGTGTTCGTGTAGTGGTTCCATCCTGACGCTTTCCTTATGTAACAGGTCTTTTGCTGTTAATCTTTGTGCGGTGCTTTCATTAAGACGACCACTATCGATCAGGTGATCGCTTCGCAGCGGGCACTTGTCCCTTCCTGCTGTAACTGTTGTTATCTCCCTTCCCGGCAGGTGGATTGGGATTCTTGTCCTTTACACGGTTCACAAGGGGCAGTTCAACTGTCCCGGGGGAGGATTGCTGCACAGCTACCTGCTCGGCCTCATCCTTCTTCTGGCTTCCATAATATGTGCGTTATCTGCTCTTGTATACATCAGCATGCAAGGTAAATAGTTAATAATGATGTTTTGTGTTTATCTAGTAGGATTGTAATAGATGGGTGTTTTTAATCTGACATTAAAAGCTACCAAAAAATTGAAGTTTTTCATGGTAGGCAGATTTGAAAAACTCCATCAGCATTAACGTGTTTGCTTTAATAGTATTACCTTTGTTAGTCTGGAATCTTAACACATTAAATAAACATGGCAGCTTAGTGCAGCTAATGGTTCATTGCCATCAGAGCATCCTGAAAACTTTCTGTGTGACCTCCGATGTAACACTGCCCCACCTCTCAGGAATTGAGGGAAGTGCATCCAGAATCATCTGAAGTATCTTGTTAGTTCTGCCTTGCACAGGCAGGTTTAGTCATGTCTTGTGAAAGTCCCTTAGCTGCAGTGGGCTGCTGTGGGAAAAACACACAGAGAAAAGTTAATTGTATAAATGTCTTAATAAAACTGACAGTGAGTACTATTAAATAGAGCTAGGCCCGCAACTTCAAATGAATGGCTGAACAGAAATAAGGACCCCAATGCAACTTCATAATTATTTGTAGAAATGGTTCATTTTGGGTTAAAGTTGCTAGGAAGGCTTTTTTTCTGGTGAGGCACCTGATCATCAAAGCAATGTTAAGAAGATTAATTTTAAATATGTGTGTGGTCTCTGAAGTAACAGATGAGACTCCACAATTTCTCATGTATTGGTTCTCATGATACACTGAAAATAGGTATTTATGCTTCTGTAAATAAGTATTTATACTTTCTTCCATTTAAGCAATTTTAAGAGTGCATGAAGAGAAACTGACAGAGCAGAGGTGTGGATGATAATCCTGGCCTTGAATCTGACCGCTGGTTTTCCTAGTGTTTCCAGAGGAGGGGAAGTAAGATCAGCCAGACCGTGATGTTTATATCAAAATTTTACAGAATGTTCTGGGTTGGAAGGGACCCACATCGAGTCCAGCTCTTAAGTGAATGGGCATACAGGGATCAAACCCATGTCCGTGGTGTTGTTAGCACCAGGCTCTAACCAAAGGTGCAGAGGTGAGAGATGTAACTGTAAACAGCAGTGATCAAAGAACCTTGTTTGGTATGAAAGGACAGCTGTGAGGCCACTGTAATTAAGAAATGGAAGAACTCTGAGGTTAAATTTCCAGGAAAACAAAGGGAGAGGTGTGGACTGTGGTTGGTATGCGTGGGTTTGATCTTGTAGCAGCCCTTGTGTTGCTCTGGCACAAGGATTGGTGATGCCAGCAGGGGACCTGGCTGGAGCTCTCACACCCTGGGGGTGGTGCTGAGAAAGGAAAAGTTGTTTAAAGAAAGCACAGTTCCATCTGATTGTGTCTGTGTGAGCAACCAGGCTGCTGCAGACAGGCTGCAACCTGGGAATGGGAAAAAGCAACCTCTGGATTGAGAGCTTTTGAAAGAGCTTTATCACTGGGTGTGGACCACAGCTTTGTAATTAGAAAACTCTTCCCAAAGTTGTTTTTGTTCTGCAGCCTTTACAAATTACTTGTCTACACCTGAGCACACACACCCTGCTACCTCATTACCCTGGGATCAGCAGACTGGAGACCAGCTGGCCAAAAGTTACTCCCTCTTTTATTGCCTTAGAGTGCTAAAATGAAGAGGTGATTAGTAAATTCACAATACAGAAAATAGCCTGAGAAGTATTTGTCCTGATAATGGTCCTACTTTTGTTCTCCTATTATAATTTAGTACAACCATTAAAAAAACTTTATTGTAGCTCAGCAAACTAACATCAGAAAATGAAATATTAACCAGCTAAAAGCTAAATAGAATAATAAAAGCAGGCCCCAAGAGTCATGAGGAGCTGTAGGTGGGCCACTGCTCCTGGATGCAGCTCTGCATTTTAGTAGAATAGATTCTAAGAATCACAACTATAAATCCATTGTTGTTTTATTTAGCTTCAATGATAGCTTTCCATTAGTATGAAAGTACTTGATAGTTTACTTAAGTTTCTTACTTTCTGTGAAGCCCAGGAAATTCGTATTTCCAGATAGGATTTCATGTACTTGAGGTGCATTCGTGACCAGTTCTTGTTTTAAATTCTCTCTCTAATTTCAGGAACAATTTCTAATCCAGGCCCAAGAAAATCACTTCCCAAAATACTTTATACTCGCCTGCTTCTGTATTTCCCTGAATTCATCTGGGCTGTTGTAGGAGCTGTGTGGGTGTCAGACAACAGCGTGCAGTGTGAGAAGACTGTGATAAATGGCGTCATCGGGACTGTTATTGCAAGGTAAAGGTGCCTCCCCACAAACCTGAGCTTTACAGTGTGTGGGAAAAGGAAAATGAATTGGTATCCTTCCCTAAAAAAGCTTACCTTGGGAGAGAAAGCATGTCCTGCAGTGAAGGAAAGGGGGTGAAGGTCAGAAAGGGTAAGAGGGGCAGTGAGAGTGTAGAAAACTGGATAAATATGAAGAGTGTAGTAACCTGATCACTTAGCTGGTAGTGGAAAATGGAGCTGCCACTCCTCTGTGCTGCTTCCAAAGCAGTGGGCTGTGATTCCAGGTTTGGTGCCCTGTGTGAACTGAGCCAACAGCCTTGTTCTGGTGCCCAGAGTATTGCAAGCACATTCCAAAGAGCTGCGGCCTCAGGACAGCAGCAGAGGTCTCCATATACAGAATTCCAGCTTCGGTTTCAGCCTGCCGAGATCTGTAGTTGGGATTCTTGCGCGCTTGTCAGAAGTGTGTGGTTTCACGATCTGTTGTCCCACTCCCTCCTGTCTGCCAGCTGGATTATCATCATCTTTACCATCATTGGAGCTGTCATTGTCTTTGACCCCCTCGGGGGGAAGAAGACATTCTACCTGCCCGATGGCGTGAGCCGCAACCTGGAGAGCAGCCAGTCGGGGCAGCTGCTGTACAACGTGAAGAGCTCTGCCACCAGGGTGTGGGAGAAGAGGATCAGGCTGCTGTGCTGCTGCATCGTGCAGGACGACGACCATCGGGTGGCCTTCACCAGCATCGCCGAGCTCTTCCGCAACTACTTCTCGGTAAGAGCCTGGCGTTCGGAGCTCCGCCGCGCTGAGGTGTGGGATGGATTCACAGAGCCCTCCCTGCCTTTGTACAGGACACTGATCTGGTGCCAAGTGACATAGCAGCTGGTTTGATTCTGCTCCATCAAGAGCAAGATAAAATGGAAAATTGCCCCAAAGAGCCTGAAGAAGTCCTGTGTCATTCTCCGTCGTCTCTCGTGGTAAGATAGGGTTGGTGCAGCCTTTGGTGTAATTCTTTTAGGGAATGGTGCCAGATCAAATTGAAATGCACTTCTTTCTGGAGAGGGTTTTCTCTTGTTTTGTTTATTCTTTTAATAAAATTAAACACTGCAATAAGTTTGTAGTCAAAAACAGTTTTATGCTTTTGTATGAGTAGAACTTTGAACAGGGAATTAAGCACAGAAAAGGAACCATTTAGGACATTTGATCATTGTTGTACAGTTGGGAGAGAAAGAGAACAGAGGGAGAATGAATATTTGGTACTGTTTGCATAGAACTGAGAAGGTAATCTTCCAATATGTACTGTGGGCTCTTTGTCTGCTGCAAATACCCAAAGTAAGAAGCAAAAGTGGCATCTTTTAAATGCTTGCAGGTAGTGGGTTAGTTTGCTAACTGATTTTTCCTCATTTTCAGTGTAAATTTGTAATTTTTTTCCACTCCTTTTAGCCTCTTTCATAGATGTGTGTAGTTTTACTTCAACCAGTGCATCTCTGTCAGCTTCCTTTTGAATCCAGCTGGTGTGATGGGGTTGTGCTTTAAAAGTCAGTACCAGAGACTCTGCTGCACTCTTTAGCCTTCCCTTGGACATCCTTAGGTAACATAGTGGGAGTGAATGTTGTTTTCAGCATTGAGCTTATCAATGTATCAGCATGGGAAGAAACTGATTCAGTGAGAGCTTTTCAAGATCCTTGAGCTGTGTAGCTACATAAATAAACACAGATTTCTTCCTGAAATACAAGTGGCTATTTTTAGTTCCTCTCAGACCTTGAGGTTTTCCTTTTGGGTAGTGTGTATTTCATCATGCTTTGATTTTCACTAGCCTGTGTTCAGTTTTATTCTGAGGCTGCCTAACACACCTTTCTCCCTTTTCCTGCTTCTTTTTCTTTCCCTGTGTGCTTCCAGACTGATGATTTGGATGTTGAGCTGGAGAATGCTGCTCACTACATGCTGTTTGCTGCAGCTGCCTATGGCTGGCCCTACTATGTGTACACCAACCCATATACTGCACTCTGTAAGCTCAATGGTGACTGGTAGGTTTGAACCAAGAGCTCAGAAACACACAGCTGCCTTCTATTTAACTGGTCTTAGAAGAAATAAAATAGTTACAATAGCACTATTTTTGTTGCATTAAATTATATCATTTTTGGGAGTACATGAGCTTGACTGCTAGAGTTATCTTTCAAAAATTCGGAGAAACAAAATTCCAGTGTCTTTCCATCCTCAAACAGATCAGGGGTTTTTTAAATGGGAAAAGTTTGTGATTCAGATTAAAAAACAAATCATTTAACAAGATGACAAAGAAAGAATTTGAATTAAATGAAACATGTTGTAAAATGAGGCTTTTTAGAGGTGTCTTTTGGGCACAGATTTACATGTAGAAATAAAAGTCTGTCAATAGTTTTCTCTGTCCTAAGGAATTAGCAGAAGTTCCCTGTTCCTCCAGCCTCCTTTTTGTTCCTTTTGACCCCTTTACTCAAAAATGTTTTTGGTCAGTATGTCGTTTTGCATATTGCTAGGTAGGATTACTGTATGTGACCACTGATATTTGTGACTGGAAGAATGATTTTTGTAATTATTAATATGAAATAGCCATATAATCTACCGAAATATAATCACTTGGAGAAAAAAATTATCACATATCACTGTGGATAAAACATAAGATTGCTGTGCAGATTTTTGTTTGAATTTCCTTTTTCCTTGTTTGTATTTTCTCTCAATGGCTTGTAACCTTAAGAATTCTTTTCTTACTGCGCTGTTTGCTCTGCCAGTGGTCCCATAACAGAGGATAACATCTTGCATCAGAATGTTTGCTGGTGCTATTGCAAAAAGAAAGCACTTTTGATTCCTGGAAGAAGGCCCTCTGTAAATTTAACTGAGTTTGATTCCTTGAAAGGAAACCTAAAAAATGAATGTTTTTCTCTTCTGTGTTTGTTAGTTGCAGAAACAGACGAACAGATTCTGATATAACGGGCAGTGATCGCCATAACTTTCACTTTGGATCCATCCTAAAAATAACAGGACTGCAGTACAGAGACTTCATTCATATCAGTTTTCATAACAAGGTAAACAATCTGGACAGGCATTCAGCAAGCTGCAGTGATTAATTCAGGGAAAGCAAGGGGTGAAGGGTCTAGTTTGCCTTCAGCATTTATGAAGTGTAAGATGCAAAGCCAAATGAAAACATTCAGTTTGGATTTCTTTTCTCATCCAACAGAACAGCCACAAAAACATTGATATATATTTGTCTCAGTATTGAAAAAAGGCACGTAGACTAACCAAATAAGAGACCAGTTCAGCTTCTTTCCATAGTACAGTATGGAGCTCAGTAGGAGCTTCCAGAAGGTGAGACCAAGTGCTTGCCCTTACAAAACACTGGTGTCTTTACTGATTACATTTTTCTCCTCTAGATCTATGAGATTCCATTTTTTGTTGCTCTGGATCACAAAAAAGAAGCTATTGTGGTTGCAGTGAGAGGAACCTTGTCTTTTGAGGTATCATCCATCTGATATCAATAATTAGCTTTATAGAAATGAGTGAACTCCCAGTACCTAGAGGAGATTGTGTTAACCCTGGCACATGTTAAAGCAGCTCACTCACAGGTATGAGTCTCCCAGGTTTAAGCTGTAAGCCCCCCTGCCCTTGGGTGGGTGATATTCCCTGTGCTACTGGAAGAGAGTGGAGGACAGGCAGGGGTAATTCCAAGTCACTGTGAGTGGAGGTGCATCCATAATGGGGTGTCTGCAGCTGGAAATGGTTGCCAGGCTGGGAGCTGTGGTTGCTGTGTGTTTGCTGGGGTTGGTGGTGTGTGCTGGGATGTGTTGTGCTGCTCACACCCCTGGCAGCCAGCTGGTGATGTCCCTGTGACAGGGGTGAGCAGCAGAGGCACACAGCCCTGCAGGGAGTCCTGACCCAGGCTTTGTTCACAGGACATCCTCACTGATCTGTCAGCGGACTGCGAAGACCTGACCCTGGAGGAGGTTCTGGAGAATGGGTTTGTGCATAAGGTGTGTGCAGCCAGTGGCTCTTTGTAGATCAGCTCAGCAGCAGCAAGCTATAAACACCTGGGATCCTTAGTTAAACACAATATTCATCCTTGTCAGATGGACTGCACAAGTTATTGCAGTGTTTGGTGCATCAAATACTGCCTCTGGGACTGCAAGGTGGAATTTTTAATCCTCTTGTCAGACTTAATGTCCTTATGAAATATCCCAAAACCTTTTTAAGCCATACATGCAATATATACAGGCCTCTTGGTTATAACCAGACCTCTGTCAGGAGGATGCCAAAGAGAAGACCAGCTTTGCAACAAGATTTTGTTCTGTGATGGTGTTGTATTTAAACTATATACGTATCACACCTCAGATTAGATACATCCTTCTAACCTGAACTGTTTTCTTGTAGGGAATAACTCAAGCTGCAAATTATATCTATGGAAAACTAATAAATGATGGAATTTTAAACCAGGCTTTCACAATTGCCCCAGTAAGTTACCTTCCAAAGAATTTATTTTGTCAAAAAAATCACCCGCAGCTTTTTCTGTGTTCATCTAAGTTTGTCTTTCTGTCTGCAGGAATATAAACTTGTGATAGTTGGTCACAGTTTGGGCGGTGGGACAGCATCTATCTTGGCCATCATGCTCAGGAACTCCTTCCCCACGCTGAGGTGTTACGCCTTCTCTCCCCCAGGAGGGCTCTTAAGGTGAGACACTCCTGTTGCTTGGTTCTGTGTCTAAGCTGGAGAAGTCAAGGCAGCTGCCAGGTGTGGTGGCTGGGGGCTGGCTGTGGGAAGAGTCTGTTCTCCACTCCCCACTCAAATGAATTTGCTCCATCTGGAGTTAGAGTTGAGTTCTTGGTGGAGCGTTACAGAATGAAACACATCTGGGCAATTCTGGCAGGCAGTATAATTAGAGTTTAAAGTAAATGTTCCAGAAGAGTACTCTCCTGACTTGTCTGCCTTGGCCTGTTGGACATCCACACACCCTCAGAGTCAGCACTGAAGTTACTCTGTCACCTTCAGCAAGATCTGAACACCCACTGAGGCACTGACTGCAAATGGTGCTGCCACATGCTTGTAATTTTACTGAATTATAACGATCATCCTAAAACTAAAGTGTGCTCATCTCCTAAGTGCATCTAAACTGCCTTTTTTCTTTTTTTTTTTTTTTTTTTTTATTTTAAGCAAATCACTTGCCGATTACTCTAAGCACTTCATTGTTTCAGTCATTGTTGGAAAAGACCTTGTTGCAAGGTGAGATGAAAATACTTTTAAATCGATATTTGTAGATGGGTTTGATAGCAGACAATAAGGGGCTTTGTTTGACTTTGTTCTGTGTGTTTAAACAGGTTAAGTATGCCCAACATGGAGGATTTAAAGAGAAGAATAGTGAGGATTGTGGCAAACTGCAACAGACCCAAGGTAACCAAATGCAGTTCCTGGTTAAAGTTGTGGGATGGATACTTGGGTTAAACCCCAGATTTAATGCAGTGACTACTGGTGTGTGTGTTTTTGATCTTAAAGCTGAGAGCTACAATTGTGTTTCAGAACAAAATTGTTTGCTTTTAATTCAGTGACATTTGTGCTAGTCTCCTATCTTGTAAAGTTGTGTTGTTGGAGATTAGGATTCGGTAAGACTCCCAGTATACCAGTTTACAACATCAAAGACCTGAAATTATCTGTTTGCCAGTTTTCCTGATTGAAGAACAAAAATGAGAAGAAAACCCCAAACAGCTAAAATTACAAAAAGTCAGTAAGATTACTTACTTTAATAGTGTCATAGCTAGTACCAGTAGGTAAGAAAATTAATGATTTTACTGATGTATTGCTGTCAGAATTCATTTGGAAAGCAAATATTTCTCTGTTACAGTGTTAATTCTTTCCCTCTTTTTACTGTTAGCGGGAAACAGTTTTGAACGTGTTGGATCAGTCTGGTGTCAGGCAGGATGGTGCTGCAGGTACAGAGGTGTGGCTTAAAGATCCAGAACTGCCATTTTTGAACATCTCAATTTGAATCTGCCACATATATAAAATAGCCACGAGATTTCCATGCAGTCCCAGGGATGAGCAGAGGCTCTGTGTGATGTCCTAAATACAGAATAAGGTAATGGACAGTTAGAGGTTACAGGTGCAAGAAAAGTTAAACCTGCAGAGCAGAATCCACATGGAGTAATTCAGCTGGTAAAGATGGGGATGTTTTCTGTAGTGTAACTGGAGGCTTAGGAGCCATACTGTTAAAATGCATGTTACTGTGGGGAAAATTTGGGAAGGAGGTAATTATCAAGCAAAGTTTGGGGAGCATGTGCATAGAGTAGTTTTTAATCTTTTAATTGTATTTTCAGATGAAGCATGTGCAAGCACGCAACTAGAAAAAGTTACTTGAAGAGATGCCAAACTTCAGTTGGACTGCTCTTTTCTCTGATTTCAGTACCAGATTTTGCTGCGGGGGTGTTGGTACGAGGTGTTTGGAGGGGATCCTGATGATTTCCCAACAGAGCTGGATGGAAGGAACCAGGATGCCCTGACCCAGCCCCTCCTGGCCGAGGAGAGTTTAATGGTTCATCGGTCGCCTTCGTACAACGCCCTTGAGGAGGAATCGCACTTGAACTCCCCCCCTCAGTATCCTCATCTGTATCTGCCTGGAAAGATTATCCACATCCTTGAAGAATGCAGCTCTAGGAGGTAAATGGAATGATGAATTCCACTCTCCTGTCTCCCTGCAGTCTACTTAGAGCTCCTTGTCCCTTTCAAAGTACACATTTCCAGCTCTGTGGCTTACCTGCATATCCAGTACCCAGTTTTGGTTATTGCACATGACCCAGTTTTCAGTTTCTATTCTGTCTTTCCCAGCTTCTTTCTGTTTTGCTTCAAGCCCTGGACACTGTTCTCTTTCTGCCTTATCCTGCCCGCTCATTGCAGCTGCTGAAGTGAGCACTTCAGACACTGGCACTGGCAGTTTCTGCCCGAGGCTGCAGATGTGCAGTGTGTCCTGGCAGGGGTGAAGTGGTAACAGAACACCTCAGGTTTCCCTGAGCAGTCCCATGAATGTTGGAGGTGCAATGCTGCCTGCAGTGCTGACCCAGCCAGGCTGGAGCTGCAGCTGCCCCACTACCCAGTGTGTGCCCACATGGTCTCTAGTTTTTCCTGTCACTTGCTGCTTTTCTGTGGATGCAGGAAGCTGAGACAAAGACAGCAGAAAGCTGAAAGTGCTGGAAGAGTGAGGATTCTGGCTTTGTTGGGACAGTGTTGTGTTCAGGGTTTTTTTTTTTGTGTGTTTTTTGTTGATGTTGGGGTTTTTTTAGACAAAGCAATCTGAAACAGCCCATTCAGTAGATCAGTATTTTGTTTAAGGTTCACGTCTTTATTTTCTAACTATTTTAATACTGGTTTTACAAGTTAGATACTTGAACACCTCTGACCTGGGCAGGTTTTCCCAATGGCTGCTCTTTATTGAGTTAATTTTGTTTCTGTCTTTTATTCCATAGCACAGCAGTTAATAATGGGAGTTTTTTTAAGTGGGCCTAGCACATAAGAGCCCCCCTCCTGTATTTCGGATTTAATTTTACAGAACGGTGCATCCTATGTGCAGCATTAAATGTATTGCCTGGTCTCCTATTGATACCACTGTGACTTATTCCCTAAATTTGACATTAACCACATGAATGTGCAGTGTTTAATGCCCTCCCCCTCCTTGCTCAAGCTGTATTCCGTGCTTTTGGGGGCAGGATTATTTGAATCTTTGATGGCTCCTTTCCCTGTTAAAGCACAGTGTCATTTGGTGCAGTTTTGCCCTCAGGAGCACTTCATGGCAGCAGTTCTCTGCTGCAGCTCTCTGGGAGCCCACCTGCTGCTGTGAGAGGGTTCCAGTTCCTCCCTGAGCCACACCCAGAGTCTCCAGGTTGCCCGTTCCAGTTCTGACACAGCCATTGTATTTGTGGTGTGTTTTTTCCCCAGGTTGTGTTCTTCAGATATTAAATACACAGCAAGGTGGTCAAACGAAACCGTCTTCAGCAGCATTTTAATAAGTCCGAAGATGATCACAGACCACATGCCAGATGTTGTGCTCAGAGCTCTGAAGAGCTTGTCTCAGGAACATGGATCGTGTCTGTCTTGTCAAACACGAGAATACAACCCCAGTGCGCTATAACCACAGCTCGAGGACGACCGGGGGCGCGTTTTTGCGGGTTTCAGGTATTCAGGACACATTCCACTTTCATGCCTAAGTGGATTTCAGTACTTTTCTCACATTGCATAAAACGAACAAGGGTTTTAGTGCCCTTTCCTCTGCAGCGACCTCGGGGAGCGTTGTGCCGGTGAAAGCACAGATTGTGCCTGTGCCCAAGGCCGGGCTTTGCCACAGCGGCTCAGGGCCAGGAGCTGCGGCCCCGCCTGCGTGCGCTGGCGCAGCAGCTGAAGGCTTGACCAAAGTGAATGTGTGTGAGAACGAGATGAGGCCACACGTGAGAGCAGAGCCCTGCCAGACCTTATCCACCACCTGCAACCCCACTTCTGCTTGCACGGCCCTTCCTGGCCGCCTGGGGCTGCAGGGTGAGTGAGCCCGGCCCAGGCGGGGCTGGCTCGGGCTCAGTGATTGCACTATTTTTTCTTCCAGGTTGTGCTGGGATCCCGGGGTTGTGGGGGAGGGCTTGTCGTGGTTAAATGCTGCTTGGATATACACGTGCAATATTCTTTAATCTACCTGTCTTTTGTATGTGTTGATCTACATCATTGCTTTTATTGATTTTAAACTAAAACTACTTAATGAGAAGGAAAAAAAAATTATCATTCAGGCCCTGGCATCATGTTGGGCACCAGCGCTAGCTCCAGCTCCTGAGCTCCGCTCTGATTCTGCCAAGAACGTGTAACCAGTTGTAACGATTTTTAAAAAGTGGATTCTTTGTTTCTAGTGTGTAACTATTTTTTTTCCCTTTTAAGGCTCAGCAGCATTTATTTAAGAGAAATTGATGTAAGTAAAATATGATGTGATTGAGAATTAACTGTGTGGATTCCTGCTGTGATTCTCGATATGGAGACAAAATTAAATGCAGACTAAAACCTTGGCTCGTGTGCAATGCCAGGTACCCATGCTGGCTGTCAGAGCAGCGAGGTCAGGCTCCAGCAGCAGGGACCCTGCTGCTTTCGGGGCCTGTGGGGTCCCAGGGCAGCAGCCTTGGATGCAGCCGCTCTGGAGGAGGGGAGGAGACAACACAGAGCAGGGCTTTAAATAAAAGCCTGGAATCTGGGGCATTTGTGCACAAACTGTGACCGCTTCAGAGGAAAAGCATTTGTGTTTGCACAGAGCGGAACAGAGACCCTGCCCCCCACTGCCAGCAGCTTTAAGCCACTGCGCAAGCAGCAGCAGGAGCTGTAAGAACTGCACTGAGAGGGCAAGGCCTCTGCAGAGCTGCTGCCACGTGCTGTGTTCGGTCTGGGTTCTCAGAGCACCGCTGCCAGCCTGGGCTCTGCACTGGCCCTGAGGAGACACGTGCACACAGGGCTGCTGCCCTGGGCCGGGAGTGTGTGCTCAGGGAGGCACAAGAACGAGACGCTCGCTCAGAAACTCAAAACGTTACCACACACGTGATTCAAGGATTTATTAAGTCATACATGCAAAACATACTGCCAATTGCATTAGCAAAAGATCAATGTAAAAACTTCACAATTTTGCAACTTTTATTTTTAAATTTTGCTTTAGTGGTTGAAAGGCTGTAGTTCAACATCATATTCCTGCCAGTTTGGAAGGTACAGAACATTAGCACTAATTACAGAACCTCACAGACCCAAGTTACCGTTACGCAATCGATGCTGCACATGGAGTGACAGAAGAACACTTGGCTGCATTAGTCATGTTACAGTGGGGGGAACCTTGCAAATAGTGATGGTTGAAAGGTTTGTCAGTTACAGAGGTTTAAAATATAAAAATTACTAAAATGTGTAAAGCTGCTTCACATGATTTTTACACCTAGTTAATAGACTAAAAGCTCCTCAGAAAGCATAACTTACTGGGTCAGAAATAACAGGAAAACGAGGATATGCTTGAACATTCTAATCTAAAAAAAAACAAAAAGAAAAAAAGCAAACTTCTATCAATCAGAAGGTTTTAAAATACAAGTTATATTGCTCAGTAAGAAGAGATTCTACAAGAAAAGCATTTACTACATAAAAGTGGGAATGACTGATTCGGAATTGTACCTACATGAATGCCCTACTTGAAATTCAAAGGAATTTATCCATGAACACCAACCTCTCTCCACTACTGCACCTCTGGGAAAATGGTTGCTGAGCTACTCTGGCAGTGTAGTGTAAGTCAGCTGTACAGTGTCAAAATACTGTCTGGCACTATCTCCTGCTCCAACCCAATATTCCATTTATTCATCACAATACAATGCTGTCAAAAGGACCAGATACACTTCAGTAAGAATAGTCATTTTTTTCAATCACAGCAGCAAGAACTAGATTGCAACCAAGCCCTTACCAATGATAAAGCATTTACACTGTGACTCAGGGGTGTCAGTCATTGCCAGAGATGGGTGCTGGATGCACCACGAGGCAACGGCCGCGCTGGGAAAACAGTTCCGAATAAAACACATTAGAGCGCAGTGTTCTGCTCGTTCCCCGGCACTGTTACTTACTGTGAAAAACTATAAAGAGATTTTGCATTTCCTACCAGAAATTAGAGTCATTTTCAAGAAGAATCTTTAAAAAACAGTTTAGTGCTTAGTGTTTGTAGCACAACAATGCGACTTAGTTCAGCAGATAGTTTGGCAACATTTAATTGAGCAAGAAGAGGATTTTAAAAATAAGGCTTTACATAGGTGTGTCTTTTCAGGAGATTGCTCTTAGAAGGATGCAAGGTAAGGATCATACTTTAAAGAAATTAAACCATTAAACTGTCAATCGGTTCAAGAATTGATGGAAGAGAACTAATTTATAACAGAAAAAATTGGCATGTGAATGCTCCATTGTTTGAGCAAAGCACAGGGTTGATGGGATGGGGGAGGGTGACGTTTACAGCAGCAGACATTTTCTCTTCCTCTTCTTTACAGGAGGGGGGCACAGCACTGCTCGGATGGCTTCATCAAACACTGTCTTGAGGCCTCGCTGCGTAAGTGCTGAGCATTCGAGATATTTCACTGCGCCTGGGGGAAGCAGAGACACAGTCACAGAGCAGCCCTGCACAGCTCCTGCAGCACTGCTCCCAGCTGGCTCCACAACAAAAGCCAGGCATTCCGTTTAATTAAGGTACAAGGCCTTGCACAAGCACAGCCCACAAGAACCCCGCTGCTGCCATACCGATCTCTTTTGCCATGGCAAGGCCCTGTGGGTAGGTGATGGGAGTCAGCTTCTTCTCCTTCAGCTTTTCAATGGTGTCCTTGTCATCCCGCAGATCCAGTTTGGTGCCCACGAGAATGATGGGGGTGTTGGGACAGTGGTGCCGCACCTCAGGATACCACTGAAAAGGACAAATAAAAAATGGTGTCTCTTTGTGGGGGGCAGAGTTCCCTGAAGGCCCTGGCACATCACACCTGGAAGCTCCCAGTCCTTCACTCCCGCTCAGTCGGAGCAGAGGGAGTGCCCAGATCCCATCAGGGCAGGATTAGAAAAGGGCACATCACTGTTAACGGAGCCAACAGCTCTTTCCACGTATTTAAAAATGTAGCCCATTAAAGGCTGTATTTTTCTCACGCACCAGAAGAGCCCTGACCCCCCCTTGCCCATGGAGACACCTCCTCGTGCAGCTGAGTTGTCTGAGGATGTGGAATACTCCCACAGTCACAAAGTATGTGCAGAAGGATGGCTGATGCAAGGAACAAGTGCTATCAGTCCAATTTCTCCATGCATCTGTTTTAAAACTTTTTTTTCCAACTGTACTAAAAGGAAGCTCCTGTTTGTGATTTCAGCACCTTGCTGGCTGAACACTTAAATTACTGTTATCAATGCATCAAGGAACAATTCATACTTAAGTGTGTCATGTGCCCTGAACTTCCATGACTCACAAGTTAGGCAAACAGATTTCTGCTTTTTCAAGCTTCATTTCATGGGGCCTGTGGAAAAACAATTTAAAAAGCACCTAATATTTTCCAAGCTGTGCTGTAAAGTGCAGAGTATGATGAACATTCAGAAATGAAACGGTACCAGCTCGTCCTTACCTTAGCACGGACATTTTCAAAGGAAGCTGGGCTCACGAGGGAAAAACAGATTAAGAAGACATCCTATAAAAGAAGTTGAGAGAGGTCAGCCCAACAGAAAACCACTGCAGAGTGTCATGAACAGGCCAGTACCACCAGTACCTCCATCACACTGCCAGCTCTACCACACTGGCAAAAGGCAAGGTCAGCAATACAATGGCACACGACAATCAGAGGCAGCTGTGGGAAATCCATTCCCAGGCAGCTACAAGCAGCCAGAGAGAAAGGGGGAAACAAATAACAGATTGCAGTCAAATTCAAATCAGCTATTGCAGTAGCCAGCAACCAGGACACTAATACCACTGCCTTGAAAGGGTTTTTTTCTCTGAATGTCATTTCTTCTTCACGGACCTCATCCAGCATAGGAAGTTGCAAAGTGTTAACACACAACTCTAGTCTTAAATTGCAAAGGTCAATTTCAACAGTATGAAATTTAAAAAAAAAAAATTCACCCAAGAATTTCTACAATTCTTGCAGAAGCAGCTTCTGATTGAACTTCCTATAGAACTTCACTTCTACTGAATGCTAGTAAAATAAGATTTTAGAACTTCTCTATAACCAAATTACAATTGAAAAGGGCATTAAATCTCAAAGCTCCTCCCTTTCTAAATAATGAGAAAGCAGAGAGAAAAACTGTTATTTTTAGGGATCTTACACATCTTGCTTTTCAGCTGAAGGTGAAAGATTCTAAGTAAGAGCAGGTAAAAACATTTCAGAGCACGTGTTTGTAGTAACCACAGGATACAATTCAGGTTTCACAGACGACACGCTCCAGGTCTGCAAGCATTCAGAATAACCCCAACACATTTCCTCTGTCTGTGTTGATGTAAGCTTGCTGTATGACCCAAAACTCGCTGGTGTGTCCCAAACAAGCCCAACTTTCCCCAGCCTACCTCTGCATCCGTATTTATTCCGGTACTAAACGTGCTACAGAATCAGGCATTGCAGAGTGTTAGTTGATTGTGCTGCATTTCAAGGCGTTTTGTTAGGTCAGCAGCTGACATCTCACTGCTAAGCACTTGCAACCCAGTTGTTCATGCATCACCCCGACAAGTTTCCGTAGCAGCGTCCCAGAAGAAGAAAGAAACAACGTCAAATAATGTGATACTATGGCCACTACTTCTGTTTTCCAATTCTGCAGGTTTGTGGGGACTCAAGGGCTGCACTTGAGGAGATTCTCGCCTCCACTAGCTCCAGAGATCAAATGATTTGGTGTAACCACAAGATCTCAGGTGTCTTGCACACTAGTAGGAAAAGCTATTTGTTTTCAAGAAAATATTTAATCTTAGCAACTCATATAAATTTGGTAACAGAGTTCTCAGATCTAGCAATCTGATAGTTCCAAGGAAAGTATTTGTTCAAAAAATAGGGGCCAATTTATCACTATCATAGGCAAGACAAGATGACAGAACTTGGAACTGAAGTTTATTTAAAGTTTTACATACGGCAATAGGTTGATCTGTCAGACTGGAAGATATATTCTTACCATTGGTTCCTCCAACCTAATAACAGTAGGAGATAAAGTTACTCCTCAAATGGATTTAAGGAAAAATGTTTTCAGTCAGCAATTTCTGCTCACAGATATTCTCAAGGAGGATTTTCTTCTTAAGAGAGACACTGCCCTGTAATTCAGCACAACCAACTGCACCCAGAGCAGACACCAGCCTTCCCCAGAAACCAGTTCTGCACTGTCAGGGGAAACCTGCAGGATGAAACCTCTCCTGAAAAGCACCCAACCAACAATTTCTCTTTGCTTTGGTCTCCTGAGGAAACAGACATGACCACCTTTTTTGTCCCAACTTTTTCCTTCTCCAAATATTTGGAAATAGGAGTAGATTTCAAATGCATTTATGAGAAGATATTAAATTCCTATATATTTTAAGGAATAAAATAAAAAATACGAAGGAGAAGAAGATATAAATTAATGCCAAGCCCTCATTGTGAAGTTACCAGCTGTTACCTGCTGGGTGGCTGATCCCAGCACACACTGCCCAAGTAACCAACACCTGCTGCTTTCACCTTGCCCAAAAGATCCTTCAAGGGCACAAACTGAGAAAGGAGGAACACAAGAACACGCAAGGGCTCAGTTTTAAATAGACCAGTGAAGGAAAAGGGAAGCTGAACACAGATCCTATAAAAAGGTCTGGTTTCATCAGCATCACTGTTCTCTTCCTCTGTGCTTTTTGTTAGTTTTGTGGGGGTGATGAATCTTTGATAACTGCTCAAGTCTGAAATCTGAAGACTTCTTCACAAGAATTTCAAGACTTACCATCCTGTTCCATTTTCTGCTGCAAAAACCCAATCCAAATAACTAAAAGTACTCCAAGCCTGTACTGAACAGTTCTACATCCCGGTACAGACAACACCCTTTCCCTAAGATGCTTAGACACAGAATTCTTTTGCAGTCTACCAGAAAGGCACAGTTACTTTAGCAGACTGGTGATGTGTATATGCATTCTGTTCCTTTGTCACAGACATTCTGTCCCTACTAAAGATCTTTCACCATACCTTCTTCTACTTTTTTGAAATTATTTTTATGATGTTAAGCAAAACTGAAGTTTTAAGTAGCCCACAAATATCTAAGTATTAGAGAAAAACAGCTTTCCATTATCTCTCCTTCTAAAATAGACAGGTATTTCTGGCATTTCAGCTATAGTTCCCACAACTGGCAAATTCATATCAATCTTGTGTACCATAACTGATGGGGAAGCCTAATGACTGTAAGTTAGTGAGCAGTGAATTAAGGAAAATAATGAATTAGGGACAGATTACTGAAAATAGGCACCAGAGCTCCTTAAATAGGATTCACATTATTCAAGAGAGCAGTTATGCTGTAGAGTGAAACAATTTTGCATTTTACATTATTAGCATTTAGCATATATTTGACAGTCAACAGCAAGAGTAATCAGTGCCAAAACCCCCCTGCAAATTACCCGTTCTTTACTTATAGCACAGTTCCATCAGGTAAAAGCCACTGCTCTGAACAGATTACAAAACCACCTCTACAAAGATCAAGTGTAGCTGAAGTCACACTGGAAAGAAGAGAGCAGATCACGTTCTCCTCGAACACGGAAAGATGCAGGAGGCAGGCAGGACTCGACCGGTTGCACAGGGAGCACAGAAGCACATTTGTATGGATGTCACAGCACAAACTACAGCACGCAATAAAATAACCACGGGCTCAAGTACATTGGAAAGCTGGGACACCGCAGCCTCTGTCAATACCAATAATCTCTTCATTCAGTGCTGCCTCTTTCCCATGTAGAACATCTTCACACAGACTAAACAATATCAAGTGCTTAGCAGTGACAGTGTCAGGTTACAGCCAAACATCGCCTAAAACCAAAAACAAACCCTGCCTTTGGCAGGCATGCTAACCTTAAAATCAATGGACTAGCTGATGGGACTATTCACCGAGATTTTCTGAGTTAGTTGCGGGGTGTTTTTTTATTTTAAATCAAACATTCTAGACAATTCTGAGGCTGCAACTACATAAAACCCAGCAAGTACCAGTGCACACAAATACACAGGGGCATGCAAATTTTAACTTTTTTTACAACTGCACATACCCTAGAGGTTATAAATTACAGCTACAGCACATGAAATGAAAGAGGGTCAGTGCTACTAATAAATACGACTCCAGGTGTGACAATGTTTGCCTCATGTTCAAAAAGAAAAATGCTTTATGCTAGACAAAGCTGGGAAGATTGCTCCTGGTTTCACCCTGCAGCTCTTACTGTTTGCGGGTAGGAGAGTGGACGTAGTCTGTCATAGTCCTCTTGACCAGCTGTGTCCCACAAACCCAGGTTGACCGGTTTTCCATCAACCATTACATTGGCAGAGTAGTTGTCAAAACTAAAAATAAAGAGAGAGTTAGCTGCATTAGCTTCAATAAAATAAGGCACCCAAGGATTTTTCCCTCAGAGGAAAAAACTGGGAAAACTGAGGAAGGGAACATTTTCATTGCATCTGTTGGCTCCCCAGAGAGTAAAGATGTTCTTTAAATAGCAAGCGTGATATTGGGTAATGGAATAAAAAATTATACACGACAGACTTTGTCCAGTCTGAGCAGAAGTGATCTCAGTGATGGCTCTTCCAAAGGAAGTGTTAATCCCAGAGAGTAAGGGAAAGCAGGTGATGTACTTAGCAAGCACTTTCCAGTCTCAGTGGGACATTCAGCAAGTTAATCTGTCTCATGGTGAGAGATTTAGAACAGAAGATACAGGAGCAACAACCAAGGAATCCTTAATGACAACAGTAGGTAAGAGAAAAGCTAATTAATCCTACTAATCAAAACCCCCTCCAATGAAATATCAAAGCTCATAACCAAGGGCTAGTGGAGGCATCGTTTTTATCCCATCACTGCTGTGGGTACAAAGGTTTTAATGACTCATTAAGGATAAACCAAGTTCACTGGGAACACAAGACACTGCAGTGCAAAAACTCCAATTTAAGACCAAGAAAAAAGAAACAGCAGTAACTAAGGCAACAAGGCCTTGGATGGGTAACAAAAGTCATCTGTAAACCTTATTAGAATGTATTTTGTTGTCTGAAAAACTCATCAATACTTCAGAGAGCAGCATAGCCAGACAAAAATACAGAGACATCTGAAAAGGGCAAAGAAGCAGTACATGTATAAAACACCCCCAACAGGCCCTGGAAAAGAGAACTGCACTAATACTGATACTGACAAATCCCTGCGTGAAAGAAAAAGGGAAGCACCAGAATAAATGAGTCTCCACAGTCTCGCCTGAGGAGTTAAAGAGCCGTGGCTGGCTTAGCACAGGATTGGCAGTAGCACAAAAAGTGGCAGGAACAAATAAACAAAAACTCACCAGCCATGTAAGACAACTATTTCTGACTATGATATAATGTTTTACAAGCTGCTCAGCCTTGGGACGGCTTATTATGAATGACATTAGGGACAGAAACACACTATTTTGGAAGAGAACAACATCTGGTAAAATGTTAGTGAATGTTAGTCCCTAATTGGGCAGGCACCGAGAGCCAAAACTGAGGGGCCATCAGCAAGCACTGGTGTGACTGTGCTACAGTAAAACCTCCAAGTGAGGGGTGCTTGCAGCCAATTCAAACAGTTCAGGTAAGGAATCTGGAATGGCAGCATGCACTGAGAAGCTGACAGAAGTGAGTTCTTTGGATTTTATAAGTACTTACACCGTGGGTATATACTCTCCAGGAAATGCATTGGTTGTGTAACTGATGAGTAGGCATGTTTTACCTACAGCACTGCAAAAAGAGAAAGTTCACATGTAAAACACGTTCATTTGAATAACAAGAAATAGTATTCCTTTTAGGGGAAGAAGACTAATTACGTCCAGACGCCTAAGGACAACTGAACATCTCCAGTCACTACTGTGCAGGAAAACAACTGACAGACTGCAGCTTTAGAATTACTGGCAATGAAAACACACCTAGTATAAACAACCATTTTGTGAAGTGATAAATTACAGATTTTGTTAATTTTTAGTCACAAAAACCTCCAACAAACCCACATGTATTAATTACACTACTAACATCTCCTAGTCATCTGACTGAATACTCAGAAAGATGGCCTTCTTCCAACTCTCTGAAATTAAAAATACCTGAGAAATACTTCCAGATACCCTTACACAATTCCAAAACTGTTATGTTTTCCAGAAAATGGTATACTTCCATATAAATGAAGTTAAAGAAGGCTTGAAAAGTATAATTTCTCAACACATCATTACTTTTGAGTATTTAAGGAATGAATCCAAATGGTAACTCTCACATTATGTACTGCTATTGCAAAGAGACTCCCCACATGCGTTCACCCGCTACTCAAACATTTCATTAACTGATTTATAGATAAATTACATTCCAGTATTGGAAAACCTAGAACACCAAACCTCTTCCTACTGATCTAATTCACAAGAGCCCCAAATGGGAGCAGGACAAGGCTCTTTTCCAGGATTTCTTCAAAACTCTGGCAGCCAGCTCGTTCCCTCTCCACCCTTCTCCCCACATCTTATCTGGAGTCAAACATTTGACTAACGACAGGATTCAATTTTTGTTACAGTTTCAATTAAGTGTTGGAAAACTTGAAATCGGGCCTTACTTCTTTTTAAAAATAGTGTCTGCAAAGAGCGTTTGTGGCACTGCGGACTGCTTCCCTTGCAGTGCACAGTCCTTTGAGCGGGTGAGAGATTCCGGGAGCGAGCTTGCTCCTCCAAGGCGATGCTGCCAGACAGCCTCAGCCCGATCCCCCTTCCTGCTCCTGGGCAGGGAAAACTGCATCGTCTTGCAGATGTTTTATCACTACAGCGATTTGCTCAAAGCCAGCCAGCAGTAACTTTGAAACCTTGTGGCACCTACACGTATGATCATGCCATTAGTAGGAGGTTTGACTCATGAGCCTCCTGAACTAAATCTTTCACAAGTGTATTTGAGCTTTGTCATATCTGTAAGTCACAGCTCAACCTCTAACTAAAGTCTCTCCATTCAACTTCAAGCAGTGCCTCATTGCATTAGCCCAAGAAGGTATTTTATAGCTTCTGACATCACCTGAAATGCCTGAGCTATGGAAAAGATGCTTCAGCGTGGAAAATTATCAGGGATTTTGTCCCTCACACGCATTTTTAATTGTAATTTGCTTTATGTTTCTGAGACAATACCTGGCATAACACCCTATCTGCTGCACCTCTGATCATACCATGCAGTTTTCCACCCCTGCTTCTAAGACACCAGCTCTTCACACAGGCTGAGGGTTTTTTTCCTTTCAGCACACACTCTCTTTACCAAGCTATAATAGTATCATGAAAGGAGGCTTTTAATTCTGCTCTCATTAAGTACAATCTCTGAACACTCCCTTGTTGTAAAAGGTCTGAGATATACTTGTGCTCAAAAGTAGATGGATTTACCCTTAAAAAAGACTAGTGTGGGAAACAACCAAGGAGCAGCTCACCACGCAGATACCTGCTAAACAGCTGTCAAAAGAGGAGATCCCATCTTAGCTCCAGAACTAACCCTCTAACAAGCCAGAACCAGGAGTAAAGGAAAGTTATTCCTCCCCCATAAGGACAACTTGCTATTTTAGCCGCCTGCTGATGAGTTAGATCAGTTTGGATGTGCTGCTGAGTCGCTCTCACAACACCACACAGCCGGCAGTGCTGGGCCAGCTCACCAAGGACAGGCAGGAAAACCTTCAGGATCCCGAGCGGAGCAACAGCCAAACGCTTTGGGAACCTCTTGAGGCACAGACACAACACGTTCTCACGCTTCTGGAACCTGTCTGGGCTGACGCTTCAGCTTCCAGTAAGGTCATTACAGGTAATTTGAGCTTCCAACAAATTAACGTTGAACTCAACATTTTCAGCAGCAGATCGAGAACTATTCTGTGCATCCAGACTCCTTTTCCCACCTTGCACTGAAACTCCCGAGTCTGCTCTGGCTAATCAAAACAGCACAGGAAGGTGGGGAGAGATTTCATTCCAAGTTCAGAAGTGCCTGGAGTGTGTTTCTGTAGCACCAATCAACCAGAGTAATTTAAACAAGAAAAAACACGTTCAACAACCCCATTTCTGACTTACTCCATCCAGGTTTCCTGCTTTCCTTGCCGTTTGGCTCACTGCCACACGAATCAGATCATTATGGTCACCAGTCTTAAAAATAAACACTAATGCCTGCCTTTATAAAGTACATCCTCTAAGTGCTTTATCAACTTTTTTAGACTACTAATTTCTGTAATAAAGCAACTTCCCTAAAGAGAATTCCAACTGTTTGGCAGAGTTTAAATCCTTGTACATAAAGGCTGAGACTAGGAATCTAAAATAACACCAAGATTAGTCATAAGATTTCTAGCAACTACTTAATCACAGCTCTGTCCACCCACTATTACATAAATGAAACTAGCAACATTTGACTGTCATTAAAAACATGGCCTACAGAAATCCAGCTTTAAATGCTTAACAGAACTACCTTAACAAAAGACAGCACTGAGAAGCAGTGCTACTCTGCACAGCACCCAGGAATCAATGTATTTATATAACCACATATGTATTAATTCCTAAAAATAAAACATATCTTCTCATTATTTATGCTAAGAAGTAATATGAAATTTCCCCACTGTAGCAGAGCTCCTTGGAGCCATGTTTTACCTGCAAACAGGTGGCAACCTTTGTAAAAGGTTTTGCTTGTGCCATTTCTTTCTTTCTCTGATGCACGTGACCTACCTCTCTGGCAGACATGATGCACAACAGCCCAGGTCTTTGCTCAGACATTAAAGAGTAGCTGAGATTTCTCTAGTACCACCCTCAGATCAAGAGTTCAGTACTGCTGCTGTAGGAGGTTTAGCTACATATGGCTCTCAGATAAGCTGTATTGCTCACTGGGCCACACCCTCTCCCAAATATGCTCTTCAGTAATTACAAAACAACTACGTTTTAAAGAACTTTTTCAGTAACATAAGTTACCAAATTTCAAGTCATTGCACTTTCTCCAGATGGCACGGGAGAGACCTGAGGTGCTGTTCAGTGTCTCACACAAACACTGCACCACACTCAGTAAGAAGCCAATTACCCTACACACGCCCTCCCCTTCTCCCGGAGCCATCAAAGCAAATACACACAAAAAACCTACAGCTTTAGCAGACAAGGCCTCAGATCAAGCAGAATTCCAAACAAGGACTCCTAAATTACTATTCTTACAGTATTCCACAATTAAAAAATGACTGCTCTTAAATTACTGCTCTTACAGTATTTCCACAATTAAGAAATGCCTACAAAAGAGCCAAGTGCGACAACTTCTGTGGCATCTAGTAATTGGTAATTTCTCCAGAACACAGAACTTCTCCTAACATTACACAACATCACTGGAGATTTTGTACCACTTAACAGCTGCCTTTTTGGAGTGAAAACAAAAGCTGCTAAAAATAACTTCCACCAGTGCTTTTTCTCAAGTGTCAATCAACAGCAATTCCTGCTGTTACTCCAGCGGCTGCTCTTCATCTGTCCTGCACATTCCTCCTGCTCTCTATCACGACAGCTCAAAGCAACAGTTGTCATTTATTTTCCCCCAAACAATCCCCACAGCAAAACAAAAAGAAACAAGGGGAAAATATGACAGCCCAAATGAGCACACATGCCACACTCTTCTAGTCAAGTTAGTTGCCTAAACACACATTAGCCAAAACTCTAAGAACAAAACTTGAGTTACATATGAGAAACAGCCTACTCATTAACAAATTAAAGAAATAACCACAGGTACTTCTAAAGCTTTGTTTATTTTTGTTCCTAGCAGATCTTTGTGGAGGGTACATAAAACAATACCCAAGCTTTATACTACATAAGCAAATCTTTAACCTGCATTGTTTTACAGGAACACTAAAATTTTGGCCTTATCTAAGCCAAACAAGACGTTTCCTAGAATACCTGCAATGCTGGAACTCTTGAAGCAACAACAGCACAAAGAAACACAAATAGTTAAATGTATTTTAAAAACAGTGAACAGAGAATGATACAGAGCTACCAAAAATGATCAACAGTACCTGAAAAGAACCTTAAGAAAGATTTGTTTCTAACTAAAGAGGAAGGAAAATAAATTAAATTACTGTATGTTGTTCACACATATGTACAAAAGTCACGTAGAACTACACCACCTACATTTCTAAGACAAAGAAAAACAAAAATGCTAGGAAGAGGGATGGTTTACAAAGCAAATGGCCCAAAGAACTGTTCTGCTGAATGAGTTACTGAACATTATACAGCTGGTTTGTGCTGAGTTCTCACTCCTAGAGGAGGAAGTAGACAACCTTTTCCCCACCCAAATATGATGCATCACATTTATTCACAGCACTGTAAATACAGAGTTCAGATGAATTATATATATATATAATAGAAAAGCAACTTTGTTGGGTTTAAATTTAATATAAACAAAAGAGCAGTCCACAGTTACCCTATCTGGCATCAAAGAATTACACTACTATGACAATGATTTATTGAGATACCACTTTCACGTTCACATGGTTCCAAATCTTACACAGCAAATCAAAACTAATTCGGCACACCGTAAGGTTTATCTTTCAGCCAGGCTTAGCTTTTACTTTTTAGGTATTCCACATCGTTAAAAACAAATCAACAACCACCCCCCACCCCCCCCCCCGCCACAAATAACTTGAAAATTAAGGCACCATGTGAAATTACAGACCACTGCAGTGAATCCATTTAGCTACACTTCACTCCTCTGTCATCTACAGAAGTTTGCTGTGATACCAATTATGCTCAGTCTACACTGGGATTTTTGTTTCTCCTAAAGGAAAAAAAAACACAAACCAAAAAACAACTCAAACTGCATAAGACAAGTGTTGTTTTCCAGCTGGCCTGTGATGTTCCCCTGAGCTCTGACATGCAATAAGAGAGAGAATCCCTCCGAGCTAAGGGGAACAGTATTGTGTAGAATACTCAAAAATACCAAACACACTAACTCCTTTCTCAATTCCAGCACTCCAAACACTGAAATCCAACTACTAAACTTACAAATTAACTCAATTCTAAAAAGCATCCCCAACTTGTTTCACATGTAAGTAGCACAATATTAAGATATTGTAGGTGTAACAACACTTTACAGACAAGTATATCATTAACTATTTGTATTTCAAGGGCCTATCAGTCTCCTTTAGACAGGAGCCTTACAAGACCAGATGTCTGTCGGCAAAAAACCAGTTTCTGTCTAAAAGCATTAATGATCTGCATAGAGTTCAGCCCATTCCACACAGTTTTACTGCATAAGTCAGATGTCAACAATCAAGATCTTAAAAGATATTAAGTTTGTTACTTTCGCAAAAAGTATTTCAAATCAGTGTTAAATTTCTCATATAATTAAAAACACAGCAATTATTTTAATACACTTGGACTACTTCGGTGATGAAAGAACACCAGCAAGCAGTGTCAGTCCAGAGACGCGGCCCGGCCTGCCCGGACAGCCCAGCACACCCTGTTCATTCACGGCGGCCGCTTCTGCCCGCACCAAGGCGAAACACTCGGTCACCACCACGGCCCCGGCCCCACGGCGCTGCGGGGCTCGGCCCGGGGACGCGCACGGCCCGCCGACCCCTGCACACCCCGCTCCCGGCCCCGCCGTGCCCGCGCTTCCCTCCCCGCCCGGCAGCAGCAGGAAGCCGCGGCCGACACCCACCCGCCCCCGACCCCCGGCCGCCCGCCGCGGCCCCGGCCAGCCCCGACCCCTCAGGACGGCCGTGCCGCGTCCCGCACCGGGATCGCCCACACCCCGCACCGGGATCGCCCACACCCCGCGGCGGGGCCCGGGGGCCGCTCCCGCCCCGCGGCCCGACAGCTCCCGGGCCGGCAGAGCGGCTCAGGGCCGGGCCCGGCCGAGGGTCCCTCGGACTTACCCGTCGCCCACCACCACACACTTGATGGCCTGCATCGGGGCTGCTGCTGAGCGGAGCAGGGAGCGGCAGCCGCCTCCGCCCTGAGCCTGGAGCGGGGACTAGGCAGCGGCAGCGGCACCACCCAAGGCGGGGAGGGAGAGGGCGGACTGCGGGCGCAGGAAGCGGCGCCGCGCTCACATCCGGCCGGGCCGCGCCGGGGCCGCCTCACGGGCGGTGCCTCGGCTCGGGGCGGGAGCGGGCAGAGGGCCGGGCCCCGCTCCTGCACCGGGTCAGTGGCACAGCCCCGGCCCTTGATCCGTGTGTGGTGTGTTCAGGCGGAGCCGTTCTGAGCGGGGCTGTCAGCGCTGGCACTGCTGGCACAAGCCCGCAGCCCGGTCAGGGACGGGGACAGGGACAGGAGGCTTGGGCATCGTCCCACACCAGCCCTGTCTAACAAGTCGCTCTCGAATACAGAGCTGCCTTTGACACCACCGTGTATCCCGTCCTTCATGCCCATCATGCAGCAACCTCATTCTTGGCATCTCTTGAAGCACGCTGATGTGTTTACCCCACAGAGGTACTGAACATGTGTAACTCAGGTCACTGCAAAGTTCCCCTCTGCTGCCCACTTTCCCCAGCCAGGCACCTGCCATGGGGCCATCTCTGTCACTGTGGCACCACTGCAGAGCCAGATTGTTTCACTTCATCCATGGATCTTTGCACCATCCTCCCTCCTCCTGATAAGCTGTGTGTGACATTAGTTGTTGCTGGGAAGTTTTAGATCAGATCAGCACATGTCCAGTCTTCTCAAGATGGGACAACCCAGGGATTGTCAGGCCTCACAGAGCTTTGGGTTTCTTTTTTCCCCCTCAAGCAAAGCAGTTATTTCCATGAAACAGTGAAGCAGAAGCCAAGCAGAGCAGGTCTGATGATTCCAAGAGTCCTAATTTCTACAATTATTTCTTGCCACAGTTCTACTTGCCAGAGCATGCCCTGGTTGGGCTGATGCACAGCAGCACCATTTCCTCTGTTTGCATTGCCACCTGTTCCTGGAAGGTGAGGACCCATGCACACACTGCTCCTGCAAAGTGAGGAGGAATGAAACCACCATCGAGCATGGTTTTCCAGTGATCTGATCTCCTCTTAATTTCAGAACATTTCTAAATTATTTTGATACCACACAATGCAGCTTTATCAGTGGACAGAGCAGTTCCAAGACAGTTACTCTCTTTCATTTTTCTTTCATTGAGCAGAGATAATTCTCAGATATTTCCCATCAGAGAGGAAATCCTAACTATCACTGTGAATCCAAAGGCTATTTTTGCAACACTTGTATATCCGTGTTCCCTCACACAGATGGAAGATGAAATGAGTCGTCACTCACGCTAAATATCTTTAAAGCCAAGCCTCTGCCGCCGCCGATGACCTGGCACCCGCTCTGTACCCAGCAGGAGGGAGCTGCAGGAGGGAGGTGTGGGCAGGACCAAGGGAGGTGTGGGCAGGATCACCGCGCTCCTGCTGCTCCTGGCTGCTGCCACAGCCTCTGGGGCCGCTGAGATCCTGCCCAGGAACAGAGCAGCACCACGGGTGTCTCACTGATGTCACACCCAGGACATGGGAAGATTCCAGGGACATATAAAACTGCTTTTGATCTTCCACCACCTATCTCTTCCTTCACTGGTTCTTTTTTTACCCAGTATATAACAGAGCGATTATTAGAGCTTTTTCTACAAAAAAGAGGTACAACAGCATTTATGATATAATTACCAAATAGTACAAAAAGACAAGGATGAAGCTGTAACAGACAAAACACTTTAGCACAAATTGTTTTGTGATCCTGTCATGAAACAAGCATTAGCTTTTTACATACGTTCTTTTCAGTGCTCATCCACCCTATTGTTTTGGGATCAATTGTTTTGCACTGTCAAAAAATACTTAAGTTAAAACACAGGGCATGGTTTAAACAGATTTTAAATTGACAGTGTTATACTGAATTTGGTATATAGTTGATAATATCAGAAAATCCCTAGAGAAATACTTACTGCTAGTAATTAAAAATAATATTACAGTTTGGGTAGATAATGATAATGGCAACATATTTAGATTATTTTCCTCCACATATTTGTAAATATTTATTTCCTCAAATGTTATAAAAAAGGCCATTTGGAATTTTTAAAATTTTGCATTTGAAATTGTGGCTGATATCTCTCTTACAGTAGCTTTATTTGCCCTGGCAGACAATTGTGTGTATGCTCCTTAAAATACATGATGTGATGATGTGATAATTATTCTATTGTGAAACATTACTATATTTCAGCTACATTTTATTATTTTATCTTTTTTGGTTTACCTAGTATGCAGTGTGTTTGTTTCTGAAGAGAAAAAGATAGCTTACATCATGCTATGAATACTCTGCACTTTGCAGATATGAATTTTCCCCTGAGGTTGAGAAGAGAGAGCAACACGGATTATTTTGAAACATTAGTTTAACAAAAGAAACTTACAGGATGAAACATAGGGCAAAGGAGTGAGAAGTTAATAACAGACAACTTATAAGAAGAATTTTCAGTGTGATATATATGGCTGTAGTGCTGAGTTGTATACACAAAAGTCACAAATGCACCTCACAGAGGAGTAGGATGGAATAATGAATGGCAGTGAAAATAATCCATTATAAATCTTTCCATACCACTGATAAAATCATGATTCATATAGCTGAAGCTTAGATCAGGCTTAATATTATTCCATGCTCTTATCACCTTGTCTTCTCTCACCATTACAATTGCTGTTGAAAGCCTTTTTCTTAGACATCAAGAAGAAATCGTTATTTAAGATTGTTTGGGATACTGCCTGAATGTGTGTATTGTGTGTGTGCTGGCACTGAGGGAGGATTATTCTCCTTTGTGGACGGGGAGTGGCAGGGTAATCACGCTGATGCAATACTAGGAAGTTCTACTCACCATGACACAGACTATCAACATTACAGAGACAGTAATTATTTGCACTTCTGTAGTATCTTTCATCCCCAACTATTACAGTGTTCGGTAACTGACAGCTCATTAATGAAGCCACAGAGAAGTGGAGAAGGTGCAGGATACACTTTGTACAGGGAAACAAGCAGAACACCTGGCAGTGATTCACAGCTGTGCTCCCTTACTCGCAGATGACACCTCCTGCTGACAGCGGTCCTGCTCAGTTACCTCCAGGACACAGCGTGGACAATATTGAGGTCAAAAGTAACCCTCTGTCCTTAACAGTAATGGAAAAACCAGTTTAAGGTGAAAAGTTGTAATTGGAATTCACAGTCACTGGAAATCAGGGCTTGGACTGAAGTGTAAAAGCCAATTTTACTTGAAGCAAAGGTGTGACGTGTCAGAAGGTGGAATAAGGTTTTCAGCATATTGCACTCTTCTCTCTTTAGATAATTTCTATTAAAATCAGAAGCAAAAAAACCCCCAAAACTCACACAAAACAGAAAGACTTGCCTTACTGGAGAAAACAGGGTTCCCAGATGCTTTTTCATCTTAAAATAGCTGACATAATTGTCTTTAAGAATTGTAATTAAGGCTTGACCCTAATTTGCGTTGGTAGTAAAAGTCAGGTACTTAATGATGTAGTATTAGGTACATAGTAACTGGTAGAAAAAAGTCAATGTCAGACAGCAGTGGGCATCCAAAATTCCTTCCTGGACTCTAGTTCCATCTGTGGTGTTACCCACCTTTCTGGCCTGCCATGCTCTGAGCCCCTCTACCCTCCTGTTTTTAAATCCAGTAGTACTTATTCCAGCTGTTTGAACAGTAGCTACCACTTAAAGCTCCTCACCTAACAGTTGCCTGAGACCCCAAGTTTTTTGCTTAATGATATTTGAATTCTTTAGTTGATATCCCTTTGTCAAGCTAATGGACCACAGATTTTTAACTGGGGAAAGTGACACTATTGCTGTGGAAGAAATTCAGAGTATCTTCACCAAACTTGGGCAGCTACCATGACATAAAATTAATGTTAGAAAACATTCTAATCCACAAGTAATGGATAGATATTCCAGGCAAACAGTTTTGGCATGATCAGTTTCCTGAGTGTTGAAAAAACCCTGTACTTGCATGTGATATGTACACTGTTCAAATATAGCAGTCAGTCTGCTCTAGAGGAACCAAAGCCAGCAATAAAAAAGGAACCTCAACTTTTAAATGTCAGCATTTGCTGCATCAGAGAGAACAGATTAAAGGAGCATGAAAATAAAATGTTAGCATTGTAAAATAAATGCATCCCATTCATGCGATTCTAGCATAGATGACTTCTCTGGCACATATATATAAAACAGAAGCAAGTCCTGTATTTTCTTTAGGTAGCTTCTGATAAATCTCTTTTCTGTCAGGAATTTCAGTTACAAAAACCACATAAGGCTTTGCATTCACTGATGTCTGCCCTCAGGTTTCGCAAGCAGTAACAGACAGTGCTTCAACTGTTGTTGAAGGCCATGGGACTGCACACAGTAATCCCTGTTTATGGCTGTGAGCTTTTTGGAATAGAGGGATCATTATATATTTATAAACAAGGACCTGAGACTTCTCTCTGTGTCTCTTCAGTTCTTTATCACTGGAACTCCCTCAGCAGAAATATGGGAATAAACCTTTTACAGGCATCAAATCATGCCCAGAGGTGAGGCATTGCTGAAACCCACAGACGTGCAAGCTGCAAGTGCCCCTCAACTTCCACCTATCCTGACATCAAGCATTTCACAGAAGTGAGCCTTAAAATACCAAGAAAAAGGATATAAAGGTTTAACCTTGACATAAGCCCATTTAGTATTACTAGTTCTGCTGCTTTCCATTGTCCAGTCATTTTTTTGCATGAATAAGACCGAAAACTACAAGCTGTGATCTGGCCCCTGATTTCCTTAGAAAGATTTAGTGTTTGTTTTGCTCTAGACTTGCAGACAAGCTTTTGGACTTCAGCAGAGCTAGGACTTAAAAAAGGACCAAACCTTCTGCGGTCGGTTTGTCTGAGAACAGAGGGAATGGGAAGAAGCCTACTTCCCCCTGTAATGCTGCACAGCTGTGACTCACATCCCAACTGAACAGCTTCTCTTGGAGTGGAAAGCAAGACAAAAACCAGACAGCTTCAAATAACGCATTAGATCAAAGCCAGAAATTAAAATCAGGGCTTCATCATACAGCATGGTCGACATTTGAAACAGAAATGTACATTTAATACAGAAATAAGACAACTGTCAAAAAGTGATGATATATTCTGAATCTACTACTCACTGGGACCATTTGTGGAAATTCTGAAGAATTTTTAAGAGTAATAGATATAATAAATAAATACAAAATAGCTTATTTTACCATAAATGGTACATACAAATTGTATGAAAACCTACAGGTTTTTGGTTTTGTGGGTTTTTTTTGTTGTTGTCGTTTTTGTTTTTGTTTTTTGCCAGTGATTTTATACTGATAAGCTGCTAAGTTACAATTTTGGTGAAGGAGAAAACTTGAAAACTTCTCAAAATAAGATATTTGATTTATTCCCCACTTCCTAAATATAAAAATGACAAAAAATGTTCTGTTTGTAAAACACTCCAGGCTAACAGTGACATACACCAACCGCCTTCCTTCTGTTTTACCAAGAGATGCAGCTGGGTATTTTCAGGTATTTCTGCTTACTGCTGGCACTTGTGTATTTTGAATTATTGTAAGATTCGGCCTTTAATAAACTGATTAAAAATACCCATGTTGTGCCTTTTAAATGTCGCTGTGTTCCTGGGTGCAACACTGTTATAACCCAGCAGCTGGTGTAGGAGTTGTCCCTATGGTCAGTGGCCTCCTGTGTATGTGACTGTGTCTTGCACACATGTTGTGCCAATCCCGTGTGCTGTGCTGGTCATTTTCTAAGAGGTCTTGGAGAGGGAGGGCTCCCAGCTCGATGCCATCACAAACCCTGTGCTTGTGTCAGCAGGGACAATGAACTCTCTGAGGGGTGCCTGGGATTCCGGAGTGTCCTGGCAGGTCACTGCTGGGGAAGGAAGGCACGGTGGCAGCAGACAGGCCACCACAGCTGATGACAAATTTCCTTTCACTCCTAAAAACCCCACTCACAAAAAAGGGTTTGTTGAAACTATCTGGCTTTTTTTTTTTTTTTTTTTTTTTAAAGTGAACTTTCATTCTATTCAATCTAAAATATTTGATTTTTCCCGAGTGCCTGTTTGGACTCAGTTTTTTTGCAACTCATTTGCACACTCACTGCTGACAGTTTATCTGTGTCATTATTAGTTCTTGGAGAGAGGCCTGGAGACCGGGTCTTAAGGACAATGATTGTTCTGTGTCACACTGCAGGGCCAAGAAAATAAATTTTTTTCATAAACTTATGAGGAACTACAAAACATTATGTATATACACTGAGAAAGCTTAAGGGGACATTTTGAAAATGTAACAACTCAGTAATGTTGACTCACAACATTTTTTCTTTGACTAGAGGAATATCTGAATACCTGAGAAGAGATTTTAGTTAAAATGAAATAAAACATGAACAGTTTAGAAAAGATAAAGATGCTCTCTGATGCAACAGAAGAACACAAGTCAGGGTTGAGAAGCCAAATTGAGATGATGGCATTAAAGTGATGGAAAATGATCTCTACAGGCATCAGCTGCAAATTGCATGCAAACAGTTTTGGACTTCCGCATACTAAAGTAATCAGTGTTTTAGCTAAATTGAAAACGATTTTACCACCATGAGAGAGCTGAAATCAAAAGAGGAAGTGCAGGATGCCTTTGAGGTTTAGTTTCGCTATCAAAATAATTAGCTAATTTCCAAATCTTCATGCGACAAAATCTGGTAAATCTCTTCAATTGGTATTCAATTATATTATCTGCTAATTTCTTTGTTGAAAAGCTAAAAACTGTTTTATCAATCTCACTATTTAATGAAATAATTAGATAGAAATAAATACTGATGTTAACTTGTTATTGTGACCTAATTTAGTAATTATATTGCCTAGTTTAGTGTAGAAAGTGATTTACTCTTGATCAAGATTTAAACATTGATACTGTGTCACATCTGTTGCAACATGTAACATGAGCCAGAACTAATGAGACCAGCGGACATCTACTGGTAAATAAAAAGTTAATCAGGTTCCTGATTTAACCTTTGTGCAGCCTACATTATTTTCCAATTAATAATGGGAAGCTGCTAAGTGTCCTCTTCTGGAATTATTCTTTCTCTATATATCAGCTTGATTCTGTGTCAATAAAATAGTCTTTTACAAGAAGTTTAGATCAATGTATTGATTTTTCTGTTTCATTTCAGTTATTGAAAGTTAATTGAATGGAAACTGTAAAGAAAAATTCTGGGGAAAAAAATGGGGCCATGTCTAAAAATATATTGGTCAACTGTTCATCTTTTGGGACATTTTTGCCTACCTGAAAAGTGTCATGATGGTAATTTAGCTCAAAGATCTTCCTAGGAAATGTTCGCAAAATGTTTTTAAAATCTTGTGTGTAACCCAGACCTGAATAGTTTATTTTAAACTCATTGCGTAACTCAAGTATTGGCTTGAAAGGCAAAGCAAACATTTCCTTGTGACAGTAGCTGGCTCACTGAATTCATCACGTGGCTCTGTAATGAAGAAAATTACATAAAAAACGCACCCAAACCCAGAAATCATTATTGACATTTCACACCGAAAGAGTGTGGGTTTAGATGTTAGGAGAAAATTCCCCCATGTGAGGAAGGCGAGGCCCTGGCACGGGGTGCCCAGAGCAGCTGTGGCTGCCCCTGGATCCCTGCAAGTGTCCAAGGCCAGGTTGGACAGGGCTTGGAGCAAGTTGGGATAGTGGAAGGTGTCCCTGGCCGAGGCAGGGGAGTGGATCTGAATGGACTGAAAGGTCCTTCCAACCCAAACCATTGTATGATTCTATGACATCCATGGCCCGTGCAGGTGGCACTGAGCAGGCCGGAGAGCACACCTGGCTCACGCTCTCAGAAAATGGGTTGAATCACGGTAACCCAGGGGAAGTTAAAATTGGGTATCAGTAGAAGGCTCTTCCCCAAGAGGGTGGTGGGACTGGAACAGACTCCCCAGGGAAGTGGTCACAGCAGCAAACCTGACAAGAGCTCAAGAAGTGTCGTGTGTTCTCAGGCACTTAGCGGGATCCTTGGAGAGCGTGCTGTGCAGGGCTAGAAGCTGGCCTCGCTGATGCCCGTGATAACGCCGTGAGGGCTCCGTGCGCTCCCCGCACGGCACCCACACGCGCGGGCCGGGCCGAGGGCGGGGCGGCGGAGCGTGAGGGGGCGGGGCGCCGGGGCCCGTGGGACCCGACAGGCCCCGCCCGCTTTCTGCGCATGCGCAGCGAGCGGAGCCGCGCGTTGCGGCAGCCCGGCCCGGCGCACGCGCGGTGCTGACGCGCGGCCGCGCGCCCCGCCCGGCGGGCACGCGCAGCGCGGGGAGGCGGCGGCGGCGCCCGGGCGCGGCGCGGCCGCGGGAGCGGGGGCGGGTTTATGGCGGCGGCTCTGTCCGCGCTCGCTGCCAGGCTCTCCCAGTCGGCCGCGGCCAGGTCCTACGGCGTGTTCTGCAAGGGGCTCACCAGGACCCTCCTCATCTTCTTCGACCTGGCCTGGAAGCTCCGCATCAACTTCCCCTACCTCTACATCGTCGCCTCCATGATGCTCAACGTGCGGCTGCAGGTGGGCGGGGGCGGCGGGGCTGGGGCGGGCTCGCGTCCCGGAGTCACCGGCCGGGCCCGGGGGCGGTTCGCAGCCGCTCCCCCCGGTAACGGCGGAGCGCGCCCGGACCGGTGCCCGTCCCTGCGCCGGGGCGGGGGCTGTGCCCTGCCCTGTGTCACCGGGGCAGTGTCGCTTGCGTTGTGCACGGATGCAGCCCCGGAGCCTTGCCCTTGCCGATGGCCAGCTGCGAGTGCCCCCTGTGCTGCTTGCTCTGCGTGTTAGCAGCAAACGTTCCGCTTTCCTGTACCTTTTCCTGAGCCATGGCTGTCTTAAATACTGGGAATAAATTGTGAATATGTGCGCTTTGATAGCACGGTCCTGACACCTTGTAAGGAGCAAAGAAAACAATTCCCTTACATCAGTTTATTGGGGTTTTTTTTGAAATCAAGAACAGCTGCAGCACGGAAAATGCAGGCAGTTACCAATGCTATATACCAATGTTACTGCATGAAAAGGATGGTTCAGATTTAATTTGTATCTCTCCTGTTTTGAGCCCGTTTCTATAAAATGTGGAATTTTCTAACTCAGCTTTGACCTGTTGTAGGGCTGAATCAAGCCAGCTTAAACAATTTCATTGTTTTTGTGATGAAATGAAAGATTTAGTTTTAACTTAACTGGCAACAGAAGCATTCTGTGCACCGTCACTACAAACATCTGTTCTAGCCAAGGACTGGACACTTTCTCCTCGTAAACATAGCTGTAGTGAAAGTTTTGACATCTGGCCAGTGGCCAAGGATTGAAAAACAAGTCTGGTTGGAGTTTGTTACTTGCAAAAGATAATTTGAAATGGGAAGAGGTCAAAATATGTATTTTTGGGTTTGGGATTTGCCCTACAATTCTGAAGCTTGAAAATGAGCCAGATGGCCAGGAGTTGTACACGTAGCTTAGTAACCTGGCTGGCTGAAAAAGCCTGGTCTTTGCTCGTTATCGGTGTTGGTACAGAATGGCTCTCCTGGAACACCACCAGCTTGTCCTTTGTGCTACAGCTGATACCCACTAACTGTGCTGGGGCAGCCTGTCTGACCAGTTCCCTCTGGGAAGCTGTTCATGGATACATTGTTGAATTCCAGTGTTTGTGTCCGATTTCAGCTTGCACTTCTGTTTACAGGAGGATTACTTTAATACTAACATTTCATGTTAAGCCTCTAATCAGTCCCAGCCTGCGTTTCTATTGGTTGAGGGAAACGCTGCTGTTACACAGCGAATCTCTCTGGCTGCTCATTTGCTGACTCACTTTCATGCCTGTCTACAAGAGAGCTTGTAGCAGGCTAAACTGAAACCACAGAGGGCAGCTGGTATTTGGGCATACTTCCTACCCCTCTGGATGTGCTCAAGCAGCCTGTAGGGAGAATTGTGTGTTGGGACAACGGTTAATTTCTGTAGCTGGGTTATTCTTTATGTGAAAGATTTTTAATTATTTTTGGTTCAATACACTGGAAACCAGGAAACTGGGTAATCAGTGTAGTAATTTCCTGCATTCTTTCTCTTTAGGTCCATATTGAGATCCATTGACTTGTGACTTGGTGTGCTGCTTCTGCTGTATGCTGCAATTAGAGTCAGTCACATTCTTCTTCAAACCCAGCCTGTTGTGAAGCAACAAAGCTGTGCTCGTGTGCTCTAGGACTATGAAGAAAGAAGATTTTACCCAGAAACGAGTATGTGACAATGGCCCAGATCATCACAAGCCAGCAGCTCATCTGACACACATGCATTCCATGTTGGACAGTTCTCAAAATCACAGCAGCAGTTTACAAGAATTATATAACACCAGGAATTGTTCTCTCTTTAATACTATACCTCTGTCTTCTGTTGGCAAGGAAATGCCTCTGAGTTTCAGTGAATCAGCAGGGACGAACTCAAGTGCAGCTGCTCCTTGGAAGGATTCATTTCATCTGCATTTTTCTTCTGGGAAAGACAGTCTCAGTAGGGTTTCTCACTGCATTGGTGGCATTTCAGTAACAGGCTGGCTGGAAGAAGCTTGTAGCATTTCTGGAGACTTCAGCTCATGCTGCCCAGGAGACAACTTTGTATGTTTTGCACAATTCTGGCTGGGAAATTTGCAGTATAATAAAAACCTGTTGTTTCTGGAATTAGAAATGAGCAGTAGCAGTAGCAAAGAGAACGAATTGCAGTTTGTATTTTTTAAAGCATTGCAGCTGGGTGGACTTCCTGATCCCTGTTCTAATCCAGCTGCCTCTCTGAACAAATCTGCTGTGGGACTCTCAAACAACCAGAAACGACGTTTTTTTCTTTGTTGCTTAAACCTTGTATCTTCAGAGCAAACACTTGGATATGAGCAAATGCTTTTGAATATACAATATGTGACTAATAATTTTCACATCATACAGCTAGTAATCTCTGTGCTAGCTTTTGCACTAGCAGGTCTCTGGTATGCAGTAGTGAAGGTAATAAAGTACTGAGATTTTAATAACTACTATTTTTAATATTAGCAGAAAATAAGAGAGACAAGGTTACAGTTCAGGTTTTAGTGAGAATTAGCTGAAGTAAAAGCTATAGTTGCTAGTTAAACTGGCTGTCGGAAGAATAGGGACTTTTTATGTAAGGAATAGCTGCATCTGAGTGTAAAGAACTTCATAATCTTCAGACTCTGGGACTTCTGCAGGTCTGCTATTAACACTAAACTAGAACCCAATTTGATTAGCACAGATCCTTTGTTTTCTATAGAGTTTGTATTAGTGGAGTGTTCTGGCTATTACTATTTATACCCATTTCCAAGGGAACTTGTTTCTTGTAGAGTTGAATTCCTGCTCTGAATCCAACAGCAGCTGATGTATCAGACCTTAGAACATTTTGAACTGGAAAGCTGTTGGGAGGGTGGTCTTCAATACAGCATAATTCTCAGCAGTGTTCCTTTCCAAGGAAGGTACTGCCCTAATTTAACAGTATCTTGTGAGCTTTACTGTGCTACAATAGACACTGTAAACAACTTTCTAAATTTTTTTCCTTGAAAAAGTGACTGTTACAGCTGAAGTACAGTAATAACTTCTGGGCCTGTTGACTTTGGCTTTGGGACAGGCTTCTGACAACGAGGTTTGCCAAAGAACAGGGCAAGAATGCTGGAATCCATAGAGCTGCTGGTGAATAGACTCCTGTTGGCACTTCAGTGGAGGAACTCATTGTGCAGTAGGTCAAACTTTGAACTCAATGTCCAAAATTCTCAGCAGGAGCATTGCTGTAGATCAGCTTAATGTGTTCTAAGGGTTCACATAAAGAGGGAGGTATTGGTGTGTGGATTAGGATGCATTTTCAGCTTCCCCTTGACTCTGACTTAAAAGTGAGGACTTAATGTGGAGTAAAGCAATGGCAGTGATTCACACACTAGGTATCCTTTTTGCCAGCTGGTCTTGCTTCATCTTGGGAGGAGAGGAAGTGATGTTGCATTTAGTTTGAACTGAATTTACCTGGAAAGCCAGTAGAGTTTCCAGTGTGGTAGTAACCGGACTGTTAGCACACATATATAGAGAAGTCCTTGATTATGAAGATGAGATGCTGGTTATTAGTCTTAGGGAGAGAAGTGTTGAAATTTTTAAGTCTTACTTGAGTGCTGAAAATAAGATCTATTACTTTTTATGTTAAGTGATATGCTGTGTGTTCATGATCTCCATTGGCTGATGGTTTCTTTTGAATGCTAAGAGATGAAAAGCCACTTACTTTGATTTAGAAAATAACTTTTCTCTGGTGTGCATTTAAATGTTTAACTTGTGGACTTTTGACCATGCAATTACCTGTCACAAAGTGACCGAAAGCCCCAAAATAATTCTGGATTATGTATTGTAAGTCATTCCAACAGCAACAGTTCCTTCTTAATGAAGCCACTCACTCTCATTTCCACTGCTGGAATTCATCAGCCTTGTAGTGGGTGGTATTGACACAAGTTAACACGTGGTGTTGCAGGGCTATGAAATTCCTGAAGTTGTGTGGATCTGACAGCCCAGAACACCAGAAATGAAGACACTTCTCCAAATGTCTGTGGCTTGGAGTTACGGTGTTAAGCTGCTGTCTGCCTGTATCTTGACCCAAAAAAAACACTTGGCAGAGCTGAGGGCAGAGGAATGAAGGCAGGGAGGGGTTGGAGCTTGTTTAAGCTGGCTTGATTGCTAAAGACAGCGTTGTGCAACTCCATGTTAACCTCCAAGCAGCTCCATGGGTACAGCCATACCCTCCCTGTATGGTGAGCTTTACCTTAAGATGTTCATGAACACAGTCCTGCAACCAAAACTTGAGTGCTTGGGCTGTTCAAAGGATCAGTTGGCACAGCTGTACCTGCAGTTGTTACTTGAGACCTTGTTTGTGCAGCTGACTGGTTTGGCGTGGAACATTCTCTGCTGTATGTCATTTGGGAACTACATGTTTAGGGAACCATAGTCCTATACAAGAACTTGTAGGTGAGATTATCAGGTTAATAGGCAAGAGTAAAGGCATAAAAACATCAATCCAGTTTTTAATGCACCTTTTTCTCATAGTGATTTCAAAGTGGGGGGAAAAGAAAACATGAGAGACACCACCAATAAACTACAACTTAAATGTGTGTACAGCAGAGTGCCAAGGGTTTTCTCCTGATCGATGACAAGCCCCTGGAGGAGGAGATATTGGAATATTGAATTATGTTACATATCACAGTCCAGCTAATACAGTCCTGTTTTAAACAAAGTCTTGTCTGAGTGCGTGGCCTTTCATCACTTATTACAGGATCACCTTAAATACAATACAACTAAGTGAAATTATGGATGTTTGTTGTGTATTATATGTATATTGAACATAAGATACAAAGAATACTGAAGTAAGTGGATTTAATCCATTTTAAGATATATTATGTACCTTGCCTTGAATTTTACTGCTTAAAACCTAAAAGGTAATTTTAACTTGAACATTCCTTCTGAAATTCAAATAAAGCATAGTTTGGTATGTTAAAATCTCATGTAATATACTGCACTTTAAGCCTGGGGAGGCCGTGGATGGAAAGCGCTGTTCTTGCACTAATAGAACTGCCTGCCCTGACTGAGACAACGTTTGCTTTTCCTGTCTGGAGGGAGAATAGGGAACCTGAAGGATGGCATCCATCCTTTGAAACTACAGATAAATCTAACGCTATATGGTTTTGGCCACTGTTCTCTTCCTACAGATGTTTTGATATTAACTCATCTCCGAAGATGGAAGGTGTCTTGGCCAAGAACCAGTTTGTGTGGAGTTTCATGGCTTCACTATGTCCCATGTGGAAAACTTGCCTGAGTTAATGTGCTATTAGGGCTGTCTCAGATGATGATGATAGTACAGAAAACAGCATTCTTAGAAGGGGTAAGGGACCTTTATACTCAACCAGGAGTTGCCTTCATATTTCTGTATTTTTGTCTCTCATCCTTCTCTAGGAAGAGGTTATTTCTAAGCAAAATGTCAGGGTTCTACTAAACAACTTGTGCTATCTGAAATTTCATTGTTTAATGTCCAGATCCTTCCTGCACTACATAGCAAAGTTTTATTTCTGCCATTAGAAAATAAATTTTTAAAAATACTCAATATATAGAGAATTTCCTAGTAGTTACACTTGAGTGAAAATTTACTATACAGTGTACTGCTTTGAAAAGAAAATATACTTTAAAATGTGTGTGCACAGAGCTCTGCATGTAGATAAAAAGTGTTTTACCACAGTATGACGTTGGGATGCTTATGCAAATGCTTATTTACTTTCTGACATTGCAGTGCAAAATGCTGTAGAGATGGTGGTGTTACTTCTCCGTGTGGTTTTAGCCAGTGCAATCTCAGCAACCGTGTGTCTGCATCATCCTGCACAGGGGACAGTTCTAGCTGTAGACATTTTTGAGCCTTTTGCTTTTTCAGTGTTGGGTTTGGTTTTGATGTTGTTTGAGGTTTGGTGGTTTGCTGTTTGTTTGTTTCTGGTTTATTTCTCTCTTTTTTTTAAGTTATTTTTAGGACTATAAAGAGAGCACTTTCTTAAACTTTGCCAAAGTTTGCTTCCTTTCTCCTCCTCTCCTCTTCTGCCCCTTATAGGTTAACACATTTAATTTTTTGGAAGAAGCAAGCCTTCATGTACTCTCCTAATATATCATCTTATTGTCTTTTGTTTTTATGGCCTGGTCATGCATATATTTCTCTCCCTATAATTTCTCAGCATAAACATATGCTGATAGTTTGTTCCACCTCAGAAACATTGTCCTGTAATTAATTATGCATAACAAATGGACAGAAAACATGTAGAGATGTAAGAGTCCATAATCTCTCATTAGGGTGTATGACAGCTGGTATAACTGAGAGAGCAATATGAAATCAATGTGACATATTTCTGCTTTTTTTTCCTCTTCAAAACAGCTGCTTTAATTAAAATCCAATATTTAATTTGAGTATGTGATAGCTCTGACAGCTGAGAATTGCAGCTAGAATCTGAGGCTTAAAAAACCATTAAGGTTAGAACTTAATTTAACTTTTCAAAAAATTGAGTGCATTCACATGAATAACATGAATATTTTGAATTTATTTTTTTCCCCTAAGAGTACACAGAATAAAATGTGTTCTGCCACTTGTTTTTCTGATGCACAGCCAGTAACTGAGGCGGGGGGAGAACCCTTTTTAGACTGCAGAGCCTCTAATCTTCAAGGAAGAGCTGCACTTGATAGAAATTTAAAATAAGCCAAATGTTGCCTATGAGAATACTGATATTTATGATCAACTGTTAAATTACAAGGTCACAGATATCAAACTCTTGACAGCGCGAAAACAAGAGTAATAAATACAGAAGTCCTAGAATAATGCTATCCTTTACCAGACTGCACTGGTAACAGCAAATCCTATTGTACTTTGAAATTAATCCTATACTGCATCCCAAAAATCTCAATTGTCTTAGTCTTTCTGGAATTAGTGATATAACATGGTTATTTCATTGTTAATGATGAAATAAATTTAAAAGCTAGAACATTTTAGAAAATGACTAGGGGGACTTCCACAAAGAAAATCTGCTTTGAAAAGATCCATTTTATTTGTGTGATCTTTATATGGGTATAGTCTGTTTTGCAAATTCTTTCCTTCTTCATGGAAGATTGGTATAAACCTGGTAGCAAAAGTGGTCAAACCCCAAACTTGCAAAAGTATCTGCATTTAATTTTGTTTGTAGTCAATTTTAGCTATTATCAAACATAATACCGAAATGTAATTTAAGCTTTTATTCTTAAAACTAGGGAAATTGAATATTTAGTGCCTGATTCATCACTTGAAGCTGAGTGAAACCATTTCTTGAAAATGGGTTCTGCTACCTGATGGTGACTAATTTTCAATGCTGATACAATACTTCCTGTAAACTGTGATGTCATCCCTACAGAAAAAATTTAGCCTATGGCCTTTGTCTGTGGCCCTATTTTTATTCTTATTATTTTATTGCAATGTGGGAGGTGGAGGCTGGCACAAACCATTTTTTTTGTTTTGTTTCGTTCCAGAGAAATATGTTTACAACTTTGTATGTATTTTAAAAATGTATTGTGACACTTTTAACTTGGGTGAGGAGTTTCCATAATAGACCTGAAACGTGAATAGAGACTTTGGAATATCAGGAGTGCTCCCCAAGCTGCCAGAAGCTGTTGCCTGCGAAGCTGCTCACTCACACCACAGGAGGGAGTTCCACATCAGTCTTTGGAGTATTTTCAGTTACGGCATTGTTAGTACATCTTAGTACAGTGCATTTCAGTTTGCCTTGTCTTAGGGATTGTCACTGCAAATAGGTTAATGTACAGAATCAATACATAGCGGTCATGTATTGTAACTGTTTACAATTGAACTCAAGAGTACCAATGGATGGGTTTTGTCAAGCTATTTAAAAACAAATAAAATTCTTTTTTAAAAGACAGAGGTAGTTTTGGTGCTTCTCATTCCAATTTTTCACTGTATAAATTGTACAGATGTACTTGAAGAGACTGTGTTTCTGACAATGTAAAGTCAGACAGGGAGGGGCTTTTTCAGAGGTACAATTTGAGAGATGTGTTTACAGAAACCAAATAAATTTAAAACCTCTGTGAGAATAAAAGGGCTCAATGCTTATACCTGATCTTAGAAATCTGGTATTTGAACTCAAGGCTAGTTTAAAGATGTTAGCCACCAGTAGTCATTAATGGGAATTCTTTTTCCACACTTTTTTAATAGTGAGAAGCTTTAACAAGCCAGTTACTTTCAATGTAGTTCTAAGGTATTTCCTAACTAACTCGCTCCAATCTTACAGCACAGCTTCATTTTAAAGGGGAAAGCAAACCATGGTAAATACATGCAATAGCCATAGCAACTCTCTTGCATCATTCAGGATAAACATTGCTGGGTGCTTCTCTGCGCAGTTAAAATCACCATATTAACATATCCCAGAACTCTTGTTTTTGCTGTATGAAATATTCCCATTAAGGGAGTAGAATAAACATGTATCCTCTGCTAAATGTTGAACATTAAAAAACATATTAAAACAGGAGCTACTCACCCTTCAGCAATGTCTCTTCTGAAAGCTGCTATCAGGTGACCTTTTGATTCTAGATTCAAAAAACTTAGTTTTTGTTTGGTCTGGGGGTCCTTGCTGCCAGAAGTGATGGTTTTGAGGAAGAACGTTACTGTTATGGGCTGTATTCTGAAAAGAATTGGCAACCCTGGCTGATACTCTTGAGTACAAAATTAATGTGTATTTTTTTTTTCTTGACGATGAATGCTGAGATCATATTGTCCCTCAAGGCAAGCATTTAAACAGAAAAAAAAAAAAAAAGGAGAGAGGAAAAAACTGAATATAATAAATCTAATAAAGTTCCATAAAGTTTTGGCATGTGGTTAGACCTCCATGGCTAAGAAAGTGCTATCAGTGCTCCCTGCACATCACTGTAGGTTCCTCATGGCTTTTGGAATTTGTAGTGAATTGTAATCTTTGTCTGTCCAGGATGTTCCAGCCACCCATTGTGACACTGATGTGATACAGCCTTAATTACTCATATTGTCATCACTTTCAGATGGTTTATCAGTAGTTTTACATACATTTATATAATTGGGAATGATACCTGCAATGGGGAATGCTAAGGAACTCTGAATACTTTTGCAAATAAACTCAGAAATAGACATGCTACTCTGTGCATATCCAAATCCCTTCCTATTGAATATGAAATGCTTTGAAGTTGGATTTAAGTTGGGTGGCCTATGACTTTGTGGTAGTCTCTTTGTTCATCTCATACTGTAAAATTTTGTAAGAGAACTCATCTGTACAGGAGCCCAAATTCCCTCTCTGCAAATCTGAGATTGCCAGAGGAACCTCTTACCAATTTACACTCATCACAACATTTATCTTCCAGTATGTTTCTTGGCTCTTGCTTTTTCTGGCAGATACTATAGCAATTTAAAATTTTAAAAACCCAAAACCTTAAACCAAACACAACTACCAAAGATTCTGCTTAAGATATTCACATTTCTTAGATACTTTTTTAAAAGAGGATGGAGTGCTTTACCTTAAAAAAACCCCCCAGTTATTGGATGGGGTTTTTGTTAGCAAGAACTGTGGCATGTTTGTAAAGTGCACTTGTAAGTCTTGAAGGTTAGGAAGTGCTTTGTCTCTTTGTTACCCCAAGTATTTTTTAGACATATCAAAATACTCCTTTATTTATCTTTAACCTCATAGTTCAAAGGAAAGAAAAAAACCCCAAACAAACAGATTCTGGAATTCTTTCAAGTATAATGTTTTGTTAAAAGTGTCCCCATGGGCAAAGGACCAAAACCAACACAGACCCCTTGCTCATTGAACAAAAAGCCAGCAGCAATGACAAGCAGGATGTTTTTGATGCTCTTTGTTGTTTTGGTTTTTTTTTTCTGGGGCTAGTGGCTGAAGCCCTTAATCACTTTAGCTGGAAGTTATTCACAAATAACTCTTCTGAGCTCAGTAATCCTGTCTTGCTTTCTATCAAAAAACCTCTTTTCTGCAGCAGGGATTCCTAAATCACCTCTCAGATCTTAGCCTTGCATTCCAGGTACTGCGTGCTGACTGCAAGCACGTATGACTTGCTCCAGAGCTACAACAGTTACAGCATTTCCAATTTCTGCCTCCTTCAATATAAAAACATTTAAGATTAAAACAACAAAAAAATATATCATGATGTTGTATAGCACCTTCTTAAGGGTTCGCTTGTACCCCTTCAGATGTTTCTCACTTTAGGTCAGGTTTGTAGATGCTGAATCTTCTATCACACTGAAAATCAGAGACTAGCACAAAAACTTGCCAAAACAGAATGAAAATTCAAACCTTTTTTTGAAGTTGGACAGCCTTCTTTTATCTTCTGTTCCTTCTAGCTGCTTTCTGAGTGAGAACATCTGTACAGACTACAGCAGGTTTCAAGTCCTTCACTTTGATTTATGGTGTATGTTCCCAACAATCTGTTGCTTAAAATAAAAGCTGTCTGGTCTGTGTTGTCACTGTCAATCATAATTTTCAGATCTCTTCCTCACATTTTCTTTCTGCTTTATAATCATCCGTTTGCAGTTGATAGCTGTATCTTCTGCTTTCCTTCTATTTAGCTAGACTACTTACTTGCCAATGCTGGCAAGCAGAAGTCTGCAGAGCTTTTCATCACAGGATATTCTGTTACAGTCAGTTCATCGAGATTTTTTTGCTACTTGCTCAATTTACAGTTAATTCTAATATGTTTTCATTAGGTATTCATAAGGAGTTATAGGTATTCCTGAATGGATTTTGGAGCAGTTTCTCTTTCATCACATAGGAAGTGGTTTTTCTGAAGGCCCCTATTGAAACAGCACTGACCAAAGGTTGGATTCCATTTTGTATATGGCTATTGTTACTATAGCTAATATAAAAGAACGCTTTTTTAAGTGAAAATATTTCTGATCAATCTTTGTTATTCACACATACTTGTTAAATTCAGCAGGTGATCTGCCTGGGAGGGCTCTTCTGCCTCCCAGCAGATATTCCAGCCATGGTCAGATAACGTGATACACTACATGACTCCTCTCAACCTAACATACAAACCTGAGAGGCAAGGAATAAACTCATGGAGAAAAAACAAAACAGAAAGACCAACCAGTTAAAACAAAGTGTTTTGAACATATTCTTGGTTTCATTTGATAGGCTATTTTGCCATAAACATGGGATGAGACGCTATGAATTAAAACTTGAGTCAGGAAGCAACCTAGATATGACTTTCCTTTATAACAGAAACTGTCAAGTAGTTCAGATCACATAGGGAGGGTGGGGTTAACTAAGGACTGGGAATGGGTTCAGAGGAAATAAAAGAAGCACAAATATTTTACAACCTTTTTGTGGAAAAGGAAAATCACACTTTTATTATTATTCCTCCAGAGATATTTCTGTTGGCTTTCCAGCCCTACATGCACCTTACCAGAATGCCACCTGGAGAAATCAAGATTGAGGTATATTTTGTTGCTTTGCTTCCTTTTTTTTTTGCATTTCAGAAAGTGTAATCAATAAGAAAAGAAATCTGATAGTAGGATTTCTGTGTTTAAGTACCTTAGAGTGGTTTCAGTAGGACAAATCACAGCTCCAATCCTGTAATCCAATCACACAAGATCAGTACTGATGTCTCTAGCCCTGCTGACTTAATCAGAGCTCTGGAGCTGAGGATCTGCCTGTGTGAGCTGAGCTACAATGCCCAGACTTGGTGATTTATGGGAATATCATTAAATTTAGCCTGGGTTAAAAGTGCAGCCCTAAGCACAGCAGAGTCAATGTGAATCTTCCCAGCCATTCAAACTGAGACAATATCCTGTTCCTGAAGCGCCCTGAAATTCATTGCATACATACCAAATACTGTACTCTTCAAAGAACAGCCATCTTTAAGTGTGTTACCCTGAAAGAAAGAGACAGAATTTACCATCTGACAATTGTAATAACAAAATACATCATGTTTAAAGTTATAGCAAATGGATGGTCTTCTAAGAGAAATCTCCTTGGCATTCCAGTTTATAAAATGGTAACATTTGCTACTTTGTTTGAATGATGAAATTGATAACAGCGTTGAATAAGACTTTTTACAAACCTTTAAGCTCACTACTGCTTTTTAATCTTAGATATTCTCACATGACCTGCTCAAAGTAATTGTTAACATGGTTATTAAAGCTTTTTATGAAAAGGAAGTGTAACTTCTTTATTTCCTGGAGTACAAAATTCTAATTTTTTCCTTTCTCCGCTACACATTGCTTATTTGGGACATGCTGGGTCTTGTATTACTTTGCTTGATGTTGGTGCTGTAGGTAAACATAATCTTAGTATTTTTTCTACTACTATTGATCAAGAAAATATATTGGAGCATATTCCTGAAATAGTGACTGAATGAAGTCACACCAAAATTAATTAGAAAGTCCTTACAAGAAATTAGGCTGTTAGAAAAAACAGGAATATTTTCACAGCACCTTTTCTTATCACAGTTTGAATAACAATAAATTCTTTTTTCAAATTAATCTGGCAAACATTGTTATTTTATATAATTTCTTGACACTGTAAGGAAGAATGCACAGTTATTTTGCCACAGTTATTCTAAATGGTGTTATGACTGACACATTATTGGCAGAGCAGTAATAGCAGCTCCTTGCAATTTCCACTCAGAACAGAAGACAGCCCCATCAAGAGTAAATCAAATTATTCTGGGAGAATGTCAAATGACATCTCAAAAAGTTGCTGTTGTTATCATGGTAAAGAATTACTACAGAAATGTTAAACAATTGTTGATTGTTAGCAGAAGGGGAGGAGACATTGTTCTAATGAGGCAGACTCCAAACTCAAAGGTGGAGTTTGTGTCTAAACTTTTACTAAGGGGCTCTGTAAGGAAATTAAAGAGTTCCCATTATTCAAGGGACTGTTGAATGTGAGTGGACAAGCCTCTGTGCAAAACTGGACTGAAACCAAAGCAGGATGTCCAAGGAGCTTTGCAGCAGCATTCTGGGAGTCTTTTGCTCATCATGCTCCCAGCACACCTCTAATATTGTGATCTAGAGATAAAAGACCGTTTCATTCACATAAAATGCGAAACTGTAGTTTTCCTGATTGCACGTAATAACTATAAACACTTATATATAAACATAAACAGGCATTAATATCTGCTTGTTTAGATCAAGGATAAATTTCTGTGCTTTCCATAAACGATTAAAAGTGCAGTACAAAGAATGGAAACACTCCCCAAGTGTGTAGCCGTAGGTGCTGCATTAAGCATGGTAAAAGCACACCTTTCTTTGCTGTTGTGTTATTCTGGAATTAATACAGACCTTCCAAAATCCCATTGTGATAAAGATATTGCTTTACTCATTGCCGTTGCCTATGGTCAGCATTCTGGAGTAACATGTTTTATTGATTAGCAGTTTAGATTTCTAAGAATAAAGATTTATCTGCATTTATCTGTCATTACTTGCAGTTTCATAATCTAATAAAAATATTATTGTCTCATTTCTAATAGGTTCAAGGCAGCATTTCATTATTTTAGCTGAAGATTATGAAGAATTTATCTCATTTTAATTCATAACAGAATATCCCAGCTTTACTAAAAATTAAAATGACATTTATAGAAGGGAAAGCTTTGTACAAATTATGCAGGAAGTCCACACCATTTCAGGAAAAAGCAGCAGCTAGAAAAAGAACTGCCAGGCAACAGTACTTTGTAAATATGGAAATTCCATAGAAGCTATCAGGAGACTGGAGATTCAAATATAAGAAACACATAAAAATACTTCACGGAATGATTTAATGCATGGAGGAGATAACCACTCTTGTCAACAAGATGAAAAGGTTTTAACTGTGAATAAGACAATATTTAAGAACATAACTAGTACTTGGCAGTGTATTTATCTTGCAAATGTGATTAAGATGTTGAAAAAATTACCTGTTTGTTTTAATTGTAGTTATCTGCCATCTTGTTTTTCAGGTTTGGAGTCTTTCTTAACTGCTAAGCTCTGGAAAAGCCTTCCAGAGTAGAGAGCAAGGGCAAGATTTTGTTAGTCATGAGAATTTAGCTGTGCTCATTATCCATGTTCTACTGGAGGCCACTTCCAGCAGGAATACCAGAATGCAGGCCTTAGCAGGCCAGGGGGAAGAACATCCTTGCAGAAAATAATTCATTTATTCCCAGCTGGTACAATAACTGAACTAAGTATCCCAGATCCTCATGCTTTTGAAGTGTTCTCCACCAACAGCAGATTTCAAAGACTCCTATGTGAAAGTCTTTCAGGCTTAACTGTACTGTCATTCCCTAATGCTTTCAATTTTTCCACACAAACATAACAAGAAATGGAGAACAGAGTCTATTTAAAAAACTTATTCTTTATCCAGTGTGAAAACATTGAGCAGTCCACATTTACTTCAGCAGCTTTGTGCGTTAAAACTGCAGTAAAGTGAGTAACGTTTTATAAAATATTCTTTAATGGTTTCACTATTTTAAAATACAATTGTTTTCATAGTATAGCTCCATCATCATTGTTTAATTTTGGATATTTGGGAATTCCATATAACCTGCTGAATGGCACACTTGATTGATGCAGACATCTGTAAGAGGACAGCTGTGCAAGTGAGATTTCTGCTATTTGAAAATATAGCAAAACTTTAAAAGATCCACATTAAAAGGAAACAAAAAATGTTTAATTTCATTACTTTGTAAGACATTATTGTTTCTATTGTGTTTTGTACACTAAGTCGAATTTTTTTTTTATGTTTCATTCCTTGTTTAGTCCAAAGCATGGCAATCTGCCAGCCAGAGTTTTTAGTGATAAATTCTGCTATACAAAGCAAAAGTTTTTATATGTGAGGCCACTTCCTTCTGCTATTTTATCATCTTCCTGGTTTTGTCTGTTTTCAATAAATGCCTTTGTATTTTCACATCTTTTATATGCTTGTATACACAGACACTTTCCTCTGTATTAAAACTGATAGTTGCAAGTTGGTAGGGATAAAAAAGACAGACTATTGACTTAAATTTCATTGCATTAATACACTGTATGAATGCTTTAATGTTACAGTATTAAAAGATCTTAACATTGATATTAAAAGTATTTCCTGAATTTGGCAGTAGGGTGGAGAGGCAAGGATGGTGTTTCATAATAAGGTTTTAAAATGGAAATAATCTCTGGGTACAGCTACACTTTAGTACTACAGATTGGCACATGAAAGCTGGGCTCTCACAGTGAATTTGCATTATTTTAAAGCATCTCAAATTTAAACATATTGAAATTTAAAATCTAAAAAGAAATTACGGTGGAGGCCAAACATCCTCTTTTATCTGTCCCAAGGGGCTGAATATTTCTGTCTGAGGAGAAAAATCTAAAAAATCTCCTCAGTAAAGAGAAGCAACAGAGAGCCCTGCACATACAGTAGAACTTGAACTATCTTGAGGGAAAGGAGAATTTGAATTTGGTCAGAGGAGAAGCATGAGATTGGAGGCGAAAAGTTGAAGTCGCAATGCAGCAAACTGGAGAAAAGCTTCTGGAACTCACAAGAAAGCAAAACTGTCCCTGCTGTCCCTGCCCACTTTAGCAGTCTGTCCTGAATTCCTCTTTCCCACAAAAAGATGTTACCGAGGGTGTAAGCCACAAATCATTATGTACCAATATTTTCATGAAGACCTTTTTTGTTTTTCTGCAGACCTATTGTTCTTTTACAATCATATTAATAGACTAAAAATAACAAGGGCAGTTCTACCAGACTTAAATTACAATTCTGTTTCTTAAGAATTATTATTTTTTACTGCACTGATTGAGATCACAGAAATCTTTTTCTGACCACAGAGGTATAAGGTACCAAATTCATCCTTCCTGTAACTGTACTGAGGTAAATGGAGTTACATGAGGAATTAATTTGACCTGTCTCCTCCATTTCCTTGGAAAAATTCTTTGTTTTAGCTCTTGCCAAGTTTCATCTTGGACTCTCTCTTGCTTAACATCTTTTTGTACCTGGTGAGCTTTTCTTTCTTTAAGACTGTGAAGAGAAATACAGCAGGGGAAAGACAATTAAAGTGAGGGTCTGCTTTTTAAATTGAAAGTATACTTTAATTATGGTAAGAAAATGCCAAAATCTTTTCATTTGGTATAGATGTATATGAGATTATTCTTACATCTGTGAGGATATGAAAGGTATAAAACAGTACATATAACCATGAGAGGACAAGGATTTAAGTAATGTTTTTCTGCCTAAGACCCATGTGTTTATTTTAACTGCAACAGCCCCAATAAACAGGGACCTTACTGGGCTAGAGACAATAAGAATTTAAAATATTACACATCATCTTTTAATGAAGAATCATTCCCTTTCCCCTAGACTCAACAGGTATATTCAAAAATAGCCTATGACCGAAGCTGAAAGCCTAGTCTCAGCAGTATATAACTGCAATTTCATGATGCAATAAATTCAATTTTTGGATGGCAATGTGGCATGAAATTCTTTGTACAAACTCAACCCGGCAGTACAAAGTTATTTAAAACGCAAAATCCTCAAAAACAAGGACTGGTGAGTGGTTTTCCTCTCGATGGTTTTACGTTAAGAGTTGGTATAATCTGTCCTAAAAAGGACACTGCCACTAAAAAGCCAGGATAAAGCTTCGTCTAAACAATGTAACTCACAGCTCGCTAACACTGACAGAAATGCAATTACATGTTCGTATTTAATCTTGATCAATTTATTACCATTAGATGATCTAGGATTGCACAGATGAGACGTAACAAACGTGTAAGGCTGAGTATAGGCTCAGCTTGAGAAAGGCTGAGCATGAGGGATCAGAAAGTGAAATTGATGGAGAGTCTGTGGTTCAGAATAAGGTTATAATTATGCAGGGATATTGTCCCCACAGACAAACTTACAGTCCAGCAACCTCCCTTCCTTCTTTCCACACCATCTGTGTGTCGCAGTTTACCAGTGCTGCAATTGTACCAATGCAACTGTTTGTGGGTCCAGAGCATGAATTTAATCAATGGAGCAATTCTGGTTAGAAATGATTAGACAGAACTTTAAAAATCTGGATTGAGTGATTTGATTTATAGTGTGGCTTCACAAACAGCTGCACAAACAGCTCAGAGGCCACAGTAAGTCAAAATCATTAGTTGCCAGTTCCTGCTCCTGTCTGAATTTATGGTTCCATATTTATTAAACCCAGATTTGTGCAGTGCTGACTAGCCAGCAGCAAGCTCTGAGCCAGCTCATGTGGAGATACACCATTGCATTTCACTCACTGGTGAATCAACAAGAGCACCTGGTGTGACCCTTCTAACGCTGTGTGTCATGAGCGAGTGCAGCTTGTCACTTGGCTGCCACCTGTGCCAGGGGATGCCAGCCCTGGTACACTGGGACTTGGCTGAGGAGGCTTCTTCAGGCAGGGAGAAGGAACCGTGGGGGCTCCCATCCATCAGCTGCTGCCATGTGCATGCAGCCAGAGCAGGACTCATGCATGCTTTGCATCCTACAGTTCCCACTGTAGGATGAAATAGGAATTCTAAATTCCCAGGCCTTGGTGAGACCGGAGAGTGGTATGTGAGAATCCATCTAACCATGCCAAGCTGGAGCTAGCCAGCAGAGGGAAATTCAGACTGCGGCTTCTTCTCAGGGTGGGAACAGCCTGGCCGTAATCAGCACATGCTCCTTTGAGAGTTAATTTACATCAAGTTCTTTCCTGAGATAGAAAAACCCTCTCAAGCTTCATGCAAAATTCCATTCATGATCTGTTTCAGCCTATGTCCTTTGAATCCAAGCCCTCTTTTTCTGTTATTTTAGGCCCAGCTTTCATGCTAGAAAGCATCCTGCTTGTGTCTAGTACTGTGCATAATTAATACAGGTAGAACAAGTTCTAATGCAAAATGTATTTCAGATTAGAAGCATTAAAGAAATGGTGGACCTTTGCAATTTTTCATGCATTTTGTTTTCCTCACTGCGACTTTGTGTGGTTTTTTCCTCAAATGACTCACGAGTGCCCCTATCAGTGTTACACAATGGAAACAATCACTGCCTTCCAAAACCAGTAATATTTGATGCTAGGAGTAGATAAAGCTCATTTAGAAATCTTTAAAAAATCACAAACCCTTAAACGTGTCAAGAATAGGAATTTAGAAGAAGCTGCAAATAAAATTCAGGATTTCAAAGTTAATCTGAGAGAAACCCCTGCAAAATTCTTAGAAGAGAGGTACGTTTATTCTAGGGGGTTTTGACTGTTTTAATGGAACTAGCTTCCTATCCATACAAAAAAGCACGATTCATAAAAGATGTTTGACTTGCTAAGCTTTAGCTTTGATGTTCCCCAAAGCAATATCAAATATGTGCACGTAAAATTTTTTGGGCCTAAATGAAAGGTACAAGCACTTTTGAAACCTTTGAGACAACCAGCAAACAGGATTTTCTACAAAAATGGTTTTCCAGCTGAGAAAAATATGATAAGTGTGACAACATAAACATTTTAAGAAACAATACATGGCTAAAACCCATCTGCCAGGCAGAGGAAGTCAAAGAGTTTGCCTGAGGGGTTTAAGAATACCAGATTATTCAAGTACTGATAAATAAATGGAAGAAAAAAATGGGAAAAAAATAAGACATGCTGATGGACTAACAGTTTCCTGCATGGAAACTATTAAGCAATACTTCTTAAAAAATAAAAACTGATTGTCTAGATTTGAAACAAAAGTATTCTTTAATACAATGGCTGGGTATCAATGACAGTGATTCTACCAACAAGATGCTGTTTTAGGAAATGTAATGCACCATTTTTCTAAAAATGGGAGAGCATCTCTCTGAGCAAGTTGTAAAATCAGTCAATCAATTCTAGATAATAAAATACTGCACAACATCTGTATTGTTTAAGATGCATCTATATTTTTGGTATTGATCTATATTCTCTAAGAATGTATTATTAGGACTGTACAGATATCCATGTCTCTAAGATTAACTGTTCTCCTTCAGAGTAACTACCCATCTTACTAAATCTAACAGAAATCACACTAAGCCAGACTTGCAAGCTAGTGATGTCTCGTTTACACAAGAAATGGAAATACCTACATGGAGGTGACTCCTCCTTAAGTAAGATTTCCAAGAGTCTTCCTTCCAACAGTAATGGGCATTATTCCATCTCCCTGTGGCTGACACTGACATCCAGTCTGATGGCCCAACAGTTAGTTTACTTCTTTCTGCATTGAGAATATTCAGAATTTTCTTATACTTGAATACAATATTATTATCGGCGTATGAACATCCTCAGAGCTCATGCTTTTGATTAGAAGTAAAAAAACTTTATGAAATCTGTAACAGTAAAAATTTTATTTTCATTCACTGCTCTTGGAATCTGGTTCAAACTGAATCCCACAGAAATGGCTTAATATTTAATGAGCTTTATAGACCACAAAAATGTGATGTAAGGGTTTCAGTTGTCTTCACTGGCTCTCTCTATAGAGACAAATGCCTTAACAGATGTGCTCCTCAACCCTTAAAATGAAAAATGACATGATAAATTACTTCTTAGTGGAAACTGAATTAGAACAGTTACTGAACTATCCAAAGAAGGAAAAAAAAAAGGAAAAAAAAAAAAAAAAGACAAAGTATATTACCTGAAAATTCAGCAAGTAACCACATTTATCATTGAGGAATCAACCCTGCCAACAGCAGGTTTTGGAGAAAGCCCAATTTTCCACTAAAAATAATTTCAACAGACCTGCTATTAGACTATTATTTACATGAATGACAGACTACAAAGTTCTTCCAACACAGAAGGTTAGACTCGTGGATATGAAACTGGCAAAACATACTGGTGGTAAAAACAGACCTAAGACTATAGAAGACATTGCAAGAAGGAAAAAAATATCAAGCAATCCTGAGAAAACTGTTGATTGAAAGTCTCAATATGATGAAGAAAAAAATAAATTCATATGTACCTCAAAACACAAGAATGATCAAAATTCCAGAAAACAAAGGAGATGTGACAAAATAATTCACATGAGTGGGAGTTTGTCTTGGAATTTGCTGAGATTGTAACCTGTACTGCTTCTGACATCTTTGCTGGTAAGGAATTACCCTGTATTTAATGATAGCAGAGCTGTCACTGTTGAATTGCTGAAATCCAGGAGGAGTTCTGCTATGGTAGAACTGCTATAGCTACGATGTAGAACTGTGACTGTAATTCTTTACTTGATTTTACACATTTTCAAAAAATCTACTCCTGACCTAGTTAGGTTTACAGCCAGATATGAGCTTCACTTTTTACACAGGAAAATGAGGCAACAGGGTGAAAGGTTTGATCTTAAAAGTTTCTGTGACACCTCTCACCTACAGACTGAACACCTTTGTCCACTAAAACACCTTGTACACAGAATTAACAGTTTTATGCTTAGAACACTTGTAGGATCAGGCCCATGCAAAAGTAATTCTATTTATGACACACACAGCACGAATGAAAATGTTTTAAGGAATATCTGCCATCCTTTCACAGACACACGGCCTTGTAGACGACACTATAATTTCAGTACTCTTTTGTACTATGCATCATTAATAAGTCATCCAAGTAAAGCAGGACTCGAAAGAACAGATCCTTCTTGAGACGGGATTAAATGACATATATTTCAGAGTTCTAACACAGTAAGATATATATTCAGCAAAATACTGAAAATTTCCCTGTTCAAGTTAATAATGAAGGTGTAATAAAGAACATTTTCCATATCCCATGAGTTTGGAATTGGATTTCACCAAGAAGTTTCCATTAAATATTGCAACTGGTCACTTGTAACTAGGACAGACATTTCTCATATCTTCCTTGCATCACAAAATAATTTTTCTCTTTGCTATTAATTTGGAGAGTTTTAAAACCAGTATTGCTTCCATGAAGTCAACAGGAATTTTGCACTGAATGGGTGGGAGGAGGACTGTTTTCCACACTTCCCTCTCCCCTGCTATTAGAATTAGTGATTAGGCTTTTTTATTTTGGACTAGAATTTTCCTTGTAGCAAAAGTATAGGAAGGAAGGAAGGAAGGCAGGCTGACAAACAGAAACAAGAACATAAAAGCATACACTTTATATAAAGGTGCAAAACAACACAAATCAAATGAAAGCAAACAATCTGTGATTGCTTATAAAATTAGAATTTTTCTCATGTAGCAGATTCTCCACTAATGTAAATGAACAGTTTGCTCAGTGTGCAAAAATATTCAGAGCCCACTGTCAGTTCATCTGCATTAAGACTTATTTTAAACCATCCTGTAATGGCACTTTATAGACATAATTTCAGAATAAATCTCTTACCAAGGTGATGCTTCTGTTTTATGTAATTATATTCTTTTTATAACTAACGTACTAAACTTATAACAATATTTAATTTAAAATATGAAACACAAAAAGGAGTATTTTAAAGGTTTATGATTTTTAGATGAGGTAGAACACTTTATCACCAGAGTAGCTGTCAGAGCCAAACCTCAGCTCTCAGTGAAATGGGCTGTACTAACCACCTATAAGCAGCAGTGGCAAGAGGTGAGCGCTCCTGACACAGCTTCCTAGACAGCGCTCTGTCCCATGCTAGCCTACAAAAGGAAAATGAAAAACCCGGTATTTTCCTGTTGGCTGACCCTTTCCTTCCACAGCTTCCCTTCGGAATAGAATTTTGACACGAACGGTTTTTAAAAAATAGTAAGAGGTGGTACCAAGGAAGGAAGGAAGGAAGGAAGAGTGATGTATGCCAGTATACTTGTACTTACCTTTCCAGATTTCGGAGGCTGCTAATATCCGGACACTCATGATAGGTAACTCACTGAGGATCTTTACTGAAGACTAGAGACATCCCACAGATGCTCTGGCTCCTAGCGCAGTAAGGAGAGTCCTTTCCGTTATCCACACAATGCTCACCAACACAAACCCCTGCACCGCCCGTGGGGCACAGTCCCACTTCTACACCAGGCTCTCCATGGCCCCTGTGGCAACGGGAGCACGCAGCACAGAAGAACAAGGAGCAAGCAAGAATCAGCATAAAACATGCAGAAACATCAGATATCTCGGGCTCTTTTCCAGACACTTAACTCACCTCATCCCCCTCCACTACGCTGCTTCAGGCCAGTTCAGCCCTCACCTTCCAGTCTCCTCACGCTCTCCCCCGCTTCCCTTTATAACCCCCCAAGGAGTCTTTAGACCTCCACAGACGAGGCAGGGGCTCTGCAGACATTTTCTGGCTCTTGCAGACCCCAAAACACGACCCGAGCAGGCACGAGCCCAAGTGACTCGACCCACGCTCCTCTCGCTCCCGACCGCCCGAGCGACCCCCGCCAGCCCCCGGGCAAGTCGCTTTAGGGGCCTCAGCGCTGCGGGGCCGCGCCGTGCGGGACCTGCCCAGGAGGGAACACCGCAAAGGGCAGGCGGGAGGGAGAGAGGCTCCCGGGCGGGAGGGAGAGAGGCTCCCGGGCAGGAGGGCTCGGCCGGGGCGCTGAGGGGACAAGCAGAGCAGAGCGGGACGCGACCCCGCAGCGCGGGGGCGGTGGCGGAGGGGTCGGGCGGGGCCGCCTCCCCTCCGCCCCCCGCGGGTCACATGAGAGAGGCGGGCGGCTGGGCCGAGGCGGTGGTGGCTGCCGGGGCTGAGGCTGGGTTGGGCGGGGAGGGACGGGGTGGCGGAGTGCAGCAGTAGAGAGCGGCGGCGGTAGTAGCGGCGGAGAAGGACAAGGAAGAAGAAGAGAAGGAGGAGAAGGAACAGGAGTGGCCGCGAGGCGCCGAGCGAGTGCAACGAGCCCCGGGCCTCCCTGAGCCGCGGCCGCCGCGGAGCGCCCTGCCCGCGGTCCCAACATGGACGAAGAGGGTGGTGGAGGTGGCGGCGGTGAGTGCGGGGTTCGTGCGGGTGGAATGCGGCCCCTCGGCCGGCGCTGCGAGCGGCAGGACAGCAGGAGCCCCTGAGAGCTGCCGCGGCCCCTGCCGCGCTGCTGCCCCGTCCTGCCCGGCGCCCCCGGGCCGAGCCGCACCGCTGTATCGGCGCTACGGAGCAGTGCCCGGGCGGGCGGGGGCCGGGCCACAATGGGGGCTCTGTGTCCCGCGCTCGGGCAGGGGCTGGCGGGGCGCGGCGGGTCCGGGCGCTCCCGGGGGTGGCAGGGCAGGGCAGGCGGGTCCCGGCCCCGGCGCCGTGACAGCCCCGTGCTCGCTGCTGCAGCTGCTCCTCCGCTGCGAGAGGGGAAGGGGCAACGCGTAAAAAAGTACGCGTTTGGCGGTGTAAGAGCGAAGAAAAGAGTAATTAAGCCCTGCGAGGGCTCTGTTTGTGTGTGTCATCTTAATGGAGGCTCCGTGATAATCACGGGGTGGTTCAGCCAGTTTAAACAAGGTAAACTGTTTCCAAAGGCAGCGGCGTTAACCTTGCCAGATACTACTTTTAGAAAATCCGGACTCGCGTGTTTGGGGAAGCTTTTATTTGTATTTTTTATCTTTCGGAGACCGGCTTGCGCGCTGCCCCAGTTTAAGGCACTGCAGACGTGCCACACGCTTCTCTCCTTTAATTTATAATGTGTTTTGCGAGTGCGTGTGTAAAGCTGCTGCCTGAAATAACCAGTTCTTGTGTATCATCAACGATAATGGTGGCTGGGCAGGAGCTGATCCTGCCCTGAGGCAGAGGGATCGACTGCCTGGCCTGCCCTGTATTCAGTGTGTCTGTGGGCGTCTGTGCCGTGGTGGTGCAGAACGGAGCGATGAGGGTATCTCTTAAACCAAATGCTAAACAGGCGGCCTTTGAATGCATTGGCTGATCTCTAAATAGGTAAAGTGAGGGCTAAGCATTGTATGATTAATAGTTGCGCGGTACTTGCTAATTCCAAATATAATTACCCAGAACTCGGAAATCAAGAGGGTGTGGTGTTTGTTTTGACAACTTGAGAAAATAATGCTATGATGAATCAGAAAAATGATTCTTCAAGCAGTGGGTTGGAAATGTGGCCATTTCTCAGCAGGCATTTCTGCTTGTTTTGAGAGTGATAGACTTAACTCTTAAAAAAAAATCTGAAAAAGGAAAGCAAAAGACAAAGCAAGCGAGTCCTGAAAAGTTATTATTCAAAGCAGTTGAACACTGTAATTGTAAAGAGCAGAAAACTCATTTAACTCAAAATATGTTTTTTTCACAGTATTCTGGACTTGCATCTGTAGTTAAGGGAAGTGAGCATGCTTGTTACTTGCACTAACCCTGTGTAATATACTACTTAATCGCGTGCAAAATGTAAACTAGAAAGTGGACATATTGCTGAATTAATCTTTCATAAGATGTTAAGCATTTCAAAGCTGGATTTTCATGGGAGGACAAATACTCAGGACCTGGGGACAACACAGTCTGTATTTAGCTAAATGCTACTTCTATATGTGAAGCCAGATTTGTACCTATAGCGTGGAAGTGAAACTAATATCACTTTAATAAACATGTTGCTTTTTGGGGGCAAACTACAGTATAGTGTATGTTTGGCTTCATTGTAGAACAATTGCAGACAAGAGTGGAAATTTTGTTTTGCAGTTGGTGTATCTGACATTTTACTCTGACTTCTTAAAGTATTACACCTTATTCTTGAATAGAGGCCCAGTCTCGCTTTTTCTTATGGAAGCTGTCAATTTGGAACACCAGGATTACTTAGGTCATGATAGGAAATGTGTGGATTTGACAGCCTGTTTCAAAACATTTTATTGCTGTTGAGTAATGAGACTTTTGATACCTGAGCAGTGAGATTCCCTTTGGAGCCTGACCAGGGCAGGACATTGTAAATCCTCATAGAATTGCTATTATTGAGTGGGAAGCTCTTAAAGCTCAGTTTATCACTGCGCACAGGTACTTTAGGAAGTATGCAAAATTATTTAAGGGCTGCACAGAGTCACCCTAATTAGAGACTTGAACTAGATAAGCATGTAAATATCTAGGACATTAAAGTGTGATTCAGAAGGTAAGCTGCTATTCCCAGTTCAGCTCTGCCTGCTGTGCTGCTCTTCATTTTGATTTACATCCTATGCTTCAGTTCTCTTATTTGTCAAATAGGGTCAGTTGTTTTACCACCTCTGATAAAAACTGTGAATGAAAACAGAGCTGTTTAAAGTTAGAATTTATTATCTCAGAAACACTCGATGGAAAAGAAATGCTAATTAAGAGAATTGTTCTCAGTACCTCCTTTTCTTTTGTACGTGGAGCCCTTAACAGGGTCGTGCATTTATGTTACACAATCCACTTCCACACAAGCCTCCCATTGATTTCAGCAGAGGCTCTGTGCATGGATTATTGATGCGATATGATCCGAGTCAGTTGGTGTTTGGCTCAACTTTCTTTTGTGTCGTGATTAAAACATCTCTGTGGTTTGCTTAGTCCAGGAAATTTCTCCTCCTCCCTTTCCCCACTTGGTTTAAAACTACATCTTGTGTGATTTGAGTGGCTTTTCTCCCAGGCTCACAGTTCGGTGGTGGTGGTGCCAGTAGCCGGGACCCTCGCGTTCAATAGTGCTCTTGGTGTGGTCACACAGTGAGCGAGTGATCCTCTGTGAAAGGTCAGCATGTATAAACAGTCAGTGCTGCAGGCACAGGATGGGGCTCCTGTTTGTTTTCTGAATTTGACTCTAGTCATCCGGCGGCTTTTCAGTCCCCCCCAATTCAGTTCTGTGCCATTCCTCTAGAAACTGACTGCAAGATTGGGTACTTACCAGCTTCTGTGTGTTTGTTTACACTGTTGTCTACAAAGGGCTCTCAACAGCCATGCCAGAAGGTTAAAGTCCTGCTTCTACTTGACAAATAGACCAAATTATAGCGCTAATTATGGCATCGAGGTTTCCCTACTGTTCCCCAAACTCTGTGCTTTGTTTCTGAATGTTGAAGCTCTTCTGGGATAGAGCAGTTGGGTTGCCAGGCTCTGTTAGTTGCTGGCTGTGTGCCAGCGATGGTGCCAGGTAGAACGGTGGGTCTGTGACGAGGACAGAATGTAGACAGTCCTTCATTCGGAGAGACACCAAGAGACCAGATTGTGGCACAGAGGACCCAGGAGAGTGGATTTGCTGCCAAACCAGACTTAGCAGGATGACTTCTGTTCTTCTGCAGGGCAAAACAGTTACCTGCTTATAGGTAAAAACTGTTAAATGTAACAAATGACCCAGATTTTTCTTAGGAAAAAGTTTTAAAATTTATTAAAAATACATATTTGTATTTCAGATGTGAGCAGCCTCATCTCTTCTTTCCGCGTTGTAATATCTTTCGAAGGTAAACCTTAAAGATATCAGAGGCCATGAGGCCACCTCATGATTATAGACATTTGCTTTGCATTTAAGACTAATTCCACATGCTTTCTTGTTTTATGAGTTTCTTTTATTATAAACAAATGCGTTTTAGTGCAGAAGAATGTTTCACTCCCTACTCATCAAAATAGATAACTTGTACAGGTAGTTTTAAATAAAAGTTGTCCCAAAAGTCCTTCAGAGGAGGGCTTGTAGTTTTAAATAGTACATCAGGGAATTCCCACGAATATAAAAATGCACCTGAGTGCTGGACTGACCACTCAGCTTGGTTCTAGGGAGTGAAAAAGGGCAGATACAGAGATAGTTTATTTATTTATGTACTTTAGTTTTTTGTCTTCTTTTGCCAGCCAGCAGAGCTCTGCAAGTCTCTTTTTTGCTAAACAGATATTTCTTCATGCTAAACTAATCTCGTATTTCTTCGGATTACCTGTCAGCTCAATAGGATCTTAATTTTTAGCCCAAAGCCATTTAATCTGTTATCACTGCAGTAAAAATGTAATAGTAAAGTATTATCAACAATGTTGTGCATATCGGTTATTTTTGGTGGTGTCAGAAATTGTACTTGTTAATTGCAGTAACTTATTAAGTTTTTCTTAGCCTAATGTTTGATATTTTTAGCTGTGACTTGGAAGAAAACATGAAATTTTTGCTGGTAGAGTTTCCAGAGGTGGTTGGTTGCCAAGCTTGATGCATTGTTATATAATGGTATTTGGTGACAGGCTCAGCAATGGAAGCACGCCATGGATTTAGGGGAGCAGTGTGCCTGTAACAGCATCTGTCTGTACTGTTGCACATGGGAAAGAAAGCTGTAGGATTTACAGGCAGGAACAGAGTGTATTTTGCAGAACAACAGCTGGGAATCACTGTAATAGCCACATGAAAGTGGGGTTCCCGTGGGCCACTGTTACCAAATAGATATTGCAATCTTTTAATATCATGGGAGTTCCAAGAGCTTTCACAAATTGAAGGGCTGCAGAAGGTGAGACAACACTGTGATTTTCAAGATATATTCTGCAGTTCACATCAGATTTTTCAATCCCGTCATATTTGTTGCTTCCTCTTCTTTCTTTTTAGAATTTTGAATGCTTTTTCAAGGGAAAAAAAAAAAAGGCTTTCTTAATTTTCTTCCTTTTACAGGGGTGTCTGGTGATAGTACAAGGGGTAATGGCTTTAAATTGAAAGAGAGTGGATTTAGATTAGCTTGTATGTATAATGATTCTTCATTATGAGTGGGGTGAGACACTGGCACAGATTTCCTAGAGAAGCTGGGGCTGTCCCATCCCTGGCGGTGTCCGAGGCTGGATGGGGCTTGGAGCAGCCTGGGTTACTGGAAGGTGTCCCTGCCCATAGCAGGGGAAGAGAATGAAAAGAGCTTTGAGGTCCCTTTCAACCCAAACCATTCTATGATTCTGCTTGTCATCTTTTTGTCCTGTAAGTCTCTCTTTTCCTAGTCCAATGAAAGTTTGAAAAGCTTTAAAGTGTTTCACTTAAACCGTAGCTCCCTCCTATCTGCTGCAATATTTTGCCCCATTTGTTTCCCTCCCAATGCGAAGATGGTTTAGTCTGGTTCTTTATACACCTCATCTTTGACTCCAAGGTTAACATTTGAACTACCACTCATCTCTTTTCATTGTTGTAAGTCATTGAACAAGATGTTTGCAGTCGCTCTCTGAATTCAGAATACCTCCTAGAGGTTTACCCTAGGTTCTTCCACACTTGTCCTGACCCCTTGTACTCAGAACATTCTTTCCGTCCTCTTTGTACTGCCAGCTGCCTCTGCTGTTTACTATATTTTTCTTTTTGAAATCTTGACTTTTTTTTTTTTTTTTTTTTTTTTCTCTCTTTGACTGTTCTCTCCTCCTCCTCCTGTCTTGCTTTTTTTTATTTGGAAAATGATCTTTCTTCTTCCAGCTTTTTTGGTGAACATTTGCAGGATCCCGTGCTTGCTTTAACACTCTCTTCTTCTCTACATCTTGCTTCTGGATAACCAAATTTGCAAATAAGAGTGGAACTATTGTATTTAAACTGATGATTCACAGCATATACTCTGTGTGCTCTGGATCCAGTACCATCTGTCCCAGCTAAAATGTTGGCTTGTTTGACATCTTAAGATTGCGTAATTGTCATCTTAAGCTTAATGAGTCTGAACAGAGCTCTTAATGTTGTTTCCACCCACTTCCTCTCTTTGATGTCTTTGGACACATGCTGGCATCCCGAGTGGTTATTGACAAGTAAATAGTAAGATGTTGTAATTTATTGCTTCTTAAAAAATAGTCTGTGGAGAAGTTGTAATAAAAATGGCAGTGAAAGGGCAATGCAAGAGTATTGACATACTTATGAAATAAATTATGTTTTCCTATGCAATGTTAATTTTCCTGTTTGAATGCACAAATAGATTTAATTTGTTTATGGGAACATGTTTTCTGTAGACTTCTGCATGGGACCAGCCACCACACAAGTTAGCATTTTGTGATGATTGAGTATAGATGTTTTTCCTTCTCTTTAAAGTAATGTGATAGTTAATGATTTCTTCTTCACTTTCTCTCCCTGCAGTTCACAAGTACTTAAGCATTATGAAAGGATAGCACTAATTTTAGTGAGGAGCTTAGACCTAATGACCGTGTGCTTCATTCACAGAGGATAAAAATAAATTCTCAGCAGCTGGATTGTTAGGAAACCCTGTCAATGTATTGAACTGTGAGGCAGGGATCCCAGGGAAGTGGAGAACACGTGGTGTTTTACTTTGTTTTATAAAAGCAAAAGAGAAGTTGTGTGAACAGATGTGCTGTTGGCATTTCTGACTTCTTCACTGTGTGTTCTTTTAGAGCAATATGTTGTACAGGAAAGGTGTATGAATGAGGTAGTAAGAGCCTATTTATTCATGTCATTTGTATAATTTTAACATCTAGCAAATGGTTTTTAATTGCATATGACTTCCTTCTTTTAATTTCAACAATTTCATGGGAAAACTTGGTATTGCAAATTTTTTTGGACAGCAGTGTTTCCTCTTAGTGGGATAGACATACAAAATCTGCTAGAAAGCCATGTGTTTTGTGGTCCTCTGAGATTTGCCTGAAGAAGGAAATGGCTTGACCTATTTGGTTGCTATGAAGTAAAAACATTCTTGTTCTCTTTTTTTTGTGAACATCTGTGTCACATTTATTTCATTACTTTCCGAGGTTCTTTAAGCACATTATTTGCTAATATGAAGTTTTATTTAAGGAAAGTAGAGTGATACATAGCTGCTTCCACAATTTCATTGAATTTCTGATGTCTGCTTTTAAATAGGTATAAGTGGGTAGGTTTTCCAGTCAAAGTTGACATGTTGAAAGGCAAACACGACTGTTATCTAGTATTTCCTGGGGGAAAAAAAGTGTTTGACAAATTCAGTAGGATCTCATGGAGTTCGCAGGAAATGTTGCTTTCTGGAACTTCGGGAAATCTAAATCATAATTTCATCTGGGATCTGAAGGTTTTGATTTAATTTTTCAACAGCTTGGCCTTCTTAGTGTGATTTTAGTGATTACCCTCATGTTCTGGTCTTTATTATAAAAAGAAAGGTATCTTATGCCCGGTATGTGGAAGAATTCAAACTCATTCTGTTATTTAGCAGCAAAATGGAAGTCGTCCCAATAAGGGTAGATTTTATTGACTGTATTAACAGTTCTTCTGAATTCCATAAGAAAATTCTTCAACCACAGTCCATTTGTGAAAGTTAAATCTGAATTCAGATCTAGCTTTTGCTGTCATGCCTAAGGGGATGGTTGGATTTTTTAATGTAAGTTCTTAATTAAAGAGGGAGAAATCAGTGTTGATTTTTAGATGAAATACGTTGAGTATCATAACAGAACAAAAAAGTTGTGTGAAAATGACGGACTGTGGGTATGGAAGAGGCTAACATTAACTGTGGGAATTAGTTTTGGTGGCTCTTCTATCCAGCTGCTAGTTCTCACACGGCTTGTAGGAACATCATCTTCTCAGGCAAATTAGATGGAAATTGAGTGCTGTGCAAGGTGTACTTTGGCAGGAGGAGCTGATTGGTAGGAAAACAAATGTGGCCAATGTCTCCTGTGCTCGCTTCTGTTCTCACACACATGCATGTACAAAAAAAGGCTGAAGAAATTAGCATATGCAAGTAAGGCAGCTGCCTCACACTGTTTTCTCTAAGAGGAACTGTGAGATGTAATCTGTTCGTGAGTCAGCTCTAAGGTTTTTATACAACTGCCTCATTAGTGTAACTTCTAGAATGCAGATTTTAATTTTTTTTTGTTTGTTTTAATGTTTGATTAAATTGCAAAATTGATTGCAAAATACCATTGATGCTGTTTTCTTGTTGACTTCCAAGTATTCAAGAGTCTATTTGCTGTTACATTTTTGCTTTCAAGTACTGTAGATATCATGTTCCTTAATAAGGTCCTTGTTTAGCTCACAATCAGTGTTGTCTAGAGTCAAATTCTGACATAAACAGATCCCATTGCCTTACTTACGAGAGGAGGAATTCTCAAAAGGGGTATTTGTAGTTGCATTAGTTCCTATAAAATAAGGAATTATGGTTGCTTGAGGCAGTGTTTCTTATATTCAGTGGTCAGATTCCAAGTAAGTTTTTTTCTTTTTTGTCTTTCTTACTCCAGTAAGTTTGTCCCAATGAACTTCCTGCCCAGTCATTCTCTTGCACCGAGGAGGAATTTTCCCACCAGACCGTGTACTCGGAGTACAACTTTGACTGCTTGCAAATGAAATTTTTGAATTTGTAAAGCTGCTGCATGTTTTTGTTCCTCTGTTGTAGCTGCCCAGCCAGGGGATGCGGAGGAAGGTTTTTTTCCCCAGGAAGTTGAGGTTAAACCACAGTGGCCGTAAGAAGAGATGGTGGCTCTGTTAAGGGGAAACTCCATTCCCAGGGAAGAACTTTTGTAAGTTAAATATGTTCTCTGACCATGAAACCCCTCATGTGTACAGGACAGGTCCTGCACAGGAACATTCTCAGTCTTGAGAGACCAGAAGGACCTGACCCCTCTCCTGTACATGTGCAGTGCTCCTCTGGCTCTGATCCAGGCAGGAGCTGCTGTGTGCAAGCCCTGTGTGCTGATGATCCATTGTAGCAGATCTGTGAACAGATCTCTGGACTTCACTGCCTGGGGTAGGTGAATGGGCCTCTCTCTACTGCTTTGTGGTTCTCCCTTTACATTTTTTGCATTTTTGATTCAAATTTTTTAATTTTTTTTTTTTTTCCTTTTAACTGAAAGGGTTCTGCTTGGTACCCACACAAAGCAAGCGCTTAATGTTTGCCTTCAAGAGCCTTTATCAGGCTGAAATAATCCTTGCTATAGTCTTGTATTTTGTAAACCTGGTATATACTAATTGGGGAAAACTCACTTTGCATTTGGTATGTGTCACGTAACCGCATAAATGAGTTGTCCTTATTATGGAAGTATATATTCATTGACTCAAAAGTAACTGTGTTACTTTATAGACCTTTTATTTAACTTCTTCTGCTATTCAGTTTTGACCTACTGTAGCCTTTTAGTCATTACAATTATCATGTAATGTAGTAGCAGCGTTTTAAAGCAGCATCTAACATGCATCTGGGGACAGGGAGAGTATCTGTGCTTGTGTTCCCACCATCTCTTATCAGTTGTGCTGCTCTCCCTGATTTGCAGTTGGCAGGTTTTGTAAGTGGAAGTTGAAACTGCTGGTAGCCAAGGCTAGTCAAAGTTTAGGGAATTGGCTTTTGTGTCTAGGAAACGTTTGCAGTCCCAGAAAGGAGAGATTAAAAAGTTCTACGTACGTGTGAATAGTTTGTTCTTTGTGTAGATGTTGCTGATTAATTCTGTAATTTCAGAATTCTGGGAATCTCAGGCTGAGTCTTAAGCCTGTATTCTGTGTATTATGTGCGATCAACCTTTCTAGGCAGCTGACATTTCAGTTTGCCGTACATGCTTTAGCAAGGATAGATGAATGGAGCATATGGATTTGATTATTTTTTTTGGCTATAGGAAGTGGATTTTTGTGCATTAAATATAGTAACTTTCTTTTTTTAAATATGTGAGCGGAAGCCTCCCCGCTCCCAGTGATTTTTTTTTTTTTTTTTTTTAATAGGAATACATGTAACTTTCTTCACTCTCATTTTGTGCAATGTAAGCTGGAAAGACTGCAGTGTTTAGTCTTGGTCTTGTACCAATAAATGACATAGTATCACATGAATGTTTTAAAAGATTAGGTGATATTTTTTAAGAGCAAACAAAAAAAATAACAACCTGGTTTAAGTCCTTCTGCTGTGAATTCACTGAAATTCAAAGTAAAGAGACTATGCATTATGTTATTGTTCTTAGTCTGCTGAAAACTTATTTATTTTCCTTTTCTATCTTCTACCTGAGTAGTAAGCCTAGAAAAGTAACATGTGTTATGAAGGGGAAAGGTTGGGTGAAATTGGTAATCCAAATGAAGTACAAATAATACTCCCAAGTTTATAGAGCCTGTGGGTGGGTGGACTTGGCAGATCAATTCGTTGTGGTATGTTAGACTTGAAAGAGCATATGGAGATGATTATTTTCTGGCGTTTTGTAGTAAAAGTTTTTGAAGAAGGAAGTTTTAATTTTTTCTTTCTTAATATTTTTTTAGAAATAAGGTAAAAAAATAGGAAGAATAACATGTTTTGCATTGAGTAGTAAAGTAGTTTGTTGTAGTAGCATATGAAAAGAACCCAATTTATTTAGAGGTAAGCTTCTAAAAGAAATTCTCCTACTGTTTTCCTATTGGCTGTCTTGTTTTCTGAAGGCAGCCAAAGATCCTGCGCAGCTGGGACTAATACAGGATCCAGCTGTAACTTTTTTTATTGTTGTTCAGATGTCCGGTGATGGTCAGATCTAAGTTATTGTGTGGAAATTCAGTAAAGGAAAAGGGTAGGGTGGGAAAAAAGTGACTCTCCATAAAAGTATTCCAGTAAAAGCAACAGGAACTAGGAGTATCCATTTCAGAACTCTGACATAAATCCCATCCTGAAATACTTAAAACGCCTTCAGATTTTGCTGTAGACTTTAAGTCATCTAAGAGTTTTTTGGTTAATTTTTTAAACAGAAATGAAGTTAACTGGTTGGAATGGGAAGGTGCCTGTTCTTTCAAATTACTTAATGGAAGAAGATGCTATCTTTTCATTCACAGTACAACGTTTTAGTCTCTACTCTGTTTACAGTATTGGTGCAGTATGTAATGCTACCACATGGAATAGATCAACAGGTTTGGTTTTACTAATTTCACCTATACTGTGTTTTACTGCTCTTTGTTTTACAGAACCTAAGGATGTAAGAAGGGGAGAAGCCTAATACTTTTCTATAGAATTTGGTTTACCTTTGGTATATTTGGTGCTTCCAACTCTTTTAGGTATTTACTTCCTTTCCAGATCTTCATTCTGAACTTAACTTGCCGAGGGATTCCATCAAATAGCTACCTGAATTTCAGAGTTCTTTTGCTGTTATTCCAAGTCTTTTGAGTGTCATTACTCAATGAGTTTGTAGTTACTCTAGTCTAATTTAAGAAGTCTAATAACAATAGTATACAAATTATAAGTCTTGATTGACTGAAAGATACTTCAGAGAGTGTTAAGTTATATCCCTCAATACTGACAGGGACATGAATTTTAAAACATAACCTGCATTCTGCATTTCTTTCCATGTGCCTTCATTGGTTGTTGATATTAATTTTTTTTTTTTTTTTTTTTTTTTTTTTTTTTTTTTTTGAAAGAAAAAAATAAGAAAGGATGAAAAGATTTATGGTGGGTCTGTTGGCTGTGGAGTAGCCTGGCACTTTGCCCCTCAGTGCTAGAACAGAACAGCAACAACATATTTTCCTTCCTGAGCAAGTAGGAGCTGATCTCTCGCTGCAGAGTAGAAGAGAAATGTGGATGAACACTGTGCTTTGAAGACATAACACCTCTAACACAAACCAACTGCAGTGCAAAAGCATATGTGATGTCCTTCTTCTACATACAATATTTTAAATTAATACCATGTAAATAATTCGCCTTTTTTTTTTTTTTACATTTGCAGGGATTAAATACTACGTTTTATTCTTGTTTAGTGAGAATGGTAGTCAGAGTTCTTTTCTCCCAATTTTGAAAGGCTGTGATATTTATGTGAATTGTGAAGAGCCTAAAGGAATCTCTTTCACTTAATTGTTTTCTTGAAGTGCAGGTCAGCTTCCAGTGCATTTTGCAAAATTGCTTTTTGTAGACTGTTCCAGTGTCAAAGACCATTAAAATGGCTTAGAATGAGAAACTTGGCTTACAGATTTGCTTTAGGATGTTTTGGCTGTATCCACGTCACTTTATAAAGAAAATTAGGAAAATATTTGTGGATTGAGAATAAAATCTGCCAGCTAAGTTAAGAAATTCATATGATAATATCTTGCATCTTGGAGAGGGAGAGAACACTGCACTACAACTATTACTGTATTATGTTTTTCTCTGGAGCTCATATGGACTTAGGACATGGTTTTCTAATGTGATGGGAGAACATCAAAAGGTCCTTCTCACATTGGAGGCATAATAGTGCAATTCTAGTGAAGTTTTGGCTTTTCACTACCTCATTTTACATTTTGAAGAAAGGGTTTCCTGCTGAACAAACACATGTTAGTCTGATAGCATTTTCCTGTATTTGAATTGTGAACAGTCAAATGACTCAAAAAAATGTATGTTGAAGTAGATACAGGGTTTTAGCATAGAATATGTGCATACAATAAATCTATTCAACTAATCAGTCTGCTTCCTTTTGCTCCCACCCCCTTAAAGCTGGAAGTTCATCGGCTTCTGCTACTATATCTAGCTTCCTCTGGAGACTTTCTGGGGTAGAGTTAACAGTGGTGGCAGGCATTAGTGAACAATGTCGTGATTATGTTCTGTGGGTCTGTATAAGTTGTCATTTTCCATTGCTGCTATTTCTAATGGAAAATATGTCATCTGTTTAGTATGAGTGTATTATGTGTGCCGTGCAAAGTTGCATGCTCCAGGGTTTAGTGAAAGCATGTACATCATCATTAAATCAGTATAAAATATTTCTAGAATTCATTAGCGACCAATTTGGCATTTAAAATGGAAAATTTATGATAAGGTTTTCATTTTCCTAGGTTCTTATGGCTAGGATAGCACAGGATGGCTAGGCTTTCATTGTTAGTTAGCTCGTAATTAATTATGCTTTGGGGTTCTTTAGTGCATGTTAAGTCATTGCTTTGAGGCACAAAGAATGTGGAAGAATTTAAAAAAAATAAGATGCTTTCATTTGTCTTATCAGTTGTGAACTTCATGACAAAAAACTTGCGGTCAGATCTAATGGAATCTAAAAGCCTGATTAAAAACTGTTATAATTTACTTCTGTTGACCATTTTTCTTTAGAAGATCACTTGTAGTCTTTCAGAAACATTTGGAGATCCTGGTTCAACATCTGCTGAGTCAGTTGAGTGTGGTGCTTGGGTGCTCTGGTTGAACTTCAAACGCTTCAACGAAGTTTCAAGGTCCACTTTATTAAGGCATTTAAAAAAGGTAGAATAGATGCTATGAGTGAAGAGTCTTGTAGAAGTAGTTTTGGTATGATTTTCAAGTGGACTGTAGACTGCTGCCTGTGCAGATATGTCAGAATTATTGGGGACAAAAGTCTAGGCTTAATAGTGCCACTGCTTTTACTACCAACCACTTCTTTCAGTGTTCAAGAAATCGTTAAAGCAATGAAGAGTTTACCTGTGAATGGTGTTCTCCGGGTGTTTTGTACTCGCTGCTGCTCTCCATGTCTGTGATACAAAGAAGAATTTCTGAACAGCACTTGAGTTTTCCCACTGTGAGCTGTGTTGGTGGAGCTGCAGTCGCTGTTGCTACAGACTGCTTAACAGAAGTTAAAGCTTGGTATTTCTGGTTGGCCTAAGGCAAATTCAGGATAATTGCAAGTATGTTAACATGAGTCAGATTTTTTCAGTCTTAACACGAAGTTTGTCTCTGTATAATGAAAGCTTGTGCCAGGTAGAGCACTGCTCTGAAGGCACTACCTCTTTGGAGAGGTGTTTAGCAGAGGCTACAGCTGACCACAGTGTCAATGGAAATGGTATGTGCAGGTGAAAAATTGCTATAGGTTTTACTTGTTTAGGAGGTGATGTCTTATTGTTACCTTTTGTGCCATGTTGAGGGGTAGCAGAACTAAAGCATATAGTCCTACTTAATTGTTTCCTAGTCAACAAAAATGTTTCATGTTTAAGCATGACAGGATGAAGTGGAAATCTTAAAAAAATGTTTATTGATAGGAGACAGTGGGAGGTGGTGGATTTAAAAATGAGATTGAGGGTTGAATCCCCGTTAGTCCCTTACATTGTCAAGGAAACTGCTGAATCTCAGACATTTGAGAGTAATAAAACTAAATTGCTTAGATTTTTGAAGTTGTATGGATATGATTTTTTTTCCTTGTTAGGTACTTAGCTGAGAAAAATGGCTTAGTTACTTGAAAATAAAGTACAAAAGATTATGTGTTCAGATTATTTTTCACTGATCTCTGGATGGAATGCAGTGATTTTGCCAGTAAGGGGCAGAGAGAACAGCTTAGAAAGGGCAACGTAACATTTCAGCAGATTTAGTTGAAACAGTTGGGGAAAGTTTAAATAGGAAGAATGTATTTATTCAAATGAGTTTTTGATCAGAATGCGAGGAGGTCTGCCTGGAGCATGAAAAATCTTCCTTTTGTAACATATAACTTATGTCTGTACTTAGAAGAATTTCAGCAGTTGTTGAATGTGCTCAGTTTTGAAAGTACGGTGAAGCAGATTTGGTATGACTGCTGATGGTCCTTTGCCAAGCAAAGAATGAGAGACCAGGGGTTTGACCTTACGGTAAGTGGATCCATCCAACAGACTTGTTACCAGTGGGCCAGATAAAAAGCTCTTTTATACCTGAATTAGTGACCTGTCAAGCTAATTGTTTCATGGTGTGGTGGCAGCCAGCAATTCACAAAAGCTGTGTATACACTTTTCTGAGGAATTTGAAAATGCTTCACAGTCTTAAATGAAGCTTTGCTATTCCTTCACCAACAGATTTAATTAGGCACTCTCTCCCTGCCTTCTCAGGCTTCAGGCAATGTGACCAATGGGTCTGTTGATGTAGTGGTGAGAAACTAGAAATAGTAAGAGCAATTCAAGCCTAAGATAGCCAAGCAACAAAATACTGTATTAGCTGTAGTGCATGTCTCTCCAAGTACTGCAGCGCAGTGGTTTCCATAGCAGGTACCACGGTTACTTTTTTTTGAGGCGACTGCAGGAATTTCAAAGGCTTACACAACCTCAGACATCACATTGTGCACAGAGTTGTGCATCCTGAAATCTGTCTTGTTTTGGGTGAATATAAATGCTGCTCAAGCAGTTACTTGATAGATGAGCAATCCTGTGTGGCACTCCGTAGCTGCCTTTGGAGACATTCCTCAGGGAAGGAAAATTGCTTTCAAATCTGGAAGTTGCTCCACCTCCTCAGTGTGCAACCGATCTTGGAAAATGAATAAATAGAAAGCTTCTGCAATAAATACTGTTCTGAAATCTAACTCCAGAGTTGTGTCAGGCAGGGGTGGGGGAAGGGGAAAAATCAACTTTGCCTTGCTTCTTCTGAAAATTACATTGTGTGCTTTAGAAACAGCCAGCAATCCTAAGTAACAGCTAATGCTCTTCACTAATGAGTGCAGTGCTGTGAGCAGATCCCTTATTGCCAAGAGTAGATGTTACTGGAAATTTGTGACAGAAAGCCTGTCTGAGCCCCAGCTGTTTTGCTGGGAACACTGTAGGTCTGATGAGCTGTGCCTGAATATTGAGCAGGATTTGGGGGTATTGCTGGCGGCTGACCACAGGGTTTGGGCTCCAGGACCCCCCTGCAGCTGCTCAGCGACATTCCTGTCAATTTTCCGTGCTGCTACTCGAAATGGATCTGACAGGAATGTCTGCTACTACTCTGCTGTGTTTGCTTTTCACGTCTATTTTCCAAGATCTGTCCTAGGAAAAAATGTAGATACCTGCCAGCCAACCACTTCCCCTTCCCAGTAACTGGAGGTGACTGGGGAAACACAGCCCTTCTGTAAGGGTAAAGCTGAAACACATTGCTACTGTCTTACTATTTTTTCCTTCTCATACCATTTCAAAAGCTGAAGGAATCAGTGGTTTTTGCCTCTTCCTCACACAGAATGTGATGAAATGATCTCTGCTTTCAGGAAGAGTTGCCTCATCCTTGTTTTGAGTTGCTTGGATCCTCAATCTGAATGAAGTCTAGACTGGCAGGACCACATGTGTGGTTAGTCCAGTTGTTCACAGGGACTACTGGGAATCGTGTACCAGTGGCAGATGAAGTGTTCCTGCTTTCCTTTTCATCCACACATACTCCTTGGATTGGTTGAGAGAAAGAGTCCTGTCCTGACTGACAGGGAAGTTGACAGAGAAGTATTTGTTCTTCTCCTGTCAGTAGTTTAAGCTTTGCCACATGTTCTACAGAGCTGCTGGGAGTCATCCCCAACACACTGAAGTGACCACAGAACCCAGTCCTGAGCAGTGGCTGCAGTACTTCAGGCAATCCAGATTCCCAATCTGGGCTCCCACTTGTTCCACCCATTTTCCATCAGCAGTCTGAGCAGGTCACTCTCCTGTGCTGGTCATCCAAGAGTTGCTTAAAGATAAAGTGTTTTTTAATTCCTGTCAGTGTTGTTTGTATGCTTGGCTCAATCAGAAATGAGCTGTGCTGTCATAGAAATTAGTCATGGGACCACACAGTCCCTTTCCATTCAATTCTTTGTATAATTCTGTCTAGTAATATGCTGCAGTTGTATTGGGCAAAACCATAAATGCCCCAAGTTAAAAGGTACATCCTGCTACTATTGTGTGGCTTAAAAGATGTTACTTGTGGAAAGCTACTGCGTCTACACATTTTAATTTCAGAATTTTCTCTTTTTGCTGCAGGCAAGCAAAATCCACTGCTCTTTTGCTGTCCTTTCTTTGCTCTGTACTGGATGAAGGGTTTCAGCTAAAGACATGCTATCTCTAATGTGCCACAGATACGCTGTGTATAGCTGGCATGCTGATCTGTTCCTTTCACCTCCTAGACAGTGTTGAGGGGGAGCCCTGATTTCCTTCCCAGGACTCCCACTTGCAAAGTGGCTGTTGTTCTGCATTGCAAGTGGATACATAATGTGCTATCGGCTGTGGTCTCCCCACGTGTTATTGCTGCATCATTCTCTTCCTCAGGGGGTGCTAAAATTTTTGTGACCTGATTCTTGCCGTGAAAGTGTACAAAAGAAATTCATAATTTGCAGACTTCCACTTTGCAAAGACTAAATTTGTGTTAGTGCATACTGTAAGTATAATATACTCTAAGCAAAGGCTTTCAAATGCAAACACCAGAGAAAATTTGTTTGATTTCGGCTATGGCACTACATGAGTTCCCTGTTTGTTTCTCCAGTTTTGCACATACAAATGCTCTACACAGAGAAAATTCCCAGAATTATTTATCTATGAGATCCTGCCTCACAGCATACATAAGGAGGAGGGGGGAAAAAATTTTTTTTCTGTTTGACAGTATTTTGTTGGTTTGATGCAGCGTAAAGAAAAGGCTTAAGGACGCTTCCTTTTGGAAGAGTGATTTCTGTATTTATAATTGTGGTATTACTACACCAAGCTGATTCTGATCACCCTTCCTCATTATTTGCTGTGCAGAAAAGAAATCTGATGCAATCATTTTGTTAAAAAGCTGAAAGCAGAATAAGAAAAGTTTAAGGCAGTATAAATGCCCCCCTTGTCCCTAAGCCAGCAGGACAATACAGGACTGAGCATTTTTACTTACAGTGCTTGGCACTGTGCAGCATTGCGTTTGTCCCACGTTACTTTGATGTTACTGTTTTCCGTGTTGGAAGAGCACTGTGGTGTTGAGAAGTGATAGTGTGAGAGTGTGTAGCTGTAACACTGCAATCAGAATGGTGATTCAACAGAATTCCTGAATAATGGTTGGTAACTGATGGTGATGAAGGCACATGTTATGTTATTTCCTGTATCTGTGCTAATCTGTTCCTAGCCCTCTCTGAAACACACACTACTACAAGTGTGGCCAACATCTCCCTTTTTAATTTCCACATTAGCTGGCATAAAATTTTTCTGCACTTTTAAATATGCATGGATATGCATATTTTAACACTTTATATTATTAATGCAAGTATTAATGTATTTGGGTAAGAGACTTAGAATGTTAAGTTAAACTCAGCTTTCTTTTCATATTCAGTAATTTGTATTTACATATTTTAGAAAGAAAAGTTGGCCTAGAAGCATCTTCTGATCTTGAAGCAAGAGTAGAGTGACTTCAAAAGAAAAATGCTTCTGAAAGGAAATCCATGCTTATCTATTATTAATATCAGGTTGAACTACTTTTAGTATTTAGAGAATACAGCCTCTGAGGGTGGGGTTTTGGGGCTGAGATAAGCTGGTTTTAGGGCTGGCTGACCTCAAGGGGATTGCTGTCCACCGTACCTTTGTGCTGCCAGGGGTTTCTGCTGTGCCTGTTTTTTGTCTTGGGCAATTCTGTGATCCCTTGGTGAAACCATCTGTCCTGCTAAATTGGGGAAAAAAAAACAACTCAGAAAAACCAGGGTTTAGGCATCAAATGGCAAAACAGTGCAAGAATATAGAGGAGCAGGTACCAAGTCATTGCCTGTGAAATCTTCCTCAGACCTTGTCCCTGTGTGCTTTTTCTTCTTTCTCTCAAAGTGATGCTCCTTTATGTGATTGAAAGTGGTTCTTTGATTTTGTTGCTGCAAAACACTTGGTTTCCTAATGGAAATACATAAAAACGCTGAAAGAAGATACACTATGGAATTAAAGGGGGTAAGTATAATATCATCTTGACCTTCAGTACTGCCTGATAATGAAAATAAAGAGCATGGACAGTAAAAAAGGAATACTCATTAAATTAAACACACCCTCCCTTCTAATGGCCAGTATCTGTGTCAGAGGCCTAATTAGAAGCTAAAAAGCGAGGGAGGTGCCTCTCCAGTTTCTGTGGGTATATCTGTATAGGAAGTTGCTGTAGAGCACCTCTGTGTGCTTTGGTGCCGTTAAGAAGGGCAGCTCATCGCTCCCAGGCAGGATTAGCAGCTCATGCGAGGGCTCTGCGGAGCCTTTACGCTCCCTGTTCCCCTGCACAGCTGTCGGTCTGGGAAGACACATCTGCTGTTCCTGCTGACTCCTCTTCCTTTTGTACTCATACACAGGAACATTTGCAGATACCGTGGCAGGGCATGACTGTTGTGATATCTGAAATAAGGTGGTTTTTGGGAAGCAGGTAAAATTTTCCTTCCCTCCAAATCAGTGTTACCCGGAGCCTGGTTTTGCACAGTTTTGCAGTTGCCTACTTTCTGTTTGACTAGAGAGACTAACACATTAACAAATTATGTAGGGCTATTTCTGGGCGGAACAAAAGCACAATCTTGCCTTATTTGAAGCAGTTCTTATGGATTGTAAGAAATACTATTTGTATTTTTACAAGAGATGATTTCACACTTGATGGTACTGTCACCCTGCTGGACCTTTTCTAAGTAGAACAAAAATGTATTTCATATTTCCAATTTTCTCTGCTTTTGTCCATTTTAAAGAAACCTGCACAAATGTGTACCACTGATATAATAAACTTGCTTTGCAGCAGAAGTAAAAGGAAAAGAATCTCGAAGTTGTAGCAGGTCAGAAGGAAACTATTTCCTCTAAATTCCTGAAAATATATTTTTATGTGGTAATAGTATTAATATTTTTAGAGTTCCCCCCCTCCTATTATTAGAAGCACAAAATAATATCTTTACTGTAACTTTCCTCCAAAGTATGTCTTTATCCTAGAGGAAAAAAAATGTTTTCAGGAACATCTTGTAATGGTGTGATTTCCAGCAGCTAAACAATGAGAATGGTGGATGTGCGTTGGAGGTTCTCTTCTTGGTTTGGCCACTAATGTGATTTCTGGCCACAGAGCCCCTTGTGATTGAAAACTCAAAATAACTCTGCAAGCCATGGATTCTGTCCTAGATTCCTCATACCATCAACTGGTGACTTTTTTGTGTGTGAAAGGATATTGTATACAGGATTATTTCCCCTCTTAATGGAAGTGTCATTGCTCCTCTGCTGGAACATGCTCAGCAGTGACTAAATGGCAGATTCACATAGTGAGGTAGTTAAGGAAGGAGCCAAATCCAGCTGGTTTTACTGATGGAATTTAACGTAGATACAGTTTGTTTCTGCTCTGTGAACTGAATCTATTCAGAAGTATGTCCTCCTACGAAAACTTCTATGGAATTTTTAATAGCCACAAGTGGTTGGAGCATTGTTTATACACTTGGCTGAAAGCTGGAAAATGTTCCTGTAATCAAGTTTAGAAAAAAGGGAGCATGTAGGGGGAAAGGAAGAGAGGATAGCCTGAGAATATCCGTTGAGGCAAATGTTCTGAGACAATCAGATTTGTTCTCAGAGATGAATGTATATTATTTTAAAGGCCAGAAGAAACATGTCTACCCGTTTTGTGTATGGGTGAGGAAAGATTTGTTTAGTTTTAGCCTTGCACTGTGTAAATATCTTTACACTTGCAAGATGTTTCAACTACAGCAAAATTAAATTCCACTTAATTGTTCTTTCCTTGGAATGCAAATACTGAAGACCACTGATTTGGGATGGACACAGAAGAATGAAAATGTTTATCTTCATGAAACCAAGAAGTTAGCTGAGCAATGAGAGTCAGGGTGTTGTATTGCTTTATAAGTGAGGTTACAGAATTAATGTTTTGTCTGTTAGATATTGTTAGATGCTTGCTTTCTGCTGGTTGTGGGTATTTTACTGTGCCTTCTTGAGAGACTGAACTCTGAAGTCTGTTGAAGGGGTCAGGTGAGATTGCTTTAGACTTTGGCTGGTGACTGGCAATTGAAAGGCTAATGAGTGAAGTTAAATACAGGAGTTTTGCTTCTTATAATGCCATTGGAGAGCTGGAAAAGGTTTAAATTTTACTACTGAAAAAGATGAAGGTACCACGATTATGGACTTGGAAAGTACTAGATTTCTGTTTCCTATAATGGGTTTTCACTAACCTGTGGGAATTTTCTTTGCGAGCTGATCCATTGCAGTTCTTTCTCAATCTCTTTAGTTACTTACTGTGGTTTTTTGGTACTTGCTAGCTCAAAAATGCTTCATATTGAGAGTTGTGGGATAATGCTCTTCTTTAGATAACTGTACTTGGGCTGTATGTAGTGGAGAATTATTTAACCAGGCGACATCACAACTGATGGACAATACACTGATTTCTGGGATGAGATGTAGTTTGTTTTCCCTGTCACAGTTAAACAGGACTGTATTAAAAGTGTGTTCCATTAAGTGTTACATTACAGGATATTCATTTAAGTACATATAGTTCAGTTACAGGAATTGAATTCTGTAAGCCAAGTTGGAATATATTAAATATTTTTTCTATTTTTTTCTGTTGGTAGTAGGAGTAGTATTGCAACATATATGGTGTTGTGTGTTTCTTTCTATTTCACTGAGAATATAATTTGTATTTTCAACAACTGTGTTCTTCATAAATAAAATATCAGTAGTATATTGACTTTCTATTTAGTAGTACCTGAAGTTCTAGAAAAAGGAAATGCTCTCCATGTAAGCTAAAAGATTTCGCAAAAACTACTTACATTAGAACATTCTTTATTTGAAGATTAGAAGATAGCATGAAAGAATGCTGTAGCTTGTTCACTGTACTGAAATGCTTTTGTTCTTTTTTTGGTATTTAAATGTTCATGCTAACTCCTCCCATCCTGTCTACTTCGTGTTTAGATTGGTGAAAGAAAAACACCCCCCAGAAGTGACTCGGAGAGTACAGCTAGAAAATTTGTTTTACAGAACAAGTACATTAGGGGTGCTCCATGAATTGTACTGTGTGGAGAATTATGTGAACATGTGATTTGAAAAAGAAGTGTTTACTGGAGGCAAAAGGCTGGCGTGGGGTGGTCTTGCATCTCTTAGGATGTACCTGCAGTGTTTGCTTAGGACTGTAAAGATGTTTTAATCCACCATTGTGTGTTGCCCTCCTATGTTAATATTTCAAAAGCCTTCATTGAAACACAGAAATACTGTTGGCATTTGTTTTAAGACACAGAGTTGAACCAGCAGGGACAGTAGCCATAAAGTCCCATGGCCTCCTGGAGCAGACACCTTCCAGGCTGTAATGCCACACAAAGTCTCCTCTGGAACTTTTCTTTGGTGCACTGATTTTCCCACTGATACATTTTCTACAGCATAAAGAGCAGCACTGGAGAAGGGAGGCAGTGATGGACAACCAGTAGAAGGATGATAATGAGGCAAACATCTTCATGTCACACAGAGGCCAATTCATGTGACTGCAGGACAGTGCCTTTGGGAGTGATCCTGGCGAGTCAATCATCCCTCCCCTGTGCTGGTAGTGTGAGGGGAAGGAGATTACTGTCTATACCAAGAGTTTCTAGAGGTTGAGCAGCGCCGTAACTCCCACTCAGTTACATCCTGAATATTCTATTCTTGTCAAAAGATACTGAAATATTTTGGCTCTGATATTTAAATATCGTTATTTAAAGATACGTTTATGTCCGGTTTTATCTAAGTGCTCTCCAAGTGCAGAATCTGTTTTTCCAGCAGACTGCTTGTCTTGTATCTGGCAGATAAATACTTGATTTTATTTCCTAATGCAAAATGTAGTCTGACTCCATTTAGCTTTTTTTCCTTTCTGTCTAACAGCATCATTAATTATGCTGTGAGGCTTGTCTCTACTCTGGCTGTGATCAGAGGAGAGGAAGACGCAGCAGACAGTATTTGGGTGCTGTAGGAAAACACTGAGGTGTTTGATTTCTCTTTTTTTGTAGGTTGCTTGAGCATAGAAAACTGTTACAATTCATGTTGATTCCAAAAAAGCAATTTCACTTCTTTCAGATATTCTAAACCTGTCCCAAGGAGCTGAGTAGAGTAGAACCAAGCAGAGTACTCTGCATAGTAGAGTAAGAGAGAAGACACTGTAGTACAACTCACTGGTGTGCAGATTTGGGAAGGGTTTGTGGTAGTAGCTAATCCAGAGGTTTTGTAACTCAGCGTGAAGGAAAAGCAACACCATCTATGAATTCTAAATATTTATTGCTTCAAGATGATTTTCTGTTTGGGGCTTGATTAGTTGCCAGGGAAGGTGAGAGTTACCAAAATGTCTTGCTGCAGCAGAGAGTTAAAAATTTAGCATCTCTTACTAATACTCCTACTGTAAAGCTGCTGTGTAATTTCATTTACAGTACTGCAGAAATGCTTTAAGGATATCAGACTGTGCTTCCTCACTAAGAGAGTGGTTATATATGGTTTGCCTTTTTTGTAATCAACATTGGGTAACAGTATTAATTTTTTTGTCAGTGCTCAGTTAACTAGTTGGAAAATTTGTGGTGTGTTTATGTACACAGTGTGTGTATAGTCATTAATTCTCTGTGGTTTAGGATCTTGGAGTAAACATGTAAGACAAAGATGTGATGTAGGGATGTGTATTTATAAAGTTTGATGTAAAAAGAATCCTACCACTGTTTGCATGCAAGAAATTTTTAGGCGTGGGTGGCTTTCTGATGAGATGAAGAGAATAAGCAGGTAAACACACTGAAGTCTGGTATTTGTTCAACAGAAGACTGTCATTTCCTAAACTGAAAGTAATTTAATCATGTTTGTATCTGGAGCAGTTAAATGAAATCATTTGCCATAATTACTTCATGTCTAACAAGGTCTGTCGCCATTTGGATTTTGTTAGGATTCAGATCCTAAAAGGAAAGGAGCTTAACCACTGGATGTTGAAATAATCAATATATTTTGTTATTAGGATTTTAACAGAAGCTCTGTTCCAAATGTGTGTTTAAAACTCTCCTCTCAAGCTGAGCTTTTCTTTGTAGTCCTGTTGCTACAGTCTGTTGTGTGTATAGGACATAAAGCAGTGGTCCTGACCATCCTAAATTACTGCATTTGTTGTGTGTTGCTCTTGCATACCTTATTAATTATTTTTGTTGTTCCATTTTACTGGAAGGAAAAGCTGTTCTATAATTAAGGAGCTATTTCCAAGAAAGTGGGTAGTATTAGAACTGTTATTAGAGGATCATTACACAGGAGGTGAATATTTGTAGTTGGTGTCTAGTGCTGTACAAATGAGCAGAGGTAATCTCTGTCCAAAGGAGTTTCTTGCTGGGGAACTTCTGATCGTTCAAGGAAAGCAATGGTTTTATGCTGATGATTTTTGGTGTTTGCTGGTTCTCAGGCAGCGACATAGAATAAGGGTAGGATGAATGACAGACACACATTTACATCCTCAGTAGCAACTGATTTTTATCAGCAGGGTCATATATTTGATTTAGCATGGCCAAGGAGAGGCCTGAAATTGACTTAAATACTACAGTCACCTAAATGATGTTCTGCAAAGCCCATGTTTGTGTTATGTAACTGATTCTGCTGCTGTGTTTGTGTGTCCTGTGCTGGGAAGTATTTGGGGTAAGAGGTGTTTTTTGGGTTGTACTTGCCGGCATCTCTCCCTCCAAAGCAACCAAATGAAGGGGCACTCCTGGCATTAGGGGATGTCTGAAGTCAGCACCGGGATACGCATCTTGTGTGTAGCAGTGGCTATTTGGCTTTTTTCTCTGGAAGATAGTCATATCTTCTGAATCGTAATTAATTTATATGAAGAATTTTGGTGTGTTACTGAAATAATAGGATTATATCTGACTTGAATTTGACAATTAAGCTGTAGAACCAAATCTTGCCACATCATATGATAAGATTCCTTAGATTGTCTGTTTTTCTTTTGAAAGATAGATTCTGTCCATAGTCATCCATTCAATTGCCTTACTTAGGATTTTTATAAATCAGATTACAGTTATATTAGATTTAGGTTTCATTGACGTTGTTTGTTTTGATTTGTTTTGGGTTTTTTCCTGAAAATGATGTAAAAGAATTGTCCTGATGTTTCATAAACTTATTTTTTCTAATCACTTTATTAAGTTTCTGTGATGATGAGATACGTTTGCAAATGCTAAAAAATTGTACATTTTGCTCCATTCCAGTGCCTGATGACCTGTCTATGGAAGAAAGAGAAGAGCTTTTAAATATTCGTCGCAGGAAAAAAGAACTGATTGATGACATTGAGGTAATTGATTTACTGTAAAGATCCTTAGAAGACTCCTTCAATAGATTAAGTTGCAGACCTGAATATGAATTTCAGCTAATGGTTTTAAAAGTATATGAGTGACTTAAACTAAATACTTCTAATAGTGAACAGGATTTATGCATCAATATGTGTGCTTTTAAAAATATTAACTTCAGAATTTATGTAATGAAATATGTGCAGATGTCCACATTTGATTTGTGTAATCAAAAACTCATTAAACAGCAGATTTGGATCCAGGATAGGAGCGAGTGAGAAATGTGGGTAAAGAAATCTTATTAATTGATACTGGCAGCTTGGTCTTGGTGCTTTGGCATGAGCACGCACTGAGAGTGCATGTTCACGTGTTCAACAGTCATTCAGTTGTGATAAAATCGTTAAATGTCTAAGGAAGCTCTAAGGTTGTTCACTTTTCTTCAGGTAAATAATAAATATTAGAAAATAAAACCTAATTTCTCATATTATTATATGATAGATGATTTCAAAAGTTGTTCTAATGTAGGTTAATGTATTGTCCTTCCTTCTTTTGACAGAGATTAAAATTTGAAATTGCTGAGGTTATGACTGAAATTGATAATCTGACTAGTGTAGAAGAAAGGTAAGCAATACCAGCATATGGACATGATTCAGTAAGTCCTTGGAACACATCTTCCAGGAACAGCAAGTAAAAAAATACCTTTCCCATGCTAAACAAATGATGGATTACCTTTATTTAGTCTGTTATAAAGCCTGACTTCATCCCATGCAGGCATGTCATTTGTTTGGATAGACAATATGTTGTAGAGTGTAATGTTTTACTGTACAGTTGATAAGGGTATGGATCTCTGAAGGTGCAATCACTTGGAGGAGTTGAAAATAGTACCGTCATTTTCTCAGTTAAAAAAAGTGAATGTCTTCATTTTGTGACAGAAAATAAAAAGTAGCCAAAACACAAATTAGAAGATCATCTAGAAGTCTTTTTGTAAAAGAGCAACTGTTTCTTCTTTGTCTCTTTATGTAGCAAAACTTCACAAAGAAATAAGCAAATAGCCATGGGAAGGAAGAAATTCAACATGGACCCTAAGAAGGTAGATACTTTTTTGTTTGTTTTTTTTGTCAGGAATCAAGTTTCTGCTTGTAGTACAATCTATGACAAATACTTTCATGTTTTTTTTCCAAGAATTATTTCTGATTATGTAAGCTCCTAGGCCTTACTTGCATGTCCTGTAGCACACTAAGCAGAGGGTTAAACTGGAAGCAGCCATCAGGTCAGGTGCCAGTTGTGTTTCTTTCAATTAAACAAATCCTTGATAATGGAGGTTACTTATCAACAACCAAATATGCCAGGTATTGATTGATCTGGCTTGCTTTGTACCTGATGGAGGTTTTCTATGTTGATATGTCAAATACAATTAAATTTTTTTTGATATGTGGTTGTTAGTGAGACCATACTTCTTTTTCTTTAATGCTCTCCTATTTTTAATCTTTAAAAATACCTTTGCTGTATTTTTTAATTTGTTCTCATGCAGACTTTTATATTTGGATATCTAAACCTGTTTCTGAAAAAGGCATGTGTGAACATCTGTATTTTTGTATATACGTATATATATATAGATGTGTACCTAATTGTGCTTACACAGTTTCAAGAGATCTGCTCTGCATGTAGCCAAGAAGTAATACAGTTCTTTCTGGAGTGCTTCTCTGTTTCTTAAATAGTTTTTAATTTTCTGAAGAGTCTGGGGATCTGCACATTCTCTTACAGACCTCCCCTGCAATATTTAAAAGAGCTTCTTTGACATATTTAACCTTTAGCCATTGCTTTTCATGTTTCATTTTTCTTGCTTTGTTTTATCGTCTTCTAGTGTTTGCAATTGAGATTCCATTTTGAATTGGTGAAGAGTATTCTTTAAGGTTTTTTTGGAAATCATTTAGCATTTGTTTTTCTGTGTTCTTGACATGTTTTCTTTCCGATTGTATCGAATTCAGTTACATTTTTGTGGCTTTTCGGAAATGTTCCAAGTATAGTGATGGCTTCTGTTCTTCAGACTGTTTTCAGTTTGCCAGAAATTCTCAAGTACAAGAACCCTTTCTAAACTGCTGGCCATGTCTTTTATTTTTATTTTCCATTTTGGTGACTGCTTAACTTCTGTTCTGTTGAGAGCAGAATACCCCCAAATATCCTGGTAGTTTCCTGTGGTCCTCCAGCTCTTTCAAGTCCTAGAAGTTTGTGGCAAAGTCACAGGATGATGTCAGATGTTTTCATTCCAGCATTAACTATTTTTTGTTACGGTTCTTGCTGGATGAAATTACTTCTATAAATAGATGCTGTGGCCACATTGCTACCGTAACATAATTTAAATGTGGTGAACAGGCTTAGAGTAGTAATTTCTTAATAATGCCTGTGCTCTGCGGTGGCTGCAGTAGCTGTCTGCTCTAAAGCTGGGTCTTGGTGGTGTTTGCAGCTGCTGTGTTGAGTTACAGACAGCTGAAGTGTACATCCTTCTGGTGCTGGGAAGAGCTACCTGGGCTTCATTGGGAAAAGGGTTTTTTCATGCAGAAAAAGGAGGGAAGATGATCTCTGGATTTGGGAATGCCAGAGAACTCGGGTAATAGTACTTGGGTTGAGCCCACCAAGTTTCCTCCTTTAAAACCAGGTGACAGAGGTCTCATGTTTTCTTGTTAGCAAGAGCATAGTGAGGTAATTTTCCTTTATCACCTCTCTTTGAAGACCATTATGCGTTTGTGTGTGTAGAGCAATTCTTCTTGCCCCCTCTGAAAACAGATGTGTTTTATGTACTTCCACGATGTTGTACCTGGGAGTCTGGGTTTGGTGAGCTCGTGTGGGAAGGGCTGTGATGGTCAAGTTTGTAAAATCCTTCAAGAATCCCTGTGCAGATTCAAAATTGTGCTGGAAATTTGCCTTGCTGAAGTTGGTACTGCCTGTGTTGGGCCCAGGAAATGAATTCTCTGTGCAAAGGGTTTAAATAACTGCAAAATTTATAACTGAGTTACTGTAAAAGTGATGAAATTCAAAGCAGATTTCATTGCAGTGATGTAAAAAAAAAAAAAAAAAAAATCCACGCAGTATTTGTAGTGAATATTGAAACTGCCTGTAGCCATGAGTTTTGTGTGAGTAAGTTAAACTAGTACAGCTGTCATCTGTCTCCTGTCAGTCTACAAAAGAAAATTTGCATCAAGACAAAAGAGTGTAGGAAGTGATGGGGGGTTGCTTGGCCTATTTTGCCATTTATTCTAGACGCTGAAGTTGTTGTCCCAGACAAATTACTTTTCCTGTCTGTTTGACTTCTGGGTCTTTACCATTTTAGGAAAAATTAAAAAAAGAAAATCCAGGAAAAGAAAAATTAAATTGATTTTTGCAGTATGGTAAAGTGTCTACTTCTATGCAGAGAAATTTGTTTTTCATATTTCAAATCGTGTCCAATATCAGTAACTTGTACAACTTCAAAAAACACATTCAGATCAGTCTGTTTATACTAAGCATGAATGATATGAACCAAGGGAATCTACCATTTCTGGTATCAGAGGAAGGATTCTCTTTTGATTGTCAGAGATAGAGCTTTTTGTATAACTCGGGATGGGAAAAAGCACTGTGTTTTCTAGTCAAACATTGTACAAATAAGCTTTGAAGGGATCAATTTTGAGGAAAGCTCAGCAATTTCTGGTTCAAGATATAATGGATATATTCTTTGTAAAGAAATCATGTCTGTTGTGAAATGACTTTTCAATATATTAAGTTGTTGGAGTACCAGCCTGGCACTGAAAGTTTTCAGGTGACAATGAAATTGTTCTGAGACAATTGCGTTCCAGACTTTCTAAAGGAAGCTTCAAACTTTATAACATCATCCTTTACTTTCCCTGTTAAATTAGGTGAGAAAACTGACCTTTTTTTTTTGTCAAGCAGGTAACCATTTCATTATTAAAAACTTGAATTAATCATAAAGAAGGATAATAACTTTTTTGAATGTTTCTAGATGGCCATCTGTGCTATTAAAAAATGTGATTTTTTTTTTTCAATTGTAATGAAATAAATAATATTCCACTTGCAGAAATTGAAAAACTAGTATGCTTGTGTTATCGTGATACGCAAAGCAGTCACACGAGACGAGAGATTTTCGCAGGGCAGAGACTTCTCCGATCCAGCTCAAGCTGAGTCAGGGCAGACAGAGAGCCTCCTTGTTTATTTTTTACTTTTTATACATTTGTGGGTCTGGCTGGAGATTGGCTTTTGGAGTTTTCACCTCTCAAGCCAACTGGCCAGACCAGCCGTCAGTTACAATTGTTTTCAGGTTAGAAATATGCAAACAAAGGACAGAGAATGAAAAACAAAGGATTTGTTTATGTTACATCTGTGAGAAAAAGGTAGAAACTGCTCCTAATATTGTACAGTAACTAAAAGGTCTGACTCTATTTTATGAAAATTCAAAAGGCTTTAAAAAACTCAGAAAAACCAGGGTAACATGCTTGAAATTCTGAAATAGTCTAGTAGAGGATATTAGTAATAACTTATAAACTCTCTTTTGGAATATATATATTTGGAATCCAAGATATTAAGGCTACTAAAGTTTCTATTTCTAGTTTTCCCAACAGCATGTTGTTAGAGTTTGAAGAACTGAGCAGAGTAGCAGCATCTATGTTGGGGTCTGTGGGCTGTACAGAGGATGGTTCTCTCTGCATGACCTGCTCAGTGTTGGAACAACATCCCTGCCGTGCTTTCAGAATCTCTGTATAACTCTTAGTCTCCTTTCTTTGCCGCTTTCCAGAGGAGTCTCTGGGCTTCCCTAGCGTGTGCCAGTTGTAGGGCAGTAATTTATGGAGGAATAGGAGTCCTGGGGCTTGATCAAGTACCCTCTGGGGGACAGGGTAAGACTCTCCACCTGCCTTTGGTGGCAGCTGACTGAGCAGCCCTTTGTGAGTAGTGTAGCTCCAGTCCTTTGTGAATAGTTTCGTTCCAGTGCAGCCGGAATTCACTGATAATCCCAATGTCAGCAGAAACCCTTCTAAACCGGTTTCGGTATCTTCAGCTCTCACTTCTACTGCAAGTAGTGGCTTGATGTATTGGGTTGCAGTTTGTAGATTATACCAGATGCTTTATTTTGTGTCATGGTGGTAATTAAATTGTTTCTACGTACCTCTTCATTATATGATTTTGCAGATTACGGCTCTGCAGACTGATGCAATGTTGGGAACAGGCCAGCTCACACATTAGCTCCAAAGAGCAACATGCAATCATTATTCAATTAATATTTGATCTTTCAAATCAAATATTGAGGGTTGAGGGATTCAAACTGCCACCTAGTACTTCTAGCCTTAAAAACATGTTCTCATTTTCATCTTAAAACCGGTACTAAATATTGCTCATCTAACTGAAAAACATTCGTTTACCATTTTAATAAAAAGAAATAAAAATCTGTAGATAATGTAACTCTTAATGTGCTATGTATATGTCTGTGTCAGTATATTAATACCAAATGTTAAGAGTGATATTTACTTAAATGCTTGTGGAAGAAGACATAACATTCCTTTTCCTCTGGAATTGCTCTTCCTAGGGAATACAGTTTCTGATAGAAAATGACCTCCTGCATAACACTGCAGAAGACATTGCACAGTTCCTTTATAAAGGAGAAGGATTAAATAAAACGGTAATTGGAGATTACCTCGGTGAAAGGTAAAGTAAAACTATTGGAACTTTGCTCTTGAGCTTACAAAGCACTTTTAGAGGTTTTGAGTAGTTCCTTTCCCCTTCACAGGCTGCAGGACGGAACTGCTTTTGAGTACTCTGAGATCCATAAAAGCTACAGTGGGGATGTAAAACTGCTACAGTATTGTGATAAGTTTTCTTCCTGTTAGGTTGGTATTTTTAAATGGGTGCATTATGGAATGATATTTAATTAACTATAATTTAGTATTTTGAGTAAACCAGAACATTTGTCTGTAGTGCAGAATTCAATACCATGAGCTTTTGGAATATCAGAGTTGTGTTGTACCTCTCCTGGTAACTCTTAGTACCGTGTCCAGAGGAGGAGTGATTTACAGTCAGTCAATAATTAGACAGTAAAGAAATGACTTATTAAAACAGGTACTTCAGGGACCGTAGTTCCAGGCAGGTTTTGTTGTTGTCCCTTCCCTGCACACACACAGGTCCCATTGCTAAGCAGGTGTCTCCAAGGGCAGCTGCACCCTGTCCTTATCAATCCTGCTACAATAAACATGCAGCATGCATATTTATGCACGCTATTGCAAAACACAGGGTGCAAATGGCTTCCATTGCTGTGTAACCCAGGAATGGATTTTCAAAAGGCAGCTGAGCGAGGCAGCAGGGGTTGGAGTGTGTGTATGTGCGTGCTGGCACACGTTCCAGTGCCACTTTGGGAGCTCTCAAAGGTGGCTCATTTAGGATGTGCTCCTGTGGTGATGGTTGTGGCAGGTCCCTTCTGAGACACTCTTCGGTCTGGTTCCAGCAGCAACACCACGGGTTTTGCTCAGCAGTTTCCTCTTGGCTTTCATAGGCTCAGTGAAAGTTTTTGCTGTTAGGAGCATTTTGAAAATAGATCTTTGTTATGAAGTCCCTATGCAGAATATGTAGATGTGTCAACAGTTTTTATACAACAGAATTATGTCTGAGGACATTCTCTCATGCTTTGCTACCCCCTCTCGGGGGCCCATCATAAATTACTTCTGTATTCTAGCTAAATATAGCTGAAGACAAGACCAGGTTAGTCAAGAGACTGAAATATTTATATAACATTCTGCCATAAAGAGAGAGAGAGTCTGTATTACTGACTTTTATAGTCTTACAGCATTCAGCAAACTGGAAAAAGTGAATGGTGAAATGGAATAAAATATTACTTAAAAAATAGAGTAAAAATTATAATAAATAAAAGATTAATTTAATCTTAAAGAGTTATGGTTTCTCTCTGTGTGGGTAAGTATTTAAGTGGTTTCCTGTAGCATTTGTGTTACTTGTCTTGTGTCTTTGGAGGTGTCCCCAGCAGAAGCGCTGCATACCTATCAACAAATAATTTGCTTAAAGTGAAAACATACTCCTCTGGAGTGTTCTTGTTTATTACACTCTCGTGTCACTTCATTGAAAAGCAGTTGCCCAGCTGAATCGTGCCTTGCTAAATTTCAGAATTGCTTGGATTTGCTGACAGAACTGGTGTGTTTTTCTGTAAACAATGTGGGAACATGCTAATGACTGAAGACTTGGTTTTAAGATATTGACTCCTGAGTGTTGCAGGTTAGTCTGACTGTGCAGTTAGTCAGTAAAGCAGCAGATAATTCCTGCTGGGTGCACACCTCTCTGTGTTCGGGTGGAGGCTGATACGCAGCATTCTGTCTCGGTGAGGTATTTAAAGCACACCCTGAGGATTATAAATCTTTATTCTTCTGGCACAGGAACTCGGTGATGGTGTAGGCCAAGTTCTGTCCATCCACATAGTTTTGTGTTCATTAATGTTTCAATGTTAGAATTTAAACACCCTTGCACCAAACAAAGTATAATTTGGCTCATGATTTGCATACCAATATGAGAGATGGGTGAGGGGAAGCCCGTTCAAAACCTCTTCTGATTTTAGTTAACTTTGTTGTACCAATTCTTGGGACTGGAGTACAGTACATGATAAGTAGTTCTTTTCAAAAGCTGTTCTTGGATACAATCAATGGAAGCATTTTTGTTTCTTATCTTTGTACATAAATTCAGATACTGCTTTAATATTTTCTATTCTTAGAGTAGAAAGAATAGTTTGTTGTATGGCCAAAGAAATTAGTTTTACATTAACCGTTGTTTTAAGAATTCATGACAATTTCTACGGAAGTCTTTTAACTGAATAAATTTCTCAGGTATCCTCCTATGTCAAGGCAAGTACAGTAATAATAAATGTGAAGCAAAGAAGGTATAGCTATTTTTAGGTCATTTAAATAAGCAGTTCTCAGATAGGTTCAAATGTACTGGCTTTTGCTAACCTTCCAGCAAAAGTGGGGAAAGTACTAGTGTTAAATATGAAAATACCTCTCAAATAAATGTGTAGATTATTTCTGATGGCTTTATTTGATCAATATGATTGCTTATTTCCTTATTTATTTTCAGAAGCAAGTAGGGATAACTAACGAGTCATTAAAAGTCAGAATTGTAATTGTCTATTTCCATTTTTGTCTTTTGCAGAGATGAATTTAATATTAAAGTTCTTCAGGCTTTTGTTGAACTCCATGAGTTCGCTGATCTCAATCTTGTACAAGCCTTAAGGTGAGTAAATTCTCTCTGTTTTTTGACCTGAGCTTCCTCTATCAAATTGCATGTTTATATGAGTCACTGTGTTGATTTAGTCGTCAGAAAGCTGCTCTACAGCTCAGCACAACTGTACAAATTACTGTGCAAGTGAGCAGAGACAGCTCTGTGTAACCCTTCTGATGGCTGGTGCGTGTGCTGCCTTTGAGGGGGAGAACTGGTTATTTCAGACAAATGCAAACAACTAAAGCAGCTGTTACTCCTTGGTGTGCCTGCCATATGTGGACATTTGAAGACCTGTTTTCTATCTTAGCACAGAGATAGGTTAAGAAAGAAAGAAACTCTTTACTTAAGTGATGTTCTTCCTCCTTTTTTTCCACCACAACTTCTCCTTCTGGGCAGGGAGGGGGAGAATTCTACTGACTGTAGTCACTGATTATGTTCAGTCACAGAGAGGTAAACTCGGAAACAAGTGATTTCCTTCTGCTTGCCTCAGTTTCCCACTTGTCATGTGAAAGAAAGTGTGATATCTTAATTTATTTTTTTCCCTTGCTACATGAACAGTTCCCTTGATTTATCTGGGATGCTTGCATACTGTGACCTTGTGAGATCCCTTCTCATCTTGGTGAAGATCCATAACAGATTGATCAAATTAAGTTGACTTAGACAGTTCTGCCTGTTTTTTTGCTGCGAGTGACTCCCTTCTGACACCAGATAAATGGAAATGTCCGTGTGATCTTTGTTTCTGGTGCAGTGCCTTGTGATGTGGAGTCAGAACAGCTTTGCTATGGTTGAGTGATGTGGTGATGATAACTTGAGCTGCCTGAGGCTTGGGCCAAAGAAGCCTTTTCTGTGGCTGCTGAAGCTTGTCTGGGAAGCTTCGTATTCCTGTCTCTTACCCAATTTGATGTTAGGTTTGACTTTATTCTTCCTTAGCAGCTGCTACTATTAAATGTTTGTATTTTGGTAGCTTACATAATTCGTGATCTGGGTTGGAACCTTGCACGAGGTGAGTAGAAGACAGTACATAGAGCTGACAAACTAAAGATGGCCTGTGACACTTGAATATAATGTCCTAAAATGAAAACTGATGAAGACAGGAATAAATGGTTGTTCTGTTGGCATCCAAAGTACAGGGAATAGCGAGAACTTGTTTTTTGCATGGCAGAGCATGTAACTTTGCTGGTTTAGATCCTGGTTTAATTCAGATAATTCTTTTGCTACGAGATAAAAGAATAAATGATGAAATTTATTGGAACATTTTAGTGCCACAGTGTGCCAAAATAAATTTGTGAAGACTTCTGTCCTGTATGCATTCCACTGTACCTCTATGTAGAAATAATAAGTTACAAAAGTGATCTCTGTATTTCAGTTTATGCTGCTAAGCAGCAGCAAGATCTGCTGCGTATATTACAAAACTACTGAAATGATGACATGAGTTGTTCTTTTTAAGGCCTAGATCTGATCCTTGTAGGGTGAGTTTACAGTAGACGGGCATCATCTCTCTAAGCAGTGGGGTTTTCTTCTTGTTACCATATTTAAAAGGTTTTGTATGAATTTAAGTAAATACGTTAAGTCTTTCTGCATTCCTTGTTTCTCTCTCCTTATCCCAGAAATATTTTGTATGATGTGTCTTTTTACATTGTGAGTAAAGTCTAGCTGACTGTTCATTGCTTTTTGTAGCCAGGAAACCCAGGGAGGATTGAACTCATTTTTTTTTTCCCCCATAGCATTCTCATGGCAAAAATGGGATGCATACAGAAAATTGTTTACTAGTCTGGAAAAAAGAGAGAGCCTCAGAATATGAACTGCCATATTATCTTGCCTGATAGCATGCAGTGTTGCTGGCTGAGTTACTGGGCTAGCCATCTGTGCATGTTGCTTTATAATAGCTCCTGACTTGTGTGTTGAGAGATTGAGAACATATTTCTAGGACATTCTATATAGACAATGCTGATTTTTTTTTTTTTTCTTTTTGCTTCAGATTATTTGTAATAAATACTTAATATGTAAATACTGGAATGAGTCTAACAACTGTTCTTCCCTTCTGTAGGCAATTTCTGTGGAGCTTCAGACTCCCAGGAGAGGCTCAAAAAATTGACCGTATGATGGAAGCTTTTGCTTCACGCTATTGCCTTTGTAACCCAGGAGTCTTCCAGTCTACAGGTCAGTCACAGGAAACAACAGGAGTTCTTGGGTGTACTTAGATGATCCACATGCAATTTTATTTGTATGTATATACCTGTGTGTGTGTTCGTCTACATCTGATGCAAGTTGGAAGTTAGGGATAAAATAATGCATGAAATGAGAAATACCTGACAACTGAGAAATAGGTCTGTCTAATCCAGGAGGTGCAAGCTTATGGTCAGAATGCATCTTCATTTATAAACATCACAGAACTGCACAGAACGCTCTGGCATTGTTGTTCTGTCTGTTATATACACAAATAGATTGCTCTTGATCACTTAATTTAAGGAACAGATAGGATGGAAAAAGGTTGGTGTAAAGCAGGTCTGTAACAGCTACTGAAAACAAACTGCTGAAGATGCAGGCACGTTTTTTTTTTCTCTCTGTAGCAGGTTTTCATTCTGCTTTTTCTTAAAGAGAATCTTGTATTTGAATTCTGGGAGAATTTACTATAATCTTAACTGTGTCAAGAGGCACGACAGGATTTCCTTTGTTATCTTCTGATATTATCCAGTAGTGCTAGCTACCTTCTGTATGCCAAGGAATTGAGTCAATGTCATTTTCAGTCTTTTTAAATGCAGTCAAATATTATTTTGAAGAGACCATTCTTTCTCTTTGGAGAGAGCTATGGAAGTATTTTGAGTAGGAGGAGGCTGATGGACCAGGTTTATTATAGCATCCACCACTATGATTTAGGCAAAAATCTGTGCAGAGAACATTTTGCCCAACACTTCAGTGTTTCAAGTGAAATGTTAATTTAGGGTGATAGCAATGATTTCATAAGAGTTTCATTTTTGGGGGGATTCTCATACAGTTTTTCTTATACTTGTTTTTTATTTGAATTATAACATTTTTTTTCTCCTTGGGTTTACTTCAACAGCTTGAGGATTTTAGACTCTTATGTACAGTGTTCAGGATTTTTTCCCCGTTTCTTTATCAGTCAGGATGAGCTCTGTACTAATTTTACAGGTTTGTACACACAGCAAGCACATGGGAAGATAAAACCATTTTTCAAATCTGATTTCAGATACATGTTACGTGCTTTCATTTGCCATCATTATGTTGAATACCAGCCTGCACAACCACAACGTGCGAGATAAACCCACAGTGGAGAGGTTTATCTCCATGAATCGTGGAATTAACGAAGGTGGAGACCTTCCAGAGGAATTGCTAAGGGTAAGTTGGGCTGGGTAAGACAAAGCCTGGCTTTGTGGTTTTTTAATAGCAGGCTTAAAATTGTGTACAACAGTTCTCAGGCAAATTTGTCAAGGGAAGTCAAAAGAACATTTTCTAGCTTGTGTAACCATTTGAGTAGCTGAAAAAAGCGTTTTTTGTTGGTCACAGCTACTTTGAGCTAGTTCTCCCTATATCCAACCTTTTGTTGAGAACAGGCTGTTTTAGAGAAAACACCGTGTCTGTCTCTCAGTAGTTTGCTTATGGCAAAATTCTTGTGGAATTGGCTTCTTATGAAAAGAAGTAGTATTTCTATCAAAAAAATAGTAAGAATTATTTTTTTCTTTATTGCCTCTCATTTTTCCCACGTGTCTTGTGAAAAATCAGTAAAAATAACTGCTGTAAGACAGTGTTATGGGCTACACCATTTTCTGAAAACCCAGATTCATTTGGCAAAACTTGTACTAAATTAAACTGATCTTGAAACCTTTGAAATGCTAAAAGCTGCTGTTAAAATAAAATTGTCGTTGCTGGGAGGGCTTAAGAAATTTGTACTGAAGAGAGACTTGCTTGTAGATTAAGTAGTTTAAAATCAAACTTGATCAAAGTAGGAAACCGAGATTGACAGGGGGTGGTCCAGAATTTTATGGACAATATTTCCTGTGCTTTATATACTAGTAGCCTGAGAAGCAGTAAGATATCCTGGTTGCATTTTCTGTTAAGACATTTATTAATGAGGTCTTTTTCCTCTTTTTTTTTTTTTTATTCTTCTAGAATTTATATGAAAGTATTAAGAATGAGCCATTTAAAATTCCAGAGGATGATGGGAATGATCTAACGCATACATTTTTTAATCCAGATAGAGAAGGTTGGCTGCTGAAATTAGGTTAGTCACAAGGGCAGTTCTGCTGCTGTATGTTTGTTCATTGTTAGCATGTTTGCTGCTCCCTGTCTTCCTGCTTTTTTGTGAAGGTAACAGGTTTGACTTTGTATTTAAAAATGTATGAACCAAAATAAGTAGCTCCTTTACGTCCGAAGGCTGTTGCTTCTCATTTTGCATACCCAAATTAGCGATCTTGTTTCAGACTTCGGAGTTTTATTTCTGAGATCTGAGAAATAAAAACTCTGCGTCAAAAAGGAAACACCACATGGTATTTACCACATGCTGTGACTGATAAATAACAACTAAGTCTCCATAAGGTCATTTCAGAAAACTGTGTGAGATGTTTCAACACAGTTTTCTGTGTGCGAAAAAAGGATTTCTCTTCAGATTGTTATTTTTGTATGTCTTTATTTTTCCATATTATTTGTGAGTTTCTCTTGGTTTGGTTTTGGCTATGATTTTTTAATGAGTGGTTTAAATGTGCCTTCTTGTTTTCCTTATGGCCTATGACCTATCACCTTTCTGTTCTGTGACTGGCTGTCTCTGCTTATTCTGCATTAGGAGGTACGTATCTGATCGCTTTCCAGATCCCTCTTCTTCAGTTGCTCATTCTTTTATTTTCTTCCTCCTTCCTCCTGTTTTTTTTTTCTTTTTTTCGTGATTTTTTTTTTTTTTTTTTAAATCAGATTCGTTGTAGCATTTTACTTTCTCACTCAGTGTCACTAACAGTGTCATCAGTGGTGCTCTGAGGGACTGGCATGTCAGTGTCTAACTCACATGCAGGTGTGTTCTGCAAAATAAGAAAGCATTTACATGCAAAGCAGAAAAAACAGGATGACTTCACACTTTTCTCATTCATGGAAGAACATAACAAGGAAAGAATAATCTCTGCTGAGAGTAAACAACATGTCTTACTCTGTCGTGAAGTTTCAGAGTGTTTTTCTGACTTATTAATCGGTGGTAATAAATTATTGAAAGATTGATTACACTTGAATTACGTATTTGTAAATATGTTCTTTTTCCTGCTTGTTTTCCTTTCTAAATAATATTTAGCCTATTTAACAGAGTCTTAAGTGAGCTTCAAATTTAGGGTTGCAGAAACCTTAGGTAGTTCAGTCTCCTGGTGCTGCAAGATGCCTTTGTTTTTACAGACTCTTGTAACGTTGATGGGATTCACTTTTTTTGTTTGGCCTTTGGGAATTTTTTTCCTGTATAAAGGAGACTGACATTTTGTTTTAAGGGTTGTTTTCAAAACAGTAAGTTTTTTAAATTTAAGCACTAGCACACACTTCACTAGAGGCAGCTGCTGGCCACTTTGATGGGTTAAAGTGGAAGGAACTTGGCACTTGGAGAATTGTGACTGAAGTGTGGAAAGGGCTTTGTGCTGGGCTGCAAAGGGGAGATGGTGAAAGTAGAGCCTGGATAGAGCCATGGGCCCACTCTGCTGATTGCACCTGGAACCTGGTGGTCATGCTTGTGCTGGAAGGAAATGGATGTGAAAAGGAAGCATTTGGAATTTATTCACATGCACCCCAATGTCAAATTCTGACCTCTGTGCTACAGATGCTGAGGAGCTCCTTTTCTAACTACAGAGAAGCAGAGCTCTTGCTTTTTGACCTGTGTTGGCTCAGCTGGCACAATTTCAAAGATGGCTTTGCAGCTTTTCTCCCTTTGGTAGTGTGAGATGGTTGACAGAAAAGCCTTTCAAGCTGATGTAGGTGGAAGGTGCTTCTTGGAGAAGAGGTTGGATGTAAGACCATTCTGTGCCCCTTGCTGTTGCCAGTGCTCCTCATGGGCTCACACACGTAATGAGAGTGCAGGCAAGTGTGAGTGTGTGTAGAGGAGTGACAACATCTTCTGTGGAAGAAACTGCCCATAAAAGAGATCTAAGAAAAAATAGAGGAACTAAGAAATTGAGGAAGAGATGACTGAGAGTAAGTGAGAGCTGCCAGGAACTTCTGCACATTCTGTCTCTGGCTCTGATGCAAAGTCAATAAACCACAGGTCAGGACTGAAAACTCTGTCTGAGCCTTTGGTGTGTAGGATGCAGATGAGGCACAGTGCACAGAAAACCCAGTAGTAAAAGGGTGTGTGAAGCAGAAGGGTGTTACACGTAACACTCCCACAGTATTGAGGGTTATTTGAATAAAGAAATGAAACGTGTCCAGAAGCCTCCGGTGAATCAGCCTGGGAATGCCTGGAGCTGTGCTTCCATGAAAAGACTGCATTTTTTCCACAGACACAGACTGGTACAGACTAATACACTGCTAGTTTAGATGCAATGACCAGAAGTAAACCTGACAAGTCTCCCCTTTTTTTTTTTTTTTTTCCCTTTTATTTATTTCTTCTCCTTCAAGTTTTGTATTTGCTAGGAGTCTTAAACTGTATGTTAAGAGTGCTGTCTCAATCCACATAGTTTGCATTTTTACAGTCCATTTTCTTGGGAAGCACTTCTTGTGTCTTGTGAAATGCTAAGGAGACAAACTCCTGTATGAGGGTTTAACTGCTCGGTTGTCATAAAACATAAAAGTTGAAAGTTTTTCTATAAAACTATAAACACGACTAAGACTACTTGCAGACTCTGAGTACATCAAGACAGTATTTTGTATCTGGTGTTTCTCATAGTCAGCTCTTCCCATTTATTGTAGTTGTGCCCCTTTTTTAGTATTCCATCCCTCACTATATTGATTTTTCTCTGGGCAGAAGATGGATATCGTGAAACTTTCATATATTATAAAATTCATCTGTCTAGAAGACCAGTCTGGGTTTTAGAAGGCTGGGAGAGTGCAGAAGGCTTTTGGAGAGTTGCTGCTCTGAATTGTTCAGAGGTGACTGCGTTAAGTCCCAGTGCCAAACTTGGCAGCCGGACAGCAATTCTGGTTTTATCTATCTGGACTTAGCCAGTGCCTTTAAATAGACATCTTTATCTTGGTAGGCTTAAATTATCATACAGTTCTGCATCGTTTGAAGCATGGTGTAATGAAAATGAATGCAGCAAGTTAAAAACTGAAAGCTGCTGAGTGCTGGTGAGTCCTCCTTGGAGCAGCTTGGCGCATTATGAGCCCTCAGATTTTTCTCTATAATGAGTGGTGTTGACACCATGAAATTTTCTGCCATCCACTCTAAGGTATTTTGAAATTGTTCCCTGTGATCTCTTTGCTAATGCCCAAGTTAGAACTGTTTTGCCAGGAAGGTGTTTCCTTGCCTTAAAGAGCTTCTCTTGGCAAATTGCTTGGTTGGTGTAATATTTTCTTCTAGTTAAAGGGAAACTATGACATTACTCCCCCAAACTGGAGAGGAAATGATTCCAGCCAGACACATGAGTGTGTTAATTCTTTCTGCCCATCAGGCGGTTACGGAGTGCTTGGAGATGGTCCAGGAGCTTCACATCCGGGCCTGTCCCGCCAGCGGTGCTTATTCCAGCACATCTGTCCTTGGGAGGATGTTGTTTCTCTTCCCTAATCTGGGGGGAGAGAGCAGTGCTGCTTGATCAGGAAACCCGTGCCTTCCGGTACCTGCTTGGCTCCCGTGGGGACTGAGGCTCTTCCAGGCTCAGGCAATCAGTGTTGTGGTCAAGGGAAAATGCTTTTAAAAAGAAAGCCAAACTTTGATCCAACCAACTGTGGAATTGCTGAGTCTGTTCTGTCTGGTGCTATCTAAATGAACTCAGGGAAAAAAAAAAAACATTCTTGGTGTGTGCATCCCTCTCCTTCAGCTTTAAAACTTCTATATAAATGTGCTGAAGATTTCAGTAGAACTCTCTAGCTTTAGATACCTTTCTGCCTTTAGCCTTAGGGTCTTTTTTACTTTGGAGATTTATGTTTCCTAAGTCTTTGCCAGCTGTTTTTCCCTTTATTATAGATGGTTTCTCTTACCTTGTTGCCTAGTTTGTACTTTGCTCAGAGTTAAAAAAAAAAACCAACAAAAAAACCCCTATGTTGAGTTACAAAGGTGAAGAGAGTTTCTGTTCCTGTTTCTGTACACTTTGCCTTGTAGCCTTTTCTTGTCGTTTACTTACATTTCCACCTACTGTGGAAGATACAGTGCTTCTATATTTCATTATTTGAGGCATCTGTGCATTTTTGTAATCAGCTTGATCTTTCAGGAGTATGTCACTTATCTCTCCATTTCTGTAAATGTTTATGTATTCATACTTGGACTTTCTTGTGCCTCTTCTGCTAACTTAATTCCTTCCAGTCTTAATCTTTAAAAGGCTGGGAGCTGGAATAAGAGATGAAGTGTGGTACTAAACCCTCTGTTGTTGTTTTGTGAGCCTACAGCAATCTCAGGCAAGGACGAGGATGTTTTGTTATCGTGTGTTTTTACCTGTTAATCTCTTGTGCAGTTTACAGGCCACAGTGCCTTATCAGCCAGCTGCTTGGGCTGCAGCCCATTGTGAAAGGCACGTTAAACACGTGTGATGTGGTGACCCCTGCAAATGTGATTATACAGATTAGATTTTGAGCTTTATTAGCGTTTGTCTGTTGACAGACAGCAATGACAGAAACTCAGTAATGGGATGGGGAAACAGAGACCTTATAAGAGAGTAGTTCCTTACCTGCCAAAAAATCCTGCCTAACTGCTTTCTTTCTTTTTTTTCTCTTTCATTTTTTTTTTCTTTGGAAGAGTAGCTGATAATTTGGTGGGGTGGGGGCTTCAGGTCTATTTCTGTGACTCCCATGAGTGCTGTAACCCACTGAGCTGTTTTAGGGAGAAGGGAGCAGTAAGAGGGATGTTGTTGGAAATACTTAATCTTCTTTGTGGCTTTCCTGGGGCTGGGAAATGTTTCATGACAAAAGCTTCCTCAAAACTGCAGCATGATTACAAAAAGTTTCAGGTTTGAGATGTCTGGCTTTTCCAGAGAGAGCGGATGTTGTCAGGAAAACATTCAGCAAACTCAACTGCCGTTTACTTCTTGGCAATTCATATTGTTCTGGGAGTGTGTGTTGTAGGTCTGTTGTTTCTTTCTTAAATTATAAACAGATCTTCTTTTAAATATATGGTTATTACTGATTTTTTAATTGTTTTGGCATGATACCCCAGTTAATGAGAAACACCTTTGTTCACTTTAATCTGCTCAGTGATAGGAACCTTTTCCCTGTTCGATTCATTCTCTCTCCTCCTGAATTATTCTCTGCTAGAACTGGGCAAGCCGTGACCTCTGGTAGCTGATGTTACCTGTTAGACTGGAAAACATGGTGATGTTTTAGGGCCATAAAAACGTGAAGTGATGTTAATCTGCTAACCTTGGAGAGCAGAACGTGACTGAAAGCCATGGCAGTTGCTGCTGGGTTCTGTGCAAACAAGTCACGTTGTGGTGGTGGCAGGGAGTGCCCCGGCAGTCACCGTGACTCGGCGGCTGCTTTTCCATTGGTCTGGAAGTGAGTCAAGCTTGACTTCATCCTTCCAGGCCCAAATACTTCCTGATACTTGAGCCAGCTCTCGGTCAAGGTGATGGGGAGTTTTTCTAGTGACTTACGTGCCAGTTTGAACATCTCTGCAATGCTTTATTTAAGGATCTGTCACAGTGGTTGTACTAAAATGCCACCAGTTCTTCCCTCACTGTCTCCAGTTCACTCAGCCATTCATTGTGTCACGGCTTCTGCATCTTGCACTATTTTGCCTTCACTTATTTCACCACACCTGCTTGCAGATTAAATTTTTCTTAAGATACGAGTGCATCTGGTGAAAACATGAAGTTTATCGAGTATGTTGAATGTTGCAGTGTGTGTTAGCACTGGGTTATTGTGGAGGTTGTGAGACCCAGCAAAAGGAAGGTGCAATATGCAACGTATCTGGTCTGCAATGCAAATATGCAGTAGATTGGTATCAAGAAATGTCATGATATCCCTAGAATTGTTTTTTAATATAATTTGGATTTCTGTATTAAACAAAAAGCTATCTTAAGCAGAACAAAAAGATGAAAAAATTATGCTTATGTGTTAAATTTGATTATATGACTTGGATTAAACTGGGTGTCTTGTGTGTATTGATGGTGCTCTTTTATGCACAGGTGTTCAATAGTGAGATCAACTCTTTTGAAATGTTGGCTTGATGAAATTAAATCACTGCTGAATGGATGATGCACAGGTGGTGACATAATCCTGAAGTCAGATAACTATGGTGGATCTAAACCTTTAAACTAATAACATATGCATACTCTATCTACAATTGTCTTTCTTGGAAATGAGTTTTAAAATAATGTAGTGTGGGAAGCCAGGTGTGTTCTGAAGCAGCCAATGGCAGAAAAACAACTGAAAGGGCCGAAACAATACTGTTGTTTCTAAAGAGGAACTATTCCCTACAGGGTGACATCAGCAAGTGTAAGGAAGAGGAACTCTGTGGTTTCTGTTATCTAAAGTGTTAATGGAGGAAAATTGGCATTTTTGGAGCAGTAGCTATTTCTTCTGTCAAGTGTACTCCATATATTAACCCACGAAGAGAAGTTGTTTTTAAAGTACTGAAAGATGACAAATTAGTAAATATGGTATATTTTGGCATAGGATTGGCTCCTCATTGATGATACATCATATTTGTTCCATTAACGTTTATAAGCACCTTACACACTTGACGTTAAATCTGAAAATAAAGACGGTTCTTAATCACCTGTTTGCTCATGAGTGGAGTGACAGGAAGGTGATAAAATGCCCTTAATTTTATTGCTGGGACCCTTTCCTTGCCCAAGACAAGCTGCTGAGGGGGTTGCTGCTGTTGTGCAGTGCTGGTGTGAGTGGCTGTGGGTCAGAGCAGCCCCCAGGTGTCCCTCCCCCTGGCAGCACAGGCTGTGTGCAGCTCTGTGCAGAGCTGCTATTTTTGGTGCACGGATCACAGGCGAGGGCCTGGACACAGGGAGCAGGTCTGGCCACTCGCTGTTGCCCACGGCTCTCTTGGCTGATGGCACCTCCATAGTTAATGCTGCCTCAGGACAAGTTGCAGTAATGTTCTTTAACATCACTCATCTGTGCCTGATCCATTTACCATTAAGCAATTAAACCATACTTTGAAAAATAAGCAAAACATAATTCTTTCTTTGCCTGTTGCTAAAGCCGTGACAGCAGCACATGTTTAATTCTGGAATACCTTTTGTTTGTAGGGGGAAGAGTAAAAACATGGAAACGGAGATGGTTTATTCTGACTGATAACTGCCTGTATTACTTTGAATACACAACAGTAAGTGTATATCATGGTGAATTTTCTTTGTAATCAAGATTTATAAGTAGCTAATAATGTGATATTTTCCTAATTTTTTAGGACAAAGAACCTAGAGGAATTATTCCTTTAGAAAATCTTAGCATAAGAGAAGTCGAAGACCCTAGAAAACCAGTAAGACAGTTTTGTATTTATTTGTGAAATGAAGATGAATAAACCATATGAAACTTAATTGTACTGTTAAATGAATTTATTTGTCAGTTTTGTTTGTTATTTTAAATTTATTACTTAATTTCTACCCTCCAGAACTGCTTTGAGCTCTACAACCCAAGTCATAAAGGTCAAGTAATTAAAGCGTGTAAAACTGAAGCTGACGGTAGAGTGGTGGAAGGCAACCATGTAGTGTATAGAATATCTGCTCCCACCCCAGAAGAGAAGGAGGAGTGGATTAAATCTATCAAGTGAGTTTAAAGTCTTAAATGTCTTTCAGAAATGAAGTTTAAGCTCTTTTCAGAGTATGATACTATGAGAATTTGTTGCAACTTGCTTGAAGAACTCTGATGTGGCAATGTCCTGGAGGACTAACAATGAGCTTTGAGGGGTTGATGGATCAAGATACGAATCTGTTACTGTGTGGTCCTAAGGAAATACTGCTGCTAACTCAAATGAGGAGAATATGGATTTATTGTTCTATGCACATGTAAAGCCTTGTGTGAATTGTCTTTAAACCTAATTCTACTGGATTCTTACTTCATCCAATAATTAATTTTGGTGACGTGTATCTTAAGCGTGTTCATAAGCATCTTTAAACTTCCACAGCTTGACTTTATGTTGGAAGGTTTCTAAGCAGACCCATACTTAAAGAAACAAATAATATTCAAGATGTGAAGGTGTGAACTCTAAACAAATCACAGTGCAATAGCACCTTGTGCTGAAGAAGTATTTGTGGTGCTTAGAAGTCAGCCATCCATCTCGAGAGTGTGGAATCATCAAAGGAAGAGAGAACAAAAGTTCTAGTTTTCAAAACCAGCTATTTGTTAACCAAACCGATGACTCCTTTTTTTCTCTTCCAGAGCAAGTATCAGCAGGGATCCCTTTTATGATATGCTGGCAACGAGGAAAAGAAGAATTGCAAATAAGAAATAGAACATGATCAGCAACTTGTAGACCTGCATCAGCCTATAACTGAACATACTGTGGAGTGATGGAAGAAATTGGACAAACTAAATGAAGACAACTGTAAATTTTATATATATATATACACATATATATATACATTTTACTATGGCATAAAAACTTGGCAAAACTTTTCAGGGTAAATAGTTACTGGTATATAATTTGAAGTAAGCTTCAAATCCCAGAGAATGATTATATTGGAACTTAATGCAACTGAACACATGGAAGCCTTGTTTTCACTTACATTAGTGACAAGTCCAGTTTACTTGGGTTGGGAGAGAAGGAGTTCAGGGCTAACACTAAAAATGTCCTCAACCTGTTACCTGAGCACATTTCCCATAAAAGAAGGAGTGATTTTAAGACTGTGAGTTCTCACTAAAGTGCAGCACCAGCAGTGGAGCACAGCATGATCTGGCACTGCGTTTTCCTGTGAGCAGGAACCTCACAATCCCAACGTCAGTTTACAGTTTCACAGTAACAGCTGAGTGCAGCTTTCATTCAGGATTCCTCTCCTACCCTCATGGAAATAGATTTTCTTCAGAAACACAGTGACTGGCAGCTCAGTGGGTACCTCGTGGTGCCAAAGGGTTTGTCAGTGTGCACTGAAATACAGGCAGGGCCCAGCAGCAGAGGTTTGAGGCTGTGGCCATGACATGAAGTACCAGATGTGGCCTGGTGTTTGCCAGCTGGCTAAAACTCACTCCTGTCTGCTCATACACTCACAACAAACACTGAGGTTTAATGACTGGTTTAATCTGCTTTTTATATAGTAACGTCCTTCTTATGTTTGACATGTTGTAGTTTGATTAACACTAGGTTACTACAAAAGGAGAGAGTTGACAGGGCTTGTGTGATTTTAGGCCTTGCATGTGAAAACACCCCCAGATAATTTCACATGCATTCAACGTTTTTAAAGTGAAAAGCCAGGAAGGTGAACTCACTCTGTGAGGTGCAGCCCTGGAGAGTTAAGCAAGCAGGATTCATTCCTTTGCTTGGTAACAAACTTTGGACATACAGAGTTCATACATGTTCAGTATTTTTATTTAATTCCTAAAGGTGATTTTCAGATTTATTCTACAGCAGTTGGAATTGAAAACAATAGACATTTTTACTAAAAAAAATAAAGTATTGATCACCTGGTGCAGCCAGATTTCCCCACAGGCATGTGTCTGGTTTTGAAACCTGTGAAGATCTCTCTGTGGTCCTACTGCTGGGTCTCTCAGAACACATCAGCTGCTGCAGCAGATTTTACTCCAGTGCTTTTCTGTTGACAACACACATACTGCTCTTAAGGTAAAGAGCAATTCCACAATGGGGGCAAAAAGTATGAGGTTGTGACTCTACTGCTTCTGTTACTACTCAGTTTTCCCCAAACTCGAACCTGAGCTGTGCCTGCTGTGCTGGTGAATATGTTGGAGACCCAAAATGCAGCTTTGCTTGTTGGTTACAGGAGCATCTCTGGGGCTGTTGTAGGGAGATGTGCTGCACTGGCAAACCCACAGATTTACTGAGTTGATCTGTTTGAAATCTCCTTTGAACTGTAAGGGAGAGTCTGTTTCACTGTTCTGTCTTACTGATTTGCCTTGTTTTGCATGAGGTGTCAGCCTTGTGAGTGTTTTGCTTTATTGCATGTTTGCAGAAGAGGCTGAGAGGAAAAGAACAAAGTAAACTCTGCTACGTTTTCGATTTTCCCCAGGGTGTGTGGAATTGCTTGGGTGAACGTTTAAATCTTAGTGCTTCCAAAGGAGTAGGACTCAGCCAGAGGAGGTAGAATCCTTGAATAAATGTCAGTGTGGGGATATCTTTTCTTAATGGAATACATTTAAACTCTTTATAGAAATGAATTGAGTTGTGTGTCCTGTGTTTGCAAAGCAGCACAGTGATGGAGCTGCTGCCAGCACTTGTTTTGACTCTTCTGTTCTGCAGTGACATTTTGTTTTCAAGCACTGCCTACATCAGTCTTAGCTTTGGACAAGCAGATTTGTAATGCAAATAGTGACAAGCCAAATCAGTGGTACTAATGAGCATAAAGGTGAAAGGCAGCAAATACAGTACTTCTGGAGAAATGTGAGATTACAGAAGCATTAATAAGCCACGAAGCACTTTTGTATCAATTCTTACCTTCTGAAATACCACCTTTGAGGAAATTTATTTAACCAGGTGAGGATGTCTGCCTAGAAGCATGAAGGAAATGCCTTGAGAGTTCATTTGCTGTATTTAGTTTGAAGTTCTTATATCCAGCAGAAATAATTATTTAGAGTAACATGTAACTGAGGATATTATAGCAGGAAATATATTATTTCTTAGCATTGAAATGCAACATCTTAAACAGCTACTTGTGGTGCTCAGTGTATCTATTTAATTTACCAAAGCTAATGGAATAGCGTTTTTGTGTGTGTTAATATTTGATTTCAAATGTTCTTTGTAACAGTATTAACAGGGAGTAAAACTGGCCCAAAATTTCCACTGGCCACGAGGCCAGTAAAACAAAGTGGCTTGTGAAAATTTTGGCCGTATCAGGTACTATCCACGAGGGTGAAGAATAATCTCTCAACCTTTCCCTTTTTATTGGGCTTCAAGTCCAGGGGTGGCTACTGAAAGTGGCTGCTCGGTGGCCTAAAGCAGGATCTGTTACAGTTTGGCCAGGCTGAGGAAAAGTCCTCCGGGGACAACAGATTCTCCCTTCCTGTGGCACTGAAACTTGAGTAATTCTTGAGCTCTTTGCTTTTGACCCTGCCCCCTGCAACTGCAGGGACAACTGAGAGCTGCAGTGCCAGTGCAGCTGGGAGGGAGCTGTACACAAAACTTAAGCTCAGCTGGACTGACTTAAATTTTACAATATTCTGACAAAATAAGCTCTGCGTCACTTAGCATTTTGAACCATTTTAAACTGGTACAAAACTGAACCTTTATAAAGTGAGCAGCATTTATAATGCTTCATATATTAAAAAAAAAAAAAAAAACCTGCATATTTTTAAGATTTATTACATATCTATGTAGATATGCTTGCTGGAAAAGCTAGGTCTGTTGTAGACCAGATGCTACAAATTAAGACTTGTGGCTTACCAGTTTCATTTCTATATTTTCTTGGAAAATGTTTCTAGCTAGAGTTTAAATATAAAATGTAAATACTGTACAGGTATGTATTGATATGAGTATTACTTGGTGTATACAAGTGATTTGCATGACAAATATTCTGTATCAATCATTGTTATAACGGTGATGTTCTTACGTAAAGCCACTACAATATTAATGTTTTCATTTATCATTAAGACCTGTTGCTTAAATCTGTCAAATTTTCTCAAAAATAAAGTGTGAAACTGTACTGTCTCCTCATTTATGGAATACATGGGAGGCAATTGCTGACTCTTTAAGAGTCAAAGGTTTAATTTTACAGCTGCTCTTGCACGTAAAAGGCCTCTTTTCCCTACCCTTAGGCACAGTAATTTAAATTATCAGGTTTAATTTCAACTTCAGCCGCAAAATGTTTCAGTAAAGTGTGTTACCACATGAGTGTGACTCCAGTAAAAGCTGGTTTCCCTTGAGAGCCACCCTAAATTGAGCTATTTTGTCAGTTCCCTGCCAGTTTGTCAGATGTGAGGGGGGGAAGCGGATCTCTGCTCCTGGAGTAGATTAATGAGTTTCCTCAATTAGCTGTGCAGCAGCAGCACCTGTTTCTAATTGCTCTGGGGCAGTGTCACCCAGTGCCCTCCCTGCTCCAGAGCCACTGGGGGCAGCTGGTGCCTGGGGGGCTCTGAAGGGAGGCACAGCAACACCAACCCTATTAGACACGTGTCCTGGAGTTACCCACCAAAGGACAAGACACCAAACCTTGGAGCCAGAGGACAAAAGGGAAAAAAAAGCCAGATACAGGACAGGAATGTTGGTTACTTGGCCATGTTACTTTATGTAACATCACATAACTGTTGCCACAGGAACATTGTGCCAGGTACATTATGGTTTGGCTTTATGGTGTTCTCCATGTACCAAAATACTAATTTTATGTATTTAGTGAAACGTTAACCTTGCTTTTTTTTTTCTTTTTTTTGGGCACACACAACACCAAGCTCCTGCTGAGCTCCCAGCCTGGTGCCTGGCTGTGGAAGCTTTAAGTTCCAAGGAGAAGCCTTCTGCATCCTTGTCTAGGCAGCTGCAGTCCCAGGTTACTGATCTTCTCTGGCTCCCACCGACAGCATCCTCTCCCTCCAGTGAGAGGAAGATGTGACTTCTCGAGTGTCAAACACGCTCTGACAGCTGTCAGCTCCCATGACACAGTGCACGTTAAAGAACTCAAGTAAAACTCAAGTAAAAATCCATTTTAACTTTGCTGTATTTATATACTATATAAATTTTACATGCTATATCTTTACAGTGGGGCAAGTGCTTTTTATCTTTAAAAAAACAAAGATCAAACTTTAGACATCTCTGAACAACACAGCTTGTATAAACCAGACAGATTATTCAGATGAACTGTATTTAATACAGGTTCCCCACTCATCTCCTGATGCAGGACCAGTGAATAATAAGTGCATCACAGTTTGATAGCATTTAATAATAAAAATAAAAATCACAGTATGAATTTGTCTGTAACTAGACACTTTAGAGAGACAAAACAGACAACTGAGACTTAAGACAAATGACAGTATATTAAGAAAATGTAATAAAAACATATGGAACAATATACAAATAGTCTTGAGAGATACATTCAGAACTGCATATTTGTTGTTTCACGATGTCGAAAACCAGAAGATTTTCTTCAGATCTTGAATATAACTCAAATGTGAAGTAAATTAGTTTCTAGTGTCAGACCACAGAAAAAAAAAATGAAGCTCTTGCAAAACTTGTGAAGTTTTAAATAAGTCTTTAAATTAAATATACAGACTGTCAGTTGCAACTTTTATAATTCCTGGTCGCTCTTGCACCAGATGTCTTAACTTGGAGTAACATTACATGAATAACATAAAGTCAACCTGAGTCTGTAATTAAGCAGCATTTGAGATGGTCTATTCCAGGGCATTATCTCACCTCAGTGAGATATTTATGTGGTAATTTACAATGTTCAGCAGTTGTAAAAAGTTTTCACCCTTTTGGATTAGAAGTATATTTTAAAAAAGAAAGTCTCAAGTTAAAAACTAAAAAAAAGTTCTTATATGGTAAAATTCTGTACAGAAATGTTAAGCACCACTTATGACTGGATTTTGTCTTGATGGTAATTGATAATAAATTTTAAGTTTTGATGGTCACTATTGGTAATGTCAGGTTTGAAGGTAAGGTCGTTGAAGGTAAGAAGTCGTCGGTTCGGATGATGAGAAGTCATCGGTTCGGTTAAGATGAGAAGTTGTCGGTTTTGTAAGTGAATGGTTGGTGAGGTTGGTGGTCAGAAGTCTGATATTGGGGTTGGTGGTGGGTTCAGTCTGAGTATTGAAGGCTTTCATCAGTCAGCTCCACATCTGAAAGGCAAAAGGCAACAAGGTCAGTGCTGCCGTGCCACTGAACGTTAAACTGGCTCAGGGGCTTCATTTCCAAAAGGCTCAAAGCTGCCCCAGCTCCACCTGCTCCCTTGGGACAGGATCCAACTTCCTCACGCACCCAGTTCTAGGCTAAGGCTGCTGAACTGGACAGAGCCTTAGGACAGAGCCACCTGCTTTAACAGCAAGTGCTGGACCTTGGCTGAATCAAATTTAATTCAAGTTTTGCCTAGAAAGCGTCATTGTTCTAGTAACAATCTTGTGGTCAGGCTGACCGCAAAGGCGGAGCCGTCAGAAACTCGCTGGAGAGAACATGCAGGAATGCAGGAAAGAACGACTTCAAAGCTGCTCCTTCCCCCCTCGTGTACAAATATTTCTTAAACCACAGCTTGTTACTAGCTGTTTTCATCCTTGTTTATTCAAAATAACAGGAGTTGGGTGAAAAGGCACAACGTCACAGTTCCTCAGTGGTTCCTCGCCTGTCCCTGCCTTGAGCTGTTCAGTACTCTAAAAACACAGCCAAAGTGGCCTCTTTTGAAAGCAGCTTCCATCCTTCAGAGAATCTACTTGAGATTCCCATTAAAAAACATAATAATAAAAAGACTGGCCTTCCAGAAGATGGAGCTAATTAACATCCATGCACTTTGAGGAAATACTAAAATTCTCAAGCCTTAAACTGCTTTTGCCAGCCCTCGTGTTGTGAGCAGATTGTTCAGCAAGGAACAAACAGCTCCTTCTTCCCCAGCCCAGCACCCTCAGTTCGAGGAGACTGCAGAACGTTTAATTCCTCACTAAACCCGACTGCTTTGGAAAAACCCGAGTTTGCCATCTGCTGGCCAGAGAATCGGTAAGGCCAAACCACTATTGAGCACAAGCATTTTATTCTGCTTTGTTCCTGATTTGTCAGGACAGACCCTCTTAGTGCAATAAGGGGTATTTTGGATGAGTATCATAAAAGAAGTCTCCTCTTTACAACATTTGGATTTGAAAGACCTCAATTCAGTTCTTAAATTTTTCTCATTAAAGAATAATGGGTGAACAATCAGCTTTCCCTCCACTCTGTATTTTTAGAATAGAACTTTTGGTTATCTCTGTCTCAAAATACAATCAGTTTTCCACAAAGGCATTTCCCCTTTGCTTTGAGCAAACTTCAATGCACTGACTGTGGCAATTTGCCTAAGTGTGGAAACCCCATGAAAGAGATTTTAATTTTCCACAATTTCAAGATTAAACCTCTCCAGTTCTTTTGTTTTCTGTGCTATAATGACGTTTTCAACACGACTAGAAATGAACACGACTGTCACTGCCCATTAACCCAATTCTTAAACTGTGGGTAGGTATAAAATGTAGAAAATTTAACAATGAGACTTGCTTTTGGATAGCGAGCTGACTTCTTCAGGGATTACTTCACTTATCCTTGAACAAAATAGGGGATTGTTTTGGTTTTCTATTAAAATAGATGAGTAACTGGAACTGGTTTATATCAGATAATAGGCATTTAATAAGGTTTTTTATTTCTGTAATAAACACTTCTGTTCAGCAAAAATTTCATGGGAAATGTTGTCAAGTTTGATTTTAGATGTTGAATTTGTTGCAGTGTGCAATCATCTTGATTGCATAATTTTAGAGCTAATTAATCTAAACTAATTAATTTATCTACTGCGAGCCCAAGTTGAGATTATGACAAGCAACAGCTGAGAGCTCAGTGTAAATTTAGTCAGGCACACAAATTCATATTTGGGTTTTCTGAAGAAGCATCAAACCGACTTTTTCAAATATTAAAAATTGGGAAAGAGCTGTTTCCTCAGCCCATTTCTATGTATTGTTAAGTCTATACTAACAGAAGAACCCCACAGCTGAATAAAACAATAGCAGGAATTTAACACTCTCCAGCTGTTAAATTGTGAAGTCTCCTCTGGAGGTTTGACAGCTGTGCTCAGGAGAAGGCAGAGCTACACCTGGACCAACAATATTTCAGTATTATCACCAACTCCTGTTATTCTGAGTGAGCACCAGCACTGGCTCTATGCTATGAACAGCTGAATGTCGTATTTTATTCATATTATAGAATGGTTTGGGTTGGAAGGGATCTTAAAGATCATTTGCTTCCAACCCCCTGCCACAATACCATTTGGAAGCTGTGATAAAACCCAGGGATTTCATCACACGAGGATTTAAAGATTGTTTTGAACAACCAGGAGTCCTGCCACGATCCCAGGGCCCCTTACCTCTGACATACTCAGTGGATGCCATGGAGCTGTATTTCTTGCTGTCACATCCACCAGAAGGCTTCTCTTCCTTGGAGGGTTGTTTACTGCCCTGGTTTCTGTATTGCTCACATAAATGGTCATCTGGAGGACGGGATTCTTCCTTCTTCTCCCATGTTTTCTTCTGGAAGCGAGGGTCTAAATATTCCAATAAGTCTTTCCTCTCGTGCTTCTTCTTTTTCTTCTTTTTCTTATGTTTGCGATTGTCATTGTCAAAGTGGAGCACAGAGCAATCCAAATCATTAAGTCTGAAGGAAACATGCAAGTTAAAAATAGAAAAACAGATGTGGCACTTGAAGTATATATGAAATGTTAGTTATTTACCACAGGTGACGACTTGCAGAGTGCCTGCTACTTTGTGGTACTTTCTGCACATCTAACTTAATTTAGATGCAGCAACCTTAAGCCTTCAGAATGAAGGACAAGAGATCCTGGTTTGGACACAAATCGTTAACAGGCATACGGGGAATTAAAAAAAAAAAATTAAAAATAAAAATTGTAATCTAATCAAGAACGGTGTGCAGATGTTATTCTGACTACATTGTCCAGCTCTAGTGTTCTAACACAATTCAGCAACATCTTTCCTATCTTCTCTCGGCCAACCTACTGACACGATCCCGTCACATTATGACAGATAAGTTACTTAGAAACAATGAAAAAAAGGCAGACATGAGAAATACTCAGAAAATAATTAGGAAAAAATTGCTGATTATGCTGGAATCCTTGCTTACTTGTAATCCTTCTCTCGATGTTTATCTTTGGACTTCTTTTTCTTCTTGACCTTCTTATACTTTTTGATTCTTTGGTCATCTGTCTTTCGGCATTTCTTTTCTACGTCACTTCCGCTTTCTTCTTGGTGGGAGTATTTTCTTTTGCCATTTCTTAGTTGTTCCTTCTCGTTTTCCCGGGAAAAGTCCTCAAAATTTGAGTGAGCTGACACTGGTGGAAGAGCGTGCCTTTCACGAGAGTATTTTTCCGAGTGCTGCTGAGGTACTGAACAATGGTGGAAGTTTGCTCTGTGGCTGCTGAAGTGATGCACATCCTCCTCTCGGGAGAGTGTGCTGTGAGCCCATCTGCTTTTGCAATGATAATCCTTGTGTGACCTGCTGTAAGCTTGGCTCAATTTGTCATAGTCTTTATCACAATGAGAGGACTTCCTCTCCCTACCATCCCTTGTTCCATAGGAGGAATAATAATCATTGTAGTATCTGCATTTTTCCCATCTCCGTGGTTCATCTTGATAGTATCTTTCTCTAATCCAAGGTCTGTCTCCTTTGGAATAATAATACCTATTCCTGTCTGGATCTGTCCTTTCTCTGCTTCGGGATCTGTAACGAGAATATTTTCCTGAGCTCCTGCCATTACTGGGACTGTTCCTTTCGTTGTGGGAGGATCTGTACTTGCTCTCACTGCAATACTCCTGCTTATGACGGCTTTGCCTGTTTGTTTCCATGCTGTGAGAGCTCCTCCTCCTGTGGGAATGATCATCTGGTTTGTTTCTGCTTTGCTTCTCCTTCTCCTCCGTGTCCGAGTTTTCTCTCTTCCTCCGGTAGTGCTCTTTGTCAGTTCTTTTGGAGTCATGGATTTTTTTCTTATTTTTTTTCATATGTTTGTCATCGTCTTCACTTGTTTTATTACTCAGTCCCTCATCTGCTCTAGAAAATTGACTTTCCAATACTTTATCCAGCTTTGTGATAGAAGAGTCATTAACGGGTGGGACTTCTACATAGTTATTAGAAATGTCCTTTGTATCTTGGCATTTATCTGTAATATCTAGAGATGCAAGTTTTTTAGAACTACATTCAGTGTCAGGCTTTATAGAGGAAGTTTGCCCTAATTTCTCGTTGCTCTCAGGAGACCCTTTGATGTACAAAGGATTTTCTTTTGAAATGAGTTCAGGTTCTTTTGATCTTCTTAGTTTGTCTTTATCTCTGTCTTCAGACTCACACTGCCCAAGGAATTCACCTTCAGTATCCAAAGATTTTTTCCTAACCTTGTGCTGACCGTTGATATTGAGATGTGCATTATCAGCTTTTGTTAAAATACTTTCAGCAACTTCTTCTTTGGTAAAAACGGTTTCAGAATCCGATTGAGTAAAAAGTTTCTCAACCTCACAGCTAAAGTTGGAAGGAACCTTCCTGGATTCTTCATAGGCAAACAGTGCTTCCATCACTACAGTTTCCATAACTCCATCATTGTCAGAAGATTTCTGAGGTCCAGAGACACTGCACAAAAATAAAAACATATTTTTAACTTGAAAAAGTCCATCTAAAAGATGTTAGGAGTAAAATCTCCAAAAGTAAAAAGGTGGCATATGCAAAACTCTGAAAGACACTGTCTTTAGAAAACCATTCTTACACCTCCCCCAGCTCCCATGGAAAATTTTTCTTCTCTGAGTTCTGCAGGTCTTGCCTTAAAAAACCCATCCCCAACACCTCCAACTCCTTCCACTTGGAGCTGTGAATTTCATCAATAGCCAGAACAACTATATTTGCTCTTCCCCCAATTAGAAAAAAGGTAAAGACACAGATTTCCCACTCTCCCAAGTGGGAGAGCAGATGGTGGGAATTTACATTCACTCATCTTAGGGTGCAAAAAAGAGAAAGAGGAATAGAAAAAGTATTCCAGACAATGGAAGAAAAATGTAAAAACATCCTGTGAAAGTTTTACAGGCGGCATCTGCCTGTATTTAGTATCAGAATAATGTGTGCCTAGTGCTGATGTTTGCAACACCAGATGTACAGCGTGGAATTCTCTGTACTGATGTAGATCTCTAAGGTGGTATTAGTAGCTGGGTAAAATGGTAATAATCTTGTATGAAATCTTGTTTTAATCAGAGTGTAGTCACTTTACCTTTTTTCCTCTGACAAGCTGTTCAACTGGCTGTACGTAAGAGATTCTAAGATACCTTGAGGATCTGGCGACAAAGCTTTAGGCATCTACAATTAAAACACAGAAGTTAACAAACAGAAAGAAAAAGCTATTTTTAGTAGAAAACTTTACTGCTGACAAACTTCCAACATTAGATGTTAAACAAGATCACACTGAGTTACCTGCACTATTCCCATTTTATACATCATGCCCCTCCTCTCAAAAATGTATTTTATGAAACTTGTATTATCTCCCTGCACTTCTCTCACATTGACATATGTCATTTGTCAGCTCAACTCTGCAAATTCAGTGGGATAATAGCACAAAGGGTTAGAATGAAATCTGTGCTGTGTTTTCTTGGTATTCCACACTGCAGTGCTCATGAACACTGAATATATCCTAGGTGACAAAGTCCAGATGAACAAATGGAACTCACCGTTTCAAGCACTCCATTTGCTTTAGAGAAGAAAATCTCAGAAGGTTTAACGGGTTGGACTTGGCAAGTGGAATCATCAAGTTTCAGTCCATTTTCTTTATATTCATTATCTAAACTAATAGCACCATTTAGGGAATCAATTTTTGGCAGCTCATGCTGGGATCTTTCTTCAGCATTCTGACAGGACGGGTGGGAATTATGCAACGTACGGACCACCTTCCCAATCAGAATTCCATTGGAAGAGACGACGTTGCAATTCCTTTTGAACAAGCCCTTTGACTCCTCGGGTCTTCCAGAAGGTTCTGCACCGTAAGGGACCACGTTATCAGAGCAGAGCTTAGGGTTTCCATTCACTGCTGGCTCAACAAAGATTTCATCAGGAACCTCCTGCTTGGAGGCGTTAGTAGCGACTGACACTGCGGAGAGGTTTGAGGTAGGCTCTGCTGCGGAAGAGTTTGTGACTGTGGCTGAAGGAGCCTGCAGCTCCTCCTCCTGCGCAGCGCCGCTCGGACACTCGGCCTGCGGCGCCGCCGGCCGCGCGGGCAGCTTGTTGTGAATACTGATCGTGATCTTCTGCGCTTTGGAAGGGTCTGTCATCGAAGGCCTGGAAATTGCCCAGTTTTGAACGCAAGCTGTTGGTGGAGCTGAAGATGGCCTCTTTACAGCAACACCAACGGTACTGGGATCCTCTTTTAAGGGTCCATTTCCATTTAAACGGCTTGAACTCTGGATTTGAAGAGATTGGAAGATGGGTACGTTCAAACACACAGCATTGGAAGCTTTACAACATTAAATTCTCATAGTTCTACAGATTGCCTCAACATCTAAGAAGAAACCTCACCTCCCTTCCAATATAAAGCCACATCCAACAGGTGTGTGTAAATCCTGCCTTTGGTATCAAATCAGCATCAGTTTGACACCCACCCAAACAACTTAAGATTGACTAAAGCTATTCAAAGAAGTCTTTACTTTCCTTTTTGAACACTTCCCTACAACACTGGAATAATTCTGGCTAGTACTCAGGAAAAAAACCATTTGTATTCTATCTCAACTGCCTCAACTAAAGTGAGACTGATAGGGACGGGCCAGATACTTCTTAAATTTAAATTACTTAGGCATTAATAGACTACTTTTTAAATTTAAATTATTTAGACATTAATAGACTACTTAAATTGTCTCGAGAACACAGCTCTTAGGCGTTAGAAAGCTGAGCTGGAAGGACAAAGTAACGAAGTGACATGGCTGCACAATTAAGGATTAGCAACTCTTTGAATAACTCTGGCTGTAGCACGAGGGCGGTGAAGAAACCTGCAGCGTGCAAAGGAAAATAAAACTCCAAAAACCCCACCCCACATCCAAACCCACTATAATTCGGTGCTGTTCATTACCTTCATCATGTGAGGAGGAAGCCGTGGTCCCATGAAGGCAGCCTGCTTGCTGCTGGCGGCGCGCTGGCCCAGGAAGGAGCGCGGGTAGGAGGGCGCGGGCAGGTAAAACGCTCGCTCCCCCAGCGTCAGGTCGTAGCGCCTGGGAGAGAAGGGACACCTTAGCTCACAGTTCTTCTGTCAGCATATTCCTGCATCAAACCCCATCCCATAATCTCAGAGCAACAGCGTGTATGACACGAAAGACGCATCTGGAAGATTTCGGCAAGCCTACGAGCTGACGATGAAATAATTGGTCTTCCTACAATGTCCTTTCCAGAGCCTCACACCATCTATGGCCATGATTTCTCCTCTTTTCTAAACTGGCCAGCTACAGAGGGCAGATCGAAAGCAGCGTACCCAAGTGCAGAAGTTTAAGGTCAAGCAATGAAAGGTAATAAATGACATGGGAAATTTCCATTTAGACAGAAATATACACATAGCAATATTTTCCTAGGGTGAAAAGAAAAACACTTGAAAACAAGGAAAGTATCAGCAACTTGATAGTAAAAAATGTCCTGAGCACATCTGGTGTTATTACCTGATATAAAAAAGTACATAAGCTTGCTGATTGAGAACTGTTTTGATATCGGAAAGCTCTACTGAGGCATCGTTCATTCGGTACCAAAGTCCATTACCAGCCTGCAAACAAAGACAGAATATCTTCAGATGAACTGCACGTGTTCCAAAGGACATCACAGATAGAGCACTGCAGAACAAAGCATACCAAAACAAAGCAAACAGAGCACATGATGCAATGTTTCCCCTAAAACCAGGGGTTACCAGTAACATTTTAATTTCTTTGCCAGCACAGATTTTATCCTGTTAGAAGGTGAGCTGATCTCTACCTTTATGAAGCAGAGATAGTGTCCAGCATTACAGTTGAAGCCACTATGTACAAGAACTGCATATAAAGCATAGATGAGGGGTTCTCCAATAGACTGGGACATATATGCTCGAAGATCCAAATATTCAGGGTATTTTACATCCTAAACAAAGATAAAGAAGATTCAAAAGTTATCCTCAAACACTTCATGGATACTTTCCTCAAACACTTTCATATGTCTGAAAAAGACACAGACTAGGACTATATAAATATATTTTTCAATTCATTTGAAAATGCCTATTTTCAGAAACATTTAATAACTGAAGCTGCAGGGAGCCATTTTCTAGAGAATTAGCTCTTTAAGGATAAGGTTATGTTCTTATGGTCACACAGGAACTCTTTAATATTAAAAAAGAAAGTAACAGCCACAGCTGGTAAGTTGTTATATCAACTTCTGTAGTTACTGCTTGAAATGTGAACATAAAATGAGTATTCGTCTTTGGGAAATGTCCATTCCAAGGAGATAAAGCAGCATTCCTGCTGCAAACGTACCTTGTTGATCTTTCCACCTGTAAAATTTGCAAATCTTTTCAGCGATATGGTGAGAACATTAGAAGAGCGATGTATCGTGTATCTCTTTGATGCTGGAACCATCTTTTTACACCTTAAAAACAAGCACAGGCATATTTTTATTCTTTTCTCACCCAGAAGTCAAACAAGTTTTCATCTCTCATACATGCTTATGCTATTTGAATGATATTTTGCTTGTGTAATATGTTAGATCTTTTCTTAAGTCCATGAACTGCATTTCAGCTTTGGTAGTAGAGAGAATATAGCAGGATATTAGAGACAGCTCTACAGAACAAAGAATAAAGGATTTAGGACATTATCTCTTGATAGCCAAATAAATGCCTGGATATGTATCTTTCTTATGTCAAAAAGGTAAAATGTAAAAAAAAAAATCACTGGAAGGAAACAGCCATTCTGCAAGAGGCAGACATTGGACAATACTGAGTTTTCTTGTACGGAGGTTGCCTGGAAAGACTGAAACCTTCTGCAGTCTTTCAAAACAAAACTGTTAATTTTGTTTGTTTCACTGCACACTCAAAGGAAGTACAGACTAAGTCCCGAAATGCAACCAGCAACACAAAGACTGAAACATGTCACTTTACATTGTCAAGAAAAATACTGCTGAGAGCTAACAAACAGAAAGAATTCAATAGCCTCTTTTCAAACTGATGTCAAAATACAAGGCACAGAATTCCAAACCAATGGAGAAAGCCAATGAACAAAATAAAAGAGCCACTCAGAATAAGGAAAAAAAAAAAAAAAAAAGAAAAAAAAAAGAAGTGTTTTTTTAAATTCTGAAACTTGTATTTAGAGAGGAAGGTTTCAGGCAGTAGTAATCCCTATTAGAAAAAATAATGGTAGAAAACAAAAAAGGAAACTGAAAAGCAATATAATAGTTTGCCAGCAATGGAAATTACACTGTACATACACCAAACCTTTCTTTTCAAACTCACAAAAAGACTAAACTTCTGGGTTTGTGTGTGACTAAGCTGGTGTTGCCTCCCACCCCAAATCCTTGTCCATATCCCTGTGCTCCAGCTGACCACTTCTCACCAGACATGCCTTTGAACTTCTGGCCGTGAGTATTTCAGTGTGCAACTTCACACCCAGGGAGGCTGACACCCCAGCACAGACAGTATTAAGAACAGAAATCTACTGTGAGCAATACAGTTCTTATAATGTATTTCCAAATATCCAACAGAAATGTAAAAATTACTCATTTAGAACAAGTGCATTATTTCCCAAGCTTTGAATGATTTCAGTGTATTAGTTATGTAAATAAAAACAGCAAGCCATGTCTGTCTTATTGCTAAACAAGGTCAAGAGATAAATTATTCTCCAAGTTATGCGCTGCATTGAGTGTGTATCTTGTATTAAGGTGCAATTAACAATAATCTTACTTGCTACACTTGTAGCTATTTTCACCGTCCAGCTGTTCTGGTTTCACAAATTGTTCTAGAGCTCTGGTGACGGATGTAACTGCCTGGATGAGTAAGAAAGTAGAACAAGAAGTCACAAGAAATGCAAAAATTTGAAGCACTTAAAAGCACTTTACAAGAGAACATTGCTAGTTTATACTTAAGCGGCCTACTGTGAACCAGCAAACACTGTGAAAGAGACAGAAACAGAGTTCATTGAGTCTTCACCTCATTTCAAAATGATCCGACTTCAAAATAAATAAATTTTGCAGTGCCAGACAGTATCTGTGGTATGCCTTGGCATCAATAATGAGAACAATCAAACCCACCAATCTAACAATAGATGTATATTGAAGTAGAATAATTGAGAAGTATGATTATATCACTGTTTGTGTAGCCATAATTATTTTTCCAGCCTAAATCCAATCCAAACATGGAGAACATTTCCATGGCTTCCACAGAACAACAAAGTCCAATCCACCACCATCCACCACCAAGCTGTTTTGTTTCACCAAGATAAGTTTCTAAGCAAAATGACTTTATTTTACGAAGCTCTACAAGCCTTCCCACATCTGACAAACATCTTACCTTTATATCCAAAGTAACATCGAGAAAAGGCTCGTACGTATCCGACACGGCTTTGCAGTTCAAGCACTTTACTGGAATCAAAATACAAATGCTTAACGTCATGGGAATGAGACTAACTGCATGAATTTAAATTATTAATGCACATTACTTTAGTCAAACTACAAACTCCTTTGTTACAGACAGACAAAAAGACACAGATCAGTTTGAAAGACAGTAAATTTTTTTAAAAAAGTACCTCGAGATCTTAGATATCCTCCAAATATTTGATAAATAAGTGTGGTGGCTTGAGAAGATCTGTCTAATCTGGAAATAAATTAGAGTCAGGCTTCAGAAGACTGAAAGCACAGAGTTAATTCCTCAAACAATTTTTGGTTTTATGAAAACCAAGGATATAGATTTTAATTCACGGTAGTAAATAAAGTCGTAAGAGGGACTAGGAAGAATTTAAATTTAATTATTTTATGCTTACTTGGTGCTTCCATTCAAGCAAGCTTTCTGCAAAGCATCAACAGTGAAGCATAAGAATTCATGTGCGTCCTCTTGACTGCCAAAATGGAAATGTTTTCCTATTCCTAATAAATAAGAAGGTTATCATATATTTATTTCTTATAGAATGAAATAAAAGGCACATTTCTAAAACACCTCTTCTTTAAAGTACCAAAATTATTTATATAATTAAATCAAATAACTCACTGTAAAATTAAAAAAATTAAAAATAAACCTATATCAAACGACTTACTTTTAAGGCCATTGATAACAGACGTAGGTTTGATGGCATTATTAGAGCAACACAGGACCTGGTTGATGTGACTTTCCATAGTGCACATCATACAGAATCCTTCTACGTGACCTAGTGAAACAAGAAAACATCCCATTCTAGTCAAATACACATTGCCAAAAAAAGCCCCACCCCAAAAAAATAATAATCTAAGTTGTGAGTGCAATGTCCACTCTCTGTGGTACATTCTCTTCTGAGGTGTCAATATCCCAACAGTTTTGTGGCATTTTATTAAGCACAACTGTACAGAATAAAACTTGTTAAATCACACGCCAGGCTGCTCAAAGCCCCATCCAACCTGGTGTGGAACACTCCCACTGGAAACTGTCCCTGCCCATGGCAGAGGATTGGAACTACATCATCTTGAAGGTTCCTTCCAATGATTCCACGATTCTTAACGGAAATAATTTTTATACATGGGAATAAAACACAATCAAACTTCTAGGAATACATATTAAGATACCAGACTAGAAAGCATACAGGTGCCCTAGGAAAAAAAACCCACATTTACGGATATAAAAAGAAGCTCCCCCTAGGCTTAAATAAAGCCAAGTATAAAAACAAAATTCAAAGAACACAAATTCCAGGGTTTAACAAATACAAACTTCATTATTTAGAATAAAATCAGCCTAAATTTTATTACAGCCTCCCCCCCCAGTTTCTATTTGAGTTCATCAGAAATTAGTTTGTAATGCTTTCTAGAATGTTTGGATTTTTAATGGGTCAACATTGAACATATAATTTATCACAGCACTGCAGTATCTCGGCTGTGAAGACTAAGAATCGTCAATGCCAATATCCTAAATTTTATCACCTTTCTACCAGCAGGAAACCCAAATGCCAAACGTTCATCAAATGCCTCACTTTACAATGTACTTTATTATTCACATGAAGCAAGAAACGATCTTTTCTTTAAGTTTTACCGTGGCACATTAAATTAACAAATTCACTTTACGCCTCTCCCATAATCCTGAGCCTCCCGTTAGCAGAATCACAGAACCATTTAGGCTGGAAAAGACCTTTAGGATCTCGTCCAAAACCTGCTTCTACAGGCAAAACGCGACAACTAAGAATTTTCTTCTACCTTCGGAGCTGTCCAACAGATTTCCAGCGTTAGAAAATACTCACATGACTTGGTGTGCTCGAGTGAAAGCATGTAATTGGCAAGAGGAGGCGTGTAGGTCAAACATTGGAGAGTAGAATTAAGGAAACATGTGTTGCCGAGGTTTTGCAGCCCAACGCCAACACTTTGCGTTTGTTGCCAGTCCATACAGATTTTCTCAGGTGGAAAAAGAATTCTTTGTGGCGGAGCAATCCCGTCATTAACAACTGCAAGAAATTTGTGTTTTAAAAAGGGTTGTACTGGTTTTGTTTTAAAGAGGGGTGTTTAAAAAGTAGGATGCTGCGGGAGCAGCCTGAAGAAACACAGCAACACATGATGCACAGCTTTAACACTGCCATGCGGATTTGCTGGCCAGCATTCTCTTTTGGACAATAGTTTATTCATCTATTTTAATTATTCTAATAAAAGACACACACTACCACTCTGATTTTAGTATCCAATTTCTTTATCTCTATATCCTTTAATCTCTTAATTAAATTATTTCCTTACTGTAACTTAAACCACAAACTTACACTTGTGGTTATGCAGAAAGAAGGACTCAGACAAACAAGTAAGCAGCACAGAAAGTAACCCCACAGATATCAGATCTCTTCCTGGGCAGTGTTATTATTCAAAGACTTGTGAATAATGGAAGCCATGAATAGACACGGTAAAATGTACTTTTCTCTCCAGAACAGAAGAGGCCTAGGTACATCTGAGCATTATGAAAAGCTCCCCTTATTTGATTTTACATAAATAAAAAATACTTTAGAAATCAACTGGAGATAGATAAACCCAAGTTCTGCAACCCCTATCCCTGCAGCTGCCTTAGGGGATGCACAAAATTGAAGTCTGTGGCTGAACTCTTGATTTGCTGCAATCCCATTTATTAGCAATGCAACAACTAAAATCTGCTTCTGCTTTGGTTTTGTTTTTAACAAAAAAGGAGGGAGGACAGAAGACACTTACCTAGATCTCTTTGGGCAAACGGCTTTGATTTTTGAGACGATCTGCAATAAATATGCCCCCCAGGACCTTTGTCCACAGAGACTTTGTTTGGATCTTCTGTAGGAGGTACTCGGCCCAAACTTGCAGTGCGTGACGTCATTTTTTTAGTACGGGGTTTCATAGATTTGTCAGACCGTCTCGAGGAAGATTTTTTAGACTTTGAAGATTTTGGCTTGTTAACTATGGTCATTGTTCATATCTGTAACAAGGCAAAAATTCTGTTTGGCATAAGAACGTCCCAAGTATTCCAGAAAGCAAAGACTAAGAGAAATCCTGTCACTTAGCCTCAAAAAACTTGAAGAACTGAACAGCTAAGAATGATTACAAACAAGGGAACAAACCCCCAAAACTCAAAAAATTCCACCCAACACACAACTAAATACACAAAGTAGATTTTTTCCATCAAAACTGTATCAATACTGTTTTTAATTTCTGCTCACATAATGACTGATAGTATTTCTTACACTTTCATGGGATTTAAAACCAACTTTAGTTACCAAGATCTTTTGCTTAAAAGGAGCTGTGAGCAGTGGCACAATCAAGTGCTGGCCTGTTGAGATCCAGGAGGAATTGTCTGGCCAACATCTTCCTGCTCCTGGGAATCACACACCCCTGATGACACAGAGGATGGGATACAGCTCTGAGAAATCTTGGGAAAGAGCAAGAAGACACTTGCAAATTTATTTCCACCTGGGTTCCTTGTGCCTTTCCAAGAAGTATTTATTTGGATATGATTTTGGCAGCATTACTTGCGGTTATTTTGCACCCATCATTCACGATGCTTACTTATAAACCAAGAAGTTGAATTAAAAAGCATCTTTTTCAGCTCTGCTTATATAAAGTTGTTTTGCCAGGGAAAAACAAAAGAGGAATGTAAGCTATAAAAAGAAAACTATGACCGCAAAGGAAAGCAAAACAAATCCTCAGCCCTCAAGAATAAAAGAAATAACTGATACTAAGTCCTTTATAAAATGCTGATTATGTTTCAAGATGGTACCTCTCTAAATATGTGTAATTTTGTGTGCATAGTAAGTTGCTGAATAATTACATGATCAATTATCAACTCCTATCTGTAAATTTTTACTACTATCGCTCTATATCATGTAGGGCCTTTTTAAGTTTAGGGAAACTATAAACTTAACTGAGGGTTTAAAGTATAACCTGCTTTGTAATACTAAAATAACTGAGAGAACAAAGCATGAAGCAGTTTCAGATTCATGGCACAACTTGATTGCTAATGATAAAACTTCAGGTAGATTAAACAAAGCACGGTAAATCGCAGAACTTCCAGTCCCACAAAAGACAAATTATGTGTGGAACATTTGATTAGATTTCTTTCCCCGCTAAATTTTCAATTTAAAATCTACTCTGTACACACTTTCCATTTTAGAGATCGTAATACACAAAAAATGGCAAATTCACTCATTTTACTGGAAAATGAGGACATCCATGTCTATTTCAAAGACCAAGATGACAGTGATTTTCAAGTAAGATCCAGACTGCAACTTGCAAATACTGGTAACATCTCCTTTTCCTGATGGAAAGGGAAGGCGTTTCAACAACATACTTGGAACTTATTTACAGGACAAAAGCCAGAATCAAGACTGCAGCGAAAAGCAAACACAATAATACTATCACAAAAAAGCTTTGGCCTTATGCTGACCGATGAGAGAAGGCCCACATATTTTTACATTTTTGACAACTGAGTAGCACTGATTAGTGCTGCTAATTTCGTTTTCACAACTGATTACCAGATATCAAACACTAAACATCTGCAAATATCACCGGATATCAAGAATAACTCAGATCCACCACTTTTTCAAAATCTATCAATATCATTAATTTGGATAGAACATTTCCTTGATGAAGCAGCACAAACATTACACAGATATTTTTGCTCTCCCACTGTTCACTGCAAATAGAGGTTCTGCTCCTGTAGCACAGCCGAACGTAAATTCACATTGCCATGTGTTCTGAGCGCTTTTCCCCTCTGCGATTCCCATAACAGACTTCTCCCAGTACGATACTGGCGGGCAAAACAGAACAAACAGTCGCTTCCCTTCCATTTCGAACGTCGCATCAACGTTGTTTAGATTCTTTTTTTTTCCCAGTCTCATCACAACCCGCATCAGTTAATACTCGGATCTAAATATTTATGTTTGGTCTCCGCTTTGCATACAATAAATCACAGCTCAGGAGGGTTTTATACAAGATCCCGTTCACAGAACCGCGTTCAGCCAGGGAGTATGCGCCTTTATCTCAGTACAAACCAAACACTTCCAGCAGCGAGTGTAAAAAAAACAAGAGCAGCACACGAGCCAGAAACAAGAAACAGGAGGAAACTACTCCAGGAGAAGCCCAGGCAGAGTCACCTCGCTACATCACCGACCGCACCGCACACGCCGCCGGGAGCAAACACAACCCGGGGCAGCGGGAACACAAACACACACCCCGCGCTGGTTTTACTTTCATTACAAAATGAAAGGCAGCAGAGGGGAAAGTAATTGAAAGAGTTTACCCTTGCTGAGCAGGCGGCGGAGAGCGCTCGGCGCGGGGCAGCTCCCAGCTCCGTGTCCCGGGGCCGTTGGCTGTGGCGGGATCGAACCCAGCGCCGCGAGCGCCCGCGAGCGCCTCGTTCCGGGCGGCCCCGAGCCGCGGACCCCGCTCACAACCGAACCGCCCGCCCCGGTACCGCCAAGCCCGCACCGCCGACCCGGCTCCCCTCGCTCTGCCTTTTCTGAGGGGTCCCGCTTCCCGAAAACGTTCTGACACCGGCAGTGAAAGGCCGCTGGCAGGGGAAGGGACGGGCACCGCACGCAACATGTCCGCGCTCAGCGCGGCAAGAGCCCGAACGCACACAAAACAAAACCCACCCCGACACGCTGGCGAGGGGCGCCGGGAACCGGCCCCGAAGGAGCTCCCGCCTCGCCCTTCTTCCTCTAGCCCGCATACCGCCCGGCCCCCCAGCCCCGCGGCTCCCCGCCCGTGCCATGCCGCCTCCGCCGCCCGGCCCCGTGCTGACCTGTCCGGGCCCGCGTCCCGTCTGAGCCCCGGGGCAGGACCGCGGCGGCGGCGCCCAACGGCGGCTCCGTGCCCATGGCAACGCCGGGGGGGCGGGCAGCGAAGCGAACGCGGAGCCCCCCCGGGCACGGGGCGGAGGGGCCGCGGGAGCCGCCGCCGCCGCGCCGAGCGGGAACAACGCGGGGCCAGGCGGGGCACGGCGCCGCTCCCGCCGCGGGACCGGGGCGTCCCGGCCGCCCTCCCGCCTGCGCCGGGACGCGGGGGTACCGCGCCGAGTCCCCCACGCCGACAGCAGCAGGAGTAGGAGGAAGGAGACGCGGGCGCTGGCGGGACCCCGGCGCGTAGCGGAGAGGGCGGGCGCGGAGGCACCGCCGCGCCGGGAGGGGGCCGGTCCCGCCGGCCCAGGGGGTGGCGGCGGCGCCGGGGCTGGGTCCCTCCGCCGCGTGCTGGGGACGGCGCCCCGCCCCGCCCGGGGGTCCCACCCCCTCCGGCTGCCCGCCAGCCAGGAGGGCAGCGGCCGAGCGCCCGGCCCGCGCCCCGGCGCGGTGGGCTGGGCTGGGCTGAGCCGGCTGCTCCCGCCGGTCGCTTTCCCTTCCCTTTCCCGGGCCGGCCCCTCCCCCCGGCCCATTGATTTCCAGGCGGGAGGCGCACGCGGCGCCGCCGGGCTGTGCCGGGGCCGCCGCCGGGCCCGGCGCTGCCCCCCAGCCCCATTACCTGGCTCGGCCCCGCTTGACTCGGCGCTGCCGGGTCCCCCTCGCCGCAGCCCCCGCCTCAGCCCGGCCCGCTCCGCCTACTGTTACAGTCCGTCGGGGAACAATGACGTCCCTCCGCCGGCCTCTTGCATCCGGGGCCCGGCGCCGGCCGGGCAGGCGGGCGGGCGGGGGGAGGAGAGGAGGCGGCGGCGGCGGCGGGGGGAACAGCGAGCGCCTCCGGGTCACACGGGGACCGGCACCGCCCCTGTGCCGCGGCCGGGAGCCGCTAGAGGGGGCTCGGCGACCCCCGGTCCGGGCGCGGGCTCACGCGGGCTGCGGGCGGCGCCGGTCCCCGTGCAGAGGGACCGCCCTCCCCGCTGCAGACCTTCGGTACGAGCTCCTGCCCGCCCGTCCCCGCCTCCCGGACCGAAGGTTTTCCTCTCGGCTTTATCCCTCTAGTTCATGTTTTATTGCTCCGCGCCCAAAGAACGGCCATAAACGCTGGCCAGGTCCCCGGAGCCGCCCACGGCGGGCTGGGCGGGCCCCGCCGGCCGCAGCGGAGGCGACCCCGGCGCCCGGCCTATGAGGGGCGGGAGGGCTGCGGCCCTGCGGGCGCCGGTGCCCGCCATCGAGTTCCCTGAGGAGAGCCCGGAGCCGCGCTTTGACGGTAAGCGGGGCCGGGGGAAGCCCTGTGGACGAGCGGGGAAATGGCCCCTTCCCCCCGGCTGGCTGGGAGGGAAGCAGGGTAGAACCGCCGCCTTCCTCTTCCCGTCCTTCCCCACCGCTCTGAGGCAGCGGGGGTGATGCAAGAGCGGGCAGGCCCTCAGCAGCGCCCTGCCCTGAGGCCGCCGTGCGAGCTCCCCCTGCCTCGGGCACGGGGCGCCTCGGCCTCCCCGGGTAGCTGCTTTCCGTGTACACTTAAAAAAAATTAATTAGGTTCCTAATTAGCTTCTTAAGCTACTCGCTCAGCGGCAACTCGGTTGCCGCCTCTGTGAGCCGGGGTGGTGTTGGAGCTGTGTGGCTGGCTGTACGTTGTTTTGATGTTTAGGTAAATGGGTGTGTACTGAAACCTCAGTTCATTCGCCTGACTGTTCTCTTCCAGAATCGGATGTGCCGGCGGAGCTGCGAGTTGCAAACGGGTCGCAAAGATTTGTGAAGTTCACTTCGACCATCCAGAACCAGCTGCTGCTTGTGTCATTGCTGGAGCACCTCTGCCACATGTACACGCACAACCCCGTTCACTCCAGGGGTTTGTTCCGAAGTTAGTAAGAGGAGTTCATTCCTGTCTCTCAAACTGCCTCACTGCAATATGTACCAGACCCTTCTGTGCAGAGTTGCAGTGTAATATCAACACAAAGCTCTAGGTTTCATCCCGCTGGGACAAGAATGAATCTGTGAAGAGGATGAATACCTTGAAGCAACTAAATTGGCAATGACAGCTTGTCTTATTTTTGAAGACAGTAACAGAATATTGCTGTAGATGTAAGGATCAGACAGCTCTGTTCCAGCTAGATTATGTGAGTTGCATCATGAGAAGGGCAGCAGGGTAAATTATATTACTGTTGAATGTGATCTAAAAATGCTGGTAGAAGAGGAATTTAATAAAACATTTATCAATAAATAGTTGCAGGAGAGTCTTCACTAAATTTTTCAAAATTATCTTGTGTGAAAATCTGAGTAAAAACTTTTACAAGTTCTTTATTTTGCCATAAAGTCCCTTGATGTCATTCAGAGTATTTGCAGTTTTAAGTGTGAAGTGTTACTTTTAAGATAACTGGTTGGTATATGACTTACCAAGGGTATTTTGTTCATTTAGGCATATACTTAGTGCCTTTAAGAAAGCATATCCATGGGTTTTGTCCTTACTTTACATGACTGTAGACAATAAAATCTAACGTGTTTTTCATTGCTAAAATTTGTGCTATTTATAACATCACAGTTGCACCCATCTCCAGCATTTATGACTTTTTGTTTGCCACAGTTGTTTTACTCCAAATGAGACAGATGAGGTGGTGGAAGGGAGCGACTTCGTTCTCTGTTATGAGTGTGTGCGCAAGTGTGTGGGTTTGGATGGGAATTAAAATCTCGACACTACCGCTTTTGATTATAAATCCATCCTCATAATTGTGAACCTGCTTTGAATTTTTCTTTTCACTGATCAAAATTAGTCCAAAAGTCAAACGTAAGTGAATGGGTGGATGCTTGTATAACTCATCTGCTGAGGTGAGGAAGAAGAGGAGATGCAGTTGTGACCATGGAAAGGATGGCAGATAATTGTATTATGTGAAGGGATTCCCACAGAGCAGCTCTAGTTTGGATTGAATTAGTTTTAATTGCCAGGAGTACAGGAACAGCATTAGAGTAGGAGGGATTGTCAGTTTTTCAGACACGCTATCTTTCAAATAAGATTTTGTGTTGAAAAACTTTATGTGGTCTTATTGGCTGGCTTTATTCAATGTTCTTCTGGCCTTTCTTTGTTCCTTTGTGCAGTTCTTCGTCAGACTTTCACAAGAACAGGGTTACTCTCCCCTTTTGTCTTTTGTGATGAATTCAGTACTGTAAGACTGCAGCACAACAGAGCCATTACTGAACTGATGAAAGCAGCTAATCAACAAATACTTAACGGGGTAAGCTTTGTTACATGTCTGGCAACCTCTGCAGTAAGGAGCTTTTGTTCAGGGGTTATTTTAATATTGGATTGGTCTTTTTAATAATTATACAGAATAACTCCTTTAGCTGTTTGGGACGGCATGCTCTGGTTCTATAGGTGCAAGCCAGTTTTTTGAAGCCATCAATATTTTGTACCTTATTAAATAGTAATAATAAAACAAGTTAAATGTTAATAAACAAAGGCAAGGTGTTTATTGCAAGGTGTAAGTATTGCTACAGCTTTTTTTGACAGACATCCGTTTTCAGCTTTAAACTGTTGGTATGCTAACACTCATATTTATATTAGTGGAAGGTGTAGTTTGTGTACCTGTACTTCAGGCTGAATCAGACCTGTTTGCTTATCTTGCTGCTTGAACTAAGCTAATTAGTTTTGTTTTAAACACATTTTAGAGCCCTCATTTTATCCCGTTTGTCAACAGAACTCTAAAAGGGCAGTAATCTCTCCAGCAGAGAGATGTTAACAGATTACCAGTGGGATAATAATACTTTAATTTGCTGAAGCTCTCTGCAGCATGCAAATGGCTCTCAGTAACCTCATTTTCTTCCAAGAAGGAGGTTGCAGTTTCTGTTCTGATTAAGCTGTCTGTGCCACTGGCATAGCAGACAGGTTTTTCTTTTTATATGTCACGTTTTTATGTTGGATTTTGTTGTTTCATAGGAACTTGATAATGGAGACGCTCTTGCAATTGGGTATGTATTCAAAGCATGTAGAAATATTAAATTAATTCCTTTCCTAAAGTTCTGTGCTCCACTCTGAATTTAATTAATATTGCATTTCATATTTTGGCTCTGAAACATAGAAAAAAAGGTTTCTCCAAATTCTCAAAATGACATGATAATTTGTTCTTCAGTACAACTCTCTCAGTCAGTGCCACTGTTCAAGAAAACAAGATTTATCAGGCATCAATGTAAAAGAAATAATCTGAACACCTCTGTTAAAACAGAGTGTGGATTTGAAGCACATGTGCATGCTCTTGCAGTCTGCTGGTTTTCAGTACTCACTGCACCTCAGGCTGGTACAATATGGTGATGTCAAAGTACTTTCTGTTTCTTTTCATAACACGAATGATATTTTTAGGATGTGTACAGCTGTATCTTACTTGCAAGTTGTAATTTAGTTTAATGCAGCCTAACGTTTCTCGATTAGAGAAAAAGAAGTTCTCTTCGAAGCACAGACTTCACGATACTTGAATGAATTTGAAGAGGTTGCAAGGCTAGGAAGAGGAGGATATGGCAAAGTATACAAGGTATTCTTTACCTCTCATATAAAATGACTCTGTTTATATCTAGTTTTTCATTGGAATTTGGAGCTACTGTTTCAGTTGTACTGCCAAATGTTTTTTAAATAGAAGAGGTGTAAATATGTACCTTAGAAGAAAGTTGGTGTTTCATTTCAAAAGCTGCTCAGTTGTAATAAGTTTTGTTTCTCAGAAGCAGGATATATCAGATGTTTTAATTTGTGTATTTTGACCCATTTAAAAGTAGATGAAAACTCCTTGTTTGACATGTGAAGTGTTATGATATATTGACTCTAAACAGCATTGGCACTGATTGGTCTGTACACCCCAATGCTTTAGTTGTGGCTGCTTTTAAAAAATGAGTTTCAGTGTGAACAGAAACTGTCCAAGCCAATGTTGAGTTGTGTTAAGTACTTGTAGCGCATGGCCAGCCCAAGGTTCCCATGAGGTGAATGCCATGTGGAAATGAGAAATGTGGCCTCACATATTTATCAGTTATCAGGACCTATTCTATCCCTGTATGACAGCAGGGGCCTAATCCCAGTTTCATTCCCTGATACAGGTGATACTCCATAGGAATGGGGTGCAGAAATAAAATTTTAGAGAATAATGAGTTTAAAAGGATTTAATTAATCCAAGCACATTAACATCTAATTTTCTCCTACTGCAATTGTTTTCAGGTCAGAAACAAGTTAGATGGTCAGTTCTATGCTATTAAAAAAATTAAAATTAAGAAGGCTACAAGAAGAGATTGCATGAAGGTATTCTTCCTGTATTTTTGTCCCTGTTTTAACTCCTCTGTAGCTTATTCTGTTCTAATTTATCCATGTTGCTAATATAATTTTTTATGCATTCTGAATTTCTAAAAGTTTGAGCCTATCAATACCTAGTAGAAAAAAGTAAATGAGATGCATTAAAATCCATTAAAAGAACTACATTAATTACTTGAATTTGATCATCTCTGCAATGATGAAAATCAATTTGTTTTAAAGCTTTCAATTTTTTTTCTGTTACTGTAACAATAACATCTGTCCTTTCTCTCTAAGAAACTTACTTATTGTTACCTTTTGTGTTTACTAAGCACTCAGAATAAAGGATTGTCACACCGAGGGTGTTTTGGTCTTTTTAGGTGCTCCGAGAAGTCAAAGTGCTGGCTGGGCTGCAGCATCCCAGTATCGTAGGGTATCACACTGCTTGGATGGAACACGTTCAAACAGTGCATCCAAAAGGAAAGTACAGCTCATTGTTTAATTCTTGCTTGCATCTTACACCTCTGTACTGTTATTTTCAGGAGACTATTACTTCTCTGGTAAAATTACTATTTTTGCCCCTCCTTTAAAGAACTAAAAGAAAAGGAAATTACAGGTGATCACCAGGTCCTTGTGTGCACTCAATCCCTCCTTACCAAATAATTTATCTGTTACTTAATGATTAATTTGGAACTGTGGCAATATTAGCTTTACTTGTGGTAAGACATGAGGAGGATTTTAAAGTTGTCATGGTCAGTGAAATGAAGTGAAAACCTTTTAATGCAAGAAGTAGTGAGTTGATGAGGAGAAGAATGAATGCTGAGGAATGAGCCACCTCAGATATTGGGGGGAAGTGATGAATAGGACAATAACCCCACAAATTTGCAATGATGTTTTGAAGTCTCAGAGATGTAGCAACACTATAATAAGCATCCCAGTATGCTTCTCTTTGGATCTGGACAAAATCTAAGAAAAACTGAAAGAACCTGGAAATATATACTCTTAATGACGAACCCCCTCCACCAAAAACTCTTTATTTTGCTATCCAAGTTAGACTCTTTAAATTTGATTGCGTTTCATAGTCCTGCATTGACAGAGCAATTGGATTTTTTGTGTATCACCTACTGTGTGTAACTCTTGAGAATTTATCTACTTTTGTGTTCATTTTGCACCTTCTCTGTTTTTCTCTTCAGGTTCTTTGTTCTCAGTTCTTTGCACGCTCTGTCCTTTGGTCCCTTTGTAACCCTAATCCACTGGTCCCTTTCTAGTCCTTTCCTGGAATGCCTTTAGCAGTTAAATCTTTTGATCCTCTCTTAGTGGGAGGTTTGGTTATGCTCTGTATAACTTTATTGCTTTCCAAGTCACTGACTTGATGCCCATCCAGCCATAAGCACAAAAGAAAATGCATAAATGCATAGGAAGTTGACAGTAGAGTAAAACAGGCAAAACTTTTTAACCAATGATCCAGAGAATCTCGAGGGAAGCAGTTGTTTAATGCTGGGGGTCCTTCATAAGTATTCAGTGGTGGTAATGAAAGTGCATACTGAAATCTATAGATAGCTTCTGTGGTACTTAATGGTTTCCCTTGTCTTACAGGATTGATGTTTTATATTTGCTTCTGCGTGCTGAAACAGCTTTTTCGTATAAAAATGCAATTTTAATGACAGTTGTTTCTAAGATATGAAGTGTCTTCAAAGCAGCTGCAGTGTGATGTAAAGGGTGATGCCTTATGGAGCTGCTCCTTTAACTGTGTGTTACTCTATACATTGTAAACCCTTACTTTGAATAGGCTAACTTCTGAAAGATGAAGTCTAAGTAAATACCTAAGAATGCCCGGTACAACCCTTTAAGTGACTTGGTACAACATATATTTTCTTTTCATTTAAAGATAAATGAAATACATACTAGGGTATCTTCTTAGTAGACTGAACAAACCCCTTTTACAGCAGCAGAAATGCAGATAATCTAGAGCTATCCACAGGTAACAAAGTTAAATTCAGTGAGATGCTCTAGCTTAAATGGTAATTTTTAGTAAATACATGGATACATTCTTTGTTTTATGAAAAACCATATTTATCTTTGCATCCAACAGGTAAAGCAATAATGGAGTTGCAACCATTATTTTTGGAGCAAGAGAGTAGCAAGTGAGTATTACTAATTTCAGTAGTAACATATATATTAAACTTTAACTTCAGCTGTCTGGACAGCTGTACGAAATCCCTGCTGGTAGAAAGTATTAAATCAGCTGGAGCCTGCACTGACAGTTATGTAATCCTGGAGTTTTATGTGGAGAAGCAGCTGAACTCTTCCTTGGGAGTGCTGTTTGTAAATGGGGAAAAAAATTCAGTATGGTGCATCACAAATAGATGGTATGAAACCGTGTACTTATTTGGATTTCTCTCCCTTTGTTATTTTCAGTGATCACTGTCACATCCAGACTGTGGAAAGCGGTAGTTCAATTATCTTTGCTGACCTTACCTCACAAGAAAAGAAGTCCTGTGACAGTACCAGTCTTAAAAATGGGCATAGAGAATCAGTGCAGGATATGGATGTAAGGAACGACTTCTCAAACAGCGATAGCAAAGAGTGTGTGAAACCAAATAAACTTGAATTATCCACAGAATTACAAGAAGGCTTTGTAAATAATGTTTACAATTTATCAACTGATGTGGACAATCATTCAACACGGGGACCTCATTCCAGTCTGAATCCAGATGCTAGCACTGAAAGTGAGTCCTGCTCTGAAAGCAAGGCCTGCTCTCAAGGATGCTCCAAAAATGAGGTAGCACTCTGTGGAGAGTTTGAGGTAAACACTTAATCTGCTCTGTAATTTTGTGATGTTTTTAAAGTAGTTCAGTAGATGGTGGGAATGAATGATTTATAACAATAAAATTAAAAGAATGGAATGACTGCAAGTAGAGCCAAAAGTTCAGACAATTTTTACTTAAGTGGGTAACTTCATTACAAGGAAGCTGATCAGAGGAGCTGGCAAAGCTCAGCATCTATGAGCAACTTTCCATGTCTTAGGCGTCTTCAATCCTTTCAAAGTACTGCATGAATAAAAAGTGTTACTGCTGCATTAAATGGCCCCATCAAAACTGAAAATCTGGTTTTCACTAATGAAAGCTAAAGCAGCTGTTAATTATGAAACTATCTTGGTATGTCTTGTGGTGCCCATGTAGTGTAGGAGTACATGGGAAAGAGATAAAAACAGTTTCGAGCAGGGAAGCATTTGTGCTTCTAAAACCTTGTTGTCATTTATACCATACCACTGATCTGTTTTGTGGAACACAGCCACCTCTGGAATACTTCAAGCTTTTCCTTTTACTTAGAGTTCCCTCTTGCAAGAAACCCAGTTTTAAACGTGTCTGCCTGAGTTGTCAGGTTATCAGATGAGCTGGTCCATTACTAGAAACTGATCTACATATTCATGGTAATAAATCAAATGGTTGGACTCAAAGGTCTAAGGTTCCAACCTAGACAATTCTGTGATTCCATAGAATTCCATATCAAGAAGTTGATTTTTTTCTGCTATTTTATATTGATTAAGGTGGAATAAACCTCTCTTTAGTATTTCTAGAAGGTTTCAAACTCTAATTTGAATATTAAAGACACATCTGGCAGTTTTGTTAAACATTTGCTAACAAAACAATTGTTAAAATTTGAGAAACAAGCAAAAAACTCCCCAAAACTAGGTAGCATTTTTGCATCTGTTTCTTGAGTGCAATAGATTACTAATACTATACTTGATATCCTTTTGGAACCTGTTTTTGGAGGGGCTTCTTGTTTAATAAATTTTGGGGTTATTTGCTTTAAAGAAAATAACTGAGGAAATACTGTTCATGTTACAGTGGCAAAATTATGGACCATTATTTTTCTGTTAGGTGGAGTATCATTTGATGCTTCATATACAAATGCAGTTGTGTGAAATATCCTTGTGGGACTGGATTGCTGACCGTAATAAAAGATGCAACAAGAGATCAGAGGACACTTCTAGTAAGATTCATCACTGTCTTATTCATTGTAAAGCAAATATTTTTTTTTTAAATAATTTGTAATGCAGTTATCTAATTTTATTTTACCTCAGCAGCTTATAATATAGATCTTCATTAAATTCCTTATTCACTTAATCAAATAGCAGCTTGTATTGAATTTTTGCATGATAGATGTTGGTTAAAGAATTGAAATACCTGAGTTTTAGACAGCTCCTCAAAAAAGAATGACTGAATGCCTGAGGCGTAGTTGTTACCAGGGGAGATCAGTGTCTGGGCAGTATTGCTTATTTGAAACAGAGTTTTTTATTGACAGGAACTGCTGCTTCTCAGAAAGCTGGTTAAAGGCTAATTTATCTGCTGAGGCAAATACAATTATATCATTTGATCCAGCCAAGTTAATTTGTAATAGGTTAAAGAATGTAACATTCTGAGTGACCAGGGGGTTCTCATGGCCTCCTACCAAGCAGTCATCAGTAACTGTTGATATTTGGAAGAGCAAATCCAATGCTCTTAAAGCATATTCCATTCTCTGGGGTGGGTGTATAAAAGCAGCATATGTACTTCAGGGTTGTAAAACAAAATGTGTTTTACATTAATGGCTTATCTTGGTTTTAATCACTATTGAGGTAAATCTGTTCTTTTCATTCACAGAGATAGGTTTACCAGCAAACTGCCAGCTGAGTTCCACTAATCTCTCCTGTAATCATAATCTTTTAGCTTTCATGAGCTAAAAGATGATGTTCCTGGTCAGGAAATGATAGAATTATGATGGCATTTGAGCTTGCAAAATGCTACTTTCACACATTTTCATGGAAAAGGTGAATGTTATCATACATTAGACATGAAGAAATAGAAATCCAAATGTGAGTAAATGGTGATATGGGTCATAAGAGCACAGAGACAATGTAGTTTAATAAAACAGTAATGTGGAAAATGGTCAAAACAAGGAGATGCTAAGTTTATTTAGGATAGCTACAGCCAGAGGAGATTGAGGAATTTAAGATGGTAGCAGAGCAGCAGAAGGATTAGGAACAAAACAAGAGTGCAAAGCAATACAGACAGCATGTCACTATATAAATTAATATGCTTTTATCTGGAACTGTGTTTTTCATGCTAGGTTAAGACTTACATGAAAGTAAAGAGTTTGTTAAACTCATAATCAAATAGCTATCTGATGGGGTTTGGAAGAATCTTTTTAGGACGACATATATTCGTGTTCCCCAAACTTTCCTTTTTGGAATTTTCACGTTAGTGACTTTTTGCTGATTCAGAAATACTATCTTGAGAGAAGCATGGCAAAATCCATATTAAAATTTTTAACAGATTAAGCATATTTTATTCCACAGCATAAATAAACAGAATTCAACAATACATACCACTGTAATCTTACATAACTCAGTGAAACTAGCTGAAATAATTGAAATTGTTTTAAGGTCCATACCATCTCGTGGATGTTCGCTGGACAATGAAGATTTTCCAGGAGGTAGTAGAAGGAGTTTGCTATATCCACAGCATGGGAGTGATGCATAGAGACATTAAAGTAAGTTCATCAAATTAATACTTGAGGTTGCAGAAAACAAAGACAATTGACATTATGGGAGAATGAAAAGAGAGAATAGTTGCTGTCACAGAGATGACCCGGGCTCTTAAGAATTCAGTTGTTACATATGAAAAAATACATGATCTCCTCTTTAGCAGTGCCATACTTTCTTTACTATCAGCCATGGTATCTTTACTATCAGCATACTACTCAGTTACACTGACTTACAAGCGGATTTTAAGCTCTGGAGGTGCTTTCTCCTTTGAAGCCATTTTCCTGTCAGATGCAGGCATGGTCAGATTGGTTTTCTGTTGTCTCAGTCTTTCCTTAACCAGGGTAGGAACTTAATTACCTAAAAAAAATATTTTAGGTAGTCACAAAAATAAGCAAAACCCCTTGACTACACCTCAGTTTGCTAACTGCATACAGTTAGATTTTGAAAACATATTCTAGTTGCTTGCTTAATGGCAGACCTGAATAGCAAGGAAGTGAATGTGTGTTTTCCTGCTTTGCTTCCTACTCAGGTTTTCTGCATCTGATACAGCAGCTGCATGAGAAAATCATGATTATTAAAACTTCACATGTGGAAGCTTGGACCTACTTGATATCACACAATCTTCACTCTGGATTAATTTTCATTTTTCTGTCAAATGTTTCAGGGTGAACAGTTTTTCAGTTTGCCTTCCCATTTAGCATCACCATGGCCTTATTGTCCAAAGTCTGGTAGCTATATAAAGAATTCCAGAATTCCATTCAGTTATTGCAAACCTGGTTTTGAGCCAGTTCTCATGGTTTTCACCATATATTCTTCTAATGGTGATTTTGCAGATACCTAGCAGAGACTAATTTCTGGGATAATATTCTAAGGAAGTCTTTCAGTGTGTGAATTTCTGAGAACAGAAGCCCAGTGGGTGGGTCTCCTGGATATGTTTTTACTTCAGTGGATATGAGAAACCTAGCAACTTGTTCAACAGTGCTGCATCTTTTAAATTTGATCTGCATTGAATAAAGGAAAATAATGGAGATTGCTCATCTCTTGTTAAACTATTCACATCTCCTTTATACACTAATAAAAGACCAACTATTTCCTTTGTGCCACCTGAGCAAGTGGGGGATTTTTCTAGATACGTAATGCTTGCATTTCTCCTCTGTAGTGGTCCTAAAACCAAAATACGTGGATAAAAATTATTTCAGTTTTCTGAATCAGGCCTCTAAAGTCTGTCACAATGTGGGTTTTTTGTTTTGTTTTGGTTTGGTTTTTTTTTTTTTTTTTTTCATAGCAGCTTTCCAGAACCAAGTAGCATATTGCAGCTGCTTATCATACAGAAAAATGTATTTTGGTTTATATTATGTCTAACCCAATGATATTAAGTCATCCTTCCTGCTACATCAGTTGGTCAAATTTACTGTCCACTCTTGCCTGTTCCTGTTTACTGTTCTGCAAATTTCCCAGTTTCTGTTGAGGAAAAAAAATACTTCATCTTTTCACTAAATCTAAATTTTCTGCTTTGCTTTTCTTCCTTTTCTTTTAGATCCTTATAGGTGTGTGGTCTTTTGGCCCAAATGGTGTTGCTAACATGATTTGGCATCAGCAATTACTATTTTTTCTCTGCCTCTACTAAAAAATGTTAAATAATCATCTTATACCTGCGAAACACTGGATTTTATAGACTTTGAAACAGCTGAAATTCCATAATTCTTTATATGGACATATTTTTAAATTGTATTCTGTCTTAATTTGCAGCCTAGAAATATCTTTCTACATGGATCAGATCATCAGGTAAAAATAGGTGACTTTGGATTAGCCTGCAAAGACCTTCTTTGGGATGATGCAGACCAGTGGGCTCAGACAGAAAGGATAAATGGTAAGAGAAAGTGTAATGGCTTTCAGTGTCTTAACTTTCTGTGGTATTTAAATCATTAAACTGTTACTTGCAAGGGTAACAACAGTTACTAAGTCTCAATTGCCCTTCAAAGGACTGACACATACTTCTGGAGTGGGGACCTGCCTCTATGCCTCACCAGAGCAACTGCAGGGATCTCACTATGATTTCAAGGTAGAGAACTTTGTTTCTTCTTTTCTCTATTAACACATAAAAGAAATAAATCAAGCCTTTCAATAAGCAAATACATATTTGATAAATACATAAATATTACTATGGTGACTCCTTGTGTTTTTGTTGAAACATGGATTTCAACTTTGCTTTCTCATTTGCTACTAAAGCAAAACTTTTTAAATATGTTGAGAATGTATATAGATTTGAATTTGTGTTCAGTAGTGGCATGATGCTCTTCATGTCATCATGAAACTTCATTGTTATGAAACTTTTTCATATAATGATTTTATAAGAAAAAGCAGCTCACTAAATTAAAATAGCAGTTACCCCAGAACTTTCTCTTCACCCCATTAACAGTCAGACATGTACAGCATGGGTGTTATCCTGCTAGAACTCTTCCAACCATTTGGAACAGAAATGGAAAGAACAGAAGTTCTTACACATTTAAGGACTGGCCAAATTCCTCACGCTTTCTACAAGAAATGGCCAACTCAGGCCAAGTATGTGAAACTCCTCACCAGCCCGAGAGCTGCAGAACGCCCAACAGCTGCTCAGCTTCGGGACAGTGAACTCTTCCACACCACAGACCAGGTAACTTGTGCCAGTAACCCCAACCCTTACAGCCTAAAGGAACACAGAAAATGCCCTTTGTATCCCTGTCTGCGTTACATTTGTTTGGCTTTGAACTTAATCACAGGTTCCTCTTAAGACTCTTTTTCTTACTACAGTATTTAGGCCACTGTATTATTTCTGGTGTCTTTGCAATGAGATAGCTGGTCGTTAACTTAAGGCAACTTTCTGAAGACTGTACAGGTGAGAGGTATTTTCAGAGATTTTCACCACATCTGCAGATTCTTCTAATTTTTCCTTTCGGTGCCCCACTGCTTTATGGATTAAGTTGTAGGATCAAGAATGTAGAATAGCTGAGTGCTGCTGCATTGCGTCTGTAGTGGATTGCAAACACAATTTGAATAAGTCAGTGAGGCTTTAACCTTGCTTAGCTATAAATGAAGTAAACCAACTCTTATTTTCAGGTTATTTCTAATCTCCAAGAGAAGGTGAGACAGCAAGAAGAAGAAATAGAGAAGCTGAGGGAGACAATAAGACTGCTTTCTGAAGAGCAAGATGAACAAACACGACTAGGTTCTCCTGTTTAAGTACAGGAAGAACTAATCTCGATTGTGTCTTAAGTTATATAAAAGGTTTCTTTTTTTACATAAAATATTTCAATGCATTTTCATTTGGCTGTCTGTTCTTAAAAGGTATTTATCCTTTTGCCTTCACCAAAGGCTACTGAGAAAGGAATCATGTTGCAGTGGAAAAAAATTAAGAGCACAGCTTATATTTACACAGGATTAATTTACACAGCTTAGCCATTGAACAAACATGGTACGTAAGAGTTACAAAAAAGGAAGGTCACACCCAAAAGGCAGCTGTAATGCTTTTATTATTTTAGGATTCTGTCCAACTGTAATACCTAAAATACATCTCAGAAAGGACTCAAACATTACAGCAGGCATGAGGTGGAGTAAGATTAAAACAACATCATGATGAAGGGTACAGGCTCACTTGAGCAGCTTCATCACCGAGCTGAAAGGTGCCAGATTCTCACAGGACTTCATCCACTTCTGCACGTTGGCCGGGGCGGTGTTGGCGGTGCCCGTCTGCTGCAGCGCGCACCACGCCACCACATCGGCCACCGTCAGTTCACTGCCCACCAGCCACGAGCTCTTGCCCAGGGCAGCGTTCATGGAGCGCAGCACTGCTCCTCTCTCCTTGCTGCTGCCTTCTTTCAGCTGGAAGAGGGCTGTGTCCACCCAGCTGTCGATCAGAGTTGAGGTAACTGCATTGTACTTCTGCCCAAACAGGGAAAAGAGAAATCGAGCGATGTTCCCCTCTCCTTCTATCGGACACATGGTTTGAATGCTAAACTTCATCTGGGGTTTGGGAACTGAAATTAACAGAAGGGGAAAAAAAAGTGAATACAACATAGTAAAGAAATTAACTAGAACGGTAATTCCACGATGTACGTTTGTAAGGCCAGCACCACAGTTTTCAGTCTTGTGGGATAAAGAAATCGCTTTTTGAAAAACTGAGCCAAATCTCCTCCACAATTTCTCTTCTAGCTACCTTATTTGTAGAAACTGAAAAATGTTTTTATTAAAAAAATCCTGAGGGTACAAACAACCCTGTCAATGCCATGTATATTTTAACAGTAGTAACTGTAAACAAGAATCTTTCTCTTCTGGCCCAGCATGGTTCACAGCTATGAAAAGAGAACAAAAATATTTCCCGCTTCTTCATCTCCATATGTCAGCACAGGGACACCGAGGCATCTGTGTGCAAGGGTTTATAATAAGCACAAGTTTCATTTTCTCACCTATTGTAAAATACTGATCTACAAGTTTCATTCTTACCATCCTTCCAAATCAGAGTAAAGCCCAACTGGTACTCATGACGTGGTTTCTTCTTAGTCTGCTCTCCAAAGCATTTCAAGAGGTTTTCTGGCACACTTTTCACCGATGAATGTGTGTGAACAGCTGATAATATTTTGTACCGTTCACAAAGCAGACTGTGTATCACTAACAGTGACAGTGGAGGTAGAGAAGGATTTGCATTGATGACAACATCTTTCAGGGCACCATAATCCTGAATGGAAAGTAAAACATTCAGCAGGTAAGACATGTTCCAGATCATAACAATTGCTTTCATCTGACACCGAAATGTACAGTCATGTATGCGTATATCTGAAATTCTAACGATATTCAAGCCTGGACATTTAAAACTTGTGTAGACCTTTAAACATCTTCCTTCCTTGGCATGTGTCCTGGTTTGGGACAAATTTGGGAGAAAACCCCTGTATAGGATCCCTCTAAGGAAGCAAACCCACGTGGCTCCTCTCTCCAACCGGTCCGGAAAAAAACCAAAACCCTCTTTGGAGAAAAGTGGAAAAAACTATTTTACTAAACAAATGAAGTGCATACAAGTATAAAGAATGAATAGTATGAAACAATAAAACCTCTACTTCTGAAGTGAGATGGCAAACTGAGAAAGTCCTTGCCGTGGGTGTAGCTCGGCTCTCTCTCAGCGTCTCCAGTCCCAGTCCCTCCGGCGCTGCTGGAAAATGCCGAGGTCCAGGCCCCGGTGGGCCGCAGGTGCAGCCCCCAGTGCTCCCTGGGTTTTCAGTCCAGAGCAGGTTTAAACAGTTCCAAGAAAAAGGAAAAAAAACAGTCCAGGGAAATTCTCTGCCCTAGCTAGCTGAAACTAACTAAAAGCAAAGGAAAAAAAAATCTCTGTCCTGCAGTCTCTCCAAGCCTCCGCCAGACACGCCGTCCGCAGAAGAATGTGGAGGAGTCAGGTAGTTTTCTCAAAACAAACTCCGCGCTTCTCCTTGCTCTTAGAACCAGTCTTAAAGGCACAGGACTCAATATACAGCACAAACAGAACAGACGATTGGGGATACAGGCATCATAAAGTTACCCTAGGACAGGCATGTAATTCAAGGACGTGACTGAGGTAAATTCTACTCCAAGATGAAGCCAATGTTAAAGTTTCCAGTTTGGTAACAAACAAGAAACCAACTGTTAAAATTTCAAAATTAACTATTCTTGCTTGAAATTGTATCCGAATGAGCATATATAGAACTAGTATTTATAAATGTTTGTATCTATAATCTGGGTGGCCAAAATGAAATGGTAATTGTAGGTTGTATATTGAGTTCTGAGTGTCCCAGGTTTTAATGTCCCCCCGCTCCCCTTCCAACCCTGAAAACTGAATGTAAAGAAAGTACCTACCAATGTAACTGCTCAACTAAACTCACCTTTCCAAGCATCAGATCTAAATCTGCTCCATTTGTTGTCAAAGGAGAAAATTCATCAGTTTGAATGACATTTGTTACATCAAAGTCAGCATCTGGGGTCTGTATCATCTTGGAGAGCCCATCCACAGCACTCTTCAGTTCATACAAGCGCTTCAGAATCTCTTCCTGGCGGGATTCAAGTGCTTGAAGTGATGGGTCAACCTCTTCCTACAGGAGAGGAAAAAACAAAGCCATGTAAATGTTCACTCAGCTCAGTGTCAAAATAGTCCACAGCTCACTTAACATTAAGTTTTGAAAGACTAAACCCCTTCAGATAGCCAGAGCATTGTGAATATCATGGGCTCATGTCTCTGTTATCCCTGGTCTGTTCCCAGTGTGTTGAGATGGCATATTTAACCAATTCCTGAAATCCCCCTGCTTAATAGTTTTTTTTAAACCATTAGTTATAGCAAACTCTGTAACAGTCAAAGTCAGACAGAGTTGGCAGTGAAGTGCTGAACAATGACTGAAAAATCAAAGACAGATTGTCAGGTTCTTTTCTAAGCCCAGAATGGCAGATTGGTAAATTTGTGGTACAGTGGCCAAACAAGGAAACTTTTTGACCAATCAGGCAGTTAGTAAAAGTAAAAAGCCCTGCAGGTTTAGATGGATGGTATAGTGGATTCAGTCTTTGTTTCAGAGAATAAATCATAGTGGGGGAAAAAAAGCTATGGGCTTTGTTACATGTTAATACTAATGCAGCTTTTTATCTCAATTACCTCACAAGTGTCACATTTTACAATCCCTTTTAAAAGATGAAAAATATATTCCTGTGCCAGGTTTTAAGTCTAAAAGCTTAAAATAAGTTAAACCTTCAAACAGCCTGTTTCTAAGCATCCAGAATACAGATGCTTATTCTCAAATAGCCTATTTCTAAGCATCCAGAATAAGGATGCTTACCCAAACTAACATGGATGAAGAGATAAACAAAGTAAGTAAAATCTTTGTATTCAATTAAAATAATATCCTCAAAGACAAGGCAATGGAAGACCTCTGAAGTGACCCTTAGTTAGTTAGTACACAATTCCATACTTTGCAATGGGAAAGCGTTTCGTTAGCATTCCTCTTAAGTTCTGCCCCAAAGTTACTCCATCAACCTGAGTGAGGGCACAGCAAATCCGTGATGGCATCAAGCTAAAATTGGCCACAAGCGGCCTGTGAGAATGCCAGGCATTCCTGGCACAGGAGAGACGCTGCTCAACTAGACCTATGTAACACAGTATTTGGCATTTTTGTCTTATTTAAGGCAAAAGAAACTGAGAGTAGAAATAGAGGGTGTGTAGGTGGCTATAACCCGAGCTGAGCCAGCAGAGCGATGATGCAGCAGGACACAACGAGGCCTGCTGGGCACTCTCACGGGGCTGGCCAGGGAGCTCGGCAAGGCCATTCAAACATGAAAACCGCGACAGAGACACATGCGAGAGCCCAGAAAAGTCAGAATTGGAACTACTGAAAGTTTTAAAAACATTACAGAGAAATTTCTGAAAACGTTGATTTTATTTAACCCCCGGACGCGCCGCGTACGGCGAGGCGGAGCCAGCGCCCCTCCTGCTGGCTGAGGCGGTGCCAGCGCCCCTCCTGCGGGCTGAGGCGGTGGGACTCGGCCCCGGGAGCTCTCCGGCAACGGAGGCTCCTCCCGGTCCCTACCAGGGGCCGGCGCTCTCACCGGAGGGAATACCGGCCCAGCGCCGCATGCCTGACCTCGCCATGGCGAGCACCGCGGGCCGCAGCCTGAGCAGTCCTTCGGCCCGCCCCTCGCTCCTACCTGCGGCGGCGCGGCGGCGCCGGGGGCGCGGTGCAGGTTGGGCAGGGGGTACATGCAGGTGGGCAGGTGCTCCGCCAGCACCCCCGCGCCGTGCAGCGGCCGCACCTTGTACATCGCGGGCATGGCGGCTCCCGCCCCGCCCCGCCGCGCTGCCGCTCCGCCGCCGCCGGCCCGCCCCCTCCCCGTCCATTGGCTGAACGGCGCGTTACTGACACGCGCGATACCCAATGGAATACCGGTTCTCCCCCCCGCCCTCCTGCCATTGGCCAGCGTTGAGTCGCTGAGCGCGTCCCCACAGGTCGGTGGGCGGGGGGTGCGGGGCGGGCGCGTTCCGCCGCTCCCGGCGCTGAGCGAGCGGGGCGGGAGCCTGAGGGAGAGCGCGGCGCGTCCCGCCCCACCGGGGCCCCGATGGAGGCGGCTGCGCCCTGGTGAGTGTGTGCACCGACCCGGCACCGGCCCTGGTCCTCGCCTTCGCAGCTTCCGTCCAGGCCGCTTTGCTCCCCTCACGGGAGTAGCTCTCCTCGTACGCGCCGTACCCCGGCCGCCAGCGCGGTTCCGGCTTCCCCTCGGTTCCCGCCTCCCCTCCCGGCTCGCCTGGGGAAGCCTGAGTGGGGTTTGCTGCCCGCTCTCACCGCCGTGCTTTGCTGTCCGTCTCTCCCCAGCGCGCAGCCCGCCGGGGCCATCCGGCCCATCGACCGCGGCTCTGTCCATCGCATCTGCTCGGGGCAGGTTGTGCTGAACCTCGGCACTGCCGTGAAAGAGCTCGTGGAAAACAGCCTGGATGCCGGAGCTACCAACATCGGTAACTCTTCCTGGAATTTCATAACTTTTCATAGGCTTCTAAAGCACGTCTTTTTCCTCAAAACTGAGTGCATGTTAGCAAATCTGGGCAAACGCTTTCTGTTTGGGCCAAGCGTGTTTGCAGTGATTTTTCACCGTATATTAACATAGCATTCTGATTTCCAGGCTCCAGCTGCATTCCTAGTAGTATGTGAGATTGTGTTATTTTATTTCTAGCCCCTTTGGCCACTAAAAAAGTGTGTGGCCTGTGCAGCAGTGGTGATCAGGCTGTCCCAGCCGGTGGCCTTGGGCTAGCACAGGGTTGCTTTCCAGAGCTCCCAGGATGGTGGCTGGAATAACTGAGGAAACTTCTGTTCGGACAGAAGTTCAGTGAAGCTGAATTACCTGAAACTACAGACTGGCTTGCATTAGATTGACCTAACTTTTGACTACTATCAGGATTTTTTCTTTCTGTTATTATTCAGTTTTGACATGGGAAGCTGTTATTTGAAAATTTGACTTCAAGTGTAAAATTGGTACCAAACACCATGTGTGAACATAAAGAATTGAAATACTTTATGACTCAATTTTGTAGATATAAAACTTAAAGATCATGGGGCAGAACTGATAGAAGTTTCAGATAATGGCGGTGGAGTGGAAGAGGAAAACTTTGAAGGCTTGAGTAAGTTGAATTTTTTTCATAATTTGGATGTGGGCATTTAGTTTAATCATACTTAATGGGCACTTGGCTTTTACATAATGTGTGTGTTACCTTCAAGACTTGAGCAACACTTGACTGATCTTCTCTAGTGCTCTTGTGGTTATAGTTCTTGTCACTCAGAAATAGTCTTTGGTTTCTTTGCTTGTTTAAGTGGCACAAGCAACAGAAGTAATCACAGAGGAGAAAATCTTGTAAATGTTTACATGGATTAATTAATGTTTAATCATCGGTCGTTGCTGAAGGAGTTGAGCTGTGTGGAAGTGGCTGCTTTGGGAAAGTGAATTATAAACTTGAGTATTTGCTAAAAGGGAACTGACATTGCACTGACTGTCAAACTTCCCATTCGCTAGTTTTGAATGGCACAAAACGCCTGTCCCCTGTCCACCAGCACAGCACAGGCTGCAGCTGTTTTCTGGCAGGGCAAAATCTCTGACAGGCCCAGCAGCAGCAGGGGCAGGTCCTGTGTCCTGCTCTGCTCTTGTAATGCTGAATAAATCTGTGATGTAAGTGTGAAATAACAGGTGCATCTGGGGATTTTAAAGAGATCTTGCTCATAGGAAAAAGCAAAGGCAAGGAGTATTTTGTTTTTAATCATTACATAAAATGCAATGAATAATACAGAAGGTTTTTTGCTTCTTGACATGCATACAAAGTCTAGTTGCATAGACTAGTGTCACTCTGAAGTGAAATATGTATTTGAAATATCTTTTTCCAGCTCTGAAACATTACACATCAAAGATACAAGATTTTTCTGATCTAATACATGTTGAAACATTTGGGTTTCGAGGTGAAGCTTTGAGTTCACTGTGTGCATTAAGGTAATTAATATTATTTATTAGTAGTAGAAAGTTACTGTATACACAGAAAAACTACACCCTTTCAGTTTACCATTATTGATAAAAGGAGGCTTTGGAAAGTTCCAGTTCCTTACTGTTAGGTCAGTTTTGAGCAATAGGTTGCATGACATCCTGAGGCATTTCCAACCAAAGTTATTCTATGATTCTAAGCACCTAATTGGTCATTTTATGTGCAAAATTTAGTGTTACTTAAGTATGCAGATATTTACAGGGTGTATGTATTTGCATGAGTATTTGATCCTCTGATGTAAAGGGCTGTAATATTTAAGTGCTGGTTGTTAGGCTGTAACTCATTAAGACTGTACTTAAATTTCTTTCAGACCAAGTATACATTTTAAATCAGCTTTTGTACACAGTGCTGCTGGTTGCTATTAAAATGAAGAATGTAATATTCAGCAAAAAGAGAGGAATTAATGGGGTACAAATAAGAATGTGCAGCTAGAAAAACATTACACTACTCTGAAGAGCAGGTTCTTAGTTGTTTATGGGGAAGAGTTGCTTTAATTAAACTAACAGTATTGCTGTATTTTCTATGCTGCTTGTCATAAGGAATAGATAATATGGTGCTCAGTGAAAAATTCTGAAGTAATAATTCTCAGTGAATAATAATTTCCTCCCATTAGTGATGTTACCATTTTCACCTGTCATAAGTCAGCAAAGGTTGGGACTCGTTTGGTGTTTGATCACAATGGCAAAATTACTCAGAAGACTCCTTTCCCACGACAGCAAGGAACAACTGTCAGCATCCAGCAGTTGTTTTATACCTTACCAGTGCGGCATAAAGAGTTCCAAAGAAACATCAAAAAGGTAAGGTCAGAAATTCTCAATTCAAAGGAGTGATGTGCCCCAGAATTTATTCACTGCTGAATGAAATTCAGTTCTCTGTAGAATGCATTGATTACAGTCTGTTTCATGCCTGTCTTACATCTTAATCAAATAACAAAACTCTTCTTGTATGCTTTTCTCTTCTGCTTTGCAATATTTGGGTTTAAAGGTACATTCTCAGATTTTCAGATTTTGGAAGAATCCATGTGATGATCACTTATCTGTATTTTAAAACCAGGGACTGCTGTGTTGTGGCTAAATATCAGTCTTGTAAACATCCTGTTTATTTTTGAAGTATTATGTTTCTTTTTAAATTTAGTTTGTAAAGATTTTAAGAATAAAATTCCCCCCCGCCCCGCTCTGTTACCTGCAGATATTGAATGCTTTGTTTACACATTTGTGTTTTAAAAAGAGACATTTCATGTAAATATTGAACTTCCTTTTTCCTTTAATAGGAATATGCAAAAATGGTCCAGCTGCTACAGGCCTACTGTATTGTTTCCAAAGGAGTGCGGATTAACTGCACTAATCAAGTTGGCCAAGGGAAGAAAAGCTGTGTGATATCCACTGCTGGAGGTCCCAGTTTAAAGGAGAACATTGGAGCAGTATTTGGGCAAAAGCAGGTATTGCTTTTATTATTAAAAGGAGAGAGAATGTAGCTATGTAGAGGGATTTTTAATCTCCAGTAAGATGTGAGAGGATGGAGTGTTGGCCTGCAGCACACCCCACAGGCTGCCAGAGGAGAGACACCATGGCTTCCTCTCAAAGTCCTGGATCTGCTCAGAGATGTTTTATGGAAGAGTCATGATTTAGGAGATGGGGTTATGGCTTAATATCTCTCTGAAACCAGTTTTAAGAGCTGCTGTGCCAGAAAATGGGTTGTGTGTCACAAGAACAAGTAATTTTAAAAAATCCTTAAAATGGTGTAATGTGGCAGTCTTAACTGGAGAACAGAAAACAGGTGTTTCCACTTTTGCAAGCTCTTCCTATCAAATAAGTTTTATTCTGGATATCCCTTTAAATGGGATTGCAGTCAGCCCCTGTAGAGCTGCAGACTGTGATGCTTTCTAAGGAATAGCTATAAAAATAATTGTTATCCTCTAGATGAAAGCAGAGATGAAAAAAAAGCTCAAAAACATCCTTCCTACAACTATATTACAGTCATCAGAAGGTTTGAGTAGTTGATAGCTGCTGGGTGTTGATAAACAATTTTCCCCTCCACAGTGCTCGTACAGAGATCTCAAAGCCTGTTCATGCTGTGGCTAAAAGATGAGAGGAAAGATGTAACTTTGTCTTGCCATGTGGCACCAAGCACAGCTGAAAATTGAGTGTTATCTGAATAGAATGTTTAGCTTATAGCCTGCTTTTTAATATTGAATACTTGTTAGAAGCTGTTCTAATGGCAGAAAAATAATAGTGGCATGGGAAAATGTCTGTGGTAAACATAACTGTTCATGGGGAGCTTGTGATTCAAACCACACATTTTTTAATAGTTTTTACTGTTCCTTTCAAAAATAAACTTCTATTACTGCTTTTGCCTTTTATTTTAGCATAAAACTTGTTGAGGTCATATGTATGCCAGACTGTCAATCATTTTGTTGTTCTGCCTGTTTACATTTAATGTAAGGGTCTGTGAAATAAATAAGGCACATATTGTGATATCAAAGAATGAGAACAGGCATTTCTTAAAGGCACTTTTCTGTTTCTCAGTGAACAGTGCTATTATCTTCTAGTAGGTTTGGGTATTTTAAGTGTTTGTTTTTGGTCAGCCAAAATCCACCGTTTTCTCAAATAAATGTTAAGGCTAATAAATGACAATAAAATAGAAGGGAAAAATCTATAAAGGTTTGATGTTTCACTTCCTTCCCTTTTTTTTTTCAGTTGCAGAGCCTTATTCCTTTTGTTCAGCTTCCTCCTAGTGAAGCTGTTTGTGAAGAATATGGACTCAACCCTGCTAACGTGCCACAAAATCTTTATAGGTAATTAGGAAAGTACAAACCACTGCTGTGTCCTGTGGCACTTTGCCGTAAACCATAAAAGGAATAAAAAGGTGTGATTATGGTATTGAGAAGAGCCAAGAACAGCACAGTACATCTTGGGATGCAGTTTTGTAATAGCCTTTGTCAGACAAGGAATTGGGAGAGGAAATGTGTGTAACCATATTCACTGATGCTGTAGAATAGTGTTTCCTTAAGCCCCTTATAAAGTACTTTCCCCTTAAACATGCTTTTCTCATCCATTTTACCTTACTCTTACATTATTTATCCAACAGAATTACTGGCTTTGTTTCTCGTTGCGATCACGGGGTTGGAAGGAGCACAACAGACAGACAGTTCTTCTTTATCAACCAACGTCCCTGTGATCCAGCAAAGGTGACGGGTTTATTTTTCTGTCAGCAGCCCCACTAACTCAGTGTTCTCTGAAAACCTCAGGATCAGAAGCTCATGTGAATGTTTTTTCTTGGTAGTAGAAGTTCCTCTGTCTCAAGTTTCTGTCTTAGTTGTGTCTGAGTGAACAAGATCTCAATCATACAATATATGTTTTAGTACCTTAATTAACGTACACTGGTGCGAAGTAGAAGATATTATTTTTGAAGTTTCTTGTTTTCTCACCTTTTTTGCAGGTTGTCAAGATTGTGAATGAAGTTTATCACTTACACAATAAACACCAGTATCCATTTGTTGTCCTTAACATTGGGGTGGATTCTGGTACGTTCTGAATAATTCTTAGTAACTTCAATAAAGGCTATTACAATTTATTCTTCAATGATGTTTGTATTTAGAGAATATTGCCATTTTCATCTGTATGACTTCCTGCACTCTGGGGATTTTTTAATGCTCAGTTGGTGAGGGAGAAATAGAGTCTAGCTGTGGTTTCACTATTTTTCCTCTCCACCTTTTCTACACTCAAAAAAAAAATTTCCTAAGTGATGAGGAAGAGATCATCTTAAATACAAGAAAACTTGTATCATGTTTTTGTTTGCTGGAATGTTGAGACACTTAAATCTGATTTGCAAACAAACCAGAAGTAATTCTGTGCAATAGCATTGCATTTTATTTGTAAAGCAGTTATATTTTTCTTTTTTTTTTTTTTCCCAGAGTGTGTTGACATCAATGTAACTCCTGACAAAAGGCAAATTTTACTTCAGGAGGAAAAGTTTTTATTAGCAATTCTAAAGACTTCTCTGATGGAGATGTTTGGTAGTGATGTTAACAAACTGAATGTCAATCAGAAACTTCTGGACATTGCAGGTAGGACACAAGATTGGGAAGTTTTGAGTTTGATAAATGGCAGAGAATTAAAGAGGGAAAAACGTGTTTTTAAAAACCCAAAGAAGAAATGAAAAAAAAAAAATAGTATAAAAATAAAGAAGGAGCCTAAGTTATTAAATTATTGTTATGGAAATGACACATGCGAGCACAGCAGAATTTAGTCAACTTTGTGAGGAAAAAACTAACACAGAATTAATTGATAGTACTTGCAAAAGATTTCTTCCAAGATATGAAAAGGGATCTATGTTTTTTTTTAATTAAAAGGCCTTTGAGAAAGAATGGTTAAGGGGTCATAAATAAAATGAAAATTATGTATGAATTTACTGGATTTAAAACTTTGATTCTTTAATGTTATCTACAGAAATTCTCTTGTGACTATGTAGTCTTTCAAGATGTGTTTTGGCATTAAGATCATCTCATTCTCTTCCTTTCATTCAGTAGAGCCCCTTCTAATTTTCCTTTTTGCTGACATATAGAATCAGTTGTAGCCTGATTCTCACTGTTATTTTAAATTAACCTTTAGTAAAATCCTTGTTGGACTGGCAGTTGGTGAGGTTGAAGTTCTCTAATGACCTGCAAATCCCATATACTCTGTGCCTATTGTGCCAGCTCCTTACCACTTTGCCAATGGAATTTTATAGTGACCATTAAAGTATAAGAGCAATTCACTTTTTATTGTCACTCTGTCATTAAACTTTTTTGATAATCTAAATAAAGGTGCTGATTGGACTGATTACTGTTCCAGTTTATAAAGAGACTACAAATTTATTCTTGGTAGTGCCATTAAATGTCTTCAAGATGTAATTGTTTCTGTGTTTGATATAAATGCATTTCAGCCCCACACTCATTGTCTGAAGCTTCAGGGCTCCTTTGAGCAGTTTGCTATTTTTCCACCTCTTTTCATTCCCTTTCCTAAAGCACATAATTTAATTCATGTTTTCAGCTAACTTAGAATCTTGACATACTTTGTATTCTGATTCCATTAGGTAACTTGAAGAGAACACTTCCTGAAGAGACAGAAAAGCCTCAGGCAGAAATGCTGTCTGACTCTGAGACTGAAAATCCAAGTGGTGAAGGCAAAAGAATAATGGCTCTTGCCAGATTAAGGGAGTCGTTCTCTCTCCATCGAGCAACAGAAAGTAATTTTCAAAGCTCTAAAAAGGTAAAACAGCAGCACAGTTCCCCTAGACAAAGGTTACTCGATACCTCTGGGGGTACTGTAAAGATTCAAAAGGCTGCCTTGACTAAGGAGGCTGACAGTTGTCCTAAGTTAGGCTCAAAAGTGTCAATTCCAAGGAGACACTTGAGAAAATTAGAAGATGCTGCCGATTCTGGATTCTGTAGCATTTCTGAGTCAGATGCTGGATGTAGTACACCAGAAGCTGGGAGCTGCATCAATAGTGAAAGTGCAGTTAATTCTGAAGAAGAATTCTGGAGCACAGAAGAACAGATGCAGAGGGAATGTCTTGAAACTGCTGGGTGTAGTAAGAAGTCATTGGACTGTGATGTTCAGGTCTTGGGCACTGAACCCAAGCTAGATCAAGTGAATGACTGGACTGATCAAAACAAGTTCTCTCAGGAAGCCAAAAATTGTTCCCCAAGAGTAAAACGTCTTAAAAGCAGAAACTTTAAAAGTGAAGCAGATGATTCCAAGGCAAGTAAACATCGTGAAGTGAAGAACACTAGTGTTGATGTACTGGTGGAAGTTAAAAAGAAAATTGTGCCTCTCGAATTCTCTATGAAGGTTTTGGCAGAAAAGGTAAAAAAGCTAATGCAGCAACAACAGAAAAATACAGAAACTGAAAATTACAGAAGATTTAAAGCAAAAATTAGTCCTGGAGACAATAAAGTAGCAGAAGATGAATTAAGAAAAGAGATCAGGTATTTCTGCTTTCACTTGCTTAATATATTTTGTTCATCAGTTAATGAAATTAATCAAGCAAAAAGATAAGACCTGTATTGCCATATTGCCTGCTTCTAATTTTATTATCACAAATGGGGGAATCCTTAATGATGGATTTTGTTGTGGCAGATTTTCAGCATTTATATCCTGCTTAAATGAGTGTTGGTTTGTTTGTTTGTTTTTAGTATTGTGTTCTTCAGGGGAGAAACAGAAGGTTTTGAATTTTACATGATAACTGATAAGGGTGTAATTTTTGTAATCTCTTTATATTTTTGTATGCAGTAAAGAAATGTTTGCAAAAATGGAAATCATTGGCCAGTTCAATTTAGGGTTTATAATAGCAAAGCTGAATTCTGATCTTTTCATAATTGACCAACATGCTACTGATGAGAAATACAACTTTGAGATGTTGCAACAACACACTGTTCTCCAAGGTCAGAAGCTGATAGTGTAAGTATTTGCAGTGTTTAACAATAACATGTTTTAAGCTGAATTCAGTGTTTTAGAAGGATCTCTATGATTTATATTTATGTAGCATTTCACACATTCAGAACACTTGAGCCTAAAGTGGTTTTTATATTCAGTGTTTCAAAGAGTCAATCCTCACATAAAACATAAATTCCATGGATGCAGTTGTAGCTGTGCAGCAAGTCAGCGGTCAGATTTCCCTGTTGGATTTCGTAGCAGCTCACAGTTTGGTGGGATATTGGAGACTGTTCCTGCAACAAGAAATGCTGCCAACTGACTTCATTCTGCTGACTAACACTTGGAATTAACTGTTCAGTAGTGAGATTTTTTATTTTTTTTTTTAACAGAGTGAAAAGCTTTACTACAGAGCTCTGTATTAAGTATTTCTGGGTTGTTTCTGAAATCTGTGTTAAGTGCTCTGCACTGTGTACCTATGCAATACCATCTTTTTCTCTCTCTTTCAGGCCTCAAAATCTCGATTTAACAGCAGTAAATGAAACTGTATTGATTGAAAACTTGGAAATATTCAGAAAAAATGGCTTTGATTTTGTCATAAATGAAAATGGTGAGTTTGGACCAGAATTGCTGGAAGTAAAAAGAGTTCAAAGGTTTAATCTTATTATGCAAAAATTCCCTTGGGTGTTATCAGAAGCTTTGAAATAAGGTGCATTACTGTATATGGGATATTTTTAAGACTTGTGATTCTGTGGTCTCTGCATGAACTAACAGAACATTGTAAATTATTCATCTCACCAGCTTTTTACAGTGGTTTTTGAAGACTGTTTGGAGTCACTCTTTGGCTACATGACCGGATGTTCATTTTCTGGATGTTATATTAAAATCCCTTTGTTTTATTAGTACACATGCAGGGATAAATGCGGGCATGTGGTAAATCTAGTAATTTAAAATAAATAGATAGCATTAGTGACTGATTTTCTTTATGGCTTTAGTAATGACTTGCTTTGTTCTTTTGAGCAAATTCTGTAGCCTGTGAGCTCCTTACTGTTTCCCTTATACAGTGAGGATAATGACAGTGCAGTGTGGTACCACTCTGCTCTTTGGGAAGTCACTACACATTTTTTCCATAGTCTTCATTCCAGAATGTTCCAGGGTTTCTTCGGTCTAAATTAATAGCATATTAATTATCAATCTCTTAGCATTGTAAATGCTGAGTCATTTTGTAGTCACATAAGCTCAAGAAAGTTTCATAAACTGTTTGTTCTTTGGAATTGAAGTTTGTTAGAAAGTAGATCTTCCTGCTTTTAAGTTTGCAAACAACTTTTTGGTGGATGTTAAAAGGACATCTGCCATAGTTATGACTTTGGTTAGTTAACTACATCCATCAAAAGATGAAATTTAAACATTGGTATATACATACATCAGTTTTTCTCTCAATAAGAAGTAATTTCCTGTATTTCTCTGTTTCTTTATTATTGCTGCAAACCTTCCAGCTCCTGTAACTCAAAGAGTTAAATTGGTATCATTGCCAACAAGCAAAAACTGGACATTCGGTCCACAAGACATAGATGAGCTCATCTTCATGTTGAGTGACTGCCCTGGAGTGATGTGCAGGCCCTCCAGGGTCAGACAGATGTTTGCTTCTCGAGCTTGCAGGAAGTCTGTAAGTATTGCACATGATGTTTGTGTTCAAATAAATAATTCCACGTTTCCTGATGTAGTACAGGTGACTATATCTGTATGTGTATTGCAGGGCAAGTTTATTTACTGCTGAGTGTCAACAGCTAATACCCTTCCTTCTGTTCCTCGTGTTTTCATCTAGTGTAACTTGGGAAATATTTCTGCTAGTTTTTTATTTTGCTCCAAAGTAATGTGCTCACGAACACCATGTTAGCTGTGTTTTGTCTTCTGATTGTCTGTGTTTTTTACTTTGAATGCCTTGCACGGAATTTATTTACTATAGTAGCTGAAGTACTGCTCTGGTCTGTGTCATCTGGCAAATGGAAAAACAAAATAATTCATTTCTTTTCCTTTGCTTGCAGGTAATGATTGGAACTGCACTGAATGTGCAGGAAATGAGAAAACTGATCACCCATATGGGTGAGATTGAACATCCCTGGAACTGCCCCCATGGAAGGCCCACTATGAGACACATAGTCAGTTTAGACTTGATTTCACCAGAATAAGTCAGTGTCTGTTTATTAACATTTTAAATTTTAATTCTTGTCAATATTTTGAGCTTTTATTGTGACTCTTTTGAGTAAAAAAAAAAAATTAGGCGTTCTTCAGGTTGGAAACAAGAGCACTTGGAGTCATTCAGCAGTATTTCCTTGTTATTCCTGTCAAGTCATCAACACCAACATCCTGAATTCATGTAAATAACTTCTCTCTAATTGCTATTTACTGTGTGTTGTACTTCTTTGAGCAGCAATCAAAACTTTTATAAAATAAATATGTTTGTATATAAAGATCAGGAGTAGGTAAACCTCATTTATAGCAAATACAGTGATTCTTAAAATGAAATGGAATGCGAATTTAAGTCCCTGGCAATGTCATAAAACAAATATTAGTTTTCAATGTTTATACATCACGTATATGATTATTTTAAAGAAAATCGTTCCTTTCCAAATTCCAAACTTGTCCGTGCCCGTGTGGAGCCGCGATTCCACCGCTGCTGTGCGGGAGGGGACGGCAGCGCGGCCGGGCCCGGGCCCCGCGGCGGCGTTGTTATGGCTACGGCAGCGCCGCCGCACTGCGCCTGCGCGGGGGACGGGGGCCCGGCACCGGCCCGGTCCGACTGCCCCTCAGCCGGGGCTCTGTGAGGGTTCGGTAAAGGGCTCGGTAAGGGTTCGGTAAAGGGTTCGGCACCAGCCCGGCCCCGCCGCCCTCAGCCGGGGCTCGGTCCTGGCCCGGCCCCGCCGCCCCTCAGCCGGGGCTCGGTAAGGGTTCGGTAAAGGGCTCGGCACTGGCCCGGTCCTACTGCCTCTCAGCCGGGGCTCGGTAAGGGTTCGGTAAAGGGTTCGGCACCAGCCGCCCTCAGCCGGGGCTCGGTAAGGGTTCGGTCCTGGCCCGGTCCCGCCGCCCTCAGCCGGGGTTCGGTAAAGGGCTCGGCACTGGCCCGGTCCCGCCGCCCTCAGCCAGGGCTCGGTAAAGGCTCGGTCCTGGCCCGGTCCCGGCCCGGTCCCACCGCCCCGGCCCTGTCGTCCCCCGCTCGAGTGCCGGTGACAGTGGAGGCTTGTCCCTGCCAGCCCTCGCCGCTGCGGCACTCGAGGGTTGGGTTCTTGCACTACCAAGCGGTGAGACACGGCTGTGATAGGATTGCAGCTCTGTAGGCAGCCCTGCAACCTTCAGGTAGCTCTCAAGCGGCAAAATAACTACAAGATTTGGTGGTTTTGCTGTGCTGTGTTCAGTCTGCAACTCATAACTTGGAAAGCAAGTTAAATCAATAATAGTGCAGGTGTGACTTCCCAGAATTTGCCAAACGCATATTTTTGAGAAATAACTTTCAACTTTTCCATGTAATTAAATCTAAGAGAGAGCTAAAAATCGGGTAAAGAAGGAGTGCGTGGCAAAAGTAAGTCTACTGCCAACACTGCCTTAACATTGGAAGTGTTTTTTTCAACATGGTTTTGATGGGAGGCGTGTAGGTAATTCACAGACATTGCTCCCTGTTAACCTTGAGGCCTGCCTGCCACAAGCTGGCACCACTGGCTTGAGGAATTGCTGTTACAGAGATTACTTTAATAAATGTGTGTGTAATAATCACAGAAATACTGGGTGGTGGTGGAGTTTTTTTGGTAGTTTGTCTGTGTTTTGGGTTTTTTAACTAGTTTATAGGTTTAAAATATGTACTTAAAACAGAAATAAATTCTAATTTTTCAGAAGGGAAGTACACATTTAGACAATTCAGTAGCTATGATAAAAGGCAAGAAGAAAGATGCCAAGAAGAAAGATGCCAAGAAGGGTGGTAAGAAGGCAACTGGTGAGAAGTCAGAAGGATCTCTAGCTGCTACAGCTGAGAGTAGCTTAACAGCGCTGGCAGATTTGCAGAATGAGAGAGTGAGTGAAGAAACTCAGGCAATTCCAGAAGCACCAGAGCCAGGGAAGGAACCACCAGTCGAGCCTGTTCCCCCAATCCACGAGGAGCCTCTTCTTGCTCAAGTGATTGTAGAAAGGTACACTTGTTACAAATACAGCAGTGAAGTAAAGAACTCTCATTTTAGCATCTCTGCTGTAGCCAGTGTCATACAAACACAGATTTGACTTGCTTTGGGGCAGAGAATCAGGTTAGGTTATTCAGACCTAGTAGCAGTGGCACCTTAGGAGATGTACATGTGGAATTCTGCTGCCTTCTTGCATCCTAGAGTGCTGCTGGTGCTCTCTGCCAAAACCCTCCTTCTTTTAGCTTGTTCACCTTCACTTTTGTTAAAGTATACAGGTAACTGGTGAAGAAAACATATCACATAATCTTTAGCTGTTGCTGCCTTTTAATGCTTAAGGCTGCTCATATCTCTTCAAAATATCCTAAACTGAGGAAGCAGGTGAATGGCAATGTTAACAAAATCCTTTTGCATTTCAATGTGATGTTTATATCTAATGTTTCATATAACAGCATGCCTGACTGTAAGGTAGAAAATGCTACCAGTGTGGGTTTTTTTCTTAATTGAAGGAAATATGGGTCTGAGGCAACAGAACAATTATGTGGAATATTACAAGGAAGGTTGAAAAAACCGGAAATTTTCTTGTTCATTGTTCTACACAAGATGCATTAGTTGACCTGTGTATAGACCATGGTAAATCAAAGGTCATTTATGATTGTTTATGTGATTGTTTATGTGATTATATGGTTGTTTATGTGATTTAGATCTATTGGCAGTGACTCAAAATCTTAATCTTTATTTTGCTTTCTTTGTAGTTATGAAGGTGAACAAGTTGATGAATTCTATGAGGGCGAAGGATTTATCTGTTTTGAGGGAGGAAATACATACAAGGTGAGTGTATAAATTACAAAAAATGTAGCAGACTAAGGTGTCTCTGTAGGCTTCAGCTAGGGTAAGAATTAATCTGCAAATGATGCTATTCTCTTCATTTTGAAGGGTCTATTTTCTGGAGGGTGTATGAATGGAGAAGGAACTTACACGTGGGCTGATGGAGTAAAGTACGAGGTAAAGTACAGTTGAAGTTCTCACTGAAAACAGTTGCATCTAGTTAGATGTGCAAATTGAAGGAAAGCAGGTAAGTTGCAGTAATTGGTACAGTACAGGTGGCAACTGTGGAGCTGTGGCAGTGATTTCAATTACAGGCCTGACTTGTCCCAGAAGGTTCGGAAACAGAGAGTCTTAGATTTTAATGTAGTAATTTAATCTTTCAGGGAACATTTACTAAGAATGTGCTGATGTGTACTGGCCGTTATACCTGGAATGATGGCAGTGTTTACGAAGGATCAATCCAAGAGGGACTTAGGCACGGATATGGAATTTTCAGGAGTGGTACTCATCCAATTTCTTACGCTGGTTATTGGTGCAATGGCAAAAGACATGGAAAGGTCAGTAAGAGCTAAATGAGGGCGTGGGCTCGGGTGGTACCTGCAGGAACAGCAAGTGTTACTGTGCAAAGGTTTTGCAAAAGTATTTTGTTCTGTTGCATGGTGTTATGCTGTGTAGACCATTGTTTTTCCTAGGGAGTTTTTCTGAGGTTGTGAATACAGTTAATACTGTAGACCTACTGTTGGAAGTAAAAGTCTGAATGGGTCAGAAAACTGATCTACCTCACACTGAGTACTGTAATTAAGATGCCAAGGTTAGCTCTCTTAAAGTATTTTCAAGAGGTTTGATAAGCATGGTAGGCTTTGATGTAATGCAATAGGATTTGTCTTTTGAATACCTGGTGTTTTCTAAGGTCTTACCTAATATTAATCCAAAGAGCTTGCTTTCTTTAATTAATTGTATCCCTTTAGTTGCTTTCATTACAGTGAATCAAAGTGACCCTACGTATTAGAACATGATTACAAATGTCATATCATTTGTATGTGGTGTTTTATTCATGTAGATGAATACTTAGGTATTTAAACTGACTGTGGTCTTTGTTTCAGGGTACAATTTGTTATGATCAGGAGCAGACCTCCTGGTATTCGGGTGATTGGGTAAATAATGTCAGAGAAGGATGGGGAGTGAGACGGTAAATATGATAACTCTTGTTCTTACCCTCAACATTTTTTATTTTTGTGTATTATGCTACAGTTTCTTGTGTTGTTTAAAGTGGGTACAAATGCTATCATTCCATAGTAGTGTGTACTTTCTGCAGTGGAATGAAGAATGTACAAGCTCTTTGTGATAACAAAACAGACTTCTAGAAGTCTGGTTTTAGGTACAGTATTTCTACTGATCATTCACACAAAAGAACAGCTAGAGACAAAATCCCAAATCAGCTTTAGTAAACCACAATTCAGTACTGAAAAACAAACACACTTGATTGATCTGAGCAGATGAAGCTGCCTTATGAATAAATGACTTATCTATAGAATTATATATAAACAAATATTGTTAATAGCTATGGCAAAGACTTCTTGGGAAAAAGAGTTGGTTAATATTTTTAGTGATTTCTAAGTTAAAAATAGGAGGTAAACAATGGCTACAATAAAGCCTCTGTGTCCATGTCATAATGAGTCAATCTTCAATTTAATGCTTATATTTAGTCTTAATGAATTATTCATTTATTAGCAATGAGGTTTCACATAAACCTTTCATACGATCAGCAGAGAATTTAGTATGAATTAACTTTTATTGGTTTTTTGCAGCTACAGGTCTGGAAATACCTATAAAGGTCAGTGGAAGAAAAATCTACGACATGGATATGGACAAATGAAATGGCTGACAGATAATCAAGAGTATGTAGGACAGTGGGAGTGTGGCATGCAGGTATTGATTTCTTCCGCAGAAACCCTTCTTTAGTTCAGCATCTGTCCACTACTCTAGGAAAGCTAAATAGGGAGTTTTGTGCAGTATCAAAGGAGCTTTGTGTGATTTTTGCTAGTTGAGTTTGCCAGTTGAGATAACAGAAACATGTTCATTCTTGTAAATTGATTCTTTTGTTAGCAATATTCAAATCGTTAAAGGATTTTGATTTAGTCTTATAAAATCTAAATTTCATTCCCTAGTGGAAAATATAAACATTTTTCAATTTAAAAAAAAAAAAAAAGGAAAAGAAGTGTTTGTGACTTAGCTTGAGCTATGACTTCAGCAGTAGGTATGTGTGGCAGTTTATTTCTGTATAAACTTTACTTTTTGTATAGTACTAGACTACACTGTTCACTCTTGGAAAAGTTTTATGATGGAAGACAATTTTGTGGAATTTTCAGTTCCTTCCATTTATTATTCTGTTTCAAAAAGAAGGTGAGTTTCTTGCTCTGTCTTTTCACTCTGCTTAAAATCGTCGAAGAGTCCAGCTTGTGGACCCTCCTAGCTCTGTGGCATGGTGTTCTTCATCTGGCTGTTCAGCACTACAGGAGATGGATTCAGGGAGGAAGGGTGGGTATCTTTAGGAGTCCCATGGCAGAGCTTGCTCAAGTATGTATTGATACAGTGCATCCTCTGGGAGCTTCACCCATGCACCTTTGTAGGATGTAGCTCTGTCCCTGCTTTGAAATGCTGCAGTGATAAGCAGGGGGCTTTTATTTCAGAGAATTGCCAAAGTCTGGACCTATATTTTAAACAAACAATTTTATTTCAGCATGGTTATGGCATCCACACATGGTTTTTGGAGAGAATGGAAATGTCTCAGTATTCTCTACGGAATGAATACATGGGTGATTTTGTAAAAGGCAAGCGCCATGGACATGGGACGTTTATTTATGCTGGTGGAGAAATATACAGTGGAGGATGGGTGCATAATAAGAAGCATGGCATGGTGAGTATTGTCAAAACTACAGACAACAGCAGAGCAAACTGTTCTGCTCTGTATAGTGGATCTCTAGATTTCTGTACAGCAAACTACATTCAGTTTGCAGTGTGGAGGGTATCCCCATCCACACTGCAAAGGGCAGAGAGTCCACTGAAAGCAATAGGAATCCTTCCAAGGACACAGCCTGGCTCTGTGGTTAGATATGTTTTGGGTAGACAAAGATGTATTTCACTGTGGAGATTTTCAGTGCAATAGGTGCATCTTGAGTTTTGCAGTGGCTGGGCAGAATTTCACACTTCCACTGCGAGCTAATGGATTTCAAGCTGTCCTTGCACAGAGAAGTTCTTAAAACCTCTCATAAAACAGACTTTTGGAAAAACTCAGAGTGGAGTGCCACATATGCAACCTAAGGAGTGCAAACAAGTCTTTCTATCTGGGAGGAAAATGCTTTTCAAAATCAAACAGATATTTAGTCAGTCCTTTATCCCAACAATATACCTGTTTAATAGGTGACAAAATGCATTATAAAAGAGAGTAGGAAAAATTATTTTGTGGTATTTTACTTCATATATTGCATTTTATCCAAAATTCTGAAAAGGAAATTTGACTGAGAGAATTAGTGGGTTTGGGTGTTTTTTATCTTTGTTTTATATTTATATTATAATTAATCTGTCTGTAGGGCACAATTATCTTCAAGGACGGGCATGGTTTTCAAGGAAAGTTTGTCAATGATCATTTGGTGTGGTGTCCTGTTCGTCAAGAGACTGCTGTGAAAGCCAAAAACCTGAGGGCCACTAGCAAAAGAGAGCATTCTGGTACTAGTGAGCAGCTTAACAAAACAATTTTTACTCAGTTCACATTTTGTTTCTTTTTACTATAATATGAAACTGTTTGTACATAATCAAGGAACGTAGATAAAAATGGGAGTCATAGCTTTTGCTTCCATGCTGTGTTTCCTGTGAGTGACGCTTGGAGTGGAGTGACACATCCACACCACGACTTGTAATGGATGGAACTGTTGTCTGAAAGTCTCACAGCTTTTGTAATGTCTGCATTTCCTTTGGTTAGGGGCTGATTTGACAAAATTGCTCTTCAGTTGTCATGCTATTGGTTGTGAAATCTCTACCTCTTACTGCAAAGAATATGTTGTTTCAAGTCAGTAATATAAGAAGGAATAACACACATTTTGTTTTTCTGAGTGGTATACATTAAACTTTGTTTTAGTTTGTTCTAACTTATTTTATCGGCTTGTTAGAAAAGACCACAACCATTAATGCCTTGGGAAGGACTTCTATTCTGGGATCAGATATTGATTTGAAGGTATTTCTACTGCTTGACTTGTTGCCAAGGGAAGACAGAGAGAAAGAAGTGGAACAGGTAAGAGTCTACTGTTTGATACTTTCAGTTTTCCTCTCTATTGTGTTTCATACTATTTTATTTCTTGTTTATTTGTTTTAAAGTAACTCCATTAAAGAATTATTTGAAAATTGGAAGGCCATGAAAACAGAAAAGCAAAAAAAAATGAATAGACAATATTGCCCCTTCCCAGCTTCCACTAAAAAAGGCCAATTAAAAAAATGTTAACATATCTGAAAGGGCATTGAGCAACCAGCTTTAGCTACTCTGAGGTTTGTCCTCTGACAGAGGATGATTTATTTTTATCAGTCACCAAAACCCACGTATTAAAACTACTTTTGAGCAGTGCTTTTGTGAACACTTAGCCAGGGATATGCTTTTCTAAGTTGCAAGGTCAAATAATTATCTGCCTAATTACAGGATCAATACAAAATGCTTGCTTTGAGATGATGCTGAAAACATATCCTACTTTATTTAGGCAGAAATAGCTGTGTTGAAGCATATTTCAAAACTGAGAAAAGTCTACTACTTCTACAGTACCTTAGGCTGCAGTCCTTCTCCTGACGGCACTCACCTCATGACTAGGCTGAAGTTCTGGAGGTTTCTGAAGGACTGCGAGTTTCATCTCTCCTCCAAAACTCTCGCTGAGATGGATCGGCTCCTGAGAGGTTTGTGTCCTGAGAGGTTTGTGTGCCTGGTGAGCAGGCTCTAGAATGGAGGAATTTTAATAGCAACTGTGGAGAGTCGGAGTGGCAAGTTCTCCTGGCAGCTCAGCTCTGGGAGTTAGGTGCTCCTGAGTCAGTGCCTCTGTGCCTGTGAGTTCTCAGTGGATCCGTTTACACTTCTCTGGGTACTTCTGGTCCTTAGGTGAGATGATACAAAATTAAAATACGACAAAAAATTGCACTGATGAGCCATCTGTTCAAAAGATGTATTCACCCCTGGTCTTGCCATTGCTATTTAAGAGAGAGAGAGTTTTGTGAGAGTAGGAGAAACAAATACTAATTTTTTTTCAGTGTTCCTAACTTTGGTTTGCGTGTAGTATTTTTTTTTTTTTTTCCTTCCACAGAGCCAGTTAATCAGTCAATTCCCTTTACACATGCAGTGTCCTTAGTATGTGAAGGGTTTAACTTCAACTTTGAATTCCCTTTTATTTTTATATATGCTGAGTGGATGCATTTCTAGAAAGAGAATTGTCCAAGATCCAGCTACAGGTGGAGAGTTCTCCCTTGACCTTTGTTTGGAAGTGCTGCATTGTCTGATTTGAGTCTTCCAGAAGTGTTACGCTGTGATAGGTGCAGATGGAGAGGATAAGAAAGACTGACAAATCAATTTGCCTAGAAGATTTTAATGTACATGAGAACAGTAGAATTTTTTTTTTTTTTTTACATTTTTTAGATGATAAAGCACTTAAGAAAATACATTGTCCAGATGAGATAATTCTGTTTGGAACATTTGTATTCTACCTTCTTTGCCTGGCATTTCATATCTATCATGAAGAGTTCAAGTAAGTTTCATTTTTTAGTGAAATTTATTTCAGTGTCATCAGTTTGAATCTTCCCAGACAAGAGTATTTTTGTTTCAACTGTAGAGACAAAGTTCCTCGTCTGCAGAATTGTTTCCTAGAAATGATGGCCAGGAATGTTCTGCCCTCTGCCTGTCATGTCCAAGGTGAATAATGCTATTTCTTCTGTGTAGAATTCATCAATTAGTATCACATGCATTGCAGTTTTATTGTAACTGTTATTTTTTCCCAATTCATTTTGAAAGGTATCTTATATTCTGGTGTAGAATTCACATCTTTTGCCATGAGCTACTTTGACAAATGCTGGGAAATATATGAAGATTTTTGTAGACCAAGTCCTAGACCTCCATTTGAACCCACAGTGAAGCTGAGGCAATTCCTCTGGATGTTGGATGTAATAATTTTGTTTTGTTTTGTTTTGTTTTGTGTGATTAGATGTGCTTTCTTTGTTCAGTTGATATGAGCCTTTTAAAATAATCCCAGTGGGTTCTGCACAGTTGAAAAGGTGGGAATGAGGTTGTTTGTGCAAACTGTCCAAGGAGCAGTAAAGGAACAATTATCTACTGTTATTTATGCACTTTTTTGGGATTTCAATTCTAATTTTTTACTTTTATCAAATACTAGACAAATGTGTTTAAGGGAATATAAATATTTTTGCTGGTCCCCACTGTGTCTCCCTCTGTCTCATCTATGAAATGTTTATATGAACATATCCTATTGTTAGAACTCAAAGACTGACAGCTATTGAAATAACACTGTAAACTATTCCAATAATGTATTTACTACAAGAAGAGCATGAGATTCTTTAATGGAATTCAGTCATTAGAGGACAGATGAAGATTACTGTGAAGGTAAAGAACAATTCCCACTGATATGCCTGGGGTTTGGGTACTTCACTTTATAAATCTGAGCAATTTTTCATGAAGAAAAAATCAGATTGCAAAATTGTAATTTTTTAGTATTTTTGTTTATGAGCTTTCACCAGCTCTTTTGTAACACTGCTTTTGCAGAGTAGGGAAAGTTCCCATTGGCTTCAATAGGACTGGAATTTCACTCTGCTGTTAATTACGTATATGGAAGTATCACTTGAAACCACTAAGAAATTTTGGCAAAGGCTTGAAAGGGAGGTAGATTAGGTTTGTGGGGGGAATGCCTTCAGTGCTGTTAACATGTAACATTTATTCTTACCCAGGATTTTAAACTTCTCAGCGAAGAATTAACTGCTCCAAGAGTTTTGGGAATTTTTGTCAAAGTTGGTGCCTTTGTACCTGGCATCCATGATGTCAACTTTGAGCTGGAGGTGTGTATGGAAGAAAACTATAGTCCATTGCTACAGGAACAGTTAAAATTGCTTTTAAAAACTGCTGCAAATATTGCCCTACCTGCTGGAGCAGGAGGAAAAGGAATTAATGATTTTTTTAAAAAAAAGAGTACAAACTCGAACCTCTATTGTTGTGTTCCTTTTTTCTGCTTATATAATTTAGTTTAGCTCATGTACTTCTATGTTTTTCTTAATTACCTCAGCACTATCTCAGCATACTTGACCGTTCAGAAAGGTCCTTAGGAGTGTCATAATCCACACAGGGAAATCCCATTTCCAGTGGAGTGCTGCTAGTGATAGCTCTGTCCCTGGGGAGCTGCCTGACAGTGTGGATTGGCAGTGATCACAGAGGGGTTAATCACTGCACTTCCAGCTGCTGTGGCTGGTATGGTAGATCAGTAATTAAGATGTGAACCCACTGATCCTGAAAATCTGGTGATCTAAGAACCCTGATTAGTGCCACCTGAGGTGCTGCCACCGCAGTCAGGTCAAGTAGTGACTGCAGAAGGCTCTAGTGCTACCTGAGAACTGGCCTAGTACAGAGGATTTTCACCCCTGAAGAATTAACTCTTACTTAGCACCAGTCTCTTGTAAATGACATAACTGAATTTGTTTTAAACAGGATCTGATAAACTGAGCACACAATGGAAGTCTTTCTAAGGAATCCATTTTAAACCCACTCTTGGGGTTTCTAGCAGCGTCCCATACAATTAAAATATGATGGTTTAGGTAATAGCTGTAGTTGTGAGTTACTTGTTAGAGAAATTTTACATAGCTCCAGATACAACAAAAATCAGTGCAGTGTTTTTGTTCAGTATGACTTGTATAAAATGTACCACATCATATCCTCTCCTGAATTTTTGAGCTTTGGCTGTTTTCAGTTTTTCTTCAGAAGAAAGATGTTTGTCTAGATAAATGACGCCAGAGAGAACTTCACTACCGTTTCTGAGTTCTTTGCTTGCTCAGGTACATAGGCACATAATGAAGAGACTCTGTAAAAATGAACTAATTTACCACTGCATTTGTTTTACTCTAGATGGTTTTTCTGGAATTTTTTGAAGCTCTTCTTGAATGTGCATTGGTGTATGTAACCGAGGATATGATCCTGAAGAAAGAAGCTCAAGATAATCAGAAAAAAAGTAGCTTGGAAATCAAGGAGTTCTCCAAGGAAACCTCAGCGGTGTCTCCCACAGAACATTCTCTTTCCCAGGTAAAGCTGATGCAGACCTGTCCAGTGTTATGTGTCCACTTAGACAATGAAGTCAGGCCCTGAAAATGTTCTATTTCCTGACCATGGAAATCAATTTCCTCTTTTGCATGAACAAATATTTGATTGGGTCCTTCTGCTCTTTCTCTTTATTGGTTCCTTAAGTTGTAACATCGGCGTAGACAGTTTTAACACATTTGCACATTTTCTTAGATAACTATAAATACATACAGAGTACTTCTGAAGGAGAACTGACAGATTGGTTGGCTGGTGAAAGATATGTATCTTCTGGATTAAACAGAATGTCTAAAATTGCCCTGTAAAAATGGCATTGCAGCTGTTGCATGTAGCAAGCCTTGCTGTTTGCCGGCAGTTGAGCTGTCCTCTTTTTCTTTTTGTTAAAATTCTGAATAAGGATTTTGTAGGTTGTGAGATGTTGCCTGTGACACTGGTTCAATTTGTGTATACAGAGTAGTTGAAAATATAATTTTGAATTTTTATTCTTTGGAATTATGCACAAGATGAAAGTATTTTTATAAATTCAAAAAGTATTCACAAACATAATTTCACAGCCTCAGTGAGCCAGTATTGCCATTGTACATCACCACCTCCCATTCTCTGGCCAGTTATTCCCAGCCTATGCACCCATTCCCTTGCATCACTGCAAGCAGTGACATAGTTGCACAGCGAAGTGGTCCAGTTAAAATTGTAAAAAAAAAAAAAAAAAAAAAAATAAAAAAAATCCTAATTTAAATATAGTACCATTTTTCTTGTGTTACATTTCATTAGTGCACCTACAGCAGAAGTATAATTGGTACAGACATAAATGCTGACATTTCTGAGGCAGCTGAGCTGTGCATTCAGGAGCGGATGAACAACAGATGAACAATATGTAGAGCAACATGTAAGAACAGATGAACAGGTCAAAGAACAGGAGCTTTCATTTTCTGTAGTGCTGTCTTTCCCTAGCTCTGAAATAGGATAATCCTGCTTGTCTGGCTAGTATTGAAGATAAAGTGTTTCCTGGTAATACGTGAAAAGGTGAAACACTCCTGCAGTTTAAATGTTTTGAGATAGGCATGATTGCAGGATGCATTTGGCTGGCAGAATGCTTTGGAGATGGGAATTTGCATGACTCAAAGGGAATTGGGATTTCACTTTGTGATTTGAACATGAGCCCCAGACATTCAGTAACTGAATTTAAAACTTCTTGCCAGCCACCAAGACCTTGTGAAGACACAAAGCTTGCTCATCACTCTTCTCTACTGGGTGAGTACTGTCTAAAGTAGCTATAAAACTATAAAGTGCCTGGAGGAGGTTCACTTTTTCTGCAACTTTCAAAACAATTAAACAGGAGCTGATCATGGAAACAGGTGATGCATTGCACTTACAGAGTGCAGCTCCCTTCAGTTTGGCAATTTGACGAAGTTTATGTTTAGCTTTTCATACCTGCTGTACACAGATAGCTGGGCAAGTTGGAATCTCTGAATTTTCTGTGCTTTTTAATTAGAAGATAGCACTTTTTGTCCTTAAAAATAACTTTAAAGGCTTTTTAAACCTCAATTCTTCCTGTCTCACTCATGTGGGCATGGAAACAGGAGCTTGAACTCTATGTTGCGCCTTCACTAGAAACAAACTTTTCATCATTTCAGTGGTATTTTAACCACAGGTTTGGATTCCAGGTCAGATGACAATCTGTATTTGTTTGTGCTGAAGATCAAACTTGGAATTTCATGCACAGGATTAAAGGTTGAGTAATTTTAATTTTTTTTCTTTGCAATATCAGAAACTCTTCTCTCATTTCCTGTAACTCCTGGAGAAAGCAAAGATGATGTGTCATTGCCCACCAAGGATGTAAAAGAAGACCAAGATTTCCTTCTAGAAAAGGAACTGTCAGGTAAAACAGTCCTACTGTTTTAGGACTTAATACACACACAAGTCTCTTGTAGCTCTTGAATCGTGAAATTTTGTTTGTATAGGCAGATTTCAGCTTGTCACAAGAGGGCAGTAAATGAGCATTAAATGTGGATGAAGATTTTTTTTAAAAAACTTGAAATTTATTTTTTTAAAAGAAAATAAAATTTAATAATTAAATGAGACATTTTAGTACCAACTTACATGATTTCCCCAATTTTAAAAAGCTGTGTTTTATTTGTAGGGCATGTATAAGCTGTATTTTGTATTTACTCTATGACAAGCTCAAGCTGCAAGCCTGCCCATGGAGTATCTTGGAAAATAAAATGTATTACTGCCATACCCTCCTTCTTCTGCTTAAAATAAGAATTATTGTCAGTGGTGTGCCACCACTAGCTGGGATAGATGCCTTATGTTAGGACAGTCCAACATTCAGGCAGAAGAGATGTCAGTAACAGCACTTCGGTATGTTAAGGGTTGTAGGTTTTTGTACCATCCTCCAGCTTTAGCAGATCTCATCTGGATTGGTTCTTATGCTTGTTGAATGTTTTCTGCTGCTGCAGAACTCAAATCCAAGGACAGAGGTAGACAAAGATCTTCCTGTAGTCATCAGCTCTTTTGTTGAAATCTGATAGCTGGAAAGTTACACGTCTTAGAAGCTCTTGTTCAGTCATGTCAGTGTCCTGACATGACAAGGGACACTGGCACACAGCTCTGTCCTTTCAGGTGGTCATGGCTGTTCGTCCCTTCCCCTGGGCACAGGAGTCACAGATACTGAACTGTCATCAGGTTACTGCAGAGGACTCTCATCACTGAATTAAAGGGAAGGGTTCATTGTCTTTTTGTGCCATTCTCAGGGCCAAGTCACTGAAGCCTCCAAAAGGGCTGCCCCCTTTCAGTTCAGTGTCTCACACCTTGCATCTTCTGCACCATGCAGAAAGAAGCCAGACCTTCCCTTTGCAGACTATCAGAGCTGAAATATTGTAGCCCAAAACACACTTGAAATAGGAGTGCCCTGCTAAATAAACACGTTTAATTTACATGTTGCAGATGAGGCAAAAGAAGATAAAGACGAACAAAAGGAGCTATTTAGTTTCTGGATACGTCAGGTGGAAACTTTTTTCACAACTAAGTTCTTCCCTGCTTTTGAGCATGAAAGAGTGCTGAGGGATAAAATAAAAGAAAACAAAAAGCAGGATGCTGAATTAGCTGGGCTGAGAAAGACGCAGGCTGAGGAGCTGGAAAGGTGAGTGTTGAATCTTGTCTGGCAGTACTGTTATCCTTTATCTTCTGCTAACAAAATTACTGAAAATGAGAAGAGTGCTTAAAAAAGTAGCATAGCATCCTGTACCTGGAAAACAAACTCACATGGATTTCATTAGTAACATAGAGAACATAACTCAAGTGCTTTCTGCTGCTGGCTGGCATAACAAATACAGGCTGCTTTCAGGTTACAAACTCGTAGCTCTGGTGTTTACTGGCACTTGGGTCCTGCTCTGTGTAAAGGCAGTTAAGACATATCTGGACTGGAGGGGGTAGTTAAGAGACTTTCGGCCTCTCTAAGCTGTGGCAGTTTATACTGCTCATACTATGACTGGAGCTGGAGTTGCTTAGCCTGTGGAAATGTCTCCCTCCTCTTACAGTACCTTAAATTCAAATTTTGTTCATGCAGACTTATTGCTGAAAAAGAAGTAGAAGAGGCAAAAAGGCGAGAAGCAGCTCTGTTAGAGGAGAGAGCCAAGTCCAGAGGACAAGTCTCAAAGAAAGACATGTCTAGGAAGAGAGTCCTCCCCCGGCCAGGTCTCTAGCTGGGGAAAGAGGCACCCAAGAGAGAACCCTCACCAAAGAAAAGAGGCCCACAAGGCAGCAGAGCCTGAGGAGGAAGAGGCAGAGAAGGCAGCACCCACAGGTACCAAGGCACCTGCTGACAGAAGAAGAAAGAAATCCTCTGCTGGCAACTGCTGAAGCTTCAAGCAAGTATTCTTCAAATAAGGAAAAAAAAATAAAAACAAAGCAAAACATCCCCAGACAATCAACAATTATAGGAAGCTGTAAGAATAGTTCAACAGTATGCACAAGACTTGTGAATGCTGGTTTCAGAGGGAACAGTCTTTTACACCAGGGTTTGGGGTAAAGTAGCAGGAAGTTACATGATGCAAATGAACACAGATGCTCCTAAAGTGTAACAATTATTAGTTTTATTTTTCAGCAAAATATTCACATAACATATCAGAATGGAATGGTACAGATGATTTCAGACTGGTTTTTAATTAGTTTGCACATAAACATTTTTAAAATTTAAAAATTTTATGGTCAGTTTACAGATTTTAGTAGAAATTTTGATTCTTACAAAGCAAGTATTGCTTTACTATTGTCATTATTCCAGTCAATAATATGACTAATAAAGTCTCATGTTGAACAAGTGCCTGACATTGACATCTTCAATAAATCAGCCCTTTGCAGATCAATCCAAGAAGAAAATATTATTAAACTGTGTTGCACAAAGTTTCTTCACTTCTTCTGTTAAAAAAAAAAAATAAAGAAAGAAAGATACATCAGTATTGTATTTTACAGAAACCTCCTCAAGAAAAACCCTGGGTATTGTCATGGAGCATATAATTAAGTTCAAACTTAGAAGAAAAAGCCTCAAGAGTTTCTAATGTAGAATTACACTCAATATTACTCTGTCTTCAGTAGGAGAAAATCAAGTCTGATGTCTCCCACCATCTGAAAGGTGAGTTGTGTCTAAGTGGTTAAGTGTAAATGATGGGCCTCACATCAAACTCTGCAACAGCAGCAGCCTTGGCTTGACATGTAGTTAAGGGAAGTATATTATAACCCCTTTTTTCAGAGAAAGGAGGAATTAGGATGTACTGTTACAGTAAATCAAGTCTGCAAAACTTTTGCTTTGTGTTATTTGCCTAAGTTTATCAGGCACAGGAACACTCATTGACTGGTACTGTATGGTAGGTTTGATGCTGAAAGGCAGTTACAGACTGCCAAGTTTCACAACTCATTCCTCTTTTTAAAAGGTAGGTTGCTAGGCTTTGGTCCTGGCTAAGTATTAATTCTTCCCCATTGTGTAAGCGAGCACATTGCCTCCTGTTAAAATGGAGAGCCCTAGAATTGCTGCAAGATTCCATCAGATTTTTAGAGAAATAGCAATGCAAAAGCTTACTGCATCTTAATGTTGATCCTCACTCTTAGTAAATCATTCTCAAAACCACATGAGAAACAAGACAGCGATGGAGGAGGATCACTGACAGGCCACAATGTGTAAGTAACTAACCCTGGATCGCTGACAAATAAAATCTCAGATGTAAATATATTCATCTCTCATCTGTAATACAACTTTTAAATTACCCCTAAACTAAGCTCACAGTGCTCTTCTCTATTATTTGAAGGAGGAAGAATGACTGATTAATAATTAAGAATGCCTGCTGAACATTTATGCTATCCTTTCACAGCTGGTAATAGGCAGACTAAAACCTCAGGCAAACTCAGCTGCTCTATCAAAGATCAGTCCCACTCTAGATTTCTCATGAGATGGGTTTTGATACTTCTCTAGGGACACGCATTTTAGGAGTAACTGTATTTAAAGGTAATAAGAAACAATCCTTACCATTAACTTCAATCAGATTTACATTTTTCTGATTCAAAATAACATATAGTTCTCGCTGGTCAGACTTTTTCCCAACTACCCAGTAATCACTCATTGCCTTCACAATAATTTCCTCGTCTTCATCAACTCTGAAAGAAGTTTTTAAAATGTAAAGAAGGTAAAAAAATCTGCTTGACAGTAGGCATTACAGACCATGTAATAGTTAAGCATTACCTGGAGAAGTCACTGTTGATGTCACCAAGAATCTTCATGAGGTCAGGGTGAACAGATGCAAGTGATACACTGGGTGTTTTCCTCATGTGAATGGTACTTTTCTCTGCCAGGTTCATGTGATTGAAATATATAAACTTAAACTGAGGTTCCTTCTCAGCCCTAGGAAGATTTAAAAAGAAAAAAAAGAAAAAAAAATAAAGTGATTTGTGAATGCCAACATGCTCCATAGGCACAGGCTTCCCAGAGACTGGGTAGTGAGCTAGTGCAAAGCTAACTTAGCCTGGACTTACCTTCACTTTGAAAAGACTTGTGAGATTGAAATTCATTTTAACACACTTTAAAAAAAACAAAAGACAACCAAGCCTGCAGAATCAGCCAGTGTTTCCCCTCCTGCCACTCAGGCTGCCAGTAAACACACACAGGGGAGTCTGAAGGCCTTGTCCCACTTCCCAGTAGTAATTCATTTGCATTTTCTAATGAGCTGGTTTTTTTCTCTGGCCCCATTTTGTTCCTGCTGCTCTCCGCTACGCCAGTCCAAGCTGATTTGAATGGATCCTGGGTCTTTAATTTGAGCAATAAGTCATCTTCTATTCATGTCTTTGTTATTTGCTACAACCAAGAGGACAAACTCTTCCTTGATCCAGGCAATTAGATTTCCCTGCAATCATTTGTGTGAGACTAAGTAAGAGACTATTTTCAAACTCCTGCCTTGGCAGTCTTCCACTATTTCCTCTTTTATGAAGTTATATAAAAACCTAGAGCTGTAATTTTTTGTAGAAGTCACAAGAAATTCAGACTGACCAAAACCTGGCTGCAGCAATTGGTACTTGAGGCAATGAATTATTTACAACCAGGAGATGGTGTGATGACACCACTCCCCTTAGCAAACAACCAGATACCCCTGCTCTCTGTCACACACATGCATCAGTGTCAAGGAACTGTATCATGTTTTCAGGACACCACAGCATTAAACTTTTAAAGAGTTAAAGCTGCCAAAGCCAGTCCCAGATGACATTTAAAATCCCCAAGTTTAATGATTTAGTAGATTGGCACAATTTCAAGCACATCCTATTCTATCCTGTGCGATTTTGCTGATTTGGGATGGTACCACTTAAGTTCAGTCACACACCCATCTTTGGTTGAATTCCTTTTATGTTGCCATATGGGAATACTGTTCTGCTTCCCCAACTAATAAATCTATCAAAAACTAAATGCAATTTTATTGCAAGCCAGCTGCAGTTCTAAGTGAAGTGTATTTTCCAGAGCATTAGCATACTTTCTCTTTTGACTGTTTGTTGCCCCTCAAGTAATTGCCTTAGTCCTGCAAATTACAAAAATAAAGGACCTTTTTTTCCTCACCTACTACACATGGCAACATTTCAAGAAGCAGTAATTCTGGAAAAGTCCTCAACTGTAAACCAAATAACTTACTCACTAAAATTCCTAGTTCAGCCAGACAATAAACATTTGTTCCTAAATTAGTAACATCTATTCAGGGAGACCTAAATATGCAATAGCATCCACTTTATAAACACTTAAGATACAGAAAAGTAGACAAGCATTATTTTAAGTACATCATTAATGCTTTCAAAATTTGGGCTCATGTTACCATTATTTAAGCAGTTAATTTAACCTAACTTTTCACCAACTAATGAGGGAATGCAGCAGGAAAAGGAGCGTGGTACAAACCCTGATATTCTCTTGTTGATGTTGTATTGTTCACAGATGTCTGATGCCAAGACTGTGAGCTGAGGCCCAACAATGCTGTCCAGTTTTCTGCAAAACTCCAGCGTGGGTGGAATTGAAGCTGTGTCAGGCAGAGAAAAGGGAGAGGTGAGATTCTCTCCTCACAGCTGATGGTACAGTTTCTGTAGTGGACAAATTTCTCCCATAATTAAAACTTCAGGGGTGATTTTGAATGTGTTTAACTAAAGCAGTACGTAGTCATTTTATTGTGCAAAATGAGTTACTTGTACCACTGGAACAAAGATAAAAGACTGAAAAAAGCACTCATGGAAAACAGACTCCAAAAACAAATTAAGGTATTTTTCAAGAGTAAAACAAGCTGCTTTTCAAAGTATTTTACATATAAAAGTCTTGGTAAATAACTGATGCTAATAGGAACTTACCATCAATCATAAAGCAGACAGCTGCACTCATGGCCTGGAACAAAATAAAAGCAAAAAAACCCATTTACAATGGATTACTTTAACTAACTCAAATAGATGACAATACTTCAGTGAGGTCACATCCAGGTGAGAAGAGATCTAAATATATTTTTGAAAGGTAACACTTCAACTGGATAATCTTTTTGCAGTCCTGCACAACACAGGTAAGCTATGATTTTAAAATTCAGCCCAGTTAAAAGTTTAAGTTGTAGACGAAAGATAAAACTTGGCAAAAATGCACTTTATACAAAGATATCTGCAAGAAACTCCCATTTAATGTAAGAACAAAATATTTTTTGTTTTATTGATTAATCCCATATAAAGCCAGGCATGAAATCCCTTAAAGCAACTGAAAGCTGGTATTTTGTTTTAATAAAACAATTGCTTGTTTTGGACAGGGTACAGGAGACGGGAAAAGAGAATTCAGGCTTTGAAGCTTGTTGCTAGAAATGCCAGTTTTCTGCCTCTTTGCTTTAACCTGGCATTATTCATGCACCTTTCTATCCAATTCCTAAGTACTTCGCATCATTGTCACCTTCATTCCATAGAGATTCCTAATTCTGTGCAGTAATTGCAGAGGAAACTGTAATACCTTATAAACAATTAAGTGAAGCTCTTCATAAGTGTCATCAGTGTTAACAAATATTTTGGGGAAACGGCATTTTGTTTCTGGATCATTAAGATTTAAAGGTCCAGTAAGAAACCTAGAAAAGAATTCAACAGGTCAGATGTGATGTGATAAATTCTTGTATTTCAGTTTCTTGAATTTAACAGATGTTCTTTGAACTTGCAATTAGGAGTTCTCATGTCCAAACCCACAATTATGCAAAATAATGTTGCCTGCTTAGGTACAGAATTCCTTACTGACATGCTGAGTACAGAGGAAGAACAAATAGATAAATCCTAGATTAAATCTACACCTTTGTCTGGAGTGCTTGACTGAAAAGAAATGACTGGAACAATTCCCAAATTTGTCATACAGTGCATTAAGAACAATGGAAGGAAAAATAAATATGCAGTAATATTAATGAAGCATTTTCTCTTTTTTCCAAGGGTCGAGTTTTACATTTCACCCTCTGGAATGAACTGTGTGTAGAATATGTACTCAAAATACACACACTCCTCCCAAATGTTTTGTCCTGGGGGGAAGAAGCAGAGATGGTGACAGTAAAACAGGACCTACCTTCCATAGTGTTGGAGATTTCCTGGCATTTCAGCACGTATTGGAGAATCCCTTCCCGCTAACTGAGGTGTCATGGGGAAAAGAAACATAAAGGAAAAACTAGCTTAGAGGCAGAGAGAAGAGAGATTTCTCTTTGGTATTTTAGCCTTTAGTACCAGATAAACAGGAAGAAAAAACCAAAAACACGCAACCACCTTCCCCCTGAAAACCCCCAGCCCAACTACCTCAGGCTCCATGTGCCTTGGAAACAGAGATGTTGTGAGATATTTGTACAAAATTCTCATGTCATCTTGCTCCAGTCCACTCCTAGAACATTGTGGGGAAAAAGAAACAAATGATGTTTGTGCTGCACTTCAGATCACACATTTTCCTCTAACTAGCTCAGATCAGTGCCTTTTTTACTGAATGGCAGCCTGATTCACGTTTTTCATGTTTTCTCATTTTCATCCAACACTGTCACTAATTTAAAAGCTTCTCTTTTATGACATTTACTCATAGGATTAGAAATTGAAGACAACAAAAGAATTACTGAAGTACCTACCAGATAAGCTGGTCATTGTAGAGAAATGCAGTGTACTTGACTATGTTCAGGCTTTCTTCCATTCTATTAATAAATGACTGAATTTTCAAGTAAGTCATTTTATCCAGTGGAAAGAAGCTGATTCCACAAAACACATCCAGCAGATCACAAGACTGTAAGTGCAGTGTCTGCAAATACTGAGAAGACAACAACAGTTGGCTTTTAGAATTCAGAAAACAGCCAACACGTAGATTTAAATGACAAATTTGAGTCTAATCCCCAACAATCTGGAGTAAAAATCAAAGAAAAAATTCCTTCCAGCGCTGCTTGTCTGACACACTCCTTCATGTGGGGACAGACTGTTTACAAAGGTTCGCAGTGACAGGACAAGGGTTTCAGACTGAAGGAGGCTCAGTTTAGGTGAGATATGACAAAGGAGTTTTTTACAGTGAGGGTGCTCACACACTGGCACTGCCCCATCCCTGGAAACATTCCTGGCCAGGTTGGACAAAGCTCTGAGTAATCTGATCTAGTTGAAGATGTCTCTGTTCATAGCAGGGGGTTGGCCTAGGTGATCTTTAAGGTACCTTCTAACTCAAACCATTCTGTGATTCCATGTGTGAGTGCATGAATGTAATTCCAGGTGTCACTTTGCTTTTATTTAATCATTATGAAAACAGCTTTTAAGGAAAGTTCAAGATCTTTTGAGAGCATAAGCAAGCAAAGCCTATCTTACTGATATTTAATTTCAGATTCAGCTGTAGAAACAGGAACAGATGCTTTCAATGTGTAATGGAATAAATAATTTCCATTATTCACTTTCTTGATAGACTGTAACCCTTAGCAAGAGATGGCAAGTGGTCTGTGGAAGATGCTTTATCCAATGGCTCCCTCTACAGTCACTTCACATTACCCAATGCCCACAAGTAATACAGACCAACAGATCTCTGTCCCAGCTTGTAGGTCTCTCTGTTTTAGCACTAAAAATTTATGACTTTCTTTTTTGCAAAGGTCTGCTTTTAATTTAGTCTGGACAGTAGCACACACCAGCTCATCATGGTAATTCTTGTGCCAGTTGTGTTTATTCTGGAGTCTACCACAAGTCTTACAAAAAAACAAGCAAAACCCTCCCCAAATCCACAAGCAAAGCCTGTACTTTTGTTTACACAACATTGTGCCATTCTAAAAATCTGTTAAAAGAACAAAATTTTAAACACCATTATGCAGTGTCTACACTCCATCATTATCTGAGATCTCAATACCACAAAAGCACAAACTGCTGACAGCAGTCCTGTTTCCTTGCTTGCAAACAAGAAAAATGGGGGCAGGCAGGCAATTTTCAAGTGTGATGAAACTTTTCATGTAGGAACTCAAAATTCTGCCAGATGAGACTACTCAGTTACTTTATGTGAAAAATAGATTTTGCTTTTCATCCTTTCACTAAAACATCAGCTATGAAATGACATTCTGAAGACAATTTACAATGCATGCAATATTTCCTGAAGCCTTCTCAGGACTGGCTACTAATTCCACATGGGCAGTGGAATAGGGGGGAGAAGTTAAAAAATGCATCTATTCACTACTTCACAGTACTAGAGGACTAAGCCTGTGCATGCAGGTTGTGGAATCTCCACCCCTGGATGTTTTCAAGTCTCAACCACCCAAAGTATTGGGCAGGAGAGTTTAAATTCAGTGTTACCCTGCTTTAAGTAGGAGGCTGAACTGGATGACCTCCCCAAATTCCTTCTAACCTCAATGAACCTTCAAGTGTCGCTCAAACAGGTCTGTGCAAACTGTTATCACAGTAACCAATTCAAACATGAAAGCAGAACTTTGAAAGAAGGAACACAATTCCATTGAAAAAAGATCCAACAGTTAAGTTGTTCCATCAAGCCATAACCACACTTGTGGTTCAACTCCATTTAAAGAACTTACTCTGTCAGAAAAAGCAGGAAGTATTTGACAAAATGAGTAACCACATACTTTGTGTTGACTCTATGTCTTTTCCACTGCCTGTGTTTTATAGTCACATTGCTGCCCCTTTTTCTTCTCTTGTGTTTTATTTCCAGTGCAGAATCACACTGTATGTGCCTGAAAAGTAAGATCTTACCCGATGGAAGAATTTCTCTAGTCTCTCCTTCAGCATCTTCACACCCCCATCTTCCATGGCTTTCAGGAACGTGCCATTGAAAAGCTAACAGTTTAAAGGAAAAAAATCAATTGGGTAATTATTTACATTAATTTCTTGTAGCTTGGCTATGAATATAGATTACAACACAGCTCCTATTCCTCAATGTACTCCACATCAATCCAAATGTATCCCTTCTTTATTGAAAAAACATTTAGATTTGCAGAGTCTGGGTTTATATACTTGCAGAGGCAAGTATTTATGTGTCATTGACGTATCTCATGCTCTTGTTTTGTAAAAGGCCTTGGGCCTCCAGTGTTAACCCTACCTTGTACATGCTGTAGCACTGCTGGAGAACTGAACTATAAACCTTGTCCTGCAGGAAAGAGAGCAGCACATCAGTAGGAGCAGAGGCAGAATTACAAGTATTTTGGCTGAGCTACACATAACATGTTTTCAAAGAGGCAGCAAAGACACAAGTCGGAGAAATCAATCTCTGGAAAGTTAAATGGCATTTTCAGTCAGCATCTAGAAATGTCTCTATACTTATAAAGTATGATTTCAATAAAGGGAGTCCCTTCCCCCCTCACATTTAGTACCAAAAGCACCTTAAGAACTCGTGCCAAGGATTCCAGTTACAAACAACGCCCATCCCTGAGGCCAGTGAAAATGAACCTCTGACAGCTCTCTCTTCATCCAAATCAAAGGCTGAAGAACGTAGGACACTACAGCAGGTTTTATGGGGCTGAGACCTTAACCCAGATCAAAAAAGGGCTATTTTATCTGGCAAAATAGAGCCCCATGACTCCAATCCTTTTCTTAGGACACAGAGAGGAACAAAAGTAATGCACACTGTAATGAACAGAGGCTGGATAACCAACCAGCTTTTTAATTATTATTCCACCCTGTCAAATGCTCTTCCTGTATACAATTGAACAGACCTAACGATACTGCAGCTTGGACAAGAAATCCCATCATAGTTAAGAGTTTTTTGCTTTTCCAGATTATTAGTAAATATTACTAGCAGTCTTAAAAAAGTAGTAACATGTATACTGGCACCTAATAAAAATACATAGGTTTAAGAACTTAATTAAACAAAGTGATCCTCCTAAGAAATAATCAACTACTCCAAGCTAAAAGTCTCACAGCCGTATATTTCACCAGTGTTTATTGAATGATCTTGAACTGTTCTCTGGATAATTCTCTATCTTGTGTTCTTTCTTTAAACTTTTCTGAAAAGTACTTTGCCCTTTTTCTATTTATAGGGATAGGTATAGATATATATAAATCAATTTGACAACAGTTCAAGAAGAATTAAACTAAGATATTTCTGGAAGTACTCTTAAAAATACAACATAACCATTTAAAAAAAAAAAAAAAGGAAAGTTCATTATTACCAGCAATTCTTCTTCCTGATATTCATAGACTGGCTTTCCATCTTTGTGTTTTTCTATTATGGGATTCCGTACAACCTAGGAAGTGGAACAGGCTGGTATTAGACAATGCAGAATGCATTGAGAACGTTGCAGGATGGTGTTTTAGGAATATGCATATCACGTGCATAAGTACCATGACCATCCAGAAGTTTTCTTCAGGTTCATGGAAAAACTGTCTATTCTTCTGTGTATGTAGGGATTTTGCAGGTTTTGTTGGGCTAAATGTCCTGGAAAGAAAACATATATGTAGATATAGATATTTATACATACAACAAGAAGACATATAACTGAGATATTTAAAATACAGTGCTTGTGTCAAAACAACTACCCATGCAGACTTCCTACCTCGTGAACTGCACTATAGCTTCACATAGCCCCACATTTCTGATTTTTTCATTCTTTTCTACTTCATTTGGGTGATAGAAGAGAATCTTCTTTTCTTCCTAAAATTTGAAAACAGAATCCAAGCAAATTCATTTTAACAAAATCAACAAATATTGAGTTCATGGTTTGCTTATTTTTTAATGCCTTAATAACCTAGTCAGAAATTTATTTTGTACCAAAATGGGCTTCCGTAATAATGGATAAAAGGCATATTAAGCACACTTAAGCCGTCAGTCATCCCCATGATATGTCAAAGTATTTTGTAAATTGAAAGCTTTTGAAATCACAGTCACTTCTCAGCCTGTTCAAAGCAAGGCGAGCTTCAGACCCAGCTCAAAGCATGGCAAGCTTCTAAAGCAGCTCAGATTGCTCCAGGCCTTGTCCAGTCATGTGTTCAATACCTCCAGAGATAGGAATCCCACAACTTTCCAGCCCTGCTCTGATGTTAGATCACTTCACTGTGAAGAATTTTTTTTCCTGTCTCATCAGAATTTCTCTTCATCCATTCTTATTCTTTCACTTCAAGAACCCAACTCAATCATCCACCACCATCCTTCAGGCAGGTCAGCCTGCCTTCTGCTCCCTTTCCACATTGTCTCTCCTCCAGGCTGCACAAATGCAGTTATCAATGGCTCCTCTGATACGCCACAGATGGCATCCCTCTGACTGACTCAGGGGTTCTCCACTAGGCTATTTCAGTTTGCCCGTATTTTTCCTACTCTGCGAATCCCTGGAGGAATACAGCACCTGCCAGCAACCTCACATGTGCTGGACAGAGGGGAAGCCTTGGCTTGGCTGGACCTGCTGAGCCACCCTCCCTCCCACAGCCACAAGCGCTCGCTGCTGATTCACGTAGGACCTGTTGTTCACAGACTCCCTGGTCCTGTTTTGCAGAGCTGCTCCCAACCATTCCCCCCTGACCCGCCACGGTGAGCTGGATTATTCCACCCCACAGACGGGCCTTTGCTGAGCTCCACGAAGTTTCTGCCGGCCCAGTCCCCAGCTCGCTGAGGGTCCCTGCGAACAGCACCCACCTCATCCTCCAGGAAACAACAGCTTCCCCCGGTCTGGAGTCACCCAGAGTGCTGAGGGCACGCTCAGCCTCCTCAACCTGTCACTGCCAAGTATGTAAGTACACTGCTCTGTTCAAAAACTGTTAAAGCTGAACGTAAACCACACAGCACGCTGTTACCTAAAGCTAGTGACTAGAGCTTCTTGGCTCTCCTAAGGGACACAATGGCGAATAAACACTAGCAGTAACTTGACTGTAACCAAGTTAAACAGTAACCTTTCTACCATATTGTGTCTACGTCGAGAAAGTTATTTTTATACAAAATCAGTGCATCAGTAGAACAGTTGCTGACTGTCCAGTCCCCCATCTACAACATACGCCGTGCTGCTGACAACACCTGCGGTTACTGTTTCTTTTCGGGCTGAAGCAGTGACAGACCCCAATGGGGGCGGCAGTCGTCCCCGGCCCCGCGGGTACCCAAATGCCAGGCGGGGATGCGGCGGCCGCGGGCCGGGAAAGCCTCATCTGCGACCGCCTTTGTCCGGGGCCGCTCCGCAGGGACAGCGCCGAGCCCGCACACGCTGCGGCCCGGCCTCGGGCACGGAGGCACCGCCGCGCCTTCCCCGCATCCCCGGGCGCCACATCCCCCCGCTACCTCGCCCTCCTTGGGCCCCAGCTTGGGGTTGTAGATGAAGAAACTGAGGAGTGTCGGAGCGAGCTGCTTCTCCTGGCCGGCCGCCCCCGCCGCCGCCATCCTGAGCCTGGGGCCGGCAGCCGCCAGACACCATCGGGGATCGGCCAGAGGCCGCCGCGGCACCGGCACCGGCCCCGCCGCGCTTCCAGCGGCCCCGGCCCGGCCGCGGTTCCGCCTCCGCGCCCCGGAAGCGCAGCAGCGGCCGGGAAGCGCTCCCGGCCCGGGCGCCCCGCAGCGCCCCCAACGGCGGGCGCGGGAACGGCGGGAAGGGGAGACTGTGCCCGGCGTTCCCTCAGGCAGGGGCCGTGCCCGGCGTTCCCTCAGCCGGAGCCTGTGTCCGCCGTTCCCTCAGCCGGAGCCTGTGCCCGGCGTTCCCTCAGCCGGAGCCTGTGCCCGGCGTCCCTCAGGCAGGGGCCGTGCCCGCCGTTCCCTCAGCCGGAGCCTGTGTCCGCCGTTCCCACAGGCAGGGGCCGTGCCCGGCGTTCCCTCAGGCGGAGCCTGTGCCCGCCGTTCCCTCAGGCGGAGCCTGTGCCCGCCGTTCCCTCAGCCGGAGCCTGTGCCCGGCGTTCCCTCAGCCGGAGCCTGTGTCCGCCGTTCCCTCAGCCGGAGCCTGTGCCCGCCGTTCCCTCAGCCGGAGCCTGTGCCCGGCGTTCCCTCAGCCGGAGCCTGTGCCCGGCGTCCCTCAGGCAGGGGCCGTGCCCGCCGTTCCCTCAGCCGGAGCCTGTGTCCGCCGTTCCCACAGGCAGGGGCCGTGCCCGGCGTTCCCTCAGGCGGAGCCTGTGCCCGCCGTTCCCTCAGCCGGAGCCTGTGCCCGGCGTTCCCTCAGTCGGAGCCTGTGCCCGCCGTTCCCTCAGGCAGGGGCCGTGCCCGGCGTTCCCTCAGCCGGAGCCTGTGCCCGGCGTTCCCTCAGCCGGAGCCTGTGCCCGGCGTTCCCTCAGCCGGAGCCTGTGTCCGCCGTTCCCTCAGCCGGAGCCTGTGCCCGCCGTTCCCTCAGGCAGGGGCCGTGCCCGCCGTTCCCTCAGCCGGAGCCTGTGCCCGCCGTTCCCTCAGGCAGGGGCCGTGCCCGGCGTTCCCTCAGCCGGAGCCTGTGCCCGGCGTTCCCTCAGCCGGAGCCTGTGCCCGGCGTTCCCTCAGCCGGAGCCTGTGTCCGCCGTTCCCTCAGCCGGAGCCTGTGCCCGCCGTTCCCTCAGGCAGGGGCCGTGCCCGGTCAGGACGGCGATTCCTGCCGGGGTCCCGCACGGCCCCGCCCGGCAGGCGCTCGCAAGCGGGGAGCTCCGGCCGGTGGGCCCGGGGGTTCCGCGATGCCCCGGCCATCGCACCTCTGTTCGAAGCGCAAAACCACGAGCGGTTCACTCCCCTCTGGCTCGTTCGAAGCAGCTGCAAGGAGTAGAAACGCTTTATTTTTACAGGTAGAACCCGAGATTTGAAAGATGAAATCGAGTTTGAGTAAATTGAAGGAACTGGCATGCAGCATCACCTAGTGTAGGTAATCCTTTTGCCATAAATAGATATATTATGTCTATTCCAATTATTTTTCCGTTTTCTGTCTGGCACATTTAAGATAGTGGCATTTAACTAATGAAATAAGCTTTTCCATTACTTTTCAAATTGCCTTTACAATAAAATTCAGTGTGAGCTAAACTAGAAGTAAAAATGGCTACATGGTGAGATATATAATTTTCCTCTCCATAGGAGTGTGAGGTTTAGCAATCTGAATAAACTAAGCTTACATAATTGCTTAAATAAACAGCTGGGTAACATATAAAAGACATAATTTATTTTCTTATCCCACCAAGCCATTTAGAAGAATGTACTGGTAAACTCTCTTAAAGCTGTGCCAAATTGAATCTGAAAAAACACAGTATTTCTTGAGTTTTTCAGATTTTTTCCCTTTTGTTATCATTTCAGTTCCTATCATCACTCTTAGTTTATATTTACTTTCATCACCAGTAGCATAATTTATGTAGTCCTCCTCAGCTCAGCAGCTGGTGTATTCCTTGAGAATCCGACCCAGTGCAGTAGGAGTGCTGTGTGGAATAGAGATGCTCTAACACTGCAGCAATTTAATATTTAAAGTGTACACTCAAAAAGTGAGATGTGTAAGCCAGAGAGGAATGACCGCTTTCTCCTCCTGGGCTGCTGGACTCAGCTCCATCCCTTTCCTACTTCTTTGTGCCACGGCTGCAAATCTCACTGGGGTTGGCTCCATGCCATCCCTCCTGCCCTGTGCCATGGCTCAGCTTGGAGTTTGGATATGTGAGTTCATGTGGGTGTGTGCAGGCTCCTTTCCTTTCATGTGGATGGGTGCAGAGATCACCACCACCTCGGGTGTCACCTTTCCTGCCTGCACGGGTGGCGTTTAACCCAAGCCCCTCAGGAGTGAGCAGCTCCTCCTGTGTGGCCTGGACAGGCAGGAGTGGCACAGCAGGCTGAGCCACACCACAGACAGAGCCTTTCCACACAGTCCAGCCAGGTCTCAGACAGCTGTAGGAAATGTTTCCAAATCTGCAGAGAGAATCTGCATTATCATTTTGAGGTGTTTTCAGAGAGGTCACAGCAGAAGGTGACTCCTTCCCCTTGCCAGCAAGGTGGGTTGGGGGAAGGCCCTGCTGTGCTGAGCTCCCCAACGTTTCCCTGAGCAGGGTCTGAGGAAGGATCAGGCCAAATGTGTCAGGATGAGATATTCGCATACAGTAATTCTTGTTTCCTACCCTACAGCTCTGAGTTAAAATTCAGCAGTGTGTGCAGAACGGCCCTTTCATCGGTCTGTCTGTTTGAAGGGTGCAGCACACTTGAGACAATTTCTGGGAACATCCAGTCAGGACTGAATATATCAAACAAAAGGAGGCAAATTCCCCTTCTTGCTTGTGCTCCACTGCAGGCAGGGGTGAGGTGGTGATCAGGCCGGAGGGGAAGTTAATTAGCTTATAATACTCACTTAAAGCAAAACAAGGAAATTCTTAAAATTGATAGTATTGATAGTCAAATAATTTCTTACCAAAGAAATTAAAAACCAGCAGTGACTGTAGATTTTTGCTTGTGTTGGTTGAAATGTTTAGATGTGTGTTTGTTCAGGACCTTGCTAGATGGAGATCCTGGGCTGTGACTGGGGTGCCTGTTCCCTGCTGCAGTACAAACACTGGTGCAAGGGATTTATTGTGGAGGTACATAGAGTTCCACCCTGGGTACTCAATGTAAAGAAGGATTGCTGAGGAAGGGAATTCATGTGTGTGTAGTGATTGCTAACATATAGTTCTTCTCAGTCCAAACTTATCTGTAACTCGACGTTGCTTTTGGTGAAGTATTTGTGAGAATCTACAGTGAGCAAGTGATAACAGAGTTGATTAAATTATTACATTTCTAATGTATGCATTAACAGGGCATGAAGAAACTTCGATTGTGGTTCCAATTTCATCCCATCTTCTTAATTGTATGTGCAGTAACACCACACCTTGACATTTGCAAAGTGGCATCAGATCACCCCGAGTTTGAAATGTGATTCCCAGCCCATGATTATGTAAAATTAAACTGCTGCATAAGTACACTGGGAATTTGCAGGACAACCCCTGCATCAAGGCACAACCAACTAAAAACCTTATGAGTGCTTTCCAATTTGTCTTTTAAAATACATAGTAGTAAGAAATAGTATGGTGTAGACATATGTTCTAGTTTGTTGAGCCTCTTTTTGGATACTATTTTGAGTACTTCCATCAGCTGTGTAGTAGCAGACTTCACAAAAAGGTGTACTATAAATCACTCTGGGTGTTAGAGCTGACAGCTTTAAATAAATACAGCTGACAGCTCAAATAGCTGTTCCATTGACAGTATGCGGTCTAAATGTGTTAACAAATGCTAGACTCAGCAGTTTAGGATTAGTTTAGCAAATAAATTACAAAATAATGCTGTGATCCAGCAAAAAGCACAATGCCTGCGTATCCCTGGTCTGCACGCTTTGTTAACACTGCAACAGGCCTGTGGAGCTGTGTGGGAAAACACAACAGAGCAGCTGGAGCTGGGCTCCTGCTGAGACAGCCCTCACATCCCCCAGACTTCTTCTTAGTGTGATGTCAGGGAATGTGAGCAGCCCTGGGGGTGTCGTGGTGAGTAATGGTTTAATAATGGATGCACTTGCTTTGCAGGACCAGAGATTTTATAAGGGAATGTTGTGGTTGGGTGTGATTGAGAATACAAAGTTACTGAGTAGCAACTGAAAAACTGCTTTCATGCAGAACTTGAGATATTGAAATGTTTTTGTTTGTTTAATGTTACTAGTTGCATCTGAAGAAAAGCTGGGAAGAGAAGATGAGGAAGGGGCTAGGCAGTTAAAAGAATTTCAGCTCTGAAGATGGATTATATTGCTATGTTAATTATTTGTAGTCTGAGCACTGCAAAAAAGGAGAATTCCATTAAGAATGATGTCACAATTTGACACATTTTAGGCATGGCATTTTCTGATTAGATGTTGAATAAAGCTACTGGAGTTTTTTTATATCTTCATTTTAACTCTTCACAGACAGGGCAGACTGGCACAAGATGTTAGGGGGTACGTAATGTGAACATGGAATAGAACTCTTGAGACCTATATTTTGAGGGAACCATAAGTATACTGGTGTTTTCTAAAAATGTGTTTTTATAGTAGTTGTGTTTAGTGAATAACTGTATGCAATGTAAAACTGGCAATTCTGATAACCAGTTGCAACTTCTATTGCAATCGGTAAGCATGGATTGCCGGTGATGGCTGATTTCTGACTGCTGCCTTTCATGTCAAATTGTGGTGAATGCAGTAGATTAATTATTATTTCCATCCTATTCATTAAATATATACTTAGAGTGAGCACCCATATCCATATGTTAAATGGGAGTTAAGCATGGTCAGTATATTTAGTTTTTCCTTCCTTGTCAGTCAACAAAACCCTGCCCAGGAGCTTTCTCAATTACAGGGGCCTGCGTGGAGCAGTGGGACTTCTACATACCGTGTCTCTAGGAGCTTTACCAGTGATGTTTTATTTCAGACTAGGGAGCAGACAGGTAGCTTTGTCAATGAATAAATTCAGTTTGCGTTATCACTATCACTTTTTACAAAAGCATTCAAAAGTATGATTTACTGTTTCAAGGATCCTGCAAAGTGATAAGAAGTTTTAATTTTAAATGTTTCTTTCTACAAGTCAACAAGTTTTCCCTTACTTGAGTCTGCTGGGGTAAGTGCTATACTACTGGGACTTTTAAGGTATTTTTTTCCTGATGGAAAGCATGGAAAGATCCTTTAACTGAAATACTTTGGATGTTTGAGAGATCTCAGAATATCTTGAGTAGGGCAAGTGTATTTTTCTGTTTGGTGACCTGCTCCAATCCTGTTGCATCTCAGTGGAGAATAAAGAATATGTACTTTGCCTCTGGGTTTCTTTGTCAAAGTCTACAATGCAAAGGTGGAGACATTTAAAAGAACTAGAGTTCAGAGTGCAACAGCACCTGGAAAATTCTTTATTTTACAGGCATTTGCCTGCCTGATGTAACATGATTAGTCAAGGTCAGAACACTTAATTGTAAGTGAAATGGAGAGCAGTTTGTTTGTTACTTACATGTGAACTACTCCAAGACCCTTCTGTCATCAGACTGATTTCCTTGCCAAGAACACACTTTATTTCTTGTGACTGTCCTGTGACATCCATCTTATGTTCTGAAAATGGCCATGGGTCAGTTCCACATGAGTCAGACTCTCAGCTTGTGTAAATCTCAATAGCTCTGTTTAAGTCACCAATACTCTAGAAATTTATATTCATAGTGTTAAGAAGTAGTATCAAAATCCAGTGTTCATTTTTTATCAGTTTATATTATTTTTGTCTAATAAAAGGAAAATAGTTATGACCATATGAAATATACTGAGTCTACCAGCTTACAAGCAACTTGTATGTCAAATTATTTTGCTTGAAAACATCTTGAAATGATACAAAATTTCTGTTTTCAATTGTCAGCTGTTAAGAACTATGGATCAATATGTACATTTTTTTTTTAAATATGATGAATGTTTCTTGTCTGGCTTGCCATTGCTCGGCTCCCAAAAGAGTAGGTTACTGCAGAGAGCACAGAGGAAGAATCAGGGAGGAATCATTATGGAATTTGTTTTGGGTTAAGGTGCCTAGGCTGTCTTGAAGGATAGCACTGCATAAACTTCTTCACAATGAGTACAGGAGAATTTTAATTTATCAAACTGCTTTTGCTTTGATGATGAGGATGTTTTAATCAAGGGAAAATTTTCAAGTACTGTTTTGTTAGGTTTGTAGCACACAGGCTGGGAGAGAGCAGAGGCCCAGCTTATGGAAGCATTAACTGGATGGACTCTGTGACTCTGGTGCTCTGAAAGATACACGCTCCTTTTCACTCAGACTCATTAGTCTCTTGCTCAGGAACAGCTGGTTATCTCATAAACAGCTCCTTTCTGGCTTTGCTGTTTTTGTGCACAGTTCCCAGTATTTATAAAGACTTTTGATAAGGAAGAAATGCAGTTAATTTTGAACTCAGTCGTTTGCAGCAAAGGAAGAAATGCACTGAAACTGCAGTGACTGAAGTGTTCACTTCACTTAAAGGCTTCTGTTGTGTTGTGGTGCTTCTGTCATGTGCATCACCTGCAACTTGCTAATGGGAAAGCAAGTGAAGGTATAAATACCCCATCAGAGCATCTGAATATCTCCTTTTCTAATGAGTGAATGAATTGTTTGCTCATAAAAAGACGTTTCTTCAGCATTCCCAGAGATGGATGCGTTTGTGAGGGACATTTTTAATACATCTGTGCAGCCCACCAGGGAGAGTTGGAGCTTTCTCAACATGCATTTGTACAAATTCTTCCTCCACACTTCCAGTCCTCCCTATTGAGAAAACAAGAAAATGCCACCAAGAAGATACCTTGTTTCCCCTCTGCTTCTTAAAACCTCACAGTTATCTGAAACCTCAAGTCCTTGTAGGCTTTCCTTTGAATTCTCTCTGCAGGAAAGCATGTGGTTTTTGCTTTCCTCATCTATTAATAGGCTAATGTAAAAGAGTGGTTTAAAACTGCAACAGCCTCGTGCAGAAGCCACTTCTTAAGCAAAAATATATGACTGCTTTTCATGTGGAAGTCAGTGAGAGATTTTACCCTCACCTATCTCACAGCTGTATCTGAGTTCCTAATCTTTGATGAAGATCTGAGTGTTCTGAGAACCTAAGCTTAATCCAGAAGGGATATTGTAAACAGGACTCCAACTCATTTCAAAAGTTATTCCATATATGAAGATCTGATAAGTTCAAGATTTTGGAGGGTTTAAGAATTCTCATATTTCAATATAGGAGTCAAAAAAATGGACACAGACTACAGTATATGATTAATTTTTATTGGACATTTTTAAGGATGGTGTCTGCTAAAGTAGAGGTTAAAACATAAATAGTCCACACAATGAAAAAATCAGTAATCAGTGTTTCATTATGTTGCTAAGGCAGTGAAAAAATAACAGACACTGTCAAGATAAATAAGGGACTCCTGATTTTCAAGGCTGGGAGTGTCTTGTGCAGATTCATCCCAATTCTATTTTGTTTGGTCCTTTTGAACTCTAAGCCTGCACCATTTCCTGGAATTCTGTGAAAGATAAAACAATATTTACATGAAAAAAAAAAATAACATGAAAGGATTAGGAGTAAAGAGTTAGTGGCTTTTCAAGTGATTTAGAATAGGAATGAACAGAAAAAAGTTTTCTGATACATGACCAGAGAAGAAAGTTGTGGATGAGAGGCATCACCTAAACATCCTCTTCTAAACAACATGTGGAAAAACAGTGTGTTTTGCTGACTTACAGGGAATAATTGAATATTCAGGGTAGCTAGTTTTGGCATTCCCTCTGCATAATACTGATCTTAGGCAAAAATAATGGAATGGCTTATATGGAATTTAAGTAAGAAGTAATTAAGTGCTCAAGTAAAAAAAATGAAAAGCGAGTCATGTGTTTTATTAACTGTAATGCTTCAGACATTGAGAAGTGTTGATTTAGAGCACAGTCTAAAGCTAAAAACACTGTGCAGTTCCATGTGGTATGATCCTAGGGTATTGAGTTATGCAATGAGATACTGTTATTTTAAAGATCTTTTAAATGTTTGGCTTCCATGATTAGAGTATCTGATCAGTCCCATCCCTGAGTGCCTGTATTAATATACAGATTGCTTCATAAATCATGTGTGTTTATTCTGGCATCGTTCCTAAGGAACTGGATTTAATTCCTTCCAAAGAAAGAAACAGAAGAGTTCTGTCCTGCGAGTGCAGTGAGCTGGGGAATCTGCACGCCAGCACATTCCCTGCGTGCTATTCCCTAAGCCCCTTTCATGCTCGTCTAGGCAGCTCACTGCTCTCATGGGGTGAGTTGCCATTAGCTGCAGGCCTTTTGTGTGTGTGCTTTGTCTCCAAAACAGGGCACAGAAATATGGAATTAGGAGATCAGGAGGCTTCTGCACTGTGCAGCCATTAAATCACACCAGTGTTTCCAGGGTGAGTGCAGTATGTGCTTCCTAAAACAGCTGCTCCTTCCTATCTGGTCCTTAACCTGCCCCTGAGGATAAAGAGCAGCCATCCCTGCACAGATCCTGTTGTGGGATCTCATACTGGGGTAGTGACTCTGGATCATTCTGTTATCCTTATCATGCAAAACCAACACAGAACTACATGCTGCATATTGACAATGGTTTCAGTGCCCAGTGGAATTTCTGTGGGGCAGAAGCTGCTGTAAACAAGCTGATGTATGAGCTGTTTGTTCTGCTGTGTACAGCTGGTTCTTTTGTCCTTGATTTCACATTTGTGGATTCCAAGTGATGCCAGTGCTGCCTTACATTAGAGAAAGTGGGAGGAGAAATAAGGAGCAGCTCCTTTCAGAACAACTTGAAATATGGGAGTGAGTGGCAACAGGAAAGTTCCTTAGGGTTTTTTACTTGCTCATGCAAAAAGAGTTGCAGAGATGAACCTGTAAGATCAGGGACCATTTCCACCCTTAAACAGGTTGTTACTCGAGGGTTTCAGTAAAATCACTGGGGGTGCATTCATGTACCATCAACACAAAAGATAATCCCACATCAATACAAACATCCTGAGGTGCCTCATTCTGTACTTAAAGTAGTCAATACCTTCAGCCCCGATTTTACCATCCCCATCATGATCTGCAGCTGCCAAGAAGGTCTTGGTTTCTGAGGTGGTTAACACTCTGGCTCCATGCTCAAACCTCTGAAGGAAATACCTTGGGAGGAAACAACTTAGATTTAGATTTTCACACCATAGTATTTTTTATGGTTGTATAATCAAACAGATAACTATCTCTAAATAATGTACCACAATTGCCAAGTCCATAAAGCACTGCTTTATTTGACAAGCTAAAGCTTATTTGTAAGTATTTCTGCTTTATAAGTGCAACCGTGATTGAATTAATTCTGTCCACTATGGAAATCCAGCCCCAGGTGCTCTTTTTTTTCTGTACTGAGCATAAAAGGCAGGTATTACTAATTTGCTTTTCTCTATACATATGATCTATTTAAACATATCTTTCACAATCTGCTAAAGGTTTTATCAAAATTTAGCATAAATTGTGTTCACATTTACTGAAAGTTCTGGAATGGAAAAAGTGCTTATTTTTTTTATATCCTCCAAGTAGTTAACAAAATCCTTACTTGAGCTCATCTTCCTCAATAAAGCCACTTTGATCATTGTCGAGAATCTGGAAGATCTCCTTGAGCTGGCTGCTACTCTTTTTAGACATCCCACTGATCTGAAAGAATTTTTTGGGACTAAAGGAATCTGGAGCTGAAAATAAATTAATAGAGAAATTAACCCCAGACCACTGCATTCAGTATTCCTAAGCGGTCTGAGGATGATACTTTGTTACATTTTAATTGTTCTAAACATGATCAGTAGGTGAAGCCTGTCAAAGAATGAATGAATTTGCAATACAGCCCCATGCCCTCCTAAACATCCAACAAAATTGTGTGGGGATAAGCTCCAAATTGACAATATAAACCAGTTATGAACAAACATACTGTGACGGCTGAGTAAAGAGATTACAAAAATCTGCTTAAAGCATGCACTTGTTCAGTATTCCTCTGAGTTAGACTTGCCATGGGTTACCCAAGATAGAAGATCTTGAGAGTTTTAGTTATTTTCTCACCTTGGCAGTCCCGCAGAGCAGCAGCAATGTCAGAAGGGCTTAGAATGTCTGTAAGGCTCATTTTAAACCTGTGCAAAATAGAATATTGCAAACAGAGTTTTGAAATGCAAGTGCATCTTACAAAAAATTGGGTTTTTTCTGGGTTTTGAAGATTACTATAGGGTCAACAGAAGTAGATGAATCTCATTGATCAAAGCGACATCTCCGCTATTCCTCAACAAATTACAAGATTTAGTATATTGTTTCCTTAAAAATAGCAGTAATGCTAGTTAATGAGATAGATTGCATTAATCATATTGTGAATTGATGATCAATATTTGATCATTTACCTGCAACCTCTATAAATACAGCACATTTTTAAACTCTATGTAACTGTTAATCTAATAAATAAATCTAATAAATCTTACTGGAATTCACAGAATCTGGCAATACAAGTAACAATGCATGCAGTTGGAAGAGGAAGAGTAAGAAAGTTTACTTCTATTATCTCCCCCAACAGCTCTGAAGAATAAAAAGAAAACTGATACTTATCCATGAAAAGTCCATCCATATGTAATTCCAGCAATTAAAATAAAAAACTTAGAACAATGGTTGTTGTACTTACTACTGGTGCAGCTCTGCGCAGTAATTTTATTTAATTAATTTCAAATCAGCTGCTCACCTTTAGAGTTTTCTCAGCTAGGTAAACGAAAAATAGCTGAGGAGATACCAGGCAAAATAGTAATGTTGGCTCTGGCTTGCCACTCTGTCTTATAAAGGATTCAAAAGGTGACAATAACCACTACTTAGGTTACACTTCCATGGATCAAATGTTTGAATTGAGACCTGGCTCAAATTGCTTCCTTAACTAATTAAACTTTTCTTTCTATTTTTATCTTAAGATAATATGGACAAAAAGAACAGTTTTTTTTAAATAAATCCACTGGTGCTTAATTAAGTACAACTCTGCCATCAGAACAGCCTTTCAGCCTCCAAGTATGTTAACAGGTAACCTCTGCACCTGAAAGTCACTCTTTGGAAGATGACTCCAGCAGGCAAACCCTTGTGAAAAGAAAGGAACTTGTTTTCCCTGGGTCTGTTGATCCTTTGGAACGTATGAATGATGTTGGAGATGACAGATCAGAGGTGACAATGTGTCGTTCTGACAAAGATAGCTTGTCACTAGGCTAGAGGAAAGCATTTTCTAATTTGGATGATCATTCTGCAGTAAGCTTCATTTTGTATTTCCTGACCATTTTCTGAATTACAGAAACCAGTGTCTTCAGTGACAGAAAATTATGAGCTAGGTAAAGCTGAATAAACTGATCTTGTCATCAGTATTCCTTGGAAGATTATGTATAATCAGTTGGCCTACTTAATAATCCATTTTGAATAGTTTGAATTACATTAAATCAATAGTAGGCTTACTAGTTATAGCAGGTTCTATGGGTTATATGAATCAGACTTTGTTAGTGTGGAAATAGTTTTATATACATTTTGTGACACACTCTCACAATCTATTTCACTAATTACTAAGTTTTAATTATAGCTATAAATAAATGAGAGTTTATTATATATTTCAGGAGTATTAGGGAACAAAAAACCTTAAGAAAATTCAAAACAGCAGATGGAAGCTTTTCCTTCTCAGACAAAAATCTGTTTCCATCTTTAAGGGAGTTTATATGGGCAAAACTCTAGGATGGAGACCAATAAAACTCACATGTATTTTGGTTAGTATTTACTGTGTAGTAGTCAGTTGTGATATCTAAACTGATGTTCCCTTAATCCATGGACATTGTTTTATTTTTAAACAAATGGAAATAACATGGTATGCCAAAGAAGTAATATTTTTATAGTAGAAATGGTTACAAATTATGCTGTGGAACAGAGTAATAAATATATCTAAGCCTTGATGTAAGTTAATGGACTATAGTGGTTTTACTCCTGCTTGGTTTAATGACAGAGAGAAAAGTGTCAATCATTGAAAATGTTCCATAGCACTGTTTGAATTCGGATAGAGAAATGCAAGGTATAAGTAACAAAAAAAGCAGACATAATTTAATGATACTTTTAACTTTCTTGCTACCTATTTTGTATGTGAAGGAACATGGCATAAATCACAAATATTTAGACTTACCTTTGGTCCCAAATACCAGCTGTTCAGGAACAAACAAATGCTCCTTCTATTGCTTCCAGTAGGAAAACTGGTTATAGTGACCTGGAAGGACACTTTACCAGTAAACCTAAGAACCTGGGCTGTTGTAAATTATTATTGTGTGATTAAAGCAAATTAAACAGAGCTGATTTGTACAAGCTGAAAGTCTGATCACAGATCTTTTGGTGTCCTTTCCATTTATCTTCTTCATTCAGTGCTATATATTCATGTTGCTTTCTGCCTGAGATTTCCATAGTATTATGATCTGTCAGGCAGCAGCCGTGGGGATGAAGTTCGTTCTGTGCTTTCTCCAGAATCATCCTGAAATAACTTTCATTCTCTTAGGAACCTTTTTACACTCTGTTGTATTTTCTCCTTTATGATCATCCCAAGTTGATACGAGTTTGAACGAGATGTTTCTAGAGAAAAGGGGTTTTTATTCAGACCTCTGTGACAGTGCCACAGATGTTCCTTTATAGGAGACTTCTTTTGTTTCTGCTGGCTCCTACATGGTTCTCATGGAACTGCTCTCTTTCTTTAAGTGTTTGACTCGCCATACAACACTAATTATTGACAGCTAATGAGAACAAGGGAATTGAAATGGAGGAAAATGACAAGGTGAGCATATAACGCTCAAGTTCAAAATATGTCTGCAACTAATTTAGACATTGTATTAAAATATAAACACCAAATGTTCAAAGAATGACGTCTGGCTACCGCATACACTCTGCCATGCACAGTGTTGAGGTAGTTTTCTGTGTATTCAACAGTTGTAAAATAACCAGAATTAGCATCATATTAGAATATGATCTCAAATAAAAGTGAGATAATTGCTACGATAGCTTTTGAAGAGATCTTTTAGTGTTTGAAATTCAACGCTGACCGCAAAAGTGATGCTAATCCTGGCTGAAAGATGGTTTACAAAAGCCTAAAAGAGCTGAATTTCAGAATCAAGTTGATGTCACTGTACATTGATACAGGTGGGAATCTAGGGTTACTGGGTTTTATTTATTTATTAATGACACTTCATCTGAAGTACAGGTTTCCCTCCACTACAATTAGAATCCAATAATCAGGGGTTAGTATATTAAGGGATATATTAACAAGATAGTCTATTTTACATCTGGATTATCTGCCTGTTTTTCTTCTTTCTTAGTTATGTGTTAAATTAGGTGGTTTTAATTAATTTATGCATTTCAAAAACTGTAATCTATGGAAGTGGTTTTTTAAAAGATGCTATGCAAACAATGTAACACTATAAAGAAAATCCCTAATAACTCAACCAGAACAACATCTGCGAAGTAATGGGCAGTTAACAACAGTGCAAAATCTGACACAGAATCTTAGTATTGCACAATTTCCATTATTGTTTAGCACTCACTCCTATGAAATTCAAGAAAAAATATTAACTTTTGTTTAGTTGGTTTGGGGATTTTTTTGCTCTGTGAAAGACACCTGAAAGTTCTATTGGGTTGATCATCTGAATATTTATGTACTTGTACACCTAGTGTCGTTTTCACCTGAGCTGTCTTTATTAAATAATATTAACTTTTTTTTCAGACTTCCAGAATTAAATTTGAAGGTGTGGTTCTGAAAAACGCAGAATATTCACAGTGATAAGTTCTTGCTAGGAATCTAAGCATATGAAACAATTGTCTTCAAATAAAATGCTATTTACTTCTCTAAGTATCAGAGGAAAGTTGTGTTTTGGTAAAACATTGACAGATTATGGACTAGTCTTTTATCCTTTGTGTTCTGTTTGGCATAAAGTACAGAGTTAATTAGCAGTGGCAATCAACCAAAGCCATGACTTCAAGCAGATGCAAAAGAAACATCAGCAGTTGTCTCAGGTGAGATCAGAGGAGAGGTGTTAACCTGAGACCAACTACAACAGTGTAAAGAGATGCTGCAGCAGCTGTTCTCAAACCCACACAACTCCATCTTTCAGCCCTGGTTGTGTCAGGGCCAATTGTATCATGATCCTGGATAACAGATTCTGCCTTTGTAATGAGTTTGGAAGTAACTAAAATAGATACTCAGTAACCTCTGTGGCTGATAGCAGTGTTGATGTCTCAGTGGTGACAGCAGAGAATCGTAGTGTGTTTACAGCTATAATCATGGGAAAGGACCTTTACAATAAAATGAATTTTATCTTGCCACCTCAAGTTGTCTCTTAGGACAAATGCTTTAATCATATAGAAATAAAGATATAATTACAGGATTTAATTTGAACTGTTGCTTGGGCCATAATATTTTGCCATATTTAACATAAAAGCCTGAGCACATGCTGTAGTGTTTGACTTTTTTGCTATGATGAAGGAGGAAAGCCAGGGCCCAGTGACAAAGCTTTCTTTCCCTGCAGCAGGCAGAGGATATTACCCAGAGCACTGAGCAGACATCTGGACTAGAGAAGCCAAGATACAAGACCCACTGCAGCACTGTGGGTCTGGAGCTAAAGGAAAACAGGTACTTCTCTAATATTAGGGGAAATACCATGTGAACTTTCCTCAGTTCAAATTATGTTCTTACCATTTGTGGAAAGTAATTTGATTTCTGTTTGAAAATGACAGCAGAATAGACTAACATAGCTGAGTAATAGTGTCACTAATTCATAGAGTCTGGTCTGATAAACATATTTTTTCACTTAAAAAGCTGTCCTGGAAGATCTCTGACAGCATTTGATATGCGTTTGTCTTTAAAAGCACTTGAAAGTTCTTCTGAGACTCAGTAATGCAATTTTCTGTCTCTGACCTTAAATGTAATTGTCTAACATGTTTCTGTCTGCTGTCAGCATTATAGACAGTGTCATATGGAATGATCTTTAAAAATCTACATTGTTCAGGGTTTCTGTCTGTTTTAGGAATAACTGTGCCCTAATGTTGGAGGCTGTGAAATAATCTGGATGCTGCCTCTTGGGCTATGTAAAAGATAAGTATCACAGAATTTTTAGGTTGGAAGAGACCTTCAAGATCATCAAGTCCAACCCATCTCTAATACGTCAACTAGACCATGACACCAAGTGCCACACCCAGTCTTTTTTTAAACACTTCTAGGGTGACTCCACCACCTCCCCAGGCAAGCCATTCGAGTACTTTATCACTCTTTCAGTGAAAAACTTTTTCCTAATATCCAGCCTATATCTCCCTTGTCGCAGCTTGAGACTGTGTCCTCTTGTTCTGTCTGTTGTTGCCTGAAGAAAGAGACCAACCCCCAGCTGACTACAACCACCCTTCAGGAAGTTGTAGAGTGTGATAAGGTCACCTCTGAGTCTCCAGGCTAAACAGCCCCAGTTCCCTCAGTCATTCTTCATACGGCTTGTGCTCCAAGCCCCTCACCAGCCTCATTGCCCTCTTCTGGACACAATCAAGCATCTCAATGTCCTTCCTAAACTGAGGGGCCCAGAACTGGATACAATACTCAAGGTGTGGCCTGACCAGCACAGAGTACAGGGGAAGAATGACCTCCCTGCTCCTGCTGGCCACACCATTCCTGATACAGGCCAGGATGCCATTGGCCTCCTTGGCCACCAGGGCACACTGCTGGCTCATGTTCAGCCAGCTGTCGACCAGTACCCCCAGGTCCCTTCCCTCCTGGGCACTGTCCAGCCACGCTGTCCCCAGCCTATAATGTTGCAGGGAGTTATTGCAGCCAAAGTGCAGGACTCAGCACTTGGACTTATTAAACTTCATCTTGTTAGACTCTGCCCATCTGTCCAACTGTTCCAGATCTTTCTGCAAAGCCCTTCATCCTTCCAACAGGTCGACACACGCTCCCAGCTTAGTGTCATCTGTAAATTTACTAATGAAAGACTCCATGCCTTCATCCATGTCATCAATAAAAATATTGAACAGAACTGGCCCCAGCCAGACCCCTGAGGGACACCACTGGTGCCTGGCCGCCAGCTGGATGCAGCACCGTTCACCACCACTCTCTGGGCCTGGCCATCCAGCCAGTTCCTAACACAGCACAGAGTGCTCCTGTCCAAGCCATGAGCTGCCAGCTTATTTAGGAGTATGCTGTGGGAGACAGTGTCAGAGGCTTTGCTGAAGTCCAAATAAACAACACCCACCAGGCAGATCACCTGGTCATAAAAGGTGATCAGGTTGGTCAAACATGACCTAACCCTCCTAAACCCGTGCTGGCTGGGTCTGATACCCTGGCCATCCTGTAAGTTCTGTGTAATGGCACTTAATATAAACTGTTCCATCATTTTGCCAGGTACTGAGGTCAGGCTGACTGGTCTATAATTACCAGGATCCTCCTTTGTACCCTTTTTGTGAATGGGTGTCACATTGGCCAGCTTCCAGTTGTCTGGAACCTCACCAGTGAGACAAGACTGATGGTAGATGATGGAGAGTGGCTTAGCAAGCTCATCTGCCAGCTCTCTCATCACTCTGGGATGGTTCCCATCTGGTCCCATAGATTTATGCGTATCCAGGCATTTCAGTAGTTCTCTGACTGCCATCTCTTTGGTAATGAGGGGACCATTCTGCTCCCTGACACCATCTACCAGCCCAGGAGGGCAGTTGTCTTGAAGGCGAGTTGTCTCCTCACTAAAAACTGAGGCAAAGTAGTCATTAAGCACTTCTACCTTCTCCTCTGCAGATATTAAGTTCCCTCCCTTGTCCAGTAAAGAACAAAGGTTGGTCTTACCCTTCCTTTTAACATTAATATATTTGTAAAAACATTTCTTATTATCCTTTACAGAAGTTGCCATTCTAAGTTCAAACTGAGCCTTGGCCTCCCTAATTTTTTTCCTACATGCTTTAGCAGCTCCCTTAAATACTTCCTGAAAGACCTGACCCCCCTTCCAAAGCTGATACATCCTCTTTTTATTCCTAAGTTCCAAAACCTCCTTGCTCATGCAGGCTGGACATTTACCCCATTGACTTGCCTTTCGGCACACAGAGACAGTTTGTTCCTGTGCCCTCAAGATCTGTTTTGAGGCATGCCCAGCTTTCCTGAACTCTTTTGTTTTTAAGGGCTGCTTCTCAAGGGATGCTCTGAATAAGTCTCCTAAACAGGCCAAAGTCTGCCCTCCGGAAGTCCATTGCAAGAATTTTACTGGTGCTCCTCCTGACTTCACCAAATATTGAGAACTCTATTATTTCATGATCACTTTGCCCCAAGCGACCTCCAACCACCACATCTCCCACCAGCCCATCTCTATTCACAAACAATAGATCTAACATAGTCCCTCCCCTGGTGGGCTCACCCACCAGCTGCGACAAAAAGTTGTCCTCCATACACTCTAAAAATTTCATGGACTGCCTCTTTTCTGCTGTATTAAGTTCCCAGCAGATGTCTGGTAGGTTGAAGTCACCCACAGGAACAAGGGCTGATGATCCTGAAACATTACCTAGCTGCTTATAGAATAAGTTATCCACCTCTTCCTGGTTGGGTGGAGATAACAGACTCCCAGCAGGATGTCAGCCTTGCTGGCCTTCCCCTTAATTCTTACCCACAGGCATTCAACTCCATCTTCCTTAGTTTCAATTCCTACAGTATCAAAAGTCTGCTTAATATAAAGGGCCACCCCTCCACCTCTTCCTCCTTGCCTGTCTCTTCTGAAGAGCTTTTAGCCATTGAGTGCAGTGCTCCAGCCACGTGAGTCATTCCACCACGTTTCCGTGATGGCAACTACATCACAGCTTTGCTGTTGCACCATGGCCTCCAGCTCTTCCTGTTTGTTACCCATGCTGTGTGCATTGCTATACATGCACCTCAGCTGGGCTACTGACTTCACCCCTAACTCAGCCTTGCAACCCTTGGGCCTGCTTTCAGACAGCCCAGCTGCATCCCCTTCCCCCTTCAAACCTACTTTAAAGCCATCTAAACAAGTTCTACCAGTTCATGAGCTAAGAATCTTTTGCCCTTAACAGAGAGATTTATCCCATTTGGTTCCAGCAGAGCAGGTGCTGTAAAAATTTCTCCATGATCAAAGAATCCAAAATTTTGCCGATGACACCCACCCTTAAGCCACTTGTTGATGGTGTGAGTTCTCCTGTTTCTTTCATCATTTTCCTCTGCCACCAAAGGGACTGAGCAGAACACTACCTGTGCTCCTGCCCTATCAATTACCTGAGCCAGTGCCTTAAAGTCTCTGTTAGTTGCCTTGACACCCTCTTTTCAATCTCATCACTACCAGCCTGGAGTATCAGCAGTGGGTAATAATCAGAGGGCTGAATCAGCGCAGGAAGTCTCTCAGTGATGTTTTGTACCCAAGCCCCAGGGAGGCAGCAGACCTCCCTGTGGGATGGGTCCCCTCTGTTCCCCTCAGAAGGGAGTCACCTACTACGATTACCCTTCTTTTCTTCTTGATGTTAGAGGTGGTGATGCATCTTTCGGGTGAATCATAACTGGGGGACTCACTGGGCAGACAATTTTCTTCTAAATCATCTAGTTGGCCCTCTAGATCCAAGACCTCATATCTCTTCTGAAGTAGCACCTGGCTGAGGGAAGGGGAGAAGTTTTTGTTATTATCTCCCCGAGCGGGGACACATTTCCACTCTTCATTTATCAGGTGCCCTTCTATTGCCTGAGGGCGGGAGGCATGTAAGTCCTCAGACTCACGGTCAGAGGCCACCCTTAAAGATGGAATGGCTGAAGTCCACCAGTCTATTTCCATTTCACTTTCCCAGATACTTCTTAATCTTTCAGCTTCCTCCCTAAGCTCAGCCACCAGCGAAAGGAGATCACTCACCTGTTCACACCATAGGCAGACCTCCTCCACAGCACTCCCTGAAGCCACCAATGAGCTCAAACATTCCAGGCAGGAATGGGTCTGTACAGATGCATCCTTTTTGGAGGGCTCCACTTGGTCACATATATTTATACCAACCACAGTTTTTGACCATGTAGAAACCATTACTAGCAGACACCCCAAAAGCAACCAAGCAGCAGAAATACTTTAAACAACACAGAGGACACCTTACTTGCAATACTGCCTGCGCAAACTGCCTTGTCCCCACCCCAGCAACTCACCACGCTCCTGTTTGCCCACTCCTGTTCTCCACACTCTGGGTTGCCAGACTCCCCAGAGGCCTCTTATAATCAGCCACTCAGTATCAGCACAGGAAGTTCTACCCCTTGCTCCTCAATGACCCACAATGCAAACCACTCACCTGCTCAACGATCTTATCATCAGCCACATAGTAAAGGCACAGGAAGTTCTACCCCTTGCTCCTCAATGACCCACAATGCAAACCACTCACCTGCTCAACGATCTTATCATCAGCCACATAGTAAAGGCACAGGAAGTTCTACCCCTTGCTCCTCAATGACCCACAATGCAAGACACTCACCTGCTCAACGATCTTATCATCAGCCACACAGTAAAGGCACAGGAAGTTCTACCCCTTGCTCCTCAATGACCCACAATGCAAACCACTCACCTGCTCAACGATCTTATCATCAGCCACACAGTAAAGGCACAGGAAGTTCCACCCCTTGCTCCTCAATGACTCACAAAATACAGTCCTACTCTACCGTTACCAAAGGCTCTTTGCACATGGCTGCATTTCACTGTGCCCTGTGGTGTAAGTAACCATGGCAAAATAAACCAAATAACACTGAAGTGCAACTAATTCTGTATTCACTGCCTGTCCTCATTGATTTCAGTGGGATTTTGGCCATAAATTTCAGCACTAGGAGGATGTGTAACCTTTAGTGAGGTTTGAAGTAAAATTACTCTGTAATTAGAGTTACCTTTATCATAAATAATCATCAAAAGTTGCTTGTTTAACAGAAATGGCCTAAAGAAAGGAGATTCAGACAAACTGTTAAAACACATCACCAGGCACGTGGCAAAATTCCACTGACAAGAGGCAATCCCCTATTTAAGGTCTCAGACTTCCAAATGTCTGATTTCAGCAGAATGTTGTTCACTCTAAGGGAGCTGTATGGGAATGTATGTTTGTGATCAGGCAGTGGCATTTCCAGCTGAGGCACAATTTAAAGAGCTTTCTTAAATCACATGGTAAGTAGTTACAGAAATTTCACAGTACCTGACAACCTGTGTGAGTGAGAGACAGAGGAAAAGAAAGTGAGTGAGTTGTATCCTTGTGCAAAGAAAACAGCATTTTCTCTGATCTGCTTAGCAGTAATGCTGGAAGAAGGAAAGGTCTAAAAACCTCTCTAGTCACAAGCTCTTCTTAACTTTCTGGAGTGATCACTGAAGCTGATACCAGACTTACCTTGTCATGAATTTTTTACTGTTCTTAATGGAATGGTAATTGGTGAAATTGTCTTAGATTTGTAGGCCTAGCAGGCTAATCAGGGTGGAAGTAAGTGTGGTTAAATAAAGGAGCTGCCTGCTATCTCAGAAGTTATCTGAGCTCTCTGTGCCTTTCTCTCTTATTTAGCCATTAATGTTGGTACAATGCTTGAAAACGTCTGGGTGACCCTTATTGCATGATGAAAACATAGAACATCATATCATCTGGGAAACAAAGCATTTTCTGATAATAATGAGAGCTTTTAGCCCTGCAGTTAGGCTGCAGTCATTAATTCTGCAAAATTTCCTTTTTTAATTGCTCTCCTGAGATGACATTAAAATAATGTCTGTCAATTTGCTTGGTGGATAATTCTTTTTTCACTCTTATAGAAAATTCTACAATATTAGGACCTGACTCATTCATTAGAGTTAATGGAAATGTATTTTTGGTTAATGTATAGAACATGAACGCATTATTGGGTACTCATTAAAGTCTTGTAGTTTTCTTTAACTTGCTGTAACATGATGATTTCTCCAATATTGTTTTGATATTTCCTTCCTTCTCCATATTGTCTCATCATAAATTTGTTGTGCATCAGCACTACGACAACCTCAGCAGGCAATTTTGAAATTAAGATTTTTGTTTTGCAAATATTTAAATGTCTTCTTAAATAGTCAAAAAAAACCAACCAAACAAAAAAAAAACAGTATGAGATAGTCATACTGGCTTTTGCAAGATTATTGTCCAAGAGCAGACTTTTCCAGGGCTCCAATTTTTTTTAAAGAGTATGTAGGAGGAACTGTATTATTGGAAGTATAATGTTTGGGATGGTTAAATCCATCTAGAATTTTTGAAAGGCTGTTTGGGTGTGTGTTTATTTTGGTCACATATCCCTGATACATTGCAGTGATTTCATTAGGTACTATTAGCAAATGTAGCCTGGTTTGATTGCTACATCTATTTATACTATGACAAAATTGTGATGACATCATCAAGCTCATGCTTTTCAACCAGAACCCTAACCTAGAGCACATAATGAACTTCAATTGATATGCAACTACTCAGGATTTTGCATTCTCCCCATTCCTTATGCTGTCTTGCTATTTCAATCTGTCTGTAAAGAAAAAAAAAGAGATTAATTTCTTATAATTTTCTTTACCCTTCATTTTATACTTTCCTCACAAACACTGATGCATTTTACAACCCTGTGAGATGTGGGCATGATGTTATTCTCAGTGCTGAGGAGAAAAGCAGCAGAATGTTGACTATTTGGGAAACATTTCCCCATTTGTTCTTATGGAGCACTGGGGACTTGTTTCTTTGAAGTGCTTTTTGCAGAAGTGGCCGGTGGGACACGAGGGGTGTTCTGGAATTCATTTGAGCACACAGAGCAGTTTTAGCTTCTCAGCAGCGGAACAATAGTGCCATCGGGTGGGCATGTAGGTGAGCGATTCCTTGGGGAATTTTGAATGTATTGCTATTTCAGTAATCCAGTTCATCTCAAACTGACAACTTAATTAGTGCAAGGTCCTGCAATATTCTTCGTCTCTGAAACACAATCACTTGCATAAAGAATGACAGAAAAACATGGAATACTAAAATGCCTCTTGATTAAATACCACTGCTACCAGTTACCATAAACAGGTTTTACACCTGGACATTTTATTAATTCTGGTGGTTTCTTTGTTTTTTTTTACAACATATGCTAGCTATTTATGTAAATATTGAAAATTCAATGGCCCACAGAGATGCTTTCAATTTCTCCTCTTAATATTTATGTTTGTATCTTTAATGCCCTAAATTCAGATGTGAAGAGTGGATTCCAGTTCAGTCCCTCAGTGGAATAAACCTTCTGCTTAAAACACCTGGCAGCATGGCTTAAGTAGTGCTTGTACCACTTCAGATGTTTTCCAGCAATATGAAACCACTTCCCAACAATCGTTCATGACCTTTCAGAATACGAAGTGTGTAAATAAATGGTTGGTTTGCAATAGGAAAAATTGTTTATGGCACATATATCTTGGTCTTTATCTTGACTGCTGGTTATGACTTGACCAGTGCTTGAAATTCTGGGGAAGAAAAAAAAAAAAAAAAAAAAAATTAAGATGGGACCTCTGTTTGTAATCATACAGTCAAAAATTTCTCTCCTGATTTTTAGTTAAAATGGGAAACTAATGCTAATTCTTCTGATAATCATTCCTTCAAGGCAGCACATTGTGTATTCATAACAATAGATACTTAAGGCAAAGGAAGTGTTGCATTTAAGTGTCACAGTTATTGTATCACAGTTATTGTATCATTAGCAAAAAGCAGTGACATTATAGACTGAATTTAGGTTCCAGTCCTGAAAAAAATCTCCACAGATGAGAAAATGGACTGACCACTTTAGCCCGGGGCAGAATAGAGATGTGTTCCTATGTTAGATCCCCTCTGTAACACAGATCTGAGCACCTCAGCATCAGATCCATAACATCCAATACAGGGAGCATGGCAGCTGCCTAGGGCTGCCTTTAGGAAGTTTCAAAGGCAGGTATTATCATTTTAATAAGGGCAGTCTTACCATCCACTCCAATTTTACCATCTCCATCACTGTCCCCTGCTGCCAGGAACGCCTTGGTCTCAGCATCAGTCAAAGCTCTGGCACTGGCTGAGAAATTCTTCAGAAAAAGTCTGGTAAAGGTGAGAGAACAAATGACAAAGGAGCGAGACATAGTGCTGAAAGTGTTCAGGCTTTGGATTGGTAATACCTGCAAAATTTCAAGCATGATTTAGTTCTTGAGAACTACAACTTCCTCTAATTCATTGAGAGTGAGGGTAAGAAAGTAAGAGGATGCTGCTTCACAGCCTATGAAAATCCTTGGTGGCATCTTGGTTTAATTGGATTCAAAAGGCAAAATTAACACTGACTGTAGTGGCAGGATTCATCTTCCCTCCCTTGTTATCTTCCTTCTTTCTCCTAAGATGCAGAGTCTCAGTAGCAAGAATTTCTCTAACCTTACTTTTAACTTCAAAGTCAGATGAATGTGATCTGGAAGGTAGAATTCATGTGACAGGAAGACAGATGAGAGAAAAATGGCCCTTTGAATTCAGTCTGGTAAAAAAATCTTACAATAATAAAAAGCAGCTATAGCAGAACTGCTATTTTTATCTTCACAGCCTGTCAGCTATTCCTACATGAAATGAGTATTTCCAGTGCTGTCAGAGAGTTTCCCCATTTTGATCCAGCCTTGCCTTAGTTATTTGACTTGTAGCTCCTCCAGCACCAGCACTCACACACAGGTGCACAGACACATGATTGTCTCCTATCCAAAGGGACAGGAGGAAAGGGAATATTTCTGATCTTATCATGCATTTTTAGATGATAAACCACAACCCTGTTGGTAATTTTTAAATTTACTTACTTCAGTTCCTCTTCCTCAATAAAGCCACTCCTGTCCTGGTCTAGAATTCCAAAGACTTTGGCAACTTGGTCTTTGGACTTGGAGCTGAGACCCACTTTGACAAAAAAGGTTTTGTAATCGAATGAATCAGCAGCTGAAATAAGCAGATGGAAACAAGGAGAGATGAAGAAAAGTAGTCAAAAATCTGAAACAAAAAATTTATCTTTTTTGATAAAAAAGCAGCAAACTATTCTGCAGTACAGTGAGGGTAGTTACAAATCCCAAGTAAGTCTTTGATTTTCCTGAATTTATATCAGATGAATGGGAGTTTTCCATCGATGATGTCTCACAACTAGGATGGTAAGAAATAATGACTGTGGTCTTCAGCATGCAAGAACATACCCTTGTAAATAGATACTTCACTGAAAGACATAACTGTAGAACTTGATGATAAATATTGTACTTGTATTGAAATCAGCAGCAATTTTATTATTATTCTCTGAAAAAACAGGATTTCTGGTGCAGGATTCAGCCTTTGGATTTTTTCATCCTTAAAATTGCTGCAGTGCACAAATGATGGTGGGTACCTGTAGCTTGGTTGGCAAAGATTAAAACTTGCATCTGTTCCATTACCTTGAATTCTTTTTCTGTTTTTAGTAAGAGAGCATTTTCTATTTCCACTGGAATTGGGACTTTGGGGTAGCAAAGACAAATGAATTTGATTGATAAACTGCAAAGCCAAACTTAAAACATAAATATTACCTTGACAGCTCTGTAGACCAGCAGCAATTTCAGCTTCTGTCAGGATACTGGAAAGAGCCATGTCAAGAATACTGCAAAATGAAAATACTCGTGGGTAAAGTTGCCTCTGCTCTCGCTCTCTCAGCAGTGGAGGTGGCCCCGAGGTGAGCCCATGTCCCAGGACAGAGCAGGTGAGCTGCCCTGCGGGAGCCAACTGCTCCATCCTTTAGTTCAGATACACATGGTGCATCTGAGACACTGGTATTTCTAGTTAAGTCTTCAGATGTACAAGCTGAGGACAAAGCCAAAGGTATTTACAGAACTGCCCAGCATTTGGGCATCTTTGGTTATTTCCGCGCATTTTTTGTGTGAATTATTGTGATATCTTCTAAAGCTCCAGAGGAAGGATTGAACTCACCTGGCCACTTAGTTTTCCCCAAGCCAAGAACAGAAAATATTGTCAGGTAAAAGATCTGCAGAGTCCTCTTGACCTAATTCTTTTTCAAATGACAGAGAGAAGGACTTATATAGACTTTAGTTAAGTCCTCTTGACCTTTTACAGTAGTCCTGGAGGCACGTGATGGCTCAGATACCCCAGGGGATAAGATACTGTGGCTGACAAGACCTGCTAGCTAATCAGATTGATATTTATATATCCCAAAGGAATGTGCATGGTGTTTTAGACAATATGTGAGGTTTAGTGCCATATGAAGTAAATCCTCTCAGCTTGCACCTATTTTAGTGAAATGATTTTTTTTTTTAATATATAAATGGAAAAATACATTTTTAATTGCTTGATGATAACAAGAAATCGTAGCCTTTGACTTTTAAGGGCCCAATTCTGATATGAATTATCCATGAAACACTACTCCTGCAGTTGCCCTAGTAGTCTTCAAAACATACTAATACTGATACATTTGTAATAGATATATCTGATATACAAGTACAAGCTCAAAGACAAAACTTCTTCACCCCAAATTACTTTTAATAAGTTGTTATATAAGCTTTGGTTAGCTATGAAAGTCTAATCTTGACAGCATTTGCTCAGCAGTAATTAATTGCATGGTGCACATTTTAAAATCATCCTAGTAAATGTGTCCATTTACAGAATGAAGATTGCTCAGCAAGACACAGGAGAGTGGATCAGTTATGGCCAGGAGGGAAACAGAGCAGTGAAATCAGTGATATTTGGTTCTTCCTCGCTGTGCTGAAAAAATAAATTTCTGTAAGGTCTCAAACAGCAGCTACAATCAAACTGCAGCTTTTCTCTTACTGGATATTAATAGGAACCCCCAGTCAGTTATCTCATATAATTTATTAGATCTTAATGGACTTGACAATAGTTGAAATTGGCCAGCGGTGTAAAAAGCCATTGGGAGAACATTTCGCACTGACACATATATAAACAGGGCTGGAGTATTGCTTAGGTTTAAATAACATTTGAGTGATGAGAACATTTAAAATAAAGCCTATCCTCTAATTACTATAGCATAAAGCTGCTGTCTTTCAAAAATTATGTATATGAAACTACAGACAAAACCTCTTCTATCTCAGTTCCCCTATATTTCTTCCAGAGAAGAACTTTTAAGAGAAGCACTGACTATGTTATTCTAAACCCATGCTGCGTGGTAAATTGAAAATTGTGAAAAATAGCTTTTCTGGATGATATAATATCAAATGAACAAGTTACTTTTAAAGGCATTTTATCCCAAACAGGTGGAAATCTTAATTAAATGATGCAGGTTTTCTATTGGGAATCTAGCTGTGCCTTTGGCTTGGGTACCTAGGAAATAATCAGGAGTGTGGCCTGGTATCAGACACAAGCTGATAATTGTATGGGAATTACTGAAAATTCAATAAGTAATCCTTGTGAGGAGCCCACGCTGAAATTATAAAGCGTTTATAGCAAAGAGTTTTGGAATATTTCTGTGGCAAACCACCACTTGCCCGAAGGTGGCACCAAAGGCAGCCAAGTCCAGCCACGGCAGCTCTGCGGGACTACGGGGGAGGGAAAAGCGAGGACCAGGATGAGAACAGGATAACAGGAGGCTGTTCATCAGAGGGGGAGAGAGGAAGGAACAGGTATTTAAAAGAAAAAAAAGTCTAGCCTAGCAAATCGAGCACTTGAAAGAACAGGAATATAAACAGTAAACTTAAAAATCTGAGAAAATTCCTGAGGACTTTCCTTTCATGATTTAGAAGAACAGGTTACTTCGTCTCCCTAACAAAACCAGGGTTTACTGTGTTTATTTTTTATGTTGGCTAAATTTTCCAGTCTGTTATGGAAATAATTGCAAATATGAAGCCAATAAGTTCTGGAAGCCTGGGAGTTTAAGCAGGAAGTCAGTGTCTAGAAAATACAGCTGATCAATATGTAATTGTGATGGAACTGACGTGATACCCTTGAGTCAAGTATTTGCATATTCTACTTGGACAGAAGTTTCACTTTGAATTTAGGGTCAATAATACCTTTGTAACTGCAGGGAAAGGCATTGTCTAAGGGTACCTTCTTTTTATATTGTAACTGGAGTGGTGGTCTGTTTTTCTCTTCTGAAGCTTGATATACAAAACTGATTTTCTTGTGATTTTTTTGTTTTCATGAGTGTAGGACATGCTGACAAATGAATCAAAAGTTCTGGAGCAGCCATATATATCTCAGTTGCTGATATGCTCTATAGATCCTTGGTGCAGAAAGTGTACCAGAAAGTCCAGACCTATATAATGGTATCTGTCTGAGCTTATAATCAAAATTAAAAAGTTTTGTAAAATATGACCAGATTAGTTCATGCTCCACAGTATGCTCTTGTTAAAATGTCTTAAAATACATGAAAAATTAAGCATGAAGATGTTAGGTACGTGTCTGTTCAGGGATTTAATCAAGATGTATCTATTTCAGTAACCCATTCCAGGAAATTAATCCGGCCTTGGCCCCCTCTGCCCACACTGTTTGTGTGAAGAGCTCCAGGCGCCTCTGATGATGCTGCATCAAAGATTTTCCACATGGGCTGGCTGCTAACTCAAAGAAGAAACTGTACCAGTCTATGTGTGCAATGAATGTTCTGACATCCCCTTGCCCTTTCTGTGCTCTCTACTTGTTAGAAGATGACTGAGATTTCAAACAGTTGGAGAGCTGAAATTGAATCTCAGGTTTACAAATGGCTTTTGGATTGGGATTTCCAAAGGAATATGAAGTTAGGGGGCAGCCAGCTTCCATTAGACACCAGGAGGTTTTCTCTTAGGCATGGTTCTGCTCTTTCAGGGCAACCCAAAATTTTGGTTTAAGAGAGATGGTGAATTCAGTGGCTAGAGCACTAGGGTGGGTTTGGGATCCTGACTCTGGCCCTCTGTATCCTTTTTCTAGGAGCTCGTGTAGGATAATAGATTTCTTTGTGTTTTGTTCCTGCTTAAAGGGATCATAGTACATCTTTATTTCATAGGAAGTATAGGGAGGATTAGAAATTAAACACCTCACACAGGGTGGGGAAGGGACTGAGGTGTCTGAGAACTCACAGTCTTCGCACCTAGTGGAACTCAGATCTACCACTCACAATTTGGGTTGCTCTTTAATTGTCTTAAACAGAGGTAAAACACACAAACTGCATCTCCTTTATGCTGGGAATTATGAAGCAGTCTTATACTGAATATTATAGTAAGTAGGATGGTCTTACTCTAGATCTGAGAGCAAGTGATCAGTGTGAAAATACCAGGGGTTGTTAGAGTCTTTCTGATTTGATGTAGCATAAACAATTTCTGACAGAATTTTAGTTTTTAACTGTGTACTCAGCAGTGTTTTATTTGTTTAATTCCTTCATAACAGCTTGATGTAGAGGATTTAATCCTTATTTATCAGGTTTTCCTCTATCCTTGAAGATACTTGAACTCACCTTAGAGCAATGTGCCCTTCTGAGGGAGTGGTTGGACCAGAGATCTCCATCAGGATTTACTGTCTAGTTCTGTACCTTAATTCTAGTAACATTGTGATATCAACCACGTGTCTCTTTAGTACTTCAGTTGGCATTCACATAGACATCCTGCAATTGAAGATTTCCTCTAGCATGATGGCATTGTCAAGTTAAGAGAACACTCCATGATATTCCCTAAAAAACTGAAAGCTGCCACTGACTTAAGTTAATTAAAAAAACCTTGTCAGAAAATGTCACATTTTTTGAATTTGTTTCCTTTAGCTGAAAAGTACTCTTTTCTAGTTTGGTTAAAATGTAGATCTAAAACATAGATCTTCATGCCAACAGAAACCTTAATAGAGAGTAGGTGGTACTTTTGCTGAAGCCTATGGGCTTTTTTTAATTGGAGACTTCTTGGAGTTTTATTATAATTCTCTCAAATGAAATGGGTGAATGATTTTAATAAGATTTAAAACACATCTTCTTGCCACTGTTTAAGAAGAATGGATTTTCTTATAAGCGTAGGTGAAGTTGCAGCACACACAAGGATTTCCCGATTCTCAGGGGTGCTTCATCGTCCTATGGCAGCACAAGGCAGCGATGTGCAGTTGTTCAGCATCTCTGAAATGCAGGATGAGCCACTGTGCAGTCTTGCATTTCTTGCATTCCACATGAGACTCTCAGAGGTGCAAGGAATGCGGCGTCAGGTCTGTCACTTCTGGTACTGTATGTGCCATCTGCTTGTGAGCCACTGACAGAATAGTTTAGTGATCAGCAGTGTGAAGAGCTAATGTATATATTACATCTGGATATTGCTGCAGATTCAGGTTGCCCCAGGATTTTTTCTTCAGCAGGGGAATAATTAAGGTAAAAGCAGCCGACAGAGTCTCGTCATTATGCAAAATATTTCAGTGCTGCAATTAACAGAAGTTATAATTTAAACCCAGATTTAACATCAAAGGCAGTGGGGATAGAATTAGGATTTATATTCATTATAATTCTGCCAAGGCTTCAGTGATTCTGATTGCTAGAATTCCTCTTTTGCCTTAGCCATCTTAAACCTGTCGACCGGCTCTCTTACAAGCCTGGGAATGAGGGAGCTGTGCTTGCCTCACATAATCATCTTGCAATTCATGGAGATGCCAACACTGGATGTTACATAAAAGTTCCAGAAGGTTTTGTTTCTGCTCTTCTTCAAAAAAGTTGCCAAATCATAATTATCGTTCAGTTTCAGCAAAGAGTATTAAAATGACAGTCTGCTTGTGAGCTGGAGCCACAGCATGGGACACGGGGAAGGAAACAGCTAAATCAGGGTGGGGAAATTTCTGACATGCTCAGCCAGAGATCAGCACATCTACTCAGCCTGCTGTCATCTGCATTTAGGCATGAACATTATTTACTTTTCCCATTAATGAAAATGCTATAACCAATTCTAAATCCTGTAAGACACTTATCAAAGGGAAGACTAGTTCTTAGTTTTCAGACTGAAGAAAGCTGACAATATGATGGAACATATAGATAATTCATATAATAAATGAAAGAATTGAGTAATGGCCATTATTTAACAATGTCAGAGCTTTGGGGTAATCAAACAGCAAGACTGTCTGTAGTTTCATCTGTAGAAAGCACAGAAATTAAGAAATGTGGCAAGTATTACTGTTTTGCATGTTATGAGACAATAAGCAACAATAAGCAACAGGCTCATGGAAAAACCTCCAGGCCTGTGGCCCAGGTTGTCAGGGGACCATGACTTGTGACAGTGTCAGAGTAGGATTAGACCCTTCTCCTCTATCTCACAGCTGCCTTAGATTTCATGAAAGATAAATCTTCTTAAGGGAGAGTCACATTTTAGGCCATAAACACTTTCGATTACGCTGTAATCTACTATTTTATTTTGTAGTTACCCACAAACTTATTCTGTGCTTTGAGCTATGTGTGAACTCCTCTTAAATGTCTTAATTTTTTCTCAAATTCACCGGGTTGGGACTTCATAAGAATTATTTTTAGCTATCTTTTCAGCATTGCTCTTCCTCAAGTATCAGAGAATTAATCAGAAATATACCTCAATTAAATCAGTACAGTTAAGCCTGAGAAGATATCATATGATTTAAGATCATCAAAACTGTGTCTGGCGAGTCAGCATGCTCAAGTATGAAGATGGAGAACCTCAACAAAATTTTTTAAAGCAGCTTTTCCCCCAAGGGTCTTTTTGTTTAGTTGATTTTTTAAATTGTTTCCTCCCCTCTTCCAGACACAATTTCAACATTATCAGTGGTGGAAAATCACAAAGTGCCTTCTTTACAATGGAAATATAACAATGCCATGGGACCAAAACATTTCTCAGCAATCAGGTGTGTGAACTTCATGTGTGGGGAACTGTTAATGCCTGGAACAATACAAAAATGTACAAACACATGCTGAGTGCGAAGTGCTTGCTGGACGAGGTAATTGGCAGAGTCAGTCCAAGGTTGTCTTTGGTCTAATGCTGTTTATGCCTTCACCAGAGACTGGAATTCTGTCAAGGAAGAGGAAAGCAGGGAATAAAACTCGTTGAAAGTAGTTTTTTGACATCTTTAAAAAGATAGATAAAAATGACTAAAACTCCTAGGCGTGGAGGCCTCCCAAAGTTATTATAACACTGCACAAGCTACTGCTAAACTGAGATTCTGGAGGCGTAACAGATTTTTCACTCCTTAAAAAGAGTAAGTGCGAGGAGGAGGAGTGTGTCTGTAAATTCGTATTTGTGGGAAATCCTGACTTAAAGGTAATCTATCTTTACCCCATTACAGACTCTGATAATAGCCAAGAAGAGCCTGTAGCTCTCAGTGAGAGAAAATTTTTTGAGTTTTGTTATTCCAAATAAAAAATATCTGTAGTGAAGTAATTCCAGAGTGGGAGATTCAATGGTTAAGGGCCAAGATTTGCATAATATAATGCCCTATTTGGGGCTCATAAACAGAAGCTGCAAAGCTGCTGCTAAAGCAAATTCCTCCAACAGCATATCTCTCTCTGCTCCCAAATCTGGCTAAGATTAGCACGTGTGTCTGTTGGAGTTATTGCCACCTGTCCTAGTTCAGCTGAGACAGCCCTGTTTTCAGTGACTTCATCTCTAATACATGATGCATAATGTCCTATTTTTCTGTGCTGCAGTTTCTGAAAGAAATATCCTGGCTAGTTCACATCATCCCTGTGAGGTTTCCTTCAGGAATTTGATTGAGTTTCTCAAATGTGCACTTATCAGATAATTTTCCAGCACAAAATCCTGTGCTGCACTGCTGCAGCTGCAGCCTTGAGAAACAATACCAGTTGTATTTTACATTAGTGAATTTGGCACCCAATAATAGCGGCCAATGTTTGATAGTGGAAGATGAAGAAATAAGTTTCTTTAGGTAGAGATGTGTTTAAAAATGGAAATGTTGTATGGCCGGAAGTGCAGAATATCCACTGCTGAAATGGAAATTCAGAGGAATTCAGATGTTCTGAATGTTTTAAGAATCTGGCACATTGAGTCTATGGATGAGACACACAGCAGGATTAACCCCAAAGTTGTTGTCATTGATTGGAAGACCACACTCTACACTGGGCCTAAATATTCTGTTGCTGCAGCAGAGACCAAATGTGAATAAAGCTATGGAAATAAAGGAGGAGTATTTGCTCATATAAAAATTGTGGCAGAAAGTATCAGGCCAAAGTACTTGTGTGTATTCTTCATGCCCCAGTTTAAATGCAGCCCAAAATGTGTGCATTTTAAACCACGAACTTTATCAATTTTCCAAAGCCTTACCTTCCACTCCAATTTTGCCATCACCATCAGTGTCTCCTGCAGCCATAAAAGCCTTGGTCTCTGCCGAGGTGAGGGCTCTTGCATTTGAAGAGAAATTCTTCAGAAACAGCCTGAAATAGAACAGGGTGCTGTGCTCGAGTTTTACTCTCTGAAATGTCCCATAAGGTAATGTCTGCTCTTATTATCTGAGGGAATCCACACAGATTTAAGGGAAGACAAGGATTTGTGTTTTATTTTTAAAATAACATCAAGAGTTTCTTCAAGGACACCAAACAAGTTCAAAGGTTTTTGTTGTTTAAAGAAATAGAGCAGCGGAATAGTACTTACTGCAGCTCCTCTTCTTCAATGAAACCGCTCTTGTCCTGATCAAGGATTCCAAAAACTTTCTTTATCTGATCAGGAGTTTTGCTGGATAAACCAACCATGGAGAAGAAAGACTTGTAGTTGAAGGAATCATCAGCTGGAAGAAACAGAGGTTGTTAAATATTCTCCCTTGAAGTCGCTACTACTTCCTTGTGTATTCCTTGTGAATACGTATGTCTTTTCTTAAGCTTCAGCCTGCTTCTCTTTCTCTTTATCCCTGGTGTAGCAAAAGAGCAGATACAGCGAATAATAATTTCCCTTTTTAATCACTCTGTGCCTGTGGTCATGTTTCCTTTCAGCCAGTTTGAAGTTTTCCGCTACAATGCACATTCTGCTAAATCAGGATTTATGCAATGTGTCACATGCAATTAATAATAAATATTGAAAGGATGCTACTGTGACTTACAAACAACTCCTGTAATTCTTAATTCATTTTCATGGAGTCCTCACTTAAGTGAAGAATTTCGTACAAGAGTAAGTAATTCACAGACAAACTAGATCTTTGCGTATTTGGAAAATTGAGTTGATCTTACTGAACACTTCTTAAGAGAAGTGAGACTTATCATTGCTTCATAAATGATGCTCTTATTCTGCAAGCTGAGGCTTTTTCTGAAAATTTGAAGGACGAAGTTAAATTTAAGTCTTTAACAGGTTTAGACTGACAGCTTAGTGTTAAGCCAGCCCTAACTGAAACTGTGTCCCTTTATTTGCTGCTCACCACTTGTGAGACCTTTTGAATTTAAGGGGCTATACTGTAATGTAGCTTAGAAAGAGATCTCACAGGGAAGGAATCTAAGGGAAAATGATAGGCATGTCATCTTAAGACATAAAAATGATATGCATCTTCTGTCTGCAGAATGACCATTCCTTACCCTGGCAGCTGGAGAGAGCAGATTCAATATCTTTAGCAGAGAGGATGTCAGTGATGGCCATTGTTGAACTGTAAAATAAATTAAATGTGAGCTACTTAGTCATTAAAATGACTTCTCTCCTACTTTCATGGCTCTATTTGAAGTTGCTGCAGTGACAGTGTGTGATAGGGGCAACATTATTCATCTGATGGCAAGTGGAGCACGCTGTAACAGATGTCTGCAGCAGGTGCTTCCACTGAAAGCTGGGAATGAGGGAGGAATTCTGCTCGCGGGAGCGTGGGGCTTCAGGAGGATCTGATCCTCTGCTGCGCTGGGAGAGCAAATCCAAGGTGTCCAGCAGCACAGAACTTCATGACTTCTGTGTGGGTTTTCCTGGAGGTGGGTTATTACCCAGTAAAACCCAGAGTGTATTTACAGCACACATAAGAGATGAGGCTGGTATGTTCCCTAGAACTATATCTGGAGTAAGTGTAATTGGAATGTGAAAAATCTACTATTACTATCAATAGATGTTGTGACCTTCACAAAAAATGAAAATATTAGTGTAGAATTAGTAATAGTAATTTTTCTCATGTAAATTTGGAGTGTAAGTTCCTCCCCAGTTTAGTTGCAACAATAAGTGTGTCTTGCTGGACTACTGCATTTGAATGAAAGACTACATTTCATGAGAAGTTTGTAAAAAAGTTTTTGTCAGTATTTTCTGAGGTTATTTTCTTTTTGCATTCCATATAGGTTATCATAAACCATATTTTTGCCCAGATTTTGTCATTTCAGTAGATTGTTATCTCTAGAACAGATGTATAATGACTTAATATTCATTCTTAGTAGAGTGGAGGAGGTGTTTTCTTCTGACACAGCAGCATTTCATTTGAGAAAAATACTCTGTCCCATTCAGCCACCAACAGCTGCAATAGTTTGCCAGTGCAATGTGTATCACTTAACAAAATACCTGAATTTCTAATAGATTTTTAGTGCATTGGTGCACTTACAGTTTGGTGAACTGCACACACCAGGGCAGACAGGATACAGTTTAAAACTTGAAACATTACTCTTAACTCATGTTAGTGAAAGAAGGGGACTGAGGCTTAGAAAAGTTATTCTTGAAAGCCACAAGAGAATATATTTTCATTAATCCCTAACTGGACTTCACCAACATTTTTCTTCCTGTCTAAGCATGGACTGAGAAGGAATCAACTGGTGGTACCCATTTATAGTCTGTGCACTGTTTGAGATCTAAACACAGGTTTAAATTTCCTCTAAAATATGAAATGGCTGCCTCTGTACCTGTTGGTTTGCAGCAGAAGAAATTGTCAATCATGTTAGTTCTTTTCTGAATATCTCAGAAATGGGTAAGAAAGTGAATGCACTTGCACTAATGGCAATGGATCCTTCCTCGGCTCAGGCAGCTTTTCTTTTACTAGAAATTATTTTGTCCCAGTGGGTTCTTGTGCAAAATAATCCCCCACTCAGCATTAGGCAAGATAACTTTGAGCTCAGCCATTCACCTAATTCTCACTGCCGTCAGGATTATGAAGAGGAAGAGTTGAAGGAAAACCTGAGAATTACAGCATTTTTACAAGGGGTATCATTCCTGTCTTGTTCCATCCTGTGATCCAAATGCTGATTCTGTTCTATGTTAGCTTGTAAAGATAAAACATACTGGAAGCTGAGATAAGAATAGATATTTTAACTGCTTTCCATTTAGGGAGCATTTTGCTTTTGTGTTTCTTTGAAAGCAGAAGATTCAATAAGCTTACCTTTGTGGTCTTCTTGACTGGATAAGGAGGCAGTCAGGTTGGGAGGAAGGTACTTGCTGTGTGTCTCCAGCAGAGCTGAGCTTGCATATATATACTTTAAGTTGTATACCATATACAGATTTTAGATTTCAGCGTCACGAAGGGGGAATGGTGTCAAATGAACTTGCCTAACTAATCATCTTGCACTATTTTTATCTCAAGAGAATACATATGATATTTGCAAACGAAACAAGATAAGTGGCCAGATAGGCAAAAAGAACAGTGTCTTGTCAAATTTCCTCTGATTTAAGCAGAAAACACCAGCTTCTCCGTGTGATGTAGGGCAAGACAAAAACCCCCACTATCTGATACGCTTGATCTGAAGAGTCAGATGAAATGAAGCACAATGACTTCTGAAGAGGTGTCTTTAATAACTGTTTAAATGTGATAACTTGTTATCTTATCTGTAGATGTTCTGTGTGATAGAATTTCATCATTGGAGCACTAAACAAAAAGAAAAAAATTAAAAGCATCCTGTTCAGATATTGTTTGCATAGGAAACCAATTAGGGGAAATAACAGCCATGTTGTCTCCAGAATGTCTGATCTGTTTAGAAAAAAAAATACCACACGGTGAATTTGTTGCTATAGGAGGTAAAATAATATTATGTCAATCCATCAGAACAGTTGGTTGGGGGAGGGTATTTCATCTGCTCTGTTTCCAGAGAAAATCTTACAATTCTGCAAGATTCTGACAACCTGTTTAGTTGGGTATGTATGAAGCAAAGGGGTTGTGATCTGCCCAGCTGTCTCTGAGACAAAAGTCCCTGAGCAAAGATCTTTGCTTTCAGAATAGAGAGAGCAATTTCATTAGCAACATCATCACTGTAACAATATCTGAAGAGTGTCTTTTCAGATTTCAGCTTGTCTTCAGTCTCTTTCAGAGAAGTGATTATTTTCTAGAATTGTTTGGCCAGTGCTCCTTCCCAGTGTTCCTTTGTGCTAGTTACTTTTTTCACGGATATAATTTGATCATCTCAATTTTCTTTCACGAATGTTGTAGCCTAACTGGGTGAGGAGCCTGTCAGCTTGGATCTCACTTGTGCCTTGAGGTAGCAGAACAGTGAAAGACAAGTCATATGGATGACAGCACAAGGTATCACTATGGCCAGGATTAAGGGATGGCTAGGGATGACAGTGCAACTGGCAACACAGCTTGAGGTGGTGGCACAGTAAGAGATGACAGTGCAGAGAGTATTTTAATGTCAGAGAGAGTATCAAGGCATCCTTTTTCCGAAGCATTTCCCTCTAAGATGGAAGTCAGACCTAGCCAGTCACTGAAGCCAGCCACTAATAAATCAGGGTGCCAGACAGAAAAGTGACAAATGGAGGGTGCCTATGAGACCTTAGTGCATCCACCGCTGCCAGCAGCTGATCAAAAGGAAACAAAAGACCACTGCAAAAGATTCTCTCTGTGGAGGAGGTGCTATTTCATTTGCAACATATAAACATAAGAAAAATTATTGGTATAAGTTTTTTTCTTATTAAAAATTCTACAACTGTCTTCCATTAAACAGTTTCAGATGCAGATAATTCTTTTGCAAAGAAGAACCATTGGTTAAGAATGGCTGTGGAAGATTTCAGCTTTCCCTGTTTTCTGAATGGTTCTTGACCAGCTGACGCTGAAAAATTTCAAGAAGAATTTGATAGAGAGATATTTAATACTGGCTCTTGTTGTCACTGGTGACATCTGGTAGAAGGGGTACAAATACCACTTTCCCCCCTCAAACTCTTCTGAGAAATGACTTTTATTCTAAATGGGAAGAAATTCCTCTCCATTTTACACACACCACCCTATTCTCCCCCTCCAATTTGGAAAATTGTTCACATAGTGCCAACAACTGATGTGCAGTACGTAGGGTGTCGAACATAAAAACTGATGGCATGATATGACCTAATGAAGCTAAGTTAAGAGGAAGGCCAAATTCTGCTGAAACTCTTGGACTGCAGGAGTCTGCATGGGAATTTGGTCCCTGGTGTCTATTTCAGAGAATGCATTTGATTTTAGATGCAATGGCTTCTCATTTTGCCCAGAGCTAATTCCACATATGTTAACCCCTCGCCCCCACTCTTCCCTTTAAAAATAGCATTGATTGCTGTTATTTCCCTTAATGCCTGTGGGCTGTTGCCATTAGTTTGAACTTTATGTGAAGCACATAAAGATGCAGTCTTTAAAAGTGTGCTCTGTTTTCTAAGAGGCTTTGACAAGGTAATTCCTTTTGTGCCTTGCAATTTTAAGGGTAAAGCATGTAGTCACATGATTTATGGCTCTGGTGTGTTCAGCTGTATTCAGACTCCAGCAAATTTTGGAGTCACTTTTGCAGTAAGATTTGAGGCACTAGAGGTCCAGAACATGTGCACTGATGAAATGCATGGGGATCATGTAACTATTTACATCCAGCCTCCAACAACTATTTTCTTTTCAAGCCCTACATTAGAGATTGCATAAACATCTATCTGGTCACTTTTACTTTCTTAAATCAAATGCTATTAGGGACTTTGCAGCTGCCATCCAACTTGGCAAGGGAAGAATTGGGGAAGTATGAAAAAGTAAGGAAAACATATCCCTTTCAGCCTGTCAGGTTACCACTAAAGCCAGTTTTAAACCCCTGGGCTTGAGCACTTCTCTTTGCTCAAGGCTCTTTGCCTTCTGGAGACATGGAGTTGTTTTGTTCTTCCCATTTCTAACCTTAATTCTTTTAACATCTGAAGGTACCTCCACAGGTTTAGGTCATCATAAGTTCTGTGAGTGTTCTATAATCTATTCTTGTCACTCTTCTTTGAGTGCCAATGTGAATCATGTGCAAGAGTGTAACAAAAGTGCAGCGAAGAGTTTGTGAGTGCCTGCTTTAATTTAAATAAGTGTGATTTAGTGCCTCGTACATGCCTGAGGTAATTTTCAGATGAATGAGATGAATGCTTCTAGTAGGAGTATCCATGGTCACGAGTCGGGGAACAGGAATCACCTGACAAAATGTGTTTAACCTGTTGTTAACTGACGTGAGTAGTGAGAGTGGAATATTCATTCGACTTGGAATTTGCTTTGGGAATATATTAGATGGAAGAAATTGTATAGATGTAATTTAGTGTAGTTGTATTAATGCATCATGCTCCAGTCATTTGAGGAATGTAACTCCTGGAGAGATCTGGGAGTATTTGTGAGTGGTTTTAGGTTTATATTACTTAACCTACTATCTGTCGACACCTCATAACTACCCTCCAGTAAAATGCTGAATAAAGAAAAATGCTGGAAGGGTTGCTATGGGGGGAGGAGGATGTATGTGGAAAATGCACCAAATAACATCTGCTTTATTTTTGCAAACTTGAATGAATTACAAAATTTAACTAAATTATTTTTCACCAGCTATCATTCTAATGTCACCTGGGTTCAACCTCTGGGGTAGGTTTCCAGAGATTCTAAAGATTTACAATGCAGTTGTAAATTTTCAGTTCCTAGTGCCCTGTAAAATGTTGATGTACAAAATTTTTTTAGTCATATTTTTCTTACATGCGTAAAACATAATTTTTAAGCCAAGTAGATTGTTTACATAAATCAATTTCTGGTCCTGCATATCTGAAATGGGAATGTCAATCCTGATCCCAAAATTTGAAAGGAATATGCACCAGATATAAATTCTATTCTATGTGATTTCTGGAGCTGTAGCTCAAAATGTTTATTCCTGAATTCAATCTTTCCAGTTCACTTCCATTTATAATTCTTTCTAAAAATGTTTGTCCAGTGATGAAGAAAGAAAGAAAAAGATTTATATTTTTTTAAGAAAGAAATTATCACAGACTGATTTCTGAAATGGTAGATTCTTGGATCTGTTAAATCTGATACAATCATTCATAAACAGACGAGATACTTGAACCTCCAGATGACTCCTTCCATAGGTCTAAAATTACTTGCAGTAAGCGTCAGAAAACCTATAGAATCAATTTTCTTGCCTTAATTCTGAAGCAAAAAGCTTACTATTTTTGAAAGAGTCCGAATTAAAATGGCAATAACAAGGTATGTGTAGGATTATCATGGTTTTTGAGTAGAAAATAAAATCAGTTCTGCCAAGGCAATCTTCTTTAGCTAAGTTGGAAGCAAAGACATGCTGAAAACAGAACTTCTATTCAATATTTGATCTACTATATTCTTTTCTTGAGCTGTGTTCTTCAAATCCCATGTGGTAAAATCCCTCAAGGGGATCCTTGTTACAGGAATTGTAACTTTAGTCTGTGTGTTTACACTACATAGCCTGGTGCAGTCCTGCTCCATGACTGTGGCTTGTAAGCACTATATATACTCCTCATTTGCAGCAAGCTTTCACACAGAGATGTGTTTGAAATGAACTCAGTTGTTTTTCAGCCTGTCTGTATGTTCTTGTATAGTCCCTACCCCAGTGTGTAAACAGGGGGTTCCACTATAAACAGAAACTCTTTGGGTTATGTCATTGCAGGAGCACAAAGTAAGAACTGGCTCAGTATCTGTGCTTATGCTGATCTAGTACGGATACTGCAGAATAAAGCAGCGCCTTTCCTGGCAGAGTTGCTTTTCAAGGAGATATATATAGATATATATATACATATATATTCCAAGGACATACAGGTTTCAAAAAACCCAGATGCTGACTCTGAAAGATGTTTTGTCTGTGCACAAAGCCCAGACCCAATCTGACATACAGGTGCTCAGTGAGGTGTGATTTCATTCCATTCTCCTCCATTTGCTGAGATTGGGGAATGGTCAGGACTTGTCCCAGCTCCTTCCAGCCTGGTGTGCAGGGCTTCTTTTCTATGCAAGCTAGAGCATAATAAGGGGCTGATGTGTCTTTGGGTATTGTCCAAATGTGGAGTTCACATCCCCAGGGCACAGCACCCGGACCCAGGAACTCAGAAGCATTCCTTCGTCCCTCATTAGACGTTGCCAACAACACTGACAATAATTAGAATGAGGACTATAGAAAAGCAAGCTGAATGAATATGGAAATTGGTACTAGAGACTTAATGGCATCGGATATGAAAGCATTAAGTCTTTACAAACAAGAATCCATTGAGCATTTGAGAGCTAAGCCCGGTTTAATCAAATGGTGCATCAATGAAGTGATTCCACTGTTCAAATATTTGAAGGATCAGTGGGATGAAAAGACAGAAGCGGGCATTGTTCTTCCTATACAGTACTGCATTTGTGCTGTAGCTCCTGAGTGATATCAGTATCCAGATAGTCCAGTGATTTCAAGCTTTATTGTGTAGCATAGGACAACCCAGACAGCAAATGCAAGTTCTTAATTTCCATTTATGGACAAACCACATTAAATTCACTGTGGATTTTATGGCAAATTGCTGCAGTCAGGAATTTACTTCAAATCTGTTGTTCTGGATGAAAAATTGAATTTATTGTATTTGAGTCATAAATTCACTTAACAGTCTTTCCTTGAATTGCAATGGCTTCATCTGAGCTGAATTATACCAGACTGCACCTTGCTAAAAAGGATACCTTTAAAAAGGAATTTTACTAAACAGGAAGCTTAAGGAGAAAATGTTAGGTGATTCTCCAGGAGGCCTGTATCCCTTGAAACAGGAATTCCAGCCTGGCTGTGCCTGGTTCATGTTAGAGCAGAAAATGCCCTTGAACTGCAAAGGAATTGAACTTGTACTCCTGCTCACACAGGAGGTAAAAGGGGAGGTGCTTGATGCACTTTGGATTCTCTGAGACAACTCACAGAGTAACTTTATAATACAGATACAACAAGTAGCTAAAAAAAAAAAAACCACAACAAAAACCTTGAGGTTCTCACATCAATCTCACAAATTTTGAAGGATTTGACTTATTATTTTATTTGACTTTTGCATTTGGATATATTGTACAGCAACATCTGGATTTGAGAATCCAGATGGTGAGAGCAGAAGGTGTCTTGCTGATTCCCAAATTCTCCATATTGGCTTATCCCTTTCTAAGTAGAGGTAGATGAAAGCAGGTGATAAGGAGAATAAATGCATAAGGACTTTGCTGAATTTGAGAAGTAAGAACACTTTGCAAACATATTCTATGTCCTACACTATGCTGAGCTGCGCTGTACAAGCTGTGGTTTTGGGCAAAATTTGTCACATAGAATTTTTTCTGGAAAGTTAATTACTTCTGTGGCCAATGCAATGTTACTGAAATTTGATTATTAAATGAAACATGAAGCCTTTACTAAGAAATGCTCCAAAGCTGTTATATCAGAATACCATGGCAAGGTAATTTCAGAATACCAGATCCCAGCTACTTCCTGAAAGTTGCAGCTATATAAAACCTTACGGAACAGTGATGTTGAAAAATGCATGTTAATCAGTGCAGATCTTCCCCATCACCTAACCCTGTAATTGATGGTGCCATCAACAGCAGAGACAGTCATTTAAATTATGAATGCTTCTGGTTATGAATGATGGATTTTTTTGGCATAGGAATTAAAGAGTATGCATTATTAGAACTAGTAGGAGAATTCAAGTCATGCTTTGGAGAAAAGTACAAAGTTAGGCATGGTTTAACATTCATGAATATTAGGCTAACACAGATTTTTCTATTAAATATGTAAGGATTACAAAACAGAGAGAGAAGTATCCATTGAATAAGATTTGAAAGCTGATGCATAAGGCCACCATTCTTAAAATAAAATCTCTATGAGCAGTTATGTCAGTGCCTTTATGGATGCAAGCAACCGAAACAATCAGCCTGGTCTTTGTCAATTTGTTCCATTTTGACAGAGGCAGTCGTGGGAGGTTTCAGGGCAGTGACTGCTGGGTCTGAGGGACAGTGACTCACTACACAGTGTGACCCACTGCTCTGGAGCATTTGCTTGGACATCTCCTATAATCACCTTTTTTGGCAGAATACATTTCTATTTAGACCCCGAGTGTATGGACAGTTCAGTGTTATTAATGAAAAGAAAACATGGAAACTTATCTTCGACTGATATGGCACCAGGTCATCTTCCTGTGAAGAGGATTTCCTTTGAGTGAGTGGAATTGGATTTCACTCAGTTTTAAAACTAGAAGTATCAAAAACATGATCTGATAATCAGGCAGCGCTTACATCTTGGTGTCCTAATTCTGCCAGTTCTTTAGCAACTCTCTAGAGTTTTCCAAGGAAAACTGCATAAACAACAACAATGTCAAAAACAGCAAGGCTGCTTTTAGAGGAACAAATGCAATTATTAAAATGGAAAGTAAAGGTGCAATCTTTAGAGGTTAAAATGCTGTAACAACCTTCCCACAAAAGGAACATCCATAAACCTCCTGGAGGCTGCAGTCTGTGGGGTATCACCTATGTGGGGATATTGCCAGAGAGGTGGGATTTGAGAGTACCGGCTTGGGAATGAGGCCATGGTGCTTTGGCTCTTGTTATCTCTGGTTCTGCAGTAAGGCCAGTTGAAGCCCATGGCTCAGGAAGGTCGCAGCTGTCCCTGGGCAGTGCGCAGCCAGCTCTGCACAGCCTGCTCCACTGTGCCTCTGGGGAGGAAAACAGCCTGAAATTCAGCTTTCCTGAAAGAGCAAAACCTGCTTGGAGACACTGTCTCATGACTGGGCAGAGCTTGAGATTTTTCTGGCTTATTTAAAATGATCTGGGTAAGCCCCACTGAAATAGAGCAGCCATTTGTTCCCCTGAGGAGATCTGATGTTGTCCCAAGTGCGAGCAGTGTCTGTGGGCCAGTTCCTACAACAGATTTACAACTCTGCCATAAGCAGCAGGAGTAAGGCTGAGTATCCCAACCTGCTTGCTTGGCATGACATGGGCTTGACGTAAGAAATAAAGAATTGAGCTAATATAGTTACTAAACTGTGTGTTTGTGTCCAGGGAATGCTGAACACATGCGGAGCAGATGGAAGAGATTAAAAAACCCATAGAATTATAGATAAGAAATGTTTATAATTAAAGCAACAAACATGAGATTTCTCTGTAGTCTCCTGATTATTTTGAAGGGTGTGTCAGATGAAAAAGGCTTGACATACAAAAACTACTGTTAACTCAATTTACAATCAAATTAATTTGACTCAAATCATACCTTTCAAAACTATCTTTTTTTTCCATTCACTCCTGCCTAGCAAAGGAAAATCAATGTGTTTAACATTACCACTTAATTTAGAACATTTAAAGTTGTCTGATGAATCTGATAATTCAGCTTGTCCTCTACTGTTTCAGCTACTAAGGAAATTCCAACTAAGGAACTGCTAGATCAGATATCCTGTGTCTCAGCTGACCCAAAATCCCCATGATGGTTTTAGCACCATTCTTAAGAGAACCATGCAGACTTAGTGAATAACAGACTTGTTTACCTGAATATGGCAGAGCATTTAGTTTAAAGGATATTGGCATCAGTATTAGAAAGGATGATGTATTGAATATTCTTTATTTTTGCTGCTAGTGGTGCAATTCATTAATAACCATCCAACAGAAAACAAAAGAAGCTTAGTAGGTCCTTCTTGTTGGTGTGAAAGTCTCTCCACCAAAATCATGAAGTAAATATCTTTCTTTGACCCTTAAATGCTTTTTTTTCTAAATTCTATTTTCTAAGGTTCATGTATATTCCTCCCACTGTGCTCATAACTGAGCAAAGCTGAATAATCCTGCAGCAAGAACCTGTGCTTGTGTTGCTGCTCACAAGCCTCGTGATGTGATCTTGGTGCAAAAGCGACAGTACAAAATTGAAAAAGACCACAAATTTTACTCCAGCCCCAGGGTTTTCTAAAAGTGCAGGCTCTCAGCCTAGTTTGAGTTAAGATGGTTTTTTCAGATCCCCAACAGGGTGTAAAATTACAGACTGGTCAGTGCAGATAAAGCTGACACATATTTTCAGCACAGTGAGAGATTAGGGCTATATTTAACAAAAACACTGAGTTCTGTGTTTGGGGAATACACTCTGCCTCTGTACCCAAAAGAGTCACCAGAATCCAAATTCTCTCTAGCTTCTCCTGTTGATCACATCCCACGCACTGGTTTCAAATTTTATCAGATTGTGCCTGTTTTTGAGGTAAATACATGGAAGATAGGTTTTTTAAATGCATCCAGTTTTTAGCTCTCAAGGACTTAGTGTCTTTTCTCCATAGTGCTGCTAAAAATGCAGCCTCGGATTTCCTTTCCATGCAAGGGAAAACGTGCAGTCTTGACAAGCCTGGGAGAAGGGGCATATTTTCTGATGTTGCCTAGAGCACATCTGTGCACAGAGCAATTTCTGCCTTTATCTCACACCTGATAACATTAGACTTCTAGAGTTAGGTTATTGAAGGAGCTGCAGACCAAATGCTGAGTTTTACAAATCTGTCTGTAAATATCATAGTATAACTCCTGGCACACTGAAAAACCTGGGCAAAGTGACTCTCCTTAACACTGAAAATTAAGTTCCCTCCCCAGACAAATGTGCTGCCTGTATTTTGTCAGCTTCTAAATATTTGCAATTAATATTATAAAGTCCGTTTCTTTGAATCATATATGACAGGAATCTTTTCCTGGTGGCAATGACTATTTCTGTTCTGGGGAGCATGGAGCACTTTCCAGATCTTTCTGAGATAGTTTGTATTACCTGACATTTCTGCAGGCAACATTTTCTTAGTGGTGAATTGGATTGTAAATTCTACTGCTGTGAAATTGTAGGAAACAGGAGTCTTGGCAAATTTCTAAATAAAGCTCTGGTAAGGAGTGAGTGGGAATTTAATGAATAGAGATTGTGGAAACAATCTCTCAATGTGTTTTGATTAGGGTAAAGTGCCTATATAATAGGGTTTTTATTGCACCACTAAATATGACAACACTGAAATTTATTATGTGCTCCTATTTATATTATTTTCCTTTTCATTCTTATAAAACCTTTCAAATACAAAAGATTGTTTCTTTGTAAGTTCTTCAGCTGGGAGGATTTAAATACAAAAGAAAAGTTAACAGGCCACAATCCCAATGCTGAAAAACTCAAAGATTTTATAAGACTGAAAAGCAAAGAAAAATATTTTTTCCCTGTGCATGGAAAGACAGGCTCTGTGTGTGTGTGGTATGTCAGACTTTGCTTTATAATTTTTGTATGTATAGCTTTATAAGAAGAGAATGCTCCGAAAATTACTCTGGTGGTTTTATTCTGCATTGAGGAATCTCTCTGACCAGGAGGAGATTTTCTGGGCAAATGAATCAAGTTGAAATCTCAGCACATCTCACCCTGGGTACCCCCACAGTCTGTCTGGGCTCAGCCATGTCCCCGTGTCCTTCTCCTGACACAGCACAGTAACAGTTCCTGTGGCTGATGAGGGCTGGACACGGTTCTGCTGTCATTCCTCTGTTGTCTGGAGAACAGATTGCAGAATGAAATTAACTTTCCCTGACAGGAATTAATACAATACACAGACAACATAGTGTTCCTGGGTCCAAAAGAAAGAAATTCAATGGGTTTCTACTGGGACTGGAGTAAGACCTAGTCTTGCAAACAACACCATCATTTATAAATTATAGTGGCAATTATCTGATGATTAAAAATGCCTACCATATGAGACTTCCTGTTTCCATTGAAGTCAATGGCAAAATTCCCATTGACTTGGGTGCCAGCATGATCTGGACCACCATAAGACATGTTTCCCATTAAAATTATGTTATAATTAGCATTTGAAAATTGCTTAACAAGGTGGATCTGATAGCTACAGAAGCTGTGGGTCATTAGAATGAATTGAATCTTTTTTTGTCTGTCTACTACTTTAATTGAAAATAAAGTAGCGTCCTTGTTTTTACCCAGATCTGTACATTTTTCATCCTGTACCTCATCATGGTTAAAGCCATCTCAGTATAGTTTGTGACCATTGTCAAAACACATGGAAGTTTCTCTTAAGGTTATATGTTTATTATCAGCCATATTCTTAAATTTGCTTCCCAAAAGAGGAACATTTCAACACATGGTCAAAGAAAGATGGTAATTGTCAGTAGAAGGAGGAAACAGACACTCTTCAGGCAGCAATGGTTGCAGGATGCCCAGGAATGGCAGCAGGTATCTGGCTGAATAGTTCACATGGCTGAGTCTAGGAGTAAGGATCTACAGGACCTACCCTGGTAGGGATCAAGAGGAGGCACAGGACTGGAGCCCACTCCTGTACCTCTGTTATTCTGCCTCCAGGGAACACCTGTCTTAGCATGTAAATCGTGTATGCTTATCAGAGAGGGAAATGCAAAACCCCAGATGGACTATCTGAATTCTAATTCTGATGTTGAGCCTCCCCTCCCTGTGGCCCTGGACAGTTGATATTTATTCTGTGCTTTGTGCCAGTACCTCCCTGTGCAGTTTGCCACAGGCATTAATGTGATAGGCTTTGTCCTTAAAAAAGGGTGAAAGGAGGAGGTCAAAGCCGAAAGAGAAAATTGTTGCTATCGTCTCAGTGTATTGTTGAACAGATTCTTGTGCTACAAACAGCTTCATTGCAAGACAGATGATTCTAGGAATCAGATCCTACTCAGTGCAAATGTATCACAAAGAGTTCCTGTATAAGATGCTGTTTCCCCATAAGCAAAACTTGGCTAATCTCTTTAACGACTGAAAAGTTTGTATGAACTCCATAGTTACTATTAATAATTTCTGGAGATGAAAAATTGTACTGGAATACAGACCAGTTGGTTTTATTGTCAGGAGTTTGGTTTTGTTTAGCTTTTAGCTTTTCTGTAAGTTCTTCAATTTGGTAAAAACAGAATTTGAGTTACACTGGTCATGAGTTTTTGTTCATCCCTATATTGACAAACTTTCAGCTTTTGCCTGATTAAGGGCTGCCTTATGGTAGATTTGGTCCATGTATGAATTTTCCCAGCTATCAAGATGGTAGTTTTATTTTAAAATGAAATAGTCCCATCTGATCTGCTATGTAAGCCAATAATAAATGGCAAAGTACTCAATTCAGAAAAATAAAATTATGGGGATTTTTTCTGTCCTTCATTTTGTTCTGTGCAGCTCATCTTGGGCTGGGGAGAGAAACAAATATTGTTATGGAGAGCAAAGAAACAGTGCAAATATATTTGTGTATTTCTAATTTTGTCTTGGGTGTTGAATTGCCCTGGGTTCAGTTGCATAATGATAAGTAAAGCAACTGGACACAATCCAGTGCAAAGTGATGCATGAAACCAGCGCTTTTCCCCCCTAGTGTGTGAAAATTTGTATCAGCAAGAAACAGATAGTCTGACTTGTATGTAGCTGGAGAACTGCCTGCATTTTGATACCTACATTCTTTTAAAATGACTCATTCTTCGGTGCAGACACCAGATCCCCAGTGCTGAGGCCCAGCAGTGACATGCTGACACTGGGCTCCATTAACCCTCCATCCTCCCTCACCGTGCACTGCTGTGACCCAGCAGTGCGACCAGAGAAACTGGGCAAGGCTGGAGGGAAGGTGCCTATGGGGTGGGGCTAAAGCCCAATCTTCCACCTCACAAATCCGGGATTAGAGCCAGGGTTAGGTCTGAACTCTGCTGCCTTCTTGTCACAACCCTGCACGCCAGGGGCTCACCGCTGGCACTTCAGTGTGTGACTGCCCGGGGTGGCCTGGCTGCAAAACCCAGCGCTGGGTCAGCCAGCTTCTGTCCAGGACAGGGGACAAGGCACTGCCTTTTCAAGGAAAAGGCCAGTCATTGCTTTTCTGCTGCTAATCAAATATATTAGTTGTTACAGGCTCAACAATTATTTTTAAAAATCCCCACCTATGTTAATGATTTTGTTCTTTAAGAAAGTTTCACCAGGAAGCCTGATACCTGACTTTCGGTGAACTATGTAACAGGAAAGACTCATAAAAAAAGGCCTTTGGTGTTTAAAAGAAATTACATTTTTAAATAAATGACTTACTTTAAAACAACTCTTGAGCATCAGAGAAAGAGTAATCAAAGAATGATTTCTCGGTTATGCTTTGTTTTGGAAAAGTAAGAAATGTAAAGCTTTCTGTTTTTTACGCAGCTCCCCAAAAGCTATTTTTATATGGTATGTAATAATATTTGTGTGAAAGAAGGAGGGGGAGGTTCAATTCTAGAATGAATCTCCTATTTGGTTCTGGCTTTACTCTGTTTTTTCCAAATCCATATCCAATCTCTGGGAGGTAGATCTTGTGGTAGGATTTGAAGCAGTGCAAGAATAAGTATGAAAATAAGTCAGATTAGTGTCAGGAGTGGGGCACGTTTTAAGTAATGTTACAGACTAAACCAGTGTAAAAATGTGGGTAAAGATCACGCAGATTTGATCAGCCTGTCAGCAGCTCTGCACTTTGGTTTGTCACACTGTGACTGTTTTAAATAAGACACTAACATACAAACACATTGCAGATTTCTCTTTGGTGGGTGAAGATCTGGAGCCTAACTGTAATTAGTAGTAGCTGTTTATGGCTGGATAACAGACCTCCCAAAGCCGAACTAGCAATGGCAAAGCAAGCACAGCTTCCCCCACTGTGAGAGACAGCGCTGACCTTTGCGTGTTCAGCAGGCCTTTGTGAAACTGCTGGCATTTATTAATCACTTGGATCGTTTGGATTGACAAAGGGACAACTCAAAAGCTGGTAAGTCATCATGAGTATGGGAGTTCACCTCTGTGATCTTGGAATGGTATTTAAAGGTTCATGATTTGTTCCCAAGTGACTGAAGCAGCAGGGTGGGAACAGAGGTCTTCCCACTTTCTTTTTAGATGCACAGTGTTTCACTTTTGGATGAGGTGTAACTTAAATTGTGCTCTTGGAGCAGTCAGCTGTGGAGTATTCTGCTCTTACAATGGTCCAAGGAGCGCTGTATGTTGGAAGTCATTGATGGAGCAGTAGATGGATCAAACTGGGCAAATTGCTCTAACTAAAACCAAAGCAGAAGGATAAACACTGCCTCCTCCAACTCAGTTGAGCTATTCCATGGTGGCTGAAAGTTGTTACCAAGGCTGAAGGGCACAAAGCCATCTGAGTCTTTGTAGTGGCTTTGGTGCTGCTATGGTGGTCCTGGAGGGTGGTGCAGAGCAGTGGCAGTGGCAGATTTTATTAATCCCAAATATGCACCTTGCACTCCATGACACATTCTTGGTAAGCAAGAGTCAACAACCATGGAACTCGTCTGTGCTGTGTGCAAACTCATTGAATTCTGCACCTACTTACAGCCAGTCCTTGCAGATTAGATTATTTTTGTTGGAGCAGGCAAGATTTGCCTAAGAGGGAATGTCATAAGAATAGGATGGAAAAGAAGAGTGAATTCTGTTGCTTAAAGGCTGGTCCTGCTCGAATAGAAGGGATAATGCACTAATCAAATTTTGCCAAGGTATTAAGGAGAAAAGATGGGAAAGCATTTTTGAACTGCCTGCACTAAAGCTGGATGCCTAAAAAATAAAGCATGAAGTTCTTATGCATAAACATAATTTTAATTTAGTTGGCATTATCCAGGGATAAGTCATACATCTATAGCAGCCATAAACGTCAGTGCATGAAAGAATGGGCCTCACACATGCTGGTGATGCCAAGAAATCAGGGAGACCACCTGTTCCAAGATGAAGTACAATAAAAATAGATACAGTTACCTCATCTTGCTGAGCTGGTACCAGCACAGGTAGCACGTGTTGCGTGTGATGCATGTGGACATGATTGTGTGACTGAAACATACATGGCCTGATCTGCTTGTACAGGACAAGGAGAAGTAACAGAGGGGGTGAACATAATAAAGAACTGTTTTGGAAGAATGTTTCACTGTCATCAGTCTTCTTCAAAAAAAGGCTGGTTTACAGGGAAGGACAGGTGATCCATGAACTGTGCTCTGCAGCGGGGCTCTGCTGCAGTCATGGTGGCAGAGATGGGGAGATGAAAGTATTGGACTTTTCAGTCAAGGCTTGGTTTGTTGAGTCCTCTTGCTTTGTGCTTTCTGAGAGACAATACAGCCAAAGCAGAGAATGGAGACTGAAGAGAAATAAATAGGCAGGGAGCAGGGAATGACCAAAATACAGAAAAATAACAAGAGTGAAAAGGTGAACAAGATGTTGTTGTGTACTGCATGTCGGAGGTGATTTTGCCTTTCTCCTTTCAGCTGTTGTCTGAGCCTGGCAGGAGGAACAGGACAGGGCTGGTACCTGCAAACACTGCCTTACAAGCTCTGGCAGGATTGACATCAGTGTGCTAAGATGTCTCTTGGCTCCCCCAATTTTCTTTCTCTTACTATTGTTTCCTTAATATATTTGTTACACCTCATAAGAATTCTTAAAATCTAAAGCCTCTAGACGTGGAGGATTTCCATTGATGTAGGAAATGCTTGCTCAAGGACTAAGAGTGTGCATTCCTTGCCCAGCTTGGCTCCTGGACTCTGGCCTGTCCCCAGCCTAGTTCTGCATCCCTTTGGCAATGCCCAGCCCCATATCCTACCATTGGGAATGCACAGTTCCACATCCTGATGTTGGCAGTGCCCAGCCCCACATCGCGATGCTGGCAGTGCCCGGCCCCACATCCCGATGTTGGCAGTGCCCGGCCCCACATCCCGATGCTGGCAGTGCCCAGCCCCACATCCCGATGTTGGCCATGCCCAGCCCCACATCGCGATGCTGACAGTGCCCGGCCCCACATCGCGATGCTGACAGTGCCCGGCCCCACATCCCGATGTTGGCAATGCCCGGCCCCACATCCCATGCTGGCAGTGCCCGGCCCCACATCCCATGCTGGCAGTGCCCAGCCCCACATCCCGATGCTGGCCATGCCCGGCCCCACATCCCGATGCTGGCCATGCCCAGCCCCACATCCCATGCTGGCAGTGCCCAGCCCCACATCCCGATGCTGGCAATGCCCAGCCCCACATCCCGATGCTGGCAGTGCCCAGCCCCACATCCCGATGCTGGCCATGCCCAGCCCCACATCCCGATGCTGGCAGTGCCCAGCCCCACATTCCATGCCGGCAGTGCCCGGCCCCACATCCCATGCCGGCAGTGCCCGGCCCCACATCCCATGCCGGCAGTGCCCGGCCCCACATCCCATGCCGGCAGTGCCCGGCCCCACATCCCATGCCGGCAGTGCCCGGCCCCACATCCCATGCCGGCAGTGCCCGGCCCCACATCCCATGCCGGCAGTGCCCGGCCCCACATCCCATGCCGGCAGTGCCCGGCCCCACATCCCATGCCGGCAGTGCCCGGCCCCACATCCCGTGCCGGCAGTGCCCGGCCCCACATCCCGTGCCGGCAGTGCCCGGCCCCACATCCCGTGCCGGCAGTGCCCGGCCCCACATCCCGTGCCGGCAGTGCCCGGTCCCGCCGTTGGGAAGGCGCAGTTGCCGCTGTTGCGTTGCCCCGCTCCCTTCGCAGGAGGCTGCTGAGCGCCACCTCGTGTCTGCCGTGCTGGGGCCGCGGCCGCGGAGTTTTTGGGAAGGGAGGATGGCTGCGCCGTCCCTCGGGGCCGGGAAGCAGCGGGATCAGGCGGCCGGATCAGGTGCTGAGCTCTGCCATCCCGCAGAACGCTCGGCGGCCGCCGGGCTCTGCGTGCACAGACGAACTGAGGTCGTAAGCAGGTAAAAAACCACGAGCCTCTAAAACCATTTGTAAATCGTATTTCATGGAAAACGCTGCCCCTCTTACACTGTTGAGTTAGCCAGGAGGATGGATATGAGGATTTGTTGATAGGACACTAAATTCTGCTCTGCAGTGCAAAAATCGAGGGACAAAATATCAGCAGCAAGGTCAAGGAAACTTCCAGGGCTGCCCCTTCCAGTTGCTCTGCTGTTTTGTGTCACCTCTCTGTGACTCCTCCGGCTCCCTCAGGTGAGCGCAGAGTGCTCTGACACAACCCAGACCCCTTCCATCCTGCCCCGGGGTGTCTTGTACGTGATCCTCCCTCCCATCTTTTCTAGTGCATTTATCTGCAGTCGAGGTTCACATTTCCAGAAAGATTTTTCCCTGTAGTCTTGGTTCTCTCATCAAGCTGTGAAAAGCTCCCGTTGGCATCAGTACCTGAATCATATCACCCATGCTAAACCTTATGTAGAGGCCTTCTATTATGTAGAAAAACACTGGATCCTCAAATGAATGAAGAACCTAATTTCAAACAAAAAAGTTCTTTGGGATTTGAAATATCCTGCAGTGCCATATCCACTGGGACACAGAAGTGTCCAAGTGCACAGGCAGAGCCTATTGGAATAATGCTTATTCTAAGAGAAAAAAAACCCAAAAAAACTTATCCTGACAGGCTACAAGTTACACAGGATTTTGGGAAAAAAAATCAGAATTATTCAGACCAATTTCATGTTCAAAACTCCAGAAAAATAAAAAAATATTTCATGCAGTGGAAAATCCAAGTAGGCTGTGTGAGAGCCCCAGAGACAGATTACGGTATCATTGGGAAAGGGCTGAAAAGCAACATAGCAGAGTGAGATCAAACTGTGGCACATGTTGTAGCTGCTGTTACTGATACTGTTTCCACAAATGTCTGAGATGTTGTAGGCATTTCTCAGACATAAAAGAAATAATTACATTTGGCCAGGTAGTTCACAGTGGGATACAAGCTCTTTTTATTTTTTTTTTTTTTTTTTTCCCCCGGTTTGGTATGGAAACAAATAAAACAAACACAACATTAGCAATTATTTGGCTTCCCATTGAGAACATGTTATGTAACTACTCTGGCTTTCCTTATGACATAGGGTGGGGAAGATGATAACTGTAGAGAAAGGAATAATAGACATTCAGCCAGCCTGCAGTATTTCAGAGAATCACCCTTGGCAGGTGCAGAAAAGGTGTCCTTGAACTTCCACAGCATCACAACAGGAGTTCTTTATCACATCCCATACAGTGATAAAAGAGCAGAGTCAGTAACTCAGAGAATGGGGACTGAGCAGCGGATGCTGAATAGAAGTCTTAGGAGGTAAAGAGTATTTGAGAAGAACATAATAAGCAATCCAAGTCTCTCCAGTCACCAGTAACCCATGTCTAATTTCAGTTAGTAAGGGCCAGCCTACAGGACAGTTGCTCCAGATTTGTACCAATACAAGCAAGAATGAAAAAAACCAGGCACCTGAGAAATGAAAATTCAGCCATAAGATTGTAGAGAAGAAAATGTCATCCAGTGATTAGTTTGGGCAATGGAACAGCGTGCATTATGTTTGAAAAGGGAGAGCCACACTGCATTTTTGGGTCCTCCAGTGCTGCAGAAGGGGCCTGGAGAGGAGGAGCAGGTCCATCTACACACCTACACAAATCAGTGCACTCAGGTGCAAATCCCAGCTGCCTGGGAGGAGAAATGCATCATTTGACTATGTCTCATCCAATGTACTCTGCACTTCCCAGGCAGATTTAAATTTTTTGGAGGTGAAATTGAATAACTGGCAAAGGCCCAGTGTTTCAGAGAAATGTGAAAAAAACCTAAGAAACAAACTTGTGGAGCAATGAGGATGTGCTGGGAGGAGCCTGCTGGTCCCTTGCTGGTGGAACACTTTGGCAATCAGGAAACTCTGGGAAGCATGGGATCCACACACAAGAAATATAGAACAAGAGAGATCTAGTCTTGTTTCAAGTCTCTGTTGGTATATCCCAAACATGGATTGCCCACAGACTCATTGTCTTAGTTATGCAGCTCCTCTGTGGGAATGTCAAGTTCCACCTTAAGACTGTTTAGGTTCTTTGCCCTTGCTGCTCCCTTTGAAAGACCATGCGAGCGTGTGATCTCCTTCAATAGCTAGAAATGTTTTCTCTAGTTTTCAGTCTAAACATGCTGTTGATCAGATTATAAAAATTTTATCTCACAGTCACGTTAACCTTTAACTTAGTTCTTTTCCCACTCTATTTATCATAAGATCTATTCATAAAGGACTTGCATAGGTCTATTTATAAAGGACTTGCATATTGTTCCTCCATTGTCACACTGAAGAAGTCATGTTCTTTTTATCTCTCCCTAAGACTGCTAATTCTGTAATTGCTCTAATAGCCAGTCTGCACTGATTCCAGTTTAAACTAATCTTTTTCAACACTGTTGACAGGAACTGTATAAATATTTCACACAAAATCTTAGCAGTGCCTTGTCTAAAAGTGCCAATATTTCCTTCTCTGCTAAAAATCTCACCTAACCCGTCTGAACACTACATTATCTGTTTCCACAGCTGTGTTGTACTGGCAGGTTTGGCACACTGTCAGTCTATCAGAACACTCGGATCTTTTTCCTTCTCTGTTGCTTCCAGCTGATGAATCCCAAGAACATGACTTTGCAGTTCACGTTATTAAATTTCTATCACTGCAGGCAAGAAGGTCATCTAATTCCAGTGTGGTGATCTGGTCCTCCTCAGGATTGGCAATACCCTCCAGCTTTTTATCACATGCAGAATTTTTGAGGCTGGGCCTGATTATGTTCCTAGTTCATGGAAAAGTGGACTATACAGTATTGCTCCAAAGAGTGATCCCTGAGGAACACCACTGAGTAATTTGCTCCATTCTTGCAACTCCTTTTTTATTATAACTTGTTGCTCCTTCTTCGCATTGTTTTTAATGGATCCCTATCACCTCCACTTTCAGTAATGATTTTCTGCAGAGCACTGTATCAAATGATCTGTTTGAACTTCAATAGACTGAGTTCACTGCATTATTTCATTCCAGAGAGACAATTATCTCACTCAAGATACACCAGCTCAGTCTGACATTCTTTGCTCTGGCAAACCATGCATGTTTTTTCACATTCTGTTTGCCTCCCCACAATTAATTTGTTCTAAGACTTGGCACTATACTGAATTTTTAAAATACATTTTAGAATATGTATACTTTCTAAAAATACATTTCAGAATATAAACATTGTATTTGCTATGCTGAAGTCCTAAGCAAGCTTTCATTGGAATTCATTAAACATTGGCTGCTTTTACTTGTAAATTCATATACCAGTTATTTCAGTATGCTAGGGAGGAGATTGTATGTATTCCTCAATAGCTTTTTGCATGAGGAAATATACTCTGTTTTTCCTAAGTTTTTCCTTGTAATTTCTGTTATACTACCACTTCCTTTATATGTCATTCCCATCTCTTATTAGCCTAATGTCAAAGCAAAGGATCATTGCTTATTCTCAAGCAGTACCATCTTTGTTAGCTGATTTATTATGAAAGAAAACCAACTTATACCATCCCCGAGTCTTTGATGGAGCTGTGCTATCACTGGTGGCATTAATTTTCTGCTTTAGGTCTGGGAAGTTATAGTCTTCCTTAAACAAGGGATTGCAGTCATTACTTTACATCTTTTATAATTTATATTCAAGTTTGGATAGAGGAAGGAGGCTGTAAAAGATCCTTTAGCACTAGCCTGCTGGGGCAGTTTTTGTCATCTCTGGTCCAAGTAGTTTCCACTCAAACAGAATTTGTTTGGTCAGTGTGATCACAGATTTCTTTCCACTCAGCCATTTTCACAACATTCAGTGACACCCTCCCTCTCCTCTCTTTTCTGTCTTCCCTAACAAACTCCTTACAAACTGCATTAGTGGGAATATTCTGTTCTCAGCAGAAATGCAGAAGACTTCTCCATACTCCAGCAGAGTTGCTCATGAGCTTCTGATATCTCACCTTGCCTTTGACATTGTCATTCTGTCTGTGCAAGACAACTTTCGAGGGAGACAGGGCATTGCCCTGTGGGAGGCCCGGGGGAGGCTGTGCCCTGCCGTGCCCAGATGGGAACCAAACACTTTTCACAGTCAAAGATGACTTGAAAATTGACATTTGATAGCTTACCTGCCTGTGTGAACACCCACACTCCACAGGTCCTCAGGCCCTGACTACCCTCTCAGGATTGTTGTAGAGAAGTATTAATGTGAAGAAAGAGTACAGAAACATTGATTTTTGTGCTTATTGATTTGTTCCTCTGTGGATATCATATTTCCAGTATTTTTTCTGCATTCACAGCCAGTGGAAATAGTCAGAGCATTTCCTATGGAGAGATCTACTTGAGCTAATTTGCATATCTTACGTCTTCAGCGAAATTATTTTAGCCACATCACAAAGCTATTCACTGAGGTTATAAGTTTCAGCAGAGCCAGGGGAGAAATATACTCCTACATACCTGATCACATGAATCTACCCGAGATTTGCTTCTTGGCACTGACTGCAACATCAAACGAAAAATAAAAGACTCGTTAAGAAACAACATTACTGGAGTTCTTTTGGCCCCAGTCACTCGTGTCTGCACACACCCCGTTGCTGTGGCTGGGAGTGTCTGGAATACAGAGCTGGATGATGCAAAGCATTTTCCAAATGTTTGCACAATGAAGAATTGCCATCATAGGCTCAAGAGGAACTGTTTTCAGAAAGTAAATATTGTGCATTTCTAGATTAGATAATAGCTAAGGGCAGCACGCGTTGTGGCTGGAGCCTGAAGGCAAAGCATAGCAGCAAGTCTGAGGAGCAATTCTTGTCTCCTACATGAGGATGAGATTTAGGCTGTGCAGCTCAAAGAATGCTCTCCCTTTCACCCATTACCACTGGCTGCAATGCATCATGCTTAATTTTTCAGAGATGTGAAATTAAATTAGACAGGAAGACAGCGGCAAAAGGTTTGGTGAATTGGAGGAAGAGCGATAAGTTTGTATCTGATTCATCTTCAAACCATTCCATCAGGTGAAGAGTAGCCAGTTCTCTTCAAAGTGCCAGCAGTTCCAGGGTGTTTACAGTTTAGCAGCTCAGCTCAGAACTTCTGCATTTCTCCATGCGGCAGGAAGAGTTCTTGAACTGCAACATTATTAATTCAGATACAATAGCTCTCCTGTTATCTGGAAACATTTTCGACTATGTTTCCTTATTGCTGTTCTCATGCCTTTCCGTTATAGTGTGTTACAGAAAGGATTGGCATTTACCTGGCATATTGTATCTGCAAAATGCTTTAGTAGGTCTTAATTAGTAGTTCTCAGAGGGTAATAGGTAATTCCTCAATAGAGGGGATAGGAACAGCAATTTCAGTATTGAAATGTCCCGCTGGTATTTCTGTGGGCTGTTTGATGCTCAAATTATTTTTTAGGAGATATTGGTCAGAGGCACATCTTTAGAGGAGTTTGGGGATTGATTACTGCAAAAGGACAATATGGTTTAAAGTCATACCACCAGTGCAGTAGTTTCTAAAAAGATAAAATGATTGGCAAAGAATTTTTGGTCTACTGGTAACAAAGGGTACAGGCCTTCTTCCCACCAGCAGAATGTCAGGAAACCATCTGAAATTTCTTGTCTTGGTGAGGCACCTGCATCCCTGAGAGTTCTTTTTGCTTGCCTGTGCTGAAAGATGGCTGAGACAGGAGGTTGTTTCACCTGGGAGAAGGATAATATGTGGGAAGTGGCTGCTGAAATAAACACTTGATCTTGTGTCTACAGTTCTAGGATGAAGAATGAATAGGAGTCTTACCTAAAAGTGGTGAAACAGCCCAGCTTGTGAGATTCATAGCAGTAATTCCATGCAGTCTGTATAATGCTACTGGGGCTGGAAGCCCTATGGGGTAGATAGGATTTTGTCCATGATTTCAGCTCTTAGGCAGAGAGTCACTGCAAATAGTACCGTAATTAAACACCCATTAAGGAAATTGGGCAAACGTGAGCTCTGTTTCTGAACATCATCTTTCAGCTCCAGCTCAGGGGGAGTTTTGCACATGCAGCAGTATGTGTGACAGCTTAATAGAGATGGCAAGGATACAACAGTACTAATGATACTGTAATTAATACCAGCAGTATTTTAATAGTACCTAACTGCCAATATATGTCCCAGGTCCAGTTCAGGGTGACTGATTGATTTAGAAAAGCATCTTGTTTTGGTGCCTCTACAGTCAAAGCAATTATTATTTCAGCTTGTTGTAGTCTGCAGCATCTATCCTGCTCTTTTCAAGGCATTATATTCATGTTGGCTTTTTTGATAAAATGAACTTTGCAATGGAAACTCTCGTTCTCACTGCCAGACAGTATTACCAAATCAGGGCTGTGACCCTGTAAGATGCACATGAGTCAGCACTGGGTTGAAGTTCTGACTGCAGAATCAAAGTGCAAAGACTTACTTGGCTCGTGAGATAGAGAAGTCTTATTCAATACCTCTCATCTCATTCTGTAACCTGAATATACACAATGTGAGTTTTCCAGGGGATGATTGCTTGAGGGTTGAGCAGAAAGGAAGGCCCTAGCATCTTTGCCATTTTTTTAGTTCACCATAGATTCATTAGCATTTAGGGAAAATGCTTTAGGAGTGATCACACACTTCTTTGTTCCAAACTGTATTGTAATGTGAACTACATGTCACTGATAATACGGAATAATCTTTTCTGTTTACAGAACTAGACAGTCTAGACTTCAATTTATTTATGGTATTTATTTAAAGCTTCAGTTTTGACCTAGATCCATTTCTGAAAGCTACATAAAGTTCTGACTTGCAGCAATTTTCTTCTTAAGGCTGTTAATATATATTTATGTAAAATCAAAAATTCCGACCTCTTATTACATGAACCATGTAGTATTTTTAACAAGAGTCCATTGATTCTATGTAAAATTATGCACATGATACTGCAGGTAGGGGGAAAAACCTTGTGGTCCACACATATTTGTTCTTAACTGCTTTGACTTGACCTACCTGGTTTTATAAGCAGCAGTGTCAGGGGAATTAATTGCATCAGAGTCTGTGGAGAGGAAAAAAGTCAAGGAATAATTCCATTTGCCCCAAATTAAGTTTTAATACTGCAAAGCTGTCATTATATGTATCAAAGGCTGTTGAAAGTCATGTTGCTGGGAATAACTAGGGGGCTTGTTCATGCAGTCATGATCATCTTTCTGACAGAAGCTCACTTTCAGGAAACGTGATATGAAATTTTCCTTAGGTTCTCATCTCATTCCCAAACTGTGTTTATTTCACTCTTAGTGTGCTTCATCTTTAATTTCTCAGTTAGGAACTAATTATCTACAAAACTGTGTAATGAAAGATAAGCAAGTCTGAAAGGAATCTTAAGTGAACGCATAACATTTTCTTTTCCTAATTTTGGGAATGGGAGTTTCCTCAATTTATTTGGGTTGAGGCCCTTGCGTAAATAGGATCATATTGTGCTTCTAAACATAGCCAGAGATTCTGATTTCTGCTTCTTGTAGTTCCATTTGAAAGGCACTGTTTTCTTCTATGCTCTTTTTAAGTGGGTGTATTTCTTCCCTTCTAGTAATCTCTGCAATATCTTATCAGTCTCTCAGGGGCCGACCCTTCCCTCTGTGAATGGCCGGAACTGCTGCTGAGGTCTGTAGCATTTAAACAAAGGGCAGAGTCAATGAGGGATTCTTCTGGCAGCTTAAAGGCTTACAGAATTTGTAGCACTAGTGTAGACATTGTTTCATTGGGATTTTGTATGCATTCATACACATGTATGTCTATCATGTGCAAATCTATCTGTGCAATTCTGGTTTATCCTTCCTCAGTAATTTTTATTTCTTTCGAGGTCAGGCAGGAGCCTGAGTTCTTCTGCCAAATATAGTTCCATGAAGCAAAAAGCAAAAGTGTATCAATAATAATGCAGTAGACAGAGAACACGGGAATGACTGTTCTACTTCAAATCCATTTGACTGTGCCTCCTTTATGCTGAAATCACTGCACAAAACAATCAGTTACAGTGTAAGAGTCTCTTTCTGTAAATAAATGTGGCTATATATGATAGCTGTTCCCAGGCCAGATGATGAATTAGACTCAAAATTACATACACAAAATGCATGACCAATTGCATATTTTGATTTGTAATTATCACAAGTGCTTATGTTAATTGCTTGCTGTGCAGTAGCAATAAAATAAAACATAACTCGTTTAGTGTTTGCCATCAATCCGTTTTCAGTGTACAACAACTGATTTATTGGTCCTCTGAACCAATGAATATTCTTTCTTTATGTGAATGATCTAATACATACGTAGAAATCATTAAATTCAAGATTCCTTCATCAGCAAATTGGTTATTTTGTACATGCTCTGTTCCAACTGGTAACCTTCGTATCTATGTCTTATTTACATTTTTGCCTCTAACAGTGGGTAGAGCATTGTGTTTTCATTGTACAGCACTAAACATACTTTCATATTCTGTAACGTCATGCAGTTCTATGCAGCAGCACAAAACTCTGCTTAAGGGAAGAAAAATGCCAGAGCCATCTGGAGAGGCACTGAATTTCTCAGTAGTGGACAAAGTGTATTCCAGACAAGGACAGGAAAGTCAGAACAGAAAAGAAGCTAGAGCACATATAGGAAACAAAATCCCTTGGTGAGCTCTTTGGACATTAAACCAATCAGTGGCAGAGCTCCTGTGTGTTTCTCACTCAGAGAAACTTGCTCTGTAAGAACTGTGTGCATTAATTGAGCCACCTGCATAAGTGTCACAGCACCAGAGCATACAGAGGTGAGCCTGGGTTCAGGTTCGAACTGGCACTATTCAGATCTCTGTGGGAGTCATTGGTGATGGTGGGGCACATACAGGATCTCCTGCCTTGCACTGGTCAGTTTGATGTTCTAGAGACCTTCTTTCTTTTTGTGTTTAACCCCAGTTGGAAACTCAGCCCCACGCAGCCACTCACTCATTCCTGCCTGGTGGGATGGGGAGAGAATTGAAAGGGTAAAAATGAGAAAACTCATGAGTTGATATAAAGGCAGTTTAATGGGTAAAGAAAATCTACACACACAAGCAAAGCAAAACAAGAAATTCATTCACCACTTCCCATGGGCAGTGAGGCTCAGCCATCCCAGGAAAGCAGAGCTCCATCACCTGTAACAGTGACTCAGGAAAGCAAATGACACCACTCTGAAAGTCACCCCTTCTCTATTCTTCCTCTTGCTTTAGACATGGAGCATGAAGCCCCATGATCTGGGATATCCCTGGGGTCAGTGGGGCTCAGCTGTCCTGGCTGTGTCCCGTCCCAACTCCTTGGGCAGCCCCATCCTCCTGCCTGCTCTGTGGGGTGAGGAGCAGCCCTGCGTGAGCTCTGCTGTGCAATAACAAAAACATCTCGTGTTTCCAGCACAAATACAAAACACAGCCCCATACCAGCTACTGTGATGAAAATTAACTCTATCCCAGCCAAACCAGCACACTTCTCCACTTTCTCTCCCATTAGCACCTCATCTACGGGATAAGGCTCCTGGTCCATGAGACCAGGAATCCTCAGAGTGGGTATTTCCTCTGCAGTGGGTCTGCCCAGGCTGGGAATCTAGATCAGCATGGAGAATGTTAACAGATGGCTGCCAGGCTCGTGTTTGCCAGCTGGAGAAAAGCACAATGCAGCAGGGATGTGTGTCCAAGCCCTTTGCCAGTGGTGGGATCAGTCAGTGAGAAGGAAAGATCTTGCATCTGTCCTGATCTCCAACAACTATAAGCAAATCTTGGCAGAGGAAAAATCAGATATCACACACTGATGTTATTGCTTATACACAGAGAGCATAGCAATATTTTCTTGTATGACAGGAGTATTTAATATGTAGGAATGTAATGTGACTTGTGTTAATTTGCTTCATAAAAATAACATTTTTCTGTACCTACATTCAGAGAATAAGCATTTTGAGACATGTCTTTAAGAAAAAGAAATATTTCTAGTGGTTTGTGTGGAATGAAGATTATATTTGGGTCAAATTAAAAAGTGGTCTATACTTTGGTGGATAGTTAAACTGTAAAATTCAACCAATAAAAGGGTAAAAGTGTTAATCTTGCTTTTACCAGCTCAGCAGTAAGCAGCGCAGGTGCAAGCCATGTTTAATCCATGACCCCTGGGAAATGGTAATGTTCATTTCTGTTGTCTTCCTGTGCCAGATGCCAAGCTCTCCAAATTTCTAATTGAGAGCACTGACTAGAAAGAATGGTAAGGCACAACTGAGCACCTGGGTCGCATGAAAATGAGAAAAGCTCTTTAACTGCTGCTTATTGTAATATCCCACTGTAGGCAACACCTGTGATATGACTTTATAAATAGATAACCCGAGCTGTGCTCACACAGGGGTAATTCAGAAGTTGTCAGCTTGTTAGGCAGTTTTCCAGCAGCGTGCTGATGGCACATGCCCATAACCCAAGAGGAAATAATTCTTCATGTTTATATAGTACATCATGACATAAAGTTGTGGGGGTTTTGTTATCTTTAAAATTCCTGGTCTGCTTTGGCATTAAAGGAAGTTCCAAGCAGATGTGACATTAGCAGATGTCCTGGAGCAGGTATGACACCTGCCATGTTCTAAAAACATTTGGATGGTCGAAATTGCTTAGCCCTGATAGCACACACTGGCAGAGGAATCGAACTTTTGGCAAAGGTGCTGATACCTGTTTTCACATCTAGTTTAATCTTTTGTAATGTTTTTTCTCAGTTTGCAGTGGTAGTCACTTTACACCTTGGAGTTCACAGCACTGAAACACCACATCCCTTTTGTATTTTATACAGGTATGAAAGAGATCCTCTTGCTGAACATAGTACAGCCCATGGGTTTTGATTAGCTTTGGACCTTTAAACTGATTTTCCTTCATGTTCAAATAATTTACATTTGAAAATATGGAGAATAAATGCATTTTCAGCTACCATTGATTCCTGATTACTTGGTGTATATAGAGGTCGATTCATGAGATTCATATACAGTCAGCAAAGTGTCATCAATCCCCTTTCTACTCTTCAGAAGTAATTTAGATTCTGTATTGTGTGATATACCATAAACATCTCACTAAGGTATTTTGTTGTTCTTTATATTGCTTTGGTATCAAAACACCAGTTCCCCGTGAAGATAAATGCTTTTTTTAATCTCGACCAATTTTTCTTTTCTGGGGCTGGAGAGCAAAATTGTTACTATTGGCATTTAATGAATGAGGTTAGACCTTTTCACTTTGGTCAAGGTTTTGAAAAGCAGCAAGGAGGTGCTTTTGAAAAAGCATTTTGAAAAATGCCTTTTGTTCTCAGGTAGTTCATGTTTATATAAGGTGAGGTCATTCCCTGGATTTTCCTGAAGTTCACCAGTAAAAATATGGGATGTATTTCTCCATATCCTGGCACAGCAATGTCAATCACAAAAGGAGCTTGCTCCCTTGTAGGATATGGCCAGAGCAATATAGTGCCGAATGAAGGACATATGGACATACATTGTTCCTATAATCTTGTAACATGGGCAGGAAAAAGTATCCCACCTGGTGAGTAAGATGTTAATGTTGGGATTGGAAAACCTGTTACAGGGAGTAGGAGCCCTGTTTAAATTCTCAGTATCTTTTTATCTGTCTGTATTTTATAATACTACAAGCAAAGCAGCTTCACATGTAAGACTACAAAATGTAAATGATTTTGTAAACCTGTTTCTGTTGAATTAGCTTTATTTAAAAGATAAAGGAATTATGGAAGATAGAAGGGCTTTGATTCTTGCATGATCTTTGGACTTTCAGACTGCAAGGTTAAGGAAAATGAGCTACTTATTTCAGGTCTGATTTTGTAAGTAAGCAGTTAATAAGTAAACTTTTAAAGTGAGGTGTTGTTCTTAAGAGGGATAAGGTTTTTTTTAAAATGCATTTGATAATTGTTTTTAGTGAGTTGTTCCTTGTCTGTGGCATAGGCTTTGCTTATTTTTATTGCCTTCTCTGTTATAAATATTCACTGGAGTATTTTATACCTCTTTTTCTTCTGATTACCAAATAATACAGAAATTTATAACCAAATGTTACGTTCTGTAAATGGTCCTTGTTCTGAACGTCATCTTTTGAACCAATAATTATTAAAAATAATGAAAATATCAAAAATTTTGTTTTCCAATTTACATGTGCAGGATATATTGGTTTGTGCTCCTTCCTCAATTGCCAAGAGTCTTCCTGATCCTGCTTAAGTTGTCTTGATTCACCCAGTTCTCCGTGTAATTGTTCTTGACAAAATGTCAGTGCTCTGGAAGACAACATCCATTAATATAAGAAAAATACAAAAGAATGCATAAACTTTTCAGTACAGGGTACATCCCTTGCAGTGCTGCAATGAACTGCACCTTCCTCTAAATCTTGGATCCTTGTGCTTTTCTTCCAAGTGTGCACTTCAGCTGAAAGCATCGAGACACCAATTGTCTCTCTGTTAGCAGCTTCCTCTCTTCTTTTATCCTGTTCCGGATCTGCCCTCCAGATCCATGTTCTTCTTTTAAAAAGTCCTTTTGTCAGTATTAAAAATTATTTCCAATTTGGGATGAGCTTCCCCCCATACACAGAGGGGTCCTTAGCCTGAAGCCTTTGTTTATGCTTTCACTAAAACTAAGTGTGGAAGCCAGTGGGAGACTGGTGAAAGGGAATGAGAATGGTCTAAGATAATTTCTGGTTTCGTTTTAGAGCAGTTGCATGGGATTGGGTTATTAAGGATATTTAAAATGAAAGGTGAGTGCCTGTATATGTAAAAAATTATCCTTTGATCTTCTGTGAGTTTCAGCTTGCTCGATGTTAATGAAAACTAGTACTTGTATGAGACTTTTTCTTAATTGTTTGCTACAAAGTTAAGTATAAAGTGGTATGGAAATGGAAAGGACTACCTTAATAGACAGGTTGATCAGGAATTTCCTGTTTGGTAGGACTCCAAACAATTTTTGTCTTTCAACAGGTGACACATTCAAATGGTGACATATAACACTCATCAAAATTTAGTTTTAGAATTCCTATTTAGAGAGACATGCAAATCATATTTTACCTTGTGCTCAGAAGTTTGTCTTCCTTTATTGAAAGGATTTGTGATGAAGAGATTCCTGCTGTTCAAGAGGTCTAGAAGCAGATAATGTTTTTTTGGCATTGTGTAAGCAGAGTTTACATCAGCAATTAAGTAGTTGAACAGGGCTAATTACAGGAGCATTCTGCAGCCTGGAGACGGTTTGTTTCTCTGAGGCACTGCCTGGTTCTGTACCTGGTAGGGAGTTTTACTGAACCTTGCACTTAGGCAGAAGTGGTGCTGAACTGTTCCTTTGCAGAAGTGCTGTTGTTGTCACCTACACCTCCAGTGTAAAAACCCCCGGAGCCTCACGCGGTGACATTTGCTTTTTTGAGCGGTCTCAGGACAAGTTCTTGAGAGTTGCTGAGCGGCTTCCACAAGTCTTGCCTTAATGAAAGTACTGCATGAGGAGATGCTGAACTGCAACCTCGTTGTTTGATCTCCTGCTTCTTACTTGGTCTGTTTGGGAGAATATTCTTTCTGGTTTGCTTTTTTCCCCCTTGACACACATACGATGTATATTTAGATCAGGACTGCGTTAGACATTCGTTTGGTTACATGGTTTCTCACTCTATTCAGTCCTGCTTTGCTGCATCTGGAGCAAAATTTAATAGTCCACAGTTTAATGTTTGCTAAAAATAAATAGGAGAGGGTGGAAGGAATTTCTAATGTAGCTGAGAAAGTTTTACAACAGCAAATCATAACTTTGCATTTCCTTTTTGTGTTAATGGAAATTAACTAAATCCCCTATACCTGTGGAAGAAATAGACATATATCATTTCTCTCCTATGATTTTGGTGGAAGGTTCTATAGGAAGCTTTAAAGTAGAGATTTATCACCACAGATGTATCTTTTATTTCAGCATTCAGTAGTTGTCAGTGGCATAAAATCCAGCTTCAAAATTGACATGAATTGGCAATTTGGATGGCAACATGTGGGGAAAGAGATTTACCCACTTGTGACTATTTTTTGTGAACCAGGCTGGAATCCTGTTGAGAATAAAATTATACTGATGTTGGCACTTATACTTCTTTGAGGGAGTACTTAAGTTCTCTTTCACAAAAATGAATTCTTTTGACTAACTACATTGGTTCCATAGAATAGTTCAGTGGACTAAAGTGAAATTTATTTAATTTAATAAAATAAATAATTTTAAATTAATTGAATGAGATACATTTACAATTATACTCCATCTTCCTGTCTTAATGTTAAAACTTATTGAAAGTCTACCTGTTTGAAGCCAAAGTAAGCAGAACCTTCCCTGTCAGGCTCATCAAAATCCACTAGGTGTTCCTGAGTCAACAGAAATGAAACCTGCACTAAATTTTGCAGGATGTTAGTGGCAGATGCAGTTCCAAATATTAATTTCCCAAGAAGAATATAATTATTTAATGATTTACAAGGAATGGATGAAAGAAGAGCTGTTTGATCTCTATTTAACACATTTTAAAATTAATGCAAACTGACTTTTCTACCAGAAATTGAAAATATATAGCATCATATATTCAGAGGTTTGTTTCTCCAAGTGCAAGCTTAACCATTTGTAAGAAGAAATCAGAGAGTTCTGACCTAAACCCATTTTAGAATTACAGATAGATACTAAGAGAAAACAACTGACACAAATGAGAACATTTCTTTTACTGATTGTTTTAAATGCAGTTTTCTTCAGCCAGTTTTCCTTGAAATGTGAAATTCTGGATGCTGGACTTTGGAATGGAGAAAGAAGCCTCCAGTTATAGAAAAACACTGTTAGGTCACTGATGCCTGAAAGTGGAGGTCAAAACCAGTGATATTTAGTCTCTGTCAGGTAGAGGAGCAAATCACTTGGTTAAATACAAAAAGACAGCACTGAAAGACAGGGAAAGAAAGGTTATATTTGAAAACTTGAGATGCGATTCTTTTAGGGGGAGGGAGAGCAGAGTGTGTGTCTCAACATTCATAAATAGAGAAGCCAATCTTCGTGCTTAAAGCAGAGATCTGGAATAAAGAGCTGGGTCCTGTGGTCAGCTCGGCTACTGATGCTCGGTGATGCTGCTTTGTAATAAATGAATTGTGAATATTTTGGGTCTTTATTCACAGTTACCTTGAGGACCTTTAACACACCTCTGGCAACTTGCTCGGCCTGCTAGACAAATATTCCTTCCACACAATAATGTTATCAAAAATATTGAAGAAAGCCAACTGAAAATAAAACTATCCACATCCTTTAGCTGATCCAATTATCTGTCTCTAAAAAAAGGTTTTAACACCTCCCACGCAGAACAGCAGCTTCAGTAATTTGGCCATGATAACTGTGCATAATCAAGAAACGTGAGGCTGTGATACGTGGTAACACGTCCCATTTTGTGTATAGGAAGTGTTTGATTCAAGTAAATATATTTTCTCTTTAAGTACCTTTCGGATTACTCACTATTATGTTGCTCACCCCATTAGTCTTGTGTAGTTACCACAGATGTTTAATTGCAGAAATTTTAAATGGGTGAATCTAACATTCCTGAGATGGAGATAGGAGATGAGACTTTGCATCTTTGGGTTTTTTTTTTAATGTTCGTGGTGCATTTGAAGATAGAGATTAAACTGTGACTAATGTGTAGAACAAAGGATTGGAAGGTTTGGTTATTTAGCTTCTACCAGTGACGAATTCACAGCAAACCTTAAGTGTCCCATGATTATAGAACAGTGCTCTAACAAGTCCTTGTAATGATATGCTGCCATTATGTCCCAGATGATATTACGACATGATTTTTTATCAGAAAATTCCATCAAAGGCCCAGCATTCAGTTCTGATAGGCTGGGTTGGGAAATCAAGCAGCCTGCTGTGCTGAGATGCAATGAATTGTTTTCAGTAGTGAAATGAGAACACCACTGCTTTGTAGACCTGCTGGAAGGCTACAAAGGAAGATTTAAACTTCATGTCTGTAGCTGCTACCAATCTCAACATTTTTTCTGTGTGGAATTCACATGAGGTCAGTGACAGAGCTCAAAGTTCCTCAGACCCAAGGCGCTGCAGAGATCAGGACAGCGGATCTGCCCGTGATACACCACAGAAACACGGTGCTGTTTGAGTAACCAGCATTACAAAGCGTGGCTCTAAGCTCAGCTGTGCTCAAGGAGCCACGTTCGTGTCCGGGGGCCCCAGCTCTGCTGTCCAGGCTCATGGGAGGGAGGTGGGATAGAGTGAAGGATAAAGGACTAACCTTGATGTTTCCACTGGATATTTACAGAACATATAGGAAAAGACCCAGCTTTGTCATTACCAGCCTCAGTATTACAACAGCAAAGAGCTATTTAAATGTTGATCGTGGCTGTTTGTACATGAAAAAAATTATGTCATACATATTATATATTGTATATAACATATTGCCAATTTTAAAGGGAAGGGATCACATTTTGCCTCTCATCTATGGAATCCACACACAGACAGACAAACAATATTCTGGGACTACTTTAAAAAAGTAATTAATTATAAACAGCATAATGAATTAGTAATAATTTACTAAAGCAACAAAAGAAAAGACTGTATTCAATTTTATTATTCAAGAAAAATATTTCCTTGGGAAGGAAAACTAATTAAAACATTTCAAAAAATATAGGTCATTTGGTAACACAATTAATCTCTTCAGCCAGACAGAGGATAGCAAACTGGGGTTAGAGACACACTTGGTAAGAGTAGTTTGATTCAAATATATCCCCATGGTAGAAAAAATTCAGAGGGACAGAGGGGATTTCAGTTTATACTTTGCCTTCCTGGACACCATGTTGCAAATACTACTTTGAACACAAAACTTTCCTTTTGTGAATTCCCAGGGGTGCACTTGTTGTACATTTCTTTGGACAATCTGTGCTCCCAAAGTCATTATATAATCTTGACATAATTAGCCTTTTTGTTAAATTATTTGGAAAACGGAAATTTAGTTTGTTAGTCATACAGTATTTCCCTGTTTCCTCACTGCAGAGAGCCCCTGATTCCTTAGGATTAACACTTCCATTTATGCTGCTTAGAGCTGACACCTCATTTTCATGCACTCAAAGTTCAGCAGAATCACAGACCTAAACGAGAATAATCTTTATTTCTAAATCCTGCTGGTATCAATAATTTAACAAGGTCACCTTCAGCCTTGGAAGCGCTCGGGTTGCAGAGGGAGGGTGGTGTTCCCATCCCAGTGTCTAACCGGGGGCTCAGCATGCTCCGCGGAGCAGCAGGAGCGGGCCGCGCTCGTCCCGAGGGATGGCCCGGGCTCTGTGCTCCCGCAGGGCTGATCCCGAGGGATGGCCGGGGTTCTGTGCTCCCGCAGGGCTGATCCCGAGGGATGGCCGGGGTTCAGGGCTGATCCCGAGGGATGGCCGGGGTTCTGTGCTCCCGCAGGGCTGATCCCGAGGGATGGCCGGGGTTCACTGATCCCGCAGGGCTGATCCCGAGGGATGGCCGGGGTTCACTGATCCCGCAGGGCTGATCCCGAGGGATGGCCGGGGCTCTGTGCTCCCGCAGGGCTGATCCCGAGGGATGGCCGGGGTTCTGTGCTCCCGCAGGGCTGATCCCTAGGGATGGCCGGGGCGCTGTGCTCCCGCATGGCTGATCCCGAGGGATGGCCGGGGTTCACTGATCCCGCAGGGCTGATCCCGAGGGATGGCCCGGGCTCTGTGCTCCCGCAGGGCTGATCCCGAGGGATGGCCGGGGTTCTGTGCTCCCGCAGGGCTGATCCCGAGGGATGGCCGGGGTTCAGGGCTGATCCCGAGGGATGGCCGGGGTTCTGTGCTCCCGCAGGGCTGATCCCGAGGGATGGCCGGGGTTCACTGATCCCGCAGGGCTGATCCCGAGGGATGGCCGGGGTTCACTGATCCCGCAGGGCTGATCCCGAGGGATGGCCGGGGCTCTGTGCTCCCGCAGGGCTGATCCCGAGGGATGGCCGGGGTTCTGTGCTCCCGCAGGGCTGATCCCTAGGGATGGCCGGGGTTCACTGATCCCGCAGGGCTGATCCCGAGGGATGGCCGGGGTTCACTGATCCCGCAGGGCTGATCCCGAGGGATGGCCGGGGCTCTGTGCTCCCGCAGGGCTGATCCCGAGGGATGGCCGGGGTTCTGTGCTCCCGCAGGGCTGATCCCGAGGGATGGCCGGGGTTCACTGCTCCCTCAGGGCTGATCCCGAGGGATGGCCGGGGTTCTGTGCTCCCGTAGGGCTGATCCCGAGGGATGGCCGGGATTCACTGATCCCGCAGGGCTGATCCCGAGGGATGGCCGGGGCTCTGTGCTCCCGCAGGGCTGATCCCGAGGGATGGCCGGGGTTCTGTGCTCCCGCAGGGCTGATCCCGAGGGATGGCCGGGGCTCTGTGCTCCCGCAGGGCTGATCCCGAGGGATGGCCGGGGCTCTGTGCTCCCGCAGGGCTGATCCCGAGGGATGGCCGGGGTTCACTGATCCCGCAGGGCTGATCCCGAGGGATGGCCGGGATTCTGTGCTCCCGCAGGGCTGATCCCGAGGGATGGCCGGGGTTCTGTGCTCCCGCAGGGCTGATCCCTAGGGATGGCCGGGGCGCTGTGCTCCCGCATGGCTGATCCCGAGGGATGGCCGGGGTTCACTGATCCCGCAGGGCTGATCCCGAGGGATGGCCGGGGTTCTGTGCTCCCGCAGGGCTGATCCCGAGGGATGGCCGGGGCTCTGTGCTCCCGCAGGGCTGATCCCGAGGGATGGCCGGGGCGCTGTGCTCCCGCAGGGCGGGGCGGTCCCGGGGCAGCTCTGAGGGGGCTCCACGCCCGTACCGGCCCTTAGGGGACACTCGGCCACCAAGGGGCGCTGCTCCCGCCGCACCCTGGAGTCCTGAGCGCGGGCTCGGCCGAGCCCCGCCTCCTCCGCCCCGCCCTGCCAGCCGATTGGTGAAAAGAGCCGTCAATCCCAGAGCGACGCCCCGCCCTCCTCCCGCCGGTCGGAGCACGGCTTGATTGGCAACAGCGCGCCGCTGCTCTCGCGCCGCAGCCGTCTCTCGCCCTAGCTCTCCCTCTGCAAAGCGATTGGCTGATACAGCTGTCAATCATAGATTAGCTCCATCCCAACCAGTGGCACCGCCTCCTGAGCGTGAGGCGCGGTTTGATTGACGCGTCGGGCTGTCAATCAGCGCCGCGCCCCGCCCGGTCGCGGTCAGGTAGCCCGGAAGATGGCGGCGGCGGGGGCCGGTGGGGCTCTGTGAGAGGAGCGGCGACGGGGCCGATGCCGCGGAGCCGGGAGGCGGCGGCTGCCGCGGGGGCTCCCCGGAGTCGCTGAGAACCTCCAGCCCCTCGTTCGGCGCCGAGCCTCGGTCCGGGAGCGGACGGCATGCGGCAGCGCGAGGGGCTCGGCGGGAGCGCCGGGCGGCGGGGGGGCGGTGGCCCGCGGCTCCTCGGCCCGCGACACCTGCTCGGGCTCGTCCTTCTGCTGTGGCCGCTCGTGGGGAGCGGCGAGGCGGCTCCGCTGCCGCCAGCAGGTGCAGGTGAGCGCGGGGAAGCGGGGCTGGGGGTGCGGCTCCGCGGCGGGGCCCGGGAGCGGCGGCACTGCGGGTTTCCCAGACACCGTCCCTCCCCCGTGCTGCGGGCAGGGCTCCGCCGAAGCGTCGGGAAGGGCACGGCGGGCAGATGGGGCTCTTCGGCTGTAGGTCACGGCTCCGCCGGTGGCTGTGAGCATATCCCGCTGTGGATCTCTCAGACTCCTGACACTGAGCTACGGGCTTGTGCTGTCTGTGTGTTTACCGCAGACCTTCTTCCTATAGTGCTGCTGTTTTCGCCCGTGCAGGGCTCGGCGGGATTTTTCTTTTTTCGGTTTTGCCTATGAATCACCGGGACTCCCGTTCCTGGGTGGAGGCTCCTCAGGGCACACGGCGCTTCCCTGTTTTCCGGTCAGATCAGTCGGATTCCTCCCCCGGCCCCCCCGGGCCGGGCTCTCTAAATAGTCGTATACCTCACATTTATTTCTCTCGTATGTTAGGTAACGCTAACTTCCTTCTATTTCGCTGCTTATTTTCCTCTTTGTCTTAAAAGCACGAACAAAACAATATGTCCTCGCAGTTGCAGGAGTGATTGAACAGAGGTTTATGAGGACTCACGTGTCTTTGATTCTTTTTTTATTGTTGGCGTTTCATTGGGACTTGCAAACATAACATTGTATTGAGACTGAATTTTGTTAGGGTTGGGGTGCTTGGAATGTTTTCCTTCTAGCCGTGAGGAGTTGAACAGCTTTAGACAAGATGTTGAGGGAGCAGCAGGAGCAATGGGGAGGGAAAGATACGAAGCATGAAGATTAGGTAATTTGGCTGCTCTTCCTCACTAAGTTTCAAAGCTGGGAGTTGAATCCATACTTCCTTTATTATTGGACCTGTGTCTCTCCCAGTTTTTCCTTCCCAGGACATTTATGAATTGTTCATAAGTCACTCCCTCCATCAGACTGCTTTGAGGTGTTTCATACTTTGTATAAAAGTAAACTTATGAAAAAGAGAAAACTGTCAGTCTAGTCTTTATTTCCTTTGACACTAAATGATTTTTTTTTTTTTCCTTTCTAAAATACTTGAGGTTTGTCCAGATAATATTAATTTGTCATTGAGCTGTAAGATAAGACAGCAGAATCAGTTCTGTATGAAAGATTTTATAATACCTTTCCTGGGTCTTACTTTCCTTGAAAGGCAGTTAATTTTTCTTCTTAAAGGGAAATGTCAAAGTGTTCTTTTTTTTTCATACAGTTTCCTCCTTTTTATGAGGACTGTGCATATACCTTACAAAGATGGGGGAACAAAGCATAACTTCCACGGCTCTTGTAGAAAGCTTTATTGTTAAAATGAAAAGCTGATTGGACAAATTACACAACATGATATTAAAATGTTGTTTGCTTGTTTAAATTCTGTATTTTTAGAAGACTAAATCAGGCATGCCAACTGCAGTACTGCTAAGAGAAATATTTATGATGTTGTGATATTGGGCTCATACAACATGAATGAGATATGGTAATTTTATACATGGGTTTTCATTCTATTTAGGCCAAAGTATGTATACACTTGAGATGTTATCTCAAGTTTAGCCAACTGTCCAGATGCTGTCATGGGAAACTCAATGAACTCCAGGAAATGAAGCTGCTGCTTTGTCCTTTGTCTTTGCCCATGTGAGAGACAATGTATTTGGATTAATTTATTGATGGATATTTAGTATTGAAACTTTAGGGCCTCATGAGGAACCTTTTCCAGTTTCACTGGCATCACTTTTTCTGGGAGGACTTCCTCCTGATTGAAAGGATGTGTGCCTGGTGGGTTTGAGTGCAACAGGTTCTTAGGCTGCGACATGTCCTGTATGAGCAGCAGGAACCAAGGGAAAAGCTACAAGGCCTTTTTTTTTTTTCCTTCTTTTGAATATCTTCCCAGTGGATGACAATGAGACTGGTTCAGCTTGAACCTTCTTTGTCATTCTAGGCAGGTTTTATGACCTGTCTGAAGACAAACCTGTGACGTTATTTTGCAGGCTTAAGAGTCGTGTGTTGTGTTTAAAACCCATTCAGCCATGTTGTGAATGTCTCTCTTGTGTTCCATGACAGGTTGCTTTCATTTCCTCTGTTGGGGCTGGCTGTGGTGGTGGGCTCTGTTCTGGACCTTGGCAGTTTTTGCAGTTGACTGTAACACTTGGTCTGATACATACGGATTGAAAACTTGAGAAGAATTTAATGGGCTTTTCATAGAATGATTAGTAACTGGTTTCAAAATTACTCTAGAATCCCTCAGTTCTTCACCTAGCAAGAATGGCTGCTTCTTTGACAATGGAGGAACATCTTTATGTGTGTTGCTTGTAATAGGAAAGATGGGATTCACAGAAAAAGGAGGAATGCACCTGTAGTTATTGTAAGGAATTTTATGGAATATTTCATGGAGTATACCTATAATAAATTAACTTCTCCTTTGGGGAGGAAGCTGGAATGCTGGAAGTGGCAATGGGCAGGTTCTAGCAAGACTAGCTTGGCTTCCTTGTGCAAAAATGCTCCAGTTTATGGGAATGCTGTGGAAGTTTGCCAGGCTGGATGGCTGGGGAGCTGTCAGGTTCTCATGGCCCTGATCGAGGGGAATGGTGCTGCTCTTTTCAAGTGTGGCTTCATAATGCTTGCAGATGAAGGCATGCATTGATGAGGTGTTCTTTATTTGTCTAGCATTTTTGATGTTATATTTCTAAACTAATTTAATATGGTTTTTATCCAACAATAAGGAGAGGAGGTAAAGAAAATCAGGCTTGAATTGTTTCCCTGGTAAGATTTGTAGCAATTATTATAGAAAATATGAAAAACAAGTTGTTGAAGATGCTACTGCCTAAAAATACTTCAACCAACTTAGATTTAATTTATTCTGTGAGTGGAAAAGAAGGATACTGATATGTACTGTGATAGTTCTGAATTTAAGGTTTGACTTAACACTGGAGGTGAGAGCTGGGGCAGTTGCGCTAGGAAGGAATTTGTAGGCTGAAGTGTTGAAGTTGTCCTGGGGCTGCACAGTATTGGTGATTTTCCCTAAGTGCATCAGGCTAAGATGATTTCCACACCAGCTGTGTGGCTGAGGGAAGGACATTTGGGCACTGCTTTTCCGCAGCAGTGTTTAGCAGCCAAACAGTGCATCACTGCCACGCCTGCTTTACTGTGCTAAAGCTTTATATGTGCATTTCGGCTCTCAGTTCTGCCTTGGATTTCCATACTTGACCTTAATTCCACTGAGCATCTGAATCAAGTGTGTGTGTAATGCCAGACAAAGTATTTTCATCATCTCTGTGCTCTGTGAAGTTTCTGCAAATGCAAAGAAGAGGGACTCAGAAATACTTTGATTATCTTGTAAAACTTGAATAGGTGGTAGCATTTTAGCAGGTGTGTTCAGTTTCACACTTGTGATGACTGCACAGTCTGATCAGTTGAAGTGAGGCACTTGGTACCTACATGATTGCTTTTTGACACCCTTGGCCTTGGCACCGAGTGGCCCAGTTGGGTGTCAGTGGCATCCCTGCTAATGGACTTGGTCGTGTAGGATCCAGGAAGAGGTGATTAGAAGTTGGTATATAGTATCCAGAGTTGTTTATCTGCAGCATCTAAATATTCATACAGCTGTATGAATCTGAAATATCAAAGTATTCAGTCAGCTGGCCTCAGATGGCAAGTTAAAACTGGAATGAAGTCACTTTTATTTTTTGTGTGAAGATGAGCTCTGTAGTACATATATACTCCTGGGAAAATTGTTGCTTTTGGGTTGCTTTGGCTTGATGTTTTACTTGGAGTTCTGTCAGAGTGGGGCCAAATTGCATTTGTGGCCTGTGGTTTGGTACAATGTAAAATGTCTGTGACTCTTGCACATAATAAGAAAAGTCATTTTCTAAGAGTATGCAAGTTAGCAACTCGGGTCGCTGGAAGTTAAGAAAAATCTTGCTTGTGGGGATTTTAGTTGCGGTATGTGCCTTTCATGGGGCTAGTCTATGCTTTCTCCCCTTTCAAGCTCTGAACTTGTTTACTTCTCCCTGTATTTCTTTTTCTAGCTTCTGTCCCTTAATCGTAGAACTAGAGCCGGAAATTTGTCTTTTATCTTTTGTTTCTATCTGTGAGTTTGAGGTAAGAAGGCAACCCTGACTTTGGCCTGCAGGGATGTTCCACGCAAAGCTTTATTCACAGGCTCGGTTTGCTTTCTCTGCCCATGGCTGTAAAGTGTCTGGACATTGCTGCAACTAAAGGAGTCCTCATAGGAGGAGGTCACTTTCTGAAGCAATTTGTCATGTCTTGAATGCTTGGGTGTATTTAATAATTCTTTAGGTATCATTGCAGCATATTAAGATTGCACTGATTAGAGACTGTTTATGGGTTTGTTTTTACAGCATCTGGTGCTGGTCATTGATTTGAAAGGGCCCATTGCTGGGTGCTGGTTGTGACCCTGCATAAGGGGAAAAAAAAATAATTTGTGGGATCCAACATTTGGGATAGGTCAATATGATTGGGAGTAACTTCCTGGGTAATTGCTGTAGTCAGGTTTCAGTCGCTGTTCACACACAGTTTATCTGCGTGGGATAAAGGGACCTCAGGCAGTGTAATGCCAGAGCTGCAAAAATCACAGTTCTGTTTCAGTACTAACACTGCAGTTCTGCAGCAGAAGGACAGCACATGGAGTACTGAAGTCTTCCTTAGGTTTTATTTTGGGCCTGCCTTTTGTGTTTGGTCTGGACATTTAGTGTCTGGAGCTTGATACAGTTCTGGATACAATTTGCAAGAGCTTCAATGCTTTTGTTGCTCTGTATGAGCTCTTTGTTTTCATTGTACTGCTGTTATTTAAGGTCTTGAGCAACATCTAGATACTAGAAACATTTTGACAACTTTTATAAGCAGAAATGTGCAAAATGTGTGAGGATAGCCCTTTCAGTCTGCATATGTGCTTTAAGCACTGTCTCTAGCAAGGTGCTCTGCCATATATAGTTTAGGCAAGGTAGTGGTGGGAAGCACATTGTCAGTAAATTGTCTTCTGAGTGATTTTCAGTATGAAGTGCTGTACAAAGTAACACCTTGTCCAACAGTGCTACACTTACAAAAGTTTCCTTCCTGGTAAGGAAACATCACTGTAGTGATTTAACAGTGACATGGCTGTTTCCACACTACTACTGCACCCTGAGATTCTTTGGTATGAAAGATGTGTAGAAAATAGTGACAGTAGATTTTTTTAGTGCTGACTTTTAAGCTTTCAGCCTGTAGATTAGATCTAGTTCTCCAAAATCAGCCACTTACTCGATGGCCTATTCTTCCCAGGGATCCTTTAGCTATGAATAGGGATGAGAAATAGATCTAATAAGCTCTTTTTACAAAATGCTTTCTCTCCTGCATTTCTTAACCCAGCTGTACATTGGAGTTGGAAAGGCATCTACTATAAAATCAGTATTCTGGAAAATCCCATCACATGAAAGTTGCATTTATGGATTTATTTCCTGTGAACTGAAATTAGTCTCTTCAAACGCATTGTATCTTAATGGCTTGTATTGCTATCAAATGGTAGGAGAAAGAGATAGTATAATTTTGGTTTCCATGCTGCAGATAATGCTTTTCTGGTGGTTGGAGGTACCATGCTGTGTGATGATCTCATGCTACTTTGAATTATTGTGGTCTGTCCTGTGTTAAACACAACTACAATTCCTGTGCCTCACTGTAATGTATGGAGAAATGGTATAGCAGATGAAAAAAAAAATGTACTTGAGCAGGAATTAATTGTCAAAAACCAACATCTAGAAGTACAGAATGAAGTATGCTCAGCAGAATTTTGTGAGTGATCTCCCTTTATGCACACACATACATACATGCAATTAAGAGTCAGTGATATATTTGCAAGATGATAATGCTACCCAGATTTTCCAGAAACACTGCCATGAAGGCATAAGGCACATAATTATTTAACATGGATATTTTTTACCTTGTCTTAAGATGCCTTTGTGCAAACATGAGATTTTAGCACTGAAACTTCAAACAGATCTCGCTCTGTAAACACTTGAAGTACCAGCCTATATTTAGTCCTTATTAAAATTGAGCAGTATGCTGTTATGTGAGTAATTCTCTGCCATTACTGGGAAAACCTGTAGGATAATAGAATAAGGTCAGTAATGTCAAACTAATCCCAGCTCAGAGTTTTGCTAGTTACTGACTGTTCAGCCAATATGCAGGCCAGGACAAGTGCTCAGAAAACAGGAGGATCAGGGCGGTGTTGTTCCGAGATGCTGTGCTCCAGGAGAGTCCAGCACTGCCCTGGATATTCTTGTCTTAGGATACGTAACCTGTGCCACCCTAATGCACAAAGTGATTTAAGCACATGCAGAAACTCATTTGAAGCACATTGTAAAACATTTAGGGAGAGCATGAGATAAAGTAGTTTGAAAAAATGTTGGCTTATACTGCAGGATTGTTCTTTTTAAGGACAAATGGGAGGACAGAGATAATTAGCCAACAATTGACGTAGAATTACACATCCAGTTATTACATGAAGTAACTAAGATTTCTTCTCGAAAATATTGTAACTTATTGCATAGGACTGTGGTATTTCAGGGTCATGTGTCCACAAAACACACATTTAACTGTGCAACTGGCTTTTGACACTGAATAAATATATCCAGAACTCAAGATGGGTTGGAGGAGTGTCAGCGGGGTTTTCATTGTTTCATGGGAAAAACTCTGTAAGAAATGGCTATGTTGCTGTCTTTGCTACCCTTACTTATATTGGTTAATTGTTGTAAAGAAGAAAAGCTGTTGGCTTTTCAGAAGAACTGTCTGTGCATGTGCCTTGGCCTTTCATCCCACCCACCTGCCCCATGAGGGACCTAATGGAGTTCTAGGGTAAGGCAGGGATTGTAATGGACAACTTGAGTAGAGGGATGAAATGTCCAAATTTCTGTCTAGAAGAATATGGGAACAGATTTGCATTTGACTTTTGATTATTCTTTACCTACACTACTGCTGAGAAGTCTTGTCATTTTACTCGTATCTTTCCAAGTGCCAGACTTTGATTTAGGCCATGTGACACAATTCAGATTTAGCCAGGAAATTGTTTTATTGACAAGCTGTTAGTTACTGCTTCTTGTTCTCAGAAAGTACAGTTGTGCACAAATAACTTGGATAGCCGTAGCTTTAAGCCCCTAAGCGGTTTTTTTTTCTTGAGACCATATCTAGAAAGTAGGATTTTCTAGAGAAGGAAAAATAAAATCAGGTGATAAAGTGCTTTTGGAAAAGGGTATATAATAGTGAAGGTTACTTTTATTAGTAATGCATTAGACATTTGCATTATCTAGCGTAAAGGCAGCAATAATGTCATGAGAGGACAGTCTTTTGAAATAACTCTTCAGTTAATAATATTTTCAACAGTTTGTTTCAGGTTATTGTTTTAAGATAGCAAACATTTGTACTTTAGTTGAGTGTTTTAAGAACTAAAAATCTGAACGTTGAAAAGTTCAGGTGTAAACTGAGAAACGTAGAAGTTCCTTAAGCAGCGTTGTGTGTCTGTTCTTGGGGATTTGCTCAATGAAGGAACATTTCCAGCCTCTGCATGAAATTCTTTGGGCATTTGGAACCATTTTAGATGTCACTAAAGTGCTGCCATTGTGTTGAGGACAGCAAGTCAGTGAAAGTCTCTGAGATCTTGGAAATGTTTCTTCCTGTAGTACTGGTACTGTACTGGTAATGGCCATTCAAAGCAAAGGGCTGATTGGAATTTGGAGTGTCTCTCTCACACTAAAATTATCTTCATTTTATTTTCAAAAGAATGTCTGAAATGCAAATAGCACTCCTTTAAAACTTCTGTTTGTGTGTGTTGTATCTCAGTTGAAGGCTGGTGATTTGAATGCTCTTCTAATGTAGTATTTTAAAGCCCATTGTGATAGCATTGCACAACTAAATAATGGTACTGCACCCATTTCTTCTGAAACTTAATCTTGAAAATTATGCCTTTTTTGGCTCAGTTGTTAAATGGAGAATAGCAGGAAAAAATTGAGATTACAGGAATGTGGTAACGAATGGAATGTGCTTGTGTTTGGTTGGTTTTTTTTTTGTTGTTGTGAAATGGAGGAGTTGCAGTGTCTGTTGTGCTTTACCTTGTCATACAGATCAGGCATTACACAACAGATGTGTCTAAAATAATTTTGAGTAGAGGTTTGGCTTAGTATTCTGCCTGTTACCTGCAGCCATCTGAATTTATAGGCTTGGTTGTGTCTTATGGTTTTGTGCTTATTAGTAGCAAACCTCTGAAGATTTCAGAGAGTAAATAAATGCAGGAGAAACTATGAGGGAAGGATAATGATCTGAATCTGACTTGTGAAGAACTGGGTAGGCGTTGATAGCACTTTCCCACTTAATTGCTGGCATAGAAGAGAATGACAGCATTATTTAGGAAAGTTGGGATAGCTTTTAAAATCATACGTGTCAAAGCCACTCTAAATTAGGGTGATATTACACTTTTAAATGTGGCTGCTTTAATATTTGTTAAAAACAGAGTAAGTAAACTGACAAAGTTTATGAAAGATGCCCTGGGTATAGCTAGGGAACAAAATCAGATGTGGTCATACATTAGTATTTTAAAGACTGCACTCTTCTGATTTAGTGTCATAAAGTAGCATCTTAGTTCATGATCATATAATTTGAGTGTGTCCAAGAGACAGTTTAAGTGATTGCTGTCATGCTAGATTTGTGCTGGAAATAGTTATAGCTATTAGTGCCAGTTATGTAGCTGCTCTTGAAAGGAAATGGGCTCTTGCTTATGCAGTGGGACTGTTGTCGCATAGCAACTACTGTGCTGAAAGCTTAAAATCAGATGCTCCCTTGAAGTTCACTGTGCCCTAATAATGCTTAATTTATCTGTGCCTTACGCTGCCTTTATCACAGTAGTGAACGTCTTTTATGAGTGCACTCGGTAATGTCTGGAATATACATTTGCTTTTCTTTTTCCCCTAGCTTGAAACTGTGTGGTATCATGTGTTTTTTAGCTCAGGTTTCTGAAGGTGGAGACCTGAATAATGTGATTACTCACATTGAACCAAAATCAAGAGTTCAAGCATCCTGGCCTTCCATAATTTGTAGAAGAAAGGCAAGCCCAGCATCCCTCATGTATGGGCAGCTACACCTGGTCCTTTGTTGTGTCCTGTGTGGAGGCTGTTGCTTGACAAGTAAACATAGATGGGATGTTTGGCTAGTTGGCATGCTCATTATCTGTAATTAATGATACCAAAGGATGCCACAGGTGGATGACATGAGAGCATTTGGAAGTATTATGGGCAGACTGGGAAATGAGATAGAGAAGGGAAACGGTTCTAGTGAAAGAAGAACTTGTGTTTGCCGAGGTGTTGCATTTGGTGCTTGGAGAACTGTCTTATGAAGAAAGGAGATTTAAAAGGAACTTAGGAAGGTATAGGGAATCCTGGCCTATAGAAGTTGCTTTGGAATATGCTTTGTATGAAAATAACATTTTCCAGCCCTTGAAACGTTGTAATAAATACTGACATGTGTTCTCAGGTCTGTACTTGATCCTGAGAATGCCAACACGGTTCATCATCGTTGTTTCCTCGGTGAGCCTGTTTGTGTACTTGCCTGTGTAACAGCCTTTGACTTCACATGTGCTGTGCTCAAATTTAGGCTTCAGTGAAGAACTTACTTAGGAAGTGGCATCTTCAGAGGTGCTGAGGATTCTGCTTCAGTAGCTGCTAATTAAATACCTGCCTCAGCCAGGGCTTTGAATTCTTTATGATACCGTGTACTTCTGAAAAGTGAGTAAATAACATAGATGTATTTAATCCTGTGAAGCTTTGAAAGACTACCTGATTTTCTGTCTTGATAATTTAGGATCATCTAGATGCCATTTTGGGATGGAGCATGTCCTAGCACAAGGCTTTGTAAAGCATTACATTGTGTTAACCTTGCAGTAACACATAGTGACACAGCTGCACTTCATCTCCTGCTTATTTTAATACAGGGCTGATATAATCCAGGCCTCTTCCTCTGGCTTAAGTTGTTTGGATATACCAAAGCAAACTAGTCTAGACAGTTTGTGTTAGCTGACAGGAAGCCTTTTACCATTGGCATGTTCAAGAGAGTAGCTTTTAATCTGTTTGGCAGTTCCTTTCCTAAAGAACAGATTCTGACTTCTGGATAGATATTAACATGCCTTAGGTTGTTACTGCATAGGGTTGCAGTAAATATGGCAGAGTTTTAAACTGATATGCTGATTAAATCTATTAACTTCTCTAGAATGTATGATATTAAGAATCTTCTGCAGTATAAAATTCTCAGTAATTATTGGATTTTATCCAGGTTTATATTAAAATTATTTCAATTTACATTTTTTAATTTAGGAAAATTCTTGTATGATGAGTATATAAAATGGTCCTCTGCATTAATTCAAATTGATTTCTTGCTGGTTGCTTTTTTCAGTCAGGACCATAAAATAAATAACTGTCATTCCTTCATACTTTAACAATTTACAAACAAAAGGAGGTATTAAGCATCTTCTAGTTCCAAGTCATTTTACTAAGCTCCAGTGAATTAATCATTGGATGGAAATAGTTGAAAAATGCAAATGAGGTTATGCTGCAGCAGATTTTCAGCACTTTGTCACAAAGACCAGTTCCAATACCTAATCATTGACTTCTGTCACTGAATATGTATTCATACAAGCTATTAAAATAGCCTCACTTACAATAAATTTTAGCCTAATTAGAGGTTGACATAATTTAATACTTAATTTTGCATTCATTTTTAAAACCCTCTGCAAATTAAAAATATTACTTATTAATTACTATGTAAGAAACTTCAAAGTTTATCCAAACAGAGATGGATTCTTAGTAAGTAGCTCTTGTGTGAGTCATCTGAAATGCTGTTCTGTAACTGTTGCAGAAACTTGCCCAGGATAATTGGCATTTTTCTTCTATTAAAGCTTCTGTTCATAATTTTTTATGTGAAAATCACCTTGTGCTTTTGGATGTTTAGATGACTTCCATCTTAACAGGCCATTAATGATTAGCTGCCTTTCCAAAGGTGATCTTTGCTTTAAAAAAAGAAAAGATTACTTTCTCCAATTAATTGCTGCTTGTTCACATGGTTTAATTTCTAGGGAATTACAAAAGGTTTTAAAGGTTAGAAAGTAACATAATGAAGAACAGCAATATTTTTCTTTTCTGTATTTTTTCCAGGACACTTGGAAGAGATGGTTTCCTTATGAGGAACAGTGTAACTTGCATAAAAGGCTTAGACTTCAGGCTTGATAAATGTGTTTTCCTTCACAGAAGGAATTCCAGTAAAAATATTATCTTTTTCATATAAAGTGTCTGAATACATATGCAGTATATCTAATATGTACAATAAATGCAGCTTATGATTGATAGTGCTCATTATGCTTCACTTTGAGTTAAATAAACCACTGAGTTAAATAAATGTCTCTCCTTTTGTTAATAAATTGTGTGCAGAAGATCATTGAGAGCTGGAATCCTTCTGGCTGGGTTTGCTATGATAACTTGCAACTTCTGGGAGTCAAAAGTGGGGATCCTGAGTTGGAGTGAGCGTGGTAATGTTTGTGTAAATACAAATTGTGGTTGTGCTGCTGTAGCTGGGATGATGCAGGGCTGAGAGTTTGTAGGTGGAGGTACCATCATGGGCAGCTGATGTACCTGCAGCAGACACACTTCTGGGGCACAAACCCCTGGCCAGGTCTTGAAGAGAAACTGTAGCATTGAGGGAAGCAAAGCAAACTGAAGAGCTGCTTCATGTTTTGGTAGAGGCTGGTCAGAAAGGACGCCTGGAAGATGATGTGTTTGGAGTAGAAGGTTCTGGTGAGGAGGGATGATGCTCAGTGGAACAGGAAGTCACTGTAACATCCATGTTAGCCAAAAGAGACCTTAGAGTGTTCCAGAAAGCCAAAATAAAGTGTGATAGCATTTTTTAGTGTTTTATACACTTGGCAGCTGAGGTGCTTTATACCCCTCTCTTAAGGACCTGGTCTGAAGTTAGAGTGCTCGAACAGCAGAAATGCTTTCTGTGAGTAACAGCAATGCTCTTGGTGCCTGAGTTCAGTGTGCAGGGATTTGCCTGGCCAACTTTCCCAAATGCATGAAACATTTGGATGTACAAGCATCTTGATATTCTACTGGGAGGAGGATGTTGTGATTATGGTGATGTGTTCCTGAGTGTTTGTTAGGGACAATCTGCATCTGTTCAGCAGATAGTCTGAGGTGAGTTGACTTCCTGTTTCAGTGAAGTTGTGGGTGAAGATGAGGAAGTCAGGTGTAAAGGGTTTGAAAAATGTCTGAGATAGTAATTTTAATTTGTAATGCCTAGTAACATAAGGGTTGGGGGGTTTTTTGGTTTTTTTTTTTTGGTTTTTTTTGGTAGTAAAGCTATATTTTATTATTTGGTTTCAATTAGCAGTTCAAAGGATTTTCTTAAATTCTGTCTACAGCTGTTGTACCTGTGTGTGTTTGTTACAGTAATTTAGCTAATTAATGACTTCACAGAATGCTTATATTTGCTGGTCAGGTAATTTTCAATCTCCTTAGTAAGGCTACTGAACATCTGGAGGAAGTAAATAAAAGTCAGCTCTTATTTTCCCCTTTTTTCTTGTTGATGCTTAGAAATGGAAAAGTATCCATTGAGTTATGTAGAAGATTTTATATGAATATAAGTTGTTCTGTTGAGAGCCCTCTGAGATACTTTGTTCTTTTCAGAATTATGACTAAAAGCTGATGAGTGGTCTCACATTATTGTTGATTTGTTTGAACAATGCTCAATATCTGCAGTGAAGTATTCCCAGTCCCTAATGAGGTTCGAATGCCAAAGCTATTGTGGAAACTAGAAACAGAATCACTTGCTTGAAAACCTTCCATTTTTGTTAACTTTTGTTTGTTGTATTGATAATATTCCTAATTGTGCAGAAAATGTGACCTTCTGGAAGTATGCTGACACACTTCAAAGCATTCATTATGTCAGTTTAGTCTTTACAACTAATTAAAATAAGTAAACATTCTGTAAGTGTTCAGTGGAACGTGATGAAAAGCTATACCTTTTCTGCAAATCTCTTAATTTTTTCAGGTTTTTAAGGTTTAAGAGATGGGTGGAGAAGTTTGTGTCCCTTAACTAGTGATCAGCTTCTGCTTTTCTTATTTTTGAGGCTTCATTTACACCACGTCCTGTTGCCAGATGTTCCCACTGATACTCAAATGCTCTCGTGAAATCCAGTCAGTCCAGGTCGCCTGGCATTGTTAAACTCTGACAGTGATATAATAGCTAAACATATTTAAATCAGATGTGGTCCAACTACTCTTCTGATCCCTGTGGCAGTACCTGTTTGAAAAGAAACAGCAGCAACAACAAAAACAACTCCTCGAGATGTCTGCTCTGGTCTCCTAGGGAACTATGTGTCTTTGTTCTGCACTGAAGATGAAGACAGGGATGAAAATAGGTTTAATACCCCTGGCAATAACGTAAGATTTTTCTAAAGTGCCATTTGAGGCTTTTTAGATTAAGACCTGACTTAATCTCAGGAAATGTGTTGTGGGATGTTTATGTATAAAATTTTGGAGAATTATTTGGAAATGTTTGTAAAACAGCTAGAAATTTAAAGTTCTTGAAAGGGAGACAAATCACCTAGTGAATCACAAGGAACAGAAATGGTGTGGAGCCGATTACATCCATTGCACTTGTGACAGCAACTTGTGTGTTTGGCAAACTGTCACAAATGCATTTATTGAAAGAGTGCTGTCCTATAGTGCGTGATAACATTATTTATTTTTTGTATGCACTTTAGGTGAGGATTTCTTCTGGCTGCCTGTTTGTGTAGGTCAGGTGTTTTAGCTCATGGGAAATGGCTTCCACAAGACCAGATTTCTACTCTCTGTGTTTGGATATTTGTAAAAATGTATTGATTTAAACAGAATCCCAAGGCTTGGTGCTATCCTTGTTCATCATAAACTTCAGTAAATCACATTGGCTGAGGCCTCTCAGCTGGAACCAGTAAGTTCAGAATGGTGCTGGCAGGTGGTGAAGCAGTGATCTATTTTGTCCTCTCTGTTCAGTTTCTTCTTAGCTTTGACCACATCCAAATTAATGGATTAAATGTTCAGACTCCCGTTTTTAGATAAATGCAGGTGACTAGTATGTTTTGAAGGAACTTCTTAGGGTACTAAACATATTTATATAATACTGCATACATGTTTATTTCTAGGAGAAGGAGCTACTGCTGAAGTTCCCTCATCTTTTGTGATTCTGTCTCTCTGCACTCTGGTGGTCCTGGTCATTCTTCTGGCAAACTGTGTCTCCTGCTGTAAAGACCCCGAGATAGACTTCAAGGTAAGAGTTGAAGTTATCAGCGTGTGTACAGGTAACATTCTCAGCTGCCTCCTGACATCCAGAACACTTGATTAGTTGTGCTAATACTCTGCAGTGTCGCTGTAGATCCTCTCTTCACTGAAACAGCCAGTGACTGTATTCCTACAGGCTGTGGAGTCCTGATGCAGCCATTTATTTTAACTAATTGCTCCCTGCTGCTGTAAAGGTCTTTAATGACTTTTCAAAATAATAGCTAGCTATCAGGATCAGTAGTAAAAGTTACATCTTTGAGACAATTCTGCTGTAAAAAAAATTTTTGTTGTTTTTCTGTGTTTTGTTTTGTTTTTTTCTTAGTCTGCGGGTGGGGTTTAGGACGCTCCTGTCAAATAAGAATACTAAAGATGCAGATCCACTGTAGCAAAACACTTGAGAAATTGTCATCGGAGAATTGTTACTTTTAAAACATCTGTAATCAGTGTTCCTAAAATTGAGTTTTGCTCTCATTTCTAAATGGAGAATATTTGGCCTCAGCAGTGCATGGTAATTCATTCAAAGCCAGGGCTAGCATTTAAAGTAAAAACAAAACAAAGCAAAAAAACCAGCAGCACCAACAAAACCCAAACCATCAAACCCACAAAAACCCAACTAAACAAAATCCCCATGATAATTAAAAGCAATGCTTTAATCTCTTTAAGACAACAATTAATGGAAAATAAGGACTAGAACACTAAATATCTGTCACTGTCCTTGACTTCCTTAGCAGTGCTCATTCAAACTGAAATAAATGTACTAGTGCTTCTTTAAAGGCAAAGATCAGCTTGTTTACCAAGACTTCTTTTGTTTAGGAATTTGAAGATAACTTTGATGATGAAATAGATTTTACACCTCCAGCAGAAGATACTCCATCTGTTCAGTCTCCAGCAGAGGTGTTTACTCTTTCAGTTCCCAATATTGCTTTACCAACTCCCTCCCAGTTTCCATCTCGTACAGGTAAAAGACTGGGTTTCAATGCAAAAACAAAAGTAGGCATTTTCAGTGTCTAAAATGGAGTGTGGCTGATTATGTTTGACTTTACTGTAATAAATAACTTGTTTCAAATTTCCATAAGCTGAGCCAATATATTTTATAGAGTAAAGGATAAAAGGGGAAATATTACTTCTAAGATGTTAACCTGTGGCAGGGTAAGAGAGCTTAAGAGAACAAAACTGCCTTAAAACCCCCTCTCTAGATTGCTGTCATTATATCTCTATATACCTAAAGGGTTTGAAGTACCTTGGGACATTTGTGACTCCTGCTCTTTAGTGGTTTTCTTCATGGCTAAGTTGTCATTGGATTTTAACCACCACCCTTAAATAGAAATAAGAGTGAATCCTTTACTTGACAGCAGTGCTACTGCTCAGCTGCATCACTTTTTTGATGTCGCTATTTGTGGACTATTTGTGCAGTAAATGTGATCTTGGTGAGACAGAGCATTAGGTTTCATCTCCCTGTGTGGAAGGGGTTTTGGAATGGATTCTTTAAAATAATACAATTTTTGTAGAAGGAAGCTTTAGTGTCTTATCATATTATAAGCAGAGTTTAGCCTGAAGTACTTACTGTCATTGTGTTAGTTCATGTAATTTTACATAGTACTTGTGTTGCTTGATCGTTAGATGTTCAAGGAAGCTTCTAGTAAAATTCCTGTACTAATTTCAAGAAACTGTCAGTGTGCCTTTAATACAAATTACACAGTTGTACAAATGACTCAGTATTTTAAGGAACTGGGAAAAATTACAAGTGAAAAATTTTATGTCAGCCCTTCTGTGTAGCCATAATTGTTAAAATGAAGCTGTCACAACAAGTGTTTTGCCAGAAGTAAGGCAATGTGCCTGAGTACTTGGATAAAATGTGAATGCCCTGCTGCGGCCTTCACCATGCTTTGGAGCACATTGACAGTGAATTACACAGTTCTGGCTCTTCCAGTACAATAATACTGCTCTAAATGTAGTTTATGGAAATAAATTGTGGGCTAGAATTCTCAGACAAGAAAAGGTTTTGTTTAAATTAATTAGTGTTCCTAACCAATTGGGCAGCAGAGGGATCAACAGTGCTGAACCTCTTGTGGTGAATGAGGTCTGCCATTGTTACTGCCCATCCTCTGCCAAGATCTGGGTTTTCTTTTCTTCTCTCTGGGCTCTTACGTGAAGTATTTTTAGTTGAAAAATGTCCTCCTTCCAGATGGTAGCTACAAGTAGGGCAGTTGGGCTGAAGAATAAAGCAGTCAAACCTTTTCTCATAAAATGGTAACTCTGTGTAAGCATAAATGTTAAGATGTACAAACAATGAGTTTTGTCTTGGGTTTTCTATTTTATTTACGAAGGAGACTTTTGTAAGTATGTTATTTTCTCTACCCAGCTGCAGGTTATAATGCACTTTTATACTGGAAGCAGAACTTAGCCATTTTGCTCTCTTGCTGAGTGTGTTAAAAACTTCCAAGTTCACATTTCATCAGAACAATTGCTGTGGTTTTGCTGGGGGTGTGTTCTGGTGTGGTTTGGAAGCTGGACCTGAGATAAGTTTCACTCGAGTGCTGTTGTCACAACATTACCTTCCTACTTTATGTACAGCTGACTAGGGTTTGGTGCTTGGGCTGAATGTGTGCACCCAATGGGGAATGAATCTTGTGGAGGCTGGCATTATTTCCTCAGCAGTTGCTAGCTGGCCTGAGTGGTTTGATACTTGTCACCTTTGTTTCCTTGTGTGGCAGATGGATCAAAGTCTCAAGTTGCACGTCAGAGTCTAAACTACATCCAGGAAATTGGAAATGGCTGGTTTGGAAAGGTGAGGAGTTATCTCTTCATATTGCACAGATTGAGGCTTATTCCCAGCTGACTAGGCCTCTGTATTGGCTTTAAAATGGTACTCAGAAAAAAAAAAAAAAGAAAAATCTTAGTTGAAATTAGATATTTCCTTGCATGCATTTTTTTAGCTGCAATCACAGCAGTGATCTATGCTTTTAAAGTTTACCTGTAGCTTTTTACTGGACACTAGTTAGACATCTCACTTCTATAGATTTTATTTAATACACTCCTCTTTTTACCAATTCTTTTTTGGAAAAAAAATAAGTAAAAAAGTGGTCTTAACTAGAAAACATGTTTTCTCAAAGGTGACATGTAAATCAGTTGTCAAGATTTAAGTGTGTGTATTTAATTATCAAAGCTCTATTTGTGTTAGTAAAAAAGCCAGAAAATCTTTCCTGCAGTATGTTTTTGGCTTGTTTTGCTTGGTGTTTTTTTTTTTTTTGCAGAAAGACTACAAATGTTTGGTTTTTTTCCCTCTGATTAAAGCCACAATCTCTCTTTCAGGTACTCCTTGGAGAGATCTACACAGGCACTAGTGTAGCAAGGGTAATAGTGAAGGAGTTAAAAGCAAGTGCAGGTCCCAAGGAGCAAGAACAATTCTTAAGAAATGGAGAACCATATTAGTAAGTAATGTTTCACAGCTTCATTCTGCTGCACATAAATGATGGATATTGCTTTTGTTCAGTATTATTGTCTCTACTTGCCCTCCCATATAACTGTAATGTTAGTCTTTAAAATGTGAAATAATACTCAACCCAAAGTCAGCAAAAGTTGTGTTCACATAACTTAGTCCACTTTACTTTGCATGGATGTACTGTAAAAGATTGGTCAGTGAAGAACTTTCTCTTCTTGGTGCTTTCTAACCTCCTGGCTATATTTGCATTTAGGCTTAGGTTGTTGGCATTTGTCTGAAGAAATTTCATGCCTTCTGCTGCTTTGGCACAAGTGGTTTTGGAGCAATTTAGGAAAAGTAACTGATCTGGCTGGGAACTAACCTGGCTAAAAAAAGGTTTATCTTGTAGCAGCTCTGTACCTTGGTGTAGTTCATGAATTCCATGCTTTTATTTTTGGTATGAGGGGTCGTGGGAGGGTGGGTGTGACTCTCATGTGGCAGTCCCGGCTTTTGTGGGTTTGAGATCCTCTGGGTTTTGGCTGCTGTCAGTGATACATTTCAGCAATACAAAGGTACAAATGGAATCTGTGGCTTTGGTACTTGGCACCTTCTGTTCCTGCCACCTCCCTCTACTGTTATGTTTTGAAACTTCTGGTAGGGATTTCAGTGTGTTGCATTCTGCTGTGATCTTCCTGGCTTTAACTGTATTTTTTCACTTCAGCATTCTTCAGCATCCAAATGTTCTCCAGTGTATTGGGCAATGTGTGGAAGCCATTCCTTATCTTCTAGTTTTTGAGTTCTGTGACTTGGTAAGTGCACTTACATGACATGCTGCAGCTGTTTTTCCACTGGTGTGAATTGTGTGTGGTATATTTACTGCCCTTTGCTCATGAAATGATTCTTTTGCTTTCTGGAAAGTTTTTTGATTAACTAGAATTTTAGAAGGCTTTTGTTTTTTAAGGGGAACAACGGTTTGTAGTTCACAGTTTGTACTCTTTTCAGTTCATCATGTATGTTCTAAGTGCTTGTGGAGTGTTCTGAAGAGGCAAATACCTGTTATTTGATAATGGATTTCCCTGTCTCTTTCAGTCTGCCTTCAGCAGGAGCTTGGAGGGCAGAGGGTGTTGTAGCAGGGAGCTTTTTGTCACAGTCCAGTGTCACATGCACATACCAATATCACATACAAAATATTTGCTGTCTGCAATCTTAATGTGCTTTTATTACCGTTTATGCGAAAATGTTAATTGAGGAAAATGGAAGGATTTCTTCCCTCTTGCCTTCTCCCCCACCTCCAGAATGCCCAAATTTTACCCATGCTGTGCTGCTTTGTGCTCAAATGCAATGGTGGGGTCACTTCTGACATCTGCCACGTGTATTCTAATAACTGGAATTTTCAATTTCATTCTCTTCCCAATCCCTTCTCTTACGGTACTCTTCTTTTGCTTGCATTCTTATCCTTTTATTTCCTTTCTCATGCTGTTTCTAACCCCCCCCAAGCAACTGCCTCGTGCTTCCTGGGCACCAAAAGCAAAGCTGGGAACACACTGAAGGGTGTTCCCACTGCTTTCAGTGCCACGTGGTCCCTAGAATGGGAGGGACAGCACAAAGCCTTGCTCAGCCTCTGCATTCCTTGGAATGTTCCGGAGTGTTGTGAGGAAGGGGGAGCACCTACAGAGCCTTTGAACTGTGTAGAGCCTTGAGAGACAAAAATCTGGATCCATGGTCTGGAAAGACTTGCATTGTTTGATTGTAGCATAACACACTGCTAAATCCAACCAAACCCCAAAGTCCAAGTGGCTGTCTAAACATTGGCTCAGTAGCTGCTTTTAGGGTTTGTCGTGTAGATGTCACCCAAAGCAAAGTTCCTTGGGGAATGTCGAGACAGAAATAAAGTCAGAAGTGCACGGATCTTACGAAGGAGTAAATCTTTCAGAAATCAGCTAGTTTCCATTTATAAACTTCAACAAGATCTTTTTTACCAGTTTCACTCCTGCCGAATTTTCCTTTAAACTCAGGTGCAAAATTCTGCTTCTAGTTGCCTCAGGTAAATTAGTTAGCACGAACTTAGTTTTTGGAGAAATATCAATTAATCTGTGACCTTAAATAACTATATTTTTCCATGCTGCTCTTTTGCTGAAATGTATTAGCTGTGGTAAATTAATGAGGAAGAAGTGCTGATAAAATCCTTCTTTTCCAAATGGAGGAAATGCCTGAACTTTTCAAGTGACTGATCAAAGTGAAATGTTCTGGATTTGCTAACAATTAAAAACTCTGTGCCTAAGGTTAACAGATAAGGTTTTTCAACGTAGAAATAGAATACTATTTACTGGTTTTTAAACCTGCTATGCAAATTGGAGTTTCTTTAAAAGGATCCTGGAAAGAGAGTTGTGTTTTATAGAGTCTATCAGATTTAGAATCTATCCGATTTGTTTTCAAATAGTTACATGATTTAATCCAACTTCAAATTTGAAGATGGAGTAGCTTTTAAAGATTTCCCTACTTTAGGTATACAGGAAAAAATAATATCCTTGTTTGATGCCTGATTATTTATGCCAGAAGTTGTCATGATCCTGCAGAGTAATCTGGAAAGGATTTTACTTAAGGGGATGAAATAGATTTTCACTTTAACTGGGGATCATAAGCTTGACAGTTAAAGTGGTAGTTTTACAAATTGGAGTGTATTAGGTAATTTCTTTGGAATGGAAAATAAATATCTGCGCTCATTATTCTATTCCAAGTGAACTAAAACTTAGTTTTAGAAAATTATATGTTACAGTCAGTTAAACATAACCTTCATATTAAAGTCTGGCTCACTGAAAGAGTTCTTACTTGGTAGAGCTGAGTATCTCCTAGACATGGTGGTATTTTTTTCTGTGTGCACACAACTGCTCAGGGGCTGGGCACACAGGACAATGCTCCCTTTGCAGTTCAGTGCAGAGACTGGGCCAAGAGCAGCTCGGTATCCCTGTTCATCACTAATTCTTGCTGTGCTCCAGGCCTGCAGTGGGAAGTGGCAATGTTGGAGTAAGCACAGAGAAGAGACAGGAAGGAAGGAATGTGAAGGAAACATGATGGAATAGAAGAGGTGGCTAAATAGTTTTTTTTTTTTAGTAAAAGGGTTTTCAGGGGAGTGTCAGAAAGCTTTTTATCACTGCAGCTGGAATGGCAGTTATTTGGATTTTTTAGGCTTTTAATAATTGATCTCAAAGCTCCTTTTGTACTTTTTTCCCCTGAAATTGCATGAATTGGGGTGCATGGAGGTACTTCCAAAACACACAGGAGTGATTCAAATTGGGAGGATGAGAAACGTGGTCCTGTTCAGCTGCTGGTGGTTTAATCCTGAGCTTAGGCTTTTTCCCTTCTGTTATGGCGATGTCTGTGTATGTCCAGCACAGTAAACTTGTTTTAATCCCTTCTACTTGTGTGTGCAAGTATTCAGTAGTTCTGAAAAAACATGGCAAGAAGAGGAGCTGTGTTGGATAGGAAGTTTAAATATCTTCGGGTGACAAGTTCTTCTGAGGCTCACGTGGCAGTGTTGACCTTGTTTAGCAAATTTGGCGTACTAAGTAACAAAAAATGTGGCTATGCTGCTGACCAACAGTCTGGAGGGTACAGAGGTTGTTTCATTCACATTCCTTCAAACTCATGGCCTATCACAGGGTGTGCTCCTTTTGCTACTTCTCTTGCTTGGATTTGTAGCTTTTTTAGGGCCAGTTGACCTTGTCTTGGCTGCTCAGGCAGTCCTGTTGGATTATCAGTTCCCAGGCTCCTTGGCAATGAAAGGTCTTGATCAGAGGCAGAGAAACCAGAGCTGTCGGGGTGGCAATGCTGAATGTCAGGCAGGCTGGCTTACTTGTTTCTTGGCCACAGAAACTCCTGATACATTTCTGTTACACAAGATTGCTGGTTGCATGTGCAAGAACTGTTTTGGCTAACATTTAGTCTATTTTATAATGTAATCCAAGTTGCTCTGTATCCCTTGCTTTGCAGAGCTGGGAAATAAGCAAGAGAAGTCAGTTGCACATAAGTGATTCAACCTGTTAAATTCCATGCTTTGCCTGTGTTAAAATTATTTATAAAACAGTCAATATAAAAAGAAATGCTCAAAAAGGTCTCACAGCCCCTTTCCCTATATTAGTTGCTTTTTATGTTGGTGCAGTGTACTATGAATAGTTAACTGTTCACTGTTAAACGTTGCAGAATGATGCCAGGTTAAAAATAGTGGTAGCTGTCTTATTAACTTTAATATATTACTCAGCCCTGTGTGTGGCCAGCATTTTGTCAGCACAGCAAATCCTCTAATGGATTGACATAATTTATGAGTAAAAGGAAGGTTATTCAAATGTGGAAGTTGCATGTATATTGTGAGGTTGATTTGCCTATCAAATTCTTACAGAAATTCTTCAAGTCTTGCAATTCCCTGGGCAGATGAGATCAGCAGGATGCAGTATTTGCCTGGAATGCTCTGTAGCTTACTTTAGGGATGTTGCTGTTAGGGGAAAGTGTCTGCTTGCAGTGATTGGTTCTTTTTTTAATTAGTGCCACTTGAAAGCATGTTCTAATCAAAAAAGAATCTTTGCAATGAAAACTTCATAATCAAAGAGTTCAGTGAATCTATTTAATGATCATGGTCAATATGGATATGAGCCAAAGAGCAGATTTATCAGTGGTGTGTGGTTTAACAGTAAAGGGGTGATTTGGCAACTTGGTAGAATGTGTTCAGTAGATGTAATTTGGTAGCTGTTCCATGGTTTTAAAACCCTCAGTGCCTTCTGGTTAGAAAGTCATGTCAACCATTTGGGTGTTCAGATGAACCCAATAATGGAATTTGCACAAACAAAAAGCTGCCAAAGAGTACTGACTGTAAGGGTGCCTCCAGCTTCTGGGTGATACTGAGAAAAGGTATATTAAAACTTAGAAAAATGGCTGAACTGAGAAGGATGGGAAGAAAGGCAAAATTTAGTTCTTTGTGGAATCCAAGGAGAGGAGAGAAAAGGCAGAGAGGAGGTTGGAGAGAAGGTAGAGCCTTCCTCAAGCAGGATTATTGAGCTTTTTATATTTAGATGTCTCTGCAGTGAATTTTGCAGAACTGCATTTATTCATATATATATAACCTTTGATATTTACTGTGTTAAAAAGTCTGTCAATAAAGGGCCATTTTGTGGCTCTCAAAATAGTGCAGGGATAATGTTGCTGTGTTGCTACTGTCTGCTTTTAGGCAGGAAAGCACCATAGGATAATTCAGGCTAGCAAGGAGCTCAGGAGGTCTCCAGCGGTGTCAGACTGGATTTCTCAGGACTTTGTCCAGCTGAATCCTGAAAACATCCAGGGATGGAAACTGCGTGTTCTCTCTGGGCGGCCTGCACTTCTGTTCATGTCCTTATGTGAAAAACTGTTTTCCTTACACTCAGTCTGAACTTTCCACGTTTCAGCTCATGCCTGTCCTCTCTCCTCCTCCATCCATGCTCCCCAGGGAGGTGCCTGCCTTAGTCTTTAATAACTTACACTGGACAGTCATTGTGCTGAAGTCTTTCCTTCTCCAGGCTGAATGAGCCCGGTTCCCTCAGCCTCTCCTCACGGTGAAATCTCTGACCCCTGACTGTCGTGGTGGCTCTTTCCTGAACTTGCTCCAGTTTGTCCTGTTCTGGGGCAGCAGTTCTGACCACGGGATCTGTGTGGTCTGACAGGTGCTGAGAAGGTGGGGAGACGTGCCCTGGGCCTGTTTGTGCAGCCAGGAGCTGCTGCCAGGGCACACAGGGCGCATGTGGGGCTCCTGCCCCCCAGCATGCCCAGGTCCCTTCCTGCAGGGCTGTGCCCAGCTGGCCACTGCTCACTTGGTGCTGTTGCGAGGGATTTTTCCTTCCCAGCTGTGAGACTTTGCATTTGCCTTTATGGAGTTTGATAAGGTCCCTGTTGAAACACTCCTCAGCTTGTCCAGGGTATTCTGAAGGGCAGTTCAGCACCTGAGTGTGACCATTGGTTCACCCCAGTTTGGTACAAGCAATGTCCTTTGAAAGCAATACCAAAAATACCTATTTTATATTTTTAACCTTGATTGTAACCTTAATTAAACCAGAATGGGAACATAGAACCAGTATGTTTCAAGGGGCTGGATTTAAGAAAAGTTGGTTTTCCTACAAAAATATGTGCTCACATGAATAATTTACTAAATAAAGGATGTCACACAGCACTGCTGTTACTAATGCATTTAAAAATTAAAAAGTAATTCCTGGGTGCATTTCAGGCATCCTAGGAACTTAATCCACCTGGGACAAGCCCTAAGCAAGCAGTTGCTGTTCTAGAGTTTGACTTTCTTCAGGCTCTTGCTGCCACCTACAGTCAGCTCAGCTGGGTGTTCAGGGCTGGTGTTCCTTGGGCTCTGCCTTTTGGAACCTGTTCCAACACTGTTCCTTTCCTAATTGCTTGGAACTCTGCTCTGGCAAGAGCTTCCTGGCCCAATGGACATAGACAGAGTCCAGGATGTTATGCTACTGAAACAAGTTGTGATACATGTTGTGCAGTCTGAATACAGAAATGTCTTTAAAATAATTTGCTAACCTTTCAGAAAGTCTGTATTTTAAATAATAAAAATACAAGACTGCTGGGTTAAAAAGTCAGACTGTGAGAAAATGAACAATAATGGCATGAGAAACTTGTTCTTTTCTCTTGTTTGGATTCTCTTACTACACGTCTTCCTTTTCCTGAATATTTGGACAGTATTCAATTATTTTCCTCTATTTCAAAGCTGTTCTTTTTTTAGTAATTTATGGAGTACTTCTGTGGGCTCATTAATTACATGTCTATTGCTCAGCATTGCCTGTGTTCAGTAAAACTGCTGCCATCATCAGAATTCTCTGACTGAAATGGGCTGTATTACCATGCTTTTTATGTAGGAAGCTCTGGTGAGCTGGCAAGGTCTGAAACTCTCTTCTCTAGTCTCTCCCTTCCAGCCCCTTACAAATTCCAGACAGACAGCTTTGCTGATTTAGAGCACTTGAAAACTCATCTCATTTAAAAGCAGAGGCTCATCAAGCTCTGGGTTTTTTATAATGGAAGTTATTATTGCATGACAGGTTTTATGTGGTAGTCTCATCCAGGGTGTTAATTAGTAAAAGATTAGATTAAAAACCCTTAAGGACAATGCCATGTGCCTTAGATGACAGTTATAAGATCCTTTATGGAGACTGGAAACTTGAGGAGCTTTATTTTATTGAGCATAAAGATGAAAAATAAATAATGTGGTCAGTTGGATCATTATTAAAAATAATTTTTTCAGATTCAACCAACATATAAGGTTAATAAATATCTTCAAATTCTTTTCCAGGGTGACCTGAAAACGTACATCTGCAATGAGCAGGAGCACATTAAAGGAGAGTCTCAGATAATGCTGCTCCAGAGAATGGCGTGCGAGATCGCCGCTGGCCTCGCTGTAATGCACAAACACAACTTTGTGCACAGGTAGGCTCCAGAGAGAGGCCAGTCAGTCAGGATGCACTCTGAAATTCATCTGGGTGTTCTCATTAAAACCCAGGGGTGTTGAGGACTCTATTTCCACAAACATGTGCAGTATCCTGAGGCATGAAGGTGTGATGCTAATGAAGGTGCTAACTGAGCTGCAGTGGTGTGGTGTTCCAGCTCCACCTGCCTGAAAGCTGATCACCTGCTCTTGGGGTTTGCAGCCCAGAGAACACAACCTGCTGCCAGGCCAGTCCACATGTAGTTGTTGGATTAATTCTTGGCCAAGTCAAACTAATTTTGTTTATTGTGGAGGGACGGATGGAATGTTAAAATTCAATTAGAACGAATCTTACCTGCTGTGAATTCTTACTAGATTGTAGAAATTTAGAACTTCTCTTTGCTAATGTTACCTGTGTTACTAAAAATGGAAAAAAAACCCCAATACCTCTCTTATGCAGTAAGGAGGAAGCTGAGTTTAGAGGGAAAATCTGACTGAAAGGGGTATTCTCTCACTGAATTGTTGTCCATGTAACCTTTAAATCTTCACTAAAGGAGGTAGTCAGATTTCAAAGTAATCATGCTAGGGGAGGAATCTTGTTCCCATTAGGGGAAATGCTATATTTATTTTTAATTAATTATTTTTAATTAAAGTTAACATATCAATACTGAAAGAATGGCAGTTGTTGCAGAAGACTGGGAAAATTTATTCATGAAACAAGTTGCCCAGAAAAATACAAACTTTTTTTTTTACTTTAAATGTAAAGGTGTTAAGGAACTGGAAGTCATTAACCTCTAAGATGACTAAAATTAAAGAGTACTTGTTCTCCAAATGTGGCTTACCTGGTGAAACCTTGGGTACCACAAGGTAACTACTTTGGCAGTCTGTTCTCTGCTGGAGAACCAGCTTTTGTATCACCCTTTCAGCAAATCAGTGCACATCTTGCTGCTTAGGGAAGGCAGAGACCTTGTGTTCAGGGAGAAATGAGCTCTCAAACCTCAGTCTTAAAAAGGTGAAGGTTTAAAACAGCAACAAAACCCTGAAAAATCCCCAAAGCCTGGACTCAGCTGGTGGCTGATGAACAGAGCTCTTCTTTTAACCCATTTAACAATTTCAAGTGACTTGAAGGTAAATACCAGTTGTACCTGTCTAACAGAGGGATCAGTTTCTTCTCTTGCAGCAGCATGGCTCTGTAGGTATTAAATTTACCAGTACATTTTCAGTGAAATACAGATAAACTTGGTAAATAATTAATCTGTGGATCTGCAAGATTCTCATTGTAATGTTTACTTCTAGCAACACTATCCTGATGCTGTCAGAGTAAGTGGTAAAGCTCCAGCATCAGTGATTTTGTTGTTAGTGGTAAATTCAAGCAGCAAACAATTTGTCTCTTCCAGGATATTTATTTAAATAGTATAAAACCATTTGGCAAGCTCTGGGGCATACTTGAAGGTTATAGATGTGTTTCTGACCTGTGTAGTTCAATGACTCTGGAAAGGAAAACATCATCTTTCTTTGTAGCAGACAAGCTGTGCCTTTCACACCATTTGTGCTTCAGAGACTTTTTTTAAGCCAACAGAAGCAAAGGTAGAATTCTTCCAGGGCACTTAATTGCCTCGTCCCCTCTGTGAAACTGAGAAGTGAAATATTTGAGCAATTAGTCTGCTGAGCTCTTTGCTGTCGCAGCCACAGTTCCAGCTTCATTAAACTTGCATAAATTTCTGAGTTTGCATGATGGGTTTTCTAAAACTGCTTCTTTGTATTATTACGGCAGCAGTGCTGGTTTGTATTTGTGGTCTGGTTTATGGTAGAAACTGGAAGCAAGTTCTGTGTCTATTCAAGAGCTTGGTGATTTGTTTATTGGAGGACTTCTATGAAATACATTACTTTTTCTGTGGATCTTTTTCAAAGTCTGTCTGTAGTTCTGGTTTATGTGTAATGTATGGGTTTGTTACTTAAGGAATTTTACTGTAGATGTTAGATATTACTGGTTACTCAGTATCATATTGTAAATTATTATTTTCACTTAATCTGAATTGCTGATAGATTTTGCTTATGACAAAATGCAAGCCATGCAGTGATAGGCGTGAAGAGGGGTGACATCACTGTAGCATGTGAACAGCCCCTGTAATCTCCATGAGAGGATTGTGAGCAGAATGAAGTAACTGCTTGTAAATGCTGTGTGTAGTTGGAATGCTTAGGAGTCTACACCATTGCTCTAGAGAAGTGATTGCAGCTTGAAGTTTTTATGCAGGGCAGCATAATAGTCTAGGGGTTTTGTATGAAATCTTGAAAAGTGATTCCTTGTTACTGCGTTTAGTTTTCTTTGGATTCCTGAATGCAGAGTCTGCTTGGTTCTGTGGCTCTAAATTGATTCTCCTTTGAAGCCGTGGGAGTGCCTGAGGGAAATCACAGCCTTTGGGCCACAAAACAAATCTTGTCCGATAAGTCCTCTCTAAGGAGAAAACCCTGTCAGTGTTTGTTTTTTCTGGAAGTGATGAGTGTTTGTATAGAGCTGTAGTGGCCACAGTATTCCAGTGAGATATGGAATCAGTTGTTGGCATGTGTAGGTTCTAAAACTTAATAAAAATGTAAGCAGCAAGAAAACTATCTAAATGTTTGGTTTAGATCACAACTGCACTTTAGAAATTACTCTCCCCGGTTCCCGTGCCTGGGCTTGCACGGCATGTGAGTTGGTCATGAGAGGAGTGCAGGGACTGGAGTCATTTCCTCAGAAGAGGATCAGGAGGGGAGCTGCAGGAGCTCCAGGAGCACCCCTTCCTTGCACCCAGCCTGCCTCAGTCTTCAGTAGGGTTTAGATCTATGGGATCAGCCTACAGCTCATGCAGAGGATTGCTGAAGTGTATCTAGAGTGGATGCTGAATCCTTAGCACTTTTGTGTTACTGAGCTGCTCCTGTTACTTGCAACTGTAACCTTTGACTCTGCACAAGTCCTTGATTTTTAGATTCTAATTTTTTTTCAATAGTTTTTTTGGTTTTTTCATTTGATACTTCAAAGTATGACCTGACTGTTCTCAGTATTGTCGCTTCTGTTAAGCCATTTGCCTGAATTTGCATTGAAGACCTGGTTTGTCTCACTGTTTATTGGTTTGCCTTTGCAGTGACTTGGCCTTACGGAATTGCTTCCTTACGTCGGATTTAAATGTCAAAGTGGGAGATTACGGTATAGGATTCAGCAGGTATAAGGTAAGTTAATCTTGTCATGGACCACTTTTTTAAAGAATTTGGGGGCCAGGGTTACAGCAAGCATGCTTGAAATTAAGCTGATACTAGATTGGCCTTTATTTGAATAATGAACTTTCAAAGTATTACTGGCAAATAACTGTAGCAAGTTCACGTACCAGAATAGGTACCTTTCTGGAGATGAGTAGAGTTTATGCTTCTGGAATCTTCTGCTAAATCTACCCTTTTTTTGGTCCTATTTACAGTAGTCCTACAATATGAACAAACTAATTTTGTTGTGTTTTAAGAACACATTTGAAAGAAAAGTTCAAATTTCTTAATGAGAATATTCAAAATATTAAAGTATATCAAGAAAATGAAAAATTAGACATTAACGAAACCATTTTTTAAGTACCAAACCTTAAACAAGAAATTGACATTCAAATCTCTGCTATGCAGTGACCAGTGAATGACTTTCCTCATTAGCATTATTCTCTGCTGCTTGGGATAAAATGGGATTATTTTTTTTAATTCTAATTTTTTACATAGGCATCACATAAAAACATATTAAGGGAAGGACTGTCACTGTCTGGAAGTTGGTCCAATGTATGTTCAGCCTTTTTATGTTGGTTTTTTTTCTTCATTTTTATCAATAATTTAGGAAGATTATATTGAGACAGACGAGAAGAAATTTGTTCCTCTACGATGGACTGCACCTGAGTTAGTAACAAGTTTTCAAGACAGACTGTTATCAGCAGAGCAAAATAAATACAGTAACATATGGTATGTAGAAGGCTTAAAAAAAATTTCCGTGAGAGTTTTGTGAGCATATTTTCAAATGTTACATGAAGGAGTAAATAATATTTAAATTAGCCTGATTCATCAGATGTACAGTAGGTTGATCTCTGTAAACCTGTAACTATATCCTGCTTTGGAAAGATGCTTAGAAATCTGTTGAGAGAAAGTTGGTGCAAGCAAAAATGTTTAGCAGAATAATAGGTGCTTATATTAATAAAAATATCTTCAGATGTTTATAAAGGAAAGAAATGGTAAATGATTTTTCCAAGAGTAAGTAGCTGTGAGTGACATAAAAATTTGATCCCACTAGAGCCTGATGAAGTTCAGTTGGTAGACCAGTGGCATTTTAATTAAAGTGCTGCATTCTTGCTGCAGCATTTGAGAGCAGCAATTAACTGATGGTTTCTGCTGCCAAAGAGCTGATAGACAATGGCTGGTGAACTCTTGAAGATGAACGTTTTTGAAATTGCCAAGTTCCACTTCAGTTCTCAAGCCCCAAGAAATCTGGATAATGGAAATTGTGGGTTAGGCTAACATTTCTGAAAACATTGTAGTTAATTCCTCCTTTATATTCAAAAGATATTAAATAGTAAACTAGGCTTTGCTTGGTGCTTTGAAAGTAGGGCTGCAGAAAGCAAGTGGGGTATATAGAAATGATGTAAAAACTAATTTGCTTCCATCCTCCAAGGAAGCTTCCTCAGCTCATGCTGTTCATCTGGGCTACAAGCAGCCATGGTCTGAAGGTTTCCAACTTGTGTTTTAGTGCCTCTTACGCAGAGCTGCTTTGAACAGGTTTGGACTAGATGATTCCGGACACCCCTTCCAATCGAAATTATTTTTTGTGCAGAGTCAGTTACTTTGTATTTCGAGCACAGAAAGATTCTCTAAGGATCAGCATTGACTGTAATCAGTGAAAATGTGATTCTGTTGGATACAGTACAGATGCAGCACTGAGCAGAGGCAGCTTTTCACCGCTGCAGCTTGACAATAAGGAATTCTATGAATTCTGGACCAAAGATGAGTTTTCTAGCGGTTTGACCTATGACTTAAATTTCTCATGAAAGCTTTTTCTCTTCTGTTGGACCAACTATAAAGTTTTAAAATATCATTTCTATACACCATATTAAAAAATTTAACTATTTATTTTTAAATTGTTGAAAAGATAATATTTTATGTGGAGGTTTTCTGTGATCAAATAATTTGAGACTTTCTGTATTTTGTTGCCTCCTTTGTTGTTGCCCTCAAGCAACTTTATTCTTCAGGTTTTTAACATACTGTCAAAGTGAATGAACAAGTTCTGAAGTTATTTTAGTGACAATGGGGAGTAGTATTTTTTTCTTTTTGCCAGTTATGCTTTGCATATCCTTTCTTAGAAAAGCCACTCTAAAATAGTTCTGAGAAATGAGAATGCCCAGTTGTTTGCTGCTCTTTTGCAGGTCCCTGGGTGTGACGTTATGGGAGCTCTTTGAGAATGGTGCTCGGCCTTACTCAGACTTCTCTGACAGGGAAGTCCTAACCCATGTCATCAAGGAGAAGCAGGTTAAACCCTTCAAGCCACGCCTGGAGCAGCCATACTCTGATAGATGGTAAGCTTTAAATGTTTCTATTTATTCTTAAAGCTGCTGAAGAAGTTTCTCAAATTACTCAGTTCTCTTAAATACATTGAAATTGCTACACAGAAACTCAGCGAACAAACCCTAGGTAAAGGAAGTAAAAGGACTTGCTAGAGATGGAAGTTCCTGCCAGTGATACTGGTACTCTGAGGCTTGTTAGGTCTGAATTCTTTAAATTCCTTTTCACTGTGACACCTATTGAAACATGTTTTTATTTGTGTAGGTATGAAGTTCTGCAGTTCTGTTGGCTGCCTCCAGAAAAGAGACCGACGGCAGAAGAAGTGCACAGGCTTTTAACTTACCTCCGCATGCAAAGCCAAAGGGACTCGGAGATCGATTTTGAACAGCAGTGGAATGCTCTGAAACCAAACACCTCAAACAGAGAAGCAAGTAATTCTGCATTCCCAATCTTGGATCACTTCACAGGAGATAGACTTGGCCATGAGCTGGAGGAGGTTCTGACTGTGACCGAAACGAGCCATGGTCTCAGCTTTGAATACATCTGGGAGGCAGCTAAACACGATCACTTTGATGAATGTGGTCATGTGAATCCTGATGAAGCCATGACCTACACAAGTATTTTCTATCCAGTGGAGGTTTTTGAGAGGTCACTCTCAGAGCAAGGACCAGGAGCGCAGGATGGAAGCGGTCAAGAGGCATCACTTTCTGTCCCTGGCGTGTTACCTGTGTTTGATGCACACAAACTTTCTGTTGGAAATGACTACTATATCCAGTTAGAGGAAAAAGGAAGTGGCTGCAGCATGAGTTTTGATAACCAATCAGTTGTATTAACAACAGAAGTTGATCACCAAGAGGCTGTACAAGAAAAAAGTTCTCATTTCACGGTTCTCAGGGATCTTGACGTTGAAGAATCTAGTACTGATGGGGACTTCTTCCACTACAATACAGATCCTAAAGAGGAATTTTTGCCTGCTACTGGTAGTCCAGAAAGTCCTTTCCAGAGTATATTTAATGACATGGATAAATCAGAAGAACTGACAAATAGAAAAATTCTTGGGTTTGCTGATGATTCTCCTAAAGACTTTAAACCAGCTGTTTTGAACTCAAACACAGATGGTGGAAAGGCAGTAGACTGTTCTGAAAAGGAGCATTCTAGTCATGCTTCTGAAAATGAAACAGTTTCATTATGTGAAAATATCTCTAACCAGTCGGACCTGGTAACTTTAGAAGAACTTTCTGATAACTTCTTATTTCTTCAAGAGAAAAACTTATTAACAGGGTTATTGCCTAACAAAACCAGCAGTGATTTTGGGCAGAACTCAGATGATGTTCTAAAAAGTATATTAGAAACCTCAAAAAGAAACTCTGTAGAGCCTGAGCTGGCTGAAAATGCGCAGGTCTTTTCTTTAATACATGAAAGTCTTAGAACAATGAAAGATGAAAATTTCAACCCAGTGACAATGAATAAAGATCCCAGTTCCCAGTCTCAGACTCCTGTAGAGATGCAGGCATCCTCTAGTCCACCCACAGCACATAATTCATGTGATAACTGTGCAAATCTTCCTGTTTTGAAGGATGAGGGGAAATTTCTAAATGTAGAAGTGAATGAAGTCATGTCCTGTAACACCGATGTTCTCTGTCAAGAAGAGCTATCTTATAATGCCAAAAATAATAATGTTGGAAACGGTCCATACTATAGTGGTGCTGCTGAAACAGATGAGTGTGATGCACGGATGAAACAGGGAATGATTTTCAAGGCTGATGAAATAAATTTTAATAGAGAAAAATGCAGTGATCAGGAAGACAGGAAAAAAAACTTGCAAGGTGGTTCTCCCATATTAAAAAAAAATGAATGTTTATTGGAGGAAATGCAAGAAACATCAAATCATTTTGAGAACTGTAAGGATGTTCCAGAAGAGGTGACCTCAATTTCTGTTGCTGCTTCAGATTGTACAAGTCAGGATAGTCTTTTGGAAGACAGCCCATCTCCTATACAAACTGTAGAACAAGCCTTAGAGACTCCTGATTCTTTGGATTCTTTAGATGTGAATGAGGTTTTAGAATCTTTACAGGCTCAAAGTCCTCAGAAGCTTCTGCCACCAGATAAACCTGCTGACAGTGGCTATGAAACAGAAAACCTGGAATCTCCAGAATGGACTTCCCATGTCCCTGTTGAGGATGCTTCCAGTGTGGATACTGCTCTGTGTGTTGTGAGCGAGAGCAGTGTCAGTGCTTTGCCTTCTAATCCAGTCATCATTGTGTCAGAAGCAGCAGCTTGTTTGGATGCAGTGAACAGCAATTTTGAAATAACCCCAGTGGTTTTTCTGAGTGGAAATCAAAACTCTTATAGAGACTCGGCCTATTTCTCTGATAATGATTCTGAGCCAGATAAAAAACCAGAAGAGTCTGTAAATCTGTCCAGAGAGACTGTGTGTGTTGTTTCCTCCAACAGAGGAGAGAATCACACTGAAGAGGTTTCTGGTTTTGAAGAGAGACAGCAAACGTGTGATGTGAGGAATTACCAGGATGATGATAATCAAAACTCGAAACTGGAGCTAAACCACAATTTAGAGATCCAAGAGATGCATGAAAGAATGCAGGGGTGTCCTGATGAGTGGGCTGAGGCAACTCTAACTTCCCTGGAAATGGTGGTGGAAGGTAACCTGAGGGATGAAATAAAACTATCTGAGACTCCCCATAAAAGTGTGTCTTGTGTTGGCACTAACACTTCAGAACTCCTTTCACACAGAGACTTAAAGCCTGTGCACAACATGGCTTTAGATCTGAGCAACAGTGAGAAGTCCTTCTATCACACAGAAGGACAAAAATTGAAAGAGCCAGATATTGAAGGAAAATACCTCGGCAAGCTCAGCGTGTCTGGAATGCTTGATTTAGAAGATGGTGATGATGCAGATGAGGAAGATGAAAACAGTGATTCTGAGGATGACATGAGGACTTTTCATATGCATAGTCTGAGTTCTGACAGTGAAGATGAAACTGTTCATCAAGTACCTGAGATAGTTACTGACAAAGATGATGGAAAACATTTGAGAAGCTTGTTGAAACTTCCAAAACCTCTTAATGAAAGGCAGCCTGATCTTTGGAAAGATGAGAAAAAGGCTGTAACGTTCTTTGATGATGTGACAGTCTATTTGTTTGACCAGGTACCCTTCTTTTTAATTACTAAGTAAAGTTTTTAAATATTTTATTTATTTTATTTGATTTTGTTTTTCTTTAAACAAGTAGTAATTGAATTAATTGCTTAATATTTGGGAAAACCTTGTTACAAAAATACCTTTCTTGTTTTGGCGGGGTTACAGCTTCTTCATGATGTGAGTTATTTTTTCTTTATATATTAAGGCTATATAAGAATACATATATGTAAAATAATAATATTTATATATAAGGAAAAAAGAAGTTTGTGACTTGAGTAGGTGCAGTTTTGTGCTGCTGGTAGAATAGCAGCACTAATCTGAAGTCAAGGAGGGTTTGGCTCTGGTTGCCAAATCCTGAATCTCCATTGCTGTTGGACCCTTGACTGCATGTCCTGAATGAAACATGGTTTTAGTGATGCTTTTCTGCTCTTTGTAAGATGTATTTAATTTGAAAATGTGAGACAGCATTGCTATGGACAAGATTTAATTATTTTATTTTGACAGAATATTGTTGTAACTTTATAGAAGCAATTTATCTGTTTAATGAGTTTGAAGTCTCTAAGATGCTTTATAAAAGGAAGGAAGAAAGCAAAAAACCTTCTAAAACTCAATCTGAAACCTAACTCTGAATCTTACATTAGTTAGCACTAAGGTAAATTTATCTAAGATCATAATCTAAGATGAGAACAGTATTTAGATGGTAATGCTAATTTTTATTAATCCTGTGGGATTCATGTTCAGTGACACAGTGATCTGCTTATAAAATTCAAGGTTACTTTTGTTTCCCTATCAGCTTTATCAATTTTTAACTTCTGTAACTGGATACAGAGGGGATTGTATTTTAGCATTATGGCAACTAAACTAGTCCAGTGAGTTTAAAAGAACAGTCACATTGTCAAGCTTTGAAAATGTTGCTTATGATGACGCACATAAATATTAGAGTTAGCTGTTTTGGAATAGAAAACGTAGGTGATTTATTTGTGTTTAGGCAGCCTGGAGAATAGTAATCCTTTTGTCAGAGAGGAAAGAAAAAATCAGCTGTGTTTAAACTGCTCTTAGTTGTCGAACGCTTTACTTTTTATTACAATAACTGATAAAATGTTGGCTGCTTCCAATACCGGCTGTACAAAGTCTGTTTCTTTATCCTGAACACGATTAGGAGATTAAAAAAAAAAAAAAAGTTGGGATAAGGCTTTATTAAAGAGGAAAAAAAAACCCTACCCATGTTAAGCTGATATGGGAACTGTTTTCAATTGGAAGATATTTTAGCTTTGTTCCTAGAAACATGAAACCATTTTATATCGTAAATAATATTTAAGTAGTAATTTCCTGCATGCATTTTAGCATAGATGTGATGCAGCTTTCTTTAGAAGTAAGTGAATGTGCTAATCTGTAACTCAGAGTCTGGTTGTTGTGTTGCAACAGTTTACAGACCTTTTAATTCCGCATTTGACTTGATGGCAGGATGGAGGAGTGTATTTGTGGGTGCTGGTGTCTGAAGGCACGGAGACATTGTGTAAAAAGAGTTAAATAAGTGACTTTGTTTGCCTTAGGAAACACCAACGAAGGAGCTGGGAAGCCGTGGGATAGACGTGAACGGGGAAGGTGCTGGCAGCTCTCCTGTTCCATCTTCCAGTCCTGGTTACTTAAACAGATTTGCAAATTCGGAAAGCTCAACAGATGAAGAAGGTACATGAATATATTTATGCACAGCAGGGGCAGAGATTGTTTTATGCAGAGCCTTTTATGAGAAGTCATTAAACTATATGTGATCTGTAAATTCACTGGACCATATTGGCTGCAATTTTGCATCCTAAGCACACACTGCAGCTGGGCTCAGATTCTTTTGTTCCTGAGGAGCAAAGCTGGGATGTGATACTGGCTGTTTATATATTGATGTGTCCAGGGTTGCCTGAGAGGTAGCCAAAACTAGGTGACAAATCTTTGTGACTCCCTGGGCTAGAACCCTGCCCAGGGCTACGGCTACAGCTTTAATTTGGGCTTAAATGCAATCTTCCAATCTACTTGTACAACTCTGGGTGACCTTACATGACAATACTGTAATGCTGCTTTTTTCTTCTTTTATTTTCCTCCCCAAGGTGGGGGTTTTGAGTGGGATGATGACTTCTCTTCTCCAGAGCCATCCTTTATATCCAAGGCAGCTAATAGTCTCATTGGTTCTAAACCAGCCCTTCAGCCATCAAAGTACTTCTCTCCACCTCCGCCTTCGCGGACTCTTGATCAGAACTGGTCCCATTCATCCCCTTATTCCAGATTCTCCATCTCTCCTGCAAACATGGCAAGCTTTTCTCTTACACATCTTACAGATTCGGATATAGAGCAAGGAGGTAAGTGACTTAGTTATAATAATTACTTTAAAGGTACAAATTAAAACTGTTATGTAAAGATAGAAGTAACAGAACAAGTCTTGTCCTATTTAAATACCAAATGTAGAAGTACATTTTTAACACTATAAAAGTTTGGTCAGTGTTTGTGTTTCAGTTAAGACATAGTTTTCTGTGGAGATTGAGATTATTTGCATCCAAGTTGGTACAAAGTAGTGGTTGAACAGCCTATTTCTTCCTAATGTTCCTAAAACAGGAACGTCTGCAGGACAAGCTCTCAGTTTTTATGTTAAAAACCCTAGTGCTGTATTTGTATAAATGAAGCTTCTGCAATCTGAAGCACTGCTGTTGTACCTGCCACACGAAGGCATTTATTAATTCTGGTTTTTGTAGTGTCTAAGTCACCATTGTGTTTTCATTGCACAGGATGAGGATGCCAGGAACATAATGTTTCTGCTATTATTGTGTAAGCTTATTTTACAGTTTAGTTTCTTTTTCATATCATTTTTTAGACATTGCATTCTTGACATTCTCTCAAGAACTGCAGCATGTTTTCTAGAGGTGTGAATAGGATAGCTTTTGTTAGGAGAGCCAAACAATCTGTTCAGAGCAATATTAAGTACTAGCAGTATTTATTACCAAGTCTTCTTGTCAGTAACCAAAGGCTTTTTTAACCTTTGATACATTTTTGAGGGTTAAGAGAGGCAAAAATAAGCACACTTCAATCAGTTTGGCGTATTATTACACTTGATAACACATTGCATTATTAAAAATAAATATTACTGATTGCAGAGTTTTGCTAATGGTCAATGTCTATAAATATGTAATCAGTGTTATATAGAGTTGTATTGTTCTTGTATTGTGCCTATTGATTAGATAATATTTGCTGCTTAGTAACTTAGAGATAAGAGAGAATATTTTGGAGATCCTACGTTGCCTTGTGTGTCCTAAGAAGTGACATTGAACTGTGTGATTGAAGCAGATGTCTATGAATAAATGAACCAAATGTTTACAGAGGTTGAAAGTGTAGGGAAAAATTAACCAAAACTTGGAAGGGCAAAACAGCAGAATGCCAAGTTCTAGCAAGAGTCTTACAAAGAAGTGAGGGTTGTGCAGAAGAATCTCACTGTATCTTGTGATCTTTCCTCTGCTAATAGGAAGCAGTGAAGATGGAGAAAAAGATTAGATCAATTAAAACTTGCTCGGACTCCATACATGAAACACATAGACTTTGTGTTTGAAACTTCTTTATCTAAACTCTGGATCCTCCTGGAGTGACACAGGTAATCAAGAAGTACTGAGAAATGGAAGTAAACACTGAAAGCAATGTTAAATCAGGACATTAATTTGAATGTGTATTTAACTTTGTAATGTATTTTTAAATCAGTGCAATTTTGCTTTTCATTGAAAGACGATTCTGCCGCTGTTTTCAAGTACTTGAAGTATTTTTCACATAACTTAAGTAAAGCAATTACACTACAGTCTGGTTTATGTATGAGATTGTATAATATTCTTTTTATATTTTTCCATGTAGTTCATTATCTATTTGAACATACACCTGTTGTAGAATTGTGTATAACTGTCCTGTGCAACAGGTGGCTGTGTTGATGGAACTGTATGAATGATAGTTGATCAGTAGTGAGCCATATTTATTCAAAAAGATATCACTACATATTACTTTGCTTATTACAATTGCACTATGGATTATTCTTCCTTTATTTCCTGATGATGTACAGAATGAGAATCTTAAATCTTTCAAGGAAAATAAGACAAGTTGAATTGGCCCAGTTATCCAGTTTAATTTGTCCTTTTTGTAGCCTTTGCTATGCACGGTACTTGTAAAACGTACATAACTTCTGAGTATTATGTTAGACTTGCTGAAATCTTATATTCAGTACCATTTCTAAATTGATAATGGTTATAGAATGGTTGTTAGTGTTCATGTTTTATAGGAAACTGGAAAAGAATATATGATATACTCTGGAATTTTTAGATGAAAGAGATAATGTCTCTTAATTCCTACATATGATCCTACTGACTGCTTAAACTGTAATAGCATCTGACTATATCACAGTTAAGGGCCTTCCAGTTTTTACCACAATTTCTGCCTTGGAGAAAGAAGAGGAAAAATTGGCTGTACAAAACTCTGGAATTTATGAATCTTACAAAAAGACTAATTTCAATAGACTGGATTTGGGTACACTTGGCCCTTCAGCTGTACATTCTGTGAATTTTGAAGCTCACTCCTCGGCCGATTGCAGATCGGGGCTCCATTCAGAGGCCTGTGGTAAACCTACCTCTCAGTGATGTTATGACAATTAAGATTTTGATTAATGGTTAATGCCCAGATTTGCAGTATAGGTTATAGGGCCAGATCCATTTTAAGGTGTCTGCAGAGCTCGATGGTATGTCTTGAAATGCATCCTGAGCAAAGGCTGCAGTACAATAGGTTTGCTCTGAAGCCTGTGGGGGCTTAACCTTCCTGCTCTACCATGCACTTAGCTGGTTTAATCCTCTCATTTAATCCTCAGTTAATGCTTGGAAAAAGATATCCTTAATTATTACTCCAAAGTGAGTTCAGTTGAGAAACAAATCCCTGACTTCTTGGAATGCCTTACACAGTTCAGATCTGTAGGAAGCACTGATAGGAACAGTTTACCTGGCTTTGTGTTTGTTTACCTGTACTAAAATACAAATGCACTGAAATCTGAAGTACTTTGTATTTTAGTGGCTGTTTTGGCAGGGCTTGAGATAATGGTGGTCCAGGTGCTCTGTGTCCAGATCCAGTCACCAGAGAATTTTCTTCATATAGAGATGGGAGGACTAGATATTTTCAGATGTGTGATTTTTTTTTTTTTTTTTAATACCTCTGTGTTAATTTTGATTTTTAAGCCTGCTTTAAAAATGACAGGAATATGTTAACTGCTTTTTTTTCCAACATTATTTAGCCCTTAAACCAGAATGGTTTCCATACTGATTAAAAGGGAATGATTTAGTTATCATGTTGTTTGAAGTTGCCAATGAATTGAGATACCTTTTTCTGATGAGGCACTCAGGTTCACAGTTAGTCAGAACTGTTCTTCAGTATGAAGTGAGGAACTGAATTTTCCTATGGACCTTTTCCAAAACATTATTTAGAAGGCAAAGTCAAGTAGTTCTTAATACAGGCTTACAGTATATACTGTAGAGGGTTTAAGGAAGCTGTGCGCTACTGAAAATATTTTTAAGTGTTGGTAATAGACCTTGTGCACAAACTATTGCTTAGAAAATCCATAATTCCAAACTCCTTGATACAGCTAGATTTAGGGTATCTCAACTGTCTTTAATTCTCACCATAGTAAGAATGAAACTGCATAATAGTCTGCAAAGAACATGTGGGCTTCTCTGCCTTGTATGGTGAAAAACCTGTCAGACCTGGAGTTCAGCCTTAATTTTGAATCATTTGATTTAAAAGATAGTCCTGGGTTAAATAAAAGTTTATGCTCCGGAGTGTTGTAATTCGGTTGTGCATTTTGTTTCTTGTAATTCTGGAAAATCAGATGTTTATCTTGCACATCAGGAATTTCCTTAGCTTGATGGAAATCTAAGATTTTTTTTTTCTTTACCTGGGTTCAAAGAAAATCTTACACAGGAAGTGAAAGTTTACTCCTTTGTCCAAATGGACTCATTGCTAATGAATTGCCAAAGGAGCATTTTTTCCCAAAACTAGATGTGTATGATATTAAGCAAGGTAATGTCCTTTTTAGCTGTACAATGAAGAGAAATAAATATTTGAAGTTACCTCAGATCACTTAAATTTTAATTTCAGTAATCCAGTAGGCTGGATTGCAATAATATAAACTATCTTTTGGGGTAAAAAATTGTATTTAAAAATCTGATCAACTACTAGCAATACTTATATATCTGCCTGGCAGTCAAGTGGCACAATGATGATGAATCAGTAATTCCAATATGTTGCATTTTAATGAGGGGATTTGTTCCAAATCATTCATTACACTCGATGTAATTTCTTGCACTAGCTACTTAAGCCTGGTCTCTGTTTTAAAAGTACATGTATCTATTTTCAATGGTTTATTATGAAGACTGGTTACAGCTTAGTTCCTTCTCTAGTAGAATACCTGGATTGTTTGAATAATGAAGGCATTGTCTCAATTTGGCTACTAAAGGTATTTAAAAGATCTAATTTTTCCCACCTAAAGAAGTTTGTTTGAACATTAGGATCTGTAGTGAGAAGCCAAGAGAGCAACAAGAGTGTCCAGTTTCAGTGGGAACACCTGTACTCTCCCAAATCCCCCAGCTGCAGATACACCGTGTATAACCGCATTTATGGAAATTGCCATTTTCATGGAAATGAGCAGATTTAACTCTTTTTTCATATCCTTGTTGATGCACTAGTGAAAGCCATTTAAGCCTCATTCTTTTTATCAGTATTTTTAGCAGATTTTTATGTAATACTCAATCTTTCACGAGGAGGCTGGTTGGTAGACTTTTTTTTATGATTAAGCACTATCCTAAAATGTCAGCATTGTCAGGTGTCAGTGACTTGGCTATTTGTGTTGGAGTTGGTGAAAGGTGGAATCCAAGTACATTAGCCTTATAAGAAATAGCCTTAAATAAGAATGGAGTTACTTCAAAAAATTACTTCAGCTTTAAGTCATACATGTTAATGGTTTTGGTACAAAATGGGAAAAAATCTAGAGGAGAGTCAAACATCATATAAACTTATTGAAAATAAGTATTTGTAATACCAGCAGCCTGTTTTTCAGAAACTTGAATATGACTTACAGTTAGTTTTGTTTATGAAATTGTTTGAACTTGCACAGATGTAGGTGTAACTTAAATGATAAATGGTACTGATGTGTGTGTATATATAATGTTCAATTCTATTTGTAAATGAGAAACTCTGTAACAAAATCATAGGTATGAGGTTTTCCTATTGTAATTTAATACAGGTATGAGGTTTATGGCAATATATCATAGTTAATGAAATTTCAGGTCAAAATGTCTTTAAATTGTGTACATTTTTAAATTGTAATTTCTACTGTATATTGATTATCATGCATAGTGTGATTCAAGAAACTGCTTGTAATTTAAAAATATTTAATATTAAAAATAAAATACAGTTATATATTTATAATCTCTTTGTCTGTTTGTTCATTTTTAAACAGATGCCAGCAGTGTAGTTCTACTGTAAGATATATTTATTAGTCTCCTGAGGTTGAGAAAGTTCCAAAAGCTCAAAGCCACAGTCCCAGCAGATGGTTCCACGCTAAATAGTGTAGTCACCTTTAAATTCTGCCAGTATCATCAACCTTGTGAAAATTTCAGGTAAAGTGTGTACACAGTCAGTAGCGAAGCAGTAATTAAAACAGAAACAGTGTAATTCTGAATACTGAATTTTGCTTTTAATCATAGAATTAAAGTTCTGTAGGAAGAATGGGGATTTTGAAATTTATAAATTCAGAAAACAGGTTAATGATGTTTTCTCAGTGTTCATGGAATTTCTTCCTAGAAGTCTTGCTTGGGTTTTTTTCAGTCTAAGCGCGTGTGCTGAACGGACCAAACCCCACCAGGTAAATAACTGCAGTGCTGGTGTGTACTGGGAGCTCCTCTGAGGAGATGCTGAGGCTGCTCCAGGCTGGGCACTGGCTGGGGCAGGAGGGGAGGGCGCGGGGCAGCCCTGGCAGCACTGCTGGAGCCTCTGCTGGAGCCCCCACCTGACATGGCAGCTGTGAGTGCTGGCACCTGTTGTGACCTGGCAATGAGAAACTGATATCAAGATGACTTAACTTCATTAGGTAAAATATAACCACTGGGCTGAAATTTGACCAAAGGCTGGAGTCATTAATGAGAACAGATGCAAAAGATCCCATGGCACTAAATTGGTCACCTTATATAGAACTTATTATCAAAGAATTTGAGAACTTGCAATCTTTATGAGCAGCAAGTTCTCAGAGAGATGGCAGTGCTGTGTCACACGGCTGATGTGACAACTTGCAGAACAGAGCTGAGACACTCTTTCTGCTGAAGGAGGCACTGGGCCGATCTCTCCTGTGGTGACAGAGCTGTGCCTGCCTCCGTGTCAGTGTCCCCCACGCTGCTGCAGTGCTGCCGCCCTGTGTCCCCTGTGTCACCGCCAGCCCTGTGACCACCCCGAGCACGGGCGGGAGCCTTGAGCGGGGTGTGCGGCGTGTGCCCGGCCCCTCGGCGGGGTGTGCGGGCCGTGCCCGGCCCCTCGGCGGGGTGTGCAGGGTGTGCGGGCCGTGCCCGGCCCCTCGGCGGGGTGTGCGGGCTGTGCCCGGCCCCTCGGCGGGGTGTGCGGGGTGTGCCCGGCCCCTCGGCGGGGTGTGTAGGGTGTGCAGGGTGTGCGGGCCGTGCCCGGCCCCTCGGCGGGGTGTGCGGGCCGTGCCCGGCCCCTCGGCGGGCTGTGCGGGCCGTGCCCGGCCCCTCGGCGGGCTGTGCGGGCCGTGCCCGGCCCCTCGGCGGGCTGTGCGGGGTGTGCCCGGCCCGCTGCCTGCCCCGCCGGGCCCGCTCCGCCCCCGCCGCTAAAGCCACGTGTCGGGCAGCGCCGGCCGCTGCAGCTGCCTCTGCCTGCGGCGCTGGGGCAGCGCCTGCCCGGGGCAGGGCCTGTGAGCCCCTCGCAGGCTCCTGCTGACAGACCCTGGCTCGCTCAGAGGACTCGCAGCGTTCCCTCTCTGCTGCCCCCACAGTCCCTGCTGCTGTTCCTGGCTTCCCCTGGGTCTCAGCCGCGTTGCCCCTTGGGCCCCACGCACCTTCTCAGCAGCGGGTGTAGTGGTAAGTCACAGAAGAGGGATGCCAGCCCTGGTAGATGGTGGCAGAGGGTGTTAAATGCGTTGGTATTTGGCTGCTCTCTCTCCTTGGTTTCTCTTGACCACTCCAGTCTGTTGCTCCTGATCCCCCCCACAATCTCTTTGCTCCTTGCACACTCTCATACCACCTTCCTGGGAGTCCCAGCAGCTGAGCTGGGGCTCTGTAAGGTTGCTTCTCTGGGTTACAGCAGTGGCAGTCTGAGAGCAAACCTGCCAGCTAGGCACCTGGTTATCCCATGATACCCCATTTGCTTCTGCCCAGCCCGCAGGTTTCAAGACTACTTTGCTCTCACAAAGTTTCAGTTTGCTGAAATTTCAGTTTGCTGAAATTTCCTTTCTCTTGGATCTTCTTCCAACTTTCTTGGCTGCCTCCATGAACCCCATCTTCACCAAGTCCTGTGGGCTTTTTTCTTCCAAACAGCAGCACTCCCCAACAGTGCTTCTTGCGCTCGGGCAGGGAAGTTCCCTCTCCTCTGTGCTGTCCTTTAGCTGTGCCTTTTCTGCTGAGTTACACAGAGGGTGCAGAACAAACCCAGTGCTTGCCTTTGGACCTGTTTTCTCACTGAAGATACCACTGAAGTGTCTCCCCAGCATTTTTTAGGCTCCCACAGCACAAGCTGCTTGGTGCTGTCTTTCAGCTGTCATCACCTGAGTGCTACCCTAACCCAGCTGCTTTGTGAATTCCTGTCCTGTTTGCTAAAGTTGCCTCTTTGGTAGTAAGGAACCTGGGGATGGCCAGGATGTCCTCACAGGCAGAGAACTCTGCAAGCCCAGCAGCTGAACGTGGCTTTAAAGAAATGAGAAATGAGACAGCAGGTGGTGTTTACCACAGCACAGCCGGGACCTGCCACCACCTGCTCCAGCTAAAGCTGATGTCTTATACTGGGACAGTCTCACATCTGGGGCTAGGTTTTTTGTTCTTTTTCCTTCATTTTTTATTGGCTCACCAGCTCTCAAACTGCTCCTACACAACAGCATCAGCATAAAGTGTATTTTGTTTAGATGAAACCTTTTTATGACTACATGAACTGGAAGACTGTGGAAAGAGCATATTTTAGGAATGTCTCTTAGTAACACTGATCGTTGGTGTTAGAGGCAGGGTTGCTGTGGTGCTGTTGTCTTCAGATGTAGTGTGGGCTGTGGCGGGTAAAATATCAGTGCTGTCATCTAATGCAGAGGAAGGAACATTGCTGTGTCTTTTTGGAAAACAGCCTGCTCTCCTGCTGTTGATCTGGGGCAGTAACTGCAATTAAGCCCTGTCATTATTGGATTGTTGTTGGAAGACGGAACTGCTTTTTTGTGTGTGTGTGTTAGGTGGGGACTAGCCCAGAACATAGAAATGCTGCAACTGTAGACATGTGACTGGCTTGGAGCTTCTCCCTGAGAGTGTGCCATGTTTCCCTCTAGTGGACTCCTCTCACAGTGGAAACCTGTGCCTACAAAAACCAATTACCAAGAATTCAAGGAGAAATTACTTTGAATAAGAACCTGAGGGTCCATCTAATGCCACCCTTAAGCCAGCATATGTACATTGAAGTGGCGCATGGTTTTCCTACAACGTGGGGTAGTGAGGAGCTGGGAGACAACAGCAGCATAAGAGATCAAACAGAGGCAATGCGTTATCAAACCTCACTGTTGTACTCTGCATTTTTTTTTGAGTTGTGGTTCACTTTTCTACAGAAAGACTGGATCAACTTGGAGACCACTTTCTCTTATGTAGAGAGAAAGAAAAAATCTCTCTGCTTTGAGGCCTGTTCCTAAGAAAACAGAGGCATCTGTTTTTCACCAGTAGGTGATTCACTGCACCTTTATTTCACTGGCTCCATTCACTTGCCCTCTGCTCTCTCTGCAAGCTCCCCTCCCCGCTGAATATTGGTGTTATGTTTTTACAGCACACTGATCATTAATACCAGTCCATCCAACAAAACATGAAGACTAAAACCAAAGGGAAGAAACAAAGGCAAACTGTTGACAAAGAAGCATTTTCTGAAGAGCCAGCAGTGAGAAAAAAGGATCTGGTGAAATGTTTGCAACACAAAGAAAGGAGGAATGGGGGAAACAAGGAGAGCAGCAAGATCCCCACAGGCAGAGCCAAACGTCCTTGGAGCAGTAAGGACAGGCTGTTGAGGAGACTGGAAAGCAACGAGCGCGAGAGGCAGAGAATGCACAAGCTCAACAACGCCTTCCAGGCCCTGCGGGAGGTGATCCCTCACGTGAGAGCCGAGAACAAGCTTTCCAAAATAGAGACTCTGACACTGGCCAAAAATTACATCAAATCCTTGACCTCCATTATACTCAATATGTCCAACGGACACTTTCCAGCAGTAGAAGGGATGGGGGGAGCCTGGGGATCCAAATTGTACCAGCATTATCAACAGCAGCATGGGGAGGATGACCATGAGGAACATCTACAGAAATATTCCACATAGATTCATAACTTCAGCCAAAACACCAACTGCCAACTACTACTGTCATTGTTTTTCCTTCTTACATCATCGTACATGTCATTACCTAGAGGTTTAAAGAGATTGTTTTTGCCTCTAGTCTCTCCTTTTTTTTTTTTTTTTTTTTCTCCTTAAGAAGACAAACAGGTAACACTCATGGCTATAGTTTATATGGCACATTAAAAAGTTACCTTAAACCCTCAGAATTTTTCAGAGCATAATGAATGTGTTTGTGTGGTGTGCCAGGGTCTGGAAACCTATCCTGTAACACTGGAGTTGACTTGAAAATAGTGATTTAGTAACTTGTGAAAATTAGCCTGGAGTAGAGTGGAGTTGAGCCTTTAAGGTCTGTGTCACCTGGGTTCCTTGGAGGTTGTTGAGAATCTTGGTTGTAGCTCTGTTCACCAGCCTTTCCATTACTCATCTACTGTGCTAAAGAGAAGACTAAAATTGATGACGGCATTTGACTGATTTGGTGACTGAAGTGGCACGTATGGGAAATTGGTCATCAAATCTGAATATTTATCTTGATATTTAAACTTTTGTGGATCTGCCCTGGTAATTTTGAACCTTGCAAGGCATAAAAACATCTGTTGATGCAAACATCTGCAAAGCTTTCTTAGATTGTAAGCTCTCTAGAGTAAGGACAGTTCTGATCTGCGTTTCCAGAGCATCTGGCCTCACGGAAGTTTTCTTTAGTGGGTGTCTGGGTGCCATTGTAATGCAAATAGTAAATCAGGGACAAATTACTTACTTTTGCCAAGACAATGATAAAAATGCTTTAGTATAGTCTTAAGTTAGACAATTCTTTGGCCAGTTTAAATTATTTGCTAATGAAGCCTGTGATGTGATCAGGTTCTTTCTGGGTTAGTGTTAGATTCTGATGCTATGAAGCAATAAATGAAGCAGAAACTCTTCAAAAAGGAAAACGAGCTCTTTTTTTCCCCTTCCCCTATCCCCTTCTGTGGTAAAAAAGTTGTCACTGAGGAACTCTCATTTCCTCTTGTATTCTCATACCTGGGGCACGTGAAGCTGGAGTGGTCTCAGTCGGGAGTGTGGTGCCCATGGAGCCCCCGTGTCACAGCTGCCCCTCCCCACGTGCCCAAGGAACAGGAGGCTGCTGCTCTGTGCTGTGATGGCACAGGGAACATTTGGCACCTCATGCCTCACTAGGATGGATAATGGTTTGTGGTGTGGCCCTTTTCCTTCCAAGGGGAAATGGGGGCCGAGGAAGGATTTCTCAGATCCATCACAAAAGGATTGTGCTGCACTGTGAAGTTTGGAATGTTTGTAGTTTGCTGCAGCACAGCTGAGGAGATGACAATGTAATTCAGAGTGAAAGGTGAGGTTTCCCACACGGGCTGGTAAGGGATGTGAATTCTCTTTCTCACCACAGCAATCCATAGCTATGATGTACAACAACTCCATAGTTTATACATGTGGCTGCCTTACTGGAGAAAACATTTGGATCCTGCCTCAGCTGGGATTTTCTTAGTTGTTGAACTGTTTTCACATTAAAATAAATGTGATGAAGCCCTTCTTGTACTCAAGTGTTAATGAAAGAATTGCAGAGTCTCTTAGAGGTTTAATTTGTCACGACAGTGCTGGATCTCACTCCATTCACCAGCTGTCCCGTGTGGGTAAATTAATCCTCACTGTATTTGAACACTGATTTCAATGGGTCAGTCAGTAACACCAAGGTCTTTTCTTCCAGTTATTCCACTCAGCACCTCCTCAGGTAAGAGAGTTGATATTATTTGGTTATTTCTCACCCTCTAGGTCAGTGCAAACTGGGGCTCTGTGTATAATACAGTAAGTGATGACCAAGCACTTGTAGATTGTGGTAATTTTTTGGTAGGATATTTAAAGGTAATTATCTGACAGTTTGCAGCTAGTAAACCTCCCTGGAGTGTTTCTGTGGGACACTTACATTAGAACTGCTGTTTGGTTGCATTGGTGGAAAGGGAACCAGCATGTTCAAAATCCAGTATTTTAACAGTGCTGTTGATGAAAAACTGTACTTTAAGAACCAAGTATGCTGGTATTGCTCCTAAACATACAGAGTTTAATGCTTGGGCAGTGTATTTTTGACTTCCTGCAATCAGAGGTATTTCAAATATTAAGCCCAAAATGGCACATCATATCTAGCTATAAATACAGCAGCCAAGGAGGCAGGTGAAAGTTCCCCCTTCTCTGAACACTGCCATCCCTGAGGGACAGTCAGGCTCTGGGCAAAGGCATTTATGGAATTACAGCTGCTAGTTCCACGGTGATACTTTGCTACAAAGTGCTGTGTTCTTGGACGTGCCAAAAGGGATTTTGTAAGAACCATTTTTTCTGATAAATTACTTTTATTTTTCAAAATTGCTTAGTTTAAAGTCACTTTTCCATATTTTAACTAGCCACAACAATGATATATTTTTAAATTAAATAATTTTCTAAATGATATTTTAGAAGGCAAATACTTAGTACTCAAACATAAACAACTTATAACTTTTTTTTTTTCACTTAAACTCAGCTTTTTACAGTAAAGTAAATGAAACTTGGCAATGTAGGGAAAATGCAAACATTTTAAAGCTTATTGTATGCAATCAGCTTGATTGTTGGAGATGTAAACACTGACTATTAAAAGGAAAAATCTTCATACAATGCAGAGAAAAATACAATCCTAATAATTCTCTAAAAATACATGTAATAAAGTTATTTATTTGGACAAAATACTGTGCAAGTTATGCAAAACCTATTATGGTAATTAATGTAACACATTATTTATGGTTCTCCCACAATGTATGTATAAACCAGAAATCTCTAATCACATACTGGAAAGATCAACAGGTTCTTTTTTTAACAGTAAAGCATCTTCAATCTTCATTCACATTTGGACTTGGAAACAGTGCTTTCCTTGGTATTAAATACCAAATAGATTCCTTAAATACGTGCAAACATAAGTTTTACTTCTACAAATACAGTACTGAGACCACACCAAACTGCTCATCATATAAAAATAGCTTCATATACAGTCACACACAGAGAGGAGAAATTAATGTAAACTGTCCAATTACGATGAATAAGTCAGGAATAAAACCTATTTTTGAGAATAGAAAGTGGTTTCATGTTGGAAAAAGGGATGAATAAATCACTCAAAATGAAAAGCAGAGCTTCATTCTGAACTGCCATCAGTGTACACTGGCAAACTCAGCTGCTATCAGTAAAGTTTAAAGTTATTCAGCATTCCTACCACTGTGAGTGAGAGTTCAAGACCTTCCCTTGACTTCTCCAGTATGAAAGCACAATTTGCAATAATCTGGAACAGAGCCTCCAGGGTCTGGTGCCTTCCAGCCTCCTTAGGCAGGCATCTGTGTAGCTCAATCATCCCAGTTTCAGTTCAGCTGAAGACAGAACACATTTCTCAGCACTTGCAGTGACCGTTCAGAGTGAGATGGCTGAGCCCCACGGAGCAGGACTGTGCTCTCCAGTGGCTCCCTAAACCAGGGCTTTTGCTGCCTGATCAACACATTGCTCACTGTGAGCAAAGACAGCAAAACCTGGCCCTTCCTGGGAACTGCAGCCTAAGCAGAGTTGTACAGAATTTGATTTTGCTGATGGGAGCAAGGACAGCCTGACCCAAGTGTGTCCTTACACACGGAGCCCTCCCATGAGCAGAGCTCTGTGCATGTGTAAGGGCCTCTACAAACAGGACCAGCTGTGTTTGCCTGCAATTCATTCAAATTGAAACATCTTCATCTGTGCTCAAAGATGAATCTCAAGGACAGTGTGCAAGATGTGTGAATATGAGAGAAATGTAGGGAGCATAAAAAAAAAAAAAAAAGTAAATGCAGTGATCATCAGCGCAGATATTCACATTTCTATGGTGTGTAGCAGCTATGGTAAAGGGTCAGAAATACATTGTGGTTAAAAACCTTGCCTGTTTTGACAAAACTATGAACTCTATCAAGTCACATTTACACAAGATGCATTAGAAGGATTCAGTACTTAAAATACCCCATTGCAAAGTCCAATTCAGTCAAACATATTAGTAGCACAAAAATGTCATGTTTTTCTCTCCAAGCAGTAGACATTTATTTCTTTTTAAACTATTGCCTACTGCTTGTTAGCAACACGTAGATGGCAACAATTTAACAGTTAACAGAATTTCTGTCCAATTCTTGGCTTTCACTGACCATCAGAGGGGTCTTGGAGTGTTCTGTTTTCCCTCTACTCTCCTCATCTTCTCCCTCCTTTGATGCTGCCGGGTTTTCCTCGGCGGTGTCAGGCACAGCACCCCGAGATGCTTCTGTTGCATTTCCTCTCACTGTAATGTGCTCCCATCCCCCCTGTGAAAAAGGGATACAGAAATTCAAAAGGAGAAACATCCCCCTGTCAGTGCTGTACGTGATGTGATGCTTTATGTGCACTGCTCGTTTATACTATTTGTACAGGAGGAAAGTAATCCTGCTCTGGGATGAATCAGAAAAAAGGCTCCTTGTAAAATGAAACAAAACATAGCAGATCTCCCTGACAGGGAGTTATAGAGGTGTTAAACTTGAGGGTTGTTTTTTGTTATGGGGAATTGAGATTAGTAGGGTCAAGCACTCATAACAGAGCCATGGCAGATATTCCACCAGCTTAAAAGGTGGCAAAACCTTGAAATAGCCTTTCTCAAAACATTGAGAATATTACAGGCTACAACAGTGAGGAATAATCATGTGCAGACCAGGAATACATTTTTTTAATGGCTCTTACTCCACTAGTTTTCCATTGTAACTTTTAAATTACCTATTTCAAATGAATACTTATCAAATGCAAATAACTTCTCAGCTATGATTGCACAGCCCGTTATAACAACTTCAAAAAGGAACCTAAACCTGAAGGAGAATGTCAGTTTCCTGCAGGTATATGCAAGCTTTCCAGTGCTGGCCAGCTGGAGCCCACAGACATTGTGATGTACAACTTCAGGCAGTTCTGTGCCCCCAGCACTTACCCCAATTCCATAATCCCAGGAGAGGCCTTTAGGTTCCAGGGGCTGGACACCGGTCCGGTGGCACACGGTCCCACAGCTCAGACTGTGGCTGCCCTGCACTTTGTCAGCTATCACCCACACCTCAAGGAAGCAGAGAGAGGCACTAAAAGGTGCTGCTCTTCCCAGATGTGAAATCTCTGTCTGACCCCTTTCAAAAATCAGTCTTGTTCTTCAGTAGGCTGAAAATGATCTTATTTAGGCAGAGAGACACCCAAACAAACTATAGATGGGCGTTATAATTAAAACATTGCCAGATAAGACTTGGCAGGAAAGAGATTACATATATAAAAGCCTTGTTAAAATATATAGCCTTGTTAAAAAAATGGAAAAAAAATAATGAGGATTTTTGCAGCAGAGGGCTTGGCTGTATCACTATTTCATTGGTATGATTTTTTTCTCTTGTTATCAGATTCCAGCATTTAGACCAATATTTTGTGCAATAAACTAAAACAAAAACAAGGCTGAAGGACATTTAATTATTAAGTATGTTCTATATAATTTTTAATAAGCTAATGAGGTACAAGGAAGCTTAATACACACCTGGTCCAGGGGCCCTACAGACATTTTACGGATATTATTTGAAACATGATCCCAGGTAGATCCTTGAGGGTAGCTGGGTGTGATCCCCTGCCGGTACCAAAGATTGCCTGGAAAACAAAGAGTGCTGGTTACAGCCCAGCATGGCTGGTTGTCTGAAGTGCTGTAAACAACATAAATCAGGAATTAATTCCTTCTGTATCCTAGGGAAATGCAGTTTTGACTAATGGGTTACAGAGATGGACGAAATGAAGTTCCCACTTTGGAATTTGTATTTCTATAGTTACTGTTTATAAAAAACAGCAAATACTCTATTTTGTAAAACTTTTTGGGGAAAAGTATTCATATAAGGAACTGTGTACTAGAAAACAAAAGCAAATGAGATGAAGGTTTCTGAATCTAGTGTTAAAGGCTTGTTTCATGTACAAAAGGTGCTTCATGATTTTGGAGCAGGATTCCAGACAAAACCCGGCCATGCAATTCTCTGACATTCATCTGTGTCTTCCCCCACAGAGCACAGATGCTGGATTGTTGTTACCCAGAGCACCATCAGATGTAACAACAACCCAGGCTTCAGAAGCAGCACTTAAGTGCCCTGCTACTCCAAATCCTTCAATATGAAATATTACCCCCCTTGGAGCACCAGTAATCATCTGTCCAGTTCTAACTTAGCCTCTCCTTTTTAAATCGGTCTGGTATAGACTGATGTCCTTTTTGTAGCACTGACTTAGAGTTTTTTAAATCCTTACCATTTTTATCCAAGACAAACACAGATGTTCGTCCTACTGAGACTTGCTTTAACTTCTGTTTTTGAGGCGAAGGGATGTGGTACCAACAGTCACCTAAAGGTCACAAATCTTGAGTTAAGCATTGAAAAGACTGAATTAGGCATGGAAATGTTTGCAGCTGAAACACGCTGCTGTGTAGGAAAGCTGTGAATGACATCACAGTTCATGTTTCTAACAGATTTTTTTTACAAATGAACACTTTAAATTATGCAAGTGAATAGCAAATCAACTGCTATAATTACTGTATTATTTGTATGCACTGTTTTGCACAGCCGTGGGAAAGGCCTCTGGGAAACAGATTGGACTTTTCCAGACATGGAAGTGGAGTAGGAGAAAAGGTAAAGTACAAGTTCCTACCTGCAGGTTTGTTTGGAGACACTGAACCCCGGTAGAAGGCAGAACCATCTCTAGCAATAGCCCACACTTGGTAAAATGCTCCAATGGAGATGGAAATGAAGGGCTGGTCTGTTCCCACATGCAGCCAGGATGTTCCCTAACAAATCATGGGAGATGAATTGTGAAGCAGTGGTTAAAACCTCCATGACAAAATGTTGATTATTACCAAATAAATGGAGAATAAATCTTACATAACTTTACAACTGAACAGAAACGAGGTTGCTGATCCTCAAAAATATTTGGATATACAACTCTTTGAAAATAACTAAGTTGGACAATGAAGGGCCTTTTCTATCACTGCACTTTAGGCATCTGCATGTCTCACAAAAATCAACTGATACGGGATTTCAGTTTCCAGACACAGGATTCCAGTTCTCACTACTGCACTGCTTTACAGATCAGGAAGGGAAAAAAAAAAAATCTTAAATATTTTTTCAATTTCTTGTGGTTTTTCTCCAAATTTCTCCAAATCTCCTATAAAGTATTTTCTTAGAAGTTTTTTCCTGTTTTTTATCCTACTGGTATCAAGAGACACTAGACTGGGACCATGCTTCACAGAGTCTGTTCCTCAGCAATTCCTTTAAGTGGGATACACCTGTTGTCAACAATTACAACAAACAAACAAAAGTTGAAGAACTAAGCTGCCAGTGCAGAAAGTGGAAGTAAAATGCTTCATGAGAAGATGGCCAGGAGCTGAGAGAGGCTCCTGCAGGTGATGTGGCACAAGCTCAGGTGGATTATGCAAGAGAAGCACTGTTATAAGGAATGTGGGCAGCAAACTGTGCTACAGCTGATGGACAAGGACTTCCAAATCTGGGACAGAAAAAAGGATGAAAAATAACAAGGTGCTTTGTGAGAGGATCCTGTGTGATGGTATGTACTTGCATATTACATTAAATACATCAATAAGCAGTAAAAACAAACAGGGAGCCTTACAGCTGGATTTTGCTGTGTCACTCCAAGCCTGCAGAGCACGTCTCCTTTGTCACTGATTGCCCACAGTGCTACTGCTTCTTCATCATCTGCATCTGAACTGGGAATTATGGAGATGTCCCACAGGGTAACAGGAGGCACTTCCAGCCATGGCCCGTTGGTGACTATCTTACATTTTCTGAAGCAGAAAAAACCCAAACCTGTCAGAAGTATGTACTTTCTATAACTGAATTGGCTTCCCAGTCTATTGTTGACTTCCAGTCCTAAAGTCATTAGGCAGTGCTTTTCATTAAATATTAGTATTTTTAATTTGAAAGAGGTTTTTAACAATCAGTCATGTTTTGCATCAGGTTGTGAAGTTTAAACTAATACTGATTTTTCAAAGCTTTTGTTGTTTGGGGTTTTTTTAAGTTACTTTATAAAATCAGGACCACCCAAGAAGTCTGCAACTGATGCTACACTGCTCCATAGCTCTCAGACTCACAGGGCAACAGCAGGATAATAAATTGCAGAGAGAACTTCACACCCAGCTCATTCCTTCCTCTGACTTGGTTAAAAGAATAACTTCAAAATTCTTTTTGTGTTGGTCTGTTAAAAAGGTTACATAACATCTTGAGGTAGGCAGAGGTAAATGACAGACTTGATAAGTCATGCTGGGACTTTTTTCTGTGAAAATTGCACCAAAGCAGTGCTGGTGATCAGGGAAATTGTGTTAGACTAAGATCACCACAATAATTTTGTGTATGAAGAATGTCCCACAAAACATCAGGACATTCCTGTTTTCCAGTTCTGAAAAATCAGATCCAACCCTGAGCAGTTCCCTATTTGTTTTCAATTTTCAACTGGTAGTTAAAACAAGAGGAAGTGTTTAGAGAGTATTTCTCAAGTAGCTTATTTTATTTCAAGTCACCATTTTGATTTACTGGGTTTGTTTTGCTGCGTATCGTGAAATAACACTTTTGATGCTTCAGAACACCACTTCAAAGCTTTTTGTACAAGGGCCTAAATACTCTGTAGCATCAATACCAAACTCAGCAGTGTCTAAGTTCACAGCAATTAATTAGCACAGCTATTAGATGCTCTAGTATAGAAAGCATAGAAAAGTTGGAAAAACAGGGAATGCAGAGACTTCCCCAGCTTATAGAATATAGTGGCAGTTTGCTGTTTTCTGGGTTCCACCTGGACATTTCCTCTGGCTGAAATTGGGTTGGACTATCTGTGGCCCAGCACCGAGTACGTGGAATCCATAAGTTAAAACTATTAATAGAAAAGGCCTATTACCAGCAGTTACAAGTGACTTTATGTGTACTGATATACCCAGTGTCTACTACTCCTGAATCCTTTACCATAAGGAAAATCAGATCTAGAGAAGAACTGTCTGACTTTTATCTACAGATCCCACAAAATCCAACAAGGTAACTACCCATAGAGACTTATAATTAGAAACATAATGCTGAAGGTCATCACTTTCTCTGCTGGGTTATTTATTTCAGCTTTCTTTTCTTTTGTTGATTGGGTGACAAGACTTTTCACCTCATAACTAAAGTAGACTTAGTGAGCAATTAGCATTCAAGTTCAAAACTTACTTCTATTGAGGTTCCTCACCTTGCCCAGCGCCTCCGTCGGACAAAGTCTTTCATTGTCTTGTGGCCATGGTAGGACCTACCAAAACAGATTTAAACAATGTTCATGAAAATATCAGAGCATGTCCAGCCTGAGAGCACTGCCTCTATCTGCCCACCAGGCACCCCTGCTGATTTTAAAATTCTGCAAGTGACATTTTGCCAAGTTCACCTTGCCGCCCTCCCTCCCTGCAAATATCAGCGTGCCCACAAACAGGGGGGAATTGAGGCAGTGTTCTGTCCCTGTCAAAGGGCAGTTCATGTGCAAGCCAGAAATGAGAAGGAGTGAGGACTGCAGCCTGGGGTTTGGTAGCAGAGGTGTTTCCTTACGCTGGGAAGTCAGCTGCATACTGCCAGCCCTCCCGGTCCGTGCCGCCCGCCGGGCTGAAGTCGATGTACCAATCCGAGACCTGTGGGCAAACGGGGACACTGGGGAATACAGTCAACACCCCATGTAGCATAAGCACCTCTTCTATTTGCTTCCACCTTTGGGAGAGCAATGACTTGCTAGAAACCTTCTAATATTTCAAGTACATAGAGGTTCCAAAACCTTTTTAATTCAGCTGAAAAGGATCTAAGTCACATTAAACAAAAATCCCCACTCAATGTTTAACATTCTTTTGACTATGGAAGATTATTGCTAGCTATGAATGGGGAAAACAAGGTTCAATGTTACAACAAAATCCGGAAGAAAATCTGGGCCCCTTGAACTCAAGTCTTCTATCCTACTTGCTAAGCCTGGACTTCTTTGTAAAAAAAAAAATTATAAGACAAAACTTACCCAAGACCACTGCGGAGAAGGAGGCTTGGTGTTGGTCTTTGTGCATTCCTGCAGGCCAGAGGCATCACTCCACATGTACCTGTCTGTGGGCAGACCTCTGTGGTGGTGGAACAGTGCACAAGGAATGCAAGGTCATTTACAACAGCGAGTTTAAAAGGCGAGGGAGGAAAAGCCTTTTTATAGCACTTCCTGCTTTCACACACAAAACACTGCCATCATTAATCTCTGTATTTAGAAATATCATGTGAGTGATGAGCACAGTGGAAAAGAATCTGTTCAATCGCGTCCAGTTACACCAAACTTGAGGACCACGTAAATGTTTCTCTGTAGAGTGATATTCCTCGCTACCATTTAAAACTAGACCATGAATCCCATAGATGTGGAAATGTATTTTTCAATGCTTTTGCTCAAATATACTATTCAAGGACCCGGTGTATTTAGTACAGTATGTATAGGAATATATAGATCCTAAAAACTTTTCTGCCTGGCCTTAATAGTGAAAGATACTGCAAACAGGCACACTTTGTGCAATCACAAAACACAAGTCTGTAATGTTCTGCCATAATGACATTTTGAATGGATAATTACAAATTAGAAAATTGAGAAACACTCCTCCTTTTATCACAGGTTGACTATGAATGTTGGAGGAGACTGAAGATGGAGCAAGTGTAATAACTTCCAAAAAGCTAGAACAAAGCCTTTGTTTCATTTGACAGTAGTAGTACTAAAGTAAATACTTGCAATAAATTGAGTAAATAACCTGCTGCTGTATCCAGTGACAGGGTTCCACCGTTGGTTCTCATAGATGTAAACACATTTCACATCTGACTGTGTGTAAATGTTATCAGCACTACTGGCCAGTCCTGTGAGGAATAAACAGTGTGGATTAGTGTAAAGCTAAAGCTTGAAGACATTACATTTTAAATTCCAACAGCCACTGAGGATTCTATTTCTCGCTCCCAAGCTGTACCTTGGATGAAGCCACCTCCATATCCCCCCGTGTGAACCCAGGCTGTGTGGTCGTAGCCGATGCCCCACACCACGCCCCGGCTGTTGCTCTCTATCAGCCGCAGGTGGCCTCCCACCTGGCGCCAGAACCTGCCGGGAAAAGGACATTGTGCTCAACACCACATCCTTCAGGGAGGTGTGCTTTCCCCACCAACATCCCAGGAATCTTGAGGACAGGCAGCCTTCTCTGCTCACTTGTCCAACCACCGTGCAACCTGAAAGTGAGAGCAGCTGCCAGTTGAAAGCATTTGCCTCTGAACAGCTACCAAAAAGCAGATGGGATTGTTCTGCTTGAGGGGTTTGCAGTACCACAGTTGTCATAAAAACTGTCAAGAAACTCCTCCTGGATTGCAGTGTCTGTGGAGGACTGAGAATTTCAGATTTCTTGACTCAGATAAAACTGAAAGCTTAAATTATATTCCAATTACAGTGATTAGATTTACTTTCAGTTTAGGCTACCTCTTACGACATTAAAGATGCAATTTCAAAAAATGGGATCTCAGTGAGAAAGGCTTTTGAAATCACAAGGATATCTCCAGCATCTAAGAATTAAAATATGATTTGGTGAATTTCTTCATGTGCAACCATGAGTAGGAAGGCAGCCATTAACCCTTGTCAGTGAGAGACGTCTGCAGTGTGCTACACACTCCAAGAGCCCATCAAAGCCACTCAACTGACAGGACATTCTTTGCTGGATGGCATCCCATGCAGAAAGAACAGCTTCAGAAGCCTCTTACATTTGATCACACGGCATCAGCTGGGGTCCGGCCTCCAGCTCAGGACTTGGCTCACTAACAAAGATGTCTCCTTTACAAGTAACCGACCAAATGGCATGGTGAGAAGGAGGGCCTTGAATCCGTCTGCTTTCACAGCAAGACATGTTCAGCAAAGACAGCTACAAAACAAGAAGCAAAAAAAGCTTCCATTTACAGTGAGAACAAAAATTCCCATAGAGATGCTCAGTACTGTAAAACAAACTTTTACCTCTGCACGTTCTTGCAAATCAGCAAAGTGAATTTGCAGCTTTTTCTCAAAAGGCACTAGAATTCAGTGGTTCAGAAATTATTATACAACCACTGGAACTGCTGTGGTTTGCAGGAACTGATCAGGATGAAGCATCTCTCAGGTTTGCCCCTGGTCCAGTGTATCTATGCCTGTCTGCCTGTACAAAAGACTCTCTGCAACAGTGACAACAGAGAATGGTTCTTCTACCAATACAGAACACAATAACTTAATTCAACTCCTAACTCATTCCCACTCTAATCTATATCCAGAGATAGGAAGAGAATGAAAAGCAGTATTTGTGTTGCTGTGGGTAACTGCAGCACCAGAAAACATTCAGACTTCAAAGGAGATAACAAGCCTCAGGTGCCTCTAAATAAGTTTGATCAGATGGTTTAAATACCTAAACTTAAAAAACAGGTGAGTAGCATCATGAGTTTAAATGTAATGCTGACAGTTCAGAGACTGGCTGCTATGTTTTATTGCAGACATTGCCAGTTTGAAATGAGAGATGCTCAGAATTACCCAGTCGTGCATTTCTTGCTCTGTTGCGGCTGCCAGGCGGATTGGCCATCGCTGCTTCGTCCTCTCAGGTGTGTACAGTGCAAAGGAGTGCTTGGCTTCATTCAGCACTTCAACTATAATGGTCACTTCATTCAGGAACACGTGGATGTACTAAGACAAGAGAAAAAAACCCTGTGACTAAAGCAAACCTTCCACAGAGCCAGCATTTTTGCACTTCAGGTCTATAAACAAGGCATTCCTGCCAAGGACAGCAAAGAATCAATTCTTGGCACAGAGGGAATGGGACTCAATTTCCAGCCTTGCCCTACCTCTGATTCCTATTGCCTGCAGGCATTAACCCTACTTGGGAAGACCCTGTTCAGCTAAGCTGAGCTCTTCACAATCAAGAATGCTTTGAACTTCCAGAATAATTCCTAATTAGTGCAGAACTGATGGTTCAAGCAATGTGAGAGGTTTGTGGTTGGGTATTTCTGACACAGCATTAACACAGCTCAGAAGAGCCTGCAGTTTGCTGTTACCTGGGGTTACCTTCGAATTGGTTCCCAAACCTCAGAACATTAGCGTGCCATAATTTGCCTCCTTTAAAGAAACTGTTTCCCTTTCAGAGGCTTCCCTTTGCCAAAAGCAGCTCTCCCAGGGGTCTGCGGCTGAGCACACCTTTTTCTCCTCATGGTACATGTAATAGATGAACAGGATGCTGTCACGCATCCCATCGCTCCCAGTGAACTGCTCCAGTGCAACTCGAACATCCATCCACTTATGAGGCTTCCAGTTCCTCCACCACTGCAAGGCTCCAGTTTTAACCCAAACTGACTGCAAGGCAAACACAAAATTACAGGAATAAAGAAACTGCACAAGTCTTTTTCTTTCTCCCAAATGCTGTTTTCGTGACCACAAGTTGTCTCTGCTGCAGGTTAGTCATCATGCATTAGACACCTCATCATGCATTCACACACCTGTATCACACATTCCCACACAGAGTGTACCAGAGTATGAAAACTCATCAAAGTGGATAAAAAGATACTGAAGTAGCACGTGTACAACAGTAGTAACATGTTTCCCCTGCAAGAATGCAGTAGCACACAGGTAGTAATTGACTCAAGTTTGCTCCTGTTGTAACACAAACTGTTGAAGTTTAAAGGCTTTTGAGGTATTTTTTTTAAACTCGATTAAACCCCTGGACTCCAAGTTTTTTTAATCAAATAATTCCAGATGTCATTTGGCAATTAGCAGTGAAGGGACCAAAAATATGAATGAATCTGAAAAAAGCCAAAGAGTCATAACAAAGGGAACATCAAACAAAACTGCTGGTATTTATGCGCTACCATTGACGTTTGCATCATGTATTTACGCAAGTTAAATTAGTCCTAATGGCCACAGAGAGGGAAGCTCACCTACTTGAGTCACTGTTTCAATTAAGATCCCTCATCTTGTGGTGAAATAATTCATACAATGTTCTGCTGTTGCAACCATTTCTCTGAGGATCTGAAGTCTCAAATAATGCTGACCAATGCTTTGTTTCTTCCTAAATAAAACTATCTGATAATGCTTTTAGATGAATACTGCTGCTCCATGTTTGACAAGCTGTTAATTTCCCACAGGGAGCTCAGACATTAATAATCCAGGAGAGTTGTCATAGACAGAAATAAGGGCAAGAATATAAAGCTGACAGTAAGCTCAAATCAGTATGTCAGAAATGTATTACTGATTCCCAGATGTGTTTAGAAGAGAATTGTCCTTGCTGCTTACCTGCTCAATAGCCTGCTCATAGTGCCTGAAATTCTCCAGTTCCCGCTTTGTCCTTTCACTGAGCTGCTGAAAAATCTGCTTCCTCCACGCTGCTGTCTGTGCAGGAGTGATGGACAGGGACAGAGACTGCACAGATGATGACAAACCTGGGACAGAACCAAACCTAATAAACTCCAGTGAGCTTTGAGAACAGTTCTGTAAAAGGTAAAACACTGCGCTCCTTTGAACGCCAGACTGGATCAGCCCAGACTAACACCATTTTTATAATGATTATAATTTGGAACCAATGTATTACAGCCAAACTTTGTAAATGATGCAGAGAAATATGATCCCTAGATGATTATGTGGAGGCTTTTAAAGCCATAACCGTGTAAAAGTGAGAGCTTTGTCACTGAACTGCAAGGTAATTAGATAATATATTGCATCATGAGTTAGACTGTTAAATACTGGGATGCCACAGTACATGGTTTATTTTACCCATTTCAGTAGGAATGGCAGAGTGAGGCAGTTATTGCCAGCATCTGCACCTCTCAAGAGAGCCCTTTTCACTCCTTCCTTACTGCTCAGTGATATTATGTGTTTTGCCTGAAGCTGCAGTTTCAATACAATTAAAAATGAGATGTAGATCCAGCACAGATTACTTTACAAAATTGTTACAGGAACCCAAGAGAAAATATCACTTTTACATTTATTTATCTCAGGCCCAAAGTGTTCTACAGCTAAATACTGCAGCACTATGCTCAGACATGAACCTATTAACAAACTGCAGTAAGAAAAAGTGGGTTAGCACAAGTTCTGCACCATGGCTTTGCTCAGAAAAAACAAACCAACATTTTTCTTAAAGAGCAAATTGAGCTGTGACTAGAACTGGGGTGTGCTGTGGTGACTGGCCAGTACCTGATGGAGCAGTGAACCACTTCAGAGGGCTGTGCAGATCTACCAGACAGCCTCCCCCAGACACCCAGGCCCACAGTGGGTGCTCATCGGCTCCGTACTGGTCTTCAGCTCCCACCGAGAACACGCCCAGGGAAGAAAGGCTGGATGTGTCTGCAAAGCTGCTGACAGAGAGCACCGGATGCTTCTGAGCCTCCTTCAAGTCAATGTTTATCCACTGCAGTTCTGCAGAAGGATTTGGGTTTCCAGGAGATTTATTCATTTCAAAGTTATCTTTCTCATTACTAGCTGAAGCAGCAGTGGCTTCTCCTTGCTCAGAGTGCAGAGGATCCACAGTCAGCTGTGCAGATGTTTCAGCCTGGCTGGCTGGGCCGTTCCCAGCAGCTGCAGCTCCCAGCAGGGCAGTGCTGGCAGGGCTCGTGGGCACGCCGGGGAGCTCTGTATCAGAGGAAGGATCTGCATCACCCTGAATGACCGCGCTTGTTTGGTTCTGAATATCATCAGTAAAGAAACAGCCAGCACTGAAGGACAAATAGATAATTAATTATCATCCAAAGCATTGTAAATCAGCACAGGCCTTAGATCACAGACACGCAGAAACTGACTTAGTGTTTCACTGTAGGAGAGAAACGGCAGACTTCTCTTTTAAATGTCAAATTCTATCATCAGAGGAAAGAGTCCAACACAAATCTGGCAAACTGGTCTAGTAAATCTGAAACACAGGAAGGAATTTTTATTGATCTTCTCAAACAATTGGTGGTGTTGGCTGCCTACAACTCTCAGGAAAACACATCCCATTCTCTGAATTTGAAATAACAAATGGGATTTTTTTAAAGCCCATTATTGAATTTATGATTTGTCTTTGCTAAAAGGAACTTCTCAGCACACACCCTGGCTCAAACAAGTCAGATCCATTGGCATGTGTGGTACAGCCCAGAGGCCAGCAGGCAGGGCAGGTAACTGATTTAACCTCCTAGGAAAGGAAACGTACAGTGACACTTAGGAAGAATAATTCCTAAGTGGAGTTGACACTCCTTCATGGTATTTCATAAACAACACCTCCTCTTATTAGAGACTAGTTCCAGATAGTGATAGTAAAAGCCAGAGGAACATGCTTTACTGCAGGCGTGCAGTGAATTCCAATGTGGGAGCTTCAGCTTCTTCTCTGAGTGCAACAACTGCTGCTTATTGTTAATTTTAACGGCAAAAATGCAAATGCCTTTTGGCATACATAATGATTAGTGATTTGTTCCCCATTCCTCCTTGTCTGTACCCCTTGAATGTAAAGAAATACCTCCTAGCATTGAAACCCTTGCTGTACAAAGTCTTGAGCAGGTATTTCATGAGGTACCTGAGCAGACTTGTTGAGCTCCCAGTCTGAGATCTGTCACTCTCTCTGCCAGACACAATTGCCTTCCATGTCTTCCCACTGAGCTCACTTGGTGTGACACCTTGACGAAAATAAATCGCTCTGTCATCGCAGCCGATTCCCCAGACCTAGGGAGGGAAAGGGCCTGGTGAAGGAAGTGGTTTGGAATGCAGGAGGTATCAGATACAAAAAAGGTGCAATGGTGCAGAATTGAGCACAGAAAACTGCTGGACACAGCGCTTTCCTTTTGTGTTCTTCCTTAATGCTGATGCTGTAGATGCAGAACAAAACTAGTCTGCACCTCCCCGTGCCATACAAGACACGTGCTGGCTGTCACCTTCAGGTGCAGAATCGTAGAACTCAGCCACTTTCCCTCCCAGCAGTTTAAGCCCAGGGCCCCTTTGTCCAGCCCTGGCAGTGCCCAGTGCCCTACTGGCACTGCTGAGAGTCCCCACCATGTGTGAACAGCTCCTGCACTAAAAAGAGTGTTAAAGGTTCCATACCCCTTAGAGGTAACCATCCCCTCTAGAGGGGAATGTAAACACCCTCTCAGCTGCTCCCCAGCTCTCTTACCTGGTTGTTTAAGCCTACAGTTACCATCATCATTTCTCCAACCATTTCAATCCAGCTTGTCCCACAAGGATTATGTGAGTTCACTCCTCTTCTAAACCACACCTACGACAGCAACAGAAAGTCTAAATTTTTCTCCTTCTGCTCTAGCAGGAATTTAGTTTCTTTAGTGGATTAGTCTTAATCTCTAATACTGACTTGCCACATTGTCTTAAGAAGTCAATTACTTCCTTGATTCTTTTTCTTTATCAGATAAAGATAAAACAATTCTCCCAATAGTACCCACATTGTGTGTCCACCTGCAGCCAGAAAAGCCAAAAACGGAGACTTTTTTGTAGGACTTTCAGTGACAGAATGAGTGTTTATGCTGTTGGAAAAATACTTTTCTATTACTGTCAACAATGTAGGCTAATTTTGATATTTTCAATGGGCTTCTAAATAGTGTTACATTCATATATCCATATAGTCATAGCAAGCAGCTCTCTTAGAAGCTGTTGGTTGGATCCCAAAACATCAGGATGCTCTACTGCCCTGTGGCAGATCTGAAGGAAAATGCACCAGCCTATCTCCATTAATTACAGAGGATTTATCTGGCAGATGGAGCAGGCTGGGCACAGCCTGTTACCATGGCTCAGCTGACAAGTAGTGACTCACTACAGCCGAGAAACTCAACAGAACTGCTGCACAAGCACAGAGTTCAGGCCTGGCTTTGAACTCAGTGTGAAGGAGCAGGGAGTGGGACTCCGTGATCTTTATGGGTCCCTTCCAACTTAAGACATTCCATCATTCTAAGTTAAAACTCCAGTAAGAAAGTAATCACACATCCACATAAGAGATATCTCACCTAATTCTATATCAAACCCCCCCGCCCTCCATTAAAAGGCTGATAAAGAGGGAACAGTTGCAGTGGGAAGATAAAAAAATAGCATCATGCAGGAAAGTGTAGATGAGAATACTCCTCCTGCTGCTTTTGATATAAAATTCAGCCCTTGTGGAAACAGGAGTCACTTCAGTTTTGATGCTTAATATCCCTTAAGAAGCTCCTCATCCATTCCCCACCATCAATCCCACCCACCTGCCAAATCTGTCTGAATTTGGTTTAGAAAACTCCTTCCAAAAGAAAAGCAAAAAGTCTTCCTTAAATTCAACTCAACTATCACAAACCACAGAGCAATCCTATAACTGCAAGGGGAACTAGAATTCCCCAAACCATGGGGATAGAGAGTCCAAATCACCAATGCTTCCTGTGCAAGTTACACTCTGAGAGCAGCAGACAGGGAAAGGGCAGAAAAAAGCAGAAGCAGAACATGAGCCCTCTTACTTTTCTATCCTTTGTAACACACCACACCACATCCACACCCACAGAAACGTGCATAATCCCGTTTTCAGAGCTTGGAGACTCCACAATGCTCCAGGACATTCCTGTAAAAGACAGAACCCAGAAGGCACTGTAGGTTAGTTTCTTATTCAACACTATACAAATCAAAGGGGTTTCCAGCCAAATTTAACAAACTTTACCTTGAGGGTTATTCCTGTCAATTCCTTCCCTCACAATAGCTTGCCCTTCCCAAAGAGTTGCCCAAAGGAGGTCATAGGGTCCACAGCTGATCTGTACAACTTCACCAGGAGTGGTGACCAAGGACCACGTGGAACCTTCTGGATTGTGATGGCAGACATTTTCTCTGTACCATACCTAGACAAGTTTAACAAAAACAAAAACAAATGAAATAAGAAAAAAATATCACCACAACAATGAAACCATTGAGACAATACGAGTAAAGACAAACTGGAAAGAACAGGTTTCCTTTAACAACAGGATTGTTTTGTGTAGCGTATGGCACTCTGACCTTTAAAGGCAGTTTTTTTAATGTTGATTATGCAGTTGAAGCTATTTCCTTATGTACTAAGGGAGGAGGCTGTTCTACAGAGCAGCTTTTATCATGGAAACTGCATCTGGATTGGGTACTGTAACCTATTGCTACAAGTTCTGTGTATATTTCAACATTTAAACCACTTCAGTGTGTTTCAGGGCATGTTATATAAACCAAGAGTGAACAAATACATAACACAAAAATGTTACTGTGAGCTGACAGCCTGACCTCACTTTCACTGAACAGAGCTTGCCACAATATGGGGGGAAAATTCCATTCTCTGTACAGCCTTTGGTGACATCCAGCCATTTGCTAGTCTTGGACTGTGCAATTTTCTGTAGATCACAGTCAAAATAGAAAGGTCAAACATAGAAAGCATCCTGAGGCAGTCATACAAGTGCTCCACAGCATGACTGCTGAGTGAAAAATCTTCATTTTTAGGAATACTGTATCTCCCCAGGGATTTCACTTGGGAAGTAAAAGCATTTTACAATGGCAGTCAAGTAATCCTGTAGACTGGGATGCTTGTCATGTATTACTAGAAGGTATGAGGACTAGGGAGTTTTATTTTAAACAATTTAACCAAGATTGCCTGCCTCTCCAGGCAGTGCCTGAGATGTGACTGAAAGCTCAGGCTATCTGTTAAAAGTACTATATTCTGCCCTGTGAGACCACAAGTTAGAAACTGTCTAGACACAAAGGAATACTAGATACATGCTGTAAGGATGAAGGAAGAAAAGCAAGAATCGAATCTTCACAGGACTGAGCAAAAGAGGAGACCCCATGGGAGGCCTAAAACCAACAACAGCAAAGATGTCTAGTTTTCAACAGAAAATAAAATGAAAACATTTCAGAGCTGGATGTCACATTGCCAGGTCAGGAGATGACCACTTTCCAATCAGTACGTCTTAGAAAACCATTTTGGAAACTCCTGAATCATCCTTCCACCTCCACCCCAAAGGCACAGCACAATGCTTCACCAGAACATTTTTCAGGTTTTAAGGCTTCTTCTCCTGGTTCCCAGCACCATAGTCAGCATTCTGGGCATTTTTCAAGATGTAAGATACTACTCAGCCCAAATTTTTAAGTTTCACCTGTTCACAGAGGTTAAAGGCTTTCATAAAACAACCCTAGAGGTACGAAGCCTTTCCATTTACAACACAAATTGTTACACAGTGTAGCCCCAAAGCAGCTTTTCATCCCCTGCCAGATGCACAAGCAGTGCATTTCCTTACCGATGTTAAGACAGTAACAACCCTGCCTTGCTTTACAAGTATTTAACTCCTTTTCACTAGCAATTTTTATTAGAAAACTTAGGGAACACACACATACCCTTCCTTGCAAAGAAACTGCCCACACTGACAGGCGGCCGAGAGGCTCGTCCGTGATCTCCCATCCCCCGATGGAGATGTCATTGAAAGGGTCTGGCAGCTGGTCTGGTTCATCATGGGACACAATCTGGAGCAAAGGGAAGGGAGGTTGAGGGGAGGAGACACTGCAAAGGTGACTTGGCTGGTGGCATAACTTGAGCCTTGGTTATGTATCACTTCCTAGGGGCTGAGCATGGAGAGTCTCCCTCTCATTCAAGGCCTCCATATGCACAGAGGGGAAACGCTGCCAAGGCAGCTTGGAGAAGTTTGTGTTTTGCACCTAACTAAAGGAAATTTTTACTCACAGAACAGGGCATACAGAATTGGAAAGCTGAAAAATCACAAATTACGATTCTTTATGTTCTTAAAATGGAACAACAATTATTAAAGAACAGTTTAAAATTTATCCACAGATAAAGGACATAGCTGGTGAATGATGCAAGGCAGGTGCCACCTCAAATGAGCATCCACGACTAATTGCATCACCATGAAATTTGGCACCTTATTACCACAGGTTTCTATGAAAAATCCCAGCCTTCCATTTATGCTTTCAGGAATAGCAAGTTGGAAGTGAAGGAATCCAGTGAAGTCTAGCCTTCAGAGAAGTAATAAAAAATTAGCTTCCCTGCACTTATAATTCAGACAATCAGTTTATTTAATATTTAAAAGAAATCCAGAACCTTTGCCCAAATGTCCCGTGATTTGTATCTCCTGTATCTGATCCATCTCCTGCGTCTGACACAAGAATTCCATTTCTTATCCTTTGTGTAGGTGCTGGGGAAGTCTATGGCGTAAGTCCAGCCCTGCAAACAGAGGTTTCTTGTATGAAAAACAGGCTCAAGGGAAAGCTTGAAGTCATAACTCAGAGCAATTCTGCACAAGAATCACAGCACAAGTCACTCTGTGTATCTCTAGAGCCCTGATTAACAGATCAGCTAATTCCTTGAATGATTTATGAATCATGCCCAAATTCCTCTGGATGATATATACAGAACAAACAAGACACAGTAAAACATTTTTACTTTCTGCATAGCAAAGACCATACATAACAATAGCATTCAGCTGCCAGGATTTCGTGGCCTGATCAAAAGAAAAAAGCTTCTATAGAAGCTCCTATAAACTTCAAAAGCCTTCAAACAAGATCCTTCCTTCTGTTGTATTAGAGTTGAGCTATTTCCCAGAAAGAAGTATTTACAGCAAGTTATATTTTTACAGACTGTTTTACACTTCTATAGAAGTTCCTTTCATTTTACAGAGTAAGGATTCCCAGAATAGATCTCTTTTTGGTATTGTTCACCTACCCCTTTCTCTGTTGGTTCCCCTCCAATATTTTCATCCACATACCAGTCAGACTCCCACTCCCAGTGTGGTGAAGGCAGTGTGAAACTATCAAGCTGCTGGTGTTTTAGCCCGCTCACATCACTCCACTGCCAGCGGTCACTGGGCAGTAATTTCTCACAAAAGCCACCAACTGGATTCCAGCGCTGCCAGAAATAATAAATAAAGTATTTTGTTTGAGATCACATTATCTCATTGGACATCTACAGGAAGTCATGACACGTTTCTCATTTTCTGCTGGAGAAGAAGAATAAATTCCTGAGGTGAAAGAGCAAGTGTTCACTCCATGAGCCCCTCCCTGACAGCCTTTGGAGGAAACTTCATTTTAAGTATCAAAGAAGAGCTGACTGCAGAGCTTGTCCCAACCAAGTCATTTTCAGCTACACAAATAAGACCATCTGATGCTATGTTTTACCAGGCACAGGGCTTTTTTTCTTTAGTGATGTATGGCAGCTTGAAACTGCACCATTAGGGTAATGCTAGGGATGGCCTTGGTATCTCTCATCTGCTCCCAGAGAAAGATGATTCATATCTTGTCTGCTCTAGAAAAACAGCACTGCCTCTGCCAGCAACAGTGTCAAGAGAACTGTATCAGCAAATGTCCCCTGAATCTTATATTTATTCCCTAATCTGCCTTGTATCAGTTGTACAATCAATAACACAAGGATTTTCACCAATACTGTCATTTTTCCCCCACACACTCCTACATGCTAAGGAAATATTGCCAAAATCTGTCCCGTAATACTGTCTTACGTTTTAGGGCACGTGGAAAATGAGTGGTTCAAAATCCATCTATAATTTTTACACAAAATGTTATGTGCTGTTACTAGAAATCTTGCTAAACTACTTCTGTTTATTTTTGTCATTGTTAGCTCTTGTAGAGTATTTCTTTTTGTGCTTTCTAGTATTTTGTTTTCCATTTTTCATTACCTAGAACAAACAAAATGAAAGTTTTAAAGTAACATAATTTTAAATTTTGCATTTTTAAAGAACATGTTTTTACAATAAGAGGAACGTTCTTAAATGGCTGAAAAGCTGTATCAATATTAAATAATGTACAAAATTAATTTATTGTACTTTTGCCCATGCAGGTAAGTTAATGTCTCTTCCCAATTTATATTCATTCTATTGCCCATTAGAAATCAGAGAAATCCAGTTATTTTCTCTCCCAATTAACTTTTGGTTAACTTAAAACCAAATTTGATAAATTTCCTTTAAAATGCTGTTTTAAAGACATTATTTCAAAGTGCATCAAATGGAAAGGATCCCCTTAACACTTCTAAGCAAAACAGTTGGAAACATTGTACTTTAATGGAAAGTTATGCCCTTATTAGAGAAGTCTTTGTAACACTAAGTAGCATTTTTTAAAGAATAATATATATCTGATAATGTATCTTTGTTGCCTGGAAGTTACATGGGACATTTTCTTAAGGGGACTGTGAATTTGTCACTAAGGAAAGGAGAAATGGAAGCTACTCACTGAAAAGGGTGAATGCTCCAGTCTGGAATGGCTCACACAGATCAGGCTGGAGTTCACACTGGCATTGCTTTTGCTAGGAGCAGGGAAGTGTAGCCCCTTTGGGAATTATAATACTACAAGAATAACCTGGTATTTGGTACGTATATGTACTCTTCAGAAACTTCTGGTAAAAATTGAAAACAAAACTGATCAATCCTCCTGAGATAAAACACATGGAGACAACTGATGTAGGATGTGCTGTCAGTCCAAGCACTGGCTGTGTGAGAGGTCCTGTACCTGTCATACCTGGTTCTCATAGGTTTCCTCCTGGTATCTGATGGGAACATCTCCTGAGAACACGTAAGTGTACACTTGATGGTCACAGGCTATTCCCCAGCAGCACTGTTTGACAGCAGAGACACGTTTGAATTCCAGCTGTGTGTCCTTACAGAGCTCCCAGTACTGACCAACGGTAGAGAGAGTGTAAACCCTCCCAAAAATGTCAACAGCCCACAGAAGGGAACTGGGCATGGCCATATCTGAAAGGCAAAAATAAGGTTATTATGAAATGATGGGTACAGAAATGGATCTTGAACCTACTGCAGAACAGTCATGCTCTGAGCCATCATCAGTCAAATTAAATAAAGATTTAAGGGATGATTTTTTAAAAAGAGCCTGTGCAAAGCTGGCAGCCAGATCTCTCTGTCAGAGCTGTGCAGCCAACACCTCTCGCAGATGTCCCTGAAAAGCCATAAGAAAAACCTTTCTAGGAGCCCACTACTGTCCATCCTACAAGAGCTCAGAAATACAGGGCAGCTGGGGACAGATGTCAGTTGTGAACTGGGAGGAAGCAGCACAGACCATTTCATAGGCAGCTCCACTCTCAGGATCTGGTAATGCTGGTGGTGCTACACACCCTGCTCATCTCAGCTCCACAAAGCCCTGATATCTGCTGACCCCTCCTCCTCAGCCTCCTCTCCGTGTAACAGCACACCTACACAGGCACAGAGGCAGGGCTGTGAAAGGGAGCTTCTCCAAAAGTACACATCTGGTTTTAAGCCACGGACATACTGCCTGCTTCTGCCAGGAAACCTCTTTTTGGATTTTGGATCAGATCCAACTTTCAGATATTTATACATAGGTGTGATGAATTTAACTACACACAGAGCACAGTTTGGCAGCAGAGCCCTGGTTGAGTTCCATTCCAGTTCTATCACATAATAACCTGTCATTTTCTGGGCACTGCAGCCCTGCCCTTCTCTGACGGGTGAGACAGGTGCCTGAAAGGACCTCAGTCCTCTCAGAAGTCAAGAAAAGCCAGTGTATTTCTGTCACTTGACTTCTGGGTGCCATCAAAGCAGTCGAATTTTGGTTGTTCTGTATATTTGACAGTCAGAACTGCTGATGAATGTTTTGAACTTTGCCTTCAGCTCCTTACTGCAGTAAGGAACCGGGAAAGGTAGAAAAGTGGACTCGGATCCAACACAATGAAAGAGGAATTCTTGCTTGGAGTCAATGTGCAACCCTGCTTCTTTGTTGCCAAATGGCAACTGTGCTTTTAATACAAGAGCCTAAGGAGAGCTGCCTCCCTGCTTTCTGATAAAAGTGAGGGCACACAGGGACTGACGTGCACTGTGTATGTGAATGGCAGCAGTGAAACTGTGGAGAATCTCACACAGCTGGGTAAGAGTCAAAGAACAGCATGGGAAATTCCCATGGGATCCCAGGGAGAATACATCAGGAGTCTTTGTTTCCTAGAAGTGCTGCTGCTGCTAAGTACCTGAAAATCTGGATCCAACAGATAAGAACAGATAACAGTGATAAGAAAACACAGCAGCAGAGAACGAGTGATACTGGGGGAAGGTCACAAACAAAATTCTCCTATTAGTTGTAGCATAACTAAAATGAATCCTCTGGTTTTGACTGCTTTTTCCTTTGTTGTTGCTGGGACTTCAGGTCTGCTCTTGGATCAGCCATTTACCTTCTTCATATCCTCCTATTATGGAGTACAGGACATAACATGGAATAATGGAATGCAACAAAGTGAAGAGGAGGTAAAAATTATTGTGTATCACTGGGAAAACAAAGGCTGTGAAAATAACCCTTCAGTATTAGCACTTAAAAGTCTCCAAAACAATGTTTGTAACAGAAGAAAATATTATGCATCTAATCAACCAGAATGCCAGAGAATCTGGAGTAAAGGAAGCATTATGGATAATGCAACAACAGCTACCTAGCCAGGTAACAAAGAAAAGTGATACTTGGGTCTCTTAAAGATGGGCAACGATATAAATGAAGGCCTGTACCTGGAATGACAGTCCAGGCAGGCAGAAAAGTACCTGGAACAGTTTGGGAAAAGGTGATGAAAGTTCCAAAGGTTATGAAGTTAAGCAAAACATCTGAACTTTTGAGACAGTGTTTGGGGGATCATGGGAAAATCCCAAATGCACTTGGTATTATAAACGTTTCAGACTTCACTTTAGGCCCCTTTGCACTGGCTGTGCTGCAGAAGATGAAGACAGATATTGCCCAGTTTTGAAGGATGCTCAGTGCTGCTGGCTTATGTGATTTTCAGTGAAGGCAGGAGTTGTCAAGTATTCTCAAGGGTCTGGAAAAAATCTGCTGAATTATTCCTCACCCCACAGCTCAGCCAGGTAATTTCGGATAGAACTAAAATGCTTAAATGAAGACAACACGTTGTTAGGTAAATTTTCTAGTGGCCTGGCATAATGCTGGTCGCTACAGAATTCAAGAAAAATATCCCAACTCCTTGCATATAATAAAAGCAATGATGTTCCTCGGGAGAGCAGGGCCCTGTCCTCGAGTTCAGGCCGTGGCAGCGGCAGGATGTGAACCACCCCAGGACTCGACGTGTTCCAAGGCACACCGCGCACACGTTTCTCCTCCGTGTCACACGAACCGAGCGGGGACTCCTCCGGTACCTCGGTCCAGCCACGGGCGCGCCGCTCGGAGCCCGCGGGGATCCCAGAGCTCCGTACAACCGCGCCCGGAGCCCCGCACGGGGCCCTCCCGGCCGGGCATTAAGGCCGGATCGGCTTAGGAGCCGTGCGGGGCTGCGACGCCGCCGGCCTTGGGGCGGCCCCGGGCCGGGCACAGCCCCGCTCCCCGCGGGCTGCGGCGGCGGCGGCGCGACCCGAAACGCCCCGGGCGCCCCCCACGCCCTCCCCGCGGGGGCTGCGCGGAGGTGCCGGCACCTCCCCGCGGCTCCGCCACCGCTCCCGACAGCGCCGGGAAGGGCGGCAGGGGCCCGATCCCCACCCACCCTGCCCGGCCCGGCCCCGGGCTCGCCCCTCACCTGCCTCCCGCCGCCCGGCGCCGCTCCCGGCGGAAGGAGCCGCCGCGCCCCGGCAGGGCGGCCCCGCGGAGCCGCGGCCGGCGGGGAGCGCCGCGCCCACACCGGCTCCGAGCGCCGCCGCCATTGGCGCGGGCCGCGCGCGTCACGGCCGGGGCGGCGGGGATCCGCCGGGCCTGCCTGGAGAGGGGGCTCCGGGGAGGGCGGCAGGGCTGAGCGAGGGACTGGAGCGGATCTTCTGAGGGAAGGCTGAGCGAGCTGGGCCTCTTCGGCCTCGGGAAGAGACGACCGAGAGGGGACCGCATCGACGTGTAGAAATACCGACAGGGAGGCGTCAAGAGGATGGAGCCAGGCTCTGCTCGGTGGTGCCGAGCAATAGAACAAGAGACAACGGGCAGAAACTGGTACGGGACCTTCCAGCTGAACATGAGGAAGAGCAACTTTCCTGGGCAGTCACCAAGCACTGGAACAGATTGCCCAGAGGATGTGGAGTTTCCCCGCACTGAAGATGTTCAAGCACTGTCTGGATGCCATCCTGTGCCGTGCGCTCTAGAATGACCATGCTTGAGCAAGAAGGTTGAACAGATGAGCCACTGTGGTCCCTTCCAACCTGACCCATTCTGTGGTCCCTTCCAACCTGACCCATTCTGTGGTGCTGTGATTCTGTGGAAGGGGCTCGTGCTGGCAGAGCACATCCGTCTGTCCCACTGCGCGGAGTGAGGGAAACCAGCCTTTGCCTGAAGCAGTGATGCATCAGGAAATGCCCTGCCTGAGGTGTAAGGGAGGAGGTGGCCTTTCCTGTCACAGTCTGTGGCAGTGCAGTAGGAGCACAGTAACAATCCTCCTTCCCTGGGTGACACCAAAGGTGCTGCTTAACTTTTATTGCAGGATATCACGCACTTGCCCTGCTACAAATGATAACCTCCCTTTGAAACTGCTTGCTTGTACATCTCAGCTTTTGCCATCACATTCCAGTTCATTTTGAAGTGATACAGAAAATCTAACAAGATAGGCAAGGACTCCCATGCCTGTCCATTCAAATATCTGAACTAAAAGTATCCCAGACCTTCATATATCTTGCAGGCCAGTACAGGAGTAGAAAAAGCATCGCAGATATCTTTCAGAGGGAACTGGCTGATTTGTAGTGAATCTTGCCTGAGGAGTTTCTAATTACTGGTAAAGGAGAATACATCTGCCTTGCTCTTGTCCTCTGGGTTCAGATAGTTTTGGTGTGCAGAGGGTTGTGGTTTGGAGGGTTGATGCACACATGAAATTCTCTAGAATGATTCCTGTGTGTGAGGCAAAGCCATCCCGTCTACGTTGTTTCCTGCTGAGCCCCCAGGACACTTGACTCACTGCAGTGGTTTGGTCCCTTGCACAGACAGGGGCCTACCTCAGCACAGAAATTATGCTCTCTAGTAGTGTTTTGATGATTTGATCATTGTAGCACAACATATTTGTAAGACTAAGTACAGTTTAGATCTTAGAAAATTAATTTTGCGAGATTTTTAGACTGATACAATTGATGTGTGCTCAATCCTGTGGCTACTATTAGCAGGTAGAAACAAGATGTTACTTGTTTTCCATGGGAACTAGATTGCAGAAGAATTTATGGAGCATTTCCTGGGTTTTTTTCATGGTTTGGACAGTCTATAATCTTACAGGATGGCAGCATAAATGACTGGATATGCGAGGGGGTTGCACAATAAGTAATTTACAACCAGTACAGTTTTTCCCTGGTTATTTTAGGGAGGATATTACATGTGAAATCAAACAAGTGCTCTCCATAACACTGTCAGCACGTGCCTTGTGTGTGGTCAGCGGCTCTGCTACACCTGCACTTTGATGTAGAAGTTAGGATTGAATTGATGCTTTACATCAGAGAGAACACTCTCTCTTCTGGGTTTCCAGTGCTGAGCCCTTCTTTGTTCAGTTGCTGGTGCTGCAATAGAATTCCCATTCTGGAAGGAGCTAACGAGGAAGCTTTTGCACAGACAGCTGAATATAAATGGATTTGCACTGGGTTAATGGGAACCTCCCTTCCAGGCTGTGACCTGTGAAAGGTGCATCCTGGGTCTTCCCTAAATGGCTGAATCCGTGCAAGAGAGAAAACATGCATATATCCTTCCTCACTTCTGTCCTTCAGTCCTGTGGTTACTGCATGACTCAGGAAGAAGGAGTTTTCTCCAGTGAACCAAAGCCTAGTCAAAATATCCTCAATAGTATTTCCCTGCTTTGCAGCCTTCATCCTAATGCAGTCAGAGGGGGTTTATACAGAGAGATTTCCCGCTCTTGGGTCTTCCATGCTTTCCTAAACCTCACTTCTATAAAAGAGGGATTTTTCCTTGTCAATTAACATTCATTTTTAACAAATATCTTTCCCCTAATGAGGAAGTGCTGCATTGCATTTATGTCTTAAGATTTTTCATTCAAAAGCCTCAGGTGATATTTATACTGCTACAGTTAAAATAAGCAGGAGAGCCCTCAGAAGGGATGCCCCTTCCAGATGGGTCACCTGCAAACCAGGAGACTGAAGGCAGGAGGACAGGGACCCCCTCACCCTTGTGTTTTGCTGGCACTGGCTTGGATTTGGGGTGGTGCGATCTGTGTCCCCATGTGTTTCAAGAATTTTGTTTCCTTTTGAGGCAGTCTTTTAGTGATGACTGTTTTTTCATGTTTTTTTTCCCTTCCTATGAAATGGGGCTAACCCTTCCCTACTGCACAGGACCTGTCATGGGAAGGAGTCACGGTGTTTGCCATGGTGATAAGGCTGTGCTTGGACGTGTAGTGAAGGACAAACCAGGGATTTCCAAAACAAAAGATTTGGTGAGTCATACAGCTCAAGGGATAAAGGTGTGGAGGGAATAGGCAAGAGTTTTAGCTGAAGTAAAAGACATTTAAGATCTTCACAGCATCTGGCCTGAGCAGTCATCAAGAATATGAGTTTCAGAAGCAGCTGAATCTGGTGAAAATGTTGTTGAACACCTTCTTGTAGTTTGCTGTACAGGAGGCAGCAGCATCTCCTTTGCTTTCCTCCTTCTTCCTGTAGTGTTTGTTTCTTAACTTTAGTGTTTCTTTGAACCATGACAGTTTTCTCCCGCTTTTCTCAATTTCTTTTCAAAAACATTTCCTCTCTTTACAACATTCCAACCCTGCACCACCATCCCAGAGCTCTTGTTCCCTTAACACTCAAGGGCGGCTCTTTACAGTGGGGATGTAAGAGTTTGCAGAAGTCACTGCGAGTAACCAACCTCATCCTCACAGTCCCCATCCCGCCGGCTTCCAGCAGGGATCGCGTTTCACAGAACGGCTCAGTTTAGAAGGGGCCCCAGGGGCTCCTCTGGTCCCAGCTCCCTGCGCAAGCAGGGTCACCCCAGAGCACACGGCACAGGATCGTAGTGTGGGGAGAGCGCACGGGCACGAGCGATGCTGAGCGGGGGCTGAGCGAGCACCTTAAAAATCGCTCATGGGCTTAGGGACACACCGGCGGGGCGGCGCGGAGCCTCGGGGCGGTGCCGAGCACCCCGCTCTGCCGCTGCGGGCCGCTCTGCGCGCTGGGCGGGGGGGGGAACGCGGCACCGCCAGCAAGGACAGCGCGTTCACGGCCCCGCTGAGCGGGGCACAGGCGTGCGGGGCAGTCGCTGTGGGTGCCGGTGCGGGTCCCGGCGGGGCGCGGCCCCTTTAAGGCGGCGGGTTCCCGGCGCCGCCCGGCGGAGCCGCCGCGCTCCTCTCGGGGAGCGGCGTCACGTGGGGCGCGGCGGCCTCGTGACCGGCCGCGAGCGCAGCACCGGGGCCGCCGCTCCGCGCGCGCCGCTGGGGAGGGGCCGCTCCCCCCGCGGGCCCCTCGCGCCGCCGCCGCCCCCGAGCTCCGGCGCCCCCGGGCGGGGCGGGGCGGGCGGCGCGCGCCGGGACGGGCCGGGCCGGGCCGGGCGCCGCTTCCTGGTCGGCCCCGCGGGAGGAGGCAGCGCCGGCCCAGCATGGACAGCAAACCGCTGCTGCAGGAGCGGCCCCCCGCCTACAGCCCCGCCGCGCCGGGCGCGCCGGCCTACGACTACGGGCACGGCAACTACGGCGCCATCCCCGCCCCGCAGCCCGGCTTCCAGCCGCCCCCGCCGTACTCCTACCCGGGCGCCGCGGCCGCCCCAGGTGGGTCACGGGCGGCGGCGGCGCGGGGGGCCCGCGGGTGGGGGTTCCGCGGTGTGAGGAGCGGGTGCCCCAGCGCCCCGCTGCCTCTGGGCCGGGGCGGGGGGCGGCTGCGGAGAGCCCGCCCGCTCCCGGGACTGGGCGGGGGTGCCCCGGGGCCGCGGGCCCGGGAGCGGGGCTGGACTGGCCGGCAGGAGCGGGGAGCTCCGGGCCGCTCCCGTCTGCGGCTCCCCCGGCACAGGGGGCGCTGAGGGTGTCGCGGCTCCCCCGCTGGAAGGCTGCGCAGGGAGGCGGGTGCGCCGGGATCCAGGTGTTCCAGGGCGCCATCTCCCTTTCCCCTCCTCCCCTCGGGGCCCCTGAGGTGCTGGTGTTGTGCTCTCCCCAAAGTCCCGGCTGGGATTGCGAGCATTCCTCACACGCGCGGGTTTTCTGCCTCGGAACAATGGCAGAGCCACAGCTGTGCCTGGCACTAAAACACACCCCAAACTTGTTCTTTGCCTGCACTTCGCTGTACTCCGGTTAATATTTGGTTTTTTCTGATACACTTCAGTAGTCTCGGAGAGACTTAGGCAGGTGAGTAGATGCAACACTTTCGTTAACTGAATTAATGCTAACATCTGCCGAAGAAAGAATGAAAAGGAAAGAGCAGTGCTTCAAAAGTTATAAAAGTTACGCAGCACACACAGACCCCTGTCTTTGAGTTGAACCTTGAGGCTATAGATTGATTTTCCTGTTGATAACTTGAAGCTTCTTTTCCTGCAGTACAGGTTGGGTTTTTTTTCCTATGTTATCTCTTTCTACTTGCATCCTATCACTCCTACCTTGCTCTTGAGTTAGAAATTTAGCGTATGGAATTTAAGCTTGAAACTAGAGGAAGATTTATTCTGTTTCAAATCGTTTATCTGCTGGAGTGGGGCGTTCTTGATACATACCATCCAGAAGTGAAAGCTGTGGTCATTGTTTAAACAGTTTTTCCCTGGTACTCAGCATTGAAACCAAATCTCGAAGTTAATTATTAGCTCAGTGTCCTTTTGGGATGGTTAAATTGATACTTGGGTTTATGAAGTGCCTTTGCTATTAGATGTGCCCGGTGTTCCACTTCTGATTTTGGTAGAGCTTAAAGTGCGTAGTCAAGACTACATTCCTGTTTATTGTTTTCCACGTTCTGTTGTCATACTGGTAAATTATCATTGTTCTTGGTGCCTTTTGTGTGGTGATTGAGGGTTTTTTCTCGTTTTAGGGTATGCTGTTCCTCCACCGACATCACAGCCAAGCTATTCGAGCACGTACACCATCATCCAACAGCCTGCCACCACCACTTCTGTAGTAGTAGTTGGTGGCTGTCCTGCCTGCAGGTAAAACGGCTCTTGAGGAATTAAACTCAGTCTTGGGTTTGTTATTTAAGGTAGAGGTTTCCATATGGTTCCTTGGTTTTCAGCAGCTTTTCTTTGTGTGTGTATTACAATTAACTGAAAAGGCACTAAGATCTAGGAGTGGAGTGCTTTGGTTTGTGCCTTGTGAGATTGTCTTGGTGGGTTCGTGACAGCTGCTGTAAATAATACAAGACACTTCAAACATTAATCTGTTCTTTGTGATGGAGGAAGATCTGTAAGTGATACTTTTAATGTAATGGCACTTCAGCAACAGATGTAACAGGTCAGTTCTTGGGGGAAAGCATGACAGGAAGCATTTTCTGATGTGTTTATGCCTGGTGATGGTGAGTAGCGCGATTTTATTGTGAAACTCTGTAATCCTTGACCATAGTCACTTCTGGTTGTCTGGCAGTACTGAGGGAGAACTTCTGCTTTTGTGGTGTGTGCTCCCATTCCCAATCCAAGCTGCAAAACCAGTCAGGGTGCTGGTCAGTATTGGCTGAAAACATTTGAGGCTTAAAGCTCTAAAGGATCTCTAAAAGTCCTTTAACTGCAGAAGAACAGAGAAATTGATAGACCAGACCAAAAATGTCAAGTCTGCTGCAGTGGTGAAAACCAGAAAAAGTGGTCAGCTGTTACACGGAGTTGCAGCAGAGAACAACTTCCCCCTTGGAGATGACAGCCTTTAGAAAGGAAGGAGACACTCAGTTTCCTCACTAGTGCTCTAAGTCAGCTGTAGTCCCTTTCACTTCTCAGTTCTCCTCCTCCTGGGACATTAGGCCATGGCTGAGGGCAGAGGGATTGCTGCTGGTGCAGTTCAGGCACTGCTCTGCCCGGTCAGCTGTGACTCGAGTGCAGGCTCATTGCCCTCTGTTAAAGTGTACAGGAGTTACCCTTGGGGTGTCTTGCAGGGAAGCACTTGGTACTCTGCAGGTCTGAGCCCTTCCTTCCCTTTCAGAACGTGCAGGAACAGACCTGGCTGAGCAGCTGAAGTGACACCAGTGTGGTGTGTGATGGATGTGACAGGGGATGGCGTATGGCACAGGCTGGAGCCCAAGTGTTAAAGTTGCTGTTTGTCTGAGAGTCCATACCTGCTTTCAAAGGTGGATTCAAATAAGTATCCTGTGGTGTTATGTAAAAACGGGTGCCTGTTGAAATGCCACCAGTTAAGGCTGAAAAACCTGTACCAGCTCGAGCTATTGATCTCGGTGTGTGTTTTAAACAGTGGGGGAAGCAAGTGCTGAGCTGTTCAGAGGATGTGGTAGATCCTGCCACCTGAGTGATTATATCAGCGTGCTGATGCTGTAGCTCAGCCAGAAGTCAGGGCAGGTGTTGTGTGTGGCTTGGAGAGGGACAGGCAGTGTGCTTATACACACAGCTCTTCTGGCCCTGACCCCAGGACAGCTCAAAGCATTCACTGGGGACGTGCTCCTGGAAATAGCTTAAAGTGGAAGGGCTCTTGTTGCTGTTATTTCTTCTTTTTCTAGAAGTTGATAGAATGTGCTGAGTTGGAAGGGACCCATCAGGATCATCGAGTCCAACTCCTGGCCCTGTACAGGACTCTTCAAGGGTCCCACCATGTGCCTGAGAGCGTTGTCCAAACAATTTTTGAACTCAGACAGGCTTGAGGCTTCTGGGATGGTCTAGGCATTTGAAGAAAAACCCATCCTTTTGAAACAATCATTTGCACATATAATATATAACTTTAGCCAAATTTTTGAAAATGAGAGATCTCTTGTTGTTTTTAATTGATCTCACTTGAAGAGCTTTCTTAAGTCATCAGGTATGCCCAGCTGGAAGTACCCATTGTAGACTCTTTCCTAAAGCAAAATACTCTCCACAAAAACCTAGTTTACTCTTGGATCCTTAGTTTCTGTTTTAGGCTTTGAAAAAAATTAATTGTGAGGAGAACTGTGAAATATTCTGGATCAGGGAATCCCAAGGGTGAGTAACTGTATCTAGTAATGGTGTGTCAGCCTCCTTTGCCCTGTTACCATGTTAGTTCCTAATTGTCCTTAGAACAGAAGTCAAGTGTCAAGGTAGGAGGGAAAAATCTCAGATTGCTGTTTTTTTTGAGTAGTCCTGGAATTGATAGTGTGTATTACTTCAGGAGAAATGACAGGGAGGCTGGGTGAAGAGCCTCATATTGAAAATATTCATGGGAGCTGAAGGGCCAGGGTTCATATTCTGGAAGGTTACACTACTTGCTACTTTTAGAGAAGAAAACTCAGTCCTCTTTGACTTCACAAGACTTTTAAACAGTTCTAGTTTACTTCCATGCCCTGGAAACCTATTTTATGATGAATGCAATGTGCAGCTACACTCTGAATACTGCCCTGAACAGAAAAGTTGTTGAAGGGGCATTGAAAAATATTAAAAGCTATTAATGGTACATTAAAAACTCTGTTATTAAACTACCAGGTCAGTTGTCCTGTTACTTTCCTGATTTGGTGGTGCTTGATTGTTAGAGAAATCTATCTGCTTTAGATCACCGGGAAAAGCCTCATGTGTGGCTGTGGAATAATTTAACTGATGGAGGATTTCTGCCATCGGAAATACAAAGCAGTCTGTTGCACTATGGCATGTATTCATGCTGCTGGTTGAAATCAAAACCGTTTCCAACTTAAAATACGTGGTGTTGAGGAGAAATACACAGTATTGGACTGTTATTTGAATTGGTGTCTAATTTTATTGCAGTCATGAGTGATCTTGGGGTTAATAAGCTGGCTCGAGTACAGTCAATCTTTAGCCTTTTTTTTAGGGTATTTAGTCATGAAAAGTACAAAGTATCTCTGGAAGCAACCTCTCTGAAGTTGGTAATGTGCCTGTGGTGACTGGTAATTGCATTCCTGCCCTTCTCCCTCTGAAGCACTGCTGCCATCTGAGGGATGACTCTGCTGTCTCACAGCCTGTGCCTCTTACTTAGAGCTGTTCCTTACATCGAGCTCATTCATCCCTGTTGCTTTGTAGTTACAGACTTCAGTTTTAATGTGTGTTCATCCTTCCTTGCACTCTCAGAATGTCCTGTTGTCTCGATGTGTGTTCTTCTCCCAGCCCTGATGTACAGCGAATTAAACTGACTTACACAATCTTGTCAGCTTTATGACTTCTAGTTGACATTTAAGGTTTTGGCCAAGTCCTGCTTTTAAACTCTTTTATGTTCCGGAGTACACATTGAGTCATTACAGGCACCGACTTTAGATATCCTGCTGTGGAATTATCTTTTTAGCTTGGAGAATGCAGCCTGGCTGCTTTACTTGTGGTCACTTTCATTTTCTTTTTCTCTGTCTTTTGTTGTTGGCGATAACTAACTGCTCAGGAATGTTTGCTTTCCTGTTATTTAAGAGAAGAAAGTTCCTTTTAAAAACTGTAAAAACGGTCTCTTGATCTGATGATTGCAAAAGCCAGTTCCTTCAAAATCTGGGAGAGAGCCTGTGATGGGCCCTGTTGGGTTTTTATTTTCCTGTTCAACCCTCTTCAGCTGCTTGGGAGAAAGAGCAAGGGAAAGGACCTCCCGCTGCTGTAGCTTTCGCTTCTGGCAGCTACAGTGCATCTGCTGGACCAGCTTTGTAGTGGGTCTCAAATGATGCCAACACTGAAGCTTCTTCTTGAACTGGAAGATGAGACAAGTTTAATTAAACTGTTTTTATTCTGAGATGTCTTACAGCATTCTCCCTGCCACAGGGGTGGTTTTGGTTTGTTGTGGTGGGTGTTGTTTTTTTTTGGCTTTTTTTTTTTAATTTATTGGGTTTTTTTTTTTTTTGACTTGACAAAGTTGTAGCTTCTCAGGTTTCAGTTGAAATTTTGTTTTTGTCAATTACACGTGTGTCTCCTGAGGGAATAGACTCTAGAAAAATTGCACTTAGGTGATCAAGTCCTTCCAAATTCCAGTCTTCTGCTCTTCCATGATTTCCGTCACAAATGCTGTGTGGGCTTTGATAAACAGCTGCTCAGGATACAGGCTTTCTATAGTTATTCACAACTATATTTAAACTTCATGTAAATATTCTTAATATAATTTAAATACATTCACTGGTTAAATATGCAAGGAATTTAAAAAAAGGCAACAGCAAAGCACCTGTTTAGAGAGCACGTCTGACAGTGTGAGCAAACCTGAGGATTTTTGGTTTCCAGCAGCAAGCTGGAGACCCTTTTGAACTCAGTGAGTGAAGCAGACTTTGCAATACCTTTTTGAGAGTGCTGTGAAGAGGACAGGGAAGAAGAAAGCCTTGATCCAGCAGACTTGGGCAGATGCCATGAGAGCCATTTGGAATTCCTGACTGGGAGAGCTGGGACTTTTCCCAGCTCAGCAGCAGCTGCTGAGCAGGAAGCTGCTCACTGAGCCCCACAGAGAGGAGGGATGAGCCTGTAGCAGGGTCCCAAATGAGAACAGCACAGCTCTGGCTGCTTCTGAGGGGTTTTGTTCCACTGGTCTGACCTGATTTGAGGACAATAATCAAAACACATTAATCTCATAAAGTCTCATTTCTTAGAAAAATAAGGCACAGCAGGAGTGGATTCCCTAGTGGGACTGTAGAAAAATGATAATCGGGTCTCTAATGCCTAGTCTGTCACCGGCCCTGAATTACAGCAATTTTTTTCCTTAGAGTCACCATTTGTCTTGAAGAATGCTTGTCAGTATTGTGGTAATTAGGATTTCATTGTAGCAATGAGTGGTTCTGGGAGGCAGGAGGGAGCTGCCCTTGTTTGTTGGTCACACAGCGGTACTGACGGGGCTGTGTGTGCACAAGGGAGGAAAAACCCCAGCAGGGCTCCGTGTGGTTCACCCTGCTGGGTGTGCACCCCACAGAGAGCTCTGGCTGCTGTGCTCGGCCTCCTTGCCAGGCTGGGCTGTTGCTGGGGAGCCTTGAGGCTCATCTCCTGCTTAGAACTGGAATTAAAGCAGCAGTGCTCCTGCAGCAGGGAGGGCTGGCGGTTTGGGGGCGTTTCAGGAAAGACAAACAGCTGGATAAGGCTGTTCCCATTGCCAGGATTCCTCTGCTTCTGCAGCCAGGCCTCTGTAGAGGAAATGAATTCTAAAGCATAAGGAAATTCAGATAAATCTGTAAATACTGTCGTGCCTCTTCCTTGGAAGTGATTTTTAAGGATAATTGCATTTACATATATGTACACCTTGTACTGAGATGGGCAGGCCAGTGGCTGCAGGGGGATTTGGGCTTCTTGTGGATACGGATCAACAGCCATTCAAGCTGAGGCTGGAGGAGCTGATACCCCTCTTCATAGAAATTAAAACTGTAAACATCCTGTGCTGACTCGGTAGTTCCATATGTAATTGTCAATTCCTTTTGCAGCTGCAGGTGAGATTTAAACATTCTGAACACAGCTGCTGTTGCATTAGCCAGGAGATGATGAAGAATCTCTGGCTGGCTTTTGTTTAGAATTCAAAATTAAAGATTTAGCATGTAGCTGCCATAGTCCATGCTTATCCCTGGTCTGATGTTTCCATTCAAATCTAAACTTTGAAATTCAACCAACCTCTGTGGCAGAAGATGGATATGATTTGAAAATTCCAGGTGGCTGGTCAGTGATCTGTGTGGAGGATAGCAGTTCTCTCAAGTGCAGTTTCTTTTCATGTCTTGCAGAGCTTGTACAATCTGCCTGTCTCTGATTACCTGGGGTGACCCTTTGAATGCATTTGTAAGGTCTAAAAAACGCTGATAAGCCCACCTTTAAATACTGTGATGTAGTGATAAGTCTAAAAATGCACGTGTTAAATTGGACCAATGCTGTGTTCACAGATCTCATTATTGGCCGTCTCACCCTAAGCATTTGACTTAAGATCTTAATTTTTTTACTTTGAGAAAGGGGGTTATCTTAAAAACAATTTGGTTTTAAGTACTCGTCAGTGGGCATAATTGACCTTACTTATGGAGTTGGCAGCTGCAGTAGCTTAAATGCAAGATGCTGCTTGCAGTATAAATAAACCTTTCCACTTTATTTTTAGAGTGGGAGTGGTGCAGTTATAATCAGCTTTTATGTGGTTTATGCTGTGGAAGAAATTTTATGTTTGGTCACGTTAGTGAATCCACAGTTTGCATGTGGAGTCTCTAATTACTCCACATTTCAGGTAAGATATACAAGCAAAAAATATTCAGAGTCTCCCTTTTAAAAAGTTTGTTTTTTTTTTTTCTTTTTAAATTTAGTAACTGGCTAAGCAGTGGTTGGGTAAGTGTTCATCTAAAATTAGGTGCTGACATAAATCAGCAGAAGTGTTTGTGTGGCTAATGCTGTAATCACACTGTTAGACGTGACAGGAGCTCAGAAGCAACAGGTACAGTGGGGAGGTCACGCAGGCACAGCTCGGGTGAGTGTCCCTGGAGCTGCCTTGCTCTGCTGCTGGCCTGGGCTGTCCCTGTTCTTCCCCAGTGCTGGCCCAGCAGTGCTCCCTGTGCCTCTCTGGGCCTTTTCCCTGCATCTGGTGTTGAATATGGATGGCAATTTCTTTTTAGTTTTAGTTTAACTTGGCATTTTGCACTACTACAAACACTTCTGAGTAACTCTGCTTAGGGGGAAAGGAGTTGAAAAGAAATTCTGTTTGAAGTGTCCAGGACATGTGCTGACCAATGGACTGGGCCCTGCAAGCTGATTACCAGGGGTGATTGGAGTGGGCTGGGCTGTGCTCATCGCTGGGGGCTGACCAGCAGTACCCCGCTGAGCCCTCTGTGTTTGATTAGTGTGGTTGTTCTTCAGGGTCGCATCAACAGGCTGCTTATACTCATAACTAGGCACACTGGCTTACTTGTCATAAATGTAGGTTTCAGGGCAGGAACTGAACCTGGAATTATGAAGAGACGGGAAGATTTCAGAACAGTAATGGAGCAGGAGTTGGATGCCTGCAGGAGGGAACTGCTCAGTGTGTGTGAAAGGAAAAGAAGGCAGTAGTGTAACAGCAGAGCAGGGCAGGAAATACAACAGCTGTAATGTGCTGTGTACTGTACTTGGTGTGCATTTTCCAAATAATGTTATTTGTGATGTCATTTGAAATGCCTGGAAAAGGGGCTTTGCCTCTCTTGGGTGGATCTGCAGTGTGAAAACTGAATCTTGAATGACTCAGAAAACTTGGGAATGTGCCTGAGCCTCTCCATACATCCATTGTGTTACTGTGGGCACGGGAAAAGGAGAGGCCTCACCTCCTGAGCTTGTGCTGCTGGTTTCTGTTTGGTCTTAGGGTGTTCAGCATTTCATCCATTTCCCAAGTTCAAATTGCCAAATTCAGGTGCTTAATCCAGACCTGACAGTTCTGGCTGAACCCTGCAGTGTCCTTTTTGCTCCTGTATCTGTAACTGGTCTTGTCCTGAATTTCTTTGCATTCCAGCTTTAGTAGCAGAGTGTTCCCAGGAGATGGCACTTCCCAAGCTCCAGCTCTCAGGGCAGGCACTTTGTTTTGCCACAAGAATGCAAGATTACTTGAATATCTTTGTGCCCAGAGAGATTAGAACAGTGAGAGATGAGCTCTGCAGAAGTGTTCTGTTCCAAGACACACTCCTCAGGATTTCAGATCCGACCCTTTTTCCCAGAGCCGAACCATGTTTTGTAGAGTGAGTCTCAGTAGTGCAGGTGGCACTGTTCTCTCCCCATGACCCTCAAGCACTTCAGAAGTCTCCTGTTCTCTCCCCATGGCTGCTGTTATGCTGAGTTTGTGGGAGCAGCCACAACATCCAGCACAGGCTGCATCAGTCTGAGCTGCGGGACGCGTGTGCTGAGACTTGAATCTATGTGGTGATACAAACTTTGTGCATTTTTTAGTTGCCTTAAAAGAGTCTTATCTGAGGACATGAAATGATAAAGCTACTGCTGGGATCAATGGTAACCTGACAGCTCCTTTATTTTATACCAGATACAGAGTTAATTTCTATTTCTGCAAACAGAAATAAAGTGCATTAAAGTGAGGGAAAGCTTAAGGGGAACATGAACTTGTGTAAGCAGCAGAATATCAAGAACACTTGGAAAAGCCTTTGGCCTGTGATGATGGGTGAGGGGAAGGGGAATGGTTCCCAAGTTTAATCAAGTTGCAATGTTTCAGGCAGTTGCTGTAAGGAAATGGTCTCTTGAGCCTGCGCCTTCCTTCGCTCTATTTACACATCCAAGAGCTTGTCCCTGACTGCTCAGAGGACAGCAGCTTGTTGGCCTTGGCACCCTGCTCACAGCCTGCACTTCAGGGTCACACAGCTCTGCTTGTGTACCAGGAGGATACATCTTGTTCGAGTGTTTTGCTGAACTCCAGATCTTGACTATTTAATGTAACTGCACAAATTTCTAAAGTCTGAATGCTCTGGTTTATTGTCTGTCTTCATTTTGGGGCATGCTCAGATACAGCACTTCAGAAAGGAGTCAGGGACTGAAATGGAGCTAAATTGCTGCTGTCATAGGACTGTGCTGAAACAAAATTTCCAGGTGGTGGATTTGAGAGTCAGCTGGAGCCAGGTGACATCAATAATTAGTTCCTCTACAGTTGTAAAAGGAAATTAGTTTTGAGAAGTAGAAACCAGAAACAAACCCCAAACTTTGTACTTTATCTTGCTGTATAAAATGGTGTGGTTTCTCGTGACTGCCAAAGCACTGAGTGGTGACGTGGGGACAAACCTGGTGAGTGTCCTTGACCGAGTCTGTTTTCCCTTTTTGCAGGGTTGGCGTGTTGGAGGACACCTTCACCTGTCTTGGTGTTTTGTGTGCCATTGTATTCTTTCCAATTGGGATTCTGTTCTGCCTTGCACTGAGGCAGAGAAGATGCCCTAACTGTGGGGCAGCTTTTGGCTGAGGGGCTGAACGTGGACGTGCTTACGGAAGCTACAACTGGTTAGCTTACTCTTTCTAATGTAAATGTCATGTACAATCACTTTATTTGCTTCAGACCTGTTTTGTAAAGTGTGAAGGAATTTAGTCTCTTGCATGTAATTTAAACTTAATCTTTTATGAGCATGTGCATTGCAAAACATGAAAACCTGACTTGTTTTCCATGTTTAGTGGCACCTGTTGAAAACTAAATAAAACTGCTTTTCCTTTTGCAATCCTCAACTTGTGGCTGGATTATTAAGTATGTTACGGGCATGTCTTGATACCATATAGTCTGAAAGCAGAGTAGTAATCCTAGCTACAACGAAGGGTATTTGCCAGAATCCTTACGATGATTATAAATGATGTTTAAGACTGTACATGTTTAGGGCATCAGGTATTTTAGGGAAGTGTTGTAAGAGCTGTGTGTGCTACCTCTATGGCAACAGCTCCTCTCCCCCACTGCAGGCACAAATAATAACACACAATCAGAGCCCTGTTTTAATTAGTGAGGGTTTTGATTCATGCAGGGGCTGGTGTTGGTTCACAGACAGCAGAACCTTCTGCCTGCAGCAGGAAGAGGCTGGGGCACTGCCAACCATGTGCTCCCCTGAGTAAAGGCTTTTGCATCTTCGATTGTTTCATTCTGATACTGAATTATTGAAAGCTCAGACAGGCTCGGTAGAGTTGCCTCTACTGTGCTTCAGAAGCTGGGCTCAGGTGTAAGTTATCCCTCTGAAACGCCAGTGTTTCAGGTGGGGAGGGTGAATGTTTATGCAGGGCTCTCTGGCAAACTCTCCTCGGCCTTGAACTTGAAAGGCAGGGTGAGAGCAGCCAGCACATGCTCATATACTATTTTTTGATATTAAGTAACTGAAAGGCATTTCACATGACTTGAATTCACTGTTTATAGTAGTAGAAGTAGGCACCACTAAACGAATGAGCCAGGGGATGCTGCAGGAAAACCTGAATGCGTAAAACAATGATTTAGAGTAAGGATTAATCACAGGCACAGCTCTGCTGTGGCTGAAGGTAAAAGCTCAGTTTCACTTAACTGAGCTACTGAACTGTGCTAGCACTCAGGCCTTTGCTCAGCTCCTTAACCAAAAATTTTCAACTTTAAGCTGTTTTCCTCTTGTGTAGGCTACAGTAATGGAGGAACTTCAAAGGCAGCTTTTTATATTGGCATTTGAGAAAAAAATCATGGCACTGCTTTATTATGAGCTTTTATCAGACTAAAGTTTGACAACAGTTTTTAAAGACAAAATTATCACTGAAGAATGTGTTGACAGTATAACATAGACTGAAAATGAGTTTCTGTTGACACCTGAATTTTGTGTGTGAACATTAAGCAAGGCATTACAAGTTGTCTATTCTTAAGGGGATAAATATTTATTTATAACCTAAGGTATCTTTCTTACACAAAATAACATATAATAATTTATACAGTCAATTCTCTATTCTGGAATAAGGCAGTTGTTACATTGTTCTGTTTGGAAAAAACAAATCACTGTTATCTTCTTTAGTAGGTGGCATATGCAGGCTTATTATTCTAGAACTTACCATTGCAGCTTCCAAGTAATGAATGCCAGAGATTCTGTGATCTATTACTTACTCTGATTCACTAGAGTAGCCAAACTATCTCCAGTATTTTCACAATTCTTACTACAAAAAAAGGCATACTGTAAAGTCAAGCCCAAGTGCTCAAACACTAGCCCAAAGCAATTACCTCATTAGAAACTATAGCTTTAAAAAACATCAGAGCTCCATTCCAGTATCTCTCTATTGTACAGTAATTACATTTAAATAATTTTTTAGGACAAGTTGAGATAGTAATTGTCATTGCTGAAAGTGGCTGTTGATAAGGAGGAAGCACACGTGGCTGATGCGCGGATTCATCGGATAATCGGGGCTGATCTGTCATTTGTTACTGTGGGTCTGAGTTTCACCGTTGCAAAGGGGTTTTCTCCGCTGAAAAGAAATGCATGAAGTTACTTGAAGGCTTTCTGCAATCCAAGCCCAAATTTATTCATTCAGGTCCTTCACCCAAGCTGTCATCAAATGGTAAGTTATGGTTCTGAGACTCAGGGATTCTGTGCAACTCTTAGTTTAACTTCAGTTTTTAAAACGAGGTTATGTGTGAAGAATCACTTTTCAGTGAGCCAGAAATTTGGGAAGTTAATGCCCAGTTACATCTGGACTTTTTAAAATAGCTCTCAGTTTTCAAAGATTTTTGCTCTCAACCCTCAAAATCAGTTAAAGAAAGGTTTTAGGTCCCGCTCCCTGTCAAGCTGCTGGAGAAACATGTTTTTCTGAGAAGGGCCTGTGTATTGTACTGCACTTGGTGCCACTCTTGAGGAAAGTGCAACTAATTTTAGCCATATTGTTCTAGCAGTGCCTGGGAAAGGTCACTGAGAAATTAATGATAAACATCCTTATTTCCCCTTATAATCAATAAAATAGGGCCAATATAAAAACACAACAAAATCAGTGTAAAAGTATTTTACCTCAGAAAAGGTGGTTTTATAATGCCATTCATGTCAGGTTTCTGTAAAAAAAAAAAAAAGATATTTACATGAATTTGTAGAAATATGCTAGAGGTGATCTCACTGTCCTGCTAAGGGAAAGAGATCCTGTAATTAATCTGTATGGCCAGTTTGCTTTTAATACTTCAAATTTCAGTGCTGAACCAAAGCCTGTCAAGCTTTCCATCACAGGCACGCTGTGTTTCAGGACCTCATTCAGCAGGTTCTTAACTCATGCTTGGCTTGTGATTCCAATGAAATTGTTCAAGTACATCAGTTGTAAATAGAATTAGGCCTAATTAACCATTAAAATTAAGAAAAATGAACAAGTGCCTAAGTTTAATCTTACTGAACACCAACCCTCCTCCAAGCTATGGCAGCTACTAGGTATTTTTTATAGTTGATACTGTTGTGCATATTAGTGTCTTGTGTAGCACAGCATGAACAGTTGAACTGGCAAGAACCCTTCCTCCTCTTTCCTTCTTGAAATCCTGAGCTATTTTTTCTCTGTATTCTGAAGCAAAAATAAGATGCCTTGAATCATTTCCTGCTTCTGCATAGGAGGCCCAGTGAACAGACTGTTTTACACATCTGTAAATCCTGTGTGAATGTACAAGCCAGCCCAGTATAATGTTGGGCTTATTTCCAAAGCCTGTGGAGCTGTGGGGGCTGGGGACTTGCACGGAAGCAGGAAAGACAAGGAAGTTCTGCAAGAATGAAAATAAATAGTGACTTTGGAACAAAACACTTGGTTGAAAGTGCAGCAGCTCTCTACAGTTGTCCTAAGATGGGGTCACAGGAGCTGCTCTGAGTTAAGGAGGTGCCTCAACAAAAGTGGTCATTGTTCTATACTCCAGAATTTCTAATTTATTTTAGTCTTGCTTTCCCTGTGGAAATTTAGATTATCAAAAAAGATGTATTTGTTTTTCACTCCTAGGAGCTATCAGTTTCCATTCTGGCCTCCAAAGAGATTGTACTGCTCTAGTTAGAGCTCTGCCAACTGACTGATCTGCCATTCTTCTTGTGTTTCTTGTTCAACAGGAATGTTAGCCCACAAGCCTTAAATTTATTCCCACCCCCCCTGACCTAATGCCACAAACCAAAACAACCCTTGGGGTGACACTTCCTGAGAATGGAGTGACCAGAGCAGAACAGTGCTGGGATCCTGAGACCATTTCACACATTCCATAATTCCTTTAAGCTCTTTATCAGTCACCTGGTCCCAGGCACACAGCTCTCCCTGCTGGATTGGCACCTCCCATGGGCTTTGTTCATAATCACACCTGAAGGTCTCAACAGCAGGACACAGGCTAAGGGAGGCACTGTACAAATTCTGACATTACACCATTGCTAGGGCTCATGGTTTTCTTTGAAAACCACAACTATGTCAAACTACAGATGCTGGTCTTCAGAATCATTTTAGAAGTTCCCAGATATTTGTTTTGAAAGTAACTGAACACTGAGATTTAGGTCATGTTTCTTGATAATCATTTCATGCTGCAAAAAAGCTTCATTCCTCACAGAAAACACTGTCCCAGAAACATCACTGCACAAACTACACACTTCCTACACCACAAGGTTCATTACTGAGAAATAAACCCACTTCCTTGAGTGTGGATTCAGATATATATGCTAATATTAAACTGTTCTGGCTCCCAAAAAAAGTGCAAATCTTTTCTGTAGGAATATTTAGATGGAAAAAAAATAGGTTATCCCAAAATAATGACTCATAGTGAAATGGAGTAAGATCTCTATCTGAGAGGAGCTTCACAAATCTCCAGCAACAATTTTTATACTTTCTTTCACACTTTTTATATTTGTAAAGTAATACAACTTGTACTTTTAAAATCTACACACAAGTCTGTGATTTGTTTACCCAAGTTTTTGCATTGAAAACACTCTATTCACTCAAGAAACAAAATTAATCTAATTCCTTTCCTCCCATTTGCTAAAATTCTGTATTTCCCCATACTTCTGAAATGCAGATAATAGCTTAAAATGCATCTGTTACTATCAAATTATGTGATTTATGGCATACTTGTCTTTCCCATGTTTTCTGCTTTTTTTTTTTTTTTTCTGGAGTTCTAGAGTGATGTATTTGAAGTTAGTTATATTTTGGTGGTTATTAAGTGAATGCATCTGTCCTTATTTTAAGTACAGTTCATTTTCTTTGCTAGCCAGTACAGCAAAAAACCCTTCTAATGCCCAACACCTGTAGGTAAGAAAGATAGACTCTAAGTCTATCCAAAGAGTAGACTTAGAAGGACCTGGAGAGGAGGTTTCATTAAAGACAGCCATTGTTTCCTGATGCTTTTCTATTTCACAGAATAGCTTTATAACTTCTACTGTAGGATTCACCAGATTACTTAGAAAGCAGAAACTTCTGTCAGCAGGTCAACCCAAAATTTGTTTAGATGCTATATTGAGAGACAAAGTATTTTAGTCATACCAATAAATAATACAAATTTTAGCTACTGGCAGCCAATTGCATTATTCTTTGATTCCTGAAGTTTCCCATGGCACTGACTAATGGAACTTTGCATCTTACTTTGGTACAGTGTCTCATATTTTAGCAGTGCTAACCTTATTTAATTAGGATTTTTTGCCTTCAGAATGTGATCTCTCCTTCAAGAAGCTTTTTGGAGGAAGTCTCAAAAGTATCACCCTTACATACACATCAGCAAAATACTTAAACAAGCAGGAAGAAAAAAGCTAGTATTTGCCTAATTTGATTAATCTTCATTTTGAATCTGAATGCTGCCTAAATAGTGGAAGCAATAGCATTGTAATACATCATCTGTTCATAAAAAATGTATTTTCACTTAGCTGGAGCTTTGCTGAATAAAGCCAGAGTTAGTTCAGCTCTCCCTCAGCAACAGCTGCAAACCCAACACTCGTCTTCCTGGGGCTCTTGAACACAGAGTTTGTGCTGCTGTAAATCCCCTGTGCCCCACAGCTCTAACATCACTGCAGGTAATGGATTTGGACTGCTTTCTGTGAGAATTTCTTTTCATGTTTAACAGATTCCATTGCTGAGAAGTTTTGCTGTGCAGAGTAAGTCTGCTACTGTCAGTTACATCCCCGAACAATTCTCCCTTCCTGCTAGGATGGATGGACTGAATTGCCAAAGCCCCTGCTATTCCTGGAGACAGCTGGGTGAAGGGCTGAAGTCAAGCACAGGTAGGAGATCCCAGGGTCATTCAGGGGCCCGTGCAAGGGTGGAATATTTGACTCCCTGCCCCAGGCACTCACCGGGCCCGCCTGCTCCGCTCTGTCGGTCGGAGTTTTCACCGCAGCACCTCTGGCGGGCTCCATCCGTCTGTCTGTCTGTGCAGCCCCCAGGTAGTCTGGTGGTGGGAGCACAACTTCCCCTTTCTCCACAAGGTTCACAGAGCTAACACTTCGGATTGGTGCAGGGCTGCAAGACAGAACCAACAAATCCCATTCTCAGATGCCAGAATCCATCTCTCACTTCTCTTTAGGAAAGCACAGAAGTGCGTGAGCTGGAGGTTAATAATGGGTGCAATGTCCTGGGGCCCATGGGCTCTGAGTTAAGGCTGTTAAAGCTCCTCCTTGGGGCTGTGTGTAACCATTAAAACACATTATTAACATAATTAAGGCATTGTACTACAGACTATTAGAGAGTATTCACTGTACACATTAATGAACCTCAAAGAACATGAGCACAGAAATAGTATTTTAAATAAATGTTCATGAAGATCTGGGCATTTCTGCAAGTGCCACCCAAAATGTTACCTTGGCACTGGGGCAAAGGCTTTTTCTTCTGCTGATTCATCCAGTGGTCTGGTGTATGATGATGGAAACCATCCTTTTCTGTAAAGGGAAAGGTTTTTTATATTATATAAAATTGGAAAGATCTTTCAAAATACAACACTTGACTCAGCAAACAGCTTTAACTTTTGAAGAAACCAATTTCTGATGATGCCAAATTAGTGTGTAGAACTAAGTATGTCCAGACATTTTCCTTAAAGGGAGACCCCAAGTCCCTAGTGAGTGACAGCCAGTAAAAAAGGTGGAAAACCATTTACTGATGTCTGCTAACATAATCTGGTGAGACACTTTTAGTTCATGTTCAAGGTGGGTAATATATTGATTATCTTACAGTCTGGTTGTGTCGTGCTCCCCATAAAGCCAGCCATCCTTTTCCTCAGCCACCAGCAGGGTGATGATATCCCCCTGGGCAAAGCTGAGCAATGTCTTGTTGCTTCCAGCAGTATGTGGGAAGATTGTCTTCACTTTTTGCCTCTTAATTATATTTAATCCCGTGGCAACAGAAGTTGAACGTGATAAACTGGCATCATCTGAATTCTCTGTTAAAAAAAGAAAAAAAAAATTAGACACGCAGAAATAAATGCAATTAGTAATCTGGGAGGAAAAATATAAAGGAAAACTCAAGTGCAAATGGAGTTCTGAGACTTTGTACTTAGACACCTCTCACTGGCAATGTTTCTTATCACCATGAAGTTCTCAACTGCACGTGCCTTTATATGCACACACCCAGCATAATAAAATGGAACCATCAGGCAGAAAAAGTTCTGTAAGTTTTAACTTGCTATTTCTTTCCTCTTTTGGCATGAAAAGTACTAAACAATCACACCTGTAAAAGGCCTTTGAAAATTTTCCCTTCTGAAGAAAAGGAACTGTGTATAAAATCCAACTTCCACTTTCAAGTGTGCCTCAGCACTCAGCTTCAGCATGGAGGGGAATTGCAGATACTTGGCACTTTCTGGACACCAGATGTTTATCAGAAAAAAAATAAAGGAGGGCTTAAAACTGTATGTTATTTGACTAGTACAATATATTGTACTAGTAATATATGTACATATCTACAAATGTACATCAAACATATGTACAAATAACATACAAGTAACTAGTATTTTTAAGGAAGAAGTGCTGGAATTTCTATTACACATTGAAGAGCTCTGCATTTCTTATGCTGTGGTCTGGACCTAGTTCTTTCCTGTATCACAAAAAGTATAAAAATCAATATATTAGATACTTGGGAAGCAAATCTTACTGATTTTAATTTTCAGGAAAAGAACTACAAGACTGTGCATTTTGTCCCATGTGCATTTCTCCTTTACTACTACATGCCCTTGAAGTAAACCAGAGTGAGACTGTCAGTGTTCATTTGTGTGCACTGAAACACTCAGATGTATCCTGTTCCAAATTATGGAATGCCTTCTGCTGATAACACTGCAAACTGTGAGAGCAGTTAAGTTGGGTTATCAGTGACACACAGAGAGTAAAATAGAAACCACCTATCCTACCTGCATTTTACTGCAAGCAATTCTCTTATGAGAACACATCTCTCTCCTGTTAGGTAAATTCTGTAAATCCTTTGTAAAGACCATTTCCTACTCCTCTATCCATCCTGCAATTCACATCCTGGTAGTAGCAGAGAAGCCCTGAGGTAATTTTGGACGCTGCAGGGTGTCATTCACACGTACCCAGTTTGCAGGGAAGGGACACTCACCTGCTGAGTGATTCAGTTTTTCAGAAGGTGCTTTGGGAGCTGTTGCAGGATTGTTGAACATATCCACGAGTGGACTCGTGTACGCCCTGCCTGTGGGAGCCGGGGGCACTTTGGATGCATTTTCTTGGTGAGGATAAAAATCATTTCCAATCTGGAGGCACAAAAACAACAGTATCACAATACTGAGGGAACAGCAGTAACTTTTTTGCAAGATTAAATTCTAGAGAGCAATATTCCTAAAGGATACACATTTAAACATGACATAAAGCCCAAATGTTCCTATGGAATTGCTGATTGAAGGTTTGTAAGAGGCTCGATAAACACTTGCTAGTGGGAAGGCTACAATAACCTTTTTTTCTTTAAATAGAATGATGATCTCCAGATTTTTCTTGTTTAGATGTTAATCATTTAGAAATTTAACAACTAACGATGACACAACATATGAACCAGCAGAAATGAAAATTTCACCTGTACTCCAATAAGCTAATAATCATGAAGGGAAGGAGGAAAGAAAATAGAAAATAACATTTTTCTTAAGTTCATATCGAACTGCTGAGTACATAATTACCATTACTTACAGACAAGAACGTAGGAGATGGAATGGCTGGAAAAAAAGCAGCCCTGAGGCTGAGCTCTGCAGGAGAAGCCCTGGGCACCAGCTGAGAACTGAGCCTCGTTTGGACATGTGCTCCTCCCTTCTCTGCTGTGCATTTTCCCCACAGCAGAGCTTCAGCCTAATGATTTTGGTTCCATACCCAAGCCATATTGCAGCTGAAATGCACTACAGAGTCCATCCCAAATGCTGAGGTCCAACAGAGCCTCCTGAAGCTGCTCCACACCCCAGAGCCCCACAGCCATGAGGAACAACATACCAGGGTATTTCTCTTTACCATCGGTGAAGGCTGCGGCGTTCCCGATACCGGCGTGGAACCAGGGGTCCTCATTTCATCTATCATCATTCTGACCTTTTCAGGCACTTTGGTGGCATCACTACAGATTTCCTCCCACCCAGGCAACTTGGATTTTAGGAAGTCTGCACACTGCATCCAAATTAAAAGATATTTGTCAAAGATAGGCTTTTTCATAAAATTGCACAAACCCACTGGTTAACTTTCATTACACTGAAATGTTTACACCAGCAAAATTGAAGTGTTTTCTAAGATTCTTCTAAGGAAACAAATTCTAAGATTCTTCTCTTTGAAACAAATAAGATGTTGTAAAAACAACTCTTTTGCAGGGTCAGATATTGGAAGTACCTGATCAGGCCATGTATTTTTTTCTTAATACACGATTTTAAAAAATTCACGGTAATCCTTGATTTTTGCTGCAATACATTTCATAGAAATTGTAAATTTTCTATTAACTGGGTACAAAATCTGTCTGGCACTTCAGTTCTTCTCAGCTGTTCCTGGGAGTCTGGTCTACATGCTGCAGGAAATTCTCAACATCTCCTGAGCGCCTGGATTTCAGGAGTTTCATTTCTGTTTACGCTCACAGCACTGACCTGAACGTGGTAGAAGTGCATGTGCTGGGTAAAGCTGCAGTGCTTGTCAACCAGAAAACAGAACCTTCTTTTCTCTTCAAGGAGAGCTTCTCTGCAGCCTTCTGCAATAAATCTCTGAATGTCACTTTGGCGAGAGCTCACGGTTTCCAAATACTGAGGGGAAAAAGGGAAAACAAGAAGCACATAGAGCCTCTGAGTTTTATTTGATGCTATATGCAATTAATTAAGTAAACTCTAAAAGCCTTAGAAAAAGCTTTTGGAAAGGCAGGGTGGTATAGGGTGGCTCTGCTCCTAAGTCTTTCTTTTCCTGCACAGATCTGACTTCCCTGATCTCATCAGGTGAAGGTATATTGTCCCTTAAAAAAACCCTCAACTCTTATGAATGCAGGTTAAAAGGCAGTAAGAAATAGGAGCTACTGTTACCTACACTTACTGTACTGTGTTATACACAAAGATTTCTTTGAAAATTAAAACAGATATGGAGAAAAAATATATAAGCTAGCACAAAGTACAAGTGTTGTGCAAATAAAAATATCAATGGCAAGTATTTTCAGAGACACGTGACAATGAGATTCTGATTTGATTTAATTTAATTTTAAAGCAGTTTCTCTTCAGTGTCTTGCCATTTCAGATTTCACCTCAAGATGGCAATGCTGGATTAAGGGCAGTAGGAAAGGCAATAACACAAGTTGGCACTGCCTACTCAGGGGAATCACTCTATAGCAAGTTACTACTGAATTTACATAGCTTAGCTGGCTCCCTGGGTAAAGCTTTGCATAAAGGTGTAGTTACAGGTCCATTACTGGCCAAGGGATGAAATCTAGGAGCCAGAAGTCCCTGAATAAGTACACTGGAGCATGAGAGCTCAATTGCAGCTGCAATACAAACCCTAGGAGTGCCTTTAATACACACCAGCTTTGAGGAACCATTAACTTTTTCTGTTGACCAGTTCTCACACAGAGAAAGAGACAAATCAGAGACAATGCACTGACCTCCATTTCTTTATGCTCATACTTCGTTACATTTCGTGCTCCTTGGCTTTTCCTTCTGATTTTTTTCAGCTCAGCCTGAGACTTCTCTAAAGAATCCAGTTTGCTTCTGTGTTCAGTTTGGTACCTTTTTAAAGTTGCCTGCAATCAAAGCATTTACATCATCTCATAATGCACTCAGCCATGTATCTGGGTAAGGGACTAAAAAGCATTATTGTGACCTCTGAGATACTGCTCCCACACCCCAAAAGAGTTCAGCAACTGCTGTAGTTTCAAGAGCTATGAAGTCATACAGAGGGGTTCCCATTTTAACTTAAGCATGAAAGTCTTGGCTATCGTTATAGATCTACAGTGCATTTCTATTATTAAAGTTCGTATCAATTAAATCTTGGGAAACAACAGCTAAAAATATTCTTTGACTAGCAGTAGACAAATCAATTAGGAGCTTTAGAACTGAACGTACTTACAGTCATATATTTTACATCCAGGTCTGTTTTCTTCTCCAGTTCAGATATAATTTCTTTATGAAATTTTTTGAACTTTAAAAACAAAATGAATTACAGTTTATTAAAATTTGGCAAAAGTAATTTATAATTTTACAAGCAAAACGAATTAGAAGAAATTATGTAACTTACACTCTCCTCTAGACTGTCATTAAGTTTCTTGTGTGTTCTTGAGATTTCTACCAGAACTTGTCCTGTTGATAAACATACAACTGTATTGGTTTCTTTCTTAGACTTCTGAAGTTAATTAACAACGAGCAGTAATAAAAAACATTTAACTAATATACTCATTAATGGTTATATTTAAGAGGAGTAGGGAATTTCTTGCTGTTGCTCATCACAGCAGCTGAAATGAATAATTCACACTGGCCACAGACAAACCAAGCAGTTCATAAGTGATAGAAGAATAACTAATCATGCATTGTTATGCAAAAGGGACATGGAGTGCCAGACAAAAGAAATACTTCCTTCTCTCCAGAGTAGCTCCTGTTGGTTTAGTAACAACCTCTTTTTGTGCCTAGTCAGAGAATAGCACACAAGTTGTTACTACCCAAATAGCTGCTCTCCACTTCTTAGTCTGAAAACTAAACTTCAATGTTTATTAAGCTACTGCACCTTCAGAGTCAACAAAGCAACCTTTCAGTTCCCTCACTGCACACCTGCTAAAACAGACCTGATCCACACAGGAATTCCCACCTGTGCAGCATTAACCAACGGCCAAGGCAAAGCAGACTCCTCAGCACAAACTTACACAGCCCAGTCAGGATCAGTTGAAAGCTGAACTATCCCATTTTGCTTCAGGAGGACACACAGGAAACATCCCTCCATCTTTTGGGTGTGGTTGTATGTGCAAAGCAGCGTAAGCTGCGGGCTGGTGCCTGCAGCCAGCCACATCACCCTGCCTGCTGCTCTTGGCCACATCAGCCCCACTCCCTTCTGTGCCCTGGCACACCCAGAGAGTGCCAGCCCTGTCTGGGAGATTGCAACACTGCTGAGGAGAGCAGCTGGAAGGGCTCAGTTTGGTTGCACCCAGATCAGACCAGCCCACTGTGACCAGCTCCTGACCAGGAGCCGCTACCAGAACTGGAAGTGTTGGACCACGATCAGATCCACAAACCGGGCTGCACGCGGAAGCCTTGACTAGAGCTGTGTTTTCCTGGCATTTGCATGGCAGGACTGGCAGGTTCAGTTTGACAGCTGGTTCCCTGGCACACCTCCTCCAGTGATCCTTGTATCCCTCAGTCACCCTTGCAGCTGTCCCATCTGGATTTGCCACAGGTACCTGCAGCTGTGCTGTCCTCGTGCACAGGCAGGGCAGCAGAGTGACCACGGTTCTGTGATTCCTGCACATCACTGGCAGTCACTGCATGGGACTGTCCCTCCTATTTACCATCTCATGCAATTCCAGTTTACTTCTTTGAGTTAAAATAGAAAGGATGCATTAAGTGCTCAACACGCTGCTGAATTTTGTTTTCTACCATCCATATTGTTTGAGAACTGCTGAGCAAAGCTTATCATCCCATAATGCTTCAGATTGTTCAGCTCCCAAAAGCTCCCAAAAGATGCCAATAATGAAAAAAACTGGCTCAATAAATGAATGACAGAACTCTTCACGAGAACCTTCTCATCTTCTTTCTCATCTGCACAGACATCCAAACCTGTCTTCCCATAGTGCGGGTTGGTGACTCGGTAGAAGCATCCCCATGGCTATGTTACCACTTTTCTCATTTGTCATTCTCCAGTTACATCATCTCAAAATCTTTGTTTCTTTGAAACGAGAACCACATCTCTTGTGAAGCAGTATGACACAGCACATTTTCAACTAAATCTTATAAAATGCGAGTCTGCATTGTTGTCCATGTGGACACATCAGGTGGTACAGGAAGAAACACACGTGTCTGTTCTGGCTTTTCAGGAATCTCTCTTCCTGCTCCAGTGCCCATCCCACCTCTCTTTGCACAACAGAGTGCAGGACGCTTAGAGGAAAGAATCAGAATGCAATAAGAACAGACAACCCCCTGACTAGCAAGAAAAGGTATTCACAGTCACAGAGGAGTGCTTTATATATGTATTTTTAATATATTTAGTTTTTCAGAGTTCTGTACAACCCCACAGAGTGCCATGGTTTTCTTGTTCATATTTAAAGCTACAACAATATAAATACTATGAGAAGTGAAAGTGGCATAGTAATTAGTTGCTCACGTGCAATAGAAAAGTAAATACAATTAGTAACACAAACACTTGAAGTAACTGAGGTGAGCAGTGTTATTTTAAGGCTCCAGAAGTGAATGCACTTTAGTTCCTACTGTTTCTGTTTCACCAACTCAACTCAAAAGATACATTTTAGACTGCAATGAGCTTTTAAAGTTAGAAGAGTTTTGTGAATACTTATCTAAAACTTAAAAATGTTGATAAAAGAAAGCAGGAAAAATTATCAAGAAATACAAATAAAATTACGAAGTTTGTTTCATTTTACATACACAGACTAGAAAGCTGTTTGGGAAGTTACAGAAATTCAGGGCGAGAACCGGAATGGCCCTCAAAATAATTACCCTTACAGATTTCTGTACTTTTAAAACAAACTTATTCCCCCTCTGAGTAAAAACCCCACTCCAAGCAGCGGCTGCCAAGGCAGAGCACTGAGCTAATCCTTGGCACCGACAGCATTCCGAGCACGGACAGACATCCAACAACGCTGGGCATTGACTCAGCTCCCGGGGCTCCCACCCTTCCCTTCCCTTCCTCCAGCCCTGCCTGCCTGCATAAAACTCCCATTCACCTGGGGCGCTGCGTGGAAAACCTGACGCACACGCGGCGTTATTTGGGTTATTTCTGTCTCGCGCCCGCTGCAGCCTTTCGGCTTCGAGTGCGCGCTTGGAAACGGGCTTGTTCATCTCTGTTACAAAAAAAATACTGCCAAAACATGTCCTGAAGAGAACCTTGAAAGCTATGCTTCCTTCTAAATGGTTTGTGCTGGGTTATTTTAGAGTGTTCCAGAACACTTTTAATAGGTGTGTTTAGTTGCCAGTGACTCTGTCCCTAATTGTGTTTTCTTTTGCTCTCAATCAGAGACTTCCTGTACTGTGCATCAGGCAAAAGTCATATTTATACTTAATGTATATATATATCCTTTATTCTCCGATATTATATTATATATACACCTTACTCTGCCACCAGGAATCCACAGGCACGGCGTGTACTGGCTCACCCATTTCACTTCCCCTTTCAAAATGTTGATTCAAAACATGAAAAGAACCCATCCATAGTAACCACACCCTGATCTATTAAGATTTAAATTATAGATCAGATTCTGCCCTTTGAACAAATAGAGAGCATTTCTGCAGTGAACATCTATCGTGTTTCTTTACTGCCAGTTTAACGTGACGGGTTAGTCACATTTAGATGGTGTTCTCCTGAATTAATTTATACGAGGAGACAAGTTTTTGTAGAAGACTAATTCAGGAAAGACAAAACAACCCCTAGCCTACACAGAACAGTGTCCAAGTAGAATGGAAATGGAACAACTTCAATATGATATTTGAACTTTAATCACCATGCTGAATTACAGGATAGCTCTAGGAAAGACAGTGGATAACTCTGGATTAATGGCAGCATAACCTAAGGCCAGGTTCTTGCAAAAAGGTTCAGAAAACTATTTAAGGTGAAGACAAACATGTATTTCTCACATCAATTAAAATATTCTGCTCTATTTTAAATCTGCTCATGATTAGGTTTTACATATGAGAACTCATAACACCTGATAACCAAGTATTAACCTCGTCATCATTTATTGGCAAACCCCAAACCTATCAAACAAAACGACATGACCAGAGCACTTGATACCAAGCCACTAAAGTCCAGTTTGTGGCAGCCATCCCGTAAACTTGAACCAATTTTAGGCATCATATTATGCAATGAATTAATAAACCCAAACCACTGGTCTTGATGATAAACATTAACTATTAAAATACTTGTTTTTCAACGATTTTTCTCTGCTTTCCATCTCCCCACACCCTGAACATAAAATCTTTGTGACTGAATAAAGTAGGTGTACATTAAATATTCTCACTTTGTTTTAGAAAACAAAAAATTAGCTGCAGATGTTCACAGATACTTGCTCTGATATTTTGCTATTACTTTAGAGGTGCACTGTAGGGAAGGCAGACATCAGTCTCTTTCAGAAAAGGATTTTGGGGGAACATCTCAAATATTTAAATGACTTAAAAATAAACAAACATTCCTCATATACAGTTCTTGAAACCATATGTCATAATACAGCTATAATCAGATATAGGACCATGAACAGCAATGGTTCCATGGTAAATTTATCTCAGTTTCAATTAGATTCAGTGCACCCACAGAAAGATCTTTTAAGCTGAAACTTCAGGAATTTGTGGAATATTTTTAGGCTTAACCAAGGCTGTTGGTTGTATCTGTATTTTCTGTTGAGAAAGTAATATGGACTAGAATTCCATTAATGATTTTGGGTGTGCTAAAAACAAACAAACAAACAAACAAACAAACAAACAAACAAACAAACAAACAAATAAAGTCCAAAGGGTGCAACAGTAATTCCTCCCTATACAGCATCTCCTGAGCAAGAAAACATCCTGGGAAGGCTGTCTTGCCCAGGAGATGAAAACCAAGGAAAGCAATTTCTCTAAGAAAGACTCATTGTAAGGCCAGAACTTCTGCAGAAGTTACACTTCAACCTCACTGTTTGCACTGGCTGAATTGTTCAGGTTATTTACCTTTTCACCTTGTGTTGACTGTTCTTGCGAAGTCTAGAAGAATTTGTTCAAGTTAGAAACAAAAACGGAACTCAATCAATAGAGTTCTGTCATAGAAACAAGTATCAACAGCTACCTACAAATTCACTTAAACTTTTCAAATACCGAATAGCTACATTAGAATCAATAAAAGTATTAATTACACCAGCTTACTTGAAGTATACTTCAATTTTGTTTTATTTAGAGGCGGTTGCTCTTGAAAAATTTCAAGTCTCTTAATAGTGAGACTTTTTTAGATGTCTGGGAACAGGTAAAATGCTTAATTATATCACTCATTTACCTCCTGTTGTCCTGTTTTGTATTCAGGGCAGGTTGATTAACTTTGTGTCTCAGAGATGAAGCCACATAATTATTTCTATTAAACAAGAGAATGAAAGGCTGAGTCAAAGCTGCACATGGCGACAGCATAGTCCAAGTGTGTTATTAGATGCTCTTTTCTCCAGGTTACCCTCTGCCCAAAAAAAAGGCATTTATGACATGGGAAAGTTAGAAACAAAGTCTTTGAAAACAGTAGTCCCCAGGAGGTAGTAAAATAGGAAGTTTCAAAGGAATACAGTGCAACAAATAAATAGGATTGAACAAAACATCTGCTTAGCTTCAAACATGTTAAATTTATCTTTCTGTGATAGGAAGGATTTAATTATGCAACAGATGCTTTAAAGAAACCAAAAAGCTTTAATGGAATTTAACATATGGAGGAAGAAAATCATAAGGAAGGATAACATGATAGAGCTGTTGCCCAGCTCTAACTGCACTTTTCTTCTGATACAATTTGTCCAGAATCCTTTAACACACTCCCCCCATCTGTAGAATTAATAGTAATATGCACATAAATCAGTAGGACTAGGTCAAGTCTGCCTTTCCTTACTGCATGAGCGAACATGGAATAGGAATTCAGGAGTAAATCTCCCTGTAATTCATTTTACAAAATGGCATTGACACATGACCATTCAGTGCCATTTTGTGAAGGTGACTGCAGAAGGTGAAGGGGAAGGAAAAAAAAAAAAAGAATAAAGCCTACAATCAAGAAAAGGGGAAGAGATTTTAAAGTATTTAAAGTCCACTCTACATGCTAGATATAATACCCTGAGGTAGCTAGAACCATACATAAATAAAATCTGTAAATAAAATAAAAATAGGAGCAAGGAGAACTTCGCATTCTAAATGGCATTCTGAGATTAATTTTAAAATATGCAGAGTTCTCACTGAGGCTGTGAACAACAGAAATGTTTCTGCGATACAACAAGCAAATAAGTTAGTTAATTTAAAACAGATTAAGGGTTAAGGGAAATGAATAATTACTTTACAGTCTCCTCGATACAGAAGAAATAAACAGTCCTGCAAGATGCCTAAGTAGTCTAAGTATCTTGCCTCCACATCCAGACAAAACCAGTAAGTAACAAACAGGATTGTGCAGGACACTGTTGCAAATTTTGTGAATTGGGCACTGATGGTATTTGAACTGATGAACTCCCAGTGCTCCACTTGCTCCTTCCCACAGGATCTCACTGCTGAGTTCCTCATATGGCTCCATAGGGAAAAATGTATTCTAGCCCATGCTTACTTTGAGTCTTTGACCACAATCAAATTTTCATCTCATTCAAGTGAAAAAACCCAAACAACCCAGCCCAAAAAAGCCTAAAACTTTAGCCTCTGTTTTTATCCAGTCAAATTAATTCTTTCCAGGAGTCCATAGCTGCTTTACCCAGCACAGAAAACTTTCTAGGCACAAGATGCATCTGTTGGACCAAAAGGGACTTTTAGCCTCTTACTTTTAGAGCTACTGCTGGACACTAAGTTCTGTCCTTCCCAAATATTAACTTTATTTTGCAATGTACATACATAACCGACCCATACAAGTGCCTGTCTGTATCTCACTGACACATACTTGGCAATACTCTCTAGAACACTTCACTGTCATTAGGTTGCACATTGCTCTCAGCATGGGAAATAGAATCAAAGGATCCTCTTATTTAAAGCTCCTTTTCCCATTTCATAATTAGGCAAACAATGAAGGGATACAGCACAGTTCACTTCTATTCTAGTAGCCTATCACCTCTTATGATATAATTTCCTTTTGTAGCCCAGGATCAAAACTATATATAGTCACCCTTTTCTTGTCCTAGAACTTCATTGATGATCATGTGAAATAGTCTAGGATCACATAACAAAGGACTTTCCCAGTACAGAAGACAGAATTTTAATCACTTTAATTAAAGTTATTTTTCTTTAAAAATTTGGGATATTTAAGTATTAAAAGAGATATAATACTGCTCAGCTCTTTATACCTTAGAAAGTCTGTGCCTGTTTATAAGCCATATTCTGTTAAACCCAAGGATTAACTTGCTTTTAAATTATACTTTACTAAGACTAATGAATGCCAAATTCTTTCAGCTGGACACAGGTGATTTTAGAAAGTACTACATAATTCATACCATGCTATAGTGGGTAATGAACTGCTAATCCATTACTAGCCACATAAGGCAAGACAAGAGTGAATACTTATGAGATGAGCAATATTTCGATTTCCAGTTACTCTGAGTTTGCTCTTGGGGTGATGCTCCTATTTTCCTGTTTTAAATGGAACAAAAACATTAGCTTACATTGTATTCTAAAGAGGAATGTGACTTTACTGCAGATTCAGCAAAGTTCAGTCTGCAGTCTAGTTCCCCCATTTCTCACAAGATGTTTTGATCTCTTAGTCAAAAAAAATTCAGAGATTAGAATTTTTTTAAACATACTGTATCATTGAACTGATCTTAATCAACATGAAATATTCAGCTTGTCTGAGATGATTGGTAAGCACAGAAACTAAATTTTAATGTTAAAAAAAGTTGAGGAAAAGCATATGCAATGGAAATAATGCATGAAAAATTACAAACTTGTTTTTCTACCTGTTACTCCATTACTAATATATATGAAGTCTGCTGCAGGCATTTTTGTTATTATTATTATTTTTTTACCCAAACATATAAACTCACAATATATTAAGGTTTGTATGTCAGAGACTCATCTTTCAGAGGGCTTTGGAAGCACCACAGCTTTTCATACCTGAGCTGCAGCAGTGTGCAGTGACTTGTAATCTTCACACATGTCAGGTGAAAAGAAAATAAGTTACAATACAGCCACAAGCCTGAACTTGCCTGGATGAAACTCTGCTGGTTTGAGGCAGATTAGTTAAGGAAGATCATACAAGAGAGCTAATCTCTGTTTTACAGCAGGAATGGAACAAACAAATCATGCTAACCGGCAAAAACTGAAATTTTTATGCGTTTCCAGTACCAGAGAGGGTAAATATTTAAGTCATCATTACAAATGTTACATGAAATGCAATAAACCACAAGGAATCACTGCAACTTTCATTACAGCATTTTGGAACTGCCAGCAGGTTTCACAGTCTTAGCAGTGTCCAAAAAAACCAAACAACCTCACACCTAAATTGAGTCAAAAGTTTTGATAAAATTCTCTTTCTCAGAAGTCCAAGACAATTGGTTTTGGTTCCCTGCCTGCCCCATGGGACTGTTAGTGACATCCACAATGGATACTGGATTTTTTTGTTGTTGTTGAGAAATAATTCAGCAGGAAGAGCTGACTGTACAGACTAAATATAGTTAGACTTTCACTAAAGGATTTACAAGCTAGTTACAAATATGACGTTATTTTCCTCTCAAAGTTGTCATTTACTTTCCATTTTTTCTCTCACTGAGAGCACAATAAGTACATTTTCTCAGCACAAGCTCTCAGGCTTGTTTCAGCTGGGGCTGGTGGTGAGGAAAGGCTGTGATTGCTCAGCATCCTTAGCTTGGAGATGTGAGAGAGAACAACCTCCAGCCCCAAAGCAGCCCCTGGTGACGGTGCCGTGTTTGGGTGGGTTCAGGGCTGGGGGAGCACACACCTGTGTGCACAGCCAGGGCCAGAATCACTCCTGCCTGGCCAGACCTGGCCACAACCCAGCAAACATTGCATGGACACACGGGTGACGTCCAGGGCACTTCCCATTGCACATTAAAGATGTGTGAGAGGCTCACGTGAAATTTGTGTGTTCCAGTCCAGTGAGAAATTCTTTAAGCGGTCCCTTCATTATTTTCTCAGGCCTTTGAGGCACAACACAAAGATATCAAGCCTCACTCAGTGCAGGTGTGTTGAATATGTATTTTTCCCTGGAGGGTGTGTGCTCACAGGTACCATTAGGGGTTTCTGTGCTGAAGCCCAGAGTCAGGGCACACAGCAGGGGCTCTGACAGCTGCAGGTGCCCAGACACCCGCGCTGGTGCCATCACCACCACACTGCATCACACAACCACCCTGAGCACATCAGGGCTACAGACTGCAGGAGTTACACCCCATCTTATCACTGACCAAAACCAGCAGAATCAGCTTCAGTCTGTAGGGTGCAGTAAGACTGGGGTGGGTGGGGAATAAAACATTCAAACTGACTGAAAAATGTAACCCGTTATCTAACTTAACATGAAAAAATAGCTGGAAAAATATCACTGAAATCCTATGAAATATCTGTCTTCTTTCTTTTCTCTGGTGCTACTAGGATCATTATGAAAGGCCTTGTGTATTTTCATGTTCTGTTTCCTCCCATCAGCCATTTCTAGAACCTGAAAATTTGTAACCTATCTGGAAGTGTTCATAACAAAATTTACAATGATATCATTGTATACAGAACATATTTGGGTAGTTCTTTAAGAACAAACTGCAATATCCATTTCTAGATACATTCTTTATGTTCAGTAACAAACCCACCTCTTGTTCACTGTGCTTCTTGGAAGTATCATTTCTGGTTTATATTCTATCAGGGAGATATTACAGAACTTACACCCAACACTGGCTCATCTCCTCCCACCTTTCTTTTAGCAGAGTGGAGGTCCATATAGCACAAGCCTGGCATGTTACTGTATAACTGGAAGATACAACACCTTATTCCTGTAAAACCCCACAAATACTTTGTATTTCCCTGTCAAGACTGCTCTCTGTGTAGTTTCCTTTTATAGCACAGGAACGCAATGGCTTCTTCAAATGAAATTCCATTATAAATATAACAGAAAGCTCATTTATTAATGCTCCATAGGAAAAGCTGGCCTGACTCTAACTCCTTCAACTGCAGCCTCTAAGCTGCTTTCCCAGAAGTTTCCACCAGATGAGGTGCTAAAGGCTCTGCAGTTGCTGGCAGGCTTCACCTTCCTTTCTCTCCAGCAGAATCTATTCCAAAGGCAGCACTTGATTCTATAGGATGCAGAGAGGTGGACAAGATGTCAGAGCTCTCCTCTGCAGCTGAAATGAGCCGGAGAAGGGAAGAGAGCACGGTGTCATCTTTCTAAGTGAAATAGAACTCCAGCTGACAGGGTCAATGTATATGTGTTAAAGTAAGCCAACAACTCTCCTCCCTCCCTTTTATATTTTAATGGAAGTAGAGCTACATTCATCCTAAACCATGGAACTTTCTCTTTTTCTGCTTGGTTTTCTCACTAGTGAGAGTGACACAAGTGCTGTATCCCAGAATTAACAACAGAGAGCTACAGGTCTGAAACATACCCAATCAAGTGGCAATTTTGCTTATTAAATAGGAAGAAAATAGACAGTTTTGAATAATACTAGCAAGATAATATTTTAAAAAGAAAGTACTGCTTTACATTACGGTCTGATTAGAAATTTTTCAGCATGTAGACATGTCTGTTTTAGCAAAGTTAGAATTTTCCATTTTAGTACCAAATTTTTTTCTGTATTGACCATTTAATGCTCAACTTCTGACACGGAAAGTGTCTCATTTCTGAAAATAATGAGGAGGGAGATAAGCCCACAGAGTTTCTCTTAGTTGCAGAGCTGAAATAAGGGGTGCCACAACAAAGAGCAATCTTTTTTGTCAATAGTTGCTTCTCTAGATCATTTGTAGTGCTTTTTAACCAAAAAAATTCTTCTGAAACGAACCCAAATTCTTACATTTTAAACTGCAGATGAGCATAAGCTCTTGCATATCTGTTTCCAATTAAGTTTTAACACAATGCAACTATAAAAAACAAGCCTGTAAATCAGAGTAATCTTTAAATAAATTCTCAGTCTTGGTTAGATTAGGAAAGAGACTTTTGTCTCCTCTGATTGTCCTATTAACACACTTATCTTCTGCAATTTAGTTCCACTGATCAAAACCCCACAATGTAATATTTTTCTTTCTTCTTCTATTTGGACAAGCAATTAATAGTTTACACCCCTTAGTTCTTGAGCAACAATCTCTGGGTATAGACCCATAACGTAATTGTGGGTGACTGCTGTAGATACCGTTGCCACACAACAAACTAAGTGGGACTTTACACCCACAATATAAAATGAGATGTAGCTACAATAGCTGGCAGGTGCTGGAGAAGATAATTGGGAAGATATGAGAAGCAGAACTCCATAGGCAAGCAGGAAATAACTTCCCGATTCCTTGTGCAAGTGAAGCCTACAGAGATAGCCTGTGTTACTAGAGGAGATTTTATTTAAATTATAAGCACTAAAAATCAACGTGACAAAGCCTCACAAGCCTTTGTGTTTTGGGCAAGACAAAAACAATTAGCAACACGTGAAAGTTACTATTTTAACACCTTGGTGAAGTGTCTATGTGAAATTGGTTTTACTGTATTAATGAAACACAGCATTTGTGCTGCTGTGGTATGCTGAAATTTGAATAGTATGAAATCTTAACATTTTTAAACATGCAGTTTCTTGTTTTCTATTTTTTCTTCCTAGAGGGATTTCCAAAAGGCGCCTAAGAAAAAGGTATGCAAATTCCATATTGCAGAATAGCTTGAAGCATATAAATTCAGATTCTGTTCATTAAATTCTCTTACCCAAGTCTGAGGGACTACAAGCTCAGAAATTTAGGGAAATACAAAATTAGAAAGAATGTTGACTCAATCAACTCATACCTTATTCATAAGGATTGTGTTATGACTGCAGTACATTATTCTACTTCCTCAATTTGCTTAAATTATTCTGTATTAAAATAGTTCAGAGACCTTCAACCAGACTTGAAAGATAGAGATACTTAGTACAAAAGCTCTGAATCAGCTGGAATATCCAGATTTCCTTTTCATTCTCATTTCCCTCTTCTGCTCCAATCTCGTTCAACAGAAGAAAGGATTTCTGGCATTTTACTTGATTTTTTTCCCCCAAGACCTCTCCAGCCTTTCTGCTTTCTACCCTCTACTTAACAACAACAAAAAATCTCCTTTATTTCTAATCCATTTCTGTTTCTACCCTGCTGTGGGGCTGGTGTCCATTTTACTGTCTCATCTAGAAGTTCAGTGTTTCCTTGTGAGGAGGAAGAATTAGCTGTGGGTTTGATACCAATCTTTACATCACACTGGCAGCGAATCCTCTCCAGGTGACCCAGCAGGTTTGGGTTTGAACTGTGAAACCACCTCTAATTTGGCAGAGATAACAGAAGTATTGTGCATGACAGAGCTGCTAGTGGTCAACCACTTGTCTTTTGGCAAGTCTAAAGGAACCCAGGGATGAGACAATTGCAGCTCCCCTGGAGTTATAGGGCCCACGAACGGGCAAAGTTTGATCTGTCCTTACACGCCCCACACTGCTCAGCATGCACTGCAATATTATTAAAACACAGAAGTGTACAGTAAGTGCTTTTCTTTTCAAGCAGGTACTTTTATAGACACCTGGTTGTATCATATTTCTTTAGTAAATAGTCTAATATTGTAGCCCAGCTTCAGAACTTGTAAGGCTTTTTCTTGAGAATGCAAATGAGCTGTCACAGACTCCTAACCACATTATCCTGCCTTTTCCAGCATTCATTGACTTTCCTTATCTCTAAATTAAGTATTCCATCAGAGAGAATGTTGGAAGAAATCCAGGGTTACTGTTTGCCTTAAGAAGCATAGATTTTTCTGCAGTAACACTTAAATCAGAAGGTGAACAGAAAGCAGGGAAGAAGGCCGTGTTTTCTCAATATGATGTATCTTCAAAAAGATTTGTAATTGCAGGATGGAATTCATAGTTAAACAAAAATATGTTTTCAATCACAATTCTGTATTGTCCCAAATAAGAGGGAAAACCATCTATTTTCAGAAGTCAGAAGAATATTACCCAATAATAATAATATTCCCAAATAAGCAGACAATGTCCCACAATGACAAGTCACAAATCAGTTGCTTCCATGCATCTGACCAACTGCTTGATTGCAAAAACTGTAATTATGCATTTTCTGCTATTTCATAAGACTCTGCATAGCCATTTCTTCTAACTGTTCTACAGTTTGACAGCAGCAGCTCTGCTTTCTGTAAACAGCCTGCAAAGCAAACAGAGCAGCTGCTGGTCGGGACTGTTTGCTCTGCCCTGTTTGCTGTTCCGCCACTCCCAGCCCTCGGCACAGACCTCAACGCTCACCCACGAGTGGTTTCAGAACAAACCATAAAAATGCAGGCAGCCACACAGAAACCAGTGGCCACCTTTCAAGAGGAGTCTGCCCCCTCAATTCTACTTCTCCAGAGCTATGAAAAAAAAATTGCTAAACCCATCCACTGTAATCAGCTGAATTAACGAGCTATTGTGAGTTACAGGAGGAGAAGCAAGTTACATCACTGGAAGGGTCCTACACTGCCCAAAATCAAAAGTTCAGAGGCAACACATGTCATCAGGTTATTTTTGTCAAACAGCAAATGAAGGCATTAAGCAAATGTTTCCTCAGGTCCCAGTTCTTTGCTTTGACACGAGAATCTTTTGTCAGAAATATTGCAAATACTTTGTACTCCTTTGCCCGGTGTTACAATTATACTGCTCAGCCTGCAGAATTGAAGTTCTCAAGGTCAAGTGCTGCTGCTGATCTTTCAAATATTCAGAAATTATTTTCAGAAGAGTAACTTGAAGTGGATTTATATTAATGTAAAATTAATCTGTCTTTGAGTCTACAGTTGCTCTTTCAAAAGCTCAAGTAGAAAATAAATATAAATGCACCTGAGAACTTTGAGTGATACACTTGATCAAAAGTAGTGAAGTAAAACTGAACCCTTCACAATGACACTCAACCAGAAAATTGTTTTAGTTTAGAACTGCCATTGTACATGAGGACTCCTCATACCAATATTCTGTTGCTGAAGTATTTCAACCTTCACCTCTGCATTAAAAATCAAGATACATGTTTTTTCATATTTACTTTAGAATTATATGAGCTTAAAAATACATGCTTTTGAATGCATAGGAAGATATGTATCCACAAAAAGAGAGGGGAGAAAGGTAATTTTGTCAAAACATTGTAAGTGTCTTGAGAAATAATATGCCTTAAAGGCATCTAATCCCTTTCATCTGTGTTATATAAGAGTAGAACATACTTTTACTGATCCTTATCTGTTTCACATTTGTTCTGTGAACTGCCATCAGAAAAGCAAAAATAAAGTTTATACTTTGGAGTAGTTTAAAAAATGAGTTTTCACTTACCTAATTCTTTAGAAACTGGAGAATCTGCTGATATGTCCCCAATCTTTGCAAGGCTATCATAATATGCTCTTCCAGCCACTACCATAACTGGGGGTGAGTGAAAAAAATACAATTGTTAAAAAAAATCAAAATATCTTCGATTTTTATAAATGTACGATCCTATGAAGTCTTGTCATCCAGAGCACAGAGTAAGAGAGGGGTATATGGCAAAAAGGAAATCCTTCTGTCAGAGAAAGTTACAAAAGCCCCTGTGCTCCCTGCTGATCTGTGAAACCAAGAAACAAAGACAGAACTCCAGAATGTATTAATGAAGTTCCAGAGGCAATCAGCATCTAGTGGGAAGGCTTAGCCATAAGCCATTGGTCAGAGCATAGCAAAGTTCCTTGGTACCAACAGAAACTGTTGGAGAAACCCAAACCGCAATTCTAGAAGTGCTGAGGTCTCTTGTGACCAGTCACACCGGGGACCTGGGAAATGGCAACTGGCCACGGCACCACGGACCCGCAGCTGTCCCAGGGAGATGTGCAGCCCCTCAAAAACAAATCATCATTTCCCTCTGAAGGTGGCTGTTACAGGAACCAAAAAGCTCTACTATATACCATGAACTTTCAGTTATTCCCAGTTAATCATTTCCTGCTTAGGGCTGATTTAAACAGCAAAGCCAGTTTCGCTGGAATGAACACAGAAACGTCAGGATTGAAACTGCAGGGAGGCCAGTGGGGAGAAACATCTTACACAGGGAAGAGATCTACACTGCCTGCCTTGCATCTCCAGTGTCTAGAACTGATCTGCACACCACAAAGAAAAGAAATAACAAGAAATAACCAACTGGAAAGTTTTAGTGTGAAAAAATAACTTATTGAAGGTATTTGTCATAATTTTTTTGTAGTAGTACATTCTTGACCTAAAGTAAAAGTTAAGCAGAGCCTTGCTGTTGACTTTAGTATACTTTTTTTTGTTTCTTTTTTCTGAGAGGAATATAATAGCCAATTACAGGTCTGTATTTTATAGTTTTTACTAGTAAGGTGACATCTTTTGTTGTGTAACAGTATATCCACTGAGAAGCCTGAAAATTTTCCAAATCAAACAAAGATTCTCTTCGAGGCTCTGCTGCATTAGAAAGGGAGACTTCTGCCTAAGCTCTGTCTCATAGGTGCTCTGTACCCAAACTTTCTGAGCAGAATTATACTGGTGCTCATAATAGAGCCGTGTGCCACCTGTAGAAGAGGATTTGATGCCAATCCAACTCTTCCTATCTGTGTTTTCTCAAGACAGCCCCAAGTCACTCTTTTCACCTAACACAAGCACTAAAAAAGGAAGGAAATGTGTGATTTTCCCTGTGCTAACCAAGCTAAATCAAGAACCTCGCTTGTATAGTCCCTTCACCAGTACTATGGCAAATAAATTATTTCTGCAGAAAAGGGAGGTTTTTTTGACCTTTTGTCCTCAAAGTGGAGAAAAATACATTATAAACATATCTGGAGTTCTTGTAAGTTTTATGTTCTTTGTCAGCATACTCCAACCTTTTTGGAAAGCTGCAAAGTGTTTGATTAGCAACAGAGTATTTACTCCTTGTTACAGATTTATTTACACCACTCAGAACCTATGGTGGAAAGATTACCAATTTATGAGAGTCCAAAGATGACTTTGCAACAGTTGTTGCGACACTGTAAATATTCATTTGAAATTAAGCATTCATGCTAGATATGCCTTATCAGCTAGGCTTAAAGGCAAATTAACAACAGCCAGAATGTAACAAATCAACAGCAAAGCGTGTGAAAAGCAGAACCCTCGGAAACCGGAACAGAAATATTTCAAATGAATATGAAAACTCTTGTTATTACTTCTGGTACTACCTGTAATTCCTAAGGTCAGGTACTAGGGAAACACATGTTAATCCATCAAGTTAGGCACTGCCACAAATAGGTCAACATTTCCCTATTTTCATCTCCAGCAGGCTTTGGTTTTATCTTTTTCTCAAGCCAGGCCTAAAATTTGCATGAAGAGAGATTTCAATGTCTGCTTGGCTATGCACTGCTCCTGCAGGATCCCATTTCTCAGAGGACTGCATTACACCGAGGGGAAGGATGTGCCATAGGCTCGAGTGAGGCAAAATTAGAGAGATTTTACATGGCTTTAATATGGTATCAAGCAGTTTGACAGGTCTACACGGGGAATTGGAGCAAGCTCTGCCAGGTCCCACAGTGCAGGCTCTGGGAGTCTGGAGCCCAGTCCTGGAAAGCCCTACTTAGATTGTTTCTGTGAAGTCAATAATGGAAGCAGGCAATTACATTCTAAAATGTTTGAGAGACCGGTCCTTAGATTCAAATTCATTCTGATTTTGACTCAGTGAAAAAGATACCATCAGGATTAGTATGGACAACAACAACAAAAAAATGATCCACTCCTGCAACTTGAACTAATTCACATTGTTCTGTACTCAGGGTTACCCAAGTAGTGACGTGTGTAGGTGAGCAGGAACAGATCTAAGAATGTGAAATATCTCTGGAAGGTATTTTCAAAGAGAAGAAATATAACACCTAATTTACATAACTGTGGTTTTTTTCACTTATTATTCCAACATGGGTTACTTACACCCACTTTCAGTTTATTTTGCAGGAGCTCTGTGCCTAAGTGTTTGTGATTCAACTTCTCCAGGACAGTGGAAAAACCCCAAAAGACTGGAGAGAAGGTAAATATATTTGTATATTTGTGCTTGTTAGTTGGGTTTTTTTTCCTCTTAGTTAAACACATCCAAAGTTCAAATTGGGAATCAAGCCTGTATACACAACCCTTATATCCAATACATGTATTTAAATGAGAATTAAACATTCTTTCTAAATGTAGCGCCTGGAAAACTTACCATTAACAGCTTTTTCATAATTCTTCCCCAGATTTATTAAATTCCTCAGTCCGGGATTGAACTGTTCCATGACATTCTAGTGAAAGAAAACCAAATTTGTGTTATAACCAAGGCAATTCCACAGTGGGTATAAGTATTAATCTCAGTGTCACTCAGGCCTAGTTTAAAACTGAGAAGTTCATGGATGGATGAAAATTGAAGGATTTGAGAGACACAGGAAAACAAAGGATGGAAGGGAGAAGAAACTGAGCATTTTAGATCAACAAATGGGAGAAAAAAAACCCTAATGCAATAGGGGGTAAAAAGGAGTCTGGCTGTTTATAATACAAAAAGATGTCAAGTGTGTGATCAAAGTTCATGCAAGACCGTCTTTTATGGTAGGTGCTGTTGGAATGAGAGAAAAACCTTTATCCACTAACTATTTTGTAAATTCAGACAACAACTTTCTAACAATGGTTCAAGATTTGAGTTGCAAAAAATGCTAGAAAATAAGAAAAATTTCACCAGATCTCTGGCTCATATTCTTTGTGGTTTCTGTGTTACAGATGCATTTAGGGAAATCAGCTATTTTGGGGTTTTTTTCTGTGCTTTTCGTTTGTTTGAAATTTTGCAAAGCCATGTTTCTTTCAGAAAGAAAATGAAAATGATGACCTTATTTAAATAGATGGGGAAAAAAAAAGTCCACTGCAGCTGCTTTCACTGTTAAGTACAATTACGGGCTGAAACAACCAGAATCTGAAACCCAGCAGCTCCAGGCAGGACTGCTCTCATTCCTAGCAAATTCTACAACCTGCAGATTCTAGACCTCCTTTCCCCAGAATCTTCCTAACAAAACTATGGCTATGACATCACTCTGTGAAATTATACTGTCATGAAAAGGAGATAATGAGATACCTGTAGACACCATTCTGTTATTCCTATTATTTTTATGGCAATACTTTTATGTCACCACTCACTACTGTTCACACAGCAGAACTGTCAGGTTCAAGGAATTCAAAACAGATGCGTTTTGTTTACAAGAAATACAAGACTCCACAGAAGTGAAATACTATCAAGCTTTTGTCTGTTTTACTACTAACAGAATGAAAATATTTATGTTTAGTACACGGGTGGACCCCAAAAGAACAGCAATACTGTCACATTTGTCTGATTTTCAGGCAAGGCCATACAGGCAGAATTTTATTATTTTTCAAAGATAGAACTATACCTGAATTCTGCTGAACATAAAAATTGAAGGATTGACTCCAATAATACTTTAACAGTCATACCAAGAAAAAATATAGATATTTAAAAAATATATAAAACTATTAGATTCCAATACTAGTATAGTATAAATTACATCAAAAGCAGCCACAGAACAACAATACCTGGCCTCACTGCCTTGTGTACAAATTAAATGCAACTGGGATTGTTTTCTGGTCTGTCCCATTAAACTCTCACCCACCGAAATGCAATCACTGCAAACAAACCATCTATTGTCCCCAGGCCCTTGATTTGTGTTAACTCACAAACCACATCCAGAAATCATTTGGGAAAGCTGTTTCAGGTTGAGCCAACAATGCCAAGGGCTATTCTAACAACTTAACAGGATGGATATTCAGGCTCTGGTGTCTGGGAATATCCCTCCTCCTGCCCCAGCCCTTGAATTTGCTCCTGTCAGTGTTGCTGCTGTGGCTGTTGCTCTTGTTGCTGAGGCACTCTGTGAGACACTTGTTCCAAGGAGCAAGTTGTTTCTTCCTATTCCAACTTTTTCGCTATTTCTTCCCAGCTGTGTACTAAAGATGAGGTTTGTTGACTTACATGGAGTCAGTGAATCACAAGGGGGAAAAAAAAGAAAAAAAGATGAATTAGGGGATTGTTTCAGGATAAAGAGTCCTGTATTTTCAAGGATATGGGGAAAAAAAGATGTACCGTAATAGGGTGTGTCCATGGCAAGTAAGAATCCCAATGCCACCTTGAATTGCCACTCTATACTGAAAATAATCTTGAAAGAATCTGCCTATGCTAACCCTGTTCCTCAAAACAAAAAATTACAGAGTAAAACCCCTTATTGCCACCTACCCCAAAATTCTAAAAACAACATGATAATTATTGGCCTTGAAGTACTGATTTTTGAAATGTCTGTCTTAAGCATTTGGGGGTAAAGATTCCAGTTTTCCTGACATCTTCAAATTCAAGTTTCAAACCAGTGATTGCACCTGCGTCAGTTGTTTTCATTCAGGAGGAAGTGAACGAACCCCAACAAAATTACCCTTAACAGCTCCTCTCTCGGAAGCCAGCCCTCACAGCTCTTGTTTTCCACTAGACCTCTTGATCCCTAGCAGGTATTCATGTGCAGCAGACAGGAGACACAGCAGGCCCAGTGGAACACAGGGAGCTCAGAGGAAGAGCTCCAGGACATCACATCTGCTCGAGGTACAGGTAAAACCGCTGGGAAAGGTGAAGAACTGACTTACAGCCAGTGCCTGCAGCAGCTGGAAGGAGCACAACGAATGGATCTTTTCTCCATCAGCCCAGGCAGTCTCTGGAAGTGTTTCAGGCTTTGCACTGCCACAGTGGTTGATTGTTAGCAGAACCAGTCCCTGGATGTGAACGCCTGAGAAACGGCAAAAAGCTCTGCAGTGGAAATTCCCCTTTGGAATCTGCCTGGTTTCACACAGGGAGGTTTCTGGGTATCAGCTGATCCTCACAGCACCAGGCAAGGCTCATCTCAACCAAGGGTCTGTGTTCAACAGAAGAACTTAACTCTCCCTGACCCCCTGCCACGTCTCCAAGATAACCTGATGAAAGAATTCTCAGATTATTTCCCTTTCATACATTAGAAAAAAAGCATAGTATGTGATCTTCTTCCTTTCTACTGAAGACTAGATTTTCAGAGCAAACCAAAAACCTGGTCATGCGTCTTAGTGGTCTTTCTCTACAGTTAACCACAGGTAACTACTGGCTGTCTTTGAAGCCCAGGAGAAGTATTTAGAGCACTTCATCAAAAAGGGAAACTGTCACAGGCAACTCTCTCTTCGGAATGAGCTATAGATTTGATATTACCAAGACATTTCAGATAAATTAAAATTACTGTAGTATTTTATTCAGCTTCAGAAGTTATAGGGGACAAGAGCAACTCAAATCAATTTGCACAGCTACTTTTTCTTACCATGTCTTATGGTTTTACAGCTTCTCTTACTTTTAGTCCAAAGAAAAGGTCGCAAAAATGAGTGGGACTGAACACCAGTGCAAAATTTCAAGTCATACAGTAAAGTCAGATCTCAAAACTTCTCGAAAAGGAGGACAAAAGAACAAAGAAAAATTTCTCATCAGGAGAACGATGAATTTAAAATTGTCAAAAGTCTCAGAAAATGACAGTATTTTTATCTTGGTGTACAAGGACACGTAAATAAAACCTTTGTCTTAATCCAAATAAACATCAAAGTGAGAGAGAGCTTGGGAGAGATAAAGTGGCTCACAACACATCGTTTGCCTGTACAGTGAGGCACACAAACAGGGCCTCCTGATTGTCAATCGTGTGTCCTATATTCTAGTGACACACTACCTCTCATGAACAGAATAATTAACGAGAAGAGGAGGCACATGATCAGATCCTACAGCTTTCTATTATTTAGGATGAATGGAAATAAAGGGAAACATTTTCAAAACAGGCAACTGGAAACATCTTTTATGCAGAGACCTTTAGAGCTGGCAAAAGCGACCTTCCAAGGGAAAAAAGCATAAGAGAAACTTTTTCTGGTTGTTTGAGTCATTAAATCCTCACAGAATCTGTTGTAAGAGTTGCTGTGTTCCTTTCACCACATGAATCCAGTGTGATTTATCCAGGCTGGTAGCACGGAGCTGGCTGAAGAGGAAGAAGCCCTGAATTTCCACTTGCTATGTGTGGGTATTATATCTTTTGCAGTTCCTGATGGTCATATAAACAACGCTAATCTTCAAAACAAATGACAGCCATTGTAAAAGTGCCTTCCTGTAAATGCTCAGCTTAGCTTTTTACTTAAAGACACACCTCACTGAACAATAGCTCAGCAGGTATGAACACAACTAAACAATGCATAGACTCCCTGCAGTTTCAAGTTTACATCCTGCAGGCATTCTTGCGAGAATGAATAAAAACGTATTTGGGTAGAATTCTGAAATTAGAAAACTACCAGGGAAAAGTAGTTCTTGATGTCTACCATCACTCCTTTATCATCACTACAACTCTTCATAGTTAAGCTCTGTACAGCTACTAGTGATTTAGTTTAAATTGTTCTTTCTCAATTTGAAAATAAGTAATTTTTTTAAGAACTCTTCAGTGTCACCACACTATGTCTGAGACCCCCTTGAGAAGATTCAAAAGCTCTACAAAAAGGAAATAATACTGTGCTCTCCCGTACTTGAAGCATCTTGTGCATTAGTGCATTTCATCTCCTCCTTTAGCTCCTGAAATCCATAACACAGTTTTCAGAAGGGCACAGTTGAGCCCTCAGCACATCATCTCATTTGTATTTTAGCTTTGTATTATTTTAAAACAGGTTTAACAGAACGGAAAAGACTAAATCAAGATGCTGGTGTTTATTCAAAAAGACTGATTTTTATGACTAATTATTAGTCGTCTTGATGGAACATCTCTTGTTTAAGAGAAACATTAATACAACATCCATCAGTGTGTTTCAAATACAAACCTTTTCAGGTTATGAACACATGCCCAAGGATAGACTTCAAGCAAGCATAATTCTAAATAAGGGCAGAAGAGATAATTTGTACTGAGGAAGAACTGGATTTTGTACAAACTCCCAAAGGCTCCTCTTCCCCCAAGTTAGATTTACAACGCAGGGATGCAAAGCAACAGCCTGACTGCAGCTTGTGCCAGCACCATAGGTGAATTTGAAGTTTGATACATAAATCCTGTAGCTTAATATAATTGTGAGTATTTTTAAAATATAGAAACACAGAATTTTGGATTTTAAACTGAATTTATCAGATCTATTTCCACAATAAAACAATATAGCTTACCAAAATAATTCTCACTGCCTCTAGGAAGAACAAAGGGGTTTTTTTGTGGGGGAAGGTGTATTGTGGTTTTTTTAGTGGTTTTTTTTTTTTTTTTTTTTTTTTTTTTTTTTTAATTGTGCTTTGGTTGACAATCAAAATTTCTGGGTAAGATTCACTTGAACACAGAGAAATATATCTCTTAAATCCAAGATGAGCAAGACCAATCATGCCATTATCAAGAGCTCTGGAAAGCTCAAGCCACAGGAGCACTCTGTGAGCTGCCTGCCCAGCCCTTGGCCCATCCAGGCAGAGGGACAGCTCTGCACCTCAGCACTTCCCCGTCCTGTCCCCTTTCCCCTGCACTCTGTGTAGCACAGCCGCGTGCCAAGCAGTTTTCCCCCACACTGTACAGGCTGCAGGGACACAAAACCCACTTTTTTGGGGTGACCAAGTGACCATCTGTGCCTCAGTGGGTCTCACAGCGTCCCTCCCCATGGTGCCACGTCCCCAGAGGGAGCTGCCAGGGCAGGGCAGCGTCATACCAGGGAACCTCTGAGCAGCTCCTTGGCAGAAGGGAGGCTGAGCCCTCTTTAGTCATAGGCTCCCACACCCTTGGGCTTCATTGTGCACGTGCCATTCCTATCATGCGTTCAAGTGATTCTTCAGCTCTTACATAAAGGGTAAATGTCAGCCCTGGTTTTGGCGTGTGCACATGCATTTGGGAATTATGCTGCTTATTGAGTCAGGTTAGCTGAAAAACATTGAGGTATTCACTTTCTGATGTTGTTGCCAGAAGAAAGGAAGAACAAGATAAAAATAAAATGGCATTACTCAGCCACCTGATGACTTCTGTAAATATATTTTGAAGCTTTGTATAATACAGGTTACTATGTATTTAATAAATCCAATGGATTATCACTGTAAGGAAAAAAAATAATCACACAACATTCCCCCACCCCTCCAAAAATATCAGGCCAGAAAGGTATTAAATTTAATTTTCTATTATTTTTCCAGGTCACCCAAAATTTGATTTCTTTTGGAGAAGTCTTAAGCCTGTATTTGGTCCTGCAGCACAGATGCCATCATTACACTGCACTGAATTGTTTTCTCCCCAGACCAAGCTTTTTTTCTTACAGGTAGGAGAAGCACAAGCACTGCGCTGGATTTTACCCATCCCAGCACGGTGTTTCAGGCAGTGCACTGCTGGGATGGCTCAGGCAACAGCAGAAGTGCCATGAGCACTGCTGAACAAAGGAGAGCACACTCTCCACACAGGCTGGAGCATGGCACAAAGAGGTGTTCATTTGTTTTAGATGGGCGAGCTGTGATTACAGTCCCAGCCAGTGCTGAATACACACTCCTGCTCTCCGCCCCTAAAGGGTAACCAGCTGTTTTCAAGATTTCAACTTTGATATAGAAATAACTGCTTTAAAGTGGACCCCGAATCCATTCCCTGTCTGAAGCAGCCTTTATACCTTATCTGGATAAAGTTTCAATTTTTAATGAGGGCAGGGCAGGAGGGTTTCCAGGCCTGTGAGTACGAGCTATGTGATGCAACATGCCAGACCTCTCAAAATACTTACAGAGGAGACATTTCATCACACTGTCAACATTAACTTTGTATTCCTTTGTGGTTTTCCTGGTTATTTCAATCTTAAAGATCCCTTTGAATTAGTCAAGGAAAAAAAAAAAGTAAAACATAAACTTTCCCAGGGAATAAGTACTGAGTAACAGGGAAGGTTTTACTATTTAGAGGTCTCTCATTCATTTAGAGCCTATTTTAAATTATATCCATTAAAACACACAGGAGATCTTCTCTCTCCTCTGTAAAACTGTTTTGACTGCATTCTGGAAGTCAATAGACAGAGTAGAGCATTCCTTTGTTGGCACAGCCTGAACAGTCAACTTCCCAGGTTTCTCTTCTGTGAGCCTGTACTTAGAGCGTGCTCCTCTGAGAGGGGAATTTATATTTGCTTAAGGCCTTGTCACAAACATAATTGATACCAAAAAGCACCAGACTATTTAAGATTATCTGCTCTGGTTCAAGACAACAAAATTTATAGCCAGATAATCACTTTTTTTTTTCCCCAGTAGTTTTCCACGAATTTGATATCTAAGTCCAAAGAAAGTAAACAGCAAATACAGCATGACCCCAATATAACTGGGCTACTTAAAGGGAGGGGTAAAGTTGACTTAAACGTGTGCTGAAGAACAACAAAAGCAACAGTGAAATTTACTCCTAGTAAATGTCTTCTGAAACCTTTAAATGCTGAGGACAACATCTTCAGAAACATGAAACGTTTGATAATAAACCAGAAAAATTTTGTAAATAGTGAAATAGAGCAATCCATCAGAAAGCTTTCCTTAGGGCTCAAAGCTGCAAGTGCAGTGCAGCTGTAAGTTAAATTTGCAAATGCATTCAATCATGCAAATTTGAGTGCTTTCTCTGGTACAACACACTGTGTAGAGTGAGGATTATAGACACAATTATGGATTACTTCACTAGCCGACCAAAAGTATGATTCTCAAGGGAATATTTCCCAATTAGAATTGCTGTGTTTTGGAAGGAGTGTGTTTATAAGGAGACAGAGTTCAGAGCAAGTGTCTGGTGCCCATAAACAAAGTATTTTTAATTCCACAAATAACGAGGCATTTTGGAAAGTTTAAAAGCCTCCCAACGTAAATTGAACAACCCACAGCAGTCGGTACTTTGAGGCAGTGCTAGGGTGCACCATCATAAATCTGATTATCAGCTCGGGACGCTGGCAAGCAACTTAATTCAGCATTAAGCCATTTTTAGGCTCCAGCCCGTATGAAGAAACGGTTCAAGCAGAGGACCACAGGATCGCCAAATCACCTTATCACCAAAACACACCGAGGGAATCAGGGCTGGCTGTTGAACCGAGCCTGCCGGAGAGGCAGAAACCGCTCTGGAAGCCGCCTTGTCCCTGGGGTGCGGCGGAGCCCCGGCCGAGGGGAGCGGGAGCGGCCGGACACACCGGGACGGGCGGGATCCCTCCCGGGGAGTGGGGGGAAAAAAAGGAGCCGGAGAAAAACCACCAAACCCACCAAACCAAAAAACAAGAAAAGAGAAAAAAAGTAAAGAGGGGAAAAAAAAAAAATAAAAAAGCAAAGAGAGGGAAAAAAAAAAAAAAAAAATGAGGGAGAGGAAAAAAAGTAAAGAGGGGAAAAAAGTAAAGAGGAAAAAAAGATAAAAGTTCGCTGCGTTTCCGCGCGAGGGGCCGCGGCTGCCCCGCGGCTCCGGTGCCGGGGCAAAGGTGGCGGCGGGCAGCCCCTCCCCGTCCCGCACTCACTTTGTACGTGTTCTCCGTCAGCCTGTTCACCTCCTCGGGGTCTCGGGACATGGTGCCGGCGGGGAGACCTCGTTCCTGCGGAGCGCCCCGGCCCAGCGCAGCGCCGCGGCAGCCTCGGCCGGCCGTGCCCGAGCTGTCACGAACTGGCGGAACCAGCCGGGCAGCGCCGCCGGGGCGGGCCCAGCGCGCCGCCGCTCCCGACGCGGCAGGACTGGCTCGGCGGGCGGGGAGGGCCGGGCCCGGCTCGCATCACCGCGCTCCGCTCGGCTCGGCGGGCACGGCACGGCACGGCACAGCCCGGCCGGAGCGCACGGACCGCCCCTACCTGAGCCGCCGCCCGCCCCGGGCCCGCCTCCGTCCTCACCCTCACCCTCACCCTCCTCCCCGCTTCCCTCACCCGAGCGCCTGCCCCGCTGCCAGAGCCCCAGCCGGGCCGTGTGGATGTGCTCTGAGGAGGCAGCTCTGCTCTAAGAGCCCCGCGAAGTCGGAGGTAAACTTTTCCTCCCCGCAGTTAAGTGAGGGCTCTGTAGGAATTAATTAGTCGGAATGAATTAGCCTGGCCCCGGCGATGGTAGTGAGGTGCGGGGTGGTCCCCCTGCTGCTTTGCACAGCAGCTCCACATGAGGGAGAGCAGACGGGGGGAGACCCCCATTCCTGAGGCACCCCTCGGGAATGGGCACAACTGTTTTTCTCCCGAATCCTGGTCTAGTGCACTGCCCGAGCTTCCTGCTACGCGCTGAAGTTTTCTATTTGTTTTAAATACACACCCAATAAAACACTGCCCCCGGTCATCTTTCCTCTGTGAGCTGACTTACAGGTCCTTCACGGGGAGGGGTGGTGAGGAAGGCTGTGGGAAGCTGTAAATTTTTGTGGACCATAAATAGTGCAGAGGTTGTGAGATTAAAGTATGCCGGTTGGGATATCTTTCTGATAAAGTAATACTGGCATTGTCTTGAAGGACTTCGTGGGAATTTCATGACCATAGGTATTTAAAACTAGGTTATAATGCTGGGTATGGAGCATGTGAGGTGTAATTGGCTTCCTCACACGCTAGCTGTCCTCTTGGTCGCTGTCTTTCCCTCTGTTTCCTTCACTTTATTGCAGCAATAAAAAACTGGTCTTGGATCAAAATCCTAGATATTGGACTTTGGTGAGGGAGGAAGTTGTTAACAGGCAAAAATGTTTTTGAGCACGTGGAGGTGCTTTTAGAATTACAATTACATTTAGCAGTTGGGGAAAAAGTGGGCACTTAAGGTGTTACCTTGAATGCAGCTCAAACTCAGGGCAGAAAGGGGGTTTTAGGAGACTTCATAATCCAAGTGAGGTCTTTACAGGCTTGTGGTATATATGGCTTTAATTGCTTTTCAGTTTAATTTATAATGTTGTCCTAGGGCCATAATGGATTGTTTTGGGCCCAAGTCTACAACTGATGTCCCCTCTAAGCAGTGTTTGCTCATGCAGTCCTCTCAAATGTGATGTGGCTGCTTGCCTGAGCATGATAGGAACAGTCACAGGTCACACTAATTGTTCCCGAGCCTTTTGTCTGCAGAGTTTGTTACAACTCTGAAAACATACTGGGTGCTACCAGCTTTTGTGTTACCATATGCCAGTGCCTGAAAAGGATGCTACTCCCTAAATAGGCTGGTGTTCAAATTTGAGGGAGCAGGTACCCGAAGGGAGGTGCAGAAAAGGACTTTTCCTTCCCTGATTCCTGCTAAAGGAGCTGGGAGTGTAGTGTGTAGCAGGGACTGTTTTATTCCTGTTAGGGACATAGCATTTCTTGTTCCTCTGAACGCTGTGCAGCTCTGGGAGCTCACCCACGATTCAGGGTGTTTGCTTCCAGTTGGCTTGCTAAGTTCAGTCATCGTAAATTACAATGTGAGTGTAAATGGAGTATGCACATCAGACAGAAACAATATGGATAATTTATGTAGGCAGAAGTGTTTAAGTTGGTGCGATACTTAACACTTGGGGGAATGCTGAGCATTTCAAAATATACCTTTGTAAAAGTCTTTCTTTTTACCTTGCAAGCAGATGTAAATATTTTAATGTTCTATTGAATTTCCTACTTCTGTGCACGACCTTTGCTCTTTGGTATGGCCTTTGGTATTTGTTTCTGTTGTCTTTTTGTGCATACTTTTTTTAGAGTTTTTAAGTAATCTTTTTTGTGTGTTTTTAGTGCTGTTGGTTTTTTTTTAAAAAAAAGGAAAATGAAATGGAAATACATAGTGCAGTATTATACTGGTTGTAAAACTGTGGAGAAAAGAAAAAGAAACTTAGAAAAAACAGTCTTTAAGGAATACCTGAGTGGGAAATACCTGAGCAGGGCAGAAGCCTTAATTTCGGGTAATGATTACATCTATTATTTAATCTACCTCCAGATTAAAATAAAAATAACCATAAATAATTCAGATATTTAACTTTACTCTGTGAGTGCAAAACTTGAAGCTTGATAGCCAAATCCAGTTCATTGAGTATCCAGGCCTTTGCTATAAATCACACATTTTCAAATTCACTAGGAATGAAATTCTGCGTGAGCTTGTAATGCAAAGGCTTTGCTCACTTAATAGGGGATTTTTATCTTACACTGTGTAGAGATTAGTGTTACATTACTGACTTAGCTGGAGTCAATCCTGATGTGTGCAATCAAGAGGAATTTAGAATAGTTGACTGAGGTTTCATTTTTGCAAGTTGCTTAAGGATGTTCTTACATTTAAACATGAGCGCAGTAGTCCTCTAGTAACACACCAAAGTGCTTGGTGTGATCAGGACAGAATGTTTAATAGCTTGCAAACCTGAAACTTAATGAACATTGTTTCGTGCTCCATTGCCTACATACTCCTGTAGGCACTTGTAATAAACATGTAATTGTGAGATGTATTGTTTTATGTAGACATTTCTGGTTTATCACATTCATCAATTACACTGAAGTTTGGGTGTTTGATTTCTCAGGTTATGCATTTTGGTATTGTTTCTTAGAGGCTCTGACTTGCTGACTTTGCTTTGTAGAGGAGTTCAGAGCAGGAGTCTAGCTCTGATCACCAGTCATGTCTGCTTTCTGAACTGATTTGAATTAAAATTAATCTAATTACCTTTTTTTTTTTGATGTCTACTTTTAACAGATATGAATTTTTTGGCCAGAAGAGATGAAGAAAGAAATATTCTTTCTTTGGTCGTGAACCCATCCTGTGATATAACTACTGTCTCTTCTTTGTACTTTGTCTCAAGCAATAGCTGCTCCTCAAGAATAGTTCAGGGAACTTGCCAGGTTAGTATCTTAGCGGCTCCAGTCCCCATCAGAGTAGGGCTAAATTCAGCATTTGGTTGGTCAGGACTTCGTCCAGTTGGATTTTGGAGGAGAAGTTGAGGAACAGAACTGAAAGTTTTATTTGAAAGAGCCTGTAGCTTTGCAACTAAAGAAAATTCTCCACAGTGTTATGGGAGACAGTGTTTAACATTTTGTGTTGGTCTATCCTGTGTCACCCTTCCAACTGAGTTGCCTATGCTCAACAGGCATCCTTTGGCTTGTAAGGAGAGCTCTGACTGTGATGTTGCCTATTGAGAAAACAAAACTCCTTCCTCACTACCTGCCATTCTGCCTCACTTTACACTTCCCTGGTGTTAAACTGAAATGTTTGAAGGGCCATAATCATGCATATTTCCAGCAGTTATCCTTGATACTGGCCGTTTATAGGTGACGGCTTGGATTTCAGCGTGTCCTGGTCTCACCCTTGTGGTGGTTAGGGTGCTCCTGCCCCTGGCAGGCAGGTGCTGGACAGGAGCAGCCAGGCATGGGCTGGCCTGGGGCTGGGGCTGGCAGCATCTGAACCTGGCTTTCTGTAGGTATTGCTGGGAAGTGCCTCTCTGGGCTCCAATCCAGCAGCTCATTCCATGTTGGCCAAAGGCAGAATCACATAGATTTAGCAAAACTGCTGTCGAGGGACTCACTCAAAATAAGTGCTTATGTTTATTCCCTCCAGAAGGCCAGCTCTCCCTTGTAGGGTTTAAGCTTTGGAACATGAATAACCACAATAAAAATTTCCCCCATGTGTTTCCAGCCCTATGTAACTGGGATTGTAATGAGAAAAGGGTATTGTTGATACATCTTTTGAAAACGTACTCAGAAATATTCCCTTGAGTAGATAGATACATGTGTTTCTTTAAAAGCAGTAATATTTTGATGTACAATCATTTTCTGTACGTGTTCATGTCAGAGGCATATTCAAACATTCTTTGGAAAGGATTTAAGCATGCTGTAAATACCCATTAATATCAGCTCATCATTAGATCTTTAACATGTGTTTTAAGTAGCTTAGTACGACTCTAACTAATTACATAAATTGTGGCTAAGCAGTAATCACATGTGCATGATCTAGCCAGCTGTAGCCTATTTCATTCCCCGTGGTCATTAGCAGATGTTTGACTTGATTAAGGAAAAAAATGTTCACAGCATGTTATTTGATTATTTCAAGCTATATTCAGAATATAATTCAGAGTCAGAATATAATTTTCTGAACAGGAAATTATAGGGACTCTACAAGGTCTCTTTTTTGATTGATAGATATTTTTTTGCACTCTGTTGATTCTTATAAGGAATTTTTCACGTATTTTAATCCCCTTAAAATTGACACTGCAAAAGCACCCTAAAACTTACACAGAATGTTGTTTGAGAGAATTATACAAAATTTTGAAGGGTTACTGACACTTTCAGTCTGATTCAGTTCTAGATCATTTAAAGGATTTACTCCATTTTTATATTGATGCAAGCAAGCACAAAATCGTTTTGTTCCCTGCTGTTCATTGTCCTGGGCTGGTTTCAAAGCAAATGAGCTGTAACTCAGACTCACAGGTCAATAGGACACTGAGCTCTCTGGTCAAGGAAGACACTTAATCAAATGCTTAATTTAAACATGTAATTAATTGACTGTACTTTGGGGGATTGAATCAAAGAAGTGCAAGATGCTTTTTATTAACTCTTCTTTCTCCAGACTAAAAATGAGATTATGTTTTTGCCTTGGAGATGAAGGCTTTGGATGTGTTTTGTGTCTCAATAGTCTGGTGTTGCAAATTATCTTGGCAGTATTATAAGATGAACTATAATTCGATTTCATCACTGTGGTTTATTTTTTTGAGACCAAAAAGAACGTATGGTATGGAAGAAAGTGTTTTTTAAAAGATTTCTTTAATGAGGTTGCCTAGAGGTTAGACGAAATTTATCAGTCAAGGGAATCTAACAGGCAGTCCTGCTAGCTATGCTAATAATTTTCTGCTGCTAGTTGAAATATTTCATTCAAAGCTGTTATACCCACACACTTCGTGACTGCTCATTTCTCGCCGAGAGTAGCTGTGCTTTAATTCACGTGCTGTGCCCACTAGATGGCAAGCGAGCTATGCGCGATGGAAGGAAAGAAACACACATTATCTGTATGCACAAGGCTTTCTTCAAGTGCTTTATAATGAAACAAGATAGATATTAGTGCTAAGCGAATGAAACAGCCTTTATATTGCTCAGACACAGCCTTGGAATTTTTTTCTGAAGACTGTAAGTGCAGTTAGTATGTTCATGTTATTGAAATCTAAATATGCCTTGGGACCTGTAACTTTATTTTGGAAGCCAGCCCTAGTAGCAAGCCAACATCCTGGTGAAACTGCTGTTATAAACTTCTAATCCATTTTGGTTCCAGGGGTTTATGAGGTGAGTCATGCTGAAAACACATTATTTTAGATACCAACGTGTTTGTTATTCTCCCTTTTGTAATTTGTCATCTGGGGATTAACTAACAACAGGTGTGCACTGTCCCAAATGGATAAACTGGTTTTGCCTGGGGCTGACTATAGACTTGTGCAGGTAAACAGAGATCCGCTCATTGCTGCTCTTAGTAATGTCAAGAGATTCTGTATTAGAACCAGAGTAGGAATTATCACTGCTTGTTACACGGGAGAACATAAAGACCTCAACTGGAATGTGATGCTGTTGCTGGGCTGGGAGCAAAATGTGCATCAGGTGTAAAGTAACACTGCTATGAAGATTTTCAAAGAATTTTTGTGCTGTTCTTATCTCTTCTTTTTCACAGCAAGGAGATAGACCAAGTACATAATATTCATAATTTGATTGTACTTAAAAATGGCAAACCTCCTAGAACTGCATTTCTGTATTGCAAAGAAACTTGTAGCTCATTAACCCCTCTCTTTTATGCAGCCTTACTGTCATGGAGAATTACTAGAAAGGTGCTCAGGATAGATTGTATTAATAATAACCTATTAAAAAATACAATCACCTTCTTCCCATATTGACATTTAAACTGTGAACATTTTTTAGAAGTCGTACTGATACCAAAGCAGCAATCCATTTCTATTTGTTGGTAACAAAAATATGATTCCAGACCCATACACGGATATTCTTGGATCGAGCCATACTGGTTTCTTTGTGTGGACATGTTACGAGCCTGCCTTCTCCTCTTATGTTCAGTTGCTGTTCCAGGAATCGAGCACTGCTGTGCCTGCCCACTCCTTGTTTCTCGACACCCACTGGCCGGTGGCAATGCGAGCAATGCTTTCCAGAAAATGCAGGGGCAGTGATGGTTGATGCTGAGCAGCGCACATCTTGGGAGCACCCCGTGCATCCTGTGATGGGTATTTACAATCCAGCCTGGTGTGTTCTGGGGGTGTCTCCACTGCAGACCCAAGGCAGCAGCTGACAGTCACTGCCCCGCCGGGGGTCCCGCCCCTGGCTCGCAAAAACGCCGGAGGAAGGAGGCTGTGACTGTTCTGCAAAGATGGGAAGACGGTGATTAGGTAAGATTAGACTGGCAAAAGCAGTCTTGGATGAAAAGGGTGATTGATTAATCACAGGTTGTCTGAAAGGTGATAGCTCTAGGGTCAAAATACCTCACTTCCAGTCCCGTTGAGATTGGGAAAATAGCATGCTTAGGGAAATTAGCGTGATTAAGAGTGGTTCTCAGCTCCTGATTAACTGGCTTCATTGAAGTAAGTTCAGTTCCTTTGGATTTCCTGAAAGTTCGGCTTGCCATTCCTCATTTCTGCCCAGCTTTCTCATTTGAAAATCAAATATATGGTATCACAAGGAGTGGTCCCCAGCCTCAGGACGGAGGTGTGGGATGGCTCAAATCCACTCGGTTCCGTGAGGGTTTGCTCTGGGACCTCCCGGCTGCATCCAGGCTGGCCGGCCACCCATGGGGCTGTAAACCCTTAACCATTACTTGATTTCGTGTTTTTCGGATCGAAGTGTCTGAACTAAGCTGCGGGCTGTGCTGTAGCTTGTCTGAGTAGCATTTGCACGGAATGGGAGTGCAGGTATCGGTGCGTGCCCTGGGGCTGGGCGGGAGGCGGTGGGAGCTCGGTGGGGTTACAGGGATGGGTGAGCCGAGGCTGCTGGGCTCAGGGTGATGGACATGCTTGGCCTTTAAGGTGGGTCCTTGTAATAACTCTTCTTGGGCTACAGCTGCACTTTGTGTTGAAATGTGAGGTGGCAGCAAAGGGGATCCCGCATGGGAATGGCCGGTGATGGAGAGCGCTGGGATCCAGGAGTCACCTAAGCAGTTTATTTGTCATCCTTACCTGACATGTGAGGAGAAGGCACTTGACTTCTGACAACAGTGCCGTGGGTTCTGACTTTCCATAGGCTTCTAGGGCATAATCCTTCCATGTTACTAAACCGGTGAATTACTCTAAATTAACTAGAGTTACAGTTAATTTACTAGGTAAGAAATGTTCAGGTTGTGATTCAATACAGACATGGCGACATGGCAGTTGCTCAGTTGTTTGGCTTCTGAGGAAAAAGTATTTTACTATTTCTTTTGTTCTTTTCACATAAAGGCTGTTGTTTCAGCTGGGGATATTTTGAAACTAACTGTTCTGGAACCAGAGAATCCAGTTTCTGGATGCAGGGGATAAATCAAGTTGCGTCAATGCTGCATATTTCTGCTGGTCCACCCTAGAATTCACTGAATTAGATATCAAGAATTTAAATGATTTCAGGGTTTCTAAATGTGTTCTAAATATGTTAATTTTTGAAACTCTTGTTCATATGGAAAAGCTGTATGTTACAGCTGGTCCAAACTAGGAGAAAAGGGATGTGGTGGACCCTCTTTTGGCCATGAGATTCATGTCTTTGTCTTAAATTTAGGAGAGAAATTTGGTCGAACTAGAATTGATGGGAGCTTTTGATTTAATTTAGAGAAGCCCGTCTTTCTTTTTTATGCTCTTGATTTTTTGTTAAACATCAAGTAATGTGAACTTTTAAGAGAGAAAACATTTTCCCAGAAAACTTACTCTGATAGGATTTGTGATACGATTTGATAATACTTCCTCCTTCTTTGACTCCTAAAATACCAGGAGCTTGTTGTTGTCCATGGCACATTTTTATTACCTGCTTCTCATCAGTCAGTTGCTTGTTTTGTGTAGATGTTTTTTTGCTAGTATCATGGAATACACATACTTGCAGCTAAACCTTACATAAAGTTTCATATCTCTACCCACATTTGTTACTCTTGTAATGCTACTTAGCAACTAAAAGTAAATCAGCAATGAAAAAAAAGGATCAGCAATGAAAAAAACCTCCATTTCCCCCTTTACAATAGAGAGGAGGGTCTAAGCTGCAAAATTCAGATAATCAGTTTAGCTCTGAAATTTTCAGAAAATCAGGGATCTGACACTGGTTTTATGTTTTTAAATGTGAAAAGTCATTAGAATTACCTGGTTCTGCTTTTGGGCATTCTGTATTTAGTATTTACAGACCAAGACACAAGGCTGAACTAAAAGTATTGCCATGCATAGGAATGAATTAAAGAAAAAGACAATTATGATTGTCTCCTTTTTTGGAATATCCAGAAAAGATGTAATATTGTACTGTGAGTTTATTCTAGATCAGTATCCTAAGTCCCCTTCTTCCCCCAGCTGACAGAACAGATGGTTCATCTCTCTCCTACAATTTCTGAATCCTTCAAAATCCCACTGTGAGGAGCTGGGTCTTTCTTTAAGAAGACAGGTTTTTCTTTAAGAAGTCCTGTCCCTCTAGTGCATTTTAATTCTTAATTCCATGGCTAACTCTTCAGATAACACTTCAAGTATCACCCTGTTATGCTGATTTTTCTGGAAATTACTAAGGGATGAGATGGTGTGTAGAATTAATACTGCTGATGAAAATATCAGTACAAGTAGTACTTCAGCACAATGGGAGAAATGTAAAGGGACAATGTCTACAACCTTTTTCCCAAACTTTTTTTTTTTTTTTTTTTTTTTTTTTTTTTTTTTTTTTTTTAATAGATGCTTGTGGTCTTTGAGCAGTCTGTGAGAGCTGTGGGCAGTGTAAACAGTTTAGGTCTGTTTATACCCACGAGTGGCACTTCAGGCAAAAAGGGTTTTGCAAATTATACAGGTGACATAAGAGCTGTGACACAATAACAGCATCACCAGCACTGCTGAGGGGCAGGCTGAAATCTTGGGTCTATTATGAGTGAACATGTATTCATAGTGGAATAATGCCTATAAAAAGAATAAAAACATCCTTGACTGTCAAGGACCAAAATCTGCGCTCATGGGAAACAGAAAGGTGAAAGAGAGGCACAGTTGTAGCAAATGGACAAGGAGATCTTGAACACCTTCATTAGTAACAAAAATTACATCAGTTCCTGCAATAACTGCAGGTAAGGGAGGTGGGGAGGATGTGCAGAAAGGCAGTGAATTTCTTCTGATTTTCTTTCATTGTGGGGAACTTACCACCACTTCAAGAGAACTATGGCAATTACGTAGCATTTGTTACATAGTACAAGTCAGGAATGACATCAAAATGACCAAGGTAAGTGGGCTGTGTAACTGGGAATTTAAACCCATGCTTTACTTACGTTGATGGATAACTCTTTAGAGGAATGAGCATTTTGTTATGGTGACTCACCAGCTAGCAGCTGGATGCTTTTCCCAAAATATTCAGAAATATTCAACTTGCTAAGGGCAGCCAACAGTTTGTGCTGTTGGATAATATTAATGAATTAATATAAAAGTGTGTTATATTTGTTAGTTCTTAGTTTCTAGACAGTGTGGGCCAAGCCACATCCTTTTTCCAACAGCAAAAGTAGTTGAAAAGGCAGAGAGTGGCTAGGTAGGAATCCCACTTACACAGGAGGAATCCCTTGGTAACAGACAAACACCACAGCAGCTCGATTTCAACTTTTCTCCAGTGCCAAATCAGTTGAAACTTCTGCGCAGCACAAGAGTTGGAAATTGTTTTTTGCTTCTGAGTTAGTCTCAGCTGTCAACAGTCCACCAAGAAAGTGGGTAGCAGCATATGAATTAGGGCAGTGCTGTAGCTTGAATTCTGTTTGATGTTTGTGCTCCTCTGACTCACAGTGTGATCTGGATTTCACCACAGCAGTGGTGGAGCTTGAGGCTGAAGATGGAAAGAACTCCCTGGCTGCCACCCACCTGTAGCAGCAGCTGGGGTCAGGTACAAATCAAATTTAGACCTTTTTCATTGACAATTTTGTGTCAGTCTCTTATTCTATTTCTTTAATTTCCAATTTGTCCTGCCAATACAATAAAAAGAAAATACTAAATAAAACAAACCACATACTCACAAAGTAACAGAAGTCCTGTTTCCCATTTTCAGATCTCTAACATAATGTTCCCTTTCTCCTTGCCTTTCTTGCTCATTTTATGACTCTTTCCTATCTCAGTTTCTCTCTGCAGTCATTGATTACTGATGTAATATTTCCCATATCAAATTCAGAGCTATAAAAATTGGCTACAGTGCAGAAAATATTTTAGACAGAGGCTGGTTTAGTTGAGTTAGTGAGGTTATGTGTTGGAGAATAGTGACACATTCATTTATTTATCTGCAGGGAATTGTTGGTGAAGTTTCTTATTTATGCCCTCTCAGTCTTTCCACTGATTCATTCTCACCTGTTTTCTGAGACTGCCATGACTGTGTAGAAATACAATGTGACCTGAACAGCTCAAATTCATTAGAACATGGTTATCATGAAGCAAGAGGTCTAGCAGAGACATTTTAAATGAGGATGTAATATAGGTAGCTTTTTACTTTTATGAAAGTGTGAAAGTATGAGTTACATTTTCATTAAGTTAAGGCAAAGAGGTCTTCAGCATGATTGGTGTACCTGCTGTACAGACAGCGCTGTGAAATAAGCCAGAAACAGCATTCTTCCCACTACTTCCTCCTGCTTTTATTGATTTAAGTGAGGCTCTGGGGTATCTGATACTATCCTGATGCCTGAAGATTTATTCATATAATTCCCTATGCATCAGCGTGATATTACACCGCTTGTTCTCTGGGGAAAATAATTAAGTGAATTACTAACGCATAAAATGCTCAACTTAAAATGCTTAAATATTCCATTTGATGCAGTTATATATAGCTTAATGTAATAAGTGCAGTATCCTCTTAGAGTGCCGTGGCTTTCATCTCCATTAAATGGAATATTAATTACCAGTTGATTCCAATTTTGTCAAGGTTGCTTTGTTGTTATATTCTTAAACAAGACCAGAAGGTGAAAAAGGACTAACCTGTATATAAATTAAAAGTAATCAACAGAGGTCAGAGCAATAGGGTTTTTACTTTGGGGTTACAGTTATAAGTACCTTGCTATCACAGAGTTTTTAAAATGAGACAGAAAATCTATTGACTGACTTGTAAGAGAAGTTACTCATGTGGGTAGCAAGGTAATGCACCTTATGTGCAGGTATTGCAAAGAAAGGGAGAATAATAACCAAATGCAACCAGTGATGGAGCAGGTGATGGGGTTCAGCCTTTCACTGAGAGAACTGGTGTGAAAATGCAATTCCAGAGCAGCTCCATGGAGCACTCAGCAATGGCTGGATGCATGTGAAATTCCCAGTATCCTGCTCAAAAAGCCATCAAATAGCTTCCAGCTGTGTGTAAGCTGCTGCGAGCTGGAACAGTTAATTTTCCCTTGTATGTTAGAAAGCCTAATCCATTGACATTGAACATGAAAGATTGTGTAATTTTGGGAAAAAATATATTTCTTAGTTGTAAAATTGCTTAGATTTCTCTTATAGTGAAACAAAATGTGGTTTCTCTATATTATTTAAAAGAAAATAAAAATCTGTAATATTTTGCAACATTTTATCTTGTTTACATTAAATGTTTTGTTTAGATACAGTTTTGTTTGCCTGGGAATAGAACTATCAGTTCCAGACTTAGAATTTTTTTTCTTATTTTTTTGCCTTTTTGTCTTGTTTCACTATGGAAACAAGCATTTTAGCCCAACAAATTCATAGTGAAAATACAACTGAAATTCACTTTTTTTTTTTTTTTTTTTTTTTTTTTTTGCAAACCATATAAATGCGTGTTTGTGTATTCTAGTTGCATTAAAATCAGCCACCTCTGAACACAAAATCCACTTCAAGGGCCAGTTCCTAATATTCACCCATCTTCACGATTCCTGCTGTATCCCTTTCCCTTGATACAGCTGTTATATAAATGTGTGTTGTACTGGAAATTGAATGCTGACAGCGTAGGAGAGGCACATGAAGAGGAGGAGGAAGGATTGTTCCAGCAGAGTGCTGATGTGTGTTTGGGTTGTGCAGGTGCCCACTTCATTCACTGCATCCTTTCAGCACCAGGAGTTCAGTTCAGCACTGGCTAACTCCAGAAATTGAAATGGTATCTAAATGCAAATCTCATCCTTTGGAATCAACTTTCCTTTGGGTCCTGATAAAAAAATTCAGTGTATGCTTGCTCTGTCTCTGTGTACTCTTTGCTGGGAGCTCACCCACCCATAGCCCATCAATACCTGGGCACCTACTCCAACATCTCACATTTTATGCTTGGCTCAGAGTCCAAAATGAAAAATAGATTAAGCTCTGCTGTTGTTGATTCACGCTTCCACTTTACCTGCTCTCCATGTAAGAGAGGTTTTGGACAGGATCTGTGTTATAGCAGTTTTACAGCAGTTTCAAATTACCAGTTCTGCACCAAGTACAAGAAACGATGAGGTTTGGTTCATCTTTCAAGTGGATTTTGCATCATTCTTCCCATCCCCCTCCCTGATAATTTTCTCACTTTGATGCTGATGAGGGGCCAGAGAATCCAAAAGCTAATTAACATTTCTGGTCATAGATGTGCAAGCATAAGAAGCAAATTGATCTGCCTATGTTGATCTAAAGTGTAGAGAGTAGAGATACATTGCTGAGGTATCTTTCATCTAATAAATAGAAGGACTTTTTTCAGGAGTTTCTGCTTTTTCCTGCACTATTTCTCTTCAGCATATTAAACCTCTTCTTCACAGGCTTTGTTCAGCTGTTGTTGAATAGCATTCTAGGTTGTGTAAATTCAGGGGAATGTGAATTGTGGAAAAGCTGGCAAAATGAGGCTGTAAATTGTTGGGAAGTGTTTAAATTCAGAACAATGTTGCAAGTTTCCCATGGAGGTTTAAGTCTGATTAACTTAACAGAACTGAAATATATTTTTCGATTTATATTAAAATGATGTTCATTGTTATTTTCTTTAATATGAACTTTTAAGATCTCCAAGGGGAACATTTCTCCACAGATAGCTGTCTCCTTTACAATAAACCCCAGTGATGCCACTGACCTTGAATATTTTCAAGGGAGAAGAGCAGAGGAGGCAAGGAAGTGCAATTTCAGCCCTTGTTTACCAGTCACCTCTAAATGTGCCAAATGTCACAGCTGCCACTGACTTTAAGGAACCCTAATCTTTGAATGGTATGAAGTCCAGATATAACATTTATTTTGATGGTATTAGAAAATGGCAGTAAATGCCATTCAGTTATTCAGGAATATAAAGTAATAGTACAAAAATTATTCTGGGGTGAGTAAATTTAGCTGTAGTGTAGGTTGTCCTGTCTAGAATTCTGATGTTAAAACTTTTCAAGGCCTCAACCTTGGGGTACTTCAAGTAGCAGTTCTTGTGGTCAGAAATGCGTTGCTACCCATGAAAAATATTTCATAGAATCAGAGAATATCCTGAGTTGGAAGGGGCCCACCAGGATTATCAAAGTCCAACTTTTTTGTAAGAATGTATGTAGCTATTTTTTCCAATTTTTATTGGAAGGAAACCAGCAGGATTTAGGAGATGGCACTTTGAAAGGATTAGCAACTCATTCAAAGTTGTTAAGGAAAATTGGAACAACTAAGGCAAGGGGAAAGTCGGGGCAGTCATGCTTGTTCATGAATTGAAGGAAACTTAAAGAACAAGTCCTGTGACTGGGAAGGGCTAGAAAGAAGTCAAATATTTGGGTTATTTGAGGCTTTGTACAGACTGATAGATTATTATGTTATCTGCCTAGAGTAATGGTGAAAAGCAGGGTGTCAATACATGGTAAAGTCATAAATTTATATAAATTAGGCAATTTTAGAAAAGACTACTAAGAGCTCTAGGAGAATGTTAATAGAACTTGGTAATAAGATGTCAGATTAAATTCAATTTAGATAAGTGCATGGGAATTAAAGTATAAATCACTTCAGGGTGTGCAGTTCTAAATCAGTCCTTAAGAAAATTGCTTGATATTATATTGGAATATTTGAAAAACATTACTTTGATTATGTAAGTAAAGATTATAGTAAAAAGTGGAATAAAGGCATATATATTTTAAAGTGGTAGGGGCTGTTTTGTTGCACTTCTTGGTTCTTGATCATAGTGGTTCTGTGAAGTGTTTCAGGTGCATGAGGTTGTGCAAGATTCCAGTGGCTTGGTAAAAGCACACAAATCCCATTCACAGTGGGTGGCTCTGGTATCTGGCTTGTAGATTTAAAACTTAAGGTTTAGATAGTAATGTAAATTTCTTTTCTTTTTCCTCTAAAAGAAGAAGGTTCTTGTATTTTTAAAGTTCTGCTGGAGATCAGGTTTTTGAGTTGTGTTGGATCTAACCAAGCTTGAGAGGTTATTTCCATAAAGGTGTGCAAGAATCAAAGTGTAAAATTCCATGAGCAGGGTGTATTCTTGCAAGTAAATGGTAATCTTGTGAGCATCGTTTTTCACTTTCCATAATGAAATGATGGCTGAATTAATATCTTTGAATGCTTAAAAATAGCAGCCCTAAACTGAAACCTAGACTGGGAAATCTCCTGATGAAAATCAGCATTTTTCAGCCTTGTTTAATTCTACTGTTTTCCTGAAAACACTAGAAACCCTGGTTGAGATGGTGAGAGCAGGATATCACCTGCAAAACTGAGATCCGTGTGTTTGAATAACGAAAATTCAGATAAAAACTGCTCATTGTGGCTGCAATCTGCAGTAAGACCACTTATGACTAAATAATTGCAGGTTTGACCACGTCTTTTCTGAATTCTCCGCTAATCTATAGCAGAGCTGACACTTTCACCATTGATTTATCAATCCCTGCCCACTATGTAGAAGTCTTGAAGAGAACTTGTGCTCTCTGTAACTTTGCAGCAGTCTTTGTGTTGTCCTTGTAGTTCTTACTCAGTGTGAAATATTCCCTTTCAGAACTGGTTTATAATTGAGCTCCAGTAAGATCACTCACCTTGTCACCTGTTAATATGAAAAGTTCTGTATTTTAGAGAGAGGGCATTGATCACTTTATTTCTGTGTTAATAATAACAACCACTGTCAAATTATCATGGATAAGGGATGTCTCTTTTTTTTTTTTTTTTTTTTTCTTCATTACCGGCAAGAGAAGTATGCTTAGTCACTGCAGTTAATTTTGGTTATGGTTCCAGAGCCTTATAGTGAGTAATTTCACTCTCTATTTTTGGTTGTCTCTGGAGATTTGAAAAAATTTGGAACAGTTTTTAAAGCAAGGTTTTGATGTCATCTTAAATGACATCGGTTGCCTTTTCACATAATTTTGATTAAATCCTTTGCTTTTGTACTTTGTTTCACTAGTACAGCTAAATCTGTCATTCATTCCCGAATAATCCAAGCCCAACTTGCTTTGCAGCTCAGAGGATTAATATAGACTGCTCAGTGTTACATGCTTTAATACTGTCTGGGGAAAAAACCCGTTTCCTGGCTATCTGTTTTCAGAAGCATTAAAATGTTTTACAGTTTCAGTCCTTATGCTTTGTCTTCGATAGCTCTGTTGTAAAACTGTGGAAGCAATAAATCCTTTCTATCTTTAATTGAATCCTTTGATATCACTCTTTAGGGCAGTCTGGGCTCTGCAGTTATTTGAACATATTCAGCAGGAAACCTCTGTTCTTGTAGTTTTTACTCCTTGTCCTTCGACATTGTAAATCTCATGGCCACAAATGTTTTCCATCCTGTGTGGTCCCTGTTCATGCCCTTTCTGTTTGATGCACAGAGCCCATGTTGGCTCCTCTTTGCCTTTAGACTCTATGGAAATGATTTTGGGGCTGTTCAAACCAGTCCAGTTGCTCTCCTTGCCAGCCCTAGCATTTAGCCCTAGCTCTGTGCAGTTTACACCAGCGCTAGTCCTGGTGGCCCCAGCCCTGCCCTGAGTCCTGCTCTGGCTGTGCAGTCCCAGCAGTGAGGCTGGGCAGGGTGGAATGAGCTCCAAGGAGGCTGCAGAAGGACCAGAGCTTGGTAGAGAGCTGCTGCCAGTGGCTGCACCTTCATCTCTGCAATGCACTGCTTCCACTGTTGATCCCCCACGCTCACAATCTGGCTGTGGGTCAAGGAATTGCTTTTTTTTTTTTTTTTTTTTGAACGTGGGGATAGATTCAGAGCTGTTCTGTAGGGAAATATTGCTAGTTCAGTGTCTATAAAAAATGTGCATGTTTCTGAATTTCTTAGGAAAACCTTGTTTTTTGAGATAAGAATAGTTTAACTTTTGCACCCAAAAAGTATTTGCAAATGGCAACAGCTATCTGACACATTAGGCTTAAGGAGTTTCTCTTTTGTGTTGTTTCTTTTTTTAAAAATGAAGCTAGGGCTGCTATACGAGATATGGCATGTGCATGATATCCTGCTTTAGAGACTTTACAACGCTACTCTGTAGGCAGGAAAGGGATTTCTTTCCCTTTGCAGCCTCCTTGAGTTTGATTTTTTAGGTAGCAGAGAGGTGTAGCTCCATTCCTAACCAAAACACTCTGCTGTACCAACATTGTTCATACAGTTATTAAATTTTTTATACTGTATAGAAACATGAGCAATATCTTTGCTATTCACATGCTGCTTATTCTTTGCAAGTTTTTCCTTGTTAAGAACAAAAACCCGGCACAAAAACCTTCTCTACAACACTGTAAGAAATAAAGTATAGTAAAGTAAAGTAGCCAGTAACTGGGATGGATATGACTGCACTGAGAAAAGGATGCCACGCTCCTTTAGGAATTACCTTGTTTATATTGCTTTTAAGTCACTGAACATGTCCATGGTGAAATACAGACTTACATTTACAGAACTCTGAACAGCGTCTAACTGAGTTTCAGACTTATGTAGTTAATAAAAGAGCCTATTCTCTTCAGACAGCCTTGAATTCTTATTAAATGTATAAGTTTCATTTTAGACAGGAGGTTTCTACATACTGGAAGCCTCAGGCTAAAGCACAAAGCGAAGGGAACTTGTATATGTTTGTAAGTACAGTGCAGAAGGGAAAATTCCTGTTTCTGCTGCCAACTAGTTTATTTGTAAGGTGGGTCTTTTTCTCTTTAAGAAGGGCTGGTAAAAAATACAGCTTACACAGAAAGTAGTTTTGTTTTTGTTGCTCTCAAGGAGCTAATGTACTTTTAATTAGAAAAAGGCATTGAAGGCAGGTGGGAAAGGGGAAAAACTGTTGTTTCTTAATGAAAAATTTACTCTGTCCTGCAGAAAGAACAATAGATATCCTCCTGAGAATTTTTACTAGAATTAATGGAAGTAGTGGTAGAAATGATGCTGTAAGGAATGAGAAAACAAGGCTTGAGTTAATAAAGGCTTACAGTACAGTACCGTGCAGTAAGTGCGGAAACTTCTTGTTTTCACAGTCTGGAAACAAAGACAAAGAGAAGTCATGCAACTTAAATATAGCATAGTTTTTCTGTTACAGCAAGAAAGTGTATCCAAATTGTTAAATCCTGACACTGTTGTCCACCCCAATTGGAAAACAGCTTTTTTTATGGCTTAGAGGTGGTAAAGTCACCAACATATTTGGGATAAAAGACCTCGTAGACAACATTTGAAAACAGATTTGAAAACTGATTTGAAAACAGACCTGAATCAAATGAAATAACACGATAAAAGCTGCATTTTAAGAATGGTGATCTTCACAGCCATGCCTCTGTACTTGTAAGCCTACAAAAATCATTCTTTCTTTAAATTGGTTTCATTGTTTCACAGAAAAGGTATTCTCATAATGAATGGCTGCTGTGAGCTTCACCATCCAACTTAATTGCTTCCATTTCCAGACAAAATGACTCTCCTGAATTCTGCCTTTTTTTTTTTTTTTTTGCCCAAAAATGCTCCCTCATGGAGGCAATCCCATATCCCAGAAGGTGAGAGGGCATTTGGAAATGGATGTTTTAAAACTGTTGATGGGTGGTAGAAGTGACAGCAAATTCCACATCAAGCAAGTAGGAAATGCATGTGTGTCACTGGCACTTCTGTCTGAGGCTGGATCCTTCCAGCTGCCCAACACAACACGGATCCTTGAGGCAGCTGCTGTGAGCAAACGTGTGAGAGGATTTATCTAGAATGCAAAGCTTCAAAAGCGTTTTGGAACCGTGTCAGTGACATACGGCACAGCAGTTGAAATGAGCGGAATCATTGTTCGTGTGCAGACTTTACAGATATCAGTAGGAGAAATAAAACTCAGGAAAGGTGCAGAGCCTTATGGGGTGATTTACAGAGGAACTGGATGTGACAATGCGAGTCAGTCTAAAAAAAACCCAAAAAATAACAGCCCACAAGTTAAAACAGTGGAACAGCTTTTCCTCAGAGTGAAATGATGAAGACAAACAGACGAATGTAGGAGGAATGAAATAAATCAGCTGTTAACACTCTCTTTGAAAACGCTTTTGAAAAGGAAATAAAATTGTTTTTTAGTAATTTTTAGATTTTTCATCCTTTTAAAGAAGAAATTAAGGTGTATCTTTATTCTGTTCTTATTAAAAATGAAGTGTTGCCTGATTCTGTGAGCATCTTCACATTGTGAAAAGTGTTATGTGAAAGTGACAACTGATAGTTGTGAGAACAGGTATCCTTCAACCTATTTTTAACAAGTGCAACAAGATGACTTCGCTGCCGTCAGCTTTCACGACTTTGGCCTCCAGTCCAAATCCATTTCATGCAAAATTCTGGGGAGGAAATGGGCTTCACGCTGGGAACAGAAAATTAAGAAATATGGGTTAGGGAGTGCTCCAGTGTGATGATTCTGCGTCAAAAACAGTCTGCAGCTTTCTGCCCAGACTTTACAAATTGAAAGCAGCATCTGTATTTGGATTCTGAAGCAAGAAAGAGCACAGCATAAATAGTCCTGATATAAGATGCTTAATATGTCAGTTCACCTAAGCAATTGATCCCATAATCTCTCCCAAATCCTCACAGAATGTTTCTGACCTTATGTCGTCCCTATTTCTACAAAAACTAGTGTTCTTTTTGGTTCTGAATTACAAACCTGATTTCCTGGGTGTTAAGCATTGCAGCAAGTGTGACGTTTTCTGTGTCTGCCTTGCCATAAAGAAACTGTTTGCAGGATTTGAATTTATAATGATGGAATGGAAATTATGATCTAGACTGTGTAGTTCTGGATAAATGTAGAACATATGAAGTGTCTGCAGTGGCTCAAGGCAGACTCAAGACTTCCCTAAGGCTCAGAATGAGTTTATTGCTAAGGTCTCATTTACTTCAGGAGTAATGAGAGTACAGGTCTAGTTTTAAAACAGAAAATGTCATCACATATGTCTTGAAACAAAACACTGAAAATTGAGCGTCGAGCAGTAATCTGCTTTTTTGTTCTATCTCCTAATCTCACAAGTTGATAATTACTTTATAATAGCTGCCAAATCATTAAGGAGTGGAATATATTTACCTACCTGTGCTGATAAAAGGGATAATCTTTTTATTTTCAGTTTTTATCCATCTCAGCAGATGTATAACTGCATAAAAGATTTTGTTGCTATAGCCTACTGAATGCTTAAAAAACTTGAGCAGATTAGAATTAATTTTTGTAACTTACTCATGTGTGGATATTTTTGGGGGCTAAGTGTCTCATTTCAGTTTGTTTTCAGTGCAGTGTAAGACATCTTGCAGAATTGTTTTATGATCTTGGGTATTTTAGAGAGTATTACTTCCTGCACCTGTTTCATTCTCAGAATAATTACAAGAGGGAAGAGGTACCAATAGTAAGAATAGATGCATTTTGAATGATATTTTAAACTTAGTCTTCAAACTAAAAAAAAATACTTATGCATACATGAAAAAAATCTTATTTTTATTGTCAGAAATGCTGTGGAAATGGCAGTAGGTATTACATAGGATGGCCATCACATGGTCAGCTCCATTAGTATGGACAACTCAAGGGGATCCCAGATGGCTTTCCTGGCTGCAGGTTACACAGGGAAGAGCAGAACTGCTTCTACAGCCACTTCTTAGCAGTCATTCCCTTCCGAATCCACCTGCTTGGAGACTGCATTAAAACTGACAGTACTGTGCTCTCAGCCTCCAGTATTTGTTTATTCTATTAAAACATCCACATCTGAAAATGATCTGCACTTTCTACTTCCTGGGTGGTGGTGTTTTTTTTGTTTTTTTTTTTTTTTTTTTTTTGTTGTTTTTTTTTTTTTTTTTTTTTGTTTTTTTTTTTTTTTTTTTTTTTTGTTTTCCTCCCTGCAATTTGCCATTTTAATGTAGACTTTCAAATCTATGGGTATATTCTGGTAATTTCAGCAAAATGTATTGCTTACTAGTTAAAAAGGTGTATTTTTGATCATTGCATGGTGGACGAGGTAAAATAAAATGCTGTTGTGATATGGAATCTAAATATTTGTGTAGATGTTTTATATGATAACTGCCATTCTGCTTCAGCTGTTTATGGGGTTTTATTGCTTGTTTTGCATCCAATATAGGGACCCAGGTGTACCAGGGGAGGCTGAGTTATGTTGCATGTGGTTTCACAGAACCATATTCGTGTTCCTTAATCATTAAAGCAACATGAATTGTGGTCATATATCTTTCAAAACAGCACATGATTATAGCCCAGGAATGCATTAAGACACTTAAATGTGAATTAAGTACATTAAAAGATTGCTTAGATCTTGCAGACTCCATTGCATTGTGAACACTTAGTGGTGGGAAAGGATAGTTCTTACAATGCTTTCTGTCTGTGGGTTTTGAAAAAGCTTTATAGGGGGTTATTGTACCTCTCTGCAGGTGAGAAGATTGAAACAGAGAGAAAAGAAAAATTTTTCCAAGGTCTCCTGGAAAGCAAATGGTGCTGCTGGAGGGAAAACAAATCAATTCAGAGGTCTGGGCCAGTTCTCTGTTCAAGTGCTCTACTGCCTCCTTTGATTCCAACTGTTCCTGTTTCCCAAGAAAATAAACATCTCCACTACAGCTTCCAAGCAGAATGTGGTAAGTACTCTGAGGAACCTCTGCTAGGAATTTCTGGTTTTATTATTTGATTCTAGCAGCTTTACACTGGTAACTACAAGCCTAATTTATTTTTAATAGTTGATGCCACTGTAATTCCAATGTTCCTTCTTTGGAAATTGAATTATTCAGTATTTTTGCATACAAAAATGAAGGTAGTTTACCCCAGTTTTCTACATTACAATTCCTAATGTTCTGCTTTTAAAGAGAGATCCTCCTGCTGCAATATATCTCATAATCCGTTTATATGAATAGAAATTGCATCAAATGCAGCATTAGATGAATGGCATTAGCTTTACATTAAGTCCTTATTCAGATAGAAGTTATTGTAAAAGGGAAAAGGGAGTTATTTTTCTTTTCTTTCTTGACTGTACATGGAACTGTTCAGTTTATTTCTGTGAATCCTACTCTTTGGTCAGTTCCTAGAAGTGCCATCATACAAATCTTAGCTTCACCAGGCCTGTCTCCTCAAGACCACGTTGCTCTTGCTCTGACATTAACAAAGCCTGAATTTATGTCTAAGCATTCTGGTGGACACATTGCTGGTTAGAGCTGGTTGAAAATCTTTAGACAATAGATTTTCAGCTGTCTGGTGGAGCTGGTAACCTGTTTTACTTGGTCTGGTTTCAGTCTGCAGCTCTGCTGAGGCTCTTCAGGTGTGTCACTGTGGGACCTGGGCAGTCCCACACATCAGTGGGCTTGCAGATGGCTTTCCTAGGAATGAGGGAAGCTTGTCCCTCCACACCAACCCCTCTGCTGTTGTAAGCAGTATTAGTAAGCCACAAAGATCTGTAGAATTTCAAGCAGGATTTAATATGACTAATCATCATCCCACAGGGTCTGACTGACATTTTGGTACTGGCTTCTGTGCAGCAGAAATAAGCCTTTAAGAATAAAACATTTTCTCTATTAAAAGGATACCCTCTGTATAACTGCAGCAAACCTAACATGAGGAATGACTTGTGCACTAAAATTAGAGATCATGTGACGGACAAGGTAAGAGCCCAGGGTTCCAGCATACACACGAGGATTTGCTAAATTAAATAAACACAAACAGATCTAATTCTGATGCTTTCTAACTTGTGCATGCTCCACTGTAGAAGTCAGTAACTGTTTTCAAGACAGACTATGCGAGAATTATCTGAAATTGAATAGGTGCCTTTGCTTAGGAGTTTGTTGGGTTTTTTAATGAGACAATGCAGTAATGTACACAGAGTATCTAGATTTGTTAAAATGTATACTCTTCCCTAAAAATGGCAAATTCAGTATTGCATATACTTTGAAAACACTAATGCTACATTTTTTCTATGAAAACAAAACATAATAACATGATTTTTAAAGGTGTGACTTTTGCTGTCTTTGAAAAACAGATTTTCAAGGTCAGGGCTCTGACCTTGTAGTAGTGTGTTCTGCTCATTAGTTGAGGGCATCTTATTCTGTTTTTATTTCTGAAATCCAAGTATTTGCATATAAATTTAAATCCATAAAATTGGTGTAAGACTAACTTGGGTTCCAAGATTACAGTTACTTACATGTGTGCAGACTCGTAATTTTTTTCATCATCATTTTATTGGTATTCTGTTCCTTGTAATTCCTGCCTAAGTCTGTCATATCACATCATTTGGTGTGGCCTTTTCTGGGATGCTGGTTGCTCTGTGTCAGAGTTTCCTTTCCATTTTATGCAGTGCTGTATGTTATCCTCAGACCTGTTCTCTACAGCAAATTTCATTTTTAACATTCTGGGACAGTAAATGGCAATAAAACAGGGTGAGTTTTCTAACTGTGCAAGAAAACCATGTCATTGATGGTTTTTTAGTGAAGAAAACATTTAAATACTTTAAAAAGGTGTTTTAGTCATCTTGGCAATGTGCAGTGTGTAGAAGCTAAGGATATGTGACTCAGGAGAAAATGTGTTGGTGCTCATTTAGGGAAAAAACTCCGTTTGTATTCATACACAGCCTGAGCTGAGACCCAGGGGAGCAAACAGAACGCTCTTTATCACATATGGGAGGAAATCTGCAGCTGATGTAAATTTTTATAACTCAGTTGGCTTCAGAAGAGTGATGCTGATTTTATAGGAGAGGAAATTTTTTTGCACAGTGGTGGTATTTTCTTTGTTTACTTAAAAAACAGCTGTGCTTAATATTGCGCAGAGAAGAAAAAAATCAAGTTCCCTGACCTGTATCCCTGTCCTCAGCAAAGCTCTTCTGGATTTCCATTAACCAGGCTGGGGTCAGTCTCTGCTTCAATACAGGCAAAATATCAAGAGGCATTTCTATAGTTTTTGTGCTCTTACAACTTTCAGCCACTTTGTTGGATCAAGCAAGCTGAAGCTGGGCTAACCAGGCGGTTTGGGATTTCCATGAGGAAGACTGTCCTGGGGAGACATAGAGCCAGAGCAAGGGATTGCTTGCTTGGAGAGTTACTGAGCAGCTGTTGATTTGAGTTTTGTTGAGCACAGGTGACTGCAAGCTGGAAGAAAGACTGGCATAGTGTAGAGCAACTCTAAAGCTGCCCTTTGCTATACCAGGTCTGAGATGGCTGTAGGAGAGTGGATAGAGGGAGGAATGTGTCCCTTCTTCTCCCAACTGTATGGGCTGCATCTCAGCTTCAGTAAAAAATTCACTCTGTGAGTTATGATCTTTGCTTGAGGATCCAGTTTTGTGTTTCCATTTGAAGAATTTTGTATGCAAACCTTCCCAAGCATCAGGTTGAGAATATTCTCGAGGGTGTGTTCCTGCTGCTTCAGGTACACAGGTTTGCAATTCATTAAAGTCTGCTGCCTTGCATGGCAATATTAGTTCCTACCAACAAAATAGCAAGTGTAGCCATGTGACAGACCAGCTCCATGAAATACATCTCCGTTACTGTGCAATTTGGAAACTTTACAAGTGTTACACAACAAACAATGTCCTTTGAGTGGAAGGTCTCTGCTCATGGCAGGGGGTTTGGAACTACTTGATCTCTAATGCCTCCTCAACCCAAACGTCCTGTGGTTTCATGCTTCTATGAATAACAATTAAGAATTTTTAGGAGTTCTTCACAGTATTTTTTTCAGTGGTTAAACTGGTTTACCTGTTAAAACTCTTAAGCCACAGCATGAGTTTAGTTTATAATGACCCAAAATTCCCTGTTGTATCCAACCCAGACATCACCTTGCTCTCCAGGGAACACCATGGCAGCTGAAATTTGGTAAGAGTTTGAGCAAGGAGTTGCCACATTCAAAGGCTGGCAGGTAATTTTCAGTCAGAATCCCACCACAGCTGAATGGATGATGTGTGTCATATTGGAGGATGATATAGGAAAATATATCAGATACAAATTTGACATATTTGCAAATTTTTTTCTCTCATACCATTTGTATTGTTAAAAATTGTGTCTCAATTTAGATGCACTCAGCCTGTACTTCTGTTGTTTGTATGAGTGTGAATTGGCACAGTTGGGATTGTTCTATCCTATGTACAATTAACAAAGGAAGAAATTGGGTGTTATGCAATTTGACTAAAGGAAGCCATTAAAGTTGTATAGAAATGTAATTCCTTTGCCTGCTGCAAATATTTAGAGACAATCCTGGCCAAGCATCTTCCTTGGTGGTGGAAGATCACCCTTAGAATAAGGATTAACATACATTTCAATATTTATTCACATGGGGTTTTAATTTTTAGTTTCAGCACACATCCACAGTTGCTCTCAGTCAAAACATCTGTCTTCATATAAACTCAGAGTACTTCTGATTGTTAAAAAAACAATGCTATGAGATGTGGGTGTAGAATAATTATCTCTCTAATACAGCATTAAGAAATTCCCGGCACGAAGAAAGACAGATTTACACTTGCTTTGTCTTATGTGGGTGTAAGAGATAATGGGAGTATAAATCTCTGTAGGATAATAAAATGTATAATTTAGAATCTCTGCATAAGATTAATGCCACACAGTTTTTAATTCTTCACCCTTTCCCCCCCTTTTTAGGTAATGAGATTAGTATTTTCACAGGTTCCAATTCCATTATTAACCAAAATAATCAAATGACCATAACATATTTATAGGATTTTGGATTAAAGAAAAAAAAAATCATAGGGTCATTGTTTTAGGAATAAAATTCTTAATAATTTTAGTGTAGACTTTTAAAGCTCAGTTTTTATTCAGTTGCCAGGACTTTTTATTAGGTATATTTTATGATAGTGGTTTAAGTTTAGGAATTGATCCTTTTTTGAAATATGGTATCTTGTGATTATGAAGAAGGGGAAATACGAGAAGAAAAAGTAATATGTAAAGAGGGAATAGGGTTTTTTTGTATCAATGTTAGCACTGGTTCCCAGCGTGTAATAAAATACAATAATTTTGTGAGATACTTCATATTATCAAGCCTATTGCCAGGTTCATACTTCTAAAAATAAAACTTATTGTGTTGGTGAACTCTGTCCAGAGAGGATGAACAACAGAAGCCTCTTAGAGCCCTTTGTTGCTTCTTTGTGAGAAATGTTGGAAGGCAGTGGAATTAAGGGGCTCCTTCCTAGTCCTGGTCATCCTGAGTGCTTTGGCATTTCACCTCATTTTCTGTGTTTCTGTTTACCCAGTGAGCAAAAGGGTCACGGTGTAAAGCTGCTTGAGATCCCAGGTGGTTTGGCAGAAGTCTGTGTCGTGGGATGCTGTTCCCTAATTTTGCTGCTAGGAGTTCCTGTTCAGCATACTTGTTCCAGTGAAACCTCCTCCTGTTCTTAGTTATCAGCTTCAAAGCATCGCTTCTCATTGCATGAGACTTCCCTCAGACAAATGGTTCCTGTGAACATTTTGTCTTTTGAAACTTTGGGTTGCTTACCGTCTAATTTCATTTTAATGCTTAGTAACTGGATTGGATCCATTTTCTTCTTGGGTGTTTTTTTTTTTTTTTTTTTGAGATTGTAAATGGTTTCTCTTTGAGGCTAAACTTTCGCATTCAATCTATAATTAAACCTGGAATTTAGGTTTTATTTTGGAGCTGAAGATAATTTCCTTTGCCAGGAAAACATTTAAGGATACCCCCTATATGCTTTTTATGTGCCTTTTATATGTTATTTTACACTACTCAAATGAAAGAAATGCTTCAGTATTCTTTGGAATTCAGTGGGATTTAAACATTTCTTGTTGATACCATGTGATGTGTGCTGTAGTACCCTTTCCTTAAAATCTCTTGCCGTAAACTCAGACTTCTTGCTATTTATTTTTAGAACTTTAATTAGAGAAGTGCTTCTCAAATATCCTTCAGCAGAGGTGGGTGTGTGAAACCTGCTGCAAAACTTCAGTGACTCCAGCAGCTGGGAAACACATTTTGGTCTGTCCAGGATAGAATTACTCCATTTTTTTTCCTGTTTCCAAGCTCTTCAGAGTGCAGTGAGCCTCTCTGAGTGTGCTCTCTCTTCACTCTGCCCTGCACCATCTTTGTCATGTGATAGTGATAATGCCACAATTCTAGGAATCAGTTCTTAACAGAATTTGCCATTATAACCCAGTTACAGGGAAAATAAATGCTTTGAAGCTACCTGGTGTGCTGTGTTTGCTGAATTATTGCAAAGACAAATGTTTACACCTCATAAGTGAGTTTATGAGTATATAATTTCTGGCAGAGCTCAGTTAATAGAATTAGAAAAAGTGGAGATGCCATCAGAGGCAAACAAATTACTTTATCTTTTTCCTAAAATGGAAACCGAGAGTACTCTGATCTGCTTTTTAAACATTTTTACTGCACATTGTATCGTGTTTCCAGGAAAAAGAACAGACTCACTTTGTTCCAAATATCTACCATAATAAGAAAAATTACCACAAAGATGCTTCCAAACCACAGTCTTCAAGGCTTGAAAGTGCCTTTTTCCCCCCTAATTTTTCAATCAATCTCTATTTTAAGATTGCAAATTGCAGAGCTTGGTCTTTTAATCCATGTTTCTTTCTGTTTATGCCATAAATATGCCAGAAAATAGCTGTACATACTTCCTTCAATTTGATACAAATTCTGCAGCATTTTCTCCTTTGATAAATTTTAAATGTAATAATAATAATAATAGTTTACTTAGCTTTTAGGTTGCACTTTACTGGGTTAAAAAAAGACTGTGTAAAAAATCAATTAGGAAAGGTTTAATGAATAGCATTGTTTTTCCTCACTTATGCCTCTCATTGTGATAATTAAAAATGCTTTTGTTTTTCTACTGTGAGAAGCTGCACTGCATCAAGGCCAGCAGAGTGTTTACAAAAAGTGATGTATGAGCTCTGTGAAGCCGTAAAATAAAGTACAGCAAGCTGACATTGGGTTGGCTTCTCTAAGTTTCAATTATTACAGGTTTGTAATTTTGCTTGGGATGTTGTGAAAGTTTATTTATATAAATGCTAGTGATGTTAATAATTGTGTCCAGGACCAGCATAGAACGTCATTGATCAAACCCATTGAGGCTTTGTTTTAAATCAAGTGTGAGAAATTTGACAAGTCCATAGTTGTCTAATATAGATTTTTTTTTCTGATATGCTTCAGGTATCAAAGCTAGAATTGCAGAAACATCAAGGAACGAACTCCAATTTACAGATCTGTCAATTTAGGCAGCCAGCAGCATTATGATTGATGTAATTTATTATAAGGTTACATGGGGGAAGCTCAACACAAATGATTTCTGCAGCATTTGTTACTTACAGATTTTACAAGCAGTAACATTTAGAATAATGATCATCTAATATACTTCTCTGCAAACCACAGATAATAAATTTTGGTTATTGATTCAACTTGTGAATTGGTAGCTCATACTGAGATAGTTACTACTGACAATTCTTTAGGTCCCTTAGTCAGAGATTACAATGTTTAATTTTGACGTCACACTGTCAGCATATGGCTATTTAGAAGAGCCCTTTGAGTTCAGTTTACCAAGCAAACTTTGTAGTTATTGCTCACTCTTTTCATTCTATCCATCCTTTCCTCTTGGAAACTTTGCCGGCTTTAATTGTCTTTTTATGTTAAAAGAATACATCCTGTCATGGGCTGAGAATCAGTCTCTAGGTTGCTTTTCACCCCAAGTAATTGGTAATGACTTACTAAGAAGTGTAGTATCAAGAAATTATTTTCTAGTTTGATGTTGCCCTGTAGCTTCTGGGTATTCCTGTCTCTTAGAATCAGCAACTTGTGTGGTATCAAGTTCAAAGCTTAAAACATGCTCAGAAATGTGTTGTAACAATTTCTGCCACTCTGTTAGTGGGAGTATTTGATCTGACAAGACTTATGTTCTCCCAAAAGCTGTTGAGTACTATAAAAAAGAATTAATCCTCTAAGAGTAATTAATAATCTTTAATCAGATATTGTATGATTTTCCCTGAAATCAATATCCAAGTGGATGACTCAGAGCAGTATGACTCACACTATTTACTCTTTTGAAATATTGACAAAGCAAATTGTTTTAGGGGAAGTATATAATTTTTCTGAAATTGAATGAACATGAAAAAAATGGCATCTTGAGACCTGGCTGAGATGCTGTCTGTCTTCTGTTGGCATTCTGCAGGAGTAAAGAGAATTGGATTAGGTTTGATATCAGTAAGTTTGACTCGGAAAGGATCATTTGTGGGGGTTTGCTTTAGGACTCAGAGCCTGTTGCTCCCTTGGAGGTGCCACAATAACCTCGTGGCTTCCCTGACATACAGCAAAGCACATCCATTCAACTGGGCTCTCAGAGCTGCTGCTTTCCCTTGGGAATAGATTTGAATATAAGAAGATTTACAGATTTTTAATGCTGATGTTGGAGACATGTGTCCCATAATCTTAACAACCAGGGTGCCTTTTTGTGGACAATGAAAACAAAATCTGGAGAAGAAGGGGAAGAAACCTGGCATTAAATACTTGTGTTTCTGGATTGCCAACAGTGGTTGAAGCTGAAGTGTGAAACAGGCAGAGGCACAGACCTCCTGACACTTCAGACACCTCTTATTTCCCACAGATGAGTAAAAAATCCTTGAGCTGGAAAATCAGACGCTTTCCTTCACTGTGAGAGATTCTACACAGATCTAAGAGCTTGGCATGTATTATCTGGCAGAGCTGAGCATGGCAGCAGTGGGACCCTCAGCGGCTGAGCTGTGACCTCTGCTCCTCACTCCTGAGAGAGCACAGAAGGAAGCCTTCAATTTCAGTGACAGCCCATGATCCTGCAGCAATTCCAGTCCTGAACCTTTTGTCCCCTGACAAGAAGATTTGTTGTAACTTGCAGCAGTGTCGTAAGTACCATAGAGGAGTTGCAGGTTTTAGGAATATTTTTCACATCTCTGCTCCACATCTGATATTGAAGAGATCTTCCTCTGCATGGGGATAGCTTTTGGTTTTGTACCATAGCAACTTTTACTAAGTTTTGAGGCACAGTGGTTTTCACAAAGGTATAATAAAACTGGATTGTTGAAAACCCACAGTCAGCATCTACCGTTAATATTTTGATTTAACATTAGTGAATACCTATCCTTCTTCATAGCCACACTACATTGCCTTGAATTATTTTAATGCAATAGTCATTTGAGTAGTAAAAAATAATCTTGTGAATGATCTCAGTTTCAGCTTGGGGAGTGCTTAGAAACATTTAATCAGATTTGTCAGATCAATGGAAAGAGTTTGCATAATGAAGAATAAAGAACTTGCAGTAATATTACTTAAATCAGATAGGGGAATTTAAATTGATTCTTATTTGTTGTTTACTGTTCAGCTTTGTTAAGCTCCAATGTAATTTTTAACATTATTTACAGAAGCCAGTGTTCTGGCTTGTTGTTGTCCTGTTTTTTATGCACTTATTTCCAATTTCAAGCATTACTTTAACTTGTCTATAGTCTTCTAACCTAGGTGCTTCCCTCCGTTGATTATATTTTAGAAAACTTTGGCTCATAATTATTCCCCAGTTTCAAAGTTTACTCCTAACAGCCCCAGCATCAGCCAAGCAGACCCTGTCTCCTCCCCTCCCTCTCAGGACCCCTCTACACTGATGTGCATTAATCATCCAGCATCACCTAATGTAACACACACCTTTCTCTCATACTCGAGGATATTTAGAACATTCAGTGCCTTGTCCTCACACCCCTGGGCTGGAGACCAGGGAATCCACGTCAGTGAATTTCAGTGGAGTTTGTGTTTGTACATGCACGGACAGGCTGTGAGGAAGGAGGTCCAAGTGCAGGGATGGGAAGATGCCCCAGTGAGAGCATTCCAGGTACCCCTGGCCGGCCCAGCTCTGCTGGGGGCTGTCACACACAGGTTTGCTGTGCCAGGACAGGCTGGGGCTGCCTGCTTGTCTCTCCCAGTTAATTCTCTTCTTGCTCACTGCTTCCTGCAGAGCAAACCTGTGTGCCCTGGGTCAATGCGAGCTCCACATCACTTCTGAGACCGTGCTATATAGCATATATAGCATATAAATATATTATATTTGGAGGCAGAATTTTTCATCTACTGTTTGTGTGATGGAGGGGTAAATGGGGTAATTGTTTCTGGGCACAAATTAAGCCAGTGTCAAGAGTGTTCTCTCTTTATAATGCTGGTTTTTTTTTTTTTTTTTTCCCAAGTTAGTCCCTGATGCCCAACGTAGATTTGCTTTCCAGCTAAGTATAATTTGGTATTTTTCCAGAAGCACAATTACCTGTAAAGTAAAGGCTCTGAGTTTTTAAAGAGGTGCTTTGGGATTGTGTTTATCAGATTTGGGGAAGCCATACCTTATTAAGTGTTCTTTTTTCCCCCTGCCCGAAGGTTGAACATTTTTTTTTCTGAAGTACATCAAAGCTAGAAAATGACAGGGCAATTACTTCTTTTAAGATTTATTCAGTAGTAATCAGTAAACAGATACTGTCTCATACCCACTCAGCATGTTTTGTGTATGCAGTTTGGTTTTGTGGAGGCAGATGGCTGTCAAGTTAGAAACTTCAACACCATGAGATGCTATTGACAGGAATTTGATCCCATAGTATTAACTGAATCTGGGACCAAGTTTTGGCTCTGGCAATGTTATTAGCTGTGAAATAGTTGCTTTTTTCCTTCGGCTGATACCAACTGGCATATAGTTTGTGCATGATAAATAGCCAATGGTAAAACAGTTTTAGATTTCTATTTTGTAATTTGTATGAGTAATAGTATTATGTTTGCTTATCCCCTTTCATCTGTGAATCCTGTGTCCTTTCTGCTATGCAGAGCAGTTGCTGTACAGGAAAGGAGGCAGCTGCCTGCCCTGCAGAACAGGCACAGGCTGGGAGCTTCCCTGGGATGGTGAGAGATGAGGTTTGCAGCCTTCCACGATAGTGAGGAGATGGAATCTGGGTCTCTTGCGACTGGGAAGAGTTTCCTGATCTCCAGGCTGTTATTCAAATGTTATTTAAATATCAACATAAGCACCCCCTCCTGGAAAAAAGCCCTTAGCAACTCTGTGTTACTCTGGCCACAGGGTATCTTGAACATACCCTGAGGATAAACCCCTCAGCAATCTAGATTTTAGGGGTGCTCAGAGTGCGGAAGTTGGAGCCAGGCACAGAGGAGAAGCTCTCAGCATTCAGGGAGCTTTAAGGGCAAAAGTGAAGTGCCTGGGAAGCAGAGGCTCATCACTGGTTGGGAGGCACCTGTGTGTATACTGAAATATATACAGGAATTGTTCCAAATAGTGTAACCTTCTTTTGTAGAAGTGTGGGTATTCCACTATTGTCTTAAGGGTCACAGGACACTTTGCATTTTTACAGTGTGAAATAAGTGAAGGCTGGCTAGTTGAGATGACAAGTGCTTTCAAGCTTTCTCCACAGGCAGAGAGTTGAATGGTTCTCGACAGTGACTTGTGCTTTCCTGTGCATCTGAGTCCATCCGTAATTGCAGCGCAGGTATTTTAATGCTGTGCCTGTTAAAAGCATAACACAACACAAATTGTGCAGGCAGATTTTACAGTGATGGTGTGGTTTCGTGCAAGTTTGTTTACTTTTTATACTGTTGGCTTAGGATGATGCCGTGAACAGTCACTTGTCGTGTACACACAGCCCAAAAACCCCACACAGGTTTTTGTGTGAAGAATTCATGCTCTGTATGTTGGACCAGCAGTTAAATGGATAGCTATAAAAGCCTCTAGGGTGGGTTCTCTGTTGTAGGATGCAATACATTATTCATGACACTAACCTGCTTTGGCAAGCTTTAATGTATTTCTACCATTAACTCAGATATGTATCCAAATCCAGAAACTGTATGTGACATAGCATCTACCACTTTGATCCAAGCACATCTTACTGAGCCTCTCACATCTCTGTCAGTCACTTGGGAGGAAGGATGTCAATGGTTCACCTGAGTGTTACTGGATATGAAATTTATTGTGGAAAAAAAAAAATTGTCTTTGGCTGTTGCCTTGCTAATTTATCTTCATTCCAAATGGTAAACATGTTGGTAAATGTGAATAAAAAACCTCCAGAGTATAAATAATAAATGCTTCTTCCAGCTGTACTGAGTGCTTTACGTTTCTGAAACGATGCCAGTATTTTTTCTCTTGCTTTTAAATGGATTACATTGTTACACAGTACTATGCTCTCTGCTAGGCTCTGTGAAGGCCTTTTTCTGTTTTCATAAGTGTTGATTTTACATAATTACTAGCATAAAACATCATATGCTGCAAATAAAACACAAACAAATGAAATGAATATTCAGGGAATCCTTAGCAATTTGTAGTATTTTGGACAAGCTCAGTGCAGATGTTTAGGAGCTTCTTAGTTCTTGACAAGTAATAGATGATTTTGTTTAAAATGTCTGAATTATGAATATATTTATGTGTTTCCTTACTAGGATAATGTTTGTGAATTTATCTTACCCGAATTATAATTATTACATTAAATCCACACAAATTACCATAGTAAGTGAAATCAAAATTTGTCATTTCTCTCCACCCCGTTCCCCATTTCTAACCATAAAATTGAAGGCACAGACTTAGATTCCTTCAGGAGTCCTTTACCCCCTCCAGTTCGGCTTCCTGAATGTATAAGATTCATGTAAGTCTATCTTGGGCACAAGACAAACGTATAAATTAACTATCCTTCATAGTTTCTTTGAAAATCACTGGAAGAATATAAGTTTCCAGCAATCACTTAGGGGACAGGCACTGACTTTTCTAACAGTGGAAAAGGTAATGCCTATCAGAAAAATACACCAAGTGAAATCTTAGGAGCAAAGATTGACTTAACCTTGGATTTTCTTGGCAGCTGCTGTAGTGTGTTTTCTTTGTGTAGATCTGAGAGTTGGTCAACAGCAGAAATAATTACTGTTAACCCTGAACTTACAGAGCATTCAGGTACACGGTATGGTGGGTCTGCAGTGATCAAAAGAAAACTGTGGTCACTGCACATTTTAATAAAGGGTTAAAAAAGAATTATTTGCCCAAAGTAGTCAATTTGTATGACTCCTCTTTTCAGAAGTAACTTCCAGTTGAGGACTAGAAAATAGGTTTTATTGTCTGTCAGCATCCTGTTGAGACAGAGTTCAGAGGAAAGCATATAAATCCAGTGATAGGTTTCTCTGCTGAAATGGTGTTTATTCTTTAGATGAAGTGAAAAGCTTTAAGAGAAATGTGCTGTGTTGGAGAATATTTTGTGCTAGTCACAAAGAAACCAAGCCATACCAGTCTTTAGCTTTTCCCTTTTTTAATGTGAATAAATCTGTTGCTAAACCAGTGTCTACAATTCCTGTCCTGAATCATCTCTGCTTTAACGTGGATGAAATTCCAGTCAGTCGCCTTCCTTTCCTGAATGCATGGTCGTATAATATGACTCTGCGTTAAACAGTATCTGCAGATAGAAATTTGATAATGGCACCTTAAAGATTACTGTCCCATGGAAGTACATGAATATTTGAGCCATCTGTATCATGGAGAGTGTGATTAGGGCAAAAGTGCAAGAAGTTTTTCAAAGAAGCCAAAGCTTCAGTGATGAATGGAGAATCTTAGCTGTCGGAAGGAATCTGATACGGAACTGTGCAGTGAATTTAGAGCAGAGATTGATCACATTTCTTTTAAAAGAAATTTCCTCTCTTTTTTAGGTATAGGAAAATCTCATGGGGCATTGGTCATACTTAGACTGCAGAATGAGGTACTTAGCTGCTGTTTTGCTGTATTTGCTGCTCTCTGGACATGTACTGCCTCAGGCTGTTCATTCTCAGCTCGACAAGGCATTGAAGCTCACAATTTCTTATGCTCCTTTTGAGGGCAAGTGTATTTGATCTCTACTTTGTGCAATGCAGTGTTCTGGCCCTGTTTCATCATCATGAGTTAAATCCTCTTCAGAATCCTTCAAAACCTCAAAGAGTCTTGACACAGCAGAACTTTTGGAGCTGAACTCTATTGTGCACCAGCAGCGTGTCCCTGGCTCTCCACAGCAGTTTTGTGTTTTCCAGCATGGGGAGGGCTGAGGAGCAGGCAGCTCCTGAGCTGTAGCTGAAGAGACCTCGAGAGTAAGTGCAGGAATTACTGGAACCAAGTGGTAATTGTGGAATAAAACCATGCAGTCAATAGACACAGAGGAGGAACAAGTAGTCACCGAATCTGTGAACTCATTTAGGGTTTGGCTCAACAACTGCAGTAAATGGGAGCAGATGATAATCAGCTTCTGCGCTGTTGGTGCAGAGGGTAATGAATGAACACTGACTGCTGCTGTTGTGAGGAGCCCTGCTGAGGGAGCAGCAGCATTTGGCCAGCTTGGCTTTGATTTCATTACAAGTGTCAGGCGCTTGTGTCTAGACTGGTGCTTTGGCAGCTAATTGATCTCTAGCATTTGATATGCTAATTATTTCTTTCATGATATGCTAATATGTGTACAGTGAAAAAACAGCTTTTAAATGCTAGGAGGGTCTCAGAAGCATATTTGGAACTGGGAAGTAAGAGCTGGAAATCTTGATTTATGTCAGTACAACATACAAGTGACTGAAGGTTTCAAGTTGTGGGAATTTAGCTGGAAAATGAGAATTTTAAGACAGAAATTGTTTAGTCATATAGTGACTGTACAGGGCATGCAGTAGGCTATGCTGCCCACCCCAAACAGAGAAAATTGGTATGGATTAGAAAAAATACTCCTCTGCTATATGGATTTTTTTTTTCCAGTGATTTGGATGTCATAGTTTTTATCATATTTCCTGCAGTGAGAGAAGGAAAAACAAATAGTAGACAAATGTAGTTGAGTCACCTTCCAATTCTCCTCCAAGGTTGTACTGCTTCTCCAGGTAACTGTTACTTGCTGGCTCTCTGAATTCCTACCATTTGACCATTCAATATCTGATGTTAATTGACTGTTTTCTGTTCATTCCCAATTTTTTTGTCCTTTTCCTCTTTGGATTTGCTTCACCCTCTGGGTAATTTAAAATACAGTCTGATGAGTCTCAGTCATTACCTCTCTGAAGCTCTGTGTGGAATTTTAATTGTATGTGTTCTTCAGGCTGTGACAGAAAGGAGCCATCAGGGAGAGTTTTCATACACATTTCCTTTTGTCTGTCTCCACCCAGATAGTCAGAAAAATACTTTTATTAAATATGTATTTGATAGGTTTGAAAGCTATCAAAGTAGGTTTGCTGAAAGATAGCTACTGAGGAACCCTCCAAGGACCTAGGATAGAGCTGCAAGCACACATTATTCATGTAGGACAAAGCCAGAGGCAGAACCAGGATCCTTACTGACCCTTGCAGTTCAGCCATGTTTGGCAATTGAACAATTTAATTTTATGAAATATTTTTTAAAGAATTCTGCTAGATTTTTCTTCTATACAGACAGCTTTTGCATAGACTCACAGTCTGTCCCAGTGCCACCGAGTCGATAGTAATTAGATTACTAATATGTACTTAAAGTTTTAAATAATAGGGAAATGTCTGCTCTATGTTTGGCTCCAGTCCCTGTCAGGAGATTAGATGAACACCTATCAAGTGTTATAAGTGCATGGGCAGACTGTGAAACCATTACTGGGAACAGATTCCTGCTGTAATAAGCTTATCTCTATGCTCAAAGACCTAATTACCTTCTTGTTGATGAGAGAGAGCTTCAATTTTATTCACAGGGGTATAAGAAACTGATTACCTAGCTCTGCAGACCAAACCAACCCAAATAAAACCACCCATTCATTTTAGAGAGCAAAGTGAGTGAACTGATTGATGAAAAAAGTCAGTGGAGCTGTTTTTACTGAAGTCCAAAGCAGCAGATCCAAATGCTTTATGTCAAGAGATACTATGTGCAGTTAAATTCAACCAACAAAATTCTGCAAATGGTGTAGAATCACAGTAATGTTTTAGAGGAAGACAGATGTATTTTCATAATGGGATTTTGTGTGCTATTCTTAGTTTCACTTTGAGCTTCTTCAGAACTGATATGAAGCTGGTAACAAAGGAGAATTTCTCACCCTGATACAAGTGTAGGTGATAAAAGGATCTGATCCACCATCAGTGACATGCATTCCTTATTTTTTCAAAAATTTAAATTTCTTCAGTTGCAAATCTGATTTTTGAGAGCAACAAGTATCTGATGTCCTGAATCTCCCTCCTTAGCTGGATTTCTTGAGGGATTAGTTTTAATTGAAATTGGCAAAATGTAATTTTACATTAAAAAAAGGACTCCTTAATAAATCTTATTTGTGGCCCTTTACTTCTGCTTCAGAAAATGATTTCCAGGATCCACTCAAACCCTGCAGCAATACACTTGAGAAATAATTCTTGGAATAAATTGTGGACTTTTTCTTCTTTTAGCCCAAAGAATTCCATCTGGTTGAGACCATGTAGTTATACCATAACTGCCCCCTTGAGGTTTCATTGATGAGGCTAAAAACTTTGCCACTTTCATATATGTGCATAATATATTACAAAAGCCACAGAAAGTAAGGCCTTGATATGCTTGCAATTTATTCAGACATAGCACCCAGAGGTGTTATTGATGCAGTTTTAACCAGGGCCCTACTAGGACTGGTTAGATAATTGAAATACACCTTAAATAAGAAAAGTAATTAAAAAGTTCAGGTGATTTGAGCAATTAAATGTAATGACTTCAGTATAAAGAAACATAACTGTTTCAGAAATATTATATGCAGCTAAATTGACTTTCAACAAAAGTGTGTTTAGATGTTGCGTTGAACTTATTTTAGCCATGTTGGTGCCTCATGCATTTGCTTTCCATAAATATCCTACACATTTATAAGCGGGAATGTGCACCAAAAAAATCATGGCATGACCATTATTAACACAGCAATAATCTCCATAAGATAACAGCGTCCATGTGGAAGATTTGGTATTATAAATTTCATCCCATCAACAAGAAAAAGGAAACATATCTTTGAAGAATTAAGTTAAATGTGTCAAACTTGAGATGCTAAAAACATGGGGGAAAATTCTAAAAACTACCTACAAACAAGTCAGTGGGGATAAGGAGAGTGGACAAATAACTGATACTGCATGACTCCAGTGAATGTTCAGGAAGAAAGAAGCCACATGTAGAGCATGAATTCTGGATAAGACTTGTGTGCAGAAGAATTGACAAATTAATGGAAGTATAAAGGGATATCAGCTAAACACGGAGAATTGTTCTCCAGAAAGCTCATGTGGTTTATGTCCCCTTAATATGCTTTATAATGGTCTTCAAATTCCAACATAGCCTATTGAAATGGTACCCAACACCCTCACATCCCTGTGCTCAGGTGCAAGGTGCTGTTTGTGATGCCAGGAGCACCCCCCTCAGCAGCTGGATTAATGGCACCCAGTGGATTAATTAGAGGCTGTTCTGCGGTGTGTGCAGAACGTTCTGACAGCTCAGTGATGCACCTTGTATTCTGCAAAGTGGAGTATTCCAAAATCACGTTCTCATGTGTGATTTTTAAGTAGTGCTTGAATTTTTAAACTCCTCTCGACAAGAGCTTTCAGATACTCCAGGCTAGCTTCAGATAAACCAGGGACCTTTTCTCTAGCCCAGCTGGGCTTGGAGCTACCCTGCTTTCCTTAGGTTGTGTGTTTAGGTTCATTAAACATCTGCTGAGAAATGTATATAATATACTGAGTTATTTTGGGAAGCCTGGAGTGCTTCTGAATGAATAGCAGTAGGTAAATAAACCGACCATGTTATGAACTCTCAGCAAGAGACATAGCCATGATTTTAGCTTGGGCACAAGGGTTGCTGAGAGGCCTTAGGAGGCAGCTCTGTCCCTGAGGTGGTGACTTATGACATGCTAGCTCAGGGGCTCGTGCTCACCTGAGTGTTCACTGGGTTGGAATGAGCTCATACAGAGGTAAATACACCTCCCATTTTTTCACAGTTCCTTTGGACTTAAGTATCCTGTTTGGCCCTGTCCATGATTTTTGAACAAATTGAAAATAAACACCTGCAATAATGAAACTGTGCCTAAGGAGAACAGTGTTGATGTGAGAGTGTACACACTCTGAATTTTTATCTGTGATATTTCCTCTATGCCGCTAAGTGTCTGATAAAATCTGCCCAACCTTCTAAGCCACAAAGACCCATGCTGCAGATAAAAGGTCTTGATGGTGGTTGCTTTTTAAGTGGTTCTTACTGGGATAATCTACTTGTCGTAATCTGGAGCCCTCTGCTTGCTGCTCTTTTGTATCCAAGTTCCACGAGGACCAATCCTTTTATTGAAGAGTTCCAGAGCTGGAGTCAGCAATGGTATTTTTGTGCAAGTTTTACCTTTTCTGAAACTGGAGGGAAAGTGTGGAGTAAATCCAATTTGTGATGAACCTCATTCACATGAGCACTCTGCCTTCTCCACAGCAGTGCTTCCACTTGTTCTCATTTGGTTTTACTGTGTCTTTATAGATCCCAGGCATTAACAGCTTGTATCAAATCTCTTCAGGGAAAAAACTAACTAATTCCACACTTGAACTGAACAGAAATATTACAGCCTTTAACAACAGTTAGCTTTTTAATGAGAAGATCTTTAGTTTTCCCAGCAATTTGTTTTGTCACGGTTGCATTGACTGTACCTTGTAACTTGGCAAATGGAGAACAGGTCTGGTGACTGAGCCCAAAGCAGTGTTTTATAAGGCTCAATACTGAGTGGGGCTTGCACAATGGCAACTGAGTCAGACAAGGTTTTAAAAAATATTCCCTTTACTTTTCCCTTTATTTTGAGAATATTCCCTTCAGGGGCTTTCATTCATATACAGTGTTTTGCGTAAGCAAGACACAACAACACTAAAAATTAAATGTGGATGCATATTAGTAAATATTATTTTGCAGAAAAAATAACGTTTTTCATTTATTCATACATTGGGGATGAGATCTCCTGGTTTTAAGAATCTCACTCATCACTCCACAGCGTGGTGATGGGAGATCAAGCCAGGCTCAACTGTAACGCTCCTGTGCCTGGTGCCTTTGACTTCCCAGCTCAAGCAGCCACCTGCTCTTACCAGTGCTCTGACTGGGCTTTGGCACGATACCCAGCATCAGGATTTGAACTTGCACTTTTGGATTTGCAGCATTTCCTTGAGCAGCTCTGACACTAAGCCTGTTATCAGATCAAACAACGGAAAAGAAATTCCTTGGCTTATTTGGCTGTGGTGGCTCAATGGCTCTGCATTGAATTATTTGCCATTGGTCCAGACTAAAACAAAACCGTACATCAGCTCCTGTGTGCTGAATGACTTTGAGTCATAATTTTTGGAAGGTATCTGGGTGAAGTCATGTTACAAGCTAAGGTGATTCTCTCACTTTTACCCTTACAATTTTCACAGTCTATGAAATATTATTGTACTCCCATAATCACAAATAGCAATTATTTTGGTGTATGATTAATAATTTACAGAGTTGGGGGGAAAATAGATTACTAAGGCCCTTAGCATTATACAACCTGATTGGATTTTGATGTACAGACATCTAATTATTTTGAAATGTAAGTGCTCTGCTTTATCTTTGGTTATCATTACCACTAACATTTTGGATAGTTTTATGAGGGCTTCGATTTCTCTAATCCTCAGTTGTTTTTTAATTATTTCATTTAAAAGGGCTTTAGCTTCATAAGAACTGCTGCAAAAATGATCTTTGGTTAAACCTGTGAAGTGTAAAAATCATCTGTCAGAGCAGATGTACAACATTTCCACTGTTAATATCGCTTTGGCCTTTAATCCTATTTTTCCGGTTTGTGTGGGCACTGACGGTTAACTCAAGTTTCAATCAAACCTAGACAAATAGGATTTTTTCCTGCCCTACAGTCGGCTAGTCAGACAGCCAGTGATTTTTTTCACTCTGTTCAGAGACTCATTAGACCTTTGTTCAGACTGGCTAAGGCACAGCAAGGATGTAGAACCTGCTCTTTCATAGTCCACAGTATTTTTCACAGGCTGAAGATTGAGATTTTACAGGAAAAATATTTTCCATTTTATTTGAAAATTAAAGCTATGTAATTTGCAACTGCAAAATTTTGACATGCCTTAGAGAATGAAAATATTGAAGTAGAATCTGTTTCACAAATGAATTAATGTCATTCAGTTAATAATACCTGAAATGTTGCTAAGCACTTAAATGCAAAGGACTGAAAATTTTAACACTGCATTATTACTGTTTCAGTGTATGTTTTCTAATGAATACCCATTGGTCTGCAAAGAAAGAAATTTACTTTGTGACATCATTTCATGATGGCATACTGTGTAAAAGATACTGAGAAAACCAATTAAATGTCAAATTACCAGTGAATTCAGATATTAGATGATAGAAATATAGATGGGAATAGCATCATTATAGTACTCAGTGGTTGTATTTAATGTCAATGGGGAGTTAGCTGAGTACTATAAAACACATAGAAAATGGCCAATCACTTCCCCAAAGGTCTTGTCATCTTAAATTGTGAAAAGATAACAGATTAAACCAAAATGGAACTGGGCAAGTAGCAGGAGGGGTAAGGTAAATCTGCTTTGAGCAGTAAAATAAAATAATTAATATCTACCTCACTTAAAATATGATTGCAGCCTTGCCAAATAGATTTAGTACAGTGAGAGGTAAATGCATCGTTCAGAACAAAAATCTATAATTTTTTGGGCTGGTTAACTGTTCTCACACTCAAGTACCTCTTAGTGCGAATAACTTTGCCTGAGCCAGGGGATGAAATACCTGGCAAGGGTCAACAGTGGAGCTGCTCTTGAAGCCCAAATACCTCACAATCTCCCTGCTGGTGTAAACAAACTAATTTCCAGATTCACTATCAAATCTGGCCCCAGGTGTTTATTCTGGAGCATGGTGCAGCATCCTTAGCTAAAGTTATATAACCCTTTATTTTGTAATCTTCCTGTGTCAGTCTTCTTCCATCTGTGCACATTCTAGTTCCTTGCAAAAACCACCTTCACAGACAATGATTTTTCTTTCTCCTTGGCCTACCAGAACTTTATGGATCTTTTCCATGTATCATTACTTTGTCACACTCATTAGAACTTGAAATGAAACCTATTGAGGTGACTTAACATCATCTCAGAACACCTGGTGCTTTGGCATTTCACGTGTCATATGGTCATGACATAATAGCATTTCTAATTGTCAGTCACAGGGCGAGATACAAAAATAGTGAGTAGAGAAGGGAAGTCCCTGGTGGGAGAACTCAAGGTTATCACTCTGCCTCTGACAGAACTGAGAAGCCAACTCACCCACATGAAAGACTGGGCTGCTTCTATAGTGATGTTCTGTAATGGAAAGGCACAGAAAGATGTTCTGCCTTTTGTCCTGGATTTCTAATCTCTCATGTATTCTTTTCTCTCTTCCTTTGTCACAAGGAGGGTACATTACATTCTATTCAGTGGATTCTAGCTCTAAATCCAAGGGTGTGCTTCTGTACTAAAAATATAGTTAAGGTAACATATGTCTGTGAGTGTGTGTGAGCGTGTGTGTGAGCATGTGTGTGTGTGTGTGATACGAATGACTGGCACAAACATATATTTTTGGTTTATGTAACTGTGTCATGGAAAGAAAAAAGATGTTTCTAATACCACAGCGACAGTGATTGGTCAAGGGACACAATTTCACAGCCAGCCACAGGGAAACAGTTCACCTGCTACTGGACTTTAAAATTTGCAGAACTGGAAAGATTTCAGGAGTCTGCTGTAAGCAGCCCCTAGAACCCCCCTCAAAGCATGAGCTGTAATAATTATCCACACTGCAGTATTTGGAGATGTTACAGGAGGCATTTTCTCCTGCTCCTGTGCAAAGCACTGAGACACCTGCAATGGAGTTCAGCGTCTCAGCTCCTGCTCTGAGAGCAGTAGTCCATGTGGGAAGTGGTGCTAATGGAGTCTGCAGAGAGAAACGCCTCTCACGTGCTACAGAAGGAAGTGTGATCTGAGGTCTTTTCTCAGTAGCATCTTACTCTTCAAAAACAACAGATCTAAGTGGACCTCGAATTTTGAAAAGAAACTTGAGCAAAAAAAATCCAGACCCGAACACGTAAAAGCACTTGATACATTGCAATATATTTTGTTTGCTTGCAGACTTTATCTCTAGCCAAATTCTATGGCTTGTCTTACTCTTGGAATTGGCCAAAATTCACACAATTCCAGGGAGATGTGCATTAATAATAATCAAGTAATAAAGGTGAAGCTCTCAGGGTTTGTTCTCCACGTAACTAACCTATTTCACTTCTCAGATGTATTTCTAAGCCTGACATTTTGGGCTAAATGTCTGTGGAGTGCAGGAAGGGAATAGGTCCTGCAGTGGGTGCCCCGCTGTCTTGCTGGTTGGTGAGCAGTGTCAGGGTGACAGGCAGCTTGTGTGTGTTCCCACAAAGTCTCCTGTTCCTGGCCTTTGACCACCAGCAGCATATGGGAATGCTGGAGGCAGTAAGCTCTCTTTTAAGTACCTGATGTGCTTTGAAAGTTCCTGCAGTGAATCTCTCTGACAAAGTTGGTTTTTACTGTGAATTTTGTTATCCTTCTGCTAGGAGGAAGATCATCCAAATTAATGATTCTCAGAAAAGTGATGCATCATTTAAATGATCTAGAGAAATCCTGAATTTATTCAGATCAATGGAAAAAAATCCCATTGGCTTAAAAGGGAATATATTTTTTATTTATGATTTTCATAGATCAGCCTAGGTTATGGAAAGAAAAAGGGAGAATGCCTCTTAATGGTTGGTTTCTTCAAATATTCTATTTTATCCATAAAAAAAAACTATGAAAAGTGGGAATATTAAGAACTCCTAAAGTGTGTTGAAAAAAAATCCTCATGCTGCAGTATTCCTGCATGCTGTGACTTTTAGCTTCTGCAGGAAAACCAGAGTTTCATCTCTTTTCCTGTAACTGGTTAATTGCCTCTTCTCCTCCTAAATTTCCTGGTAGAAACATTTACCAGATACCAAATTTCTTGGAACATACTTAAAAATTTTGGAGTTCAGTTGTGTGGCACCTCTCTAATCTCTAAAGCCAGGGGACTTTTATGCAGTCAGAAGCAGATATGAAAGAATAAATACAGAGTCAGATCATATCTGATTACTTCAGCAAGCACATTAAGAAAATACTGAAAAAACTGCATAATTTCAGGCTTCATTGCTGGTGAATAGTACTACAGGTAATAGAGTAAATAGTTAAACTTATGATGGAAGAAGTAGATTGATATTTTTTGGCAGGGATATATACTTAAGGAATTACACAAATGAAATATTTATTTTTTTAACCTTCTGGAAGATGTAAATGGCAGCCCAAGTATCATTTTCTTAGAAGAAAATGGAATAAATAAATGAATATAATCTAGCTGATATAAACAATGCTCTGATACAAATAATAAGCGTCAAGTCCCATTGTGATGCACAGACTTATAGGAATAGACAAATTTTGCTTGGTGTGAGTTTATAATCTGAGAAATGCTAAGGAGATATAGAGAAATTAGACTTTTTTTTCAAATATCCCTTCTTACTGACAAAGTTGGACAACTGGCAATTTTGAAAATTTCTTTAGCTAGTTAAATGCTTAACCCCCATTACAGTAAGACCCAAATTTCTAAGTCATCTATAAAAAGAACCTAAAGCTGTATCTGTAGGTCTAGTTTACGTCAGGCCTTTCAGATATTTTAGGCCAATATTTCACTGAACATCTGGATAATAATGAGTGGAATAAACCTGAAATATCCAAAATTTAAGAAGCCAATCTTTCATCTGGTCACTTGTACATTGCCTCTCATGTGCTTAAGCTACACCTCAAAGATGAGGCACAGCCTCCAAATTTATTTAGAAGTTTTTGCAAAATTATGTTAGCGATAGTGGCCAGACAGATGTGTGTTAACAACGACCTATGCCAGATCCTCTGAATTCCAGACCTTCATCCTAAACACAAACCCTTTATATTATTGAGAATCCCAATGCATGTTACAGACACTGAAGTTCTGGTGTTAGACACTCCAGTTAGGCATCAAAGACAGATAGCAGCTAGCATGCAAGTGCTGCTTCCAAAGAGAATAGAGCCCTTTTGAAGGCAATAGAAACTGTCAAAGTTAAATTAAATATTAAAAATCCGTTCTGTGGGCTGCTGACACACTAGGCTGCCTGACAGCCACAGAGCCAGAAGTTTCAAAAACCTCTCAAATGTAACTGTAAGTTGCCCATGCTCTCTGTGCTTCCCCTTCTAACCCAATCAAATTTTATCCTACAGTGAAATATCATCACGGTGTCTATGAACTGATCATCTTGGTCATAAGGAAAAAAACCCCATCCTTTAAAAAATATCTTAAGTGATCAAGTATTCAGCTAGCTTATGCTTTAGCATGTGATGTATTGATGTAAAAATGATAGACTTTCTCAGAATTTTAATGATTTCTTATTTATGATAATGTACTGCTGCATGCCAGTCTCTCAAAATGAAGATTTATATGGACTTCAACATGAAGAAACACTGCCTACAGTCACAAGAAGTGTTTCAATAAATTATTACATGTGTTAAATTTAGGTCTTAGAATCTGCAAGTAGGGTAAAATGGGGTAATTCATGTTGTTTGGGTTCATAGAGTCATGGTATCATAGAATATCCTGAGCTGGAAAGGACACAGGGGTGATGGAAATCCGGCTCCTGGCCCTGCCCAGGACAGCCCTTAGAATCCCCTACAATCCCACCCTGTGCCTGAGAGCTTTGTCCAAATGCTTCCTGAGCACTGTCAGACTGGTGCTGTGAGCATTGCTCTGGGGGTCCTGTTCCAGTGCCCAAACACCTTCTGGGTGAAAATTTTCTTTCCTAATATCCAGCCTGACCCTCCCCTGATACAGCTCCAGCCATTCCCTTGGGTCCTGTCCCCAATGACAGGGAGCAGAGGTTGGAGCTGCCCCTCCTCTGCCCCTCCTGACGCTGTTGGAGACCTGAGTGAGGTCTCCCCTGAGTCCCCTCTTCTCCAGGCTGAGCAGACCAAGTGTCCTCAGCTGCTCCCCATACAGCCTCCCCTGCAGACCCTCCCCATCCCCAGGGCCTCCTTTGGACACTCTCGATTAGTTTAAAGTCTTTTTTATGTTGTGGTGCCCAAAAATGCACACACAACTCGAGGTGAGGCCACACCAGCACAGAGCACAGCAGGGCAATCACCTCTTTTTTATTCTGAAAGCACTGAAGTACCATAGCAAAGTATTAAGGGTATTATGAAGCACGATGGATAATACCTGTCTTTCCCTGTGTCCTCCACATTTATACCCCATTGTGTGCTAGCTGACATTTCTGGGTGTCTTTGTTGGGATTCTTTCCTGTTTTACTGGCCTCCCCTGTCAAGAAGAAACAGTAGAGTAATAAAGGACAATACTTTTGTTGTCATGAGCAATTTACCATCATATACCTTACAGAACTCTGAAAGTCAGATGTTTATTGCTTGCTGCTGCTTGTGTTACTCCTCAGCTTGTCTGAATAAGAGATCATGACAAAAATCTGTCTATAATTAAGCAAAACCTTCAAGCTATGCATTGCTTGAATTCAAAAGGATGAAAGCCTTTATCACTGTCATGCATTCAGTCAAAACCTGTTTGGGATCAGCTCTGAATTAAAATCAAGATCAGGAGTTTGAAGTTTATTTTGAAGTAATGTGAGGTTACTTGCACAGGTTGCCATCATAACTCATATTATAAAGGGTAGAATCAAGCTGTATAAAAGCAATTGACTAGTGTTCTCCTACAGGCTAAATCCAACATTTTACAAATATTTTATTATTTTTTTTCATACCGCTTCACATGAAATTTGGGAGAAATGAGCCTCAATGCAATACAGATGGGGCTGATTAATCTTGCATGTAGAACAATAATTCTGGTACATTTTTCTGTATAATCTTTAATATTTTTTGACTTATGTGGACTGGAAAGACCCTGTGTTGACAGGTGAGGTGTTCCTGGTGTGCTTGCATGGTTGTCCTCACTGCAGCATCCAGAATTTTAATCAGCCAGGTGATGAAGACACGATGTGCTGTCGATTTTGACAGGAGTTAAACACCTAACCAGGCATTAGTCAGAGCCTCTGCACTCGAGTGGGTACGTTTTCATTCATCCAGGAAGCAGCACAGTCTCCTGAGACCTGGTTTCCAGACAAAGGGAGTTCAGACAGAAATCGGAGCTTGTGGTTGCATTCTGAACTCTGCCTGCCCTCGGTGTTCTCTCCCCTTGAATAAGCAATGGGAGCTGCATCTCACTCATCTGGCTGAACAGTGGCTGCAGTTGCCTTTGGCTCATGTGACTTTAAAGAGGACATTGCTAGACTTGAACAAATTAGCTGGACTTCATCAAACCATCAGATTTAACTGTCCCTGTGGCACACACTCCTGGAAACTTGTTAATTCATTATGCAGCAAAGCAATTCTCATGCTGACTAAAATAATCTAAAATAATTTCCAGTTAAATATTCTTTATTTTTATTCATTATTATTTTAAAAGTTATGTATTTCATAGTAGGAACTACTCACCCTATGGTAAAATGTCTTTAATCTCCATATATAAACTTTCTAAAAATCTGAAATTCTACTAAAAGATTTGGGAGTCCTAAGAGCAGCCTCTGCTGATACTTAAGGAAATTGTTTCTCAATTTTTCTAGTGGAGGTAAGAGTTTTTATTGCATATGCGCAAGTCTGTAAGAACTGATCGGTGTTGGTATGTCACTTGGAAAATATAAAAGCCTTCACGGATTATAAATTTAAAGTAACTCAAGTAAATAAGAGGATCAGAATTAAAAATATTGGATGCCACAAACAATATAGCTGAAACCACAATGGTCTTGCGGTCCCACAATAGAATTATGGTACTCTAATGAGTAAGTTGTCCAGTCTCTTTCCCCTCCGTAAGAAATGTCAATACTGATGCATAGCTTGACCCATTCCCGTTTTCCTGACGGCATTAGCTCAAAGAGCTGCTCCAGGCCGGCCGTATCCCAGGCTGCGCTAGCGGCAGTGTCGGCAGCGAGTCGAGGGGAAGGGATAATCCCTTTGCTCGGCACTGCTTGGATCACCTCGAGGTGCTGGGTCCAGTTCTGACCCGCTCGATACCAGAAAGACAAGCCGGAGAGGGCTCGGCAGAGACCATCGAGGTGAATGGAGCCGGGCTCTTCACCGCGGAGCGTGGTGCGAGGACAAGGGGTGTCAGCAGACACACAGTCAGAGAGGTCAGGCTGGGCCCGGGGTGAAAGGGAGAAGGGGCGGCCCCGCCGCGGGGCTCAGACCGGTGCCGGTCCCGGTGCCGGTGCCGGTCCCGGTGCGGGTCTCGGTGCGGGTCTCGGTGCCAGTCTCGGTGCCAGTCTCGGTGCCAGTCTCGGTGCCTCCCCGGCTGACGTCAGCACAGCCAGCAGCCAACCAGGGCGCGCGGCGCGAGCCGGGCCCCGCCCGCCACGCCTTCGATGCCCATAAAAGCCGCGACCGGCGGCGGGCGCGGAAGCGGCGTGAGGAGAACGGGACGGGACGGGACGGACTGGACGGAGCGGCGGGATCCGCTCCTGGCACCGCGGCTCGGCCCCGGCCGCCCCGCCGAGCGGGCGCTGCGCTCGCCAGCCGGGATGCTGCTCGTGGCCGCCGGGCTCCTGCTCGCCGTAGCCGCGGGCGGGCGGGGGTCGCCGGCCGGGGATCAGGAGAGCCCCCCGGGCAGCCGCTTCGTGTGCACCTCGCTGCCGCTGGACGCCGCCAGCGCGGGCTGCCCGCTGCCCCCCGTGCCCATGCAGGGCGGCGCGCTGCCCCCCGAGGAGGAGCTCAAAGCCACGGTGCTGCAGCTGCGGGAGACCGTCCTGCAGCAGAAGGAGACCATCGGGAGCCAGCGGGAGGCCATCCGGGAGCTCACCGGGAAGCTGAGCCGCTGCGAGGGCACTGACGGCAAGTCCGCCGCGGGGGCCTGGAAGAACGAGGTGGGCAAGGGCAAGGACACGATGGGCGACCTGCCCCGTGACCCGGCGCAGGTGATCGACCAGCTGAGCCGCACCATGCAGACCCTGAAGGACCGGCTGGAGAGCCTGGAGGTAGGGCCGCGCAGCGGAGCCGCTTCACGTCTAGCGGGCACGTCGGGCACGAGTAGTGCCCTGAATCCCTGTGGGGACAGACCCAAACTGGCCCGGCCCCGCGGCCGGGAGGCTCGGTTTGGCTTGTCGTGTTCTCTTGGTTATTTATCTCCTCTCTTTAATGGTAAAAACCCCAAGGGGCTGCTCTTGAATGCGTTCTCCCACTGCGTGGGGGGAGATTATGGTTTCCCTGCTTGTCACCAGCTTAGGTTCTGTATTAATAAATAAATCTCTCTTTCTGGGGATGTGACTTCATGCGTTTTGAGGTACAAAGATGACGTCTTGGGCAGTAAGACCTCGGCATATGGTGCTGAACAGGCCAGTGGTAATGAGGAGATTGTGTTGGGCAGATGGTGCAGATAAGATGATGTACTCAGGGCTGACATAGAATAAAAAGAACCCGATTCTGTGTGCCTCTGAATAGAAAGGGAATTTGGTCCGAGCCCACCGATAAGTGATTTCCATGAGCCTTTGGACAGAGCCCATGGTTTGAGTGTTGCTCATGAGAGTGTTTTGTAGAGAGGAGTCTCACAGGATTTGTGCTCGTGTTGTGCATTTTGCACTCTGAGAGCCTCACGTGTGTGCTCCTGCTGTCCTCCAGTCAGTGCTGATGTGAGACTGGCGAGTAACTTCTGAAAGGCTGTTCTGTGAGTGCTGCTTTGCAAGTGCAGTTTTGAATGAGCTGTTAGTATTACATCCTTTTGTTACTATTGCTGTCTTTCTGAAGCATTCTTTTTAGCGTTGTAGAAGAGAAACTCCACTAGAATAACGTGGTAGGTGGAAATGTTTTTTTAGTATCTTTAAAAATACCAGTGTTATTTGAGAGTGTGAGGTGCCTCTTTTTAGTTTGAATAAGAATACTTTCACTGCTTAATATTTGGACTGATCTAAAAAGCATCTTACTTTGGTAAATCTGCTTTCAAAGTAACTTAATTTTTTAAAAATCTAAAATGAAGTGATAGTTCTTCTGTTTCCCTAGATTGGTCATGTCACTAACAGGAAGTAAAGCAAAAATGGACTGATGTGCCACATGTATGCATACTAATAGAAGTACATCAGACCGGCTCCCTACAATGATTTTATTGAACTTAAATGTATGAAAACTCCTTCATATAAAGTGCTGGAAGCCTCTAACAAAAGTGCCCTTTTATTTCAAGGACCTGTTAATCTACAGTGCTGATAAAAGCACAGAGCATGACAAGTGCTAAAACGCAATACCTCTTCTGTACTTGCTGGAGAGCTCCATGATCTTACGCTCCTCCTTTGAGCCGGGAGCATATCTGCATTTCACAGTTTCTGTTTCAGGAATGACAGCTCTTTTTTCCCTTCTGCTTTGCCCTAAAGCACCAGCTCCGAGCCAACGTGTCCTATGCAGCCCTGCCCAGTGACCTGCGGGAGATGCTCCAGCGGCGCCTCGGGGACCTGGAGCGCCAGCTCCTGAGCAAAGTGGCCGAGCTGGAGGATGAGAAGTCCCTGCTGCACAACGAGACCTCAGCGCACCGGCAGAAGACAGAGACAGCCTTGAACGCATTGCTAGAAAGAGTGTCTGAATTAGAGAAAGGTAATTGCTCAGAATCTAAATGCTTCCCCATCCTGATTAATTTTGTTTACTCCTTCCTTCCAGAGCAGTGGACTAAATGTGAGCCTTGAGGGAAAGACATTAAGGTACTGGACTAAGTAGTCGGTGACAGTGCAAATACTTGGATTCTCCTTTTTCTTTTATCTCGGGCTTCTTGCTTGACAGGCAGTTGCCTGGCTTTGGCTTCCTGTCTCTTAATTTGGCATGTGTGGGTGGCTAGGATGAAACTCTTAGTGTTTGTGGGATGGAAGGATCTGTAAGAAGGCAAGAGGAGACAGGAATAAGTATGGCATGGGTGTAAATAGCTACATAATGTCAGGGATATATCTGAGTAGAGCTGCCTTTATTTGGACTGAGAATGATATGGGCTAAATTTAATTAGCACCACTACCTTTGGTGTAATGAATTGTATTTTATACCAGCTTTGTTTCCTGTTGCTTTGGAAGTATTGATGGTGAACTTTCCTTTTGTTACTGGTTATGACTTTGGGTAACTGCAGATACTTGAATTATGCTCTATTCTAAGCTTACAGCCTTCAGAGTTTACAGTAGATTACACATGGTCCACTGGGGGACACTCTCGTAATCCTAGTCATTCATTCTGATCCTTGCCTTCATTATTACTGAAATCTCCCTGCTTGAGCAGAATCTGTTTATTTGAGTTACAAATGTCTGTGGAAGTGACCTAAAGCACAGAACTTTCTGTATTGACTGTGTACATGTACAGAGTGGACTTTATAGGGTTGGAGTTGCAGTAAATATCATTGCTCAATCCTTAAATGATTTTCCAAGGTGAATAACTCTCTTCTTAAAAGCAGCTTAATGGATATGCCTTCCAAATGGTACAAACAGGCATATCTCATGAATTTAGAAATGCAGCCTAATGGACCCATGTGCCCATACTGTATCTATTCTTTCCTCTAAAAAGAGTGAAGGAGGGGAAAAGGAAAGGAAGGAGATGATTTTCTACTGGCTCTGTCTTTTGGTATTTCCTGAGAGCCAAGAGAAAGCCTAACCTGCAACTAAAGTTATGGAGAATTAGTGGTTTTATGAGTCAAGTATAGATAGTCCTTGTCTCTGAAAGATGTGACTCATATCAGAAAGAGAGAGTGGTGGGAGAACAAGAATGTGTAATTCACTTAGGCTTAAAATAACCTGTTCCCACCTTTATTTTTTTGTGTGGGGAGTGAGGGCTGTCTTAAGTCTTAGGGGAAGTGAAGAATTTGGGACAGGAACCAAGATGCAGCCCTTTCTTTTACTTGTGTAATTTGCTCTCAATTACTGTACAGCTTAGCTGCTCTGGTTCCTCTGCCAAATCATAGTGAGGGTGATAATGATGAAAGGACTTTTTTTTTAAGTACAGACAATATTTGATCTGACCTCATTTGAAAATAGTATTTCTGTTGTGCTTTTATTTAAAATGCAGTATTGTTTAGCATTTCTTCCCTACAATTAACTAGAGTGTCCTCATTGTCCTGAGACTAAATAGAGGAAAAACAAACAAACAAAAACAACTTTGAGGTGGCACTGTAAGCTTTGGATTTTGTCTGCAGTTGTGACAGCTGTTTTAGTTACCAGTGGGGCAGAAGAGTTTAGAACTTGTACACCTGTTGTGATTCCAAAAGTTTTCTTTTAATTCCTTCACTGCTTGTCTCCATTGACAGCAGAAGATGATGCACTAGAAAAAGCAGGAGGTATAGTCCTCCAAACAGTAGTGCCTGGACTTCAGTGTGATTCCTAGCTTTGCTGGAGGTACAAACAGATCATTTACTATGTCTAAACCTATTTTCTCTATCTCTGAAAGAGAATAACAATAATTCTTGCCCATCTATCCCCAAAATAACTGTTCTTTAATGGGGTATATTTCTGTTTTTTCTACGTGAGATTGCTTGTAGCAGCCTAATGGAGGTTGTTCAATATTAACCCTAAGACCTGGTGTCTGTTTTTTATTGGCTTACCATTTAGAACATTTCAGGTCTCTAAGGTTCCTCAAGACAGATTCAAGCAAAAGAGAAGCTTTTTCTTCTCCCACCCCCTCATTCTATGAAAAATGCAGCCAAAACACTTCAGTTGCTTCTAAGAAGGGGAACTGAGAGAATGCCAATGGTTTAAAACATACATATGAGAATTGTGGCAACCTTTTGTGACAACAGCCTTTCATTTGGACTGGAGTGTGAAGTTTGGCAAGGGGATTGAATTTGTTTCAGGAATGTGAGCAAAGGAAATCAGTGAGACTCAGAGGAACAGGCAGCTAAGAAGTTGAGGGTGACATTACTACAGAACTGTGGGGTTCAGTTTTTGGCACAATGTGGGATTTATTTCTTAATACTTGTAGAAAATTACTTACGAGCATCTACATCAACTGTATGATACAGAGTACTGCAACTTCAGAAAGTTTTGGTCTTAAGGGTTCTCAGTTTTGTAAGCATGTCTCAGAATATCTCACTGGTTTTTATCACTTTTTTTAGAAAAAGCTAAATAATAATTTCTGCTTTTATATTAAATCAAGTGTCTAATCTTCCCATAGTTCGCAGCTTGATACTGCATTTTTAATTCAGATCACTTTGAACTCTTCAGATCTTGTCCTGTTCAGTTGATGGGACAGAAATCAGTTTTACTGAATGTAGCTGATTTCTGGACTGTGTCAGTGGAGTCTTATTTCAAATTTGCTGCCCAAAATGTGGGTGTTAATCTGTTTGTTAGCCTGAGATCTTAACACAGGGATGCTGCTTGTGTAGCAGGAGTCGGGAAAGAAATCCTGGTTGTGAAGCACTGTGATGCTTTAGTAATGAGCATAGCAGAGCATCCATTTTACTGACAGTAAGTATCTTTTAAACCAGTTTGAATTGTTTGAAATAGGGAGGCCTCCAGTCATAAACTAGTCAATGAAGAAGATTGTCTACCAGCTATTCTTTTGCTCTAAACGAGCAAAGCTAAACTAAACTAAACTGAAATAAATAATTATCACAATGCGGATAAAATCTATTTGTGTTTTTGTGTGCAGCAAAATCAACATTCAGTAAACACCACTTCAATATACTTTTTTTTTTCTGCACCTCTCCAAAGTTATTAAAGCCAAAGATTATCAATAACAATTGTGTCTTAGCCTGAATTACCAATGTATTATTTTGCTTAATGTTAAGGGTTTTTTTTTTTTCTCCATGTGATTCTAGGTAACAGTGCATTTAAGTCACCTGATGAATTCAAAGTCTCCCTTCCTCTTCGCACAAACTACCTGTATGGGAAGATCAAGAAGACTCTGCCAGAGCTCTATGCTTTCACTGTGTGCTTGTGGCTGAGGTCAAGTGCTTCTCCTGGAATTGGCACTCCGTTCTCATATGCTGTTCCTGGGCAAGCCAATGAAATTGTCCTCATAGAATGGGGGAATAATCCAATTGAACTGCTAATTAATGATAAGGTGAGACTTGATGAACTCTTCGTTGTCAACATAACCAGAACAAGACCCCTTTGTGCCTTTGCACTGATTCCTTCCTTCCCTCTGGGAGAAGCCTTTGAGCTGCTGCTGTCTCCTTGTCTGTTGTCCACTTGCTGGTTACAAGTTCATAAAAGCACTTGAAACAGAAGTTAAATTGTACAGATATTTGTGTGTTGAGACCAAGCAGCTTGACATTAGATGCGCACATACTTGTGTTCTCTGAAGTTACAAGCAGGTCTTGGCTTCTTGGTTTGTTTGTTTGTTTCTTTTAATGCAAAATTTGAAGCCAGTTTTGTAAGACCTGTGAGATCTAGGCCAGTTGCAGATTTTCTATCTTTCTAATTGTAGAAATTGCAAATGTTAAATTAATTTTGCAGAAGGTGGAGCAAAAGGCTCTCCACATAACGGTCTGGTTTTGTTATGCTTAGTGGCTTAACTTCAGTTTAAATACAATTTTTCAGATTTTAGATAGAACTACTTCATACCATTGATGGTTTCTGACAAGCTTGAAGGAAACAAGCTTGAAGAAAACATTGAAACTTGTAATTAAAGTAGTATTTAAATGCCTCCTTTCTCCCCACCTTCAGTTAGGTTTCCTGGTACCTCACTGCTCTCTGAAGAATCAGGTATTTGCTACACAACTCAGGTGGTTCATCTTGTGGCTGATTATGGACTTCTAACAGTCCTATCAGCCTGCCAGATCAATAACCAATTATTTTTAATGCCTTGTGGAAGAGAAGCAAACTGGAGTCTGCTTATCTTTAGCAATAGTCTTTTTTCTCTTCAATATTGTGTCTGTAATATCAATATTCTGTGAGGCTTTTATTTCTTCCACATCACAGCTGCTCCAAAGCCCACTCCACTTGTGTCTTGATGTTGACCGGAGAAGGTTTTCAGTTCGAACTCCTAAAGGAGCATAATTCCTCCTTATTGTGAGGTGTAGAACCACAAATCCTCCTGGTAGCAGACAGATCCATTTGTCAAAGTTGTTACTGCAAATGGTGCTGGCAAACCCCAGATTTTAAGAGGAACTAACGTGAGCACTGGGTGGAATGTCACTAAGCACTGAGATTTAAACAACAAATGCTACAGATTAATGTGCAGGATGGGGGTTGGTCTCTTCTCCCAAGTAACAGGCAACAGAGAAAGAGAGAACGGCCACAAGTTGTTCTGGGGAAGTTTTAATTGGGTATGAGGAGAAATGTCTTCACTGAGAGGGTTGCAAAGCACTGGAACAGGCTGCACAGGGCAGAGGTGGAGTCACCACCCCTGCAGGTATTTAAAAGAGGTGTGCTGCTGGGTTAATGATTGCATTCAGTGATCTTGGAGGGATATTCCAACCTAAATCATTTTATGATTATGTGGAATCATACAAAGTAGGATGTGGACTAACTCTTGCCTCTATAAAGTTTTTGCTTTTGAGAACAGAGTAAATACTGTTCTATACACATTGGGCTTGAACTGCTAGATTTGGGTTGCCACATGCATTTTCTGATTTTTGTAGGTTGCTCAGCTCCCTCTCTTCATCAGTGATGGAAAATGGCATCACATCTGCATAACATGGACAACCAGAGATGGAATGTGGGAAGCTTTTCAGGATGGAGAGAAGCTTGGCACTGGGGAGAATCTTGCTCCTTGGCATCCAATTAAACCTGGAGGTGTCTTGATCCTGGGTCAGGAACAGGTGAGTGAATGTCAGGGTGTTCCAGGGTTTAAACAAAATCAAAACTCCCCAAACAAATAAAAGCTGTGAGAATTTCTGTTAAACACTTGGTCCTGTTGTATACACGGTGTCAGAAGGACTGAAACAAGGCAACAAATACTTCATGAAATTACACATTGGTGTATTTGTTTCACGTATTAAATATTCAGAATGTTCATGTTGGGGCTGAGAATAACTCCTTTAAGAACATTGAAAAAAAACCCAGAGGATTTTGAAGCTTGCCTTTCTAGTTAACATTTCATAAGTAATGAATTGTGTGGCTCCTGGCTTCACATTATTTCTCTACCTATATTATACACTTATTAAAAGAAGCAAATACTGTAACAAGTAGCAGAAAATACCCTTTCTTCAGGATTCCCAGGTTCACAGTTGGAGCAATGAAAAATTAGTTTTGTCTTGATATTGATTTTAGTAGATACTTATCCATGACATAAATGACAGAATGGCGGGTTCAGTATCCTAATACAATCTGCAGAGCGATGCTCCAGCTGGCTCTTTCCTTTATCTCTGCCTGTGTTGTGCTGGGTTCTGTCCTGTGCTATCAGTTCCATGTCATTGTGATCACCAAAAATGAGTGATTTCTGTCCTTGGATAGTGAGTGGAGCAAGCAAACACTGCTAGGCTTATGCAGTGGCAGCTTGAATCACTCATTTGTTACAACCAGACAAAGCCTGGGTATTTAGATCCGAAGATCTCATCTCACAGTCCCTGCAGACAGTTGGGCAAGGGCTGCAGTTATGGTTTAATCTATAGCCATAAAGCTTTCAGGGTAACCTTACACATCTGTGCAGTTCTTGCTGGAGCTGTCCTGTGCTAAGCTTGCACAGTGGCTCTTAAATTAGCCTCAAAGTTTAAAGCTGCCTTCCTGTGCTCTACTGCTCGAGGGCAAGGTCGGTTATGTGCAGCCTTTTTGTGGTGTTTTGCAGTCACCGCTGTTGGCCCTCCATTGTTTTGACACGTTTCAGGTTGGAGTTTGTCACTGAATGCCTTGTTCAATGTAGCCCTTCTAGAAACTCGTTCACCTCTGTGTTCTAACTCTGCACCTCTCTAGCAGTGGGGCTGGGCGGGGAGGGACTTCCAAGTTTGAAGGAGAAAACACCAAAATAACCTCCTCATCTAATCCTAACTCTTGTGTGCCCAAAGGACACAGTAGGAGGAAGATTTGATGCGACTCAAGCCTTCGTTGGGGAGATGAGCCAGTTCAATATATGGGACAGAGTCTTAAAAGCTGAAGACATCATGAATATTGCCAACTGCTCTATCAACATGCCTGGCAACATCATCCCCTGGGTCGATAACAACGTGGATGTGTTTGGAGGTGCTACTAAATGGCCTGTGGAGACGTGTGAGGAGCGTCTGCTTGACTTGTAGCTGTGATCACTTCCCGTCCAAGTGCCCCCTTTAGTAGGACAATCTTCTGTGCAATCTAAAGCACCTATTTTTCTCCTTGCCCTTCCCCAGTCTCAGCTCCTTGAAAGGTTAAAAAAAAGTGAGTAAACTGCCTCAGTGCAAAGATAGCTGCTAGTCTGGGGCATTGAGCCTGGCTATGAAAGGAGCACTTCTTGGCTAGAGCAGCCCTTGCTTTCCTATGTCTGATCCAAAAATGTGCTTTGGCCTGCAGAAGCCTTTTGTTTGGGCCTGAGCTTAGACCATCAGTTCTGCAGGGAGGGAGAACAGCGTGCACGCTTCACTCTCATGTTCCTGGTCATGTGCAGTGCTGACAGCACCAGGATTAACAGACTAAATGTGAACCCTTCCTTTGAAATAAAGCCATTCTTTTTTAGCCCTTTTTAAAAAAGAAAAATCACTTAATCCTTACACTGCAGTGGTTATGGTACAGCTGTGGGTAGAGCAGAACAGCCACTGTCTGAGTGCAAGGCTTTTGCTTTTTAATTTGCAATTAGAAATCCTTATTTTATGATAAAGAGGCGATGTATTTGAGACACATTGTACCAGTTCAATTTGAAGAAAGGGCTGTTTATTCAGCACAGCTCCATTGCAGCAGAGATGCTTCAGGTGAGGTTCTGTCCTAAAGGCTGTCCTTTGCTAGCCAGGATCCCAGCACAGGTGGGTGGATGAAAGATTGTACTTGTATTTTCTGTAGACTGAATGTACTGAATTCCTAGTGACCTGGCTTGTACCCTTTTCTCTATTGTTTCTCTCGCTTCAATGTCTTTATTTTTTTAAATATACAAGCTGTGATTAAGTGAATTTCCATTTTGTTTTGCTTTGAAAGGCCTTTTTATGAGCAAGTGCCAAAGTTCAGTTTCTGCTTGCTGAGAATTGCTATCTATTTTTCCAGCATAAAAGTCTTCTGCACTGGTTTATATGTTATTACAATGGTCCTATGTAATATGAAAATGTGCTGCTTTTTCAATTCTTGTTGACTGTCTCTTCTGTAAGCACTGGGCTGACTACTATATTTTTTTATCATTTTCTCTCAATATTTTGCAAACAACGTTACTGTTTCCTTGGCGTTGATGTGACTACTTGGTTTGTGGCTCGCAGATAGCAAATGCACTGTACTGGGAAAGAGTTAATACTTTTGTTATTTAAAAGAAAAAGGATTTAAAGGGGGGGGAGGGGGAATTTATAAAGCTAAATATCATATTTTATTTTTCATATGTTTGAATTGTAAGAATAATATGGTGACAGTCCCATTTGTAGGGTAAAGTTACATATTTCCATGAATATGTAGTATGCTGTTCATAAAAGAAAATTCTTATAATGAACTTTTAATTAAAATGCACTGTAAAATGAGTCTCTTAATTCTTTTATAGTCACACAAGACACTGAATATTCTCTTTCATAGCTCCTGTGAGCTCACCTGCTGTCTCTCTAGACTGGTAGAAGTACAGTCTTGTAAGATGATTTCTTTATTCCCCAATGCCTTCAATTTATTCCCTAAATGTCTCAAGTGTTCTTGTTGTAATTGGCTTTAAAATACACACACACTGCACCCCCAACCTACAGCAGTACTTTCCCTGCCCAGAGGAAAAAACAAACCAGAAAACTCACTTCATATCAAAGGAATCTGTGTTGTGAGGTGAGGAAAAATGTGAAATTCTCATCTCCCATGGGCTCTTCATGGTGCCCAGATGAGGCATCAGCCCTCCAGTCAATCCACCTTTATTTATCAGCTTTTTTCAAAAGAGGCTGGAGGAGCTAAAGCTGAGTTACACATATTTCACTCTGTTCTTAAAAGGTGCAACACTGAAATTGTCCTGGATGATTTTCTGAATGTCCCGGAGCCCGTATGGGTAGTGGGGTCTGCTGTTTCAAACACCAACTCAGTGTTTGAGTTCAGTGCTTGGTTGAGGGAGGTCTTTACACATCCATTGGCCATGTTGATCTTTATTCAGAGTTACTTAAACACACAGCAGCTGAGTAAGAAGCCCCACCTGCATGGGAAGGTGTTAATGGTGGGGGCTGTACTTTGTTGGGTTGGGTTGGATTTCACTCATTTAATAGGTCACATGGTAGGGAGTCTGGAGGAAGGTTTTGGTCTGTTGTGGTTTCTTTAGATGCTGACTCTTCAGTAAAAGCCAAAGGTAAGGGGTATCTCTTCCTTTGAAATGGGTTTCTTTCATTATTTTTTAATACATGTCTATGTGTATACACATATTATTTTGTGCAGCGGTACCTTTGCATTAAGAAGAAAAGATGTGTTGTTTTGTGTGGAAAGCCATGGCTGTTACACTGCTGCTCTATATCCTGGGAGTCACATATTTTATATGAATATATAAGCAGATGGCAAAACAGGAGTAAATATTGCCCCATTCCAGCATCTATATTGTTTATGGAGTGTGGAACTGACAACACAACCTTCAGTTCCCAAACTGTTCTGAATGCACAGAAGTAATAACTTATGGAAAGCTGAGTGACAGCACTTGGAACATGCAGTAGTGCAGATTTCTAGAAAATGTGTTTTTGTTTAAATCAGGCAGAGCTGGGACTCCTAAAAGTGCTATCACTGATCCCAACAAGCCAACATCCTGGGAGCTGTAACTGGCCAGGGCTGCAGGTGGCTGCTTGGCTCTGAGTGCTCTTCAGTCTCTGTATTGCACCATCCCCTCTGCATTGCATCCTTGGTGTGTTGGCTGTTGGCTGACAGCAAGTTGAGCATAAATCCATATTTCTTCAAATACAAGTTCTTTCCCTGTATGTCTGTTCACTAGAAAATGTAGTCACCTCATGTGTTTTGAGTTTGCTTGAGGGCTGCAGCTGCACACTTGCTGTGTGTAGGTGAGGGGAGGAGGATCACCTCTGCCTCTGGGATCCCTGGGTGTGGGACACAACTCCTGGGTCCAGGCAGCTTTGGCTGGGCTGTGCTTGCTCTCTGTACTGTTGGTTTAGGTCTCAGAAATGCAGGGAAGACTAGCAAAGCTCTACTTCAATTTTTACACCCATTTTCCCCGTGAGTGAATTTATGGGACTGCCAGGGAGAAGCTGATTCTGTTTGGCTTCAGAGACCGGATTTCCCTCAGGCCTTTCCCAAAAGTGAAGAGCAGGGCAGTAGTGAAGCTGCTGTGTTGTATTAGGTGCTTCAAGCTGGCACTTTCTCAATCAGGGTAATGGTTGTTCTAAAAAATGCTGCTCTAATTATAGATTCATTTCTTCTTTACGAATGGCACCTGATTCTATGTGTAAGGATTCTTCATCCAGCTGATTTTAGTTATCCAGACGGGGAGGGAAGATCAGCCTTCTTCTATTGCATCCTCCCAAATCCTGCTAGGAGTGCAGAAACCCTAAAAAGAGACACTGATCTGGCTGGGGCTTCTGCCACAGAAAATGATCCCTTGATGCTGCTTAGAAATCTGAGGCAAGACACAGCAAAGGCCCTGCTGATGGAGAGAGTCAGGCACTGCCAAACTCCTCCAGAAATGAAAGGTCTCTCTTGGTAGCCAGGGAATTGGGGCGTTGAAGGTGATGTGGGATTTTTCCAGAGATCTTTCGCCAAAAGGTCTCTGGATCTTTTTTCCCCTTCACAAAGAGAAAGTTGGACCTTGATAATGCTCATGGTTAGCTGTGAGGCTTAAATAATACATGAGTTTTTCAGAGCTAAAAATCTTCTGGAAAGAATTGAATTAATTGCCCCCCTGGCTGTAGCTGTTTCTAAAAGGCTGCACTTAGAAAAGTATAAATTTGCACAAGGAGTTCAAGGGGCCATTTCTTTCTCCACAGGAGGGCTGGGCTGATGTTTTGGCAAAGCTTCAAATACAGAAGCTCTCTGATGGCCTGAGGCCAGCAAGAGAAATTGTTTTATTTATTAAGGATGCTCTGGTGTTTCACCTGTGCTGGCTCCCAGGCAGTTCAGCTCCTGGCACTGCCGTTCCCAGGGGTTCCTGCGCGGGGAGGATGCTGAGTCTCTGCGGTACCCACTTGTTCCTTCGCTGCCACTCAGCCTGTCCTGAGCCCCTGGGGCAGAGCTGAGCTCACACAGGGCTGCCTGGATCCTCTGGGGCACTGCCCGTGCTTCCCTTCGGTGCTAAAAGCAGTTTACGAGAGGCTTGCCCTGGTTTTCGTGTCACCAAGCTGTTCCCAGCAGCAGTTCTGGAGTGCTTTTTAAGAATAAGTTACAATGGCTGTTTCTTAGGAGGAGTTCAGTGGTTTTTAAGGTACTAGATGCTCTTTTACATTTTGTCTTTCAAAACACTTAAACCAGCTAATGAGTAACTTTAAATCGTAATGTTACTGTAGCAGAGTTTGTCACCCAGGCTTATCTCCACTGCTGGAGATTGCTCTGCTGACCTCGCCAGATGAAAGGCAACTTCTTTAAAGGGCAACCTCATTTATTGAAAACAGGATGTTAAAACTTCTGGGTAACAACACTAGCTAAGCAGGGGACTTGTTACTTTCCTTTTGTTTAAATTTTTTATTTTACTTGGTGTTGGCTGTTGATTTGCAGTGGGAATCCTGACGAGCTGTCCTGCTGTGGCTCCAGAATGGCTGTTTTTCCTGCATCAGGCAGCAATTGGTTTTCCTCCCATTTCAGAGGGCACAGAGCAGGCAGCTGCCTCCTCCCTGGTGCAGAGCTGGGAAAGGATTGTCCTGTGCAGCTTTATTCTACCTCTGCAGCTGCAAAAGGGTCTGGGAGAAGAAATCTGCACTGACTTTTAATTTTATGTGAGACTTCCCTGCAGGATATGTTTGTGTCTGACAAAACAGGACAGACCTACATTTGCTTTCCAGGGATGGCGTAGCTTACAGGAATGAGTTGTGTTTTAGGCCAGGGTTTCTTTTTTTTTTTTTTTTTTTTTTTTTTTTTTTTTTTTTTTTTTTTTTTTGTTCATTTGTTTGTTTTTCTACTTTTTTATGGTAAATTATAAATGGTTGATAAATACCTATAATAAAATAGAGATATGCAAGGGCAAATCATCTTTTTTTTTCCATTAAAGAGAGCTGTTACTTACTATGTAGAGAGTACATACCCTCCTAAGAGATCAAATTATTTATGGCAGTGCACTAATTAGCTTTTTTGAGGCTTGTAAGGTCTTGCAGATACTTGGAGCTCCAGGGATAACTGCAGTAGGTAAATACTTCTCTGCATCAAGGATAATTTCACGTAAGTGGCCAACAGCTGTCAGTCTGTGCTTCGGACTTCTGGCCTCTTGGGGCTCTGGTCAGGTGGAACCCTGGCAAGAAGGCTTTGCAAGGGAGTGGTCACCCCTGGCTGCTTGGGTCACTGTGGTGGCCACCGGTATCCAGACAATCCAGGAGGCTCCCGGAGCTGCTCTGGCCCCCATTTTCATTTGTGCTGCCAGATTAATTCTGAGGCTGTCCCAGCACTCTCACCTGCCCATCCTCACTCTGTTTGGTCTCGGGAAGAGCAGATCCAGCTCTCTCCTCACGTCCATCAGCAGCCCCAGGCTCTGTTCAAAAGTATTTGGCGTTGTTCAAACACGCTGCTATGGTTACTCAGGCACCACTGACTGCACGGGTCAGCTTGGAAGAGCTTTAGACAAAGTATTTGGGACAGAATGTGGCTCTTGCTTGTTAATTCGAGACCTGGCACATCAGTTTGAACACACCACGTGGGGGATAATGCCTTTCTTTTTTTTCCCTCCACTTGGGATTTGGAAAAAATGCAAGAAAAATATTGCCTTGATGTGAGCCCAAGCAATGACAGCGGCTCCTGCTGAAAACAGCAGGCAGCCTGTTTGTTCTGGGAATTGCCCGAAGGCTGGCAGGGCTCTGTGTGCACAACTGGAAGGAGGATGCACAAATCCTGGGGAGCAGCAGAGGCTCCCTCAGCGGTGATGAGAGAGCCCATGACAGCCCTGGGCTGGGCTCTGGGACCGCAGGCTGCCCGCTGGTGCTCCAGGGTCCAGAGTCAGCTGCTCACTCCTGGAGACTGTGCCTGGCATTTTCAGGGCATGAAGATACAGGGAGCTGCAAGGATGACCTGTTGAGGGCTGTAGCCGTGATTTTAATCCTCCAATCCTGTTCAAATCCGTGAGCTGAACTGGCACGAGGTGTTTAGGTCCCAGAAATTCAGTGACATCTGTTCTGTACTTCACCACGGGCAGAGTTTAAAAAAGGATGACTGTAAAGAGACTTTAGAGATGTGTAGTGGTGCCCTCACAAGGCTGTGCCCTTTAATGTCTTTCTGATTACTTTATGAGAACTGAATATGTCTGATTTTCTTTTTCTGATTACACTGAAGGCAAAATTTCCATAGACTTGAATGGGAGAAGGACAGGAAACTGTTTGAGACAAGTCTGAACATGCTGGTAAAAATGAAACAAAAAAAATCTGGTGTGACTTTAAAGCTATTTTTAAAAACACAAGCTGGAGCAGGTTACTCTGAACCCTCTGAATCACTGAAGTCTGTTATGTCTTTTTTTTTTTTTTTCCTCTCTCTTTTTTTTTCTTTTTGTCTATTTTCACTCAGTAATTTTAGGGACACAGTGAGAAGGCAAGTTTTTAGAGATGGGTTATATGTGTTAAAAGGGGAAATGTGCTGGCATTAGCTGAGCACAATAAATATTACTGCCAAATGAGCAGGTCCCTTTTCCGATAAGGCAAAAAAAAAATTGTAGATGAGAATTTATACCATGCCATTTCAGGCAGGGTGGAGGATTTATTGCTTTAATTGAAATATTAGCTTTGCTATCTTGCTTGGATATTTGTGTGTGAAACTGGGTATTGCTTGGCATCTGCATGCTCAATCTTGGGCAGCATCTTTGGTGGATGCGTTGTGTTAGGCATTGTCTCCCTCCTTCTCTCCCAGCCTGCACCAGCCCTTGGGGCGAGTTTCTGGCAGCTGGGAGGGGTCATTGAAAATAAAAATAATTTACCTTCACTGTCATAGGCAATAGCAAAATCTTGCTAATATCTCTTGGCTTGTGTCCTGGTTTTCCATTCAGTGCTTTAACTCAAAGGCTGGTCATTCACATACTTGTTTTTCCATTGAAGGGTGCAAATTTCAATGGTGTTCATTGAGCTAAGGAGCAGCAGCTCTCTTTACGTAGTTATTCTTCCCTGCTCATGGGAGCAGACTTCTTGCACTTGAAGAAAGACAAGGAGGGGGTTGGAACAGCATAAACCACTTGAGGGGAGAAGTGGAAGGGAACTGTGACCATGGCAGTATGTGAGGTAAGGGGAAAGCTGTGTCAGAATTCAGTAGTAGATATTGGAAATAACATTTGTCATGATTGCTGTAGGTATGGAAAGAATCATCTTCCCCCTGGACATTAGCAAAAAGTCAGGTTTGTGTTTTGAGTGGCTGGACAGCTCCAACTGGCTTAAAACTTTTTTTTTTTTTTCCCCCACATTCTCCTGTCCTTGAGGGGTGTGTGTATCAAATACCTTCTTCTTACCAGAAGGACAATCATTTATTTTTCCAGATGCAGGCAGGAGTGCTCTGGAGCAATCTGAATTAAATGCCAAGGTGAAAGAGTGTTGCTGTAGAAACCCATGTCAGACTTGCAACTGGTTCTTGTGTGCTTCTGGGGATATGTTACTGATAAAGTCTCTCCAGCTATTTCTATCTTTCTGTGATAGTGAGAAGTGATTCTTCAAAGTTGCTTTTTAGTAGATGGATGCTACAGTTCAGAAAGGCAGGGAACTGATTCTATGGTGGGATGATCAGGAATCTGCTAAAGCTCTGGGAACCATCCCCTGGCTTTAGAGGGCTTTGGATTTAGTGTCTCTGCTCACTGCAGTCTGCAATAGACAATGTGCCGCATCCCAGGGGTTTTTTAACTTCCAGCAAGGACTTGTTAATGTGGGAAGAACTCCCAGGAAACTGTTTCATAGCACTGCCTGCTGCTTCCTATGGGCATCCAAGGCTGTTGATGGCAATTGTTTATAAATTGTGTGTCTTGAAGAGCTGACAGAGATGACTTGATCCTAAACCATTGCTGTGGCACTTCCTCAGCATCCCTTTGATACCTCTGCCTCTTCTTGGGTTAACAATATTGTTGTAAGAGCGCATGGCACAAATCCAGTTACATGAGCTCTCTGTTGTTTAGTGTACTCTGAGCAGCATTTCAGGCTTTATTAAAACTTTTCTGTATGCATTTTGGCTTTGAAAAATACAAACTCAAAACAAAAGCCCGTAAATCTTTGTTTAATCAAAGTATACCTCTAAGAACAGTGTATGTGGATATTGTATAACAAGAGGAGTGAATTCAAAATAGGACTTTGAAAACCCGTCTGGAGCAGAAAATCAAGACTGATGGGAGAGTTTTAGAGAGCCCTGCTTGCTTCCTGGAAAAATTCACAGTACTGTGTTGCATTATCAGTGCTTAAGAGACAACTGTGTGATGATTCAATTAAGAGCTGTGCTAAGGGATATTGTATTGGATAATGCACAGTTTTTCTCTGAAGTTGTGAATGTTGCTGCCTCACTGGCACTATGTTGGTTTGAGTGACTGAGACTTGCCTGTTGACAGCCTTGTCTGTTGAAAGCATTAATAGAGAATGAAATTACACTGTGGGCCTTGCCCCAGATGGGAATTGATGTAGTATTTTAGACCTCAAAAAGGATGGGAGAGTAACAGAACAACATGACAACATCAAGATTTATTAGTGCTGCTTTGGTCTTGGCTTTGGGTCATCTCCTGTCTGCAGAATTCCTGTTGATGTTCCATCTGGATTTATATAGAAATTGATGGTAGGGTAAAGCTCTCTGATCCTATCACTTCACATTTGTATCACATTCTGTTCTGGATGTGTTGTGAAGGGCTGGAAGCACCACTTGTTAAAGGAGTTAGCAGGCAGAGGAGAATGCAAGGTCAATTTAGCACTTGCGGAATTTAAATTATTTTCTGAATTGGAAGGGTGGGGGAAGGAAATCAAAGCCTGAGTCTCTGGGTTCAGCTGTGTTTCTGAAACAGTCCCTTAAGAGATAAAAGTACTTGAATAGAGCCATTAAGCTCTAATTTGCTCTATGTTTTGGTGCCATAATTGTTGCAGAGGTCATACTTAAATGCACACAATTTGGGTTTGGTGTCTGTGTTCCTCTAAACAAGCACAGCTGCTGAGAAAAAGGAAACTTCATTGTGACCATCAATTGCTCCTGAGAGCAAGTGGATGAAGTTTCCAAATCTTCGTCTAACAGCTCCTTTGGATTCATCTATCCAAAGGTTTTGTGTCCCTGAAGGACTTTGTTACCCCAATATTTTCCACCGGTACAAAAATCAGGACACTGGCACCTGTTACAGCTTTTTTCTGCTCTCCCTCTTTAAGCTGCTTGTGTCATTACATTCTTTAGCCACTGCAGGTGCTAAGAACTAAAACCAGGGGGGAGCTGCACACAGACTAAAACAGCAGGATGGAGGGAGTCAGGGGAGTCCTTGAGCAGTACATGCTCAAGACCTGGGCGTGCAATCCACCCCAAAACGGAGATTTTGGGTGCGGGTCACATAAATTAACTCCCAAACAGGGAGATGTGTGCTTTGGGCATCCTCTTTATCCTCTCTACCTGCTGGCTGCCTTGCCCAGGTGTCCTTCAGAGGGTGTCCCCCTCTTCCCTCTGGCTACTGACAGGACAAACAGGCTCATGCAGCTACAGGCAGTTCTTAGCTTTAATCAGATACTCCACCAAAACCCCTGGCATTCAGGTCATGTGCTGCTCCATTCAGCTTCAAGCTGAATTAGTTTGCATTATCTCCTGTTACTTTTGGACTGAGACAAACTGTTTCTGTGTATCCTGGGTCACTGATGCAAACAGAGTATTAGTGTGGGTCTGAATCAACACTGCAGCACAACCATCAGCAGTCCTGCTCTTCTTGTGGGTACCAATTTATCCTCTCCATGAAGCTGTAGTGAGTGAAGGCTCATTCACCAGGAAAGGTGATTGAATGCAGCTGCAGCTGGTTGATTAAGCTGGACAAAGAGAAACACTCATGTGTCACTCAGCACGCTCTGCTACATGAAACAAGGGGATTAGATACGGTGAATTTCTAGTAATGAAAGCAGGCTATCGGGCTCGTCATAAAATCAGCTTAAAAGAGCTTTCTAGATTCCAGAGAGAACCAAAATAACTTGACCTACCTTGGTCCTGTAATCTTTAAATGCTGCTTAACATCTGCCCATCAGCCCTTGGCAATAATATTTATTATGGAATTTTTAGCAGCAGACACCATTGTGAGTTGAAATTAATAATGCAGAGGGGGTGCATCGTGGGGGGGAAAATCATCATTACACAAGGGTTAAAAATGAAATGGGAATGCTTGTCTTCAGTGAAAAAAAAATCTTTAGAAGAAAGTTACAGCTACAAAAATCAAAAATCACCAGCCTGGCCCAAGCACATTTCTAGTCCCCTGCGGGTGGTTAGCACAGAACCAGTTCTGCCCAAGAGACCTAAAATGGTGATGGGGAATTGTAGAAACTCTCCTTGAGGGGTAGAATAGACAGATGTGCAGGAGATGCCTTTAAGATTTGAGATGTTATTTGGAAACAGATTTCTTCTCCCAGGACTGGCATTTCTGACTATGCTATTAACTTTGGAGAAACAGAAGGTGCCTGACATCAGGTGGACTGGATTTGAGCCATTATAGGCTGAGGAAAGAGTTTGGAGTTCCTTATTGCACACTGTGTATTCTTGAAAACCGTACTACAGGAATTTGAGAACTCTTTATTCCCAACAGTTACCAAAAAAAGAGTAAATTGCAATTCTTGGCTTGAAAGATCTTCCAAGTAAAAATCTCTGTAGACCCTCACAGGTCCCAGTTATTTCTCTACTGAAACTGCATCTGTCTGTAAAATGGATTCTCTAGAAAATGGTCTGAAGATGTCAGCAGGTGCTGAATCCCCACTTCCCAGTGCCGTGTGTCCAGTCAGCTCTCCCAAGCCCCACACCACAGTTCTTTTGGTCCTAATTTGATTTTGTCTGGTTTCAGGTTTCACTTGCTGGTCCTTGTCATGCACCTTCCTTCCTTGCAAGCCAGCTGTGGCATAAGGGACTAGGAACATTCTGGGCTGTTTCTTGCACTGAACCCTTGTGCCTTTCTTTTCTCTGCTATCAGGAGTCTTTCCCCAGCATTGGGTCTGAAGCAGGAACTGGTTATTGCCAATCCCCTACAGTGAAGTCAAATATCATTTGTACTCCCAGACATTGTTCTTGGATTCATATATTCAGAGATGACATTAGACAGCTTTGCCACTGGGAATGTCTAACAAATTGCCTGTTCTTTTTGTTGTCCAAATCCTTTATTCGCTCTGCTTTCTAGGATGCAGTTTCTCATGTTGAATTCTTGTTGTTCCTAGACTTAGAGCTTTGTGTCTTGGCTCTTTGGCTCTTTTGTTGGAAAGAGCTCAAACTTTTAAACCATCCAGGCCACTCTATTGGCCTCTTTCCATCTGAATTTACTGCTGTGTTGTCCTTCATACAGTCTGTAAATTCTCTGCTGGTGGAATATATATTTATTCCTGTATTGGGAGTGGTGAGGATGCCAGGCCTGGTGTGAATCCATGTGAACACCCCTTTGTCAGCTAATGCTTGCCTGTAGACATCTACTTTTGAAGATCTGTCACTTACCCCACCCTTAATTCTTTTAATATGGACTTTCAATTGAAACTACAAAGTGGCACGATAAATATCTTAAAATCGAAATCCCAGTAGCCTTCAGCTACCTAATTTGTGTGTGTGGCCTTTCCTCCCAGCAATTCCCCATGAGCTGATTGATACCTGGTCACTTTTTCTTTCTTTCTTTCTTTTTTGCCCCCCTTTTATTTAGGGCTGGATTTTAGGCTGTTCAATGCAGTGTGTACTCTTTCCCTACAAACAGGACCTTGACATTAACATTCTGCTGAGACTTTTGCAGCAAGCTCAGCTTTCAGCATTGAACTCCTCTGTAATATGCCTCTGAACTTTTCTACCTTTTTTTTTTTTTTTTTAACTTTCGTGATGTACATGTTAACTTTGTCTTTCATGACAGCTGAAATAGAAGGGCTGCTTTGCATTTCTGGTAAATGGCCCCATCCTAATTCAGGGAAACACTTCAGCATGTCTTGGTCTTGATCTGTAGAATTGGACTGTGGATTGGTATTTTGTTATGGTTAATTCAAAATTATCAGAGCAGAAGGTTTTGTGTTTGTATTCTTTGTTTGTTTGTTTTGTTTTTTTCTTCCTTCATGAACTGCAGCAGTTCTCTCCCTTCTCAGGAGGAGAAGATTTTTTTTTTTTTTTTTTTTTTTTCCTGGAAGAACCAGTCTGAATCTTGGTCTGCAAAGCAATGCAAATTCCACATAGAGTAACAATTCTGCAGAGTATCTGCACCGAGGACAACCTGTGGTTTTCTGTTATACAATATGTACTGTCTGGTCGTTGTCCCTTACTCCAAAGGCAATTCTGTTGCCGTGCTGTTGTGTTCAATTATTAAAAAAATAAAAATTCAGGGGTCATTAATAACGCTGACTGCTAAATCTGGGTATGTTTTTCTCCTGTGTACCTTTATTTGTGAGGTCTTGGATTTTCTACAAATCTCATTTATGGGAGAGTGATGGGCTTGTGTTCTCTGTGCTGGTCCAAATCAGCTGGGCTCTGCTGTCCAAATTAAGAGCCTCACATTTGGTCCACGGGCAGTTCTTGCCTCCTGCCTGCCAAGCCTCTCTCCAGGGCTGCTACAAACCAGGATTTACCATCCTGGGGGGAAGACAGAAGCATGTTCAGGGAGGGAAGTGCTGCTGCACCAGGTGAAAGCTGCCCTGCCCCTTGGAACAGCACCAAATACGTGCATCCCTAGGATTTGCAAGAAAGCATTTAACAAATCACTTATTTTAAAGCTGTTCTCTCTCCCTTGATATGCTCAGAGAGGTATTGCTTTCTCCTCCTTGTTAAAAGTGAGCATTTCTTTCTTTGTTTCATCTCTGTGCCCAGCATGCCTTGTTGTTGCATTTAAGTTGCTCTAAACTCTAAATCAATAATCCCATTAGGAAGAAAAAAGGGGCTCGGTAGCAATAAGTACAATTGCCGAGTTAATCAGATCATTTTTATTCGAGTTGTAGACTCTGTTTCCCAAAGATGTTGTAGCTCTGCAAAATCAATAAAGGTACAATAAGTAGGTTTATTTCCTGGGTATCAGCAGGATAAGGGGGTGGGCTGGATGCCTGGAGGGAACCAAGGGGTTTTGCTGCCTGTGAGCACAGTAGCTGTGGGAAAGAACTGTTGCCGCCATGGAATCAAACAGCAAAAAGCAGTGTATATTTTGGGCACTCAAATGTCTGGGAAATGTCTGGGGGAGGCATAGATCCAGGAATTTCTCCCTTCTGAGTCCATCCCCTCCAATTTCACAAACAAAATGTGTCTAAAATAACACCGCATTTTAAATATAACATTTTGAGTTGGTAGCTCCTCGTTTTAGAGCGTAAAACCCACCTGATTTTACAAACATTCTTCAGAAGAGACGGATGGCATTTTTCTTGCCTCCTCTTTCCATTTTAATTTCTAAATGTGGTCCTTACTGCCTATCTCTTCTAGTTTCATGCTACACAGCTCTAAAGACTTCAGTGGAGTTGCACCTGGCTGGTCTGTGCGATGAGATTTAGTCTTTCCTAAACCAGGCTCTGCACAACTTCCTTTGAGTGGAGCTGAACCCTCTTCTCCACAGCCATTTCCCTGTAAATAGCTACTGAAGACAATAAAACTGGAGCCACAGGAAGGATGGGCCTCCTTGTTGTTTCATTATTGTTAAATATGACCCCTGCTGTGCTGTGGAATAACCAGTGCCCAGCACTGCTGTATCCTGATGGTTACTCAGTGATCCTTTAAACTGAACCCAGCTGTACATTCAAAGATCAGCGTGCTGCTTTCTCCTTGCCCTGTACATTAAGCTGTAGGTCGTGGAACCGGGCCTTAAATATTTAGTATGCTCGTGTTTGCTAATAAAGACTTTTTAAGGGAAGTCATGTTTCACGTCGGCACCCTAACACCCAAGTGCAGCTGGCTGAAAATTTATTTTGCTGTGGCTCAGGGTGGCTCTGTCCTGTTTGGAAACGTGGTGGCTGCAGCAGAGACCCAGACTGGGAGAAGTGGGAGTGTGGGCAGAGGCAGGTGGGTGCTGGGCACAGGTGGGTGCTGTGCTGTGGGTGCTGCAGGGGGAGAGAGGCTTTGTGCCTTGGGGGGGGATGAGCAGAGCTGAGCTCTCCTGGAGCCGCCGCGGTGCTGGCACAGGTTCAGCAGCAGCTCCTGCTGGGAGAGCTGACCTGTGCCTGCATTCCCAGCCAGCCTTTGGGCACTGGAAACTCAGACAACCCCACAGGGAGAGCCCTGCCTCCTTTTGTTGGCTTTGGGTCCTAAAATTGCCTCTTGGTTGTGTCAAGACTTGACTGAGGTCTTCATCAGCATGGTTCTGAGAGCCGATACTGTCTTGGGCTGTCAAATTGTTTGGGGTTTTTTAATATAGCTAATTTCTTGCTGAACGTTATCAGAGTTTAAATTATTATTAAGGCATTCAAATGTTGTCCTTGCCAGCTGGTCGTTCTGGATTTTATGGTTTGCTTGAACATCCCAGGCCTGCGTTTTCTCCAGGTAAATACCTTACAGTGAAAGGTAGCAGCAATCAGCTGTGCTGTTCTGTGCACACACTGGCTCTGTTCACCTAAGAGAAGTATCAGAAAGAACACTAAACAGGTTAAGAATAAATGCAGTGGTCATAACATGAAGTTATGGAAACATGGAAAGTTTGGAGTGGTTATAAGATAAAGAGAGTTTCAGTGACACACTTCTTTGAAATTGTCTTTAAAAAATTGACATTTGCCAGAAAAATAAGAATCTGTATATGAGAGATGGTCTAATTGCAAGAAGACTGAGGGCTCAGTGGATTTCTTTCTGTTCAAATCTTTATAGTTGTGTACCCAGTTTGAACTCAAAACTAAACTTTAGGTATCTAGAAAGATTCTTTTCTTGATAAGAGTACTGTGACCTGCACCGTTGTGAGGAGTGGGAGGTGAGTCCAAATCTTGAAGAGCTCTTCGTGGTGACAGTTCTGACTTTCAGCCACATTATTTCTTATAGTTTTATAAATTTCTATTTTCAGTTTATTTACCACCTGCTCCCAAGATTTGTCTGAAATATGCTAGGATAAACACAAATCCAAGTAAGTCTTACACGTTCCCAGAATGTGATCTAAGAAGAAATGCTGCAAAAAAGTGAGACACTGTTTACAAAAATTACTGTTTAATAACTATATGAACTATATAACTATAATAACTATATAAACACAGTATATAAAAGTACATATATTTTGTGCATGTGTGCAGATATATATGCATTTTGTATATATATATACATGTATTTTATCATCCCTTTGACACTTTATCCCTCAGCTGACCAAGAGGAGACTTTGGTCAAATTTAGCAAGAAGTCTCTGAAGTTTTACTAAATAGTTAAAAAACTGCTGCAATTAAAATGAAAAACTATTGCTGTTATACCACAGCCCAAGGCTACACAATAAATTGAACATCTCCTTAGATTCAGCAAGGTTAAATTGTAATGACTTAACCCTCTTGTTGCATAAAATTATCATAAAATTTTCAAAATATTAAGGTTTCTCCTCAGCAGAGAAAAGGCTGGATGTATTTAGATAATAATATTGGAAAGATAGAAAATAAAAATGGAAAATGAGCCAGACTGCAAATCCCAAAGAAATTGCTGGCCACTGTGGCCATTATCTCTGAAGCTGGTGCCATTTTGAAGAAGAATAAATTGACTGTTTTAGACTGCTTTAAATGGACTTTGAACATGTATGGATCTGATTCCTTGTGATTATTTTTTTTTCCAAGGAAAATACCTTTAATACATATACAAACACTCTGTGTGTGTATGTCTGTCTTGTATGAAGAGATTTAATACATATAAAGAGTGTTTGTGTGCACACAGACGTGCACTCCTTTCCCCACGCGTGTGGGAAGAGGGAGCGACTGAAACCAAGATTCAGGATCTGCTTTAAACCACCCTGGCAGAGCAAACCCTCCCACAGAGCCGTGGCCAAACTTCCCAGGAATGTTTCCAGGTAACCACAGGAGCCCTGTCCTTTGCTCTGGTGGGTTATCCAGGATTGCTTGTGCTTTGTGTCAGTGCACCTGTGAATTCTTCATGTGGACGCTGCAGACTCCTTCATTTCATCTGGACAGCTGCAGCTGTGTCTGTGCTCTGCAGGCACTTGATCAGCACCACAATATATAGAATGAATAATATATACGTTCCTGAAGAAGGAGCACTGACTGGGAGAAGATTCAAACTGAATCTTGGGAGGTAAAAAGTGAATCCTTGGTCGGATTGCATTATTTCTGAAGGCAGTCAGGTGGTGGAACAGAGCTAGGGATGTGTCCAAATGTATTTTAGAGAAATATTTGGTGTGGATCACGCCCCTCATCACTTCAAGCATATGGATGTGTGTGGGGAAAGAAGGGTTAATCTTGTCTAGTATAAATTAGTAAGAGCTGTGCGAAAAGAACTTTTCAAAGACTTGCTTGCTAAATAAATTACCGGTCATGTTTTATTTAAAATGCTCGTGCTGCCAGCAGAGAACACAGCAAACAAGCACGCTTGCAATTAAAGCAGCAGCTAGGATTTTTCTTCTGGCACTCCCGTGACTTCTTGCACTCGTCCAGTTTTATTGGGTGTCACAAACCACCGAGCACATCCCTGCGCACACGTGGTGCACACGTGGCACGGCACAACCCAGCTGTTTATCCCCTTTCCCTGGCAAAGGCTCTCTGGGTAGAGCAGAGCTGGGACCCCCAGCTAACCCCTGTTTGCCTAGGGTCTATAATGTAGGAGCCCTTGGGCTGTGCCCCGTGCTCTGCGTTACCCAAAATCCCGAGTGGAGCCGAAGGCTCGGGGCTTGGGCTGTTCCCTGTGTCCACCCACGTGCTGCAGGATTGGTGCCAAGCTGCAGACTGGCAGGGGGTGGGTATGGAGGATTTACATTTCCAACAGGACAGATGTTTGCTTTCTTTTCTCCCCAGCATCTGCTCACAAGCTCTATTTTGGGAAGTGGTGAACTTTAAGGGCAAGACTGAGGTTACGGGAGGTTGTCAGCCTTACGCCGTCAGAGGCCATCGTGGGAATTCTGGCTGTTCTTGGTTTAAGGCTAATAGAGAAAATGTGTGGAGAAGATGTTTTCTGCCTCAAGGATGCTGGAACATTTCTGGAAAAGTTTCCAGCTGTGGGACAACCTGTAGCACCCTCTCTCACCCTAGAGGTACAAACTTCCCCTTTAGCTGATGGTCAGGCTTTAGGTTTGGACATGAACTCTGTCACAGGCCAGCATTTGCTCATTTCTGTGTCAGGTTTTTCTTCCTCAGCTACTCTCATGAGACAAGCAAAGGGCTCATTGCCATTGGGAAGTGTCTGTGAAGTTTTCAGTAGGTTAAACATAGATTAGGTCTTTGCTGCCTTTACCTTGAGCATAATGTCGATCAGTTCACGTCACAACTTCTCTCTGAAAAATCAAATAAAAGGGCTTGTTGAAATGGCTGGAAGGCAGGGGATGGTGTACAGGAATTTCTTAGGAGATGTGGTGTAGCTGCTGATGTGTTTCTTTGTGCCTAGGATACTTTTCTGAAAGAAATATCTCCCAAGAGAAGGACAAGAGTCTGAGAAGCTTTCCTGGGCTAAAGGAGGAGCATTGCCCAAGTTTATAAGACTTATTTGTCTCTGATAAAGAACATCTGAGTGAGCAAAAGACAAACATTTGGGGCAAAGAGTGCGTGGTTCCAAACCTTTGGTAGGGTATTGACACATTCAAGGCATTTAGTATTAAATGCAATGGAAAGAAGGCCACCAGTCTGTGAGCACTTTGAGATGGACAATTGCTATGTTTGAGCCTTTCTTGAGGTGCAAAACAACAGATCAGTGGAAAGCAGAAAGTTCTAGATTTACCCCTCCAGTGCCTGTGGGTGTGGGAGGTATGATCCAGCACAGCACACACTTTTACTACCTTGGAATGCCAAATATGACCCTCAGAATGGTGATACTGTCTGTTACTTTTGCAAATCTAGAGATATTGTAGGGCATGTTTTAGTTGCACATGTTGAACCAAATCAGAGGTACGTGGCCTAGAATTCCCTCTGAATGTTCCTCCTAGACTGGCCATGTCCTGTTGATGAGCTATGTAGAGCAGATGTTTGAATTTCACCCCTGCTTGTGCCACTGGGCACATCCCTGGGAGCTGGGCTCCTGCTCTCCATCTGCCTTAGAGATGAAATTAAGTGATGAGGAAAAAGTGTTCTTTGTGATCAGTCCCTGTTGTTATGAATACCTGAAGGTGCCTCTTATAATTGTACCAGGGACAATGCTAGCAGCAGTTTCCAAGTGTTTTGTATATATTTCACAGCCTCAGACTCTGAAAGGGATGGTGGATACAATCATTGTCTGCAGGGTAGGGTGTAGCCATCCACTCATGCTCACTTGTTCAATTAAATAATCAAACATGGAGTTACTATTTTTACACCCTGTGCAGAACAGTTTGGACTGAATTCTGTACATCTTTAGCCCACCAACTTTCAATGTAATCCATCAGAATAAAAAAAGTGTTGATCTTTTTCCTGTGGAAGGAATCCCAGAGAGGCCATTGTAGCAGCTCTGGGACTTCTGAGGCACAGTAGCACCCAAAATTTCCTCCTCATGCTCTGTGCTGAGAGCAGTTCTGTGCTCAGGGAGTTTCAAGACAGAATTACAGCTGCTCTTTTGCCACTTGTCTTGGGAAGTTGCTTCATTGTGGTCAAATTCAGCCCCTCTGTTGTCTCAGTGACAAAATAACCCAAGTTAAGGGTATATAGATGGAAGTCATTCTCCTGGATTTGAAACACCCCAAAGCTGTTACCAAAAGCCTTTTGTTTCCAAATGTTATTTCTAATTCATGCTCTGCCGAGCTGGGTCCTTAATAGAGTCACTTGGTCAGTAACACAAGTGAAATGTGCATTCTTCCAAAACTTTATTATGAATATGAATAAAACATTTTCTGGTGCTATTAAACCAGCCTGGAGTAAGGCAGTGAGAGTGGCAGCATTCAGGAGTGATCTCTGTGTCAGCCTGTCTGCTCAAAAATAGACTGCAATAGTGACAGGTTTTTCCTTTTCTTTAATACAGTAAAAGTTGGAGTTCTCTTTGGGAAGCACAGTCAGATAATTAGATTTACAGAGAGCTATGAAATTACTTTTTGTGCAGGATCTAGCATATGACAGTCCCTTTCTATGCTCCCTATGCTAATATCTAATACAAAATGCTACATCAGAGAAGCCGTTTGCACAACAACAAAAAAAATCTGTGTCCAGCAATCTGTGGTCCTGGCACACATCCTTCTGCAGCATCTTTAGTATGTATTGAGGAAGCCATTCCAAATCGGTGGATGCTTTTGGATTATATAAAACTTCTGTGTTATCAGCATTAGGTCCTCTTAGGAAATCACAAGATTGGTTTAAAATGCAAATACGCACATTTTATTTATATATATATATATATAGTAATTTTACAGATTTTCTGTCTTCAGATTTTTCAGCATTTGGCCATTATCTGAAGTCTCTTCCCATAAAGTTTTTTTTTTTTTTAAGGAAATTTAAAAAGAGATTTTTGTATAACCACATATGCCTATTAAACTCAGCTAAATATTTTGGTATTAGACTTGGGGGTAACTGAATGAACCATTCTCAGTATAGAAAACACCCTGTATTTACAAACAAATAACTAACAGTCTGCTAATTAATCCAGACTTTAACTAGGCAGCACCTCATTAATATTTTCAAGTTGTTTGTAGTTTGTGGTCTTGTTTTTACAGGGCCCAGTTTTAGTTAAATGCTCCCAGAACCACTCCAAGATCATGAAGTCATTTGGAAGACAACATATTTTTAATTACATTTCAAAAGCTCCGGTGCTTTAGCCCTCCATCCCTTCAGCAGTAAGAAGATTAGGTCCCGTGCCAAGCGCCCTGCATCAGCCTCTGTCAGGCTGGGGCTGCCTGGGCACCAGCAGCTTCCCCAGCACTGCGCTGTCGTGGGGCTGCAAGCGCAGAATGAGCAGCCTTGCGCAGGGGAAGGTGAAAGAGCCTTTGCTGAGGGTCCTGCTAAAGTATTTGGGCATGCAGGGTAGAGCAAAGCTCTGCCTCAGGCCGCTGAGGGCTAATACTGCGCTGGAGTGCAAGCTGCAGAGCTTGAGCTGATTGTAGAACAGCTCCGTGTATTTACCAACATCCTTTCCAACCTTGTTTTATCTCCCCTAGAGGCTTTTCTACCTTTCTGACATTCCAAGTGTGTCTGTGTTGTATAGACAAAATCTGATCCTTTAGCCCAGACAAAAACTGGTAAAGATTGATGGCAATTTCCAGGCGTGGTTGCTTGGTAGTATGTGCCTGACACATGCAGGTTTGCTAAAGAAAGTCTTGATAGGGAACTCACCCTGCTTCCTGCTAGATATTTCAGTCAGATAGTCAGATTTTTTTTTTTTTTTTTTTTTTAGTTTAAATTCAATCTCCTGAGGCTTCATTATATCTAACAGTGGTTTTCCTTCTAAGTATTTTTATATTGCAAGGCCATGTGTAGGTAGGACTGCTTTTACCAAATCAAGAATGCCTCACTACTACTTCCACCGTGTTCCTAGGAATAGCTCTACACCTGCAAAGGTGCGCACCAAATTCGCTTGAAGACAAAGCACCAATGGCTTTTGTTGCGTTGCCTTTGTCTGGTGCAGCTGTGCTTGTCAAGTCAAGGATTTGGAAACTTATTAAATAAAACCTCTATAAGCTGAAGAAAATAAGATGGTTCAAAAAAAAAAAAGGAAAACCAGAAGAAGTGAAGTAGTAGAGTAGCACGCACTAAATATTTTCAAAAGGAAACCTGCTGATTAGGGAGTAACCCAAATTTTAACTAATAAATAAAGATAAGTCTTTGAAACACCTCTGGTGTATAGCCTCCAGCAGTGTACCACTAGCACAAAACCAACCCACCTTCGGTCAGGCAAAGGGCAGATAGATCACAAACACCGCTGTGCACAGTCTTGGACTGGACAACAAGTAGAGGACAGCATTTTAAACTTTGCTTTCATGTAATGTTGATTTTAATGCTAGTTTCCAGTGCTGCAGCTGCCTGACATCCAGAGGAGATGGAGGTGGCATTTCTCACTGCTGTGGTTTGGAAGGCGTGATTGTTATTTGTGTAGCAAAATCCGTCTGACAGGTAACCACATGTTCCAGTTAATCTTAGCTGGGCTATAAGTAGATCTTGTATCAAATGCAGTAACTCAGTCACTGAGCCTGATGGTAATGTCCCTGACATCTGCTCCAGCCCCTGTGTTCCTTAAAAATGGGTTGGAATCAGGCTTATGCGTGAGTTTGTATCGGGGTCACCCCCACTCAAATGCAGTAGGGCACACTGGTGTCTGATGCCAGTAGAGGGGCATTAGGATACATTTGTCCCAATGTGTTTTTTGCTTGTCCATATCCAAGGACACAGCTGCAAAAGATTGGAATGGGTTTTCTGATGCATTAAGAGGCTGATCTGTTATTTACTCTGGGAAAAGCAGTCTTATTTAATATTAAGTTCCAAATTTCCTTTACGTGTTTACCAGCCGTCCAGAAGATTAGGTGCATTAAAATAGTGAGTGTTCCTTTTTAATAAGTTATCTTCTGCCTCTCTTGGTTTGTGAGTAATGGAGTCAACTCTCCTCTGCCTCATGTAGCACTCACCCAGGACTAGCATATTCTGGTTTTTTGAAGGATAATGGGTCAAGATATAATTTCAGCTGCTTTCACTACATGGATTCTTTGCTCTGTTAAGCAAATTCATGTCCCATTTGCTCTGTCTCACATCTCAATTTGGACTGGAATCTTGAGTAGTGTGTTTAGTCTGTTTATAACCTGGAGTCTGCCAAGGGAAACCTAAGGATAAATCGATCAGGAGGTTGCACATTTAGGGCTTTGGGATGATCTAAATGAGAGACTGGGATCAGGCCACTCTCCCAGCTCCTCTCTGGTAGTAACCAGATTGCAGCATTTTGCTTGGACACAGTCAGCTGCGTTATAACTACGAGCTGTCCTTGTGACTTGGTTAAAACTGGCTTTCAAAAGCTCAGGATAGGGAGGGAGCAGAAGCAAACCTCTGGTGCCTGGGAATCTCCTGACGCCAGAGTTCTTTGGCCAAGTTTTCTGCAGTTCTCAGGTCCCCTGCCAGACTTGTGACTAACCATACAAGTGAAGCAAACTATTCTTATCTCTAAATCATGCACAGATAATGTAGCTATATATAGACATATATAAAACTATGTATCCATCTTACTATAGGTTACATGCTATGTGTCTAACACCATCTGTCATGTACATGTGTGGGTTTTGTTTAAGGGAAGATCTTTAAAATCTGAATCATTCTTATCCGAAACCGCCTCAAAAAGCTAAAATAACTTCAGAAGTGGACTTTGGCTAATGATTCAGTATGTTGGGGAAAATATAGCTTTGCACCCAGGCTTTGATCACAATGGAGTTTGATTTGCGTAAGCTTTAAGTATTAAAACATACCTTATCAAGCTTCAGGAAAGGCTATGTAGCTTTAAGAGCTTGGGAAAAAGATCCCCTTGTGCTTTTGCCAACATCCTGTTACAGATTTCTCTGCTCCCCTCATTCTTAATGATTTTAGTGGGAAATATGATGGATAGCAGAAATAAGATCATTCTATTTCCAGTGGAAGTTTTACTACATTGATTTCTTTTTTTCTGTGTTGCTGTTTGTCAAAAGCAGCTGATGTACAAAATTCAGGTGTCCCTGGGAATTCAACCTGTCACTTCTGTTAAATTTTGTCTACTGCTTGCACCATGAAAAGCTTAACTGCTGTGAAAAGTAATTTATTCTTGCTGTAGTGGCTGATCATTAATAGACTCAGTAGAAAACTGCACAACATTAAAATAAAACTCCTGTGTATGACTCTAATAACACTTATTTCTATAGCGTGCTATGTTGATACAGCAGCATTTGGTGCTTGCATCACTTTTTATTGTGGGATCTGAAGTATTAAACAATGTTATTCATGCTTCATAACAGCCCAGTAAGTGCTACCATCCTGGCTGATTAGACAGGGAAGCTGGAACAAAGACAAGCAGAGATTTGGGCAGAGATGTGATACTCTCAGCCTCACAAAGCCATATCCATATACACAGGCTGAAGCATGTGCTTAATTCTAGCACTGCTCAGTCTCTTGGATATTTTACCAACTCTGTATCTATGTAACCAAAATTCCTGGTCAATTTGATTCACCATCAGATGTGTCTTCCTCAAATCAGTGGGATTTATGTACAAGGTTATTGCTCAGCTCTGGGTTAGCTGTTCTGCTGGAAGGGGGCACAGATGAGGACATGTCCTTGAAAGCAGCTTATGGAGCCCTGAGCAGCGCACCTGGCCACTCCCATCCTCTTTCTGTCATTTCGGCAGTTTTCATGAGCATTCAATTCACCCACTAACAAAAATACCTATTTTTGGATTACCTACTGCAGCTGCTGTAGCAAGTTGCCCTCTGGAGCTCCAGCCTTGCAAACAAAGTAAATATTTACCTGTAGGCTGCTGTTAATGGAAGAATCTTTCCATGCATGTTTACACTGGAAATCCTTGCAGTAATTTGGTTGACAGGGTTTGAACGCTCTTCATCCATTTTACTGTAGGACCTCTGAGTGAATGGCAGCCAAGGCAGTGGGGAACCATGGCTACTCAGAAAATGTGATTAATTTATTTACCTACCTTCTTGGAGCTTTGCTTTGCTGGTTTTGTTCTTAAAAAACACTGGAGATCTAGACAATATAAATAATTCAGTGTGCAAGTATCGCATTTCTGGAAATGCTAGCATGAAAATTGCTAAATATGCATTTAATTTAAGCTTGATTAGGCAACTGATTCTCTCCTAACCCAGTCATAATTAAAATGTAGTGTTTTGAGCCATTACAGGGACCCTGTGCTCCATGTGTAGCATGGCTGATTAGAGGGGTCCCCTTTGGGCTGGCAGGTTGGATGCCTCAGAATGCGAGGCAGCAACTGGGATTCCAAGTGTGGGGCTTGTAAGGGTGATGGGAGAGAGGCTCATCACAATGGAAGAGCTGAAATATTGCAGAGGCAAATGAAGCAAGCCCTCCTGCTCATCTTGTTTCCCTGAGAGGGATGCCTCAGTTGACCTGTGGCAAAGGAGTGACTGCTGCACATCTCCATGCCCTGCCCTGTTGGGAATTTCTGTTGTCTGCTCAGGCCTGGAGGATGGGGGAAGCAGCTGAAATGAACCTTGGGGTAGAGAAGTCTAGGTTACATCCTGCCTACATCCTCTGTAATGCATTCAGCAGGAGCTGAGCTGTGGATCTCACCAGAGAGCCATCAGCGTTATAAATGGAACTCTGTTGGGAGTAGGCTAAAGGAAAACAATTTCCTAAAAATTGCTTGGGCAGAGTCATGGGGTCATGGTGAAGTTCTCCTGTTTTTAGAGGTGTTCTTGCTCTGGAGCTCACTTTACCTTTGGGAAACTGGCAGTTATTATTTTTGATCTGAAACCAAACCGAAGGCTGTGTCCTGCAACCCATCCTTGCCTGGGACAGAAGATATGCCCTGGAAATGTAGATAATATTGCAAAGCTGGGTCACTGAGCTGCTCTTCTGGCTGGTAGAAAGGTGACACCTGCAAGCAAAGATGGTTGTGGGTGAAATCCATACCTGCTCCTTTGCTTTGGCGGTGTCTTGGTGGCTCGATCACCAAACTGGGGACAGGCGTCTGTGCTGTGTGACACAGCTGGGTGTGGGTGCACCATCAACGTGAGGCTCTTGCTTTCCAATTCTGGTTTATGTTTTCCATGTTCTTTTTTTTCCCCCTCTTCCCTCTCTAATCACCAGAGTTCCCTGCTGCCTGCAATTTGTCTGGGCAGCTCTCCGAGCCACGGTGAGCATGTCCAACAAAGCTTAAATCTTGATCTGAGCAAATCTTTTTTAGGCTTTCTCATTTCAACAAAGCCCTTGTTCAGCTGCATTAGTTCCAAGGAGTGCCAGGCCACTGCTCAGTCGATTATCTGGAAGCCTGGTTGCCTTCAGCACACGCAGAGAGTTCTGACATGTCCCTTATTCATAAGGTGGGAGCAAATTCTCTTGGGGTGGGGTGAGAATGAACACCAAATCCCTGGTCCCCACAGATTCCACAGGGTCTCCTCTGCATTTGCAGTTGAGCTGCATTGAATTTCACCCCTTTCTTTTTTGGTATCTTGTGCAACTGGGAACTGATTGCTCCTTTCCTGGTGAACCTTGCTTTAATTGGGACAGCTGGCAATGGGACATCTTCCCTTGGCTCTTGTAGACCTCCCTGACTGTAGCATTTAAATCCTTTTCTCTGTGACTGATGCCACCCCAGTCAGGGCAGTGGTGCTCTCCAGAGAGCCTTGCTGAGCTCAGCAGGTTCCCAGAGCAGGAGATGCAGTCTGTCCTTGCTGCTTTTGGGCAAGGCTGAAATGAGGCAGGCTTTAGGAAATTGGGTTTGTTTCTCCACATTTTAGTTTCTGATTTTTTTTTTTTGGTTGTTGTTCCATTGCCTGAAATATTATTTTCTGAGGGCTTTTATATTTAATAAGAGGTTTTGCATTCCAGTTTACTGTGAGGCTTTTGTGTGTGTATATACAAACACCAGATGAAATGCTGAAATGTATATTTGTAATTTGAGTTTATAAGTGAAGTGGGTTGCTTTTCTCTCCCAGAGGTTAATGGTTCTGCACATCCACTGCCACATCTTATACAATTTGGAAGTAATCTCTTAAAGCAAAGATGTTTTTCTTTGCAGACTGCTTATTGTAACACATTATATCGTATAATATCATTCTGCTCGACAACACTCTGTTTTGTTGTGCAAACAGCACAGGAAAAAAAGGAGGGGGAAGAGGGAATAAATAAACAGACACACCAGCAAAAATTCTCCAAATTGCTCTCAGGGAAATGGACACATTTGTATTCTGTCACTGCTGCCATGACCAAAGAGATCTCCTAGTCCCAGAGCTCCAATTTAAAAAATCTTGCCGTATTGCGCTTTGAAGCAAAAGTGTTCCTCAAGTGAAGAACCCCAGTGATTGTGGAAATGAATGGCTGATGGCACTGTGGGGGATCTCTGAAGCGGGGTCCAGCGTGGGAGCCCTGGGGCTGGTCCTGCAGGGCAGGAGGGATGTGGGTGGGTGGCATTTCTGATCCTCAGCGGTGGAGCTGGGAGGGATGGGCTGAGCCGGGGGCAGGGGGTACCTGGCACAGGGTGAGGGCAGGATCCAGGCTGGGAGGTTCCAGGGATGCTTCCCTGGGACAGGGCCTTCCTCTCCACAGCCCTGGCTGTCTGAGCACAGGAAAATACCAGGGGAAGAAGGGCAGTGGCTGCTTGTCAAGGCATAATCCTGCAGCCCCTGCTGAGGTGCCTCTACCCAGTGCAGACCCTGCTCGCTGAGCCCCCACAGTCTGATATTTTGTATTTGGGCTCAAGTTCTCCACTTCTCTCCTATCCAGCATTAAAGAATCATATCTTGCTTTAAACTCGGGTCAGCCTCCATTCCCCAAGTCTTATGTTTCAGACTCGCTATAAATGATTTAAACAAGGAGGCAGCTTGGCTGTGATGTGGGCAAGTGCTCTTCATGCTAAAGGCAGAGATGGCAAACAGCCTCTAGAATTTGCAGAGATATTTGCATACGTTATTTCTTTTTTTCTCTGAAAAGGTGGCAAGGCTGTGAGTCAGCACTGTGATGTGTCTGATCTCAAGGACCTCACATGATGTGCTCTGAGAAGAGGACACTCCAGGTTCATATTTTTCCACTGTTGCAGTGAGTTTTTTAAAGCACACCCCCCGCCAAAGGCACCACCCGCCGGTTCCTTGGCAGGGCAGAAACCCTTCCCAGCCCTGCCCCAAAGAACGTGCCCCTGCTGAGTGCCACTGTCAGGCTGAGATTGGAGCTCAGGTGTCCTCATTTCCTGCTCTTGCTAATTGCCAGCTGCTCCCCGGTGTCGTGTAGTGATGAACGAACAATAAGAATTCGAGAAACTTACCTAAACCCAAGGTATTTCACTGACCTTTCTCTTGAATAATGGTAAAAAAGGGTGCTAGGATTCAGTGATGTCAGAAAACGTGAAACCAGCCAGCAGCTGCCAGGGAGCCTGAGAATAAGAAATCTCCAGTGGTTTGCAGCATAGCCAGCTCTTTTTTTTTTTTGATGGCAAAGAAAGATGAAACACTACAAAGATATTCCCAGGGAGAAAATAGATGTCATACAACATTTAAATAGATCCTTTCAAGAAGGAGAGCTGCAGAAACCCTTATAACTAGCTCATGAGGGTGAACCTGCTGATTTTTTTATTTTTTTTAAAGACTGGTAGGACAGATATCAGGCTTTAAATACACAGCTCTGTTGTCTTGATAGCTTAATTCTATTGTCCAGCTTTTGCTGAATGTACCAGGTAATAATAAAAGCAATACAGGAAGCAGGTCTATAACTACAAAATGTGTGTTTAAAAGAGCTTTGTACTCTACAAAGCGATACATTTTGAAAAAAAGAACTGATTAAAATGGAGATTTTAAAGAATACATTGGGATTCATGGTAACAGAGTAAACGCAAGTGGCAAAGAAACTTCTTGTGTAGTGGAACCGTGAGTGACTGTGAGATGAGGGGGGGAATACAAGAAATGGAGAGAGCCTAGAGGTGGCAGTTTCTTTCCCAGAAAGCTGGATGCACTATGGAATGAAGGCAGTTGTCCACTTCTAAATCAGGAATGATTTAAATTTGATGTCTGGATCAAAAGGCAGCGCAGTGTACCTCCATCAATTTTCCAAAAAATGTGATAGCTGAAAGGAGCCCCTGATCCTGAGACATGTGCACATATGTTGGGAAGCAGCCCTTTAGAGACAGGGTGCATTGGTTTTTGGTAAAAACTGCTCACTGAGTGTATGCAGAAGGGGACAGGCTGTAAACCCCCGCAGTGCTTCCCACGCTGTCCCCACTGCACACCTGCTGCAGTTCCCTCCTCTCCTCCCCGTGAGCCCTGGGGTGGCTCTGCTCTTTGGTGCTCATTGCCCTGGGGGAGCCCAGTGCTGTTCCAGGCTCTTTCCCTGCAGCAGGACCTGAGATCTCTGCAGGGAGCTGTGACAGTGCCCTGAGCCCTTCAGTTCTTCTGACTGTGCCCCGTTCCCTGCAGAGCCATCTCTGGCCTGTCCCAGCCCATCCCTGTGCTTCACTCTCATCTTCCTCTCCCTCCGCTGCTCCCTGTGTTCACCCCTCAGTGGCACATTGCAGGAGACAGCCAAGCACAATCCTGCTCAACCTGGTTCTTGCCAGGAAAGAAAAATCCATCTGGGTACCAGCTTGATTTGAAGCAGTTCCACTGGATTTATCGTGGTCTTAGTGCTGAACCCCCATCCGTTAGTATGTGCTGATGAATTTGATGAGAGCTGGCCTATGTGCTAGAAAATCTGAATATTTTTGGGCTGCACTGTGTCTGTGAGTTACAAGGTGAGCTGTCTTTATTTATTTATTTCCTGCATTCATCTTGGGAGAAGAAAGGGCCACATCTAAAGGAGTCTGATAACAGCTCAGAGTGGTTTAGAGCAGGGGGTGCAGGTGGCCGTGACCGTACAAATGATTCATCTCCAGAGATGCTGTCAGAGACTGACTTCCTTCAAATTCCTACACAAATATCATTTATATTCCCCTGTCAAGGTGATTTCAAGGTATCTGTTAACTGTGATGGAAGCAAAGATGTGAATGTAGAATTTTTCTGCTGGTAGTAAGGAGGAAAAGGAAAGAGGAAGCTTTTATGCCATTGTATAAAATGTGTACTCATAATGAATATTTAAAAGATATGAAGCAAAAGATGCAAAGGACCTCTTTCCTGTGATTTTTTTTTTTCTTGAATTCTGTACCCCTGCCTTTCCTGTTTCAGTCACTAAATATGAATATTAAGTAAAAATTCTTTAAAACAGCATATTAATTACTGCATCATCATTTTTGGACCCTATTTGGTATCAGCAATGTGAAGTCTAAGGCTCAGAGCTGCCTCCTTTTCCCTTTTAACGTCTTCCAAGGATGGATTTTTCTTCAAAGCTTGCACTAACACTGGTGCAGGGTCAGGACAAAGATAAGGGGGGATAAGGGGATTGCTGCAGGGTTTAGGGCGGTTAGTTACACGATGTTTGTAACTGAGGACAGTGGCAGCGTGGAAAGAGGCAGCCCGTGGATGACCCACTCATGGGCACCTGTGGGGTGTCCTTTTTGTGCAGGGAGCTCTTCTCTCCGATGACACCCCCACAGGAGGGGCTGTGGGGCTGATCTTTGCCCCGGGAGTGCTGCACTGCTCGGGGCTCCTCTCCTCCCTCCATGTGTGACACCTTAGAGGGTCAGTGTCCTTGGAAATCAGCTCCTGGACACCCAGAAGTTGCACTTAAAACACCTGCAGTGGTTTTCAGAAGCAAAGAGTACATCAGCTCTGTGACTGCACTGGGGCAAATCTGTTGCTGCTGGAGGACAGAGAGCGACCAGCGGCTTGTACTGATCACAGTTAAAATACATCTCTTCTTATTGTAAAGCTGATAAAATTTTGAGAGGTTTCTTGTACTTACAGGCTCAGCTGAGCAGATTAAACATTACATAATGTGCCTCTCAGGGGCACTGCATGATTAATGAATGCTTACAAAGTGCTTTGTTAAATATGACATAGTACTAATGTCTCTCGTAACAGAAGAACTGAGGAGGAGCTAGTAGAGATTGTGTTCCCTGAAAAGGCATTCTTAAAGATTTTGGTTTTGCCAAAAGTAATCTACTGAATGAAGTAAAATAAACCTTGAATTAGATGCAGTATAAAGCAAAGCCAGATCTCTCTTCTTGTAAGAGGAACTTAGCTGCTCAGGAGCTCGCCAGTACAGTCACACAAACTTTGGCAAAGGCAATGAGGAGGGCAATAATTTAACTGGCAACTTTCCTGCACCATCAAAGATAAAGGAATATAACCTGAAGCTGAAAGGAGACATTTTGAAATGATTACTGCTGTGATAGTTGAACTTTGATTTATTTTTAATATTTTTGCATTGACAAATGAATCCAAGCACAGCTTTGACTTTCAGATTTCTCTGCAATAGAAAATATTTTGGACATAATAATTCTAAGGACTCCATTTTAGAAAAGCAGGAACAGAAAAAGTATTCCAAGGCGTATGTATGTCTCTGTATGAAGCTGGAAGGCAAATTATAGGTCTATTCAATTAAAAATCAATATTTATAAAGACCCTGCCAGGAATAATTGCGTAGGGCTATGCTGACGGCTGCTGAAAATCAACATGGATATATTGGCTTTCATTTTTGACAGCTGAAGATCTGGCCTTCAATTTTGCTGCCTCTAATTTAAACTCAGGATAACTTAATATTGGTGTTACATGTGTCTTTCTATACCTTCTCCCAGAGAGAATACTCTCAGCATTGAGAGGAAAAATCAATATAGATTCATGTTTTGTATCTTCCTGACACTTCCTTGCAGTGGTTGTCACTGAGAGTAACGGGGGACTGAGATCAGAGGCAGAGGGATGGTAGATGAGCTCAGTTTTGTTAAGGATTTAAAAAATTGACCCTGTTCAGGAGCATTTGCAGATCTTATGTACTTTCTTTCAAGGAGATTCTAATACTGCTTTGGTTTTTCTAGCTGCTTTGTTTTCCAATTATGTTACAGATGGGTTTTCTTAAATTTTAAAATGTATTTTCTCTTTCTTTCTTAAAAAGAGAAAAGGGGAAATAAAAGTCGCTGTGTTTGTGAAAGTGAGAGGTTTAAAATTCTGGATTTTTAGTTTGCTTGTTAATTTTACACTGAGAGTGAAAAATTCCAGCGTGGTGACTTTTTGCATCTGTATTTTACTGAGATAAGTGAGGACATGTGGCACAACGTAGCAGAGGCCAGACATGAATCTCAGTTTTACCACCAGCCTCTCAAGGCATCCCAAACCTGACTCGTTTCCTTTGGGCAGACAATCAAGTCATTCATTGCTGCCACTGTGTCCTGAGAAGTTGGTGAGTGATTTACTACTTCGGGTTTCTTTTTAGAGACAGCGTGGAGCATTTGCTTAGGGTAAGGCTACAATTGGTGTAAATTCATTCCTGAAAACGCAAGGTTTCTTTTTGCTGCCTGGATGGGAGCAAAGGGTCTGGCCAAGCACCTGGGTTTGCAAAGAGGAAAGTGGCTGATGGCAATTTATCTTCAGCTGGGAATTTGCCAGAAGAGCCCAGGACGTGCATTAGGCTGTACTTTCCTTTAGACATCTGATAAAAGAGAATACAGACATGCATAGGGGTAGGCCTGGAGAGCCCAAGAATTATTAAATCCTTGGAAAGACCAGCAAAACCTCACAATTATTGGCAAAAAAATCTCCACTTGGCCGCATTTTCCACAGTGGTGTATGAGGACATTTTCTGACTTTGGAGTTTGCAAGTTTCAGACTGCAAAAGTTCTTTATGATTTATATCCTATGAACACAAGTTTCTATGGTACTTCATTTCATATCATTTATTATTGCCCTGAATACTAAGCAGTATTTCTTATTGCCTGTATAAACTATACGACTACAATGATTTATTTCTTGAAAAAGTACCAAAATTTTATTTGATTAAAAAGCCCCACAAATCCCTTGAAACTATCAAGTACAGCTTTTGTGACATTTTTTTTTTTTTAAAAAAAATTTATGTTCCTGAATATTTAATCTTTTAGTAATGGTGTATATAGAGTCAAGTAGTTAACTGACATTTGGATTATGATTACGAAATGCTGTACAGCATAAAAAATATGATTTTGTTTTTGGAGTACTGTACCCAGGTATTTAAAACTGCTGTAAGACCTTATGCCCCTTCATAAATCTTGAGGGACTGAAACATTAATAACTAAAATTAGTTAGTGATTGTGTTGTTAATGCTTTCAAAATGAAAAAGGGCTTAATACTGCTTTGCTTGGAGGTATTAATGGCTGCTGTTATGGGGGCTGTATGTTTTGTTTATTCGCAGTGCTGCTTAGCGGTGATGGATATACTCACCTCTTTCATTTATGGTAAATACAAAGACCAATTAAAAGCTCCTTTGTGTGGTGATGGATGGAACAAAAGCCAGCTGGGACCCAAGGCAATGAGCTGTGCAAAACTAATGAGCAGCAGAGCCAAATGGACACGGGTTTTCCTGTAGATTAATTGCAAACTCTGGTTTGACTGGTTAGTGCTATATCCTTCTGTATTTTTGAGAAGCAAAAAAAAAAAAAAAAAAAAGAAAAACAAAAACCCAAAAAGGAGGAAAAACTCTGCAAAAAGAAAGAGAGGTAGTGCTTAGCCCAGGAGAAAGCCAAGAGCAAGAGCTCCTAGTGGGAACAGTGCTCCCGGGGAAGGGAGTCTTGGGTTTGTGGAATGAAAATCTTATTATTTGGGGTTTTTTACTTGTGTGTTGAGAAAGCCAGAATTGTGCTGTACTTTTTTTTTTTTTTTTTCCTTTGGGAAACAAGTGGGCTACTGAGACCTGCCCTCACCTTGGGAGCAACCCCTTGGGAGAAAAGGGAGCACTGCAAGGAAATGGGAAATATTCTGCTTTTCCTTTGTATTCCACATGCCACAATGCAGACCTGTGATAGGCACGGTGGGAATCAGGGGGGATATCAAATGTGAGGGTGTTTATGGTCATAAAGTCCTAAAACCAAAATGACTTGATCAGTTTGTTTGCAGTAGTTGTGAGCGACACTGATGAACTGGGAGTGGATCCTGAGTGCAGCTGGTGACCTGATTCACGTAGGGCTCAGCAGGCACTTTGAAATTATCTACTATAGCATTTCAATGTTATTATTTTTTTACTGATACCATTGAAAGAAGAGATTCAATGATTTCTAGGATGAGAATGCAAAGAGTTCTCTGCAGGGGGAAAAATTGTCAAGGGATTTTTTTTTCTGACATTGATGAGAGCAAGTTGGACACTTGGGATTTATGGTAACCTGGCAGCAAGATAATGCCTTGGGGAAGTGGGCTAAAAATTGCCAAGATCCTCTTTGCTAAAGAATACTGGACTGTGTGAGTCATTGGGAATGAAATATGGGAGAATATTCATTCTCAGCCCACCAAATAGGTTTACTGTTTGCCCTATTGTTAAATTGTCTTCTTTACTCATGGATTTGAGAACATCTTGTTCACTAGGACTTAGTCACAAACCTGGTATGGTGACTACAAAAGTCCAGTGGGAAGAGCTGGTGGCTGTATCTATTGAAATTCAAGTTGCAACATGGTTTTTATTTTTTATGGGTCATTGTTCTGAAGTCTTAAGCACTTACAAGAGGCTGTTCTTATTTGTTCCTTCAAAAATGTCATTGGTGTGGTAAATTGTTTAGAAGTGTATCATAGTCTGCTTTTTCTAGGGAGTGGTCTCTCTTGACTGGTATATTAATTGTATTAATTGGCTCAGTTCAGCTGTGACAATATAAAGGTATACAGAGCACTATGGAAAGTTTTTTCTTTGTATTTGTATGGCTTCCCTTGATTTCTATTTATGTGAGTCTACATCTGCATAATTTCTCTTCCACTTTTAGTGGAAGGACATCAAAACTTCAGGTGAGCAAGCCAGAGATGCCTGAACCTGGGGGTAAAAACTCTCATTAGAGAATGTTATCTTGTGATCCAAATAAAGAAATGGAAAAAGAGCTGCCTTCATCTGACAGCTGGTAAAGATTTTTGTTTAGAATAAGGAAAATTCTGTTCTGCTCAAAGGGTTGGCCACTTTCTCAGGATATGGGGGTTGCAGAATAAGCAAACCTTCTTGCAAATGGAAAGGAAAAGGAACGGCTGCTAAGCAGTTCCCTGGTATGTACTGTGTGTTTAAAGGCAGACAGTTCATCTGACCAAAGGTTTCAACCCACATGTACAACAACATTTCAGGACAAACTGATTCAGGATCCTGGGGGGAATTTGGAGAAAGAAAAGAAGCAGTCATTCTGTAGTTGCTGGCATTGCTTAAAAAGCAAAAATAATTGCTTCAAGAGTATATTGGATTTCCTCCCTTTTAATGGAAACCACATCAGCATGTCTTGCCTCCCTTCCTGTGCCTGCATTCTCCTGTATTTTCTGTACGGAGCCACCCCCAGCTCCGTTCCCTGAACCCTGCAGGCCACACGTGTGTCCCAGGGCTGCAGGCAGCAGGGATGTGTCCCCACGCTGGTGCAGCCCCTTGGACACAGCTCTGACCTGCCAGGAGATCAAGGCTCCAGATGCCTGCAGCCCTGGGCAGCACGGGTTTGCTTTGAGCTCTGCCATGTAGGGAGATACTACAGAGCAGCCAAGGGAGGGATTTTCACTGCCAGGCTACAAGAAGCCTCATGAATTTCTTCAAGAAGAACAGCCCTAAAGGCAAGCACTCCAAAAGGCAGTCACCTGCTGCAGAGATGCTCTTTTGGGTACTCATCCCCCTTGTACATATAGATTATGAATAACCTCTCCAATATACATCTTCTAGATCTGATTTCATTAAGCTGGAGACCAAGCTGAGGCCACGGGCCAAAAATCCCATCTGGCCACTTGGCCCTGGCTGGGCTGCAGTGAGGAGCTGGCAGTGCTGCTCTGTGAGGATCTGCAGCCTGGGTGGGTTCTGCGTGGAAGTGGAGCAGATCTGGTCTCTGCTCGTGTCCCTGTGGTGTCACAGGGTCACTCAGTGGGGGTAAGTGACTCTGCTTTGGCTTAGGAGCTTCTGGGAAAACCTGTGTTAATGTGTTTTGGCTGTGAGGTGGCATCCCAGGCAGAGAGGGCAGAGAAACTGCTGCTGAAAATTTAAAATGGTACCTGTGGAGGCTCTGAGTGAGATTTCACAGGTGACAGCCATTGCTCACTACATATTCCTGCTGCTGGGGGCTTGGAATACATTCCCCCATCCTCCACAGAACCTTGATATAGATAGAGATGGTGCCTGCTATTGCAGCTAAATATTCAGAGATATTCTTCAGCAGAGCACTGAGGGGGTGAAGAACAAAAAATTTCAAATTTGGACTGAATTTTTTTTGCTTCCTAACTTGAACAGTGCCTGTTCAAGGACCATGGAAGGTGATCCTTCTCTCCCCATGGGCTCACCTCTCATGGTCTGGACCTGTGTGGTGTATTCTGAAGTGTCTTTTCTGAGGCACGAAATCGAGTCGATACGTGAGAATCTCGCCTTTCATTCTGCAGGAGAGCAGGGAGGAGAGGAGGTGGGAGAGAAAAGCGTGTGCTCAAGCCAGCTCAAAATAACGATCAGAAAGCGAACAAACAAAAAAATCCCACAGACTTAATATTTTTAAGACTAGGTGACTTTTTAAAGCCAGCCACCTGACTTTGGGGAGGGGAAAGGGGCTGACTCACAATATTTGAATACTACAGCTTGGCAGTGGCGAGGCTCGCTGCTTTCCGGGCGGGTGTAATTACTGCGAGAGTGAATTGCCTCCCTCGGATCCTGGAAGGGAGTAGTAGAGCAGAGGAGTAGCAGTGACTCAGACGTGGGGATGTGTGTGAGTCACGGTGACTCTTGCTTGGTAATTGCTTGCTTAGAGCAGCACTCGAAATCTCCCCGTCCGTCCCCACGGAAAGCTGGATATCTGCAGCACGTACACATACAACTTTGAAAGAAATGCTGAGAAAAAGAATGAGCTGCTGTTTCGCTGCCTTACAAGTGAATTAGAACCTAAATGGAAAATGCTTTGATTCCCTTCCCGTCACATAGGCTGATTTCAGCATTTACATGAACTCTAACCCCTAAGTTCTTCAGAGCTCCAGGTGTTTGTGAAGCACACACCAACACAGCCTAGAGGAGGAGGAAAGTTTGAATAGTAATGACAGTCTGATGACGTGAGATTTTTATTGTTACTTTCATTACTTTTATGAAGCGTTTGTCAGTCATGTCGGCAGAGCAGGCATTCTAATGAGTAATTGGCGTTGCTATTGTTTATTGCTTTCATGTGAAATCTATTTTATTTATTTGTTTGGATTTCAGCCCAGGAGTGGATTATTGTTTTATCCATATCCAGTTAAAATTATTTGGTTTAAGCTTTCAGCATGCAAATTAATCTTTGTCTATTTGTAGGTGGAGAAACTCTGCAGGCTTCTATTTATATGATATTAAAGATAAGGGGCAAGGAGCAATAAAAATGAAACCAAATATTTACACCTGGGGAGAAGAGAAACAACAACATCTCAAATTATAGTCTATGTGAACCAAATGAGAGGAAAAAGGCCTGTAAGAATGTACAAGTAGTTGTCTTTGCTGCCTCTAGGAGATATTTGTGTTGCAGAGCTGAAGTGGTTGGTGGTTACTTGCACAGCATCTGAGTTTGCCTTGGCCTCCAAAGAAAGGCAGAGCTTGGGGCATCTGGTGTGAACATTCTGAACGTTCAAAAGAAAAAAGAAAATGAGCTGCTGGGCTTCAAGGACATCCTAGTTGGCTACAAAACTCCTAGGTAAGCCTGGCCAGCTCCCCGGGTTTTATTTCAGTGAAATTTCACATTTCACTTTTATGTACGTCTGAAATGGGATGAAAAGCCACGGACTTCAATGTCATTTTGTGGAGGAAATTGCACAGCTCTTCATTTGAGTAGCATTGAGAGGAACCTTCCTGGTGCCCTGGGCTGGCAGGAGCTCAGCAGCCAGGGGTGTACCACGGCAGTTCCCTCAAGTCCCACTCCCACCACCACAAAAAAATTGAGGATTTTTTTCCACATCCAAAGAGACCTGCATGAGCAGGGAGCATCTCCTCGTCTGTATTTCCCACTCCTTGATTGGGAGTATCTCAGTTGTTTCATTCCTTGGTGAAATCACAGTCACGCTTAATGAAACTGTTGTTGCTTTGGTCCACCCCCGAGTGATCCAGTGGTGCTTCAGGACCAGAAGATTGAGAGAATTTAGAAGGGATTTACTATTAAAGGGATTCTGATATTTATAAATAAGTTTTATTTTTTAAAAGCGGTCAGAAAACAAAACGTCATCCGAATATTTTGTCATAAGATTGCTTGGCTTATGGTTGAAAAGAATGAGCCGGGGAGGAAAATTTATACATTTGGAACATGAACAGATGATACAGGGTGCCTTGTTCCTCGTTGTTCCTAGAGTCTATATTCTCTTATTTTTAGTATAAATACCAGTTTTATCCTAGGTGAGATTTCACAGGTACTGTAGTGCAAGTGACACTGAGACAAGAGAAGGTCTCTGTTTTCTTCCACACCTTTTAATTTTGAGAGGTTTAAAACCAGTGTTTTTTCCCCAAAAGGCTTGGGTGTTCCTTTTCTTCCTTTTTTCCTATTTTTTCTGTCCTTTTGTATATTTTAGCAGCATAGTATTGTGCTTGTTTCTTCATGGTCTCTTCATGTTGCACTTGGCATAATTAAAATGAGCCATGTAGATATTTTATTATTACTTGTACACAGGGACTCACTCTCCTGTGTGTCCAGTTATCCACAGCCAAATGGGCTTATTCAGTGGCCCTAAGGTAAAAACTTTATAACATTAAATTCAAATCACTCTCATCATTGAGTTTGGTGGCCTGGCATTTAATTTCACCAGAAGAAAGATGTGACAGCAACTGCTGATCTCATCAATGTTCTGCTTTTCCCTCGATTGGTGATAAATATGGGCTCTGGAGAGCCTTTGAAACAAAATTTCCTCAGTCCTCTGGGATCTTGCACAAGGGTTAAAACTCTGGTTATTGATATTTGCACCTCCGCTGTCCTCAGCCATGTCATTAAGAACTGACACCAGAACTGAGAAGTGTCTCAGAAAACTGAGTTTCAAGGTTCAAGTATTTTCCTGTCTTTCTTGAGGTTTTGTTCATTTCTTGGTCACTTTTGTCCCAGTGGGCTCCAAATCCCATCACAGGAGGTTTTGTAGGAGCTGAGTGAAGCCCTTGTGTCTGGGGCCAAATTAATCCTGGAGCACGTTGCTAACTCTGAATTGCAGTTTGGAACCTCTGCTGGATTGTGCTTAATGACATTTGTAATGTGTTTAACAGTGCTTGGCCAGAACTTAATTGTATCCAGATAAATGAGTGCTGTCCTATACAGTAATAAGTTTAGTTAAAATCAGTGCAGTAAATATGGACCTTACAATTAATTGCTTTTCTCCTCTACCCTTTAAAAGTAAAAATGTTTTGCTGGTTGATGCCTGTCCTTTGCTTTGCCATTTTGAGGGTGACCCTGGTCTGGTTTGACACTCAAGCTGCTTAGATCTTACTCTGGAGTAAAATCAACTTTTATAGGCAATATTGTTTTAGAGTTTTGTCTTTTATTTGAGCTGAGCTGGGCTGCCTTTTCTGAGGCTGCCTGATGCACAGTGAAACCGCCAAGCCATTGTAAAGAGGCAATCTTTGTCAGGAATACATCTACCAGTGTCAGCTAGAGCAGAGCTAATGGCACTTCAGTTAATACAATTTCTTAATTAGTGCATTCCTGCTGGACACTGCCTCAGTTTTCTTTTCTGTGCCCCAGTTTACTGTATTGATGCATCTTCATATCTAAAAATATCCGGGCTGTTTCCATGATACACCACACTTCAGTCTGCACAGAAAACTACTCCCTGTTTGACAAAGGAGTATCTGCATTAATCCCCCAGCACAGGGAGCCCCCTTTACCTTCCCTGGATACTGGTGACTGAGAAGGGGATTTGGTGGGGGAGGTTCTCACCTTGTGGCAAACTGCAGCCTGGGAAAAATGAGTTATGAGGGAAGTTGTGCCTGTGAATCCAGCTTGACTGCAGCTCCCAGGGTTCATTGGCCTCTCTGGGACAGGCGCACCCCAGTTCTGCACGCTCCTCCTGGTGCTCCCTCATCGCCATTCCCTGTGGGGGCCTCACCAGAACGGGCAGGTCAGAAAATGCTCCAAAGGAAAATATATTCTTGAAGACCAGTATAAATTTATAAAGGGTTTGGAGAGTTTGCTGATGGCCTTTGTACCAATGCAGTTTGAGCTGTGGCAGGAGAGGTGGGGTATTTGTCCTCTCCCCTGGGCAGCACGAGGAGGTGATGTGCTCACGCACACGCACAAAGCCTGCAGTCTCCAGGATGAAATATTTCTCTTGGGTGTTGTGTAGCAGATTAATAATAAGTAGGTTGCTGCTCCTCAGATGAGCAGATTTTGAAGCCCAGCTCTCCTGCACTCCTGTTCCCAGTAAGTTCCATCTGGAGACACGTGGAACTGGAGGGAGAGGAGGCCTGGTGAGGTCTCCTCCTCTCAAACAGAGCGTGGTTCATGGCCCCAGTGTGTGGGCAAAGTGGTTGTGCAGAGCACAAGAGGCAGTGTTGACAGGTGGCAAGGAGAATGTGGGCTTTTTTGGTTTGCTGCTTTTTAATTTATTCAAAAACGTTGTACCCCCATCACCCCAGGAGTGTGGTAAGCCTGGGAGAGCACATGCTGCTCCAAGGGCCCCCACCTGCTGAATGTCAGCCTTGGGTCTGGTGTGCCTGGCATGTGGTCCTTGAAACTCTCCCTGCACTGTCACAGGTCTTCAGCAAATCAAGCTGAGTTCAGTGGAATTAATTTGAGTCTGCTCCAGGATAGTTGGCAGAATAATTTGGTCTAAAATAGCATCACTATTACCACCTATGGTACAGCTTTATTGGATGCAGTGCTTAATTTTACGAGTTTAGTATGGGGCTGAATAGGAAAGGGTTTTCCTGTCCTGAAAGCTCATTGTGATTTCCACCCCTCTCCCAATACACTTCTTTGCTGAGACTCTTATGGGGCTTTTCTGGGAGCAGTGGGGAGCACGAGAGAGCAGCAGAAGGGTGAAACATCACCAAGCAGGGAGATGCAGCTGTGAGGCTTGCTCCAAGTCTGTGCCTTGTCTCCATGCATTGTTTAAGTCTATCTGTTGTTGCAGGGTTGTTGCTCAGACTTCAGCATCCCACTTGAAACTAGTGACTCACCCAGGACACAGCAAATATTTCCTAATGGAGAGTTCTAAAAACTGCTATCAGTCCTACTGAAAAAATGTAGCAAGTAGACGTGTCTAATGGGGGTAAAAAAACCCCATCAGAAACCTTCTGCCATCTGTGGTTTGCTATTCCTACATAAAATGTATATTAGCTACTTGTTTACTTCTGGTGTTTTGGGATTTATGATGGAAAGTGATGCCAGCACTTTGGCCCTTAATAAGCAGGGGGTGATTGTCAGCAATAGTAGCTTGATCCAGGATTTCAGGTACCTTTAGTGCTCCTTACAGTTGTAATTTATGACCAGCATTCTTCTGTTAGTTCATGCAGGGCTGCAGATATAAAATACCAACTTAAATATTTATGTAGGTAGCACATCTTTGTGAATATTTCTTTGTGGTAAGGAGATGCTGTTTAAAGAGCAATACATTTCATTACAGTGGGAATGACTATGTGAAAGCTGTCAATGTTTTGAACAAAATCTGTGGATGCCATGAAGTGTTAGGATTACTCATTCGCCAGATCTGCGCTTTGGAAGGGAGCAAAATGTGTTAATGATACTTCAGTAGTGACAAAGAATTTGTCTAGAAAATTGGCACATCAGTTGAGAATATCTGGTTATTGAGCCTAAGCATTAGGGGTTCAGTGTTTCTTCAGTGCATGAATTAAATTTCAGCTAAGGGGACAGAACTTGTGCATGGAGCTGAATAAGAGACAATGACAACTTACCTTACTACCACATATAATTGGAGATCTGATGGTGCTCAGCTTTCCTCTCCTGCCAAACCTGACAATTACGGTTCCAAGCGTCTTTGCAAAAGCTCTCATTTCATTCCTGCTGACTGACAGCAGCCCAGTGCATTTGCATGCATAAATCCATTTTGCAAGCGAGCACCTCAGAGGAAAAAGAAACTCACTTCTGCAGGAATTTTGGATCTGCAGCACGGCAAGGGTTGCAAGAATCGATTTGTATCTCTGTTCTCTTTGGCCTCTCTTACCATGAAAATAGCTAGCAGAAAGAGGGGAATACAGTTTAATAAAATCTTGTGATAAAAGTGAGAACAAAATTAGTCTGGAAATTATCTTCCTACCATAGGTTTTATTAGCATTTTATTTTGTAAGACAGTGAATTACTACCTACTGATTGCATAATATTAAAGTTTAAGAATATATAAAAATTTAATGAAAATATCTTAAGTATCAAGCTGAAGAGCCAATAGTATCTGATTTTTTTTTTTTTTTGTCTGATGAACCTACAGCTGAAATCTCTGCAAGTCCTCCTCTTGTCTTTAATAGATATCAGAGCAGGCTTTCAAAGGAGTAGGGCTATTTACAAAAGGTCAGACACATTTGTAATGAAAATTCCATTCATCGAGATGCATTCAGGTTGTGAAAACAACTTATGGCTTCAGGATGGATTTTCTTCCCTCTATGGATAAAACAAACACCCCTGAAAGGAAGGATGAATCCATTTCTCATGGCACTCAAAGGTCAGCTCACACTATAACAGCCCCAAGGGCTTACTCAGCTGGATGAGGGAGCTGTGCTCTTGCCAAGTGCCAATAAACACAGAGGTATGTGGGCATTAATATCTGTTTGGAATAATCCATCAAAGCTGGGACTTACAGGTTTGATAGTAAAATGAACCTGTTGCTGAGGAACCTTGTGGAGAAAAGCTTACTGGTGCTTTTGTCTGCTTTGAGGGATTGAGGAGGTCTGGCCTTGGCTCTCTTGGTGTCTGCAGGATCATATCATTTTTGTAGTTTCTCCTCAGAAATGGGTTTGCTGAGTTCCTAGAAAGGCTTTTTGTTTTTTGGTTTTTTTTTTCCATTTTCAGCCCCCCACCCCCAACTCCCTGAAAAAATGCTTCTTGTCATGTTTTGATTTAAATAGGTAAAGAAGAAATTTTAAAAATCAAAGCTCCTGGATAACTGTTGGAGCCTGTCCAAGTTCAAGGCACATCTGTATGATGCTCTTAGCTGTGTGGTTTAATTCCAGATCATCCTGTGAGCAGCAGATGATCCCTACAAGATCATCTTCCAACTTGAGATATTCTGTGATTTTAACTCTCAGAACAGTTCAGCAAAACCCTGAAATCCCACAAAGGACTTGCAGATTGGGCTTTTTTTTTTTCTTTGAAATTTTCTTTACTGCCTCATTCCTCACAGTCCCTTTGCATGCTCTCTCTCCAGCTAATGGACGAGGGATGGGCTGTGGAAGATGCAGTCAAAGGAAGGAACATGGTATTTTATTTAGAGTAGAATTAATGAGTTAAGTTCACAGTACAGCTAATGCATGCAGTAATGGTATCTCTAAATGAATTTATTTGATAGCCAAGATTATGGTGTAACTACTGCAGATTAAGCAGGGGTTTCAGAGGCGTAGACGATGTAGCCGGGGGAAAGGAACCCAGTTCACATTTTCCTCACACTAAGCCATTTTTAAGGAAGGTGGGTTATTTCCAAGCTGTGCTGTCCTTCCCACTCTCTGCCCCCTCTGCAGCTGCCAGGGGTGCCCAGCCCTGCCCTGGCCTTTGCTAACAGAGCATCTCATTCATTACAATGCCTTCAGCCTTGCTCCTGCCACCAATACTGCCCAGAGAAGTGACGCTGTGGGCATTAAAGCCAAAGCTTGCCCCAAGGGGATCCTGCCTCTGCCTGGTGTGAGCCGCGTGAAGTCTGTGCTATTTTTACAAACATTTCTTTCGTGTGTGATTTGGAACGCGCTTCCCCGCGCAAGCAGCTGCCCCTTCTTCCTCCGGGTGCCTGCGCTGCACAGGGGAAGCAGGAGCTGGTGATGAACAGACCAGGCTGGAAGCAAACACTCAGCTCGTGTCCCAGCCATGTCCCCTCCCTCCTGCTGGTGGTCCCAGCAGGGCAGGGTCAGTCCATGTGAGAGGGTGGGGACAGGTGAGGTGGGATGTGCAGCCTCCACAGAGCCTGAGTGCATTCTCTCTTACCTTGTGTCCCCACGTACGGGTGCTTGTGCTGGTTTGTCACCCCAGGACATTGCTCTAGGACAGAGCTGAGCCTGCCCGTGCTGAGGGAGGAGGGGAGCTCAGGGAGTTGTCACCTCAAGGCTCTCTGAGATGATGCCCTCCAAAGCCATTGGTGCTGGTGGTAACTGGAGATGTTCGTTTCAATGCGTCGTGAAATGCACTCCTCCCCCTTGAACAGAGAGTATTTGTTATGCATTTTATAGTCTCAGGCATGGCCATCTGCTAATATAGTCAAGTAGACACAATAAAGGAGGTTTATATCTTTTTAGGTTCTGTTACTTCAGGTTCTATTTTTGATGCAGTAGGAGCTGGCACAGCTGAGCTGAAAGACTCTCAGGAACATGCCATGCATTTTATAGTGGATATGACTAAAGGAAATTTGCTGAAGGATTGGAATTAAAGGTGGCACATAACAGAGAATTCAAAATTGCTATTGGCCTGCCTTTAACCATGGGTAGTTTAGAAGCTCTTTTTAATGTAAGAGACTTGAGACACTTTTATTGTGACACTGTGTAGCCTGTGGCGTGCAAGTCAGCATGTGAACTGTGCCGAGGTGTGAATGGTCAGTACCAGCACATCTTTCACCTGTATTGGTATGAAAAGCTTTTAATTGCAGTCTGGAGGAGGGGCTGTCACCTTCAGTTTGTCTCTTGACACTTGGTAGACTTATACCTGCATCAAATAAATAAATAAATCAATAAAGCACACCCCGAATTTTGTGCGTAGATAAAAGTTCAGCTGTCCAGAGGTTCAGTTTCTTGCCTTTACTCTGCGGTAATCCCTTGTCAAAGTTGGGAGCTGAAGGCTGGGAAGGATTCCCAGATAAAGGAGCTGGGAGTGAAGCTCTTGCAACCAACCACACTGTTTATTCTGTGTTTGTCTAAGCTGCCTTTGAATGTGAAGGGTTTTTCACTTTCCAGAGAACTTCCAGTGGAAGTTACTCCAACCCAGCCCAGTGTGGGACAGGTCATGGAAACGTGGTCCCCTCCTGAGCCCAGTGATGTGCTGGGGTCACTTGGGCTGGGCAAAGCAATGCAGTGATCCATCTACCTCCTTGGCTGCTGGGCCAGGCAGGAAGAGGGACTGAGTGGCTGTCAGTGGATTTTCTCCCGTCTCTGTCTTTGCTGCGTAATGTCCTGTTCTGGTTCTGTTTTTTAAAATTTATTTTTATTTTATTTTAACCTCTCAACCTGCATGCCAGAAGATGTCTAGTTACTTGTTTTAAAGTCTCTTGCGAGATATGATTCAGACTGGCTTGGTGCAGTTCTCTTGTGTAACTCTACACTTCTTGACCTCCTGTAAGACATCATTTTCTTCAGTTGATTTTCTCTTTCCAACCCATAATATGCACTGAGTTGTTTCTGAGATGCTTTCTCTTTTTAAATGTGATTATTCAATAGGGATTTTGGAAGTGCTCTCTTAATCCTACAAAGTCATTAGGACTTGGGCCAACAACAAAATTTAAGAGCTGAAGCTGAACTTGCTAGATTGTCTGGGGAAAAGTTGTGGAGGGTGAGCAATTCACCTGCTGAGAGCTGTAACTTCAGAGTGCAATTTTCATTCATTTTTTATCTTTGCTCTAAATTGTCACAGTTCAAAATCTCTTGCTGCCTTGACACCTCTCCAACAGGTTTGCCTGTTTTACAGACATTCTTCCACCTTCTTTTGTTGCTAATTTGGGTGGGTAACACCACACAGAGAGCCATTCCTAGGTTGATAACCTTGCACAGAACGTGTCGTTCCTGATGTAAACTTCATCACTGATGGCAGGTCTTGTTCATTTCTTTGCTTTTTGCTTTTTTCACCTTTCACCCTGCATGCCAGAGGGCTTCTAGTCACTTGTTTTACAGTCCCTGGCAAGTGTGATTGAGTTTGGCTTTTTGCAGATCTCTCCTGCAGAGAAAGTGACTGAAGTGGGATGGTGCCCTCCTGCTTTGCTTGGGGGAAGTTGAGGGTGAGGACTCCTGGCTCAGCACCCTCTGGCACTATGAATTTTGTGTTAATTATCTATGATTGCCTCTCCCTGCCATGTTCCCAATTAGCAGTGGTTTATGCCAAGCCTTTACCTGCCTTAGTATTCTCTGCTACTGTTTTGAGACTTGTCTGATAAGCAAACCAGATGAGTTGGTGTATCTTGTGATATCTGCTTGCTTTGTTTTCATTCCCCTCATCCCCTGAAGAGTGCAGAAAGAAGCAGGGCTCTGAATGAGGAATGGCAAAGAAAGATGAGTGCAGAAAATTGCCTTCTCCTTTCTGATGCCCTTTCAGAATTTCTGCACACTTGGGACAGGTTCTCATTTTCCCAACTTTCTGGGTTTTTTCATGTTTTGCTACCAGCAATTGGCTTGGGCTTTTTCCCCCTGAATTCTACACACGTCTACATGGTAGATTTGTGCAATCCTTTAGTATTATTTTTTTGTTTTGTCCTCTGTTTTCCATCTTTATACAGCTTTTGCTTTCAACTGTGTGGTCATAAAAATTTTCTTTAGTACTTGATGTCTCATTCCACAACAGTTACATAATTAGATAGCAAGTGCTTAATTAGATTTTGGCTGGCTGGCTACATATCTTGGTATTTGTGATATCAATCCGGTCACAATTAATAAAAGGGAATATACCTCTGTAATTATATAATCTTGTTTAAATATCCATGACCTTAGGCAACAGCAACAGTAGGTAAATAAGATATTAGAGTATTACCTCTGTGGGTGGAATGAACTTCTTGGAATTTGCTGAACATTTTGGCATTAATAGCATAGCAGGTGATTCTGCAATGAAAATTTCATATAGTAATTTTGTCTATTTGCTCTTTTTAGCTAATGCATTTTTCAGCCAGTGCAATAAATACTTGCAATTTGTGACAAATGTTCAGGAGAAAATCTCTGGTAATAGAAACTGTTCCATTATCATGTGCTTTAGATATTTTTGATGTCTCCTCACAAGGCAAGTACATTAACTGAAGTCACAGCAGAAACGAATGACCAGGGTGAAACCAAAAATAACACGAGTGTGCTCATATGATGCTGTAGCCCCCTCCAGTATCAGTAATTCCTTCAGATACCACCATGCACAGAAACAGCAGTTGGAAAAGCAACTATGGGAAGAAGTATAGTGTGCTGACATCCTGTGCAGACATCTCAGGATGGTTTTCCCTGTCTCCTCTCTCCCATTTCCCTTGAAGGCATCCCAAAGCACCCTCAGGTGCAGTCACTGCTTTCTTGAGTAGCATCCATGCTTTGGAAAGATCATAGAAATGTATGAGCTGTGCCAGAAGAATTGCTTAGTGAAAGGACAATTATTGCAGCTTTTGTTCTGGTGATAGATGTGTGAAGATACGAATGAGAGTGGGCACTGCTGGACGAGCACCTTGAATGAATTTGTGTCTGTATCTGAAGGGAGCCTGTATCCAAACCTGTCTGACCTCGTGATTCTCATTTCCCCATTACCTGAGAAAACTTTATCTGGGAGTTTTACAGGTGTGAGGAGAAGAGTTTTGGAGGGCAGATGAGAACGGGGTGTGTTTAAAATGTCTGATCTGAGATTTCATGTGGAACAGGCAAAGTGTCCTTTCCAGGGGTTCAGTCGCTGTATTATTAAGAGTATTTGATTGAGGTGAGTATAGTCCTGGCAGCAGAGCTGACTGGAAAAGCAGTGTTTCATCAAAGCTCAGGTTGTGGGGATTTCTTAATGAGTTTAACTGTTTTGACATATTTTCCTGAGGGCGGAAAATTATCCAAAGAGAACACACTTGCTTTGAAATAGCTTTTAAATACTGGCTTGAAGAGTTCAGCCTACATCCATCCTGGAGATAAGAGAGAGCTCTGATTTCTGTTAGAACACGTCTCTGAGGAGGAAAATGGGCCCCAAGTTATTTTCCACAGGTGATCAGTGAGGATTCACAGGGAAACTGCACGAGGCAGTCAGAGGGTCTGTCAAGGGGAGATGGCTGTGCTGAGAGGGATCATGAGGCTTTAGGAGAGATGAGGGGGAAAAAGAGCAAAAATCAAATTGCACAGGAAAGTGTATGTTGTGGTGGAATAATAGAAGCTAAAAAGTTGTGCTATGGTTTCTCTTGTAGTCATACTCTTGATGTAACTCTTTTCCTGTTGGATGTGCGCAGGGACAAGGCATGGATGTGCCATTCACCTTCAGAGCCCTGACTCTGCTCTGCCATCCCTCCTTTTCAGATTTTGGTGCAATAGCATCCCTCTTACAGAAATGTAATTTCCATGTGTATCATGCATGTATTTCTATAAAAGCAAATGTTAAGTGCACACAGGAAATGTTGTGGCTAATGGAAAAAAACAAAACCCAAAACCACCTTTGTGCGTCTAAAGTGAATTTAAACTGAAAACTGTGAAAATGTTGACCAAGTTGGGATTTTTTTTTTTTTTTTTAAACTCCCATTTTTCTTTTTGTAAGTAGCAGCTCTGATACTCCAGGGAGCTGGGCTGGGCTCTCACGTCTCCATCTTGCTTCATCACCTTTGCATGGATTCTCCGGGTCTTGTAAAGGAAGAAAAAGCACTTTGTGGCATGCTGAGCTCTTCCAGCTGAGGTCTCTGCCTCAGCTGCTTGAAACATTCTCTCCGGCTGTCTGAAGATCATTCCCAGCCTTGAAATCCACCTGGGTATTTTCCTCCCACTCAGAGCTGTGCGTCCTCACATCCTCTGTTTCTGTCTCATTGTTTCAGATCTTCCTGGGGGAGTTCTCAGCTTCTTTCTCTGGATGTTTTTTCATTTTGTTTTGCATTAATAATTCTGGAAGAGGTTGGAGGGGCAGGGGGGAAGGAAGTTTCAAGTCTGCTGGAGTTTTTCCAAATCAGTTCATCATCATTAATCTTCCAATGTTATTTCCCTCCCTTAAAGCTTCTTGGTTCATTATTGCCATGAAAAAAAAAAGGAACCCTTTGTTCAGTAACAAGGGAATTTGTGTCTGTCAAGGCAGCAGCTTTTTGCTCCAAATTCCATATCTAATTTTGCAGAAAAATTCTGTCAGCAAATTGCTTGAGGTATTGCAGTGAAACACAGGGCTTATGTTACCAGCAAACATTCATGTTATTATGTAAATCTTTGCAGAGCTATACATCAGAAAAATAAATAAACAAACGGAGTGACCAGAAGATATACCTGAAATCAGGATGCAACGGCGCCAAGAAGAGCTAGCTGGTGACACTATAAAACGATTAGCCATCTGCTTAAATGACACTTCCATTTAATTAGGCACAGACAACTTAGCTTTATTCATTAATTATTAAAAAATAACTTTGAACAGGAGAATAATGCTTTCCCCCGTACACAGAATCTGTGCTTGCAAATCACAGAATCCCAGCGGTTCAAAATGGAAATGTGTTTGCTGGCAACCTTAGCAGCTCTCCTCTGCCAATGTGTGAGTACTCAGCATCAGATTTTCTGCATCTGGGATTCCCAGCTCCATTGGCTGGGGAACCACTGGCAGCAGTGGATGCAGCAGCCCCTCGCTGGGTGCATGTGGCTCTCCAGGTGCCACCCACGGGGGACACCCTCAGTGTCACCCACAGCGAGCCCTGGGCTGCCTTGCCCTGGGATTCATTTAGCCCGGGCTGAGACACAACGACTCAAAGGTGTCTGGAGGCCAGTAGGCCCAAACCCCACCGTCTTTGGTTGCACAGAGATAAATACCACTCTTCTGAAATTCACGTTTTCTCCCGCTTCTGGAAAATAATTCTGTGACCATCTCTCTGTTCCAAACATGGTTACGTTTATCAAAATTCGCTTTATACTTAGAAACTGGGTTGTTGTGTTCTAGCATTTTGAACTGTTTGTCTTCAAGTCCTTTGGAGTATTGCACAGATCCCTGGAAAGACCTGGATCTAGGAAAGTGAGTAAAAATTGCCAAACATCACTTCCGTTCCACCAGAACTCCAAAAACAACAACAAAACAAATAGTTTGAGTTCCACTTGGATTCTTCTCCAATTATTTCTTACTGGATGGGGCCCAAAGAGCCTAATGTCCCAAGGACTTCACAAATCCAGTAAAATACTCACTCAGCCCAGCCCACGTGCTACCAACTGCCTCCCCCAGACATATGGTGATGTTTTTTGCCTATCACTGTATAAGGTTGGAGCAGGGCAGAAATGCTTCCCCCTCCTGCTCAACGGAATAAGTGCGATAGTTCTTCTAAATTAAAACAAAACAACTTCTACTCGGGAGCGTGACTAATGCGATGTAACCCAAGTGACTTTGGAGATATTGCCAGGGAAGCAGAGGCTGCTTTGGCTCCTCTGGCTTGTGCAGCTGCAGACTGTGACCTGCATTTCTGTCCCTGTGGCTCACATCTAACGCCCCCCACCAAAGGCTGATGTCTCAGAGTGCATGGTCAGGCATGACGCTGTCAGATGGAGACTGGACATCACAAATCCTCTTGAAAATCACTGTTGAGTTTTCAGTACATGTTGCTGTTGCCTGGGATGGAATCCTCTTATCTCTTCCAGCAGTGACGCCCCTCCAACAGCTGCCAGTCACACTGGGTGGCCGAAGAAGAGAGATGGCAGGGATGGTGCTTACACTAAAATTTTGCATTATTTTTCTCCTTACTGACACTTGTTTACTCTGGTCTTACCTCCAGTAGTCTCGTTTGCCTCAGAAATGCTCTATGCAGAGATTGTCACTGCAGCCATTTAAATCCTTTTGCTGCTGGAAATTAAAAGGACAATTGCAATAACTCTGCTTCATGGGCAGAAGAGCATTGTGTCAGGACTGGGCTGCTGCTGGGAGATGGTGTGGGGAGAGGCTGAGGGGCAGGGCAGGGTCTCTGCTGGAGCAGGGAGTTGTGGCCGTGCACAGGGACAGAACATCACCCAGCTGCAGGGAGAGTTCCCTTCACTGAAACTGCTGAGTTCCTCCCAGGGCACTTACTGCCTCAGTCTGGGAAAGCATAACCACCCTGTGCCTTTGCAAAGCTCCCAAATTCTGTGTTGTTGAACCACCTCTGTCAGTGGTCTGATCAGCCCAGGCCATGTGGTTGCAAAGAACAGCTGGAGCACAGGAGACTTATGAATAAATACAAATTGTGGGAAAAGGTTCAGCCTGCCTTAAGAGCTGCTGCTGCTCCAGAGAATGAGTGGCTCCCTCCTCTGCAGGTTTCGTGACTTAGCTCTGCTCCCTCAGCATTATATTAAATATTTGGGTTTTTTAAAGCTACTGGTCAGGCTTATTCTTGCAAGCTCTTGGGAACAAAATGGTTGAAGATGGGCTGTGCTGTGGTTAAGAGGATTTAGGACTGGTTTTGAGGATCTGCATTGCTCTTCAGCCGGGGTCTTCCTGTCCAAGCTACAGAGGGTCATTTGATCTCCCTCTGCCTTGACCCACCTTTGTGAAAACCAGATAATGGCCCCCTTTCTTTTATATATGTATTTATGTAGTATGTGTATGATGAGGACATGGACTTAGTGCATGTAAATACCCAGTGATGCAAAATAGAACTTTTGGTTGCTACTGTCCTACAAATAAGTAACAGGAAGGCAATTTCTCTATAATGAGATTCCAAATGCAATTTTCATAAGAAAACATTTTGGAGTTCAGATCTCTTTGCTGCATGCTAGGCATTAAGGATGATACTGTCTTCTAGTCAGCACTGTCCTACTTGAATTTTGAAAACATATTCATTGGGGGCTGGGTGGGAGGAGAGGAAGAGAAATTTAAAACTTTTTTCTTAATTGGTCATGTATAAATCTCGTAGGTTTTACTCAAAACTCATCATTGGTTTTAATAGATCTGCTTAACAAGTGTTGGTCTGAAATGCCTTAGGGTAATTAGTGCTAATTCTTACATGGCCTTGACACTTCTGTAAAATTCCTTCTAAAAGAAATAATCAAGGGGTAAGTTATTATTTTAGCATATATAATGATGTATTTCAGGAAATATCATGTTAGAAACTAGATAACTAAGTTGAGAGAATTTTTTTATTAGATTAAAGCACTTGTGAATGCAAGTTCCCAGATGTCTTTCTAACTAACCTTACAAAAAATATAATGTGACCGGAATCTACTCTCATATTCAGCCCAGAGAGAAAAGTAAAGATGTTTGAAAGAAAATATCTGGTTCCCTTTCCTATCACAGATAAATATGGGCCAAATTAGGAAAGCATTGAAGTGTACACTTAGAGAAATGTTTAAGTGTTTTCAGCAGGGCCTAAGTGGTGAATTAGAGCAACTCTCTTACGCTTGTTGAAACTACACTGATGTCTGTGGAAAGACTCTCATTAACCTCTGAGGATTTTGCATTAGATATGTGGGTAAAATTCTGGTTCCTTTGAAGTTAGTGGCGAAGTTTCCATTAACCTGTGCCTGAGACTTCATTTATTCTGCAGAAGGAATGTTCTCAGCATAAAACATATGATCATGTCCTGATAAATATAAAGAAAATTTATGCTATTCATTTAGGAATATCCAGCACTAGCAATTAGTAGGAGGTATGAATACAGGAGAAAAAACCCTGATCTAATTATGTGAAAATCCTCACTGTGTAATACAATTGAATTGATTTCTGCATGTCTAACTACAAATGAGAGAGATCAGTATTCAGAAATAGGTTTGAATTTATTTCAATATGTATTGAAAATACTTCTTCTTTCAAACTTCTTGATAACCATTGTAGTCTTCCAGCCATAAAGCTTCATTTACCTCACAGGCTTTACTTGTTTCTCTGTCCCTAGCAATGGTTTGGAGACCTGTTCATATTTTGAAAGGTGTTATATTGAAACCTGGAAGTTCTGTTCATTCCATGCTTCTGAGTCATTTTATTTGAAAACCTGTGAAAATGGAAAGGAGTCTGAGACATTGAGGACAGATAAAATTGGTCTTCAAAAGTTCAAGAAGAGTAATTGCATCAATCTGGAAGAACATGGTTAGGGCTAGAACTCACAAATACAGACTGAACGAATCGAGTGTGTTAAGCATAAAGAAGCCACAGTGAAGTGATGAAATGGCACCCTGAGCTATCCTTTTCCTTCTGAAGTGAAAAAAACCCCAACTAAATACCAGTATAACAATAGAAAAATGTATCAAGAGCTGTAAAATATTACACAGTGAATAGAAAATCTTTCTAAAACGAGTCTAGAATGTGGCTAAATTATGGGCATGTTTGCTAAATTACACTATAGGGAAGCCAAAGTATAAATATTCCAGATTTATTTTAAACTGTATTCAACTTATTACCTTAATGTAGAAAATGCTATTTAATCTAAGAAGTTGAATTACAAAGAAAAAAAAAAACCAAAAAACCTGCAAATACCCCACAACAAAAATAGCCAACCCTCACAGATTAGCACTTTCCATTGTGAACGGTGCATCTAGAGGATGAGATTTTTTTGAGACCCTGTAAAGCTTCGGTAATCCCAAACAGAAAAATAAATGGAGCTTAGTCTTCCAAGGGGCTCGTAAGCAGTGTTTGCAGAGGAAGTCTGCATCCTCCAGAGGGGCAGGTCCACACGGCAGCTTGGGTGTGAGCATTTGTCTTCAAGAAAACACATTTGACAGAGCAGGCAATCACATCAAGTCGTGGTGTGCTTTGGCCCATTTTTACAGACCCCGTTTCAAACAGAAAAGGGAAGAAAACTTCCCGCACTTTGCAGGAGACTCACCGGCACTGCACCAAGCATCAGTGCAGTTGCTGAGCTGGAAACTCAGCACTGAGTCTGGGGCTGCCAGGTGCCCTAAGCTGATGCTGACTATTTTAGGAATTGAGGGTACTCAACAATCCCTGAGATTGTGGCAGGATGATCTCAGGTGAACTCGCTCTGGTGGAGTGGCTGCATGACAAACCTCTGAGGTAGGGACTGTCACTGCCAGCTCTGCACTCCCGGAGAGCTGCAGGTGGGAGCCCTGCATCCAAACAGGTGACATCACACGTTTAAAAACATTGCTGTGAAATAATACATGTTTTGTAGAGATGGTGAGCATTATCTCCCTGCAAGAACTGGAACCTTCTGTGTGGAGAGTTCTCCCTGTAACCCTTCCCCTCATCTCCAGTAAACTCAGACACGAAGTAAGAAATACAGGACTTGAGAGAAGGCAAACAACTAAAACCAGCCAGCCAGCTAATCTGAAAGCACGTTTCCCAGTTAGTGAAGTGTTCCTGAGCTCCTGAGTGCTGACAAGGAATCTTTGTTAGGAAGCGTTTTTTACTCCAAGGCAACCGTTTGCAGCAGGAGCCTTGAATGGCAGCAATGCTAAAGAGCTTCTCAGGCACCCTCTGGTTGAGTGGAATAGAGCTGACAGAGAGTTTTCTTGACCAGGCCACAGGAAATAGATCTAGGCTGTGCTTCCCAGGGTTGCTTATGAACTGTCAAGTAGAACAGCATATGAAATGCCAGAGAAAATGAAATTACCTTTGCTTCACGTATTTGTTCTTCGCAAATCCACGCTGGCTATTACTCATCTTCACGTCACCTTCTGGTTTCCTACAGGCTTTATATTTCACTATTTCCCTGCATACTGAAAGATGTATAAATCCCTAGGCCCTCTCTTGCTTATTTTATAGCACTCTGCATTCTCACCTCTCTCAACTTCTGATTCAAAAATTGTACTAGTTTCCTCAATACCCCTTTGATTTTATTTTTTTCCCTGAAAAACAGACAAAAACTTCCAACTTAGCCAAGTAGTTTTCAAACTCTCAGTTTTTGATGGTTGGTATGCTAATCTCTCCATGCCAGTACCAATTTTGTTATTCATCTGATCACAATTAACCTTTTTAGTGAGGACTGAGGTAGGAAGAGAGAGTAAATGCTTTGGTCTGCTCAACATCATTTATCGAGCCATCCTTTCCTGTCGAGGAGACTGACTTTCCTTGACCTTCCCCTTCCTACCAATATAGCCTCTTGACTTGTTTCATTTTGTATCTTGTTAGCTGTGCCTTTGTTTGTTGTTTTTCTTTTATCTTTTATTTTTTTTTTTCTCTCTTTACACACTGCAGCCGTTCTTGGACACAGTCTTAGAAATCAGATGAGTAAATTGTAAGTTTTCTGACGCCTCTTGACTCAGTCCTTGCAGAACTCTAGAAATCCTCCAGCTGCAGCTTTACACACAGACTACTGTAAAATCTTTTACATTAACATTTAGAAAGAATAATAATCAGAGGATCAAGTAGTGTTTGATGACTCTTCTGTGGAATGTTTGCTGTAATTGTTAGGATACTATAGCTGAAACTTTCTAAGCCACCAAAGGACATATCCTCTCCTGGATTTCTAGGCAATATTTATAATTCAGGAGAGATGCTTATTATATCTGAATATATATGAGGCTAACCTAAAAGAATATTCTAGCTTGTAGAGGTGCTTTTAGGCTTTGCTTTGCTGACAGATTTCACTGATTGGGGGAATTTTGAATACATTGTTATTTTAGTCCAATTTTTATCCTTTCTTTATCCTTCCATTAATGCTGTGCCTGCAAAAGCTTCTTTAATTTTTGTCTGTCACCATTATTTTATTTTTATAATGAGCATTGTAAAGCCACAAAGCTATGTTATTATAACAAAAATATATTATATTTTAACAAAAAAAATTGTTAGTGTGTATGTATAAACACTAAAATTTATCTTCCTAAAACTGACACCATCTTGATGATCTGGTTATTGGCAACTCTAGAATCAAACTCTGTATAACTGAAGAGTACAAAGTTTCTATGCTCCCCTGGGCTGATGAAGATTAAAGATAATACAGTTTTTGTGTTTAGCTGCCTGTGGTATTAGGGTTTTGGAACATTTTGCTAGATAATCAGTTGTGTTTATAAGCTGAGTGCACCATTTACACAGCCACTGAAAGCGGTATTGGGAGTTAGTGCCCAAATCCTCCTGGAACTCCTCTGATACTCCTTGCTGGTAATGAAAATGTCTTCCTCCTTAGCAGAAATGTTGATAAGGATGTAATGAAATAATATTTACTTCATTCTGATTGAGATTTTGAAGACTTGGAAAAGTGCTGTGAGACCAGCCAGTATCCATGGAGTTAAACGTGCTAAACTGCAATATTGGGGTGTTTGTGAAAAATTATTTTGGAAAGAGCCAGTGATATTTGCTGAGAATGTGAGTATGTGACATTACTGATACAACCGTCTTTGCAAGAGCCTGTGCAGGTCTGGGGCAGGCTCTTCTCCAGCACCTGCATGGTTTGCATTGGAATGTTTAACCCCTGCTTCCCAAAACCAACCCAACTCAACCTAAAAATGACTCTAAACCAAACCCAACAACAGCAAAGAACGCCCCAATCCAAAAAAACAAATACTAGCCCCCACCCCAAATAAAAACAAACCAACCAAAACCCCTCCAGCAAACAAAAAGAAAAGGAAAGAAAAATAAGGGGAAAAAAAAGAAAGAAAAAAAAGAAAGAAGAGTCAAGGACTGAATCCAGCAGAAATAATCACCTCCATGAAAATGAGAGCCCCCAGGTACTTTTCTGACTGCTGTTGAAGGGATGATGGCTTTGGGTAATAAAAACCGTGGTGCCCTTTCCCCCCTCCTGTTGCCACCCCACTGCTGACATTTAATGCAGGAACAGGACCTGTGCCCTGGTGAAATATCACTCCTGTCACTTTGGCGAGTGACACCAGCGGCGCTGGGGACAGCGGGCAGCGAAAGCACTGGGCAGGAGGAGTCAACCTTCCCAGCTGATGAAAGATAACTGAGAAGGGGATGCATAATTACTGAAAGAGGCTCCTCAGAAACCAGAGGTGGAAAGAGTGACAAAGAAAGAGCTCGTGTTGAAAGGTGCTCAGGGTGACGTGCGCGGCTCTTTCATGGCGCTCACGCATCCCTCCGCTCGAGTGCAGTTCCTGCAGCTGGAATCAGGCCCCTCTCCACTCATCAAACGCTCTGTGCTGATTTTAATAGGCAAGATGAAACAGAAGACAGCTCAGTATGGGTTTAGATTGAGTCACGGTTATTGAATTTGTCCAAGGTACAAAGGTGCTGTTTGCAGCAAAATGAAATAAGTGACAAAAAAAGAAAAAATCCACAAAGAACAAAGAGTCTGGAGAGTAATATTTGTCACCCTCTCAACAGTCTTCTGTTTGGTATATGAGAAGAAAAAAGAGTAAGGAACATGCTGCAAACTTGCAACAGTGAAATGCCTGAAAAGGAAAGAGGTTTAATGAAAGAGTTGTTTTTTACTCAGCTTTACAGAATTTTGGGTGGGGGTGGGTAGTTGGGTTGAACTGAAAAATGTCACAAATAACAAAGCAAAAAAACCCCGAAGAATGAGGGGCAATGGAGAATGCTTCAGAGTCCCCATGCGGAAAGCCTATTGATGTGCTTGCTGTGTTTCCCTGGATGCTGTGCCTGGTTCTGTCTTTGTTTTGTGAGTGCCCATGTAATGCTGAGCTTAGAGCTGTACTTCCAGACAGGAGGCTCCTGACCTCTGAACCTTTTCTACCTTTTGATTTGCAGAGAAACACGCTTGTGTGAGTACTTTGGCATCTGAGATTTAGTCTGTCTCTTTTGGCTCTTAAGGATAGGAATAGTTTTCTTTATCTGTCCCAGGCCCCTGTGATGATAAATAGGTGATAACAAAGGGAGAAGGGTAAGTAGGTGCTTCCATGGTAAGGTTGTTGTGATGGGTTGAGGACAGGAGTGCAGCAGGACTTGTAGGTAGAAATGTCTCGTAGGGAATATTCTGTACAGCTACTTTATGTGAGTACTCCAGGCTTCTGTGCCCAGGCTGCCCTTAATTTGGCCCTTTTACAGGATGTTTAATCTTTTATGAAACGTTTACGTCAGAAGAAAATGACAATATTGAAACAAATTGGAACGGAAATCAAATGAGAGGTACTTGCAGAGGAGCCCTTTGCCCTCTCTTCTTTAAATGGGTATGTAATCAACCTCTGCTGACCTTTACCACTCATTTTCCCAGCTGTGGCTTCTTTTCCAGGAGAAAGCAGCCATAGGTAGGAGAGTCTTGGGCAGCTGTGTGCCTTTGCTCTGTGACTGTGTGAGTGCAGCCTCTCTAGAGTGACCCATCAGGCTGCTGTCATCCCTGTGTGCCAGTGTTGCAATTCTGCAATCCCAGCTTTTGTCTCAGCTGCTGTCTGGAGTTGTTAGAAACTAATAAACCTAATCAGGAAGGAGCAGGAGAAGGAAAATCCAGCTGCAGGGAGAAGAACTTTTTTTCCCCCTGTGTGTCTCATCTCCCTCGTACAGTGCCACCATCCCTCATTAAGGCTCAGGCTGCCCCGGTGCAGCGTTGCTCCCCAACGCCGTTGCCAAAGCTACGGAATCAGCTGCTGTGGCTGTGAGTTAAAGAGAACAGTAGAGAACAGTCTCTGCTTTCCTCATAATTTACCATGGGTTTGGTTCCACGGTCCAGGCACCGCAGATGAATCCTGGCACGATCAGTTCTTCCTGCCTCCATTGATTCTGATTTCTTTCCCCGCTCCAAAATCCCCCATCAGCATTTGTGGTCATCAGGGATGGGTTCATTCCTCATCCCACGGCTCTGTAAATGTCTTGAGGAGGAATGCCGGTGAGGGAGGAAGGTCATAGAGGAGATAGCAGTGATAACCTTTAGGAGCTGCTCTGGACTGTGCAGAAGTTGCATTAACCTGACAGATTTGCTCTTGAGGGTGAGGAGACTCATTCATCTGTCTTGATGCTCCCCTACTTCTGTATTTCTATGTTTTCCCTGGAGGCTGCTGAGTCTTTCTGGTTCACCACAGTTCTCCAGCACTTGTGCCCAGAGACATTTGCACCAAAGCAGTTGCAGAGGGTTTTCTGTCATTGTTTCAGTGCAAGCTGTATGTATTTCATTTCAGAGTGAATCCTTGATATTCAGATTGAACTAATGCAATTTTTTACTGATATAAATTAAAGGCTAATCACTCATCTTCCAAAGCAACTGTCTGTATCTGCATCAGAGTAGTAGGAAAACAAAACTAGTCCTGTTGTTAGGGCACCATTTTTGTCAGTAAATCATCAGTAACTGTGTTTCTGTCGGGTCTATTATTTTTATTCCAATATTATAGATCTGAAGTTCTCTGCTGTTACTCCAGGGAAGCAAATAACAATTCTGCTGTGCCATAACTTTTAGTTAAGTCTTTTCCTACTGAGCCATCTCACTGTTGCTCACTGGTTAAGTGTGCTTAGTGAGACATTTGCTGTGGGCATTTTTCAAGTAGTCATCGCTTAATGCAAAACAAGGCAATATAATTCTGCTCTTCTGCATAATTTCCATTTTTGACCCTTGTAAAAGAGCAGACTTTGGTTACATTCTCTGTCTGTGTTGTACCGTGTGCTGCCAAGAGGAGCTTGGCATTCCCATCTTCACCAGCCTCACAGTGGTAGTAGAGGGGGGTGAGCAAAAAATAACTTGAGAAGCATTTTGGGTAAAATTTCATCTATCAATATTGATTTCCTTGCAAAATATGGGATCTCGGTTATTTGGAAATAGATTTTGCCAGACAAAAAAGAGGGGAAAAGTTTAATGTTTTCTTTTGAAATTTCAAAATGCTGGGTATATTTCTGTCTAGGTAAACAAAAAGTGCTTAGATCTGCAAGGATTAAGCTGTAAAAGAAATGTCTCCAATGAAATTAGAGTGAGAATGGTGGAAGAGCTGAAATAATTATAAATTTCTGTAACTGAAGATGAAACAACCATTTCTTTATCATGGGTTTGCTCTGGCAGGTTTTTCTAGGTATATTAAAAAGGGAATTTGTCCAAGACCCTTCAGAGTTTGGTCTTGGTGGTCTCAACTATACATTTATAATCAGAATGGAAAAAGTTTCTAAGTAACTTGAGTATGAACAACTTCAGTCTCCCCTGAGTGTTTCCAAGGAATGTTCAGGGACTTCTTGGTGTGTAAGGACAGTACAGTGTAAAAAAGAGAAAAAGATTCCCATCAGCCTCTCAGCCAGAGCAGATTTGGAAGTTAACAGCTCTCCCTGGAATCTTGGGTTTTTCTGACTTCCCAATAATTAAATTTTCCAGATTCAAGTCAGATTTCAGGCTGTGTCTTGGGTGATGAGAATCTGCAAATACATTCCGCTGACAAAAACTTCCTAAAAATCCTCAATGTAAATAAGAGATGTATTTGAAATTCATACTGTGACCTAAAATTCCTCTTTGTTGACCCTTACCATTTTTGCTGGCGTTCTGTTACTCTGTTCCAGCAGGGGACACAAGCCTGTACAAGGAGGCCAATGACCCCTCTCCAGCATTAGGACACCTGAGTCCTTGGCTGCTGTGCTGGCACCTGAATTTGCTTTTCCAGGTGCCGTTTGAAGATGGGCTACATGAAACTCACTCAAAAACTGTGACAGACACAAAATTCCTTTTTCCCCCACCTATTAGCAGCGCCTTTCTAGCAGAAATTTCTTACAAAATTAAGATTTAATTATTCTTGGGAAGTGTAATGTGATATATTGGTTTTTATCATAGGAGGTGTTATCACACTGTAAATAATTGAAGAAACCATGAATTAGAGTTGACAATCTAAACGAGGGAAGCACATTTTCTGATGATTTTTTTTTTCTATGAGTTTCCTTGCTGAATTCTGCAAATTAGCAAGTAATTTGTAATGCTTATCCTGAACATTATGTGAATTACTGAAAGTCCATTGTAATTAGATTTTTTTTAAAACCAATTAGCAAGTGAGAAAGGTCTCATTGTCTATTTAGAATTACTCAGAAAAAAGGAGCATAATTTTATTTGTACTGTATTTTTTCAACATTTTAATGATTTCATTTCCTCCTAATAAAAGAACTATCATGAGGGCACCGAGAAGAGGGATGATAAAATCCTAAGTCACTTCCTTTTGTGCTAGATATGTAGGTTCCTTCTATTTTCAAAGGTTTCTGAATCAGGCCCAGCGTGAGAAATGCAGTATTCTATAGGGCAGGGAATTAATTCTGTTTTCTGCAGATGCAGTCTAATGCCTTCACTTTGAGATCTTTCTTTTCCTACATGTCTTTGCACTCATCATGCTAGAATATTTTTAACTTCCATTTTAACAGAAGTGGAACTTCCTTTTCACTTCTTTTTCATTTAATAGTAAATGAATTGCAATAGAAACAGAATTTCATGAGTTTTCAACCCTGTCCATAGGAATCTCTATTTTTCTTCTATTTTTCTATGAAGAGCCTTATGATAAGGGCCAGTTTTCCTTTGCTGTTGCCTCATGATGTCGAAGTGAAAGGCTGCTGTATATTCATGAATTACTGTGGGAAGTTGGATGTGGTACTTGGCAGACATTCGTGGAACAGCTGAGATTTTGACTTCTTGGCTACTGCAGGGGTAATATGGACACTAGAGCAGTGCACACAGCAGGGCTGCAGCCATCAGCACCAAGAAAAGGTATTTTGTCTCAGTTCAGAGCTGGGGGCTCCGTCCTTTCCTCCGTCACGTCGCCGTGCACCAGCGCGCCGGGTGATCACTGCAATCTGGGGGTGGTGAAGGACTGGTGATCCTCCGTGTGAACGATGTGACCCGTGTCTGAGGTTCAGAGCAGTGAAGCTTTTCCCCTGGTGCCTCTGTTTGCACTGGAAGGCCAAGACCAGCTGAGGGATCCAGTTACTCCTTTATGAGCCCCTCTGTGGATGGAAGTCGCACGTTACAGAGCAAAAATTTCTCTTTTTTCTTTCCAGTCTGGTCTTATTTCCCAAGATCCATAATGAGGTAAAGTCCTAGGGATTTTTTGTGTATTATTCAACTGCAGAAGCGTTCTCCTTTTCTCCCTTAAGTAATATTTTGTTTCTTTTCTCTTTATCCTGTACCAAAAAAATGTTTTGCAGTTTAAGTGTAGTTGTGCGGGTTTTTCTGGGTAGTTTTTTCTGGGTTCTTCTCCTCTTGGATTTTTTACCATCTTCAACAAATCATTGGGAGAGTTCAGAACTGAGATGCTCAGTAAATTACAGCAGTTTAGTTTATTGATGGGACCAAGCAAAAGATATCCTCAGTTAATAACCAAAGCAATGTAAGCATTTCTTGGGTAGAGGCTCAGCAGGAGCAGAGAGAACCTGGCTGCTGCTGGAAGGACTCGGGGCTTCCCTGGACCAAGTTCAGCCCCTGCCAGAGCTGTGTGGCTGTGAAACACAACTGCTGAAAGCAGTGATTTCAGTGGTGGGACTCAGGCAGGGTTCTGACTATAAAAATCCAGAGACAAAAGAGAGAAAGCTGTAGTAAAGCTTTTCCTCCGCAGTCAGAGTGTCTGTGAGAATAGGCATTAATTGACAACAGAGGAAATCACAGGAGGCTGCAGAGAACTGTAGAATAGGGCAGATGCATATAAAAAATTAACCTGTGCTAGAACAAATTGAAGCATGACTGCTGTAGCATTTCTCGTGTTTCATTACAAGCTGACTTACTGACAGCTTCTTTGCTTGAGATTCCTCTGATGCTGAGATTTAACTGGCTGCCTCTGAGCACCTTACACGTTTTTAATAGTTTTAATTGTTTGTTTGGTTGGGTTTTTTTAACAACTGAACTTTCCTTGTGGGTTATACAGATACTTTTTTTCTTTTTCTGCTATACTTTGAAATATTCATCAAGAATTCTAGATAGTTTTGGTGGTGGAAGAGAAGTTTCCTGAGTACATCAGCCACAGTAACCCCTGAAAGTCTTCTCAGATTTGGGAGGGAAGAACAGGTGGGCTTGAAGACAGGTAATTATGTGACATACACAGTATCTGGCAGAAAATTCCAGTAATTTTTCCGCTCTGATATGCACATATGAATAAATATATCTTCTAGTTAACCACACGTGGGCCACTTTTTGCTTTGCATAAAGGTAACAGCTAGCTTAAATGAGAGAAAAAAAGGAACAAATTACCAAAAAAGTAATATTTGTCTCCTCCTGTTTTCCAGAATAGGAGCTTCAGTAATTAGCTTAAATTGAATGACAGGTACTTAAACACCTTATTTCTGAAACACAAGTCGTAAAAATCTAAGCAATGCATGGAAAATTTAAAGATAGGAAAAGAGTTTCAGTTCTGATTCTGCGCTCCAAATGAATCCTGTGTTTGGTCTGATTCTTAGAAGGAAAAACCCAACCTGCTCTTTGAAAACATCAGTAGGATGTGTGTGTTCCTTGGTGCCTCTGAGCAAACCAAGAGATTTCACATTACATGAATTTACACGGTTTGCAAATATATCTGAAGTAGCCTCTTGATTAGATCTCCCATTCCTGAGTAACTGCATCTTTGCAGGGCCCTTAAGAAATGTATTATTGAGAAAAAAATACCTTAAATTATTTGCTTAGCAGATGAAGGGAACTACTGAGAGAATATGGGCGCAACGTAAATATCACCTGGGCATATATGTGTAGGAATTTGTGTGAGAGAAAAGGATTTCCCCACGCTTACTGCTCTCAAAAAGAGATTTATGTCAGTCATGTAAAGCTGGTAATAGTGGCAGCCTCTTCCTTCCTCTCAGCAGGAATAGCTATCAAAGATGAAAGTATCTTTGTAGGCCAGCGTGAACTGATTTCCTCCGTCCTGTGCATGATAATATTTTAATTAGGCAATTCCTTGTGGTGGTGAGGAGCTTTTCAATTAACCATTTTTTAAAAGTGTTCTCACTTTCTCTAATTACGTTACTTTAATTTCTTAGTGAAGGAAGAAATCTCAACAGACAGGAATTCATTCACCTGGATTTTTGGGCTATAAAGTTGGTAGAAAATCCAGAAAGCAATATGTGGTGGATGAAATATTAATAACTACTGTGTTTCTTATGCAAGTTATTTGTGATTAGGAAAGTGGGTGATGCAGAGTGTGATGTGTGGGTCTTTAGAAGACAGAACCATTTTCTGTAGTTGAAAATACTGTAATGTCTATTCCTTTGATTACCACCTGTTGTCAGCTCAAACATTGAAAAGCCAAATTATTTCCTGATCAGTGGAACCAAATCTAATATGGAAGAAGCCAAAGATTCTTCCTGGAGAATTCTTCCATCAGTTTTTTTATTAACATTTCACAGAAGTTACGTAGGGGTTAAATATTCACTAGGAGATGCTACAGGAGTCACGACATGTCACAAATGCATTCAAGGGCTTGGACAATTACAGATGTTGTAGAGGACTATAAGTGAATGAAAATGTTTATTTTATATATAAAGTACTTTTTTTTACAGTTTATATGTAGATTACAGACAAAGGGAAGTGCTTAGACTCTGTGACTTTCTCACAAATCTATGAAACGCTTGTTGTATACACTGTTTAAGCAGAAGTTTTACTGCTCAATACAAATGAAGTATTTCAGTTTTTTCTGCTTTCTGTTACATGTAACAGCTTAATTACTCTTTTGAAACCCATGAGCATTCAAGAGGAGATGAAATTAAAAGCAGGAATTTTTATCCCAGTAGTTAGTGGGCCTTTTAGTAGTGAAGAAACTTCCCACTGATGAGAAAAACCTCATCAGGCAGATTCAGAAACAATTGAGTAAGGTTCAACTATTCTTCACATTAGGAGAAAACCCTGGAGGTATTCAGATGATTATTAGTTCACGGTTTTCCAAAGAGCAAGGATCTTACTCACACTGGCCATAACTAGAATCTAATTATTTTCTTCTTATTATTTTTATTTATTTATTTATTTTAATTTTTTTTATTATTATTATTATTTAAACCTTTAGTTGTTGTAATTCTTGTTGAGAGGTACAAAATATAGTTTGTCTTTTTTAGAAGTTTTAATAGGGAAAGTGGGGACCTGGTAACAGGATACCCAAATTAAACGCAGTTGGAAATGTTTAATGGAACAGTTTTTCCACTACAAAATATAGCTTGAAGGGTGGCAATCAGGATTAAATATTAATTAGAACAAGTTGACATTTGACCAAGAAATCTGATAAGGAAAATACAAGTTAATTATAAATCAATTTTTTATTTTTGTGATTTTTTTAAAATTAATTTCTATCCCCAATTAAATTTTAAATAATATAATATATATGTTGAACCTTTGATAACAGTATTGTTATTTTATAAAGTTCCATCACTTTTGAAATATTTCTAGTTGGTAACAAATCATTTTATCAGAATTCTCTTTCTGCAGGCAAATTAAAATTTTGATTTTATATTCTGATTCAAAATAAAACCAGATTTTGAAATGGCAGATTTTCCTGCAGGGAGAAAATTTATCTTTTTAAGCAGCTGTATATTTGCCTTAGTATAGTTTCAGTATCACAAAGATTTTCACTACATTTGACTGACATTAATTGGAGGGGACAGTTGGTGGTGGCAGTGAGGAGGAAATCTCTCCAGCATTGTGTAGAATTGATAACAGGATATGCAGGACCAGAGCTGGTGAAAAATGCGTAAATATCACTTATGCAAGAAATTGATTAGTTGAGATTAAAAAAGAAAGAAAAATCCGCAGTATAAACACAAATTAACAGCAATAAGAAAGATACTTTTGTCTTTGTGAAGAACCCCTCGAAGTTAACTCCTGTTAACTCCTGCACTGGAGAGGTCACACCTTGGGTGCTGTGCCCGGTCCTGGGCCAAGAAAGATGAACCTGACCTTCATGGAGGTGTTGGGGCAAGTCCAGAGAAGGGCAGCAAACTGGAGAGGAGTCTGGAGGGTAAATCCTGTGAGGAGCAGATGAGGGAGCTGGGGGTGTTTTTACTTTGGGGATCCACTGGTTTTGCCAAAGGAGAATGTGATCTGCTAAGTCAGGCTCGTAAACCCATGGGGTTGGTTCAACAGAAACTAATTAGATATTGATACAAAGCCATGGTAATTAACTCTAAAATGCTAAGATTTATTACCAGAAATCAGATCTTGTCATTGTTGGCATTTAACTCTCATAAAACAAGGCACAACTGAAAATTTTCAAAATACTGAGGGTTTTTTTTTCATGCTATAGATATTTATTTCTTGAGACCTTAAAAAAGAAATAAAGAACTATGTAAAGTTCTATGAAACAAAAGTCCAGCGGCCCAGAAATAGAGAATGGTTGGTTGATGCCCCCTGGCTTGGAAAACAACTTCTTTCTAAACATGAGACTCTGCTTTCCTCCCCATAATCACTGACTTTCCTCCAGGCACTTGCTCAAAGTGAATCAGCTCGAGGATTATTACTCCTGCACAAGGCTTTTGACAAAGTGTGTGATATCAGACTGCGTGAGCTCCAGCATTGCTGAGAAAGGGATTTTGCAGAGGAGCAATATTGTACCTTGGAACACCTGTGTGAGCCACAGAAGTACTTCAGACCCTTTGACAAACAGCTCTGGAAACAGAAGTGATGTCTCTGCCTGAAATATTCAAGAGGAGGACAAAGAGAAAGGGTAAAATCACTTTCCAGCAGTGGGTTCTCAGTTTTCTGAGCTCCTCCTGCTTTCAGCAATGCTGCTGAGTTTGGGCTTGGTGTGTCTGTGGTTTCCAGCAAGAATAACAAAGCTGAACAGCCACTTGCTGGTGGTGATCTGGAGAGATCTGGGTTTGCTAAGACCAGTTTCCAGTTGTGATGTGTGCAGGTGGAGCAGATGCAGCTGTTTAAAAGACTCTGTTGGCTCTTTTGGGGTGAGACATGGCTAAACCCTGTGGTGAAAGTGGTCTGTAGGAGCCTCGCTGTGGTGGGGAGAGACTTCCCATTCCCCCAGGGATCCCTGCTGAAAACAGTTGCCCTGCTGCAATCCCACAGTCAGATCACTTAATTTATTTGACTTTTGTTTGTCAGCTGGGTTGTGTTGAGTGCCTGGGTGCAGGCAAGGCAGGATGGAGCTTGATGCAGTGCTCCACTGCAGTTATTTATCACCCTTGTGCAGAACCTGCAGCACTGAAGCAACATTATTCCTGACTTATCTAGGGATTGTGTGGTTAGAACACTTGCTTTTCGTCTGCACTGCAAATGAGAAGCTGATAGGAAAAGGAGAAGAGTGCAATGGGCTTTCCAGAGCAGATCTGACTGGCTGCTGCTCCTGCAGGGGTACATCTCCCAGTGGCAGCTTCCTCGTGCATATGGAAGAGATGATGATCCACCAGTGACTCACTGGATGCTTTTCACTTCATCATAGCAAATGATTAAAAAAAAAAAAAAGAGAGAGAGAGAAAAGAAATAATACAATTTCCATGTCCTTATAAATGCAGTAGGAGCCTGTGATTGGAAACAAGCAGCTTAGCATGCAGAGGGTAAGGGCATGGCAGCAGTAGCAGCAGGTTAGGTGTTATTGCTGTTATTGAACGGAGCACCAGGGTGACCACACTTTACAAGAGCTTTATTGGTTCACTCTAGTAAAAATGAGTCACACCTCTCTCCCTCGGCTCCTCATCTTTTTCCCTCAAAAGAGTGATAGGAAAAAGGATGATTAAAAACCTCCAACATGAAAAAAGTTTGACTTTACACGTCAGTGCTGTGTACAGATGGATGATTCACCAGAATCCATCTCTAGTGTTTTTAGGCTGTTTTTTTTGTTTGAAGTGTTAGCATGTCAGACTTTATAGAGATTCCAGGTTTGAGCCTGTGCTAGTACCTGCTTTTATCAGGTAAAATGTTATGTGGTGGCACAGAAGGGACTCCTGCTGAAAAGTGCTCCCCTTTGCTAGCTTGATGGAAAAATAAAGAGAAATCTATGTGGAGTCTCCATCTCTGTGCTCTGAGGGATTATTTTCATGGAGGTTTATACTGGGCACTTAAATGGCATCTAGAGGTGCTTTTCAACACCAGACACCATCTTTTGCAACATTGGAGGGGGTGAACTAGACAATTTTCCAACTCTGAATCAATTTTGTGACTTTCCAGTCTCTGTTAAGCAGCTTTTAACTTTTGTTACTGTTACAGTCTTGGGAGTTACAGGCAGCAGAAGGCTCAGCTATGCACCATTCACCAGGCAAGAGGTTTGATGCCAGGGAGCGCTGGGGCTGAAAGCCATTATTTAGGAACCTATAGCATAAAAGTACTTGCAGATGTAAAAAAGGATGGGGCACCTGCAAGCAGCAAAGAAAAATTGAGTTTATAGTCCTGTCATATGTGCCTTTAAACTGAGTTTATCATTGTTGCTACTTGCAACAAAACTGTACCAGTCAATGTTCAGCTGCAACAGCACCACTTGCCAGAGCAAGGGCATCCTGTCTGTGACAGGAACACGTCTCTAGTGCCTGGCATCTGACAGTCCTGAAGCATTTTGCAGTACAAATGTTAATTAAGCTTTACAACGGCTTTGTAAGGTAGGAAAATGCCATCCACAGACATTTCAGCCAAGGCGCAGGGCTCCCTCTCCTGTGGAAGGGTATCAGGGTGTGAGAAGGGGCATGTTGGTTGGGTGTGTGAGGCCAGATTTGTGCTCAGGAGAATAAGTCTTCAATTGCTGCATGACCTTTTGTGTTTGAAAATTGGGACCTACATCACAGCTGGGACCTCTGCTATGGTTACAGCAGGAAAACTCAATTCAGTAATAGAAATGTTCCATAGAGTGGAGTAGCACAGTGGTCTGTCTGCCAGGGAATTATTTTGGATTTCCCCCCAAATGAGTCTATAATTGAGCTTTTGATATGCATCACATCTCCTCTTGCTCCCATGAACCCTTTCTTGTCCCAGGAGTGTGACCCTGTACCTGGGCTGTGGCACTGCCATGTGTGGGCTGGCTCTGCCCAGCTCTCCGAAAACAGCCACGTGCCCTCTGCTCAGGTGGGAGCCTTCACTTCATCCACACGCTGCTGAATTGCTAGCAGTGTGTGTGCATCCTGTCAGCCCTTCCTGTGCTCCCTTCAGTGCTCTCAGTTTCCTGGCAGGAGGAGAAACTGCCCCTGGCTTGTAGCTGGAACCTTTGCTGTCACATGTCCCTGCCACAGCCTCTCATCGAAGGGCGAGCGCTGTGTCCGACAGCCCACCCCTGAGCTGCAGTCTGACATCCAAGGCTTGTGCTGAGTTATTCAGAGCCAGCTGAGCCTTACGTGTAAACACTGCAGAATTTCATGGCAAAAGGGTGGGAGGGAGGAGGAGAAGGCAGACAAAGTGCCCAGTGCCCTACTTAGCGAACGCCTAAAGCCTGGCCCGCTGCGTTGCCTTGTCAGACTCTGCATGCTGCAGAACTGATTAAACAAAAACCCAACGTGCTGGGGCCAGAAATTGCCCGGTTCAATGTTAACATTGTGTAAACACTCTCCAACCGACCAAATTCTAGCAGATCCAGAAGTTGCCAGGAGCATTTTCATGCTTTCCCTCCCTGCTGGAGCTAAGCCTGCAGCTCCAGCTCCCCGGGTCTCCCCGGGACTCATTAGCATGGCACCGTCGCTGCTGGCGAAGGCAGCCACGGGGGACGGTGTCACACGTGCAGAGAGTGGCAACCTTCACACGGGAGCAAAACAGTGAAGCAAAACCGCCGTGGAGGGGAAGGATCATGCTTGATAATATGCAAATCAATGTAGCATCTCACAAAGGTTTGATTTGCGTTTCGAGGCAGCGGCTAAAAATATTGCTTTAACCCCTCTTGGGAGCGTAAATACATCCACTAGACCCAGACTAGATGGAGGGTGATTACATTTTCTAATAACTTTAATTCTACGAGGTAGAACGGTTGAAAGCTGACACGTCTTTCATGCTTGGACGCAGTGTGTTGGGGAGATGCCCACGTAAGGCTAATTGCATCAGTGTGAATTCAGCACAGCCCTGCCAAACCGCACAAAGAAATGCCCTGCAGATTTGTCAGGACGTGAGGAAGTTTTGCTGTACATAATGAAATGTGAAATATCATTTTCGATGCACAAAGGACATGCTTTCTCCTGGCTTTTTATTGTTTCCTCACGGGCAGCCCGGTGCTCAATGGTGCTACCTGGGCTCAGTCATTACGTCTTTGGGCTGCACGTCTGCCTCACTGAATCAAGTGCTTACGTACTAACTCAGGAAAGCCAGAGAAACCTACGTGTTTTCCCATTTATGAGGAAAAATGATTTGGGTCCTTTCCCCTCCTGTAACCAGTTCCACATGTTGTTTAGCTCGTGTAACTCGGGTGGCTTTTTATTGCCCTGTTTTTGCAGAAAACAAGACTAGGCTTAATGCAGTTGTTTCCACAGGACACAGCCCTAAGAAAAAGCAATATTATGGCCCAGTGATGGTGAGAGGCAGAGACGTGCCTCTGGAGGCAGAGATCTACACAAGGACTGAGGCTCTGGAGCCAGGAAATGAGTAAATGAGCAGCACGCTGCTGTGCTAGCACTTGGGGAAGGGTTGTTTGTGTCCTGCTCTGCTAAGTTATTGTTCAGGAGATAGAAAATTGGTATTTCTGTGGCTTGGATCCATTTTGATTTGTTTTCCTGTATTCAAATCATCTACCTCCAGCTGCTTTTTGGGCTGAGTTTGACAGAGATGCAAAAATTGTCTCATGGCTCATCACTTCCTAAAGAAGATCTGTAATTCTCCTTCCTTTAGTTTTCTTTTGGGACATTTGTGGTAACAATGTCACTGTAAGGGGCCAGGATTCCCTGCTCTGCAAACATAAAAACAGGAGGCAGAGGGCTCAGGGAGTCTCCAGGCTCTACCTTGTTTAGACACAGGATGTTAATTGCAAATATAAAGGTATTGATGGGCTTCATTGTACCTCGGTGCTGCCCTTGACAAAATTTTCTTACCAGTTAAAATGAGGCCCTGTTTAATTAGGAAAAGGGCTGCCAAGGGCTGTGCCATACTCGGGCAATGTTTCTATCAGCCAGGAGCCCATCTCACTTCAGCCATGCAGGTCTTGCAGCCAGGAGCCCATCTCACTTCAGCCATGCAGGTCTCGCTGCCAGGAGCCCATCTCACTTCAGCCATGCAGGTCTCGCTGCCAGGAGCCCATCTCACTTCAGCCATGCAGGTCTCGCTGCCAGGAGCCCATCTCACTTCAGCCATGCAGGTCTTGCTGCCAGGAGCCCATCTCACTTCAGCCATGCAGGTCTTGCTGCCAGGAGCCCATCTCACTTCAGCCATGCAGGTCTTGTCCCCCCTCATCCACCCGCTGGGCAGGGAGCAGTGGTGCTGAGCTGCAGGATTTGTGCTGCTCTTTGTCTGATGCTTGGTGCCTTCAGCCTGTCTCCATCACAGGAGCGAGGAAGGAAGGGAGGGAAAGAGATTCTATCACCCTGAAACAATCCACTGTTTCCCTGGTGCTTGCTCAAACATTTAATTATTCTCTATGTCACATGTCTTGCATGGCACTGTTTAGAATTTGTCTCATCAGATGAAGGAACCTTTTATTAACAACGATTCCTCTTCTGCCTCTTCTCTGAGATCTCCATACACTGCAAAACAGGCAGATCTTGGTCTCTATTTTGGGCTCTAAGTCTTACAAAACCAGGCATGCTCTCTTACCCCCTGCTTTGCACCTTTGCTGATTTTCAGTGTTATCTTTTAAAATTGAGGTACTGTGGGATTATAGAATATTCATCACCAGTCTCACAAGTGCTGCAAATGGAAGTACATTTACCTCCTTATTTGTCACTTACTTGTTCATACATCTAAGGATCATTTTCTAGGTTGTAGTCCCCTATTCTGTGGCTGTGCCTAAGTACAGTTCTTGATCCTAGATATACAACAACAAATCTGGCTTTAAATGTACCTTTTGAATATGAATGGATTTCAAGATTTATTAAAAATTAAAAAGATCTCATCTAACTCTGCTCCTGCTTCTCTGTGCAGACTCTGCTTAACTGGCTTAAAATGTTTATTCCTAGAACCTTAACATCCTCTACAGTTACTCAAGGATTGGAAAACAATTAATTTTCCTACTGCCCTTTTCATAGATGGAATAGAAATATGTATTGAACATTTTACCTCTTCAGCATTTTATTGAAAACTTTGATGGTTGTGTAGCTGCTGTGCTGCTGAAGTTCCTTTGCTCTCTTTAAATCTGTCCTCAGCCAGGCCCAAGATGACTTTTTCCTCTGTCATTCTTAGTTTTCCTAATAAATATTTCATCTTTTCTAATATTGTTTACTGCAATTCCTATTGATTTTGTCCTTCTCAGTCATTTTATATTGGCTTTTTGTTCCTAATTGCCTCCTTCACTTTTCATCAAATCATCAAATGAGAAGTTGCTTTTAGCCAAACTTTTTTTTTTAAAAAAATTTAATTGTGTTATTATGTCTCTTTATTTCATGATTTTTCCCCAAGAACTCCCCAGTCTCATCCTCTCTACTTTTCCAGTCAGTTTTTGGGCATTTTATGTTCCTTAGCTTTTGGGCAACGGTTCTTTTGAGGCCTCAGCTATAAAATTGTGCATACCATATCTACCCTTCTCCTCTCTCTTTTCCCTTATTTTTTAATGTCTTTTTTTTGGTCAGTTTTTGCATAGTATGACATTAAACTGCAATATGCAGAACAGCAACAGTCTTACCTATATGGAACCACTTGGAAAATCATGTCCTATGTTCTTGTGGTCCAGAATCTTCGGAGAGACTGTTTTCTGTTCTATCCTTTTCTCAATTAGTGCAGGGAAGTTGGATTCCAAGGAATTTTGTTGCCGGTTTGTTGTTTCCATTTCAGCCCTGAAGTACCCACTCAGGTTCTTCAGGTCACAACTGTTTCTTTTCTATATCCATCACTTGAAATAACAAAATATATTCCCCTTTTACAAACTTTGCTTGTATCTTTACTTTCCTACAACTACACTGTTGGAAAATAGGATTCAGTTACAATCCTTTTTAGCAGACTGCACTAAACAAGGTTTCCTGACAGTAAGAATATACTTCTGCAACGGTAATTTTATAAGTGGAAGAGACTATTGCAGGGATAAAACCACTGGTTTGAGGGCCTGAGTTATGAGACCTCTTACTGTGAAATGCTGAGGGTTGGGCTAAAACCAACACTTGCTCATAGACCTGCATCCAAAACCACTGCTGCACCAACTGCTACGGAATAATGTGCTCCTCGTGTGGCAGTGATTTTGGGTAATGTCTGTCAGCCCAAGCTGCCAGGATGATCTTGTTCTCACTGCATGGCTGTCCAGTGAGCTATGAAGCCAGCTGTAAAGCCAGGCACTCGGTGATTTGCAAGAACATGGCAGATTGAGTTGGCATTCCTGAGCAGGGCCTTACTGAGTCACCTTGCCTTGTCATAGCTGAATCACTGATGCATAATTGATGGAAAGCTTTTCTTACACAACAGATGTTAGGCCTTGCACAGAGGTCTGGTGAGTGATCCTGGGCTCCAGGACTGATTGGGAAGGTTCTTCAAGTCAAATCAATCTACCCAGAGACAACTTTACCTTCCCCGTACCGCACCCCGCCACGCACCTTAAGTGGCTGAGCGTGGTCACATTGAATGCCACAACCATAATTTCCTGCAGCAGTCTCCCCAGAAGGATCTTTCTTGGAGAACTTCTCTGGGATGTGAGAGGGCATCATGACTTTTCACGTGACAGAGGACATCTGGTAGCTCCCAAGATGTGAGTGAGGTCATCGTGCTGTGTAGCACGAGCTGTACACCTACCTAGAGGAGATCCTGAAGCACAACCAGGCTTTATCTGAAAGGCTGACAACAGGCAGCTCAGGCTTACAGAGCATTACAATACAGTTTTCAATGCCTGGGAGAGTTCTTACTTTCACAGAAAATTTCTTGGAGCCTCAGACTTGAAAAGTGTCCCTGATCAAGGTCTGCTGCCACTGAGCTTCTCCTCTCCCTATTTCCTACCCCACAGCAGTAGATGGAAAGGTAGAATCTGGCCTAACTATCCGTGGTGATGTTGTGTTCTACTTGGCGTATTTCTTCCTGCTTTTTTCCCTCCCTCAAAATACGAGTCCTTAGATTTTTAAACGTGTCCTACCAAGAGCACTCAGGGAGCAGATTGACTGCTTCTGACCCTTCTGACGCTGAATTCTGCTGACAATCAGCTCCTAATGCCAGCAGCTATTCCTGACTTGTATCCTCTTCCTTCAGTCTGATGCCGACAAGGTCAAGTTTAGAAACTTCTAACAAATGTTACTTTCTCATTAACAGGCAGACTGTTGGGTGGCAGCTTCTGTTTTGTGTGTGCCAGTTGCCATTTTAATCAGCTCTGTTCTGTAAGTTTTGTGTTTGAAGAGCTGGCTGTGCCAGAGCGGTGAGCAGCGTAAGCACCTGCAGGTCCCTCTGCACGTGTTCAGCTCTTCATGGTGTTCATAGGAATTTGTGTTTCAATCCCATTTTCCAAGGGACCCCGACTGCTCTTTGAGAAAGAAGGGATGAGGTGGCAGAGCAGGAGACATCAGGGAAGGGAGGAAGGGAAGGCTGACTGGCTGGAGAGCAGCATGGGCAGTTGCAACTGGTCCACAGGACCATGATGTTACAGTGAAATTTCCTCTGTGTGGAGGAGTCCCAGTTTTGGATTCTGTAATTCCCATTTTCCTATACTGCACCTTCAGCATCCTCTGCAAATCCACCATTGGCTAAGGGCCATTGAGGTCTGCAAGGGACTCCAGCTCAGCTGAGTACCTTCAAATTGTGCATCCTGCACAGGAAGGAAAATGAACTCCCTGCTGTATTGGTGCTGGATAATAGGCTGAAGTAAAGATCCTGCTTTATTGTGACCTGGTTGATGTCTCTTCTCACCTAATGTCGCAATGATCTCTAACCTAGCACAGCAGGTTTGGCTTTGGTTATGCATCCCATAGCAATTATATAGGTGAATAAATCAGAAGTATATATAAAAGATATATAATAGCGTGATTTAAAATTGTATTGTGAAGATGTATACGGAGACGTACCATTTTAAACCCATTTTAAGTATGTGGGAATATTTCCACCGCTGTTATAGAATCATAGACTCATTTCGGCTGGAAAAGATCTCTAAGATCATCCACTCCAACTGTTGGTAGCCTTTGGTTTGGCTTCCTAACGGTTTGCCTTTGTTACTGGAAGTTATCCAGAGGCTGCTTTTCCATGAGCAGTTCAGGGCTCTCAGGTTGGAGGATGCTCTGGGTGATGGTGCTGGCAGTGAACATCTGTTGGTGATGCAGGAGGGTGGGTGAGTTTGGTCTTTGAGGGGCACTCTGGGCTGTTTAAGGATGAGTTCTTTCCACAGGCTGGAAAGAACCTCTCCAGAACAATGTTCTTATCCAGTATGCTTTGGAATTGATACCCACCATCAGCTGCAATGAAATGGCCTCTCATTAACGCTAATCACACTTACCTCTTACTTTCATATTAGGTAATGAACACAGTTAAGTAGTGGAAAGCCTGCTCTCCCTTTTTCTGCTGTGACAGCCTTAGATTGTTGTGATTTATACTCTTCATATAGGTAGTAATATGATTATTCGGTTAATCTATTATTCATTTCACTCATGATCTATTCTTTTCACATTCTTATTCTGTGAGTCAATTTCTCTCTCTGCTATTTTAATAGAGTAGCATTTTAAATTGTGAGAACACCGCATTAAACATGTATAAGATTTAATCTAATTTAAAATGCTTTCTTCTAGCAGGATATGCCTAATAAGCATAAAACTAATAATGTTCAAAATGCTATGGCATATTAACATGGCACATTGTGAGGGATGCATTTTTCAAATAAAGCTAAGCACTAATTAATGAATGTCTAAACCATTTTTTTACTCCTTATCCTGAAGCTGTGTGATTGACGTGGAAAAAGATCTTTTGACACAATGGCATTGCATACAAGCTGCCTTGATGTTTACAAATATTTCTTCTTGCTGTCTAATGTGATAACTTTAAAGTAACACAAAATCAGCGATATCTCACAATATTAATGTTATATGGACACTGAAATACTTGGGAATCATTGATCTACACTTGACTTAGTGCTGGATTTATGTGTGTGACCAACTGGATGAAATGGATTTTATGTTTCCTCTCTGCATCTTTCTGAGGACATGAGTCTGTTCCAGCCTGCAGTGGCACAGCCTGGATGTTGTGTTCTGTGCTTGTAATTTTAGAGACTTTTGTCAGAGTTTAATAATCTGGGCAATAGTTACTTTTGCTTCAAAATTGTTTTACAGGAAAATGAAGCTTTGGGTTGAATGTAGACTTGTTTGAAGCAAATTCATTCTTCTATCTGCTTCTGCTGCCTGAGAACTGAGTAATTTTGTTTTATATTTATGTTTATGTTATGTTTAAATATTGTGTTTCCTGCTTTGAGACCAGGCTTCCTCTTAGAAGCTGGGTCAATATACTCTTGTGGGGAAAAAAAAACCCAAACCACCAAAAAACCCCAAAAACCCCACAAACAAAAACCCAAAAAACCTGCCCAGATGCAAAAAATTACGCTATTATAGTATCAATTAGTATCAATTGAACAGATACTTATTCTAAATAAAATAGAATTGTTTGTTTTATTTGTTTCACTGTTTTCATGACCCCGTTTCATGCTCAGTTTTTCACCATGTGAAGATAAACAGTAAACCCCAGATCCTACAGGAAAATGATGGTCAGACGCAGGGTTTATTTTGTCTGCACTGGCTCACAGGGACCTGTTTTTCCTTTCTGGGCCAAGCACAGCAGAGGGCAGGGAGGCGGCAGAGCCTGGTCCGTCACTATGACACTGGATTTCGGCCAGGAGCCCCCACTGTGCAGATTTGGATTCCTCCTCAGCTCTGCTGATTTCGACAGAGCCAGTGGAAGCTCCTTTGCAACACCCAGCGGGAAAACTCGTATTATTAAACACGTCTTTACGTCTCTGCAGTGGCTGAGTCCTCTTTGTGAATCTCCTACTCGTTATCACTGTATCAGTTTAATTATAGCTTTTCAGCAGAGGCTGGCGTGCAACAGGAGGGCAAATTGCGCGCTCGCTTTGCGGCATTGCTCACTCCCAGCAGGTGACCGCAGGCACATATGGTGGCACCGGGCATTGGCTGGCCCTGCCACCCTCTCGGTGCCCGGACCCCGGCGGCTGCGAGCCGCTGCACGCCCGCACCGCCGCGAAGGCGAGCCCGGAGTGATGCGCAGGGAGCTCGGACAGGCAGATGACGATCACTGACACAGCTCGCTGCGAGCTCTGCCTCTGAGGATGTAGAGAGATGACTAATGCTGCGAGTTCCAGGACGCAAACTCCAGAGATAGCAGCAGTGCTGAAAGAAAAACCCCGAAAAACTTTCAGACAAAGAGGTCAGGAGGATATTGGTTCTGAGCATGGCTTGGATTCAGTGGTGTTTTTCCTTAAGCGTGTTTAAGTTCTTGTAAGGTCAGAACTTTGCTGAATATTTCTGTTTATTATTTGTGTTTTGCTAGTTGCTATGTACTGCAGTTGTAGTATAGAACCTGTTGGGCTGGTGGTGTTTGAATATGAGAGAAAAATGAGAGTATATTTGAGGAATGTATTAGGAGTGTACTTAACCCTACATTATCTCTGCGCTGGAACTTGCATGAAGTAAACTTTTATGGGAAATTATCTTTTCTGAGCTTACAAAGCCAATATTCGAGAGTGTATTTATGGTATTTTTTTTTAAACTGAAGTGGTAGAACTCCCCTTTGAATTCTTTGTCCCAGGAGACACAGAAAATGAGTTACAGGGGTTTGAGAAACCCAGACTGAGGGTTCTGGGACTTCAGTGATGCTTCCTGGTGTGCTGGAGAGACTGATGGAGAAACTGGTCATTCTTGCAGACATACAAATTTAAAGAAATTACCACTTTCCAATCGCGAAGGAATTTTTCTTGTGTATTGCCCAAACGCTCTTAGGTGCTGCAGATCCTAATGCTGCCCACCTCACTGTTTCTCTAACCCTGCAATCCCAGTGAATTTGGGAAAAATCCCAGAGGGGAGATGATTCAGCTTTCTGCAGGTGAAACGGCATAAATTGATGTCAGTCCTTCTGCCACCAGGACTATGATTGTATTTGCAATTACGTCTGCACCTCTACAGCACTGGCAAACAAGGTCAGTAGCAGATCTCTTCTGCCCTGTGATCTTTGCAGCATGCCCCAAACCCACCCAGAAACTTCCAGCAATGAAAAATGCTATCATAGCATTGCTCAGTTTCACAAGATACTGCCCCATGGGTGTCACCCTCCAGACAAATGAAAGGCTTTGGTATATAAAACTCTTCCTCTTTAGGATTCTGGGTGCCTGGGCTCATCACAAGCTGACAGTTGGCATCAATGACTATTTGAGAAACTTAGGCCTTGGGTACACAAAGATGCAGCACTTCTGTTTTTCATGTCTACTTCCTCTCACATCTATCCATCTTAACTGTGATGTTATTTCTGGCCTTCGTTGTTTTATTTCTGCTTTCAGCAAATAACAGAAGAGAAAGGTCTGTGACAATTTTAGGAAGCTTTATAGAAGGAGGTTATTGATGGCTGCTACTTCTTCCACAGGCACTTGGAGAAATCCTTGAAATGATGTTTTCTGGCGTTGTGAAACAAATTATTACTATGGTAACAGCTGCTGAAATGTTACAGGAAAGTTTAGCTCTACTTTTCTTTTTTTTTTTTGTTTGTATGCTGACATGAAATTTTGTAGCCTTATTGCCAAGATGGTGGGATAGTGGTTATGCAGCTCGAAAAATGGGAAAAGAGCAAGCTTGTCAAAATCTTCATATTCAGGATCTGAGCAGCAACACAAATAAACACACTTCTACCTAAATAAACTAAGAATTGGGAAAGAAGGATCTATGCACATCAACTAGAGGAATCTTATTTTAAATGCTAGTGATTTTTTAAATTAAAGTATTATTTCATCCTGGATTGATATCCCAGTTCTACAGTTATAACTGTGCTTGAGCTAAAAAATAAATTGCCTTTACAGTATAATTTTCATCTTTTTCCCAGCAGGGCCAAATCTGCTGTTAGGTCTGTGGGTAAGCAGTAGAGAAAGAGGAGCTGAATGCTCTGCCTGTATATCCTGGGGCTGATTTGGCACAAAATGTCACATCCTCCTTGCTGGAATAAATGGCCCTAAATTATCAGAAGTGTAAATGTCTGCATGACCACACAGAAGAAAAGAAAGTAAGCTCTGGACATCTGAGTGTAGAATTGTGTTTAGTATCACAGTGGATACTACAGGACATTGAAGTGTGGAAGTTCAAAACAAAAGTTAATAAAAGTTTATCCAGCCTTTCTTAAGTGGGAAGAAAGGGCTTCCTCATTCAGTTCTGGCATGTAAATGATGAGGACATTGAAGAATCTCCATGGCTGACAGTGGAGGTGGACACTAAGTAAATAGGCTGTCTTCAACATCCAGATCTATTGTCCATCATGGATATGCCCCAGCTCTGGCAACTCCTCCTGTTGTAGGGGCGAAAGGAACCTTGGCAAGCAGCTAATTTATCTGCTGTGAGGTACAGTCTGCACTTGTGTACATCCTCTGGATTCAGGAAAATTCAGCACAGACTCAGTTATGAAAGTAGCTTGAGAAATATGGAGCTGTTTTTCCTTATGAGATTGCAGAATCTTTGTAATGAAAAAAATGTACCCATTGTGCTGGGTACATTGCAAGCTCTGCACAGTGGCTTTCACTGCTCATTCTAAAGAGAAGTAGAACCCAAGTCAAGGGCAGGAGCTCTTTTTAGCACAGAGATTGCTGATGCTGGTGCTCATGACCAAAGGAAGATGCCAGTCACTCAGGTTTTCTCCAGGACACTTGACTTATTATATATTGTGTTGCAGGAAACAAACTCATGCACCTGAACAAGGTGGAACGTCACAGTCACTGGGTTTTCAAACTCAAGGGTGGGGCCAGTCCCAGTGTTGCGGGTGATACCAGCCCCGGAGCCTTTGTCCAGGTGTTATCAGCCTTGGACCCCCAGAGTCTGGGACCACATGGAGCCCTTTCATCTCCAGGCTGTTCTATCACTTGCAGAGCTGCTGTGGGAGTGTAAAACCTGCCATATGTAGTGCAATGACAGACAGTTCAATTTCTTTGCTTTCCTTATTTTTTACTTTATTTTTGGATTAGGATGATGTCAGGAAGATGTTACTGAAGACACTACAGTCTCTTGAGAACTGAGGGCAGCCCTGACTATAGTCAGTGTGAGAACAGTCCCGCTGCTTAACCGTGGCTGTGGGGAAAACCCTGCAAAGGCACATGGTTTATGGATCTAACCCCAGGTTTGGGACAGAGATTTGTCATGGGAATGGGGAGAGACGCAAACTGGAGTGTTCTCCTGGAGTGTTTCCGGGAATGTTTGGGCAAGCTGATGTACAACTTCACATCTTGTGAGGATCAGCCTTGGTTCATGGCCTGACCCTGATATGTTAAAAAGTTGTTGAGGTGTTTTGTCTCTGAAATTCCAGCCAGACTAACTATATATGCAAATACCAGACAGGTAGAAGCCTTCATCCCAAGGAATGACTTCCCTCTGTCCTTTCCAAAATCCCATCTTTAGTGTGCTGTTTGAAGTTAAGCATTTTGTGATGGTTAAGATGATGGGCTTTGTCCTAAGCCACAATTACTTAGAAATATTTGATTGTATATGACCCTAGCAAATTTTGGGAAATTGCTGGCAGCTTTACTCCATTATTTGGGACCTTAGTCCTTCTGCAACAGCACAGCAATTAATTTTGCTTTGTGTAGTAAAGGCTGCTCGGGGCTGTCTGGCTACTGCTAATTTAAGCAATGGCTTGAGGAACTTTGTGCCTGGAAAATGAAATACTACAAGTGGATCAGACAATGGGAGGAAAAGTGGGTTTGTGTTTGAAAACACCCACTCAGCCCCAAAGCACTGGCACCAGAGAAGTTTTTGACCAATCCTGAATCTTATCCTCTATAAACCTGTAGCAATTCGGAGCAACTCCAGTGAATGGAATGGGATTATTGATGTAAATAGAGATGAGATCATATTTGTGCTTCTGTGGGGCTAGTCTTAGCAGGGAGTGGTTCCTGAACAAAACGAAAAGATACAGGTTTGAATGCATTTTAACTATCCTTCCCATCACTCCTGCCCCTTTAAATCCAAAGTAAAATGTTGCATGGAGTGCTTTCATAAATAATTTACTTTCTGCCTGACACCAGTCAGGGAGGCATAAAGCTTTCTGTGTGGGCATACTGCTTTCCAGAGCTCAGCAGTAACTAGATCTGAATTTAAAACAAAAAATCTGAAGACTTTTGTTTTTCTATGAGGATGGAAGAAGTTTAGAGGCTTTGAAAGAGTCAGTTCAGGCCCCACCACATCAGACACTCTCTGTGGTGTTTGCAAAAGCACTGTTCATTCATCCTGACCCCCCAGGTGGGAGAGGGATGACGTGAGGAGAACTGCCCTTGTGGTTAAGGAAGTGGGTGGAACTCCTGGGATTTTGACTCAAGCCTCTGCTCTAGTTGATGTTGGCCAGACACGATGCACTCCTGTGCTGAGATTTCCAGGTTACTTCCAAGCAAGCTGGGAAGCAGAATGGCTGCACTGATCTGCTGTGTTCAGAAAAGATACCTGCTGCCCACTGGGGCTCAGCTAACACAACAGGTGTGCCTTGTTTTCCCAAATGACCTTGCAAAATTGCTAAATTTCCACTTTTCAGTGGGAGAGTAATTACTGGGCAAGTTGTGGACTTGGGAGGTGTTTTTCCAGAAGTCTTTTATGACCTTGGACAAAGCACTTAGGCAGAAATTTAGTGAAGTATTAAGGCATTTTAGTACTATTGAGGGCTTATCTCTGGTTCATTTCAGTGGGATTTAGTGTTCCACTTTCTACTTAAGTACCTAAATATTTTTGAGATCCATAAAAATCTTAAAGTTTTTTTTTTTGAAAGAAAGAGAAGAATAAAATATCTTGTCTCACAGGGGTGTTTTGAGAAGAAATTAAAGATTGTGAAAAAACAACAACAAAAAAATTTGACTGTGAGGCTATGTAGAGGTGATAATGATCATGTATTCCCTAAAACAAATCCTGGAACACATGCTTGGCATGAGTGTTGTACAGGGGTTTCCATGCTGGCAAGAGCACCCGGCCCATAGTGCACAAAGCTCATTCTATAATTTACAGCAAACCTATGGAAAAATATTTCTTTCACTTGAAAAACCCAAAAAAACTCTGCCTGTGGCGTGGCATCTGGAACATGCTTAGCAAGCAGCAGGAGCTCTTTATAATTCATCAAAAAGGCCACACAGATAATGAGACAAGGTTCCTCTCTGTAGCTAAATATTTCTTCCCAATGCTGCTTCAAAACAAAAAATACCAAGGCGGTGGGCGTGGGGAAACCTCGCTCCAGCCCTGGGTCTGGTGTGTCCCAGGCAGGAGCAGTGCCCAGAGCTGTGCTCGTGTCTGGGGGCACCCATTTGTCCCTCCACTCCAGGGATGCTTCAGCACAAAGCACCAAACCACAAACCTCTTCTGCCCAGCTCTGGCACAGAATTTGGGCTAAAGTGCCCAAGCTGAGGCCAAATGTTTCAAAATTCTGTCAGAGCTGTCTTGGGAGCTCTGCTGCTGCCCTTTGCCACCACCATGCTTTCAGCTGGGCTGGGGTGGGAGAGATTCCTGGCTCTGGACAGACCCAGAAATTGTTGTTGGAAGAGAGGGCAAGCTGGGTTTGGGCTGTTTTGTCTCTAGATGACACCGTGGATAGGGCTGAGCTCAGCCTGCCTGTGGCCCTGGGGAAAGAAAATGTCTGTGGGAAATGTTGCTTTCGCTTGGCACCATTTCCAGTGGGAATCAGTAAGGATTTCAAAGATGCTCTCCCCGATGTGCTAAAGCTTAGCTTAGAAAAACAGAGAGATGAAAGGGCAGCCTCCTCTGGCGCACGCTGAGATGTGACAGGGAGAGTGGCTGCTGCTGCACTCAGCTGTAATGAGCTGCTGTAAGGGGATTCACAAGCACTAAAAAGTCAAATGAGCAGGAACGACGGTGTGCAGGGTGATTCCAGCGGTGCCAGGGCTGCCTGTGCACATGGTGCCTTCAGTCCCCGCTCCTTTGTAATCCCGTGGGGCTGGGGGGAATCTGAGGTGTCTGGAGAGGGAGAGAGAGAGGGAGAACTGCTGTACCACATAGGCTTACAATGCATTTTGGCCACCTTCCCTCACTGTGTTCGGTTTCCTTCTTTGACTTTAAATGTAAACTGCAGAGGCTTTGATACTGTAAGAGAGGAGGAAAGTGAGGCTCCCGTACTCCACTAGAAAGATGTTAGGTTGTTTCCTAGTCTTACAGCTGTCTTTTCCAGTCTGCTGTAACACAAAGATAGGGAATTTTCCATCATATTGTGTGAATCTGGGAGGGTTGTGAAGCTCTGCAATTCTTCAAACTTTTAGAAGCACAATCTCTTTGTGGGGTTCTGTGTCTCTGTTCTCCCACCTGTATTTTAGCAAACTTGTAGGTGTAGTGTGTGTTTATATCAACAAATCCATGTGTTCCTTCTTCCTTTTCTCATGTTCAGTTTCATGTTTCTGTTAGAAATTAGTGAGAAAAACTAGGAAACTGCCCCATCCCTCTGTCCGTGGGATACAATGTCAAATGGAAGAAGGAACTGGAGGAGGAAACAGAACAGTGGAGAGTATGAGGGGATGGAAGTGCTTCCACCTGCTCTTCCTTACCTGCATCAGCTCTGCACCTAATTGCAAACAAAGAATGGAAGAAGCATTAGAGGGGTGTGTATGAATGATTTGCTAATAGTTGTGAGCAGAGGTTTCCCTCTCTCCTCCTTCAGTTTGGAGCATGCCTTTTGTCTCAAAACACTGACTGAGATGTGCACTCCTGCCTTGGGGGTGATAAATGGCTCTCAGTGATTAGGAATGGGACTACCTTCATCTCTGGGGTAAGCAACCAGGCTAACTCTGCACACAGTGGGGATGTAGGAGTTATTATTGCAATAACCTGTTGAGTCACCACTGTTTATTGTACAATTATTTGTGTTCAGGTCTGATGCCTAAATAATGTGCAATACTGAAACCTTGCAAAAAAAGGAAATGAATGCAGAGAGCATTGCTTCACATGGCAGAATGTCCCTGCTGAATAAAATCTATAGCTCTTTCCCTTAAGCTCTAGTTAATAAGTTTCAAAAAAGGATGGCTGGACTCCTCAGGGGCTGACATCTGAGTGCAGTTCAGAGGAGTAGCCCGAAGTTCAGACACTTCTCTGAAGCCTCTCTCATTCATTTGAATGTCATAGGGTCTTCAAACCTGGGCTGAAAACCTTGTGAGGACGAACTTCTCAGGTACCCCCTGGAGCACAGAAGTGCAAAGGCACTCAGAACTCATGCCATTTCAAGCCTGAAAACAGAAGTTTGTGATGTACTTGTAAAGGGCAGAGATTTAGGGCGGGGGAGGATCTTAATGACTGGTTTCAAACAATGGAAAATCTCACCTTTGTTTAAAGTATGGAGTATACAAGGCTTCTTAATAACAAATGAGGGAGGGCTTTGCGACCTGTCCCTATTTACTCGATGTTCATCTCGCTTATTACATATCCTGTCCAGTGTAAGGTTGGCTATCACAGCCCAGCCCAGTGCCAGCACCCTAACACAAAGACAAAACACACTCCCTTGTTTGAGCTGCTGGGGTTTCTCTAGGAGCTCAATGTGCACAGGCACATCCTTTGGCACACAGAGCCCCAGGGCACCGTGCTTTTACAGGGACAGGGCTCTCCGGTAGGGCAGCAACATCCACGCCCCTTGGATGTGGGGCACACATGCCTGCAGGATGTGACCTGGTCGCATACAGATCTAGGCTGTGGCTTTCCATAAAGCAGCACCTTTAGGAGGTATAGCAGGTTTCCATAACAGATCATAACAGATCCAGTTTTCAGTAGGAATCAGTAGGAACCTTCTATTCTGAAGAGAATTTTTTTTTTTTTTTTGGGGGGAGTGGGGCGGTGTGTGAGAGAGAGAGAGAGTGAGTGAGCAAACGAGCCACACAGAGCCTAGCAGCTCTGGATTTCTGGATTGCATTCCTCAGCACAAGAGCTGGCAGCCTGTCAAGGATAGTCTTTAAGTATGCACATATATTTTTGCAAATTGGACGCTAAGTGTCTTAGCAGAAACCTGGTACAAATGGGAGATGTTTCCAATCAAAAGTCAACATGCTGCTGATCCAGCTCATCACTGTACCTTGCCCTTGGGGAGTAAACACGTTGAAGTACCTGGCTCACATGAGATGACAGATAAAGGAATCGGAGGGGGGTGGGTTGGGACCATTACTTGTTGACTCATGTGCCTCTCAAGCTGCCATGGTTCCTGCACCAGCTCCGTGTTCAAAATATCCTCTTTATCCTCCTTTCCATCCCTGGTTTACCTCCAGTCTCCTGTCCTTGGAGTTCTTTGACATCAGTGTGAGTTTTGAAAAATCTTTGTCTGAAACATTATTTAGACTGTATAGAAATTGTGTGGCTACAATTGTGTGACTATGTGTCAGACCTGTGAATGTTGTCTGGGGCTTTGAAAAAAAGTACGTACGAAGGAGCGAGGAGGAAGTGTATGAAAATCCTTGACTTGGATTTAAACAATGATGACTAAGGATTGTCTGTGCAGGAGTTTCCTGTGCAGTGAGGTGGGTTTAGCAATGAAGTGCTTTACTTAGCTTCCACTTCCATCTGCAGTGTCTGGATCTACCCCTCCCACAGGTTTCTGAGGTAGGAGCATAACTGAGTTTTCCAGGTACAAGAGAGTGACACCTGAGACACTGTTAATGGAGATCTTGCACAGAGTGTACACAAAACTGGAAATTCATATTCTTGCTTAGAGGTCTGTATTATTTGTGGTGTTGCTGAAAAATCTGTGTTCTTTAGAGTATTAGAACAGAGATTGGGAGAGTTCATCTGCAGTACTTTATGGAGTGGTCAGAGACAGGTGGAATATGCCCCTTATCACATGATCCACATATGTATTTACTGTATATCTGTAGAGATTTGTATTCTGAGAGCATCTTTGCTGCTTTCCATGAGTTACTGGCAGATCTGCAGTGCTTCCAAATACCTGAGATTGTACAGCTAGTATGGTACTCTGACAAACATTTTAAATAACCTGTTGTAAAGGTACAAAAAGGACAAAGAACTGCAAAGATGTATTCAAAATTGGTGAAATTCTGCAGTTCTGGTTTTTTATTTCATAAAAGCCATCTTGATAAGCAGGAAAGTAGAAGGACAACTTTCCAAAGCAGAGGTAGGGTTGTTTCTGGCAGGACCCTCCTTCTTCATTGACTTTCAGGACTGCCCACGGCCTTACCTGCTCTCTGGACTTCTGAAAATGTCCATGTACTATTGACACCATTTTGTGGTAAAAGTACACTTTCCTCTCAATCCACTAAAACAAAGCCCCTTTTCCATTTTGTTTTCTTCTCCAATTGTCTATGTGACGCTCATCTTCCGGGCTGTGACATTAAACGCTGTATTCAGGTATTAGAGAGGAGAATGATGTCAACAGCAGCTATCAGTACTTCAGCTTTCAGAAAGTTTTGAGGGCTCTCAGGCAAACTGGATTCAAGGTGTTGGAATAGTGAGGGCCCTCCTTCCCCTCATGGTATCTCTGATTCTTCCACAGCACCAGAGCTTATCCTCCTTGAATCCATGGAAGAAAGGTGAGGAGTTGTTTCAGTTCACCTTCCTGGATCTTTGATGTAGTCTTGAAGGCTCTTTGATTGCAGCGTTATTTCCTCTCAGAGCTGATGTGATTCCCTCTGTGCAACAATAAAACTTAACAATCTTTCTTCCCTTTCAAGAGGAAAGAAACAATTTAAAAAGATATATAGCCACATATATCCCCAACATTTCTAGGCTAAAAAATATATCACATTTAAACTGTTGTGGCTTTGGCTCTGCTGGCTTTCCCACATCTGAACAATGCAGTATCATGCTCCAAAACTTCATGACTTGTAAGATTCAGTGCTGGGTTGCTAACTTATATGTTGTATTTTTTGAAATGCTGCAGTGTTGTATATCATTGGAAAGGGAAAATACTTATTTGTCCTCTGATACTGAGCACTGATTAGTAGCCATGTCATATCTGAATTAGAAATATTTTAAATAGCGACACTCACCAGCATATAAAAAGTATATTAGATTATCTTAGAATGTTTTTATGGCTCCATATGAGTAATTCGACAGATGGTACAAAGGCACTTGGTTATAATGCTAAAGGAATGTAAAAAATTGTCTTGTTTAAAATAAGAAAGTAAATTCTCTGAAAATTCTACAACAGTTTTACAAGTGTGCTACGTGCCGCATAGATAAAGGAGTGAATGTGAATCCTTATTGCCATGCCTGCCTTAGAAACCCAAGTAAAATCTCATGGAAGTAGTAATGTTGTCCCACATGTACACTGAGAAAACATTTGCATTCCATGGTTCTGTATCTGTCTTGAAGATCAATGTGCATATGCAGGTACAGGCCGTGTTCAGAGAGTACATGAGTTAGGGAAACGTATCCAGCTGCTGCGAAATCAGGCTAAATTTGCAGCACAAATTAGGTGGAAATTTTCCAGATTTGTATTTAAAACCAGCATACTCAAGAGCTTTGGAACTAAACAAGCCCCATCTGTTTTAAAAATTATACAGCATTGTGAACCAGCCGCAGTATACATCAAAATTTGGGATGTTGTATAAGAAACAGCCATTTCTAGGGTAGAAAGAAGATTTCTAAAAAATGATTTTGTACATCTCTTCTTGAAGCAGTTGATTAAATGCACTCATTGCCTAAAACAGTATACTAAGTTTTTCGTGTTAATTGTAAACTATTTCCAAGTCTAATTCTCTGATGGAAGTGTTCCATCACACCTTATGGCTGAGCTGTATTAGCTGGTAGGTCCTGCTCAGCTAGGAGAGGGCCCTCTCTGGCACCAGCCAAGCCACAGTTGGTGTTGAATGGCAATTTTCAGTGATATGTGTATTTTCCACTGTCTGTGCATCATGTAACTCTTCTTCCAGGGACACATTTGTGGACACAAGGAGGAGAAGGTGGTCAGGAGCAGTCAGCACAGATTGAGGAAACAGGCTTGCCTGACCTGATTGCCTTCAGTGATGAGCCAACAGCATTTATGGGTGGGTGAGGAACCTGCCTGACAGTTACCTTGACTTCAGCAAGGCTTTCATCAGTCTCCTAGATAGTCCTCTGTGCAGTGTGGGACATTACATTCTGGATTGACAGAGAACTCAACAGATGGACAGAGAACTCGAAGAACTGGATTACTTAGCTCATTGATCCCACGCATACTCATAAGCATGTAACAAGTGCAGTACTCCAGCATCTGCTGGGACCTGTCTTGTTTGTGACCTTTTCCAGTGACCTGGAGGAGGGGAGGGAGCACACTTTTGTCAAGCTTTCAGGTGACACAGATTTCCAGGTGCTATCTGTCTGCAGCTTGAGGGCAGACCCAAGATTCAGATGGACCCTGACAGGCTGAAAGGACAGCAGGAGCCATAGGAAATTCAATAAGGATCAATACAAACTCTTCACCTGGGAAGAAAAAGACCCATAACAGTAAAGGCTGCAAAAGGCAGAGCCAGATTCTTCACTAAAATTGGTGGAAGGATCAGAGACACCAGACATAAACTGAACAAGAGAGATTCATACTGAGTGTAAGGAAAACTGTTTTCCCCAGGATGACGCTCAAACAGTAGAGCAGGCTGCCAAAAGAGCTGTGAAGTTTCCATTCTTGGAAACTTTTAGGATCTGACTGGACAAAGCTCTGAGCCACCTGGTCTGACCTCAGGCTGGCACTGCTTTGAGCAGCAGGTTGCACATGGAGATTTCCTGGGCAGCCCTCCAACCTGAATTACCCTCTGTGATCCTCTAAGAGTTGAGCATTTGGGATTGAATATTTTTTAGCCTTGCAGGTGATGTAAACCAGAGCTGACCACAGGGGAGTCAGACCTACATATATTAGCCTGGGATTTGGTATTTCAAGTCTCCCAAAGAGTCTGGGACATAACAGGAGATAGAGCTCTGTAAAATGACAGACCTGCTGTACATTTATTGACTGACTCTAACAGGCCTGTTCAGCTTCATTTTCCTTCATGTATCTCTGCTGGCTCATACACTGGAATGTGTTACTGTAGTAAACAGGAGAATAGTGGCAACTCATCTGAGGTTTGCAGAGGGACATCTGCATCTTCATTTTATCCAGGAGACATAATTGCCTGAATTGATAGTGGATTTGCTGCTCTAGCAGGAGAGGGAAGAAAACAGAAATGTTGACTCAAAGCTCCTCTAAACAATTACTAGTGAATTGACCAGGGTGTGAACTGAGCACATCAGCTAACGCCCTGAATTCCTCTGTGTGAAGCAGTTGACTTCACCCAGAAGGTGCAGCCAGGCCCTGGACAGATGCTCCTGTGCAGGTTCAACTGAGCAGAAGATGTTACAAATTCATATGTTCTTCAGTGCTCCTGTGCCAGAGGCTGCTGGCCCTTCCTCTTTGCTGGCAAAAGGGATTTACCCAAACATGGACACCTTTAGTCAGGCAATATCAGCAGAGGTGGCACAAACTGGCCATGTGGTGGGTGTGAGCTGGTCCCAGGGGATTGCTGATGTGAATTAGGGAATGCTCCCATGGGCTGCTCAATGTGCAGGGGCAGGCACCAGCAGCATCTCACATGGGGGAGCATCTACCCGAAAAATGAGTGCTGAGGAACAGATGAGCTGTGAATTCACACCCCTGTCGCTGCACATTGGCTTTGTTGCTTCCAGAGGGTGATTATGTTGCTGTGTCGCTGACAGTGTACGATGGCACCCACCCACCTTTTCTGAAAACTCCCTGTTATATTGTACACAGGCCTTGATTATGGTTGTCCTCCTCACTGACTCTCAAGGGTATGAATGTTTTACATGTTATCCAGAAAATTCCAAAGCTGTAGAATTGCCTCATACTTATAAGGCTTTTAGCTACACTTTGATATTTCCCTGAAGGATACAATGCCTCCTTACATCTCTTTCTGGACAGAAAGTCCCTTTGTAATGTCCTTATACTGCAGAATTCTGTTTCTTCTTATTATTTTTTTTTCCAAAAGCTTGCTTTGGGAGTTGTTTCACCTTACATGACAGTCAGTCTCCAGGAATTATTTCACTTTTACATAATGCGCACATCTGTGTTCTGTCTGTGGTGTGAAAACCAGCAGAATGCTGGCAGTTAATAACAACCATATATCCTTTTGCTTTCCTATTGCCCCCGTGACTCTCCCCAAAGTCACTGGCAATTCATCATCTTGTAGTAACTCCTAATGAGCAGTGTGCAAGGGGTGAATTCCTGATGGTTTAGTGTGGCTGTTAAGTGTCCTAACTGCCCCTTCTGTCCTGAAGTGTTCTGAACTCTAGAGGACAGTTTCAGTTCACCTGTCACCCAACTGTGACCACCTCTGCAATGGGCATGACAAGTGTTGAACAGGCTCCATTTGATCAAAAATAAGGCCTAAGGGTAGAATCTTTTGATGATTACTTGTGGTAGACGTTTGCCCGTCCTGCAGTGACATGGGAGAATAACTCCCTAAATCACAGGACTGTCAGCAGTGCAAACATCTGCAGATGTGGGATCTGTAATCTATCCTCTCAGACCTTGACATTGCTGCTTAATCTCTTCTATTTGTGACTACAGTTTTGCTTTTATTTCTTTATAGGAGTCACATAAAAACCACTGCAGGAATAAATCCCTGTACATTTGCATATTGCAGGAATACATATATATGCCTGGATGTGTGTATCTATACACACATATCTATATATGTAAATAAAACCACAGGGAGCGCTAATGCAAACATTACCACATACTGTGAAGCTAAATGAAGGCAACAGATATGGAGGCATGGGAAGGAGTCTTGAGTTTTTGGGTGGTACAATAATGAAAAATGAACATGCCTTGGTGTCCTGGTGGTGACACCCATGAGAGCCCAACACATGCCTCAAGGACAACACACCCAGAGAGGTGCAATTGCCCCCTATTAAAGTGCTCATTGTTTTGGAACTGAGGATTTCCTTTACTGATCAAAGAGCTGCCTTTGATTAATAAGTTTTGAAATGAATGAATTCCTAAGTTCTTATTTTTCATTTTCCTTAGGGGAAATATTTCAAAAGCCTTTTGATCTTTGGTGATAGGGCATTTAGTAAAAGGCAGGTACACTTTTACAAAAAGAACCCTGGAAGTCTTGTTGTAAAGGGTAACGTGTATCAGAAAATATTCAGAAAATGTTCAGCACGTCTACTGGCTTCAGCAGACCCCTGCACACTCACAGAATGTGCTCATTCTTTAACAGGATCAACGGTTTTAAAAGGTAAAATCAGGTTGCTAGTCTGTGAAAAAAAAAGGGGCAATATCTACTGCAAAGGTCAGAAAATATTAATGTGGCATCTTACACTCACAGAGTACAGGCAGCACAAATCTCTACAAATAGGCATCCTGCTGGTAACCAATTGAAATGTAGGAGGTAGTTAATGTCTTTCAATTGTGTCATTTGATCCCCAGGGAGACATTTAATGGATGGTATTTTCCAACTGAGAGTCCTATCTTTTCTTTCTGTACTTCATTAGTAATAGTTCAGGGTCCTTATGTTAATAAAAAATGTATGCACTGCTTACCTGATTTTTCACATTTCACACACTCTATTAGGAAAATTGGTGTTGTTCCTAGAGAATTTATTAGGAAAATTGGTGTTGTTCCTAGAGAATTAAATAGAATACCTTTAATTTTATGGTGTCTTCTTGTCTGTAAGCAGGTTTTCTCACTCCTTATTAACAAGCCAAAGAGAAGGAAAGAACAGAACAGAAAAGATAACAATACCTGAATAAAATAATGGCTATTTACCAATCAACTTGCTGTGGAAGTTCACCCCCTCCTCATCCAAGCTGTGTGGTCTGGATTGGTCTTGGGAATCCTTCAGAATGCAGGTACTGTCTGAGGTATCTATGGGAAATGGATGCCTCTCTTCTGCTGTGGAGGTGGACCTGTAATATGAAACACTCATTTACTCAGTATTAATAATTTTATCCGTAAGTGGAACCTCACAGTTGTTTGACAGGGTAGAGCATTAATATCCCACTTCCATTAAAGGGGAAAGAAATCACTCAAAGGACTCAAAATTCCGCAAGTAGAGCTACTGGAGTAATTTCAGATTCAAAACTCAAGCTGTTTCTCTGGTGGTTCAGGGACACTATACTGACCCATCTCTCTTCCCCAGGATCAGGAGCTGGCATGTATTTTCTGATACCATCTTGGGTGACTGCTGTCATGTTCTCACAATGTTTTAACTCAAACTTACCTTCTGGTAACCTTTATGAACTCCCCAATTAGCAGGTAATTTAGTAACAGAAATATCTTACTTTAATGGTCTGACTAAATACAAAACCCACTCTAACATGCAAATATAGAGCCTGCCAGGAGCTGTTCTGGGTTGATGGGGTTCAGTTCAGAAGTGCAGCTCTATCTACATTTGTGGCTGCAGTGTTCCTGCACGGGGCACTTGCCTGGGGTGGTAGAGAACAGGCCATGATCTCTGTAATAAACCAGTCCCCTGTGACCCACGAAAATACTCTGGATTCATTGCAAGTGAATTCATTGAGGGTGGAAAAAACCTGATAGTGGCTAAAAAGTGCTTTTTTTGCATTAGACGTGAGCTTTGCAGGTGCAGGAGCTCACTGCACATGTTCAACGTGGTCCTGAGCACTGGGCTCTTGCACTGAAACAAGGCCACTCACCTTTCCATTGGGCACTTTCCACCACCACTAGGAGCTGTCCCTCCTGTGTTTGCACTTACACACGTGTTTGAGTGCTCAGCTGGAGCAGAATCAAGTGACAAGTTTCAATATTGACTTGTTTTTGTAAAGTTGAGCATGTTGTGTTGGGTTACATAGCTTGCAGTGGTGAGAGAAATCCATTAAACTTGAAGTTAATTAGTATGGGAAGACTGTAATTTATTGAGATTGCCTGAATGGAAGTAAGGGCATTGCTATTTAATTAGCAAGTGCATTTGGATTTTTTGATTATTTTTTCCTTTTTGAATTTATTCAAAATATTGCAAGTGCTTTGAATATAATGAAAGAAGAATAGATTAAGGACAGGCAACTGAAAAGTCTTTAAAAACCTATTGCATAATATTAATTTTTTTGCTATCAAGGGCATGCTTTTGATCAGATAAGGGAACTTTTATTGCTGCGGTCTATTCTCATTTTGTATCTTAATTATGCCTGAAAAGATTCCTGAAATGACAAAGTCCTAATTTATATTACCACAAAGGACCAATCTTACGGAGTTATTAAAGCAGAACGTGCCTGTTTGTCGCTTCTTCTGCTTCCCTGTTTCTCAGACCTTCCACTGAAGTCATGGGCACCTTCAGGTGATTTCCATGAATGTTTACACTAAGCTGTGTTTTATTCTGTGGGCTGCTTTCTTAGTTTTCTTTACTTAAGTCATTGTAGATTGAAACTTCACTAACATCACTACTCCAAATTAAAAAGGGGTGGGACAAGAGGAAATGGCCTCAAGTTGCACCAACAAAGGTTTTGATCGGATATTAGGGAAAATTTCTTCACCAAAAGGTTGTCAAACACTGCTTGGGAAGGCAGTGGAGCCACCATCCCTGGAGGGCCTTAGAAGATGCGTGAACGTGGCACTTGGGGATGTGGTTCGTTGGTGGCCTTGGAACGGGCACGGATTGACTCGATGATCTTGTTTCCAACGTAAGTGGTTCTAGAATTCACAGCTCCTCTCCTCCACGGAGAGTGAAGCTGCTGCTGCTCACAGGATGGACCCTGTCCCTCCAGCTCCTAATCACGCAGCATTAAGGGATGGTGGGATGGGGCATTCAGGTGCACTGAATAAAGCCGAGAAGATTCTCTCTGAGGAGCACAGAACACGCTCAGTCCATCCATCCATCCATCCATCACCTCCCAGTGAGGGACACAAGACTTGTGCTGTACAGGACAGCATCTCGGCACAGTGATGACCCCGACTTTCGGGGCGGTGATGACCCCGAGTGTGGTGTCAGGGCTGCACGGGGCGCCACCGCACCCTCGCCGCTGTCTTCCGGGATGGCGGCCGCCCCTCGTCCCGTCCCTCGTCCCGTCCCTCAGCCCTTCCCGTCCCTCGTCCCGTCCCTCGTCCCGTCCCTCGTCCCGTCCCTCGTCCCGTCCCTCGTCCCGTCCCGCAGCGCGGCCATGGCGCTGAGGGCGCTGAGGGACATCGCCGCGCGGCGGGCGCCCCCTGCCGGCCGGCCTGTGCGCCGCGGGGCCCGGCCTGGGCCCGGAGCCGCCCTCGCTCCACGGGCCGCAGGAAAGCCCCGAGAAATAAACCTCTAACAACGCCTTTTTAAACCCTCCGGGACAGATAAACCCTCTGACACCGCCTTTTAGTGCTAGCGAGTAAAGTGTTGCTTTATTCTTGCTCGAGAGGGGAGTGTGTGTGGCCGACAGAATTTTCCAGCCTCCACACATGGTGCTGATGGAAAACTTCTCCGCCTGTTTGTATATTTTTAGAAAACAAAGAGATTAATGTTCACAGATTCCAAATCACGCAATTTGTTCATTAATTAGTATTCTGTCCTCTCTTGGTTATGGATTTCTCACTATTTCTGCTAATACGTACTATTAATTATTTTACTATCTTTTTTTCTTCAGCAGGGATTTTCCAACACAAATATAGTGAGTCTTTGTTATCTTCCTCTTTACCTTCTGGTTCCTGAAAAACATCTTTGTAGTCCATAAATTCTTCACTTCCTGTATCCAATTTCAACAACACATCACTCTCTCCCAGGCCTGGCTCATTGAAGCATATCAAAGTTAGCTTAGCCAAGATTTAGGTTTCTGTAATTTTCCCAAACTGTATTGCCCCAATACCTGCTTATGCTAAATTTTGCTAAATTTTGGCTAAAAGTGATTTAACATATTGCTTATAATCAATACACTGGTTATGGTTAAATAAAACCAACTAATTTAAATTAATTAAAACCATTAATTAAAAATTAGAAAAGTTATATAATTTCCAACAGAAAGACAAGGATTTGTTAGATGGTCATAATCTTTTTAATCTCGAGTTTTATGCAGGTGTTTGCAGCTGCCTCTGCTCAAGCAGGCTCCATATCTCTGCGCAGCTCCCTTCTGCCTCCTGTGAACAGTGATAATATCACTTCCCTGCCTCCCAAGACTGCTGTGAGTAAATGCATTAAACAATTATTTGGCTGGGCTAGTCTTTCCCTAGAGCTCTAGTATGATTTGCTCCTATAGTTGTGACAGTTGTACAACTGCAGTACTTTATAAACCACCAGACAGAGGCAGGGCATTCTGCCCCTGTGCTCAGGTGAGACCCCACCTGCAGAGCTCTGGGGCTCCACACAGGAAGGACATGGAGCTGTTGGATGAGCCCAGAGGAGATCACCATCGTGATCAGAGGAATGGAGCAACTCTGCGACGAGGAAAGGCTGAGAGAACTGGGATTGTTCAGCCTGGAAAAGGGAAGGCTTTGGGGTGACCTGATTCCATTATCTGAAGGGAGATGACAAGAAAGGTGGAGAGAGACATTTTGCAAGAACATGTAGTGACAGGACAAGACAGAATGGCTTCAAGCTGACAGAGAGGAGGTTTAATTTAGACACCAGAAAAAAAAAAGTTTACTGTGACAGTGTTGAGACCTGACACAGGATGCCCAGAGTTGTGGATGCCCCATCCTTGGAAATGCTCAAGACCAGGTTGGATGGGACTTGGAGCAACCTGGTCTAGTGCAACCAGGGCAGGGGTGTGGAACAAAATGATCTTTAAGGTCCCTCCCAACTCAGGCCATTCTATGATTTCATGATCTGCTGTGACTGCTCTTTGAGTGCACACTGCTGTAGGAATTATACATGCTGGTGTTGAGTATACCCAGCTCTGAAAGAAGTTTCTGGAACTTCTGCCTTCCACACTTTATGGCTGCAATTTAAAAATCCACATTTGTAGTGCACGGTGTGCTGTCAAAGCTGAGATCTGCAGGATCTGAACAATTTTGTGACAGCTACAGGATGGTATTTCAGTTTCCACGGAAACTGGCACAAAAACCAAGGTGAAGTGTTGGCTGATTATCTAATAATAAAGCTGAGAGTTTAAATATGAAGTTCTTCACCTTCCTTTTGCTGAGAAAACTTCTGTTCCTAAAGCACCCAACAAATGCAATAGAGGCCTCATGTCTTCAAATTGTAGTCACAACTTGGGCTGCGTAATCTCCTTTCCAGAGATGAAAGACAAAATTCAGCCTTGACCAGTTCAGCCACGTAACCTTATGCTCTGCTTTTAAGATAAAAGGCTGATTTGTCCCGACAATTACTGCACAAACCAACACCACTGTTTATATGACAAATTACGGAGTAACAGTTCTTTTGCTTTACTGTGTGTTTTTCTGCTGTGCATTTACAGAACGTTTCTGTGCTCAAATGCATTTCCTTGTAAATAATTCTCATTGCATACACTTTTTATCTGCCCACACTCTTGCTTATCACCTGAATTTAATGGCTCTTTGGCTTTGCACTCACTGGACTCTTGTTTTGAGTCAGTGAGTTTGATCGTTTTGCTGAACATTCCTTTTTTCAGGTCATTGATTTCTAAGGTTAACAAAATGAATCCTGCTACTGATCCTTGCTATGTCCCACTAATCTCATTGCTATATCCTGAACTGCTCAATTACCTTTTGTCTTCAATTTCAGATGCATTCATCAAACCCACAGGTCAGTGTTTTGTGAAGGAAGCAGTTTCGTATTGGATTCAAGAGCATATTAGTGTGAATATTTCTCAAACTTATATTTCAATTTGCTAAGGTTGTTTAAATTTTCTTGGTCAACTTGCTCCTTGACATACCCTTTAAAGTGTACTGTCTTCACTGCTTATTTTTTGTCAGAGATATCTTTCTTTCTAACCTCTATTCTTTTCTGCTCTTGAAGAAGTGTCTTCCAGTATTTGATAGTGTTGACTTTCAGTTTTGCAGCATTTTATCTTTTCCATCCTCCTGAATCATTTGACTCCTTTGCCATCCTTTCTTCACTCTAGGCAGAGAGCCTATATTCTTCTGGAGGACATTTGCTTTGTTTTTCTCAATAGGAAAGTGGGGATTTTCTTATGCTTGTCTTTTGTACCTCTAACTTCGTGCCTCACTTTTTTTTGATGGAGGAGTTGATACCTACTTTGCCAGGTTTGGCATGATCAGTTGTATCTTGGTTCAGACGTATTGAGGAGAACACAAATGCAAAAATCCAAGGCAGCAAAGTTCATGGCCTAACCCCCATGACACCCTTTGGATCACTTGGGTATTAATTCAAAAGGGGGCCAAGCATAAGTCTTATTCCTTTCATGTGATCTGTTTCGAACCCAAACGATCCCAGTTTCATGTATCTATAACAGTTTGCTCTCACAGGTATTGTCTTTGCTAGCAGTACAATATGGAGAAGAAAGAGCTTTTTACACATTCATTAACATGTCAAGGGGTTGTCCTTAAGTGTGTTACAACAGCAAGGGCCTCATGTCTTTCACAAAGGTAATTAAAGAAGCCCAAACTAAATTCTGGCTGTACAAACCCCTGTGCAGTCTGTCCCAGGACTCTCTCACTCTGAGCTGCATTTTGCATATCAGAAATCTCTTCTTTCCAGTGCCAATGGACCCTGTAGTAATTTACTAACCACACTGACATCCCAAAATAAGTCACTGCCTTTGGCAGTGGCTCAGAGGGCTGGGATCTCAGGAATAAACAATAAAACTGCAGCTCTCAGGCACAGTAGCTTCTTTGCTAAAGAGAGGCACATTCTTAGCAGTAACTGAATATGGCTGAAGATAAGAGTTTGATACCAGAGCACTGAGAAAGAATACAAAGAACACCACTCTTGATCAACAAACTTGCTTAGAAACAACATTTCTCTTTGGAAGAAAAGCTAAAAAGAAGTTCTGCTCTGGTAAGGACCTTTAGACAAAAACTTGGGTTTATAGTATTTGTTATCTTAGATGATCCTATTCTATTTTAAATATATCAAGATAATTAAGGGTCAGATAATTTCTTTCACAGAAGAACTGGAGCTCTGGGCTCCTCTTAGGAAGCAGAGAAGCTGAACATGTGAGATGAGTACCCCAGAAACCTCATGGTAAATCCCCTCACATTCAGGCAATTACCTTCCAATCATCTGAGAAACTATGAAAACCCCCAAGCCCACAATGTCTATATGCTTTAAGCAGAGGTGGAGAGGGTGTGTCACATTTAAAAAAAGAAGTGGACACAAAGGCATTTCTGTTTAAAAGTCTCCAGGGTACTCTGAAATGCCAGCAGGCAAAGCCTGGCTGAGCAGGAAGCTGATAGTAGATGATAGTCTGCAACAGGCATGGAGTTTATACAACCTTGAACATTGATTAGGAATTTCAACTAAATATATTTTGCTGAACAGCTTTCAGCTACTCGTTGTTGCATTTTTTGGAAGAGGACTTTTGATGGCTAATTGGGGAGCAATATGAGATTAAAAAGATGCATGAATAGCCTAAAAAAGGAGATACTTATACAGATCAGAGTGGTGTTCTATTTTAGAAAGTGGTGGATACGTGGAGGTTTCTGCAGGACCAAAATACTTCTAGCAGCTGAGTATGTCACCACCACTGCAGTCTGACAGAAGTCCACTAGCTTAAAAAAGAGTCTTTTAAAACAGGAGAAATTACAACATAATTAGGTAGTCTGGTTCATTGGAAACACATCCTCTGTTTCCCACCTGGACACATCAGTTCCTTGGTAGAAGAAATACGCATTCAACAGTATTTTGGGTGACTTCCATTTCCAGTAATATTGTTGTACATAGGAAAGGAGGTATGTTTGTCTTAGGCATTTTCTTCTTTGAAACAGACAGCAGAAGGAACAGAGAAATTACAAGAGGTAGTGAATTTAGCAAACCCGCACATAAAACAATCTTTCATAAGAATAAAATGCTGCATTTACAGCTGTAAATGTACACACCCATATAAGTTAAAACCACAAAGCTACTTTTACTGTGTTTCTTGTTCTTTTCAAGTTCAGAGAATGAAGTACTCAAGTGCTGGATTTAAGTGGTGAACCTCATTGCACTGGTAAAACCAAACCTTTCATGCAGCACCAGGCTTTTGACACAGCCTAAGTGAGAAAGTTAGACAGTTAGTGCAACCAAAGTGCAATTGTGTTCTTCACGGCGTGTACATTTTGACTGGCTTGTAAAGTGAATGTAGAAGTTCATGACTCTCCCAGTCAGCTTCTTTTGATGGTTGAAGAAAACATGATCTGCAACATACTGGGCCACAGCCTGACTTGGAATGCTTAGACCGGTGTTCATCAGACAGTGGAGAAAAGTCAAAGTCAGCTACCTGGAAAAGGAACATCAGAGAGATCATTTTTAGTTCAGTTCCCACTGGCTCAAGTCCAGCAAGAACACACTGGGCTACAAATGGCACTTGGTCCTCAACCATTTTCACTCAGTCGCTACAAATAGACTTCTGATTTATACCTGCTGTGCACAGGGCTCATAGGCAGTGTCTCGAGAGGCATATCATTTATATTGTGGCAGTGTAAAGGGTATTAGGTACTTTCCAAAGTACCATGAAAGCTACTTTTGATTTAAGGACTCATGCTTATTGCAAACACCTTTTATAGCAAGTGAAAGTATATTAGAGATGGAAGAGAGCTGGGGAGATGAAGGCCACATACAAGGGGTAGATAACAATTTAGGACTGCTTTAGGTGACATACCCCTCCCTTTTTATTATCCTGTATCCTCTTGCACTGTCTCCTAGCTTTCTTTCATGCAACTGCTCTGAGGTAGATCCTCTGGAATGGATGTTTCAATGCAAGCATCTGCTTGGGGATATTAACAAACTGCCCATTATTCTGGCAATTTAGAGTTCTCTGCAACAAGGCAGCAGCATGGCTGTTTCTTCATTTGCCTACACTGTTTGGGTTTTCTGGTGGAACAGATTACACGTACCAGGGAAATTCTCCCTCCTGCTTTGTTTGTCTGGGAATTAAAGAACCTTTCATATCAGATATCTTTCATGGCTGAAAGCTAACTAATTACTATCCCAGCTCAAAGTAAGAGTAACTGAATACCTCCACGAGATCTTTTTGTTGTGTGTTACTTCGGAAAGTTGTGTACAGCACCAGTACCAGCATCACTGAAACCAGAGCAGTGCAGAGCAGGACAAAGAAAGCTGGATGGATTCCTAGGAAAAAACACAAGGATGCATTCCTGGAGTGACACAATGCCCCAGAAAAAGGAAACAGGTGAGAAGGAAACAATAAAGAAATTTTAGGAGTATTCTTAGAAAAAAGAAAAAAATGTGTCTAAGAAGGAATAAATTTTTCAGCCCCGATCACTCCAAATGTTTTCTGAAATCTCAGGAGTGGGAAAAGGGTTTATAAGGGTCTTTCCCTTTATTCCCTCTTTTCTCTTGAAGAGCCTAAAAACCTCCACCTTGTTACATATGTTAGCCCCTGACTCCCCAGGGTGTTTGTGGTACCCCAAGAGGGTGGGAGGCTCTCTCACCTCCACAGCAGCTAAGAGCCTCCAGCACAGAGGATTCAGCCCTGAACACATACCAGAACCTTCTGGAGTGAGCTGCCCTGTCTGTACACAGCTGGCTCACAATGACACGGGCTGACCAGCCTGGCTCACAGCCTGGCTGTGCCCTGTCCTCTTCACTTGGCCACCCAACTGCTCTCCCAGCTGGTTTGGGGACCCAAGAGGGGCATGTGTGACCGTGCATGGGGGAACCAGCTGGGGTCACTGCCAGGAGGGACAGAGACTTGTAATGAAAGGGAGGCCTGGAAAAATCTACCCTCAAAAATCCATAACTAAACTAAGCAAAACCAATTGAGACTGCTTAACTAAGGTAGTGTTGCAGACACATATGTTTGTCTAGTTATCCTAACTACAACAGCTGGACTATTTAAACTGAAAAAATATTTCATTTAAGTAATATAGCCTTCCCAGCATACTTAGTACCTTCAAGACACTCTTGGGACTAAGGGTTCAGCAGAAAACAAGAAACTCAGAGCAATTACAGCAGGCACATTATAAATTCTCATTTCCCTTTTTATTTCTCTCCTTTTAGGGATTGGCACCACATTCCTGAAACCTCGTCTGCAGGCTGGTTAATCCACGTATGTCCCCAACGTGTTTGGGACACTCCGTGCTGCTCAGACTCCCTGCCGCTCACCTGCTGGCCGCACTTTGATCCCGTGGTAGGTCTGCAGCACCGTCACGCCGTTCTCCACCCTGACACTGAGGCAATACTGTCCCGCGTCCCTGAAGGTGTGGCTGAGGTTGTAGCAGGAGCCACTGATCTCCACCAGATGGCATTTGTCACCTTCAAGTGGAATGCACTCGGATTTTATAAGCCAGCACAATGCCAGTGGTGGGCTGAAAGGACAAGAGCAAAAAGGCAAAATTAAAAAAGGTGAAAACTCGGCAAAAATTTCAGCAAAGAGCTTGGTTAAAATAGCAGAATAATTTTGAAGCTAATGAAATAAATTAAAATACAAATAAAGAAATAATTAACTGCACTGTACTTTGGTTTATAGCATTTGCCAAATGAAAAAGTTCTGTGTGATGCTTCTATAAAGGCAGGTCTTTCAGCTGAGAGCTAAATACCTGCGAGGGTCATCAGCAGGCCACTGTGTGCAGAAAACTCCTTAGTGCTTCTTCAGCAAAGATAAAAGGAATCTCCTTTCCTGCCCTTCCAAGGAAAGGTAGTTTTTTCTTCATCCTTCTCACACAGAAATCACTGTCTGCCACTGAAGCACACCCAAGACTTTTAATTAAAAAACCCCGCAAATGAAACTGGAAATAATACAAGATAAGCTCTGTACAAAGGACTAATAGCTGGAAAATGTAAGTAAATTTCAAGGATCACAGCATTCCCTTACGTTAACAAAAGGGTTTTTATTTGCTGTCAAGCAATTTAGTGCAACCCACTTCATGGCCATGTGGCTTCTCACCACATCTAATTGAAGCCTTTTATTTACCTTTCCAGATCCCTGTTTCAACTGATTCTGCTTGAACTCACCTTATACCCTACAGACTTTGATTCTGACAACAGACAGAGCTATTTACCCTATTTTATGAGTATTTTTTTCTTATCTTTTTACAACATCCTTTGCTAAAGAAAGCATCATCTTTATTTGTTTAGCTCATTTTCTAGCTTTGTTTTTGATAACCCATCTCTTTGTCACTGCAACTCTATCTTAAACTCCTCTTGCATCACTCCAGTCCTGTGACTAGGATGTCACCAAGCCTGCTCTTAGTGATCCCAGGTTTGCCTGTCATAGTTTCTGGCTGTTCACCTTTACTGGGATGGCATCTCCTGTTCTCATTCCTGCCAATGTGCCTTTCACTTTCCAAATGCAAACTGTGCTGCTTTGTCTATAGGGACTGTTATGCCTTTGGTAAATGACTCTGTTTGGGTGCTGCTCCATCCAAAACTCCAATGCGTTCTAATACTGCAACTTGAGAGAGTTTGTGCTAGAACTGAGGTGCTCACAACTCTGCTATTTTTCTATGATCCTTGCTGCTTGGAGCTTTGTCCTAGGTTACAATGTAAAATGTGCCCAAAGTATGTATTCTATCACCATCTACATGAAATGTTGTTGTACACCACTGTTTCCCGTGCCCCCTCCCTCCAGACTATCTTCTGTTAATGGCCCATCAATACCGCCCTGCATGACTCATAGATAACTCTCCCCAGGAGCTATCTCTGTTTAATAGGCAATCAAGGACCCATTGCAAAACTGATAAAATGATATCAGTCCATTGTGAGATGCTCTGCCCAGGGGGAGGAGCCAAGCATTCCCACCTGGATATAATCGGGGCCTTGGGACAGCACAGGCAGCCTTACCCACTGGACTCCCAGAGGACAAGAGCTACCAGACCTTTCTGCAAGAACACTGCTTCAACGAGACCTCTTCATCTGGACTGCTACCACCACGGTTTCAGGTTGTATTCTGACTCTGTCAGTGATCTTTTGTACCATTGCATGTGTTTTATTTTATTTTACTTTTTTTTTTCCTCTCCTATTAAATTGTTTTTTCTGACTTGGAGTCTCTCGCTGGTTTTGCCTTCAAGCCAGCACAAGCTTCAATGTCTTATTCATCTTCTGGCAATCTAAACTTTGCCAGAATTACTCCCCAAACCTATTAATCCCCTATGCTGGTCAAGCTTTGCTGCTATGCAACACGACTTCAAATATATTTCAGTATAATAGCAGGGAAGTTGGTGAAGGAGAAAAGTTCGGAAAGAAGTTTTCAGATGTATTTTTCCCCACTATTTCTCTGGCTACTTGTCTTTTAACGTTCCCTTTACAAAGATTAAATAAATAACTTTTGCTTTACATAGGAGGATTCTACTTTTCTGTAAACATGCAGGGTCTTTAAGGCTCTTAGAGCTCATGGCATTTCAAGTCAGGAAAATACAATATTCAACAGTATTTTTGAGGGGGAAGGAGGCAGTTTTGGTTTTTTAAAGTAATTGTTATGTGGGGTTCAACCGACTATTTTTAGGAAACACTGGGGAAAAACACTTAAAGAGATGATTTTGATCACGAAAGAAGTTGTGTTTGCTACTTACGTGCCATTGATATGAAGAGATAAATTCAAGTTTTCCATTACGTGAGTCTCCCTGGAGCCCACTATGTTAATACTTTTAACAGCATCTGAGAAGAAATGAAAAGTCACCATGTCACACTCCACATGTAAATTTGAGTCTCACTGGTGAGAAGGTTTGGGATTGAGCTTGCAGATTTGAGCTTCATCAATCACACAAATAATACTATTTGTCTCACACCCCAAAAGGAAACCTACCACTAGAGATGTTGTAAGTTTTCTGATTTTTTTCTGATTGCTTTTTAATATGTATAATCAACTTTATTAATTCTTAACATTTTTAGTTCTGTATTATTTACTCCTGAAGCTGATCAGACCAATAAGACTTTCCTCATGCTTGATTTAACTAATTATTTTTTAGGTATAGCTGGTGTAAATTGAACAAATAAATCCACCATAAGTTACCATAATTACTTTATTGTTTGAATCATATGTGAGGCATTTACTAAAGACAGTAAAAATGTAGATTAAAAAGAAACTGAAGTTTTTATCTGTTTCCACCAATTTTTCTTCCACAGAAGAGCACGAAATCAATTCTGCAATGGAAACACCTCACTGAATGATGTTAACCAGTCATTGCACATGAAACAATGTTGAAGTCGTGTTACTGTGTTAAAGCTAGATTGTATCTGTACATACATGCCTGGTTCTGCATTGAAGGTGCAAAACGTTTCATAATTACCCAAGAGCTCCAGAGCTGTGGTAAAATCACCAGTTTTCTGCATAATTTCTCTTTCGTGTAGGATGCTTCCAGTTTGCTCCCATTCAGCCACGACCTTCAGATGCACTGTGCGATTCCCCATGGAGGAGCAGTTGCAGTAGACAAAGGGCTCCTTGGTAATTTGGTAAACTCTGTGTGCAACGGGAAAAGATTTAGAATCAAAATTGCCTTTTAACAAGTGCTCGAATATTTCTGGTTTAAAAAGGGACAAGCTCTAATATATTTTCCTTGCAGATAACGCTCCAGTGGCTGTGATTCTAATTCTACTTTATGTCCGTGTAAATGAGGATTTATGTCTGTGGTATTACCTATAGAACAACAATTAGTACAAGATCCAGAGTAAATCTCTGTGTTTTTAATTAAAGAAACTAAAGATAATGCTAAAAGAATTCACAAAATTGAATAGGAATAGTCAGTAAATGATGAAAACAACTTTTATAACAGGCAGACTATTAGCTAACTGATATAATTGGGATTTTTCCTGAGTCAAAGCCATCCTGAATACTCATTAAAGCAAACAAAGTAACCACACCTACCCATCTCCAAAATCCCAGTTGTAGACAAATGATGCTGACTTGAAGTAATGACTTGGGTCATGAAGAGAGAAAGAAATCTGGGTCACTGTGTCCACGGCGGAACCAGAACCATGTGTGGTAACTCTGCTGTCTTCTATCTGGGCAATGGTGAGGTTCCCAGTGATAAACTCTGCAGAATAAAAAGGGGGAAGAAGAATGACAGCATGTATGACAGCATATATGACAAGAGAATGACAGTATGCTTCCACAGCATTCTCTGTGTGTGTATCTAAACATTTTTTCAGATGTTCTGTGTAAGTCTTTCTGTGTCCTAGTCCAAGTGGTTAAGTGTATTTTATATCTGTTTCTCAGTCTTGTCATGTGTGTGAATGAGGCAGTGAAATTAAAATATTTATTTAGGGTTATGCAATGGGTCATGATAAAATATCCAGTAGAACTAAGAGAAATAATCCTGGACTGACTGAGCTGAATATAAACTTTTATTATTGATTTAAAAAGAACTGGTATTAATACCAAGCATCCAGATTCAGAATCAGGCCAGTACACACACTCATTTTGTTTAGGATGGTGGTTTTTGTTTGTTTTATGGAGTTTTTTAATGTATGTGTCGTCGTCCCCCCCCCCCCCCCCCCCCCCCCCCGCTTAGTTTAGCTATTTCTGCAGAAATTAAGATTTGACTACTGTGAATAAGAGATGTGCTATATATTGCGAATACAGAAAAAAGGACAATATTTTTGTCTATGAGATGTTCTATGTTGGACAATGAGTGGCAAGGGCTGATCTAAAAAAATCCTCTCTAACCTACGAATAAAGAGGTATTATGGTGAGACACTTATCAGCTCATAAAATTAATGGACTATTGATTACCATTAACAGACTCTTATTCTGTTAACAATTCATTAAATCTGGTTAACAGTTTTCTTGGTGATGCACAAATAGTAATTGCAGTTACTGTTAGAATGGGGCAGTCAACCCCTGTATTAGAGATTAGGTTAACCGTAGCATACTGGTGGTTAACTTGTGAAAAATAAAAGCATATTTATGGTTATGAATATTCCCAGAAAACTGAAATTGCACTTAGCAACATTTGGAAATGCAGCCATGATTTCACATCCAATTTCAGTACACTCAGACAGAGCTTTAAAAGAAAATGCAATGCTCTGCTGTGCTGATGGCCTTAGATTTGCTGTGTCATGCAACAGGGGAAAGAAGCAGATTGTCACTGCTGATGGTCATCCTAACATTAGGTCTAGAAATGCTGGGAGGCAGTAGAAGAAGCATTGTTCTAACAGTCTGGGCATCACTGACCCGTGTCAGATGTGTGAACTGCAGCTGCTGAAGCACTTGGTTTCTAGTTCAGTTTCTCTAAGAGGCAGGAAAATACGGGCACCGTTACACTTTCCTCCTGGATGTAGGGAGACTAGAGTGTGGCTGTAATGGTACTAACTGCACTGTGCCACCCAAACCCACCTTCAGCCACAGGACTACAAATCAAACTCTGTTGTCAGAAGCCATATTTACACTGGCTTTCTTCCTGATGCTGGCAGGGGCATATATACTGAGTTCCTGGAGAGGTACAGGTTGTAAAGCCATTTTACCCATTTTACCTGTAATCTGGAGTGTGGTGATGTTTCTTGCAACCGGCCGACACAACCAACAGTTTTTGTGAGTCACCCAGACAGACACAGGGAAAGTGCCAGGAAATTCACCAGTCACATTAATTGTGGAATTTAACTGCTGCTCGGATTTCTCTATCAGAATCAGAGGAGCATAAATCCAGTTAAAGTGATACAAGTTTGATGTGTCGTTTCCATTCTTCATTCTTAGCCTGGCCTGAACAGTAGCTTGAGCTCCTGCTGTGATGGGACCATTGTTGGTTATTTCCAGAGTATACAGCTCTGTGGAAATCAGAAGAAAAGGAGTGAACCAAACCTTGTTGTACAGCATTTTAAATTTCATTTATTTATTTATACATTTTAGCTAGTCAGCTCCAGTTATATCACTCACAATGACACTCATCCCAGCAAAGACTTTACCACCATAATTTTTTATGGTTTAAATATGTGGAACAGAAACTGTTTCATGTGTATGTCAGTTCAAATAAATAGCAGTAAACAACATGTCAGACTGGGTCCTAGAAATGTTCATAGTAGAAGACAGCTTCAGTCTAGAGCATCACAAAAGCTTTGACTAGGTTTTGCACCCAGAGCTGGGTGCTGGCTATAGGTTCATTGTCATTAATGATCTAATGTGATCACTAGAATCCCAGCTACTGGAAGAGGCTCAGCTCTAATTTCTGTCCTAAAAAATGTAAACTTTCAAACTCAGGTGAGATTTCATTCACTAAATTCCTTTGCCACCTCGCTTGAAAATTTTCTCTAACTTTCCTCATAAATAAACATACAAAAACTCGGTAAAAGCATTTTCTGTGCTGTGGTTCATCTAAAATTTCCTTTTCCAGGGAAGGACCAAAAATCCCAAGGCAAATGAAGGTTGTACCATGCTCTAGTGGTAGATCAGTTGTTGCCAGAGGGACCTGGACAAACTCAAAAGGTGAGCCCATGGAAACTCATGGGGATGAACAAGGCAGAGTGCAAGGTGCTGCATCTGGGTTGGGGCAGCCCCTGGTATTCAGTACAGGCTGGGAGATGGAGGGATAACGAAGGACTTGGGGGTACTGGTGGATGAAAATCTGGACTTGAGTCAACAATGTGCACCCAAGAAACATCTGAGGCTCCTGGTTAAGGGAGGTGATGTTTCCCAGTGAGGGTGGTGAAACACTGGCACGGGTTGCCCAGTATAAACATTCAAGGTCAGGCTGGATTGGGCTCTGAGCTACCTGATCTAGTTGAAGATGTCTGCTCATAGTAGGGAGTTCAACTACATGACCTTTAAAGATCCCTTCCAACCCAAACCATGCTATGATTCTATGAAACACCAAAGCATGAGAGGTGCAGGACCTGTGATATTGAACCACCTCTGATGCTCTGAATGACTCACCATTATCAGATCTTGCAACTACTACAATAGACAGTGTTGAGTTTTGTGGAAAGGATATATTAAATTTTTCAAAATAAGTAACAATGCAGCAGCATCAAAGGCTGTGCACACATTAAACAACAAAATCAATCCCCAAGCCCCCAAACAAAAGGAAATGCAAAATAGCTGTGAATTGGGACAGAGCTGGGAACAGCATCTTGTCGCTTGCCTACAACATGGAGCATGTTCCCTTCCCTGGATCAGAGCTCTGCCCGGCTCTCCTCTCATCAGCAGAGCTGGGGGGTTCTAATGCAGGTGCCTTTCTTTATCCACTCTTTCAGCAGCCACCAAACTGTTACCAGGGACCTGAATCTCTGGCCTTTAGAAACTGCATTTCTGACTCATCCATGACAACTATGATGGAGGGAGCACTGGGACCAGCACAGGCCAGTCCTGTGCCGGCTTTCCTGCACCCATCAGCTAGGGATGGGATGAAAGATGTGGCATTTCTGCCTGCATTTTATTTTACAGATCGCAAGTGCTGAACAATTCTGGAGGCAGATCTGTGAGAAATTAACTGCAGCATTACTGCCTGAGAAAGAACTCCACTGTTTGCATTTCACAGCACAAGAAATGGCCCTGAGTTCAGTTTTTTTTTGAGTTAAAAGAGAAATGTTTGTGATTTGATGAAACCCGGCAGAGGGAGGTTTCATGTCTCTAGAAGATTCAGGCTACACTCCACTTGGTTTCAGCAGAATACGGGAAAAAAATAGCCGACTACCTCAGGCTTATCTAGCACTTCTCCTTGGAGATTATCACGGTGCTTTACAAATCAGGGCCATACCAGCGCAACAGCTGCAGCAGCTGGAGGTTCAGTGGCTAACCCAAGGTCACCCAGGGAGTGACCGGCACAGTGAGACACTCCATCCAACTCAGGGATTTCTCCTGCCTTTCCGACGTCTCTGCAGAGTGGGGCTCTGTGGGTCCCACAGCGAGGGACAGCAGCTACTCAGGTGTCTTGTGACCTGCGGCGCGGGGTCAGCCGAGGAAGCTGAAGTGCAGCTTTTGGGTTAGAAGTGCAAAGCAGAACCCCGGCTGCCCTGGATGCCCCACCTTCACTGCAGGCACCGAGATCGCAGCGTCTGAGAATAAAGTCTGAGGTGGTAGGAGGGTGCCCAGAGCTGCTTCCATCCCTTGTCACATCTATTAGGCTCGGGCAGGGAATCACCCCCACCCGTGATGCAGCTCACTCCAGAGCTCTGAGCCCTCTCCTCCCGCACCCCGCACCCCGCACCCTGCACTCCTCGCCCGTTCCCCGGCGGCGACGCCAGCGCAGACCGGCGGCCCCTTACCTGCGGCCGGGGAGCCACCGCGGCCGAGCTGCAGCAGCAGCAGCAGCAGCGCGCTGAACAGCCGCCGCATGCTGGGGGCCGCGGCTCGGTGCCGCCGGGGCCGGGACTGGGGCCGGCTCTGGCACCGGGACCGGCTCTGGCCGCTCTGGGGCCGCGCTGTGCCCGCGGCGCTGCGGCTCCGTGTCCGCGCCCCCGGGACGCTCCCCCGCGGCGGCGCCCAGCCCGCCTCTCCCGGGGGCAGATCCTGCGGGATCGCGCTGCAAAGCCGCCGGCGGTTCAAATAGTCATTAAAAACCACAAATGCCTCTCATCTGCCGAGGGCGGGGGGACACCCCGGAGCGTTTGGGAAGGGGATCGCGCTGCGCTTTGGTTGCGGCAAGCACATATAAAGTATTTCTGCGGTGGCGCGGGGATGCCGCTGCCGGGGCCAGTCCGGGCGCTGTTACCGGTCCCGCAGCGCTCCGAACGGCCTGTAACGGGTGCGCTGCAGGGGGGGAGAGCAAAGGCGCCGGAATGTGGTTTTCCGGTGTTCTTTTTCTGTCGTTTTACTTTCTTTTTTCCTGTTTAGTTTTGTATACTTTGGTTTTAATTCGTTTACTCGTATTTTTTTTATTTTCTTAAACTCAACATTCGAAGCTTTTTCTCGCTCCCGGCCGCCGTTCTGTTCCTTGCGGCGGATGGTCTCTGCGCGCTTCGCTTCCGGTGCTCCCGCCGCTCCCCCGGGGCACCGGCGGGGCGGGGTGGGCCCTGCGCTAGCCGGGGGCACGGGCCGCGGCCGCCTCTGCCCCGGTAACTCCTCTCCCGCTGTTACCGGCGGCCGCGGTGTCAGCGGAGCCTCCGGGGACGCGGGGACGGGCGGGGCTCGCCTCAGGCGGCGGCCGCTGGCAGCGCCTGGCGGGGCGGGTCAGGGCGGGGCTGTGCCAGGGTCGCGGGGCCGGCGAAGGGAGCGGGCGGCGCCGCGGAGCTGCGCGCCCGCCTCCGCCCGGGGAGAGGCGCGGAAGGCGGCACCGGGAGGAGGCGGCCGGAACTGAGCTCGGGCGCTTCCGTCGCGCCCATGCGCTGCCGGCGGCCTCCGGGAGCAACAAAGGAGGGAGCCGGGGGGCCGCGGCCGGGCGGTCCCGGGGAGCCGCGGGGTGAGGAGCGCGGCGGCGGCGCCCCGGTGGGGCCCGGGCCTGGGCGGGGGGCGGCGGGACCGGCGCGCCGCGGGCAGGAGGGAGCGGCCGGAGCCCCGCCGGAGGCCTGGGGCCGAGCACGGCACCGGGAGGGCTGAGGGGCGGGGGGAAAGCGCCGCTGCCGCCGCTCACGGTGCCCGTGTTCGCAGGGCGGAGATGGGCTCGGCGTGATGGCGCCCTGGCAGCGCGGAGCGACTCGGGCGAGCAGCGCTGCGGCGGGGAAGGTGAGGGGCGCGGGGTCCCGGGCTGCCTCGGCCGGACGTGGCCGGGAGCAAAACTGACGGGAAAGCCGCAGGGGAGGAGGGAGGTCACCGGTCTCTGAAGCTAGATGTGATTTTAGGCTTCTTCACGAGCGAGACAGGCAGCTTGTGGCGGCAGGACAACTGCTGGCGCCCCTGGGAGTGAGTCCCGCAGGGGCGTGTCCGAGGGTAGCTGGAAGTTTGGGATCTGGCTGGGGCGGAGGGCAGGATGACAGGTGTGCGCTGTCGTGAGCATCCCTGAGCCTGGAGCATCCCTGAGCCTGGAGCCTGCTGCTGGGAGAGAGGAAACCGGGCAAAACACGTGAACGTTTGTGCTGTGAAGAGGGGGATGCAGGATCTGACATCAGGAGTGGAGATGTCTCCAGTGACATCTTTTGCGTGGTGATGGCTCAATAACCTCTTTCATCTATTAGTGCAGTGAGTGCTCTACATGCTTGGCGTTGTATTTGTAAAAGTTGTGGATTTTGGAAAAAGCGATCCTCTTCAGTGTGTCAGAAGAATGGATGTAGGTGATGAGATAGCTGCAGTTAACACGCCACGTAAACTAACAAATACTTCTGTATTCTTTTGTAGGTGTATTGATCTTGATTTTATGTACTGAAAGCTGATCTTTCCTCCTCCAAGATGGCATTTGTTTCAGCACAAGGGCCTACGGTGGTGGACCAAACCACTTTGATGAAAAAATACCTTCAGTTTGTGGCTGCTCTTACAGATGTCAATACACGTAAGAGGCTTTTTTCTTATTGAAAGTTGCAGCTCTTCAGTAGTTTCTTCACAAGTGTTGCAGACTTGTTCAGATAGTTGATAAATGAGACAGTGACGGCTGTCGAATTCACTTTGAATTTTGAGTTTGAAATTCGATTTTTTGAAGAAGCAAAATGATGAGAAACACTTGCATGAGCCAAAGTGAGTGAGCTGTGTGTGTGTGCAGTTGTGTGGTGGTTGTTTGAGAGAGCTGTGTGCCTTATAATTGGGCAGTGATAGCTAAACTGATAAGATCTGATTGCTTCTTTGATCAATGAGCCTGGTGTTTTCCTTCATGACCTAGTTTTGTGCTCACTTTTTTTTTGCTTGAATTTCCATTTTCAGCCGATGAAACCAAATTGAAAATGATGCAAGAAGTCAGTGAGAATTTTGAGGTAAATAAAAGGATAACAACTCCAAGCAACAAAACCCCAACAAAAACCCCCTAACTTTCTGCAATGGCAGCTTTTCTTGTGCTTAATGTATATTAATTGAACTTCTTATCTTATGCAGTTAAAATATTAATAGTAGTATCCCGTGACTTATGATTTATATGGTTACAAGTCATTGATTTTAGGTTTGTATTTATGAATTAACCAGGTTGTTGAAGAATTACATTTGGACTTAGCTTTCATTGTCAAATCTTTATTCATTAAGCATTTAAATAAAAGTGAAGTAAGAGTCCTTTTACCTATTTTTTGAATGCTATGAAATGTCTGTATTTAAAGCTTTCTTTTATTTAGTTCAAATGTGTATTGTACCCTTGTGAAACAGAGGCCCTTCTGATTCCTCTGAGTATTTCATGGTGTGGAAGTGAGAGAGGAGTTGTCAGATGCAGAATCTGACATCAGGAGTGGAGATGTCTCCAGGGACATCTTCTGCATGGTGATGGACCATCATTTTAGATGAGAAGCAGAAAATGTGAAACACAAGTTAACCCAGCCTTGTGTTATCAGAAATTATACTTCAGTTGAATACTTAGTTGTTATATGCCAAATTGAAATGATAGAAAACTGAAAAATCATTCTTATCTAATCATTATCTACTAAGCTATTTCTGAAATAATTTATCTGACTAAAAGAGTAGTTTTAACTGCTTAGTCTGGTGATCTGTTTAGAGTCTGAAGACTTAGTTGATTCTCCTTGCTCTTCGCTTCAGTAGGGAAGCACTCATTCAGTATTTGTTTTGCTGATGTTCTCTTGGAACTCAGTTGTTTCTGTAGTGTGCCGGCAGATACTTAGTCCCTGAATCTATTCCAAATTCACTGAAAATGTTTAATAGTGGTGTTGAATGTAACTGAATATAATTTGTGTGATGTCTATTTTATAACTCCCCATTTTTTGTTCTTAATTAGAACGTGACATCATCCCCTCAATATTCTACATTCCTGGAACACATCATCCCTCGGTTTCTCACCTTTCTACAGGATGGGGAAGTTCAGTTTCTGCAGGAGAAGCCAGCACAGGTAAACTGTGGTGAAGCATCTCCTGCCTTTTTGCTGTGAAGTCTGTGATTAACCTAATGAACTAATTTAAGACTTGTTAAAAATAGGGGCCACTTTGGAGTGGAACTGAAAACGTTGTGTTTCTAAATAAGTTACTTATAAACTTTGCTAATCTTGGCTTCTGTGAAAAACGAGGAAAAGTAGGTGCAACAGAATTGGCTTTCTTACTGAAATATTACACATTTTTACAAATTACTGACTTTACTGAAGGTTAGGAATGAAAGGCAAAAGTTGAATCTTTGTCATTAAATACTTAAAATTGCATTCCTTAAAAGAAGTCTGATTTTTCGACTGTAGATTTGTTAATTTTGCCTCATTCACATAGGTGGGTAGTAGGAAGGGTTATGTCTTTGTATACAGGCCTATGTCTACATGAAATAAAATGGCTTTTTTTTTCCTATTTCAACATGCAGAGGTATTAAGCTGAAAAAGATGCTGCAACAATCATTGGGTTTTGTAGGCTATTCAGAAGTTCTGTCATATATTTTTTTTTTTTTTTTTTCTCTTTAGCAACTTCGGAAGCTTGTGCTTGAAATAATCCACAGAATACCAACAAATGAACATCTTCGTCTTCATACCAAAAATATCCTGTCTGTGATGTTCAGATTTCTAGAGGTACTTTTTACTTCCTCTTAAAACTGTTTGAAATTTTCAGAAATATTTTCCTCTACTTCCTTCATCTCCAGAATTTGCTGGGAGTAGGATTTTCAATAGCTGTGCTGCTGCTGGAGCAGGAATGGAAGGACATTCAATTTAAGTTTCACCCATGCCCTCTCTTGTCACATACAGGTTTTCTGCATGTTCTCTTCTGCTGTTTAGAAACTTGGATTTTACAAATGCAGGGCACTGTTCTCATGCTGGACAAGATTTTCTGGCAGATAGCTTATTTTTGGGAGTTTGTTTTCTGTCTTGGAGTTCACAATGCTGTCATTTGAAGCTCCCATGGGGGTCTCTGTTTGAGGGGCAATGGGAACAGATTTGATGGTTCAGAGTGGTTGAAATGTCTGGGTTTTATTGCCCCAGAGGTGGATTTAATTTCAGCCATACTCTAGGACTGCAGGGTATCCAAGGAAAGGCATCTTGCTCACGCAAATCCATATTAATGGGACACTTTAGATTGTTGAGAAGAGTATAATTTTACAGGGTTTGAAGTACCCACTGAGTAGTTGAAGAATTCAGCAATGAGCTCACTGAAAAGTTTCTTTTTTTTTTTTTCCAGACAGAGAATGAAGAAAATGTACTGATTTGCTTGAGAATAATTATTGAATTGCACAAACAGTTCCGACCAGCAATCACTCAAGAAGTGAGTCATAACTCTTGTTACATGGTATAAAACTTGCTGCCATGCTCTTCAGAATTGCTATTTTGTTCAAGTGGGCTGATTGGTTTGTTTTGCTGTTGTTCTTTTATGTTGCCTGACCTGTTGTGGTAACCATACGTTTAATCTTTTTTCCTTTTTTAATCTTAAAGTAATTTTTAAAAGAGGATTGCATAATGCTAGCACTCCTGGGGGAAAGAAACCCAAACTGTTAAAGCTTAGTTGTACTTGGTTTAAATCTTTATGGACAATATGATCAATCTAAGGAATAAAGTTCCCCCACAAAGGAAGAGAATTGATGCCTTTTTAGTTTGTAAAGGAAAATCCTGGAAAAGGAATTTACTCTGACTTTCCCCTGCCTCCCCTCTTTTCTCCTGTAACTCGTCAAGGGGAATTTGGAAGTTTGCATTGTTATTCTCTTGCCTTTTGCCTGCATTTTCTCTTGGGAAGACTTAGTTGTTTCATAGTAATTTTACCTAACAATACTGTATTGGAGTTATGTAGAGGTGATAGATCAGATTCTTTCCAAGGCAAACTTGAATTAATACTGACAGAGCAGGAGGAGGTAGGAGAACGCTTTCAGATTATTTTCAGTTGTCATGAAAAATGTACCGTACTGCTGAGTAGAGATTTTATGTGTTTGTACTGTTGCTACAGAGATTCTAAAATTGTGGTTTTAAAATGATTTTTTAAAAATTTATGGTAACTGACTTCTTCCTTCCTAGATTCATCATTTTTTGGACTTTGTGAAACAGATTTACAAGGAACTTCCAAAAGTAGTGGTAAGCTTTTTGTTTCTTAAATTGCCCTTGCTATATGGTAGTAAAACTGTTTTTTTTTTTCTTAATTTTATCTTTAAAAGATACTGACAGAATTATTTTGCATCTAGCGATACAACGTAAATATAGTTTTAGTGAATCTGTTTATCCAAACTATGTCTAAAAATGGAGACATTTAGATTTTGATTTGGAAAACTTTCTGTTTCTGGGACACTTGCTGGTAGGAGAAAATTGAGGTGAGCTGAAGTTGTGAAGCAGGGTGAGGTTGGCTGCAGTTGTCTCCCTGTAACCAAATGTGTCTGGTTTTGAGGGAAGGGTGAGGTCGTGAACAGAGGGCCGGTGTGATCCTCTCTGCCTGATACAGAGTAACTCTTGGGATGTTTTCCTTTAGCAGAAGAGCTGCCTTGGCTGGGGGAGCTTTTCTGCTTCTCCCTCCGGTGGGAAAGGTTGCAGGGTGTGTGTCTGGCCCAGGCAGATGCTGCAGGGCAAACATCGCGTGCAGAGAAGAGAAAACTGCTCTGGGGAAAATGGTCTGGAGGAGTTCTGAGGAGATGGATGGCCTTTCTACTGTTACTGGCATTATAATGTTTTCCTTCTGCTCTTTGCTTGTAGAATCGGTATTTTGAGAACCCTCAGGTGATTCCAGAGAACACTGTTCCCACTCCTGAAATGGTTGGCATGATTACAACCATTGTGGTGAAAGTGAACCCTGAGCGAGAGGACAGTGAAACGAGGACAGTGAGTGTTCTGACTGCTCTTAACTGGGGGGCTGTCTGTAGCACAGGCCCACGCATCATAAGGCCAGCAAAAATAACAGACTTTCTTTTTTGCTGGTTTTTCTTATCAAATTTTTTCTCTAGAAGCTGATTGAAACTTTCCAGATATTTTCTATGCTGCTGTAATTATGGCATTTTAATGGGATTTTGTTGTAGTACCCACTGCTTTTGTGTTAAATGTTATTATCGTTAATTATAGTGCCACTAAAATGAGCAGTTTCTGTAAAACTGTGTTTTGCATACTCTTTAGAATTAATAATTAGATTGTTTATGTAGCATGTATTCTTTCTTTCAGCATTCAATAATTCCCAGAGGATCTTTATCACTAAAGGTCTTGGCTGAGCTACCTATTATTGTTGTTCTCATGTATCAGGTTAGTACACTTCAGTGTTTTGCATGTAAATGCTTCCATTACTAAATGGTTCATGTAACTTCTGTTGGCTAACATATTAGTAAGAGTGAATGTTATATTCTTTTGAAATTTAAATATCATCTAAAAATAAGCTGGTGAGATGTCAATTTTTTTCTGATTATCTCCCCAATAATTTGACTGCAAGTGGGACTTGTGAATTTCTCTAATAATACTTTTTGTTTTTAAGCTCTACAAACTGAACATTCATAATGTAGTAGCTGAATTTGTGCCCTTGATTATGAACACTATTATAATACAAGTTTCTGCTCAAGCAAGGTAAGAGCGTTTAACAGTATTTTCATGGTATTTCAGATAAACTACTTAAACCTGGCATTCAATATTGCTCAAAATATTTTTGTCTTCTATCTTGTGACTTTTGATTCTAATTTTACTGCTTTTGATCTCAGAAGTAGCAATGATTATTTGAGCAAAAATTACCAAGATTCTATAGGTGAACTTATTGGCATTATATGTCATTGGTAAAGTCCATAGTTGTGCAGTAGGTCCCAGTTTATTATTTGATAATGAGTTTTTTTAAATACAGCTTCTGACAAAAATCTACATTGTCACAGACGTTGATGACGACCTTGGGAGTGTGGACACTTGCTGTTTAATCTTTGCCATACCATCAGTGACAGATTTGTGCTCTTCCAAGGTGTAGCTTACATGAAACCTTGTGATGCTGCAGGGATGGGCACTGCTTTTCCTGCCTCAGAGAGGGATGTGTGTGAAGAGCAGCAAGTGCCTCTGGTCAGGGCAGTGGGAGCAAGATCTCTGCCTTTCCCTGTCTGCCTGGGTGACCTGATGGAGTGGTCAAAGCTTGAGAGAGACACACAAGTCTGTGGGAGGGAATATTGCTTGGAGAGAAATTGGCCCCAGTTAGGGCAACTGAGCCAAATGTGTGCTGCTTTGTGTTGGCTTTCTGTAGAAAGCTGCTGCTGGGAATTTGAATGGCAGAGGGTTTGTTGGGAATGGGCTCTTCCAGAGAGATTGTATTCTTTTAAGAGGCAAGAACTTCACTGCAAGATGATGTAACTTCACTGAATCTTCTGAGTGAAGGTACTAAAGGGGAGGAACAAATCGTAACCACTGTTCAATTTAATTTCAGACAACATAAACTTTACAACAAGGAGTTGTATGCTGATTTTATCGCTGCTCAGATTAAAACACTGTCTTTCTTGGCTTACATCATCAGAATTTACCAGGTAGGATGAATTTTTATTACTTTGGTACTTGATGCATCAGGTTTCTAGTTGCTTTATGGCAGGCAAGTGACCTGCATGACTGCATCAGGGGTTGGAGATGGAGCATTTGTGTAGAATATCTGAAGGTGGAGCTGTACTTGGTTTTCCTTTCAAAAGTATCCTCATGTGAATACAAAGTAAAAATATGCCATTCATCCTCCCTGGGAATTCATGGAATGCCTATTGTATTTTAGTTTTAGAATTAGATTTTGGAAGGAAAACTAGTGAATTTTAATGGAGTGCTGTTTTGCAAGCGTAACACAAACCTTAAGAATAGAACATTACAGTAGTTGTACTCGTGTTATCCTTTTTTTTGTTGTCGCAGGAATTAGTGGCTAAATATTCTCAGCAAATGGTAAAAGGAATGTTGCAGCTGCTCTCCAATTGTCCAGCTGAAACAGCACACCTCAGGAAGGAACTCCTGATTGCTGCTAAGCACATCCTGACAACAGACCTGAGGAGCCGTATGTACCCTTTCTATAAGTGTACCTGCAAACTGGAAAGATTTCTGCTATTTTTGTCAGTTTAAGAGGCATATTACCTATTTATATTGGACCATCACAAGATGCCAGGCCAAATAGAATTGTTGTGTGCAGGGTTGTCCAACTTGACATTTCCGGTAACTCATTAGTTATATACAAAAAGATTTTCGAAGTTGTAAATAACCTGAGTGTTTTTTTCTCTTTGCAAATATAATTTGCTTTCACTGGGTACTGCAGTGTTACTCAAGGGGCAAGTGTCAGTGGAGTAGACAGTCACAGGAGATTGTTTGAAAATTTCCTTGTAAATGGCACTGCCTTTTATAAGCTTCAGAAATTAATTTGGGGATAAAATCACTTTCTAACTAGTGGTTTAATGCTTAACTATTATTTTTATTATTTCCTTTGTCAATTGTTGTGTGTTGCTTTTTCATATTTCTGTTTTTTTAAATTCTAGAATTTATTCCATGCATGGACAAGCTGTTTGATGAATCTATACTGATTGGCTCTGGATACACTGCCCGGGAGACACTGAGGTATGAGAAGATTTAGAGAAATTATCTCAGTGCCTGCTGGGGCTGCTTACTTTGAAAATTAATAATATTTACAGCAGCTTCTGTATAGGGTCTTAAATCTTTGCTTCAAATAACTAATTTTACTAGATTGTTTTATTGGCAGAGCTTCTGCTGCTGTAGTGCTGGCTTTTGCTTAGCATTTTGATGGCAAAGCATGGTAATGTGAGTGTAGGACAAAACAAGAAAAATGGGTGAGTGAATGAAGATGATTTCAGTTTTTTGAATTGTGGAGATCAATTCAAAACAGAGAAACCAACTCATTATCTGCCTAATATTTCATGAGACACCCTAAATCTTATGTCCAGTGTAAAATCTGAATGAGATTTAAACTCTTTTGTGAATGAATACTTGAAAACTTACTTCATTGCTTTTGAAAAAGGAAATGGAGAGAATACCTAACTTTCTGTGTCTTCCATAGTCTAAATTTTAGGTGAGCTTTCTGACCAAATGAGTGTGAACTAGGAGAATTATTTCATTTTGTTTAAGTATCAAGTGTACCATATTGACAACATGTATTATATTTGTAAGTATTTGCTCAGCTAGATTCTTTGTGTGGTATTTGAAATAGAATTATTTTTAAAATTTATCATTTTTCGTAACTGCTTTTGAAATAATGAATCATTTATGATTAATTATGAAACAGATTACCAGCACTGCTCAAGATGTGGCTAACATGCATGTTGAGTGCTGGGGTGTTCTGCAGTGAAGGAAGAAAGATCAGAGAGCCAATACCAGAGTTGTGGGATAGATTGGTGCATCATTGGTTAGATTGCACAGTTTAAAATTCCCTTGTGTAACAAAAAAAGCCTTGTGAACTCTAGATTTGCATATAAAAATAGAAAAACATTGAGAAATTTGGAAGTATCTCCAGACAGTAATTATTTGTTTAAATTAACAATTAACAGCAGTTTTAGTTGCGCTCAGTGTGTTTTCCTCCTTCCTTCTTTTGGCTGTAGACCCCTTGCATACAGCACCCTGGCAGACCTGGTACATCACGTCCGGCAGCATTTGCCTCTCAATGACCTCTCCCTGGCTGTCCAGCTGTTTGCCAAGAACATTGATGATGAATCCTTGCCAAGCAGTATCCAGACCATGTCTTGCAAGCTTCTGCTAAATTTGGTAGACTGTATCCGGTCTAAAAGTGAACAGGAAAATGGAAATGGTAGAGACATCCTTATGAGAATGCTGGAGGTATTGATTTGTTTAAAGCATTCGATAACTGCTTGGAGATCCTGTTTTGTAGTGTGTTGTCAATCACATTTTACTTTCTCATTTCTTTAGAACTGAGAATATGTAGGAACAGCCTGTGTACTGTATTTCACTTCAATGCTTCAGAGAAAGGCTCTTTAAAAAGCTCACAGCTGGGATGATATCTCAAGTGTAGTGGAGATGCTTTGACAACTCAGCTTCATTCAGTTACTAGTTTCAAAGCAGGAAATTGAATGCCTGTTTTGAGTAGCTTGGATTCTTTTAAATAATTTTATTCTAAATTTTAGTTATAATCATTTTTACCTTGCGTAAGAGTATGCAATAATTGTATTTTTTAATGCCTTCTGGTTATGGGTGTGCTTTTTAGTATGGATTTTTTTTTAAACCCTGAAAGAGGATCTTTGCACAGATCCTTGGCATGGCACAATACAATCTGTATAATAGGAAATATCCGTTCTTTGAAGACCTAATGATACTTTTTAAGGATCTTTATGTGAATTTATTTTTTGTATTTTTTGAAAATCAAGGATACACTTGTTGTTTGAAGAAAGCAAACTAGTTTATTGATACACTTAAAAACATTTGCTGTCATTTGAATGACTTCAAAAATAGCTCTAAGTTTTCTTGATCTCATTGTGCTGATTTGAAATATTAGTACTATTAAATTTAGGATGATTTTTGAAGAAGAAGCTTATTTTCTTTTCCTTTTTCCCCCTTCTCTGCTCTTTGATCTGCCTCCCTGCCTTTGCCTTAGGTATTTGTTCTGAAATTCCACACCATAGCACGCTACCAGCTGTCTGTCATTTTCAAGAAGTGCAAGCCCCAGTCCGAGCTGGGGGCAGCCGAAGCTGCGTTACCTGGAGTGCCCACAGCAGCAAATGCAGCTCCTGTTCCCGTCCCATCTCCTGCCCCAGCCACTCCCGTGGCCCCTGCACCAGTTCCTGTGTTTGAAAAACAAGGGGAGAAAGAAAAAGAGGATAAGCAGACATTTCAGGTCACGGATTGCCGGAGCTTAGTGAAAACTTTGGTCTGTGGGGTCAAGACGATCACGTGGGGCATCACCTCATGCAAAGCTCCTGGTGGTAAAGCTGCATATTTAATTGTGTTTATCTCTCATAATTCTACAGAAAAAAGCCTCTCTAGAATGAAAGCAGACAGTATTTTTAATGCTCAACCATCTTATTCTTCTTTCAGAAGCACAATTCATTCCTAATAAGCAGTTGCAACCCAAGGAGACTCAAATCTATATAAAACTGGTAAAATATGCAATGCAAGCATTAGATATTTATCAGGTATGTAACTTGCCCACATAGCACTTCTATTTATATAGTTACTGTATATTAGATCTTCCAATAAGGATTTATTTGTCAGCTAAAACACAGATTACATATAGTATATTTTCACTAAGTCCTTAATTTGGACCACAACTATTGAGAAATGTTCAGTATGAAGAATTAATTTCAAAAGTGAATTTCAATGCACTTACTATTGCAAGCAACAGATTATTTTCTCAGCAGCCATTTTTGTCTGTTCATGCAGGCAGGTCAGACTGGAAATAACTGTCTTTCATGTAGTGAATTAAATCTTTCCTTTAAACAGATAGTTTAGCTAACAGTTGAAGCATTCGCATGTCTGTGTTTATCTTCTGTAGTTACACAAAGGGTTAATGAAATGTAAATGTATTTAAATGGGTATCAAGTAATTTACAAATACACTGGTATCTCCTACTGTTGTCTTTCTCCATTTCTAACTTACTAGTTTTAAAATCTGTTCTGAAAACACTCAGTTTTAGTATTTTTGTCATGCTTGGCTCTTGTGCCCAGCTTCTAGTTGTGCTGGGCTTGCATGTAAAACCCATGAGATCTCAGTTACTTTCAAAAGCTATTTTAAGAATAATGGGGAATAAGCTATTCAAATTCTGTGACCCATTTATGTGTTTTCTCAACTGCTGTAGGTACAAATAGCTGGAAATGGACAGACATATGTTCGAGTAGCAAACTGTCAAACAGTCAGGATGAAGGAGGAAAAGGAAGTTCTGGAGCATTTTGCTGGTGTGTTCACAATGATGAACCCTTTAACTTTTAAGGAAATCTTTCAGACTACGGTTCCTTACATGGTCGAGAGGATCTCTAAAAACTATGCTCTTCAGGTATGTTATTGTTTACTTTTTAAATTGATAGTGAACAGCATGTAGGAAAGAGCATATGCCTTGAGGTACATGTGGCTGACGTGGAATTATAAATAATAATAGTGAATTTATCATGTGAGATTTGAAGCAGTGTACATAAAGAGTAGTCTATGAAAACAACTGAAATACGGATTTTCAAAAAACCTTACCTGACTAAGTGATGCAATACAAACATGAGCACTTCAGTTTAAAGGATAAGGACTTCATTCTTGAGAAGTACTGAGCATTATGGACTTGTTTTGTTCAGGTTGTTGTGCTGATGTTTATTGTTTTACAGAATGCAAATCCATTTAAAATTTAACCTAAGACTTCAACATTAAGCTACATACATGGTTCTTTTCCACTGAGGATGAATAGAATCACTTGGGTAGTAGTGGAGATGGGGAAAAAAAAAGGTCTTAGTTGTTTTTTTTTTTTTTAATATATAGTGCATTTATCCTTTTGTTCTTTTTATTACAGCAGTAATAAGTTCTTTGTGGTTTCCTTTTATAGATTGTTGCCAATTCTTTCTTGGCAAACCCTACTACCTCTGCTCTCTTTGCAACCATTTTGGTGGAGTACCTTCTGGATCGTCTGCCAGAAATGGGCTCTAATGTGGAGCTCTCCAATCTGTATCTCAAGCTGTTCAAGTTAGTCTTTGGCTCCGTTTCACTATTTGCAGCTGAAAATGAACAAATGCTGAAGGTAAAGGTCATTTGTGTTAAAAATAAGTCTGCTTTAAAAACAGCACTCTTAAGAGTTTTGCACAGTCTAATATTTGAGTCATTTAATGTTTGAAGCATTATTTGTGACACATCTCCATTTCTTTCCAAATTCCAAGTACATTGTCTTGTTTATAAGAGATGGTTTCTGTGAATATTTGCTTCATATTTGAAACTATGAAGTGATGTACAAATTCTGAGTATAAATGGCTGATACATGACTGTGGTCTATGATTGCCATAAGCCCATGTAACTTCATTGTTAGGACATGCATAAATTCTTGCATATTTTCTCCCTTTGTTTCTGTATTAACTTAAGACTTTTGCTTGGATTGAAATCACCTTTTTGTCTGTTGGTGAATCTTGTTCACTCATGTCATATTCAGTGACATATACCTCTTGAGTTAGATTTTTCTATGCTCTTGGGAAGTCTAGGCTTAAGGAATGCTATTTTTTCTACTGACAACATATTGTGTATTCCAAGGATCTATTTATGTTGACTAGATCATCTTATTATTCAATGAATCTAGAAATGCTGAGCTTGTACCAAGAGGGCACTTTGCTCATAAAAGCAGCAGCTGCCTGTATCTAGAAAAGACATTAAGAATTTAATGGAGCGCTGATTGTTCTCTCATAATTTCTTTGTTTTTCTTCCTTGTTCTTAGTACCAAACAAAATTTCTGATAAAGGTAACTGTGTAGAACAGAGGGGGGATTACCAATTTCCTAGAATCTTTGAAAACTAACAGTAATATGAAGCAATATTCATATAATCTTGCTTTAATTCTTGCAGTTTGTCACCAGAATCAAGCTCATTTGGATTTTATAAGGCGGAGATGAAGTTTAAAGAGTGTAATTTACTGCCTTTAGAATTTCATGCTTCTGTTACTTTTTTCTGTTTCTGTAGGTTGGATGGAATAGGGGCCTTGGGCAGACAGTTTAATTGAATGGTGAAGGCTGTTTGCAGCATTTGCATAGCAGTGTAGAAAGCGTTTTAGATGTAATAATATCCAGACATGTAACTGTTTGCCTCTGGTCTGTGAGAATATTGATATTCATCAACTATTTTTAATGAATCTTGCAAGGTGTTCATGTCCTCTGCTCTAGAAAGGCCACTGGTTCCATAGCCTTTTTCACTTGAGGGGTTTTGCTTTCAAAATGAAATTTTAGCATTCACAAAAATTAAGAACTAGCAATGAAATTAGATCAGGGTAAATTAATATTAAGTGTCTTCTCTTGTCACTCTGAGACCTCTGATTTCTGCTCCACGTTCCCAGGTACTTTAGAGGAAATATTTTATCGTTGCGTCAGATTTGCAGACTCTCATGCTTCACTCTCGTACAGTACAATAATGATGGTGATAAAATTGGTGTTTTATTAATCTTCAAGCTTTATTTTCTTTATAGCCACATTTGCACAAGATTGTGAACAGCTCTATGGAACTTGCACAGACTGCCAAAGAGCCCTATAACTATTTCCTGCTGCTCAGAGCACTGTTCAGATCTATTGGAGGAGGCAGTCATGATCTGTTATACCAAGAATTCTTGCCGCTGTTACCAAACTTACTGCAAGGTAGAACAATACCTTCTTTCCCTGCCCCAGCTTCTGATTTTTATATGTGAATAGTAGTAATTAAGTTATGTAGTTAAAAACCCCTCAAAACTAAAGCCCTACCCCTGATAAGTAGCTTCTGATTTTGAGTTTAGTGATTGATTTAAATACCTTGAATGTGCTTATTTTCATTTTCTGTCAGCTGCTTCAGGCTCCATAGTTTTGGCTGCTTCACAATTTCTGCTGCTTGTTTTTCTTCTTTTCATTGTGGGGCTGTTGGGGTTTTCTTGTTTGTTTCTTTTACTTGTTTGGGGTTTTTTTTTGCAATGGGTAACTTTGTTGGCATAAAGCATTTGAGGGATGAGTGAGTAGGTGAAGCAATGTTGCCAAGCCATCCCTGGTTTTGTGGGGAGAGCACAGCAATGAAGCTCTGGCTGTTCTGCAGTTGAGGGCATGTGTGTGCACCTGCAAGGGCATGGTAAATTGAAATTCAAGTAGTGCCAGACTGCAAAAAGAAATGGAAATAACAATCAGTTTGATTAATTGAGCATTTATGCTTTCAAGAACTGTGTGCCAGAAATACTGAGGGTGAGCAAGGAAATGTGGAGAGCTCCTTAAACAGAAGGACAAGCTAATCAGAACTATTCCAAGTCTGTAGACTGGTTCATGTCTACAGCTGTAGGGAGATTTTATTGGAGTTAGCAAATATATATGTTATCAATGAATTATGTAAAACTCGTCAGTAGATTTATGGAATATGTGAAATCTTTATGGGGAGAAAAATCACTTGGGGAATGTGCTTAATCTGTATGGGGCAATTAATGAACTTGAACTCACTGAGCATTTCTTTCCAGGATTCAAAATATTTTAAAAACCGTTGTTCTGTGTGGGTTTATTTTTTATTGTTACAAGGCTGAGGTTTGAGTCAAATTATCTTTTTTTAATCAGCTGTATTCAAATGTTGCCTTCTTGAGTCTAATATTAAAAATTAAAATATGCATAGATTCTTTTTCTTCTAAATGTGTGTACATAACAAAGCATTCACTGCATGACATCCTTAGATGTAAGTTAGAATAATGAATAGTATATTTACAGAGCTGTAAGCTCTACAGTGTTTAAAAACATCAGATTCTTCTGAATTTAGGAAACAGCAATTTGTAACAGTAAGCTGTGGACTGTCTTCTTCCTGTGAATGTATAACTTATCCATGATTTTCAGGACTTAATATGTTACAAAGTGGCCTTCACAAACAGCACATGAAGGACTTGTTTGTCGAGCTCTGCCTCACTGTGCCCGTTCGTCTGAGCTCGCTGCTGCCTTATCTGCCAATGCTGATGGACCCCTTGGTGTCAGCTCTCAACGGATCCCAGACCCTGGTTAGCCAGGGCTTAAGAACTCTGGAATTGTGTGTGGATAACTTGCAGCCAGACTTTCTGTATGACCACATTCAGCCAGTTCGAGCTGAGCTCATGCAGGTAAAATGTGTTGTTTCCTGTTAGACCACAAGAGGTCATTGATTTGCTGAATATTACTAGAAATATGTGTGAAGCTTTGGTTACAAAAACTTGAAAAATCTGTCATGGATCTGTCATATCTGTCTGATATGCATGTAGAAGGGTAGTTGGTGTTGTGCTGTTAAGCTGAAAACTCTGAAAATTTAGAAGTGAATGAATTGTTTCTCCTATAGACTTTGTGAAATGGTTATATTCTGTTTACTTTATTTGCTTTTATATTTCAAAACTAGCTCCGAGCTTAATTCAGTTCAGCCTTAACTGGCCTGCATTTTAGTGAACAATGTTGTTTAATATTCGTCATAAACATGAAACTACTATTCCAGAATAGCGAAGATTTTGTAGCTGATGACAGTAGTTTAATCTAAAACTACATTTAGGATGACCTTGTTAAAAGCACTTGGGTTGTGAACTGAGACTGCTTATATTCAACCTTGATGAGGAACTTATGCAGGGTCAGTTACCCAAACACGAGAACAAAGTGTTTTCTTTGAGGGTTTTTTTTTACAATACAACTGGAACAATGTTGAATTAAGACTTTTTTTATTTTTGCATTACAACTTGAACAATGTTGAAGTAAGCCTGGTCTGCCCATGTGCCTTTTAACCCCCAGGCTTTGTGGCGAACCCTGCGCAATCCTGCTGACAGCATCTCCCACGTGGCTTATCGTGTGCTTGGGAAATTTGGTGGAAGTAACAGGAAGATGTTGAAGGAATCACAGAAACTACAATATGTGGTCACAGAAATCCAAGGACCCAGTATTACAATTGAGTTTTCAGACTGTAAAGCATCCATTCAGCTCCCAATGGAAAAGGTAAGGGCTTTAGTTACTTTCAATGCTGAGAAACCAGCTTTAAAAATATCTGTCTGGAAATTCTTTCTTGATTTCTTCTATAAGCTGTGTAGGATTTCACTCCCAAAATAATAGATTTAGCCATACTGTACTGCCCTTATGAAGTGATAGGATAGGGAGCTAAACTGGCCCAAATAAATGTTTGGAGCAGGAATCTCATCTGACAGACCGTATTTGCTTTTTGAAATGTACCAAAAATTTACTGTAGAAATTCTTCAGTGGTGACTATTCTCATGACTCCAGTGATTTGGTTTTGTTTGTTGTCTCTAGAAGCACTTGGTACTGTACTGGCTTTTGTCTGGCAGTCACAGTGTATCACAAGTGCTTAGTTCTCACTAATTACAGCAATCTAATCTCTGAGTGAAGCTGGATTCTGAGATAATTTGGTCTATAGAGTTTTAATACTTACCTTTTCAATTAGACTTTCATAAGTAGATATGATCTGAATGTAGTAAGCAATTTTCTTCACAGGCAGCTGGCTCTCTGGCTCCATCCAGCCAATAGACTTAAAAATAGCTTGGAAAAGTGATGCTTAAAATGCAGATTCACTGATTTTTTCACTGTACTGAGGCTGATGAATTGAATACGTATACATACTGTAGCTGCTGACATTTACCTGTCCTGCTAGGTTTAATTAAAACTTAAATTTTCCAAAGGATTTTAGCATTTAATATTGATATGGAGCAATGTTCAGCTTGGTGTTGACCAAGAAAGTGTTATCTGCTGAACACTTTGTATCTATGAAAAGGAAATGTCAAAGTACAGAGTAAAAAAATGTGGAATAAATTGAAAACAAGAAATCCTTGTTTTCTTTTAGTGCCCTGGTAGACTTTTGTGGTCTGCCCAAAACTACTTTTTCTTTTCATTGAGATGCTGTGGTAAAAACTTGGGGTGACAATTAGTTAAGTAAGTGGAAATACTAAGGAAGGAAAATGCCCAGAAAAAACGCCCACTTTGTAGCAGGGGCTTTTTCTGCACAAACTTATTAAGCATGGATGATTAGATTTTACTTGCAATTGATAATTTCTTTTCTTCATGCATTCCAGAACAATTTTTACTTTTTTTTTTTACTTAATGCCCATCTCATTTGTCTTCCTTTCTTTTGTGGGAGAAGGATAGAAATTAGACAGTTGTGCTTTTATGTATTTTTATCTCTTTATATACATACACGCAAAATAGAAATTTCCAAAGAGAAATCCTCCCCTTTTTAATCTTCCTATCTTCAAAGATTGATTTGAATTACTCTCAAATGTATTAAATCTTCTTGCAAAGGAAGAGTACGTTTTCCATTAAATAACTGGTGTTTAGAAGTTGCTTACAGGGACATTTCATCATGCATAGAAAGGTACCATTTATATGTGGGTATATAAATGCATTGTATACATACAGTGTAAAGGGATTAGGCACAGAAATTATTGCTGAAGGGAAGGCAAGGAAAATTTAATTTTGGGGAAGGAGAGCTACACAGTGAAGGTTTACCTCACTGATAACTTGAAATGCTTTCTGACCATGGAGGTAAATGTATCTGCCATGAAGCTTAGCACGTACAAAAGCACAGAAAATACCATCGGGTTTTCAAGCCGCGCTCTCAGGCCCTCTCTGCGTTTCTTAACTCGGGCACTCCAAACTGTGCCTACTTTAAAAGTTACTTTTAATATATATATTAATGATACCATTCCCTCAATTAATGACCGTATGGTAAATGCCATGAGCAAGAAGTGTCTGTGTTCTCTCTTGTTCCATTCTAGGCAATCGAGACGGCCCTGGACTGTCTGAAGAGCGCCAACACGGAGCCCTATTACCGCAGGCAGGCCTGGGAGGTCATCAAGTGCTTCCTGGTGGCCATGATGAGCCTGGATGATAACAAACATGCGTTATACCAGCTCCTTGCACATCCCAAGTATGACAGTTCTTTAAACATAAATGCGTATGTAAAATTTATGGCGTCTTTGGAGCAACCTAGTTTAGAGACAGTGATTATTCTGTGCAATTCGTGGGGTTTTTGCCTGCTGGTGAAAAGGAATTTTGTCTGCATGCTTTTTAATGGCGGTGACATGTTAATGTTTCATCGCTTAATTTTTATTCCCCTAATTACAGTCCCGTGTATAATCTATTACATATGATCAATATGATTAATTTTAGTTTCATATATTTAAATAATTGGAATATTCTGTGCTTAACTGTATTTTAAAGATTAATTTAGATTGTGACATTTGCATGTACATCTAAGCTTTTACTAAAGTTAAAGAGAGAATTCAATTTCATTTAGTGACTAAGCTATAGCATAGTCACACACAACCTCTGTCTTGGTGTGGGAGCCTTTTATTGAAGCTTTTCTTACATGTTTTGTAATTTTAGTCATTGCTGCTTCACGAGCTTATTGCTTTTAGACAACTTTAACATCTTTGCCCAAAAAGCGTGGGCTGACTTTGACTCTTGCAATGTAGTCAGTCTAGCTAAAGAGCATAGTAGCTTTCATAGTCTGGGCTTGTTAGACTTGACATAAATATAGCTTTGCCATGAATAAGTTTTGTTGGGCAGTGATTTGATAAATAATACTTCAATAGTTCAAGATTAAAATCAAATGTCATTTTAAAAAAGGGAAAAATGTCGAAATATTAAAAATGACATTCTGTAATTGAGTTGCAGTGTGATGCCCATATGCCTATTATTGTATATACGTGGCTTCTTCTGAACCACTGGCTTTAAATGTTCCTGATGAAATTGAGCTATCCATCATGCTGGAGACCAGTGGCTGACAAAATTAATATGGGCTGAGTGAACTGGTCTAGCTCTATCGAAACGAGGGGAAAACAAGAGGTGGAGAAGGAGTTAGATATCGAGAGCAAACTTCCAATGAAGTCCCTGGCAGTGGCTGCGATGGAGCTGGGGTTGTGTTGAGCGCGTCGTTGTGTTTCAGCTTCACAGAGAAGTCCATCCCCAGCGTGATCATCTCGCACCGCTACAAGGCCCAGGACACCCCGGCTCGGAAGACGTTCGAGCAGGCCCTGACCGGGGCCTTCATGTCAGCCGTCATCAAGGACCTGCGGCCCAGCGCGCTGCCCTTCGTGGCCAGCCTCATCCGCCACTACACCATGGTGGCCGTGGCCCAGCAGTGCGGTGAGTGCAGGGGGCACAGCGCCCGGGGCACGCTGCCACCAGGGCAGTTAAACCTCAGCCCTGGAGGGGCCGATGCAAACAGGCAGAAACACCCCTCTAGGCTATGGTGAGAAAAGCCTCCCTCCCATGGGCATTTGCAGCCACATGATAATGTCTTTTAATTCTGTTACATTACTGATTAGTTAGTTGATGTCACCCCAGTTCAGCCCCCGTTCACCTTGTATTTACCCTTCCCTTGTATTCTTCCTTCCCTTTACCCCCATTGGCATAATTTTGCTGCAGTGCTCCTCCCCTGTTACCCTGTTGGTTCTCCCTGGTTCCTGTTTACCCCCCTGCACCCCTTCCCTTTATCCCTATTGGCCCCTGACCCTCAGATCTGCCCCCTTTGGCTCGTATATAACCCTGTGCCCTCGGCCCCATCCTGGTTCGAGGCTGTTCTCATCCCTCATCCTGTTTGAAGCTGTTCTTGTTCCTGATGTCCCTGGACCCCTTTGCTATTCCTGTTTGTGTCCCTGAATAAGCAGTCTTTGGATATCCAAGGGAGAACTGTCCCTTTGCTGTCCCTTTGCCGTATTGGCAGTGCCATTCCTGGACTCAGGGCTCAGAGTGGCTCTCTAGGACCGTGTTATCATGCACACGCTGGAACAGCGTGGAGGGCTTTGTGCTTTTACTCACTGCAGTTTGTTTTAAAAAGTCACAATATTGCAGTTGCTCCTAGGTAACTGTGCTGGATTTTTGTTTGATGGCTGAATTACGTTTTACTTCTTTGGGGTAGTGGAAATTATTAAACTAATTTTAAAAAGCAATCAATCCCCTAATAATGCTCTGTAAATGCTACAGCCAATGAAATAACTGCAGTGTGAGACACCTTATATAGTTCCAGAGCACTTGTGTAACTCAATACTCACGGTACTATTTGCAGATGGTCTTTAATTGGGTTGTTTCCAGCTGTGGTTTTGAGGGACCTTCAGAGGAACTAAGTAAATGTTGGAGCACTGCAGTGTCTTATATCCATGAGAAAAACTTCTTTGTGTGGGCTGTATGACAAGTAATTTGGTAAAAGTCATACTATAAGCATATCACTCTTCATTGTCACATTAGTGTAACTGGGATTTTTATGACTCTTCATTTTAATTAAATCTTCTTGCAGTGCATAGTCTAGTGCAGAGAAGAAAATATTCAAGTAGATGTAATCTTCTTTTCTTCTAGGAGTGAAGGATCCCTTACAATCCATTTATATGCAAATAGGCACAGGGCTTACTGGTTTTGTCATCAGCTAGTCCTAGGAGTAGTAAAATCTAATTAAAAGACTATTCATATTGAAATATCCATGGTTTTGTCTTTATTTCCCCTCCCCCCCATTCCCTGTTACAAATTCCAGGTCCTTTCTTGCTGCAGTGCTATCAGGTTGGGAGCCAGCCTAGCACAGCCATGTTTCACAGTGAAGAAAATGGGTCGAAAGGCATGGATCCCTTGGTGCTTATTGATGCCATAGCAATCTGCATGGCATATGAGGAGAAGGAGCTCTGCAAAATAGGAGAGGTGGCCCTAGCAGTGATATTTGATGTTGCGAGCATCATCTTGGGTTCAAAGGAAAGGGTAAGATTTTTAAAAAATGTGAAGTCATTGAGTTTCAGCCAATGCAATTTTGCTTCTAAAATTTTGGAGGCTACCAGGAAGCTGAGAAAAGGAAACTGATCAATTTCTTTGTTTATAGGCTTGTCAGCTTCCCTTGTTTTCATACATTGTGGAACGTTTATGTGCCTGCTGTTACGAACAAGCCTGGTATGCTAAACTAGGAGGTGTTGTGTCCATTAAATTTCTTATGGAACGACTGCCACTGATTTGGGTCCTTCAGAACCAGCAGACTTTCCTGAAGGCACTTCTCTTCGTTATGATGGACCTAACTGGAGAGGTATATAATGAGTGAATTTTTTCAAATAGTGTGGGGAAAATTTCTGGCCTTAAATTCACGCAGATTGAAATCTCAGTAATCTTGATTTTGCTGAACTTCAATGCATTTTACCTGCAAGAGTTAGTAGTGAATTCTAGTAATTTTAACTCAAACCAAGATCTGAAGTTAGGAATGAGGTCAGATTTTTCCGCATAACTTTGCACTTGCTGCTTTCAGAATAGAAATGTACAGGCCACATTTAGATCACAAAAGAACACAAATTCACTGTCACCACAGAATCACTAAGCTTAGTTGGAAATCAAAATCACAGGATTCATCAAAATCAAATTCTAAGTTGATGAATAATGTGCAGATTCATAATCTTTGTTCTGTATTTAGCTAATAAAAATGATCTCTGATGCCTCAGGTTTCCAATGGAGCAGTCGCTATGGCAAAGACCACATTAGAGCAGCTCTTGATTAGATGTGCAACTCCTTTAAAAGATGAAGAAAAAACAGAAGAAATCCTTGCAGCACAGGAAAAGTCTTTCCATCATGTCACACATGACCTCGTTCGAGAAGTGACCTCTCCAAACTCCACTGTGAGAAAACAAGCCATGCATTCCTTGCAGGTGCTTGCACAGGTCACTGGCAAAAGTGTCACAGTCATCATGGAGCCACATAAAGAGGTAAGCAGAAATTTTTACTGAACCAGAGCTTAAGGTTGTTTTCCAGTTTGGATTTGCAGGAATGCTTTTCTTAGTATGTTTTTCCACACTAGTGAATTAAGATGGTAGTGCTTTGATAGCATATGTTTGTCACCTGCTAAGTTTTGTTGTTCAAACGTACACGCTGGCTGGAGCACTAGAGAGATTCATACAGGCTCTGCTTGACTCTTAGCCAGTATTTGCAGAGTCTTCAGGTTGATTTACTTCCTTAAATTATGGGCTGTTCATCCTGCCACCAATCAGGCATAGGCTAGGACATATAGACACTAAATTTTGACACTCAGTTTTGTTATGCTCTAAATATGTGGCATTATTGCTACGCCTTTCCTTATCCAGAAAGAGACTATAAAGTTCAAAGCTGGTTGAAATAGCTTATGGCTAGATATTCCTTAAAGCTGATATTGTTTAGTCTTTTGGAAGATAATTGAATGCACATAAGTCTAAGGGCCGTGACAACATTCCAGGTTATACTGAGAAGTTCCCTAATTGATATCTTACTTTGCTAAAAGCTGTTAAATCAGGAAAGCGAGAAGTTGGTGTAATGGAAAAAAGTTACACAAACTTTTTGGTTTTCTGATGTTTTAGATGCTTAAAATATTCTTGTTTCTTGACTGTTTGAAATGCTTCAGTCAATGAATTCCTTTGTTGTTCGTGATGTAGTGTGAAGTCATTAAATATCATAGGTCTGTCCACAGAGAATATGTATTAATTACACCGTTTTGCAAACTGACTGTGAATCAAAGTAATTCAGAGAATTACTTTTCCTCTTGCTTAATTATTTCTCAGGACACATCTGGAACCACAATAGCAAATGGATAAAAACCTCCAGCCATGACTAATGGTGTCTTCTCGGTGGCTGGGACTGTGGGGTCATTTCAATAGCTGCTAATTCAGTAATCTAAATTACATCATGTAGGTTCTCCAGGACATGGTTCCTCCTAAAAAACATTTGCTTCGGCACCAACCTGCCAACGCCCAGATTGGCCTGATGGAGGGAAATACATTTTGCACAACCCTGCAGCCCCGATTGTTTACGATGGATCTGAACGTTGTGGAGCACAAGGTTTTCTACACAGAGGTACTTTTTTTTAATGTCCTCATCTTTGAATGTAGATGCTTCTGTATGGTGGCATTAGTACTTTCATTGTTAAAAATAAATACTTTTCTTTGTGCATTTTAAACTTTTGCCGAAAGGTAAGGATTTCCCTTTTGAAACCTCAAGTGAAGTCTGCCTTGCATGTAGTAGTCAATGCAGAGGATCCTCTGATTTTTAGTTAAGACAAAAATGAAGTGCTCTAGATGAAAAGCTGTCTGTAAAGGTGGGAGTGAGTGGTGTTTCAGATGTGAGTAGCAATATTATGGTTGTTTATTTTTTCCTAGTTACTGAATTTGTGTGAGGCTGAAGATGCTGCTCTAATGAAATTACCTTGCTACAAAAGTCTTCCATCACTTGTACCTCTTCGAATTGCAGCCTTAAGTAAGTAAAACCTCCTAAACATGACTTGATGCAGTTAAGTGTCCTTGTGAGCAATGAGCAGTTTGCATCCTGGGATCAGCAGAAAACCTGAGCACTGGAAGATTGATTACTGCTGTCCTGAGGTTACAGTTTAATGGAGAGAATAATGGAAAAGTATCGCTGCCTTCTTAATGACTAGAATACAGTTTTCTGAAAGGAACCCAAAATATTTTAAGATTAATTGTGTTACAAAGCATAGGAAAACTATAGAACGTTGTGGAGTTCTCATTCTTTTACTATTTTATGATGCCTGTTGATTTTGGCAATGCATACAGTGTTTTAGTTGCCTGTAATTTGAGATGACATAAAAAGAAACTATAAGAGAAGCAGTGTAGAATTAGGGTTTATTTTCTCCTCTCCTTTGAAATTGAGTTAACAAAGAGAACAAATTTACTTTGATATTTGCAGATGCTCTAGCTGCCTGCAATTACTTGCCTCAGTCAAGAGAGAAAATCATTGCTGCACTTTTCAAGGCGCTGAATTCAACAAATAACGAGCTGCAGGAGGCAGGAGAAGCATGCATGAGAAAGGTGACTGTATTAAAACAACATTCCTTTTGAGGCTATTGTTCTCTCTGCTTTACTTCCTTGGTACAAGACTTCTTGGGGAAGTTCTCTACGGGAAATATTGTTGCTCTGTTCAGTTTTTGTTAGTGATGCTGAGAAAAGTTTGTGTCAGATGTGTTTGTCTGGGATTTGAACTTGGCCATAAAGAATTATCCAGGTTGCAATTAAGAATTGCAAGCTCTTGGATAAGGACTGTGGTAAATCTTTCAGTCTTTCTGTCCAGTCTTTCCCTCTTTCTGTTGGTCCGGTCTTTGTAAATGAGTCTTCTTTTCTAAATAGCATCAGCTTTTCTCAGCTGTTTTGCAAGTGTGCAGGCTTGGCTTTATTGTAAAAGCCCTTCCCATGTTTTGTCTATGTTCCTAAAAGAAGTGGTGGAGATCCCAAAGTTGGTTTGGGAAGAGTAAAGCAGGACAGCAGAGTTAGACTCTGCATCACAGTGTGATGGTTACCTCAGGGAACAGGAGCCTGGCTGTCCTGTTTGAGGTCAGAGTTCGTGTCCGTACCTGACACTGCCCTGTCTGTCCTGTGGATGTTACATTATTGTGTATATAGGCTGGAAGGACAGGGAAAGGATATTCTTTCATCATGATTTGTTGTTCAGTAGCTGTGCCTAATTCTGATTCAGCAAGATTTTAATTCCGTTCTTCTAAATGAAAAAAAAACCCTAATGAAATTACTTACAGCCTCTTTGTGATGCTGTGTACATGGGCTGACATGGAACAGAGAATATAACTGCAGTAATACTGGTGGTTTGCATTTGTTTGTGCCATTCTCTGGCCAGAGGTGGTTGTGTGTTTTTTCATGTCACTGTGGTCATCAGAGGATGTGTGTGTATTATTTATGGTTTGTTAACAACACGGTTGGGTTGAGAGGTAGCAAATAAGAGTTGTTCTGACCTATACATCAGATTTGTCTCATTGTTTTTTTCCTGTGATAAACACATGCCCACAGGATATTTGGTTATGACAGGAAATACTCTCCCTGACTGCTTGCAGCCAGGCTCGTTTGACCTTTTCTGTTGCTCAGGATGCATGCAGATTCTGTCAGAGAAATTTGCTCTATTGCCTTCAGCCAGATTCACAGGCAGTTCTTAATATAGGGTCTAAGTGGTTTGTTCACAGCTGTGTATTTAATTTATAGCTGTAGCAGTTTTTCAGTCTGTCTGTAATTACAATCTCCTATTGATTACTTTATGGAATGTCCTACTGTGTGTCAGAAATACCTCAGTGCTTCCCAAATCCATCTTGTCACTGTGTGTATTTCTAGCACTAGATGTTGTTTGAACTATTTCATTCTGAAGGAACAAAATAAAAGAAGAAAAATCAAGTCAGCTAAATCTATTTTAAGAAAATTGCTTGCACAAAAGTCACATCCCTCTCCACCTGTATCTTAATTGTGCACTCTCTTGCAGTTCTTGGAGGGAGCTACCATAGAAGTTGATCAAATTCACACCCACATGAGACCATTGCTGATGATGCTGGGAGACTATCGGAGTCTGACCCTCAATGTTGTCAATCGTCTGACATCAGTCACTAGACTTTTCCCAAACTCTTTCAATGATAAATTCTGTGATCAGATGATGGTAAGCCCATCTGAGTTTTTATTTTAGCTCTTCCAGAGGAAATTTTCTTCTAGCTGCTCCTTTTATTGGCGAAAAATCAAAGAAGTTTGGTAGTGAGTCAATGTATATGTTGGAAGTAAAAGATTTTTGTTTAACAATTAATAAAAAACCCTATTTCTTTAAACATTTTGAGTAATTTCTAAAGGGCCTCTAAACCAAAAAGTTAAGAGATTTTAGTTTTAGTGAAGGCATAACCTTATGCTAAGGTTTGCTTGGACAAATTTATCTTTATGCAAGGTGTCACCAGCAACTTTAACAATTTTACTTCCCAATGCACTAAATCTGTTTCCTTGAGTTATAAAATTCTGGGAGGTGTTGCTCTTTTTATTAGTGGTTTTTAAACTGAATATGTGAATTCTATATAGCCTTGGCATGAATATTTAAATATTTAAATGCTACACATCAAGCAAGTCATCAAAGAAGTGTAAGACTATCAGACATCAAGTTTTTTGTATATATATACGTACTTATAATCCCTACTTTCTTGAATATGGAGAGGACTTGTAGCAACAGAAAATTTTTCAACTCGAGGGAATGAAAAGAACTGATAATTCTTTCTTTTGTTTCCTTCAAAGGATTATTTCTGCCTCTACATTGTCTCTTGTAGCATATGCTAAAATGGAACAATCTAATTAGAAGAATAATACTAATTATCCTTCCTTTATAGCAACACCTGCGTAAATGGATGGAAGTTGTAGTTATTACACACAAAGGTGGACAACGGAGTGATGGAAATGTAAGTTAATGAATGCTTTTATGTGAGAAGAGAAGAAATAAGTAGTATTAATGTTTTGGATTGAAAGAACTCATTCAGTTGTAAATGCTGCCATAACTGATTACACACTGATGCTTTGTTACAAGCTAACAGACTTGTTGAATTGAATATAGAATATATGAATATCTGTCAGAAGTCTCAGTTAGAGGAGCTTCTTATCTGCTGACAATGGTTACTTTAAAGACTGTTTTATGTTAGTGTGGGAACAGCTCAAGCATTTGTATTTCTTTTCCCCCCTCGGGATTTTCTGCTTAGGAATCTGTTCTTCGTTGGAATGGCTGATGAGCTCAGCAGCATAATCCCCCTTTTTTCATTAATATGTTTGATGTTCATAACATAGCCTGTTGAAAATTATACATAATGATAACATAATCCCAGTTAATTTGAAATTTAATTTATTAAAACCAAGTTCAATATTTACAAGTTGGGATCACATTAAAATCACTCTCCCAGTGAAACCAATGGCCTCAGTGTTGAAGCATGGGAAGCTGATCAGTTCTGTTAAAAATGGAAAACTGCAGTGTAATGTCAATGTGTGCTCTTAGCAATACTGATGGGAATTCCTGCTTCGGTGCAGTTCCCTGTACGTTTCCAGAAGTCCCATAATTCTATTAATGTTTTACTAAATGCTTTTATTAAGTGTTGAGATTTATGATTGCACCTAAGAAAAAAAATGGTGGGAATTCTATTAATATCTTTGTTTTCCAAATTAGAATGAAATTACATTGGCTTTTTATTTCCCTCAAAACATGGAAATGGCTTAATGGCTTTTCATTTCTCTTTCCTGTCATTGCAAAGAGAGCTTTTAATCTATTTGGTCATTGCTTTATATTAGACCTAGATGTTCTCTAATGAAGGAGAATAAGATTGGTTTCTTATATTTTAACTAAAACACTGTACATTCTTCAGTTAACCTAATTTTATTCATGTCAGAGTAGTTTTAAGGTCTTCATTTACTTTTGGGATTCACTTTTCCTCAAATGTGATGATTACAGAGATCTTGCAGATTTTTTTATAGCAATAGTGTTTTAAACCACAATGTGGCACCTCCAGACCAGTTTTTATTTGTCACTAAGTCATGTTTGGGAATTCCTCTGCTTTTAATGTTTCTTGTTGATGTTGTCTGTGTAATTATGTGTTCAGAGAGATTTGTTGAGTGGGAGGATGCACACCAGACACTTGAGAAAGAACCTACTGTCACATCTTGAGGGAGAAGTCTGGAAACATTTTAAGAATTGTCAGTGCAAAGCTGATTGAATATTACTTTTCTGCTTCCTAGTTGTTGCTCCAAAGTTTCCTTAAAAATAAAAACTCTAGGAAACTGCGGGAGGGCACAGCTTGCTCTTTGTACAGTTGCTGTGGCAGGCTGTGTTCATATGTCTGTATGTCCATTGTGCTGTTGAAAAACTGTCTTCTGAATATAGAAAAACAGGGATGGTGAAAGTGGTGGTCAGTTATTGTAGCTGGCATTTCACTTTCTCTCCTTTCTTCACGATCCTGGTGAGACTCTGACATCTGAACACTCATTGAAAGCAGTGTTGGGGAGCAGGTTGGCTCATTCAGAATGTGTGGTTAAGTAGAGGAGGTGGTAAACACTCAGTGGAGAACAGAAATGACCAGGAAAGCCTGATGTTCCTCCAAGCATTTCATCCTTTTCCAGCAGCACAAGGTGAAGGTGCATTGGAGGATGGTGTCAGGCACTTCTCCAGCATAGTGCAGATAGTGGCTGTCAGCAAGGCCTTTGAGGAATAGTTAAAAGGTCTCTGTGGAGAGAGTTTTCATATATAAATGGGAACTACAGACAAACTGAAAGCTTAGTTAGAAATGCTGCAGAATGATGACTATTGTAAAGATCCACACTGATGCCAGAATAACTAAGCCTTGTTCACCTAAGTAATTTATGACAGTCCTGCTGTGATCCTGAGCTGTGATCTGGCTGTTTAGAGAAATGAACATATTAAAACACAATATATTAAGTAGTGATTAAAATCGAATGTGTTGGTCCAGGGAATAAAATATTTGATTTAAATCTTTCTTCCTCTCTTCCCTGCCTCTCCAAGGAAAGGCATGGGATTTCAGGTCATGTTTGGTAATAGAAATAATGAGTTTTGAGTAGATGGTTGCCTCCAGCTGTCCCTGCTGTGAGAGGGTAGAAATTTTCAAGGTGGAAATGCTGCATTACAGCCTAGGAGGACTTCATAACTCTAGAGGACTTCATGGCTTGGTAGCTCAAGTACTGAAAGTGGTTTCGTAATAGATGCTGGCCAAATTTGTCTTCAAGGATGTTAAAATGTAGTTTCCCCTGACTTAATAATTTCTATTGTCTTTTTATAAGTAAATATTTGAGAAGCTATGTTTGATCAATGAAAGAGTAGAACAAAGGATGTTTTTCATCCTAGTTCTTTGGAGGACAATTTGGAGCATGTGAGATGTTCATTTGTCTCCATTCCTTCTGTTTGAGATGAGGAAATAACTGAGCAGAAGTTTGACTGCAGCCTGAAGAATAGCATTTGCTGATTTGTACATTTATTTGATATTTTTTGTGGGCTTTTTCCTTTCATGCTGTGACTTCTGTTTTGGTTCAGCCTGCCACGGAAGTGGTAGAGGTGAAAATCTCAGTGGGGGCACCAGGAACTCTTTTTGTTGTCATGGTTTCTTTTGTTGTTGTTTTGTTTGGTTTTATTTTTTCTTTTAACTTGTGGTTTGTTAGTTTTATCGTGTTTTGGGCTCAGTGCGTTGTGCCTTTGAGTGCAGTGGTGTGAATTGTCTTCTATTTGTGGCAGAGCTGTTTTGATCACGTTGCTGTTAAGGATGTTGAGCATGTTTGTACCAGGAAGAGCAGGATTTTTAGTTTCTGTGAAGGCATAAGTGGTTTCAAAAGGTTTTTATGTACTCTCAGCCCTACACTTCAGTCCATGAGAGGAGTCTTGTGGGGTCTTGGGGGTCAGGTTAAAGGAGTAGAGCCTAATGCTTTGTGTTTAAGTTCAGTTGAGAAAATGCAATTCACTTGATAAAATAATTTTGGATACTGCACACTGGAACTTGGTTTTAGAGGGATGGTGAGGGTGGATTTGTAACCAGCTGTTTGGGAGAGAGGCTTTCTTCATGTGTAATCTGGGGGTGTATGGGAGAAATGGTTTAGAGGGGAAAGTCTGGCTGTGTGATGCATGAGCCACTTGGTGTAGAGCAGTGAGCACTCTGTAACTCCCCCATCAGCAGTATCATTACAGTGTTTAGCTCTGACCTGTAAAACACCACTCTACTGGCAAGGAAAATAAAATTTAAACCATGACATTAGCAGAGGGGGAAGGGCAGACTTCCACAAGTGCAATTTTTTCATGCATTATGGTAAGTAGATGCTGTGTATATGTTAACCCTTTGCATTTGGCTGCTGGCTATGCTAATGTAGAGGGGGGAAAAAAAAAAAAGAAGTAAGATACTGTTTTTATACATTTTTATACAACCAGTAATATTTCTTTAATTGTGTTTCTTTCTACCTGTAGGAAATGAAGATTTGCTCAGCAATTATAAATTTATTCCATCTGATCCCAGCTGCCCCACAGACTCTGGTTAAACCTCTCCTGGAAGTTGTTATGAAAACAGAACGAGCAATGTTAATCGAGGTAAAAGTGGAAGTTAATATTGCTGAAGTTTTTGCTTTATAGCCTTCTTAAACATTAGTATATGATAACTATAATATTTTAAATATGGTGTGAGACCATTTGATGTAATAAATATGCTCTTCAAGCCTTTAGGTGGTATTAACATTTGTCTTTAAAGTGAAGTTAGAAAGTGTCAATAAATTCTCATCATGCAACTTCTGAACATTTTGTATCTGCATAAATGCCAAGTCAAACACATTTTTCTGAGTGGTAGTAAATTAGTTGGTAATACTCTATACTCTGCATTTTTAATTTAAGGTTTATGAATTTTTCAGGCTGGCAGTCCATTCAGGGAACCACTGATAAAGTTTTTGACACGTCATCCATCCCAGACTGTGGAGCTGTTCATGATGGAAGCCACTTTAAATGATCCACAGTGGAGCAGAATGTTTATGGTAAGCTGTGTGGGGAGAGGAGCAGGAAAAAACTCTCAACTTGTCGAATCTGATGAACAAAAAGTTTTCATCTTTTGCATCTTTTTTTTCCTATATGACCTTGTAGTCCTTAATCATGGTCTTAATCTTGACTGCAGGGTTCCTGTTCCTGGTTTTGTATTTGTTTGTCCTGAAGTGTTGATTTTATACCTTTCCAGATCATGTAAGGCTATTACTGAAGTGTAGATGTTATTTTTATATACATGAAATATAACCTCTGCAACTTTAGCGTGGACTATAAAAGCTACAGGATGATATAGTCGCCTGGTATTTTGGCTTTTAAAGGTTATTAAAATTATTTCTTCCCCTTTTGCAGAGTTTCTTGAAACATAAAGATGCCAAACCTCTGCGGGATGTACTGGCAGCTAATCCCAACCGATTTATCACCCTGCTGCTGCCTGTGGGTGCCCAGGCAGCCGTGAGACCCGGCTCCCCCAGCACCACCACAATGCGGCTCGACCTGCAGTTCCAGGCTATCAAGGTATTCATTCATCCTTTTGTCTCTGCCCTGGAGACTTGAGTCCTCTTCAGCTACAAGCCTCATACATGCAGGCTTTCTGTGTGTGTTACAGCTCATAGAAAACCAGAAAACCACTTGTGAAAATGCAGAGTGTTTGTAGTCAGAGCTCCCCTGAGAAGGGAAGAGAGGCTCAAATTAACTATGCTTTTTTTCTCAAGTAGGATACAAGAGGGAAGCCTGAACAACAGAAAAAGAAATTTATTTTTCTTAATCTAAACTATTTTGTATTTCGCTCTTTTGTTTTGCTGTTAAATATTTTAGTACCCTTAATTGACATTAAGCGAGTGCTTGTAAATCATTGTTTCTCCTGACAGATCTCTTGTGTGTTGACTGTGCATTTGTCTTGTTTTGCTTTGGACAGATCATAAGTATTATTGTTAAGAATGATGAATGTTGGTTAGCAAATCAACACTCCTTGGTGAATCAGCTGAAACGTGTATGGGTGAGTGAAGCTTTTCAGGAGAGACATAGGAAGGAGAATATGGCTGCAACAAACTGGAAAGAGCCCAAGCTGTTGGCCTATTGCCTACTGAATTACTGCAAGTACGTAAAAATCTTTATTTCCTAGACCCTGCATGCATTTTTTAATTTTAGTTTTGAAAATACTGTAAGGGTATATAGGGCTACTAAAAATGGTTTGCGGTTATTGAAGAGAAAGTGTAATATATTTCATAACACTGCCGTTAGCTCTAAAACCATGCCTGTGGTACTGGCTGCTCTTCTCTGCTCCTTTAAAAGATTAGTTTCATCAGCATAGCAGTCTGTGTATTTTTTTCACAGAAGCTTTGTATTTTATGTGTTTTCACAGAAGGAATTATGGTGATATAGAGCTACTCTTCCAGTTGCTTCGAGCTTTTACGGGTCGATTTCTCTGCAATATGACTTTCTTAAAGGAATATATGGAAGAGGAGATTCCCAAAAACTACAGTATTCCTCAAAAACGGGCTTTGTTCTTCCGGTTTGTAGACCTGAATGACCCAAACTTTGGAGATGAGCTCAAAGCCAAGGTAACTAAAGCAATTAAATCAAAGAAGCCTGATATTTAGGTTTAATTTTCTTCTTGGGAACTAGGGCAGCAAAACTCCCTTACTTAAATGTCAACGAGTTTGATAATTGGCAGAGTCATTTAGGTGAAAATATCATACCTGAAGAAGAGCGATAATAAACAGAGATAGCAATTCATCTTGTGTTCAATGCTGACTGCTTTAGTTTACACTTTCTAAGAAACTATGCCCTTGGAAGGAAGAAAGAGGGGAAAAAAATGGGTGTGTGTCTTTTTCCTGGGGTTTTATTTATTGTTTCCTTTTGTAACTCAGCGAGATACAGGGAGGTTTACTTGTGGGAGTACTTGAATGTTGGCTGCCATCAGAAGAACATAACAGTACAGTAAAACTTGCTTTCTTTATGTTCTGTAGGTGCTGCAACATATCCTGAATCCTGCTTTCTTGTACAGTTTTGAAAAAGGGGAGGGTGAACAGCTGTTAGGCCCTCCAAACCCAGAAGGAGATAACCCAGAAAGCATCACTAGCGTTTTTATTACAAAGGTAACAATCTTTGTTTACATTGAAGCATTTGAAAATGGAAACAAAAAGTTGTTCCTCTCACTTGACTTTTCATCCTGATTTGAATTAGTTGTTCTGTTCTGAATATTATCGTCTGTTAGGTCAAATTGCTTCATAATGTTGAATGTGAGATCCATCAGTCACCTGTAAGATGGGACTACAATTTTCTTTTTATGCTGTTTTCAGAACTGGAATGTGTCTTTAGAAATGGGCCTTACTTGGCTGTAATCCTAGTCTTTTTTCTAAGGGAAGCTTTCCATGACCCAACATCAGTATCTTTCTGATTCACTGCTATTTCATGGAACCAGTCAGCAGTTATAAAATAAATGTTGTTGAAGATGAGGGTTGGGGTTTTTTATTTATTTCTTTTTATAGGTTAGCAGTCTGGGAGTTGCCAGTTGTGCTCATTATTTAAAGGTTCACACTTCAGGAGGTTTTGTGGGTACTAAACTGAGTCAAGAAAGTAATTACAAGTTCTTAGTCTTCCTAAAAAACACTCAAAAAGCAAAAATTTGGGACTTTGCCTTTGTAATAATAAAAGTTTTTTTTTTTTTGCCGTCTTCATTCTCTTCTCTTTGATCATGCCTGGAACCAGGTACTTGATCCAGAAAAACAGGCTGACATGCTGGATTCTCTGAGGATCTATCTGCTGCAGTTTGCCACGCTGCTGGTGGAGCATGCCCCCCATCACATCCACGACAACAACAAGAACAGGAACAGCAAACTGCGGCGCCTGATGACCTTTGCCTGGCCTTGCCTCCTGTCCAAGGCCTGCGTGGACCCAGCCTGCAAGTACAGTGGCCACTTGCTCCTGGCACACATCATTGCCAAGTTTGCCATTCACAAGAAGATTGTTCTGCAGGTATTGACCATGGGCTTGTGTTCAGTTCCATAGAGTGCTTTCTTTTATTTTACGATTCAGAGTAGAAGCTGCACGGTGGTTTTGAATACTGAGTGTAATCCAAACACCAGCAACAAAAGCAGAAGCAGCAGGCCAAATGTTTAATACAGGTTTACTTGGGAATAGGAGAGTATAGAAAGAAATGTGAAGATAAATGAAAGCAGGAAGGGTAAGTAAGACAAGTAGACCTTTTGGTTGGATTAGCAAAATTGGGACTGTTTCTGCATTTAAGAGGCAGACACTTCAGTTAAGACACTATGTAGGGACCAAGGGAAAACCTCAAATTGGACAGTGGAGAGGGAGGAAGAAAAGGGAATGTAAAGGAAACATGCTCTATGCTTCTGCTGCTGATGTAATGATATTTTGAACAAATTATAGGACTTTAGAGAAAAATTGTGGTTTTTAGAAAATGTGTTGTAGCTCCCCTTTCTGTATAAATGTTTTGTTTTTGTGAATGCATGCAGTATTAATGTTGATGTGAAACTCTGCTGTTCAGGTTTTTCACAGCCTTCTGAAAGCTCATGCAATGGAGGCCAGGGCTATTGTCAGGCAGGCCATGGCTATCCTGACTCCAGCTGTGCCTGCTCGAATGGAGGATGGACACCAGATGCTCACCCACTGGACACGCAAAATCATTGTGGAAGAGGGCCACACAGTGCCCCAGCTAGTACATATATTGCACTTGATTGTACAACATTTCAAGGTACTTGTACTGTTGTTCTGGTACTCACTTTATCTCCTGTATCAAGGAAGTAAACAGCTTGATTAGAAAAGCAGCGTAATCTGATTTTTATGGTTTATCTTCGAAATGCATCATTTGTCTGTGAAGATTCTTATCTATAACTGAATACAACTGTTTAATAGGAAGTAATTTATTTAGCTCTGTCATGATTGAGTTTAGAACTCCAAATGTCAGGTTAGAGTCTGCAAGATGAATTCATGGCATGTGCATTAGCAGTGTTTTGTAGCAGGCCTGTGAAGATTCTCTAAGGGTTCTTTAAAAAAAGTGCAGAGCCATGTTCTTTGCCGTCCTTCAATAATCCTTGTTTTTCTGTGGGATCCTTAATATTTTCTGTGGGATTAACTAAATCACTTTATCTCCAGCCAATGTATGTTGGGAAACATTAAACTAATGGGGGAATGGTGCAGAATGTCAACATAGGAGCATTTTTGAAAGCTCGTATTAAAATGCAATCCAAAGGGACAGCTAAGACACATCTTTCAGGAACTGATGCCTCAACAATATTTGAAAGAATATCTGAGTGTGTTCAAATGTGGGTTGAAGCTCTTTAAAAGGCTTGGAAAAGAATTTATATGATTGGTCCTTGAGGAAAACCATCAATCTTAAAAATAACATGTGTATGAAATCAGTAGTCACTGCTGAAAGTTGTAGCCAAAATACTATTTTCAATGCACCAGTTACTTTTCCATATTGCAAATTCTGAAGTAGTACAGGTTTAGCAAACTTTAGGATTGATGACTGTTTTACAACTTTGCTTTATTTCAGCTTTGTAGGTTTTGTGTAGAACATTATTGGTTAATGACTAACATTTCTGTGAAACTATTTTTTCAGGTTTATTATCCTGTGAGACATCACTTAGTTCAGCATATGGTTAGTGCCATGCAGAGACTGGGCTTCACTCCCAGTGTTACAATAGAGCAAAGAAAATTAGCTGTGGATCTTGCTGAAGTTGTTATTAAATGGGAATTGCAAAGAATCAAAGACCAGCAGGTAGGAAATCAGAATAAATGGTTAAAGATTGAACTGTTCCACAGTTTAATGCACTTTTTTTAACATGCACATTGCTGATATTTCAGCCAGATTCAGATATGGACTCAAGTGCAAGTGGAGAAGGAGGAAGTTCTGCCTCATCTACTGTTAAAAGAGGATTGTCTGTGGATTCTGGCCAAGAAGTAAAACGATTCAGGACAGCTACGGGAGCAATAAGTGCTGTAAGAGAAAATCAGGATTTGTTCAGAGACTCTTAAGTAGTGTACTTGCTTTTTCCACGTGACTCAAAACTCCCTAGATTGAAGGTTTTAGCTTTAAGCAAGTATTTTAAATCTGTTCTTGTTTTCCTCCTTCAGTCTCGCTGATGGCTTTTGTGTTTTGTGTGCATGCAGGTGTTTGGCCGGAGCCAGTCCTTGCCAGGGGCTGATGCCCTCCTTGCCAAGCCCATTGACAAGCAGCACACAGACACCGTTGTGAATTTCCTGATCAGAATCGCTTGCCAGGTACTGTGGTTATTCTGATATGCAAATACCAGTGTGGAGTAGCAGCCAAACCCATAAACCCCTCTTTTCACATGGCTCCTTTTAGGCTTGGATTATTCTAATGTTTCTATACTTTGTTATAATGATTAATTTACATATTTGGGTGATGCTGCAATGTATGCTTGTTCTATTGCCTAGGTTAAATGACAAGAATACTTTATCCCAAATTTTTTTAGGGGATTTTATTGGGAACAACTGTATCCAGGGGTAATGACTGTAGTTTTATTTTCAAAATCCTATACGTGGAATTACTTTCCTGCAGAGTATAGACCTAAAGCTTTTCACCAAATTTGGAGGGAGTTAACTTTTCTAGAATGGGGAAAATTATCTGGGTGTACCTCCAGGCTGACAAATTTTATGGCTTCTCCTCCTGCAGCAGACTCAGCTGGTAAGTAGCATGGGATTTTATATCCCACAGTCCATTGCACAAAGTAGATGCTCTTAAGTATAAAGATGAATTGAGTAAAGAGCTGCACATGTTTATGGATACCTTGCAAACAGTAAAGATTAACCATCTTGAGTATGTTCAGAGTTGGAGTAATAAAGGATGGCATGAAACTTTTTTTCTTTTTTAAATACACCTTTGATGGGTGATTTGGGTTAATTAGCAAGCAATTTAGACACCAGTTCTGGTGTTTACTATTAGTTGTCAGCTTTTTACGCATGAAATGCCGTGTGACTGTACTGATAAAACTACTTAAGCTCATCCATTTCAGAAATAAGAAATTATATGCTTGCATGGAATGCATAATAAGTTAATGACTTGGTTCCAAAAGGGTGTCATTTTGTTAACTCTGATTAATTGCTAGGTAAATGACAACTCCAACACTGCTGGATCCCCTGGGGAGTTGCTGTCTCGCCGCTGTGTCAACCTTCTGAAAACAGCTTTGAGGCCAGACATGTGGCCCAAGTCAGAGCTGAAGTTGCAGTGGTTTGATAAGCTGCTCATGACTGTGGTAAGAACGTTCTAGTCCTGCAGGTCTTTAGGTTTCCCTGCTATGTGAGATGATAGAATACATGTCATATCTGGATATAGATTTTTACAGTACTAATCTTTTCTTTGTAGTGAAAAAAAAAAAGTTGTTAAGTGTATGAATTGCATCAGTGGTTATAATTTGTAGAGCTACAATACTTACTGGTCGGTGTGTTTTTTGGTTTTTTTTTTTTTTTTCCTAGTGGGTTTTGACAGATTTGATCTGAGTTGAGTAACCTGTGTAACTCCTGTGTACCCCCACTCACTGCCTTTCTGTGTGCTTTCTCTTTAGGAACAGCCCAATCAGGCCAACTTTGCCAACATTTGCACTGGCTTAGAGGTCTTAAGTTTCCTGTTGACTGTGCTGCAGCCCCCTGCCATTCTGAGCAGCTTCAAGCCCCTCCAGCGAGGGGTAGCAGCCTGTATGACCTGTGGGAACACCAAGGTTTTGAGAGCTGTCCACAGTCTGCTGTCTCGCTTGATGGGAATTTTCCCCACAGAACCAAGTGAGTGGTGTTTTCTTCTTCCTTTTATCCTTTATTGCTGCATAATTTAAGTGGTTGAGGGTGGGATGAAGGCGCTCTTTGGAATGTGTTAATATTCTGTTTTACGATTCCTGCATTTAATGGTCCATTTTAGCTTGCACTTTCAACCTCTGATTAAAAAAGGAAAAGCTGAAACAAGTAATCACGTGGAATACATCATTATCCATTGACATAAAAACTTAATAACCTGTGGCTGTCATAACTTTAGTCCAAGAAATGCATGCTATAAATTTAATGTATTTTTGCAATTAGAATTTTTCAGCTTCAGAAGTGCAATTTTTTAGTTATTAAGCTTTGCTGTTTTGCTGAAACAAGGAAGGGAGATAAAGTGTAAAAAAAGAAAGGCAATAGTAATATGCTGGGTCTTAATAGAAGCTAATTTAGATAATATTTTCTTGGAAAAAAAGTAAATCAGTAATGTAAGACTGCTCATCAAATTCAGTTACTCAGAAGTGGTACACTATTATAGAGGACATACTGGTATAATAAAGAGGTTTATATAAATGAGGGATCTGCCTGTGTCACCTTGGGTTGTTGACAACATAAGACTCGAGTGATGTTTCAGTGACTGTACATTCACAGTGTAACTGTTCTTTGCCTATTCTCTGGGAAATGTTACCAGAACTGAGCACACCTCTAAACTCTGCAGGTACCTCAAGTGTAGCTTCCAAGTACGAAGAGCTGGAGTGCCTTTATGCTGCAGTTGGGAAGGTGATTTATGAAGGACTGACTAATTACGAAAAAGCCACCAATGCCAACCCTTCCCAGCTCTTTGGTAGGTGTCCCACATCCCTGGCAGCTCTGTGGGAATGTCTCTGAATGAGTAATGCCTTTGTCACCAGTTTCCTTCTCCGTAAGGAAATGACAATCTGATCTGATGCAGGGGAAGCTGTGGGAAGCATTTCAAGCTAACCTGAGAGACGAGCTTGGTTTGTCATATCTGTGAAGAAAGGGAATGGAGGGGGGCTCATGGTGCTCTGTCTGCTCCCTGCTAGGTGGAAGCCTTTTGTCTTCAAAGTGCATAGGAAGAAGGTGTAATATTGCTGTTAGCCAAAAACATAAAGTAAAAGTTACTGGCAGCTTCTTAAATGGAAAAAGAAGTAAATCCTGCAGGTCCTCTGAGATACAACAGAATAGTTCAAGGAATCTGTGTAGAGTCTTCTGTGTTCCTGCCTTTCTTTTTAATTTTTTTAAACCTCATTTATTAACAGATTTAGATGGTGTAATAAGATTTATGTATTTATAGATCTTAAACTCTCAGTAACCAAGAAATTACAAAAATGCTGTTTTTTCTGGAGTGACAAAATCTGAATTTTTAGCATAGACCATTCTGAAGAGCTGAAATGGTTTTCTTTTCTTGTTTTTTTGTACTTACTGAACTGCTAGACAACTCAGCTACATAATAGAATGACAAAGATATATTGGAATAATAGAGTTTGGCCCAGCACTGGTTGTGTTGGTAATACAGACCTGAAATTGTGCAATGTTAGAAAACCTGCTGATTTAAATGGCAAATGTCCTTCACTGTTCTATTCTGTGAGCTGTGTAGATGGTTGTAATTTCACCTTGGGAATTGCCTATTTGTCAGATGTCTGGATGTGCTTTACATCAAACTAACCATGAAAGATGTTTCTTACATTTTGCCCAGAGCTCCCTTAAAAGCAGCACCACAATCAATCTGTCAGGAGGTGCATTTTGTAGTAACTCTGTGGCTCAGAGGCTGAGCTTTGGGGGCCAAATTTTGTGCCCATCTGATCAGAAAAAGAAATCCAAACTTTGGCAGGAGCCATTCAATGACCAGAGCATGCTTCTGTAGATATGCTGTGTAGATAAGTTGAATTAGAAAGTTGCAGTAGGTTTTTTTAAGTAGATATAATTTTACAGGATGTGTGTGCTTTAGGAATGAATTAGTCAACTTGAGTTAACTTCTTCAATCTACAGAAACTGATTTATAGGACTTTATCAGGTTTCTAGATTAGAAAACCAAATTTCTTAATTACTAAACCCGGGCCTTCTCATTTAAAAGTCTTTCTACTTTTTGCTACTAAAATAAATGTGCAACATCAGGAGTAGTTACATTTCTTTAAGGTCTTGGCAAAGTATTTGTTCTCAATCCCTTTCTTCCTGTCCTCTCTTTTTCCCCTTGCTGTTCATCACACACTTATATACAGAAATTCAGAGTACTTTGATTGGTGCAAAAGTAACCTTTTAGACTTAGTCTAAGGACTAAAGCTGAGACTGATTTTTTTCTGTAAATCTCTCCAGATTTCTAATGTTTGTAACCTGGGTAGTCCCATCCTTCTTTCATGGCATCTGTACCTTATTCAGGTCATACCCAAGAGGAGTTTTAATTCCTGAAGCCTTCTTTTTATCTCTAGGGACTCTGATGATTCTGAAATCTGCATGCAGCAACAACCCCAGCTACATTGACAGGCTGATCTCAGTTTTCATGAGATCCCTGCAGAAGATGGTCAGGGAGCACCTGAACCCACAGGCGACAGCAGGAACAGCAGAAGCCAGTACAGGTATTACCTTACACAGTCTGTTGATGATTAGAAGTGTTACAGAGTATTAAAGTATCTTCATCCTAAAGGGATTCAAATGACTTTGCAGGGTTTGTGTGCATTATTACTTGTTGAAAAATACTTCAGCCTTAGTGAGTAGTATTAGTGAAGTACTGAGAGCTAAAATTTCACTTATGAGTTCCAGTTACCTGCTTAATGTATGAATTTCAGTATTAGCCCAACCTTTTCAGTGAAGGGCCAGCGAAACATTTGTTGAGCTGCAGCATAAATAGAAGTACTGAAATTCTTCAAGGCTTTTAGAATATTGAGGGGAGAGGGGCTGAATTTCTTTTGATTGCTCTGTGCTTTCACTTTTTTTATTACTCCTTCCTATTTTACAATATTGGAACAACTGTGTTTGAATTAACTTGTTGGAGCTGATGCTTTAGCTTTTAATCTTAAAATAGCATCTCTTTCAGTCAGTATAATTCTGTCTGTTGTCAAATGAATTAGGTCATGAGTCATTGAAAAAATCAGATGTTCTTGTAAGAGAAAATTCAGTGCTGGTAAAAGGCCCTGTAATTTACTAATGAATAAGCTACTGAAGTAAACACTTTGAAAGAATTGTTGCTGTTAGATTCCCAGCCCATACTTTAATTAGGTAAATGAGAACCTTGTAAATTTTATTAGCACTGAGAAACAATTGGAAAATTATTAAACTTCATAGATAAGCAAGTCAGGAAATTAGCTAAACAGAATTAGAGAATTCGCTGCATCACAGACAATTTCTTTCACAAAGTTAATTGTAGTTTTTCAGTATTAAGGGTCTGTAGTACCTTTTACTAAAGATTTGCAGAAAGGAAAGAACAGGCTTGCCTTTAGGATTTTGAATGAATTTGGTTTTGAAAGGAGTCATAGAATCATAGAATTTGGGTTAGAAGGAACCTTAAAGTTCATCTAATTCCAAGCCCTTGCCATGGGCAGGGACACCTTCCACTAGACAGTTGCCAAAGCCCCTTCCAACCCCGCCTTGGCTTCTGCCTTTGCTGTGTAGGAATGTCAAGTAGTGATTCTGAACACATTATTTCTGGGGATGTATTTCCAGGCAATAGATGATGTTGCTGATATTTTTGAAATTTCAACACCTTATCTGGATTTTTTTTTTTTCCCTAGGTGTTTGATAGATGTATACACAACTCTCATCCTTTTTTTTTGCATCCATAGCAGGTACAAGTGAACTGGTAATGCTGAGCCTGGACCTTGTGAAAACTCGCCTGGCTGTGATGAGCATGGAAATGAGGAAAAATTTTATACAAGCTATTCTAACGTCTCTCATTGAGAAATCCACTGATGCCAAAATTCTTCGTGCAGTGGTAAAAATAGTGGAGGAGTGGGTGAAAAACAATTCCCCGATGGCAGCTAATCAGGTAAATTGAGTAGATGAAGTCATCATTGCTCAAATACTAAATAACTATGATTAGCCACTGTAATTCATCAGTTTTGACAATGAGGTTTGGAACAATCTGTTATATATGTTTACATGCCCTTGATGATGTTTAGACTGTTTTCATTCCCTGTGAAAATAGCTGCAGCTATTGATACTTGGCATTTTATAGGCTTACATTTGGTGTTTGATCTCAAATGCTGTTTTGTAGAGAACTTCCTTTAAAGTAAAAGTTTTAAAATATACTTCACATTAACCTGGATAGAAAGACTCTTCAGGAGGAAGATGACTAATGCTGGTATAAATTGTGTTACTCTGTAACATTTTGTGGCTTCCGCAATCTGCTGTATTTTTTGTTAAGAGTTGAGCTCTTTACAGCCTGGTGCTGTACAAAAGGACCTACACTTTTTATAATATACATCAGAAGTTTGTAATCCCTGAACAATTTAAACTGAATTTTAGTCCAAATTTTAAAATTCTCCAGCGTATATTAGAAGGATAAATGCTTGAGTTATTTTTCTTTTTAAGAACTGTGACCTACCAAGCTCTTTTTCAGTACTTTAGAAGTGAAAGAGCCATGTAAAGGATGGCTGAGTTGGAGTTTGAATGTGCTAGTTCTCTGCATGTTTTAAGATGAATTGACAAAATTAATCATGTCTTCTTTTACCACAGACACCTACTCTCCGGGAGAAGTCCATTTTACTGGTGAAAATGATGACTTACATTGAAAAGCGTTTTCCAGAAGACCTTGAATTAAATGCTCAGTTCTTAGACCTTGTTAACTATGTCTATAGGTAATTATAGCAATTAATCATTCATTGCAGCCTATTGGTTCATAATTTGTACCATATATGCCCTTTATAACATGTCATCAATCTTTTTAGGTCTGAATTAAGGGATATATTGTTTTTTTCCTAAAATGCAAAATCAATTCACTTTACTGAGACCACAGTGCACATTTATGGAAGGCAATTTGAAAACAGAAATTCCTTAGTAAGGATTTTTACTTTTGGCACTGACAAAATACCTCTATCCCAACTTCTTTCTCTCCCAAGATACCAAGGCATTCTTGTAGCTGGCTGTTTTCTCAACACTGTGGTTACAGCTAAGATCTATCTTTTCGCATTCATTGGATATAAAGATGCTTTCTCCTTGAAACTTTATTGTAAATTAAACTTTCAGGACAGTTACTTTGCTAGGTAGACTTGCAGATTTTGAAGCCCAGTGAAATAATTAAGATAGTCACCTTTTCAACAAATGGCAATTATTTAATGTTATGCTGGTGCTTCACATTATTTTGCAGACATTTTGCTGCTGTGCTCTGCTGTTTCACTGTGTTTCTGTGTGCACACAGTGCTCATAAAATTTTATCAGTCAGTTCCATTTGTCATTTCAAACCCACATACAAATGCGGCTCAGTGTTTCACAATTATGATAAGGTTTTATCCTGAAAGAGTATTTCTACACGTAGCTCTGGGGCAGCTTTACAACAAACTGCCATATTTTCTGTGTTGTTTCTCTCAAAAACTGCACCTGGATGTTTGCCACCTGTGGGCTTTTGCAGAATGTCACCTCTTTGGATTTTTGTATTATACAAAACCTGGGAATCTTCTCTTTCTAACGGCTCTTATTTCATCTGTATTCATTTCAGGGATGAGAATCTTTCTGGGAGTGAACTTACAGCTAAACTGGAGCCAGCATTTCTCTCTGGTTTGCGCTGTGCCCAGCCTCTCATCCGAGCCAAATTCTTCGAGGTCTTTGACAATTCCATGAAACGTCGCGTTTACGAGCGCTTGCTTTATGTGACCTGTTCCCAAAACTGGGAAGCAATGGGAAATCACTTCTGGATAAAGCAGTGCATCGAGGTAGGGAAACTCCTTGTATCAGAAATGCAACTAGAAATATGTTTTATTCTTTAGTTTTCCTCGCTGGGTGTAAAAGCATTATGTGGTGTGTGTTTTGTAGTGGGTATTGTCTGTATCAAAGCTGAAAATACCCAAGTCTGCTGCCTCAGATCATGTGCTGCTTAAAAATATATGCAATGGCCAAACAGTGAAATGCTGATGCTTGGGAAGTGGCTTTAATATAAATGTTTAAAATCTGTTTTCTCTGCCAAAAGCCTAATAACCAGGTTTATACTTAAGGAAAACGGTCTTTTATAATTGATAATGATTATGAAAAAAACTCAAGAATTGTTGTAGGAGGAGATTTCAAGAAAATTGTTAAAGCTGGAATGTTTCCTCTACCAGTATGACAGCTGTTAGGTGGGATTGCATTGAAATGAAATTGCATCTTGGCTTGGTTTATTTAAAATGAAATGGGACAAAACCTTTTACTTTAACCACATGCATATTAAAGCATGAATTGAAGGTGACTGTGAACATCCTTTTTAGGGTAACAGAGTCTGTGTTTATTAGCAGATTGAGGACACTTAATACATGTGTTAAAAAGTACAAAATACAACCTTTAGGCCTAGGAGATTCTATTAATAAAGGTGATAAATACCCTTAAACTTACTATTGCAACATCTATGTTGTTTAAATATTAAACCATAGTGATGTTTTCTTTGGAGCACTGCAGTAAAATGTATGTTCAAAACCTCCTGTTACTTTTCCACGTGGTAGCTGCTGCTGGCAGTGTGTGAGAGGAACACCACGATAGGCACAAGCTGCCAGGGGGCCATGCTGCCCTCCATCACCAATGTCATCAACCTTGCTGACAGCCACGACAGGGCAGCCTTTGCCATGGTCACACATGTCAAGCAAGAGCCTCGGGAGAGGGAGAACAGCGAATCCAAAGAGGAGGTAACTGACAGAAAATGCTGTGGAAAAAGCCATCTCTGTGGTGGAATTCAGCACTTCCTAGTTTCTCACCGGATAGCTTTGGAGAATGTGTGATGGAGATGATGTGTGCAGATTGTTCGTGTCTCTTGTGGTTTAAGCATGTGTGGGTCTCTCAGAACTCCCATTCATTCATTTAGCCTTTACTTCAGCTCTCTAGGCAATTACAGATCTGAACCTGAAGAAGCAGCGGAAACGGTGAGGCCTGAAATAAATTGATCAGGAGGGTGTTTTCTCTGGGGGAAAATAATCAAAAGTACATAGAAGATGCCTATTTTTACTTAGTGAGCTGTTTACTTCTGTGTAGGATGTTGAAATAGACATTGAATTGGCTCCAGGAGATCAGACCAGCACTCCCAAAACAAAGGAACTGTCAGAGAAGGACATTGGCAACCAGCTGCACATGCTGACCAACCGGCACGACAAATTCCTCGACTCCCTTCGGGAGGTGAAGGTGGGTGCAGGTGGTTGCTGACAAACCACTTTAATCCTAAAATCTTCAAGCTGATCTGTTTTTGTTTGTTTGTTTGTTTTTCCTTCTTCTATCTCACACTTCTCATTTTTTAGCTGAGTTTTCTTATGTAGACATCTCTTATAATCTGTAATTTCTTATTTGCTTATGGTAAAAAATTCTTATGCCTTCACTTCACTGCTAGTTATTACTGTATCCCTGTCCTACAAAATTAAATATCATCCTCCTTCACTGTAAGTATATTTGAACAATTCAGTTCAGAGACTAGTGATCACAAACACAGAGTATAGGATCTAAATCTGTATCAGCATCTTATGATTAAATAATTTCTCAGAAAGTAATTTAGCTGAAAGCTAGGTTTAAATAGCTCCACACTAGCAACAGCTCTATCCAATTAACCTGATTATTCCTATTACCAACATGATCAGCATCTTCCCCTTTTCCTTCTTTTTTTTTGGTGGTTACAGTAATGAATCAGAGTCTTGCTCAGCAGAAAAATAGGACTAATTTCTTTCTGCAAGTCTACATTGCTAAAGGAAATGTATTTTTTGTTGAAAAGACATTAGTATTACTGCTGAAACAACTGTATAACTGAGCTGTTTTGCCACAGGATTAATTGTGTTTTCCTATTTCTATGCATCTGTCTGTTTCCAGACGGGAGCCTTGCTGAGTGCCTTTGTTCAGTTATGTCATATTTCTACACCTTTGGCAGAGAAGACTTGGATACAGCTATTTTCACGACTTTGGAAAATCTTGTCTGACAGACAGCAACATGTGAGAACCTCTCTGTCTCCCACTTGCAGATTCCTCTTTGTAAATGACTGCTGCTGCAGGAAAATGTATTTGTGTGGTGACTTTGTTCACCAGCTTTGAGATATTTGCCACTCTCTGACTATTGAATGCTGTATACGTGTATCTATACATCTTTTGAAAGAAATAGTGCCCTTCATTTTACAGAGAGAAATGTACTCATTGAATGGTTGCTCCCTGTACTAAAGAGATTTTTAATCTGATTTCTCTAATTCAAGAATCTGAATAGACAGATAATACTATGGTTTTTTTTCTAGGCTCTAGCAGGTGAAATAAGCCCTTTCTTGTGCAGTGGAAGCCACCAGGTGCAGCGAGATTGCCAGCCAAGTGCTCTGAACTGCTTTGTGGAAGCAATGTCACAGTGTGTTCCCCCCATTCCCATCAGACCTTGTGTCCTGAAATACTTGGGTAAAACTCACAACCTCTGGTTTCGTTCTACACTGATGCTGGAACATCAAGCCTTTGAAAAAGGACTGAGTCTGCAGATTAAGCCTAAACAGACAACAGAATTTTATGAGCAGGAAAGCATAACTCCCCCTCAACAGGTAACGTTATATTGAAATACCTTATGAAATATGAAGGGAAAAACCTAACACTGACAAGTCCTCCACTAAACCATGTCCCCAGGTGTCACATTTTACATGTATTTTAAATACCTCCAAGGGCAGTGACTATAGCATTGCCCTGGGCAGCCTGTTCCAGTGCTTTACAACCTTTTCAGTGAAGACATTTTCCATAATATCAAATCTAATAAACCTCCCCTGATGCAACTTGAAGCTGTTTGCTCTTGTCCTATTGTATTACTGACTTGTTGAAAGTATTTGTTTTCTATGATTTGATCTGTTGTGTTAGGGAAGACAGGCAAGAGTCTGTGTACAAGCCTTAGGATTTTTTTTGTCATGCAGTGTTGTTCTCAGTACATGGTTGTTACTAATTTCTTGCCTTGTAGAGTTTTAAAGAGAGTTTTAATAAGTTTTATAAGCACTTCTCTATTGCCATGTCTGTCTCAGCTTGCCTCAGTGTAGAACATGGGGTTTGCTACCTACTATGCTTTATAAAGACAACTTGACTGTGGAGGAATATGTGTTCTTAACATTGTAGGAAATCCTGGATTCCCTTGCTGAGCTCTACTCTTTGTTACAAGAAGAGGATATGTGGGCTGGGCTGTGGCAGAAACGCTGCAAATTCCCAGAGACAGCAACAGCCATTGCCTATGAACAGCATGGCTTTTTTGAACAGGTACAGTCTTGATTTTAGAAATTATCTGAGTAGTTCTACTGTCAGTATGAATATTTTGATCAGCAGGAAAAACCTCTGAATATTAATTATTAATTTCAGTCCTCTAAAATGGAAGCTGCCCTGGCTTCCCTACTGTCTACAGTAGTAGTTTAAGGCCTTGTAATACTGAGGTAAGGTGAAACTTTTGCATACACCCATCAGATTTTCATGACATTTGTCAAGCTCCCAAATAATAGCTATATTCAGGAATGAATTTAACACACTGGACTATTTTTTACGGGTCTATGAAGGTTTCCTTATCACTTGTTTTTAGAAAGAAAAGACTCTTAGGTGATTGTTTATGTAGCAGGTAGAAACATGGAATGGTTGAATGTTCTTTAGGCACAGGAAACTTACGAAAAAGCGATGGAGAAGGCTAAAAAAGAACACGAACGGAGCAACGCTTCCCCTTCCATCTTCCCTGAGTACCAGCTCTGGGAGGACCACTGGATTCGGTAAGACTTGAAAGCTGATGTAGAACAAGTATTTTACCCTGCAATGGAAGCAAAATACCCTGCTCTTCCTTTAAAGCATTAGTTATGAGAATAAACTTATCTCAGGACTTAGATACAGGGGAAACTTAAGGGAATAAAAAAAGCTATTTTGTATTCCCTTAACAGAGCCTCAGTAGTGATATGCCTGAATTGCTGTAAAAATGTAATTTGCTGTTGGTGGAAACAGACTGGAGCTAAAATTTGTTTTTCCTGTTTAAAATGGTTGTCCTGGGAGACAGAAAATACAGGTCTTCCCTGTTCACAGATTTCTGTATTATAACTGATAACAAATAAATTTAAAAAAAAGTCTTCCCATCTGGATAAAACTTCTGTAGTGCTTGCAAAGCTGTTTGTAGACAAATATGCAGATAATATTCTGATACAAAACATTTATTGTCACTTTTATTGAAGTTTTTGGGGGTTTTTTGGTAACAAAATTGACACTGCATTTGATTTTCTTAGTTGCTCAAAAGAGTTGAACCAATGGGAGCCTTTGACAGAATATGGCCAGTCCAAAGGTCACATAAATCCTTACCTGGTGCTGAAGTGTGCCTGGAGGGTCTCAAACTGGATTGCTATGAAGGAGGCTCTGGTGCAGGTGAGTCAGGGCTTTTTGTGCTCATGTTTAGTTTATCCTCATCCTGCCTTGGGTATTTTCATCCCCACTGTTTTGAGAACCATCCCATGAGAATAAGCTGGTGGTTGTTGTTCTTGAGGCTGCTATGAACTGCCAGGCTGCATGGACATCTTGAGCTTCTTGGGGCCAGTGGCAGACTTCTGTTGGAGTTGCCAGTAGATTGTCTGGATTTTTTTTTAAGCATTCTATATGGTGTCACTAATCTAAAGAAGATGGAAAACTTTTTTTTTTTTTTTATTTTTAATATTTTGATTTGGTTTTTCTTTGGTTTGTTTTTTCTGTTTTGTTTTAATTTTAAGGAAAGATATTCTCTTTTCATGGTAGGTAGAGTTGCTAATGTGTGATGAGTTAATATAGAAACATTAACCAGATGTAAAACTGAAATCTAAATGGTGAGAATGCTGCTTTAAATCACAGGTGGAAAGGAGCTTGCAGATCTTTCTTGCACTGCTGGATACAGTGGGACAATACTGGAATTAATCTGCTAAAGATGCCAAAATTTGCAGTAAGGGGTGAAGTATGTATTTAAAGTACAATGTGAAGCCAGATCTCTGAGTAGCAAACTGCACATGCACAAAACCCCCTGTCTTATGGGTGCTATTTACATTTTAATTTTCTTTTGTTCCTATAACACTTAGTATTTTGTGTCCTATTTAAGTATGCAACCTCAGAGGCTAAGTATAGAAATACTTGAGAAACCTTTAAAGCCTAAAATAAGAACTATATTGTACAGTCTGTTATAAGCTCTGGGCTTGAAGGGAGTGAAATAGATCATGTCTGACAGCTTCTGGTTTTGGACAATTGCAAGTTGAGTGGAAGTGACAACCCTGAGTAAGTGCTGATATGCTTTAGCTGCAGTTATATTAAATGAGGTATTTTCAGTAATGAGACATTTACCAAATGACTGAGGAGAAGATGCTGCTGAAGCCATAAATGGAGCCTTTGTGACTCTACTCAGGTTCTTGTAAAAGTGTCAGCACACGTTTGCATAAATATTGGGATCTGAAGGAATAATTGATTCTGTGCTGCTGTACTCACTACTCCAATTTTATCGATATTTTTTAATGTGGCTGTTTTTTGTCAAGCTCCATGGTTGATTCACAATAGAGGCCAGAGACTATGGCAAATATCTATCACTTTTCGTAAATCTTTGTGAAAGATTTTTAATAATCTGCCCATTAAAGTTGAGCTATTAAAACAGCAAGTAGCCTTTGATAGGACCCAAGACTCATTTCCATTTGCTCACACACTGCCATTGTGTTTAATGATCCAGTCGATAACATAATAAAGAAGGAGATTATTTTCACTATTTAAGGGTAAGGATGCTACCTGGCACTCTCTCTTTGCTGGCCCAGGCGTAAAAGTCAGTTGAGGATAACAGGAATAACAATTGTAACGGTCACCATACAGTTTATCAACAGGAGGATAATGCAGGGGGATTTCTGTGCTGCACATCAAACCATAAAGGACTTGATGTAAAGTGGTGGAAAAAGAGGTGAAAAGTTGTAGATTAAAGGCCTGCAGCATCAGCTGGTGAGCACTGGCCCAGTGCAAGTTTGCTGTAAAATGCTCACAGAATTTCGGTGCTGCACAATTCACATGCTTTGCTGGGTTTAGTTGCCATAGTTCTACTGTTCCAGAATTCTGAGGAAGTGATGTAAAATTATTTTATGAATTATTTTAGCACTATGGCCTGACTTTGCACCTGTGCTCAGAAATTGCTTTAACGTAAATGAGAAGGTTGGTTGTTGATTACTTGAAAAAAATATTAGCTGTTTATTTTCATAAACTTAGCAATCATTCCACATTTCTCTATTACTAAAAAGCTAAAATGTACTGACCCATGACAGCCTTAGAGCAGACATGCATGCTGCATGATGTGGGACAGGTAGGGACAGGATCCTTTTAGGTGAGAAGTTGCCATTGTGTGTTCTGGAGCCCCTGAAGCATTTCAGACACAGTGTGTGTTATCTGCTGAGGAGCATCTTCTGGCTTTTTACAGGGTGAATTGTTTGCTGTGAGCTTCCTGCCCCTGTGGCAGGGCTGCTTTGGGCTGGCTCAGCTCTTTGAGCTGCGTTCCAGTTGTCAGTGTAAAAATACCCCAGCAGCAGCTTGTACTCTTGTGCTGAATTGGCAATTTGTGCCAGCCTGCCCTTGCCAGTAAATTTAGGAGAGCTGAAACTCCTCTAGTGACACAAATGTTAATACTTCAATCCGATGTTTTTAAAAAATGAGATAATTTTTTAAAGCATCAAAGCTCTTTGTTTAAGAAAGCTTCAAAAAAATGACCCGTTTGAGTAGGGAACGATCCTTACTGGGTGTTTTTCCTCTTCCACAACCAGGTGGAACTGAGCTGTCCAAAAGAGATGGCCTGGAAGGTGAACATGTACAGGGGGTACCTGGCCATCTGCCACCCCGAGGAGCAGCAGCTGAACTTCATCGAGCGGCTGGTGGAGATGGCGAGCAGCCTGGCCATCCGCGAGTGGCGGCGCCTGCCCCACGTCGTGTCCCACGTGCACACCCCCCTGCTCCAGGTGACAACACACTGTCCTCATTTCCAGTCCTCCTCCACTAGCAGCTCTCAGAACTTTCAGCAGCTGCAAGTGTCAAATATTTTAGTGTATACAGTATATGTAAATAGTGCTGATAGTTTTTGCATCATGGTATTATTTTTCATTCAAAGTTGCAGAATGTGTGTTTCTATTTCTTCAAAGTACTTGTTTCTTCTCAGGAAGAGCTTGTAAGGGATTGAACCCACCTTTTTTCAGACCTCCAGAAAGATTTTTGGGAAGCACTTGGCACAATTCTGATTATGTGGAATATGTAGTTTAACTATTGCATGAAATGAAATAACATGTATTGCTTGGTGGAAAATGAATGGTTGTGTCCTTTGCAACTTTCACACGCATTTTACCATAACAAAAATGGATTTGTTTCCTTTTGAAATGTATAAAATATCAACACCTCGCTGTTTTCTTTTGGATTTAATTATGTAAATAATTCATTTTGCAGCTGTAAGAGAATTTTTGAGAGTAGATATTTTATTGACTAGTATAATCAAACGGAAGTAGGGGCTTAAATCCATCTTTAAAAAATATGATTTGGCCTTGAGATACTTTGAGAAGATTCTTGAAAATGGACCTTGCCTCCTCTGATCTTTGTGGTACAGCTGGAGTCAGTGTGGAAGTGGGGCTGGGGCAGGTCTGTGCTGGGTTTGGCAGTGGGGGATTTAGGAAAAGCATGCCATTCTTTTGGCATTTAAGCTTTGTCCCTCTTCAGATGCCCTATAAATATATGCCTGACAAAGCTCCTCTTCCTGTGGAGGGAACCTTTTTTCTCCAGGGGAGGAATTGTGGAATATCTCAATTTTCGTAACAGGTATCATTTCTTGATGGGCCTTTGCTCAGAGATCTGAGCCCTGCCTGTGGAAGTGCAGAGGACTTTGCTTTGAGTTCTCTTTGGTACAGAGGCCTCTGTGATTCTGTTTAAGATCAGTAGTTTCACTCTGTGTGTGATTCATAACCAATCTATATAAGAATGGACCTCTATAAAATGATTGCTGCTGTGGGTAGAGCTCGCACAGCAACTCATGACTTTGAATTTTTATAATACAACTTGATGCATCAGATAAAGTGAATGAATATGGATATTTTCTCCATATTCAGAAGTAGTTATCAAGTAAATAGGTACAATTTGTGAGCTCACACAATGCCATTAGATGACTTCTCAATGAATTTAATTCCTTCCTGCTAAGTTTTCACCCATATTTCAAATTGCCCTCCTCCCCACCTCTGCTCAAGAGTGGCAGCATCTGCAGCAGGAAAAGATTAATATTGCTAAATAAAGTATTTAAGTGCTTTCAGATGTCAATTAAAACAAGCTTTTAAAACAATCTAATATGTATATATCCCTCGTGAAGAAATGATAAATTAGGCAGTGACTGACAGAGGTACAAATGCAGCCTTGAATTTGCACTGCAGTAATTACTTTTTTTTTTCTAATATCAGATAGTATGTGATTAAATACCCGTGAGAAAATTAAATTTATGTGATGAATGGGTGTAGGATGAAGGTTAAGCTATTGTGAGAGCTGATACTGAGATGATTGTAGGAAAATATTACTTTAATTTATTTTGTTTCAAGAGATTTCACTCTATAAATTTGGACTGCCTTTTCTTTCCCCCTCAAATAGTTATCTCATTTGGTTGATTAACAATGAATACAACTGTTATCTGCCAAGTGGTAACTTAGAGAATACTACACTGGCTTTACTGTACTACAGGTAATTAAATTCCATTAAAGTTTGTGGGCCTTTTCTTCAGGTGGTTGAAGTTTTAACGAACTGTCTGCTGCCTTTAGTGGGTTCAAGACTGCTGCCATCTTCTGTTTGTTCCTTATTTATATTGTTTATGTTTTCTAGGCAGCACAGCAAATAATTGAACTTCAGGAAGCAGCCCAAATAAATGCGGGGTTGCAACCAACTAATCTGGGGAGGAACAACAGCTTACATGATATGAAGACTGTTGTCAAGACTTGGAGGAACAGGTTGCCTATCGTGTCAGACGATTTATCCCACTGGAGCAGCATTTTCATGTGGAGACAGCATCATTACCAGGGTAAGTCTGCCTGGCCCAGCATGCAATAATCACAGAATTTTCCAGACAACGTTAAGTTCTCGGTGGCTTGATTTTTGACAAGTTTTAGGTTTTATTCAGTTTCCATTTAAGTATCTGATAATCTTAAGCCCTCGTTTCCTGTGTGAGGTGCTGCTCTCTGTATAACTCCATCTCCAAACATTTCCCCTTGCCTTTCCAGCCATTGTGACCGCATATGAGAACAGTTCCCAGCACGATCCCAGCTCCAACAACGCCATGCTGGGGGTCCACGCCTCTGCCTCGGCCATTATCCAGTACGGGAAGATCGCTCGGAAACAAGGGCTGGTCAACGTGGCGCTGGACATCCTGAGCCGCATCCACACCATCCCCACCGTGCCCATCGTGGACTGCTTCCAGAAGATCCGGCAGCAAGTCAAGTGTTACCTGCAGCTGGCTGGAGTCATGGGCAAAAATGAGTGTATGCAGGTAGGGCAGCTCTGTTCCTGAAGCTCTTGTTGGAACTCGTGGGGTTGCAGCAAACAAGCTGCCTGTGTCCAGAACAGGGGCTGAATTGTGTCACCGAGACACACAAGGCAATCACACGCAGACAAGAGATTTTTGCAGAGGTTCCTCTGATCCAGCTCCTAGCTGAAAGAGCGGAGAGAAGAGACCCCTTTGTTTATTTTTTTACTTTTTATACATTTGTGGGTCTAGCAGAAGATTGGCTTTTTGGGGTTTCCACCCCTCAGCCTCAGTGGCCAGACCAATTGTCAGTTACAATTGTTTTCAGGTTAGAAATATGCAAACAAAGGACAGAGAATGAAAAACAAAGTATTTGTTTATATTACTTCTGTGGGAAAGGTAGAAAACTGCTCTAATATTCTACAGTAACTAAAAGATCTGACTCCATTTGTGAAAATCAAAAGGCTAATAAAGAAACTCAGAAAAACCAGGGTAACAGAATTGCCTTGGCCATCCCCTGCAGGGATTGTTGTTTTGAGGAATGCTGTTAGCCCAAAGCAGTTAATGTCCTCTGTGAACTGGCTACTGTGAATATATTAAAATTTAGCTGAGCCTGAAGTAAAGTGGGAGTAGGTTTTTTGAAATCTTACAAGGATAAATGGAAAGGACTTTGAAAATGGTATTGTTTGTAATGGGAAAAAACAACACTGCTGCAAGACTAACTGAAGCTCTGAGTGTCTGACTCACGAGTGGTGGATGCTGTCGAGCTGAAATAAAATTGTATGTGTTGAAAAGGAAAAAATGTGATTTTAGGCTAAACCCACTGGCTTGTGGTTGGCCAGCAAATGAACCTTGTAATATAGCATAATATAATATTATAACATAAACAAGGTGGAAAAATCACCTGCTAAATGTTGTCAGTAGTATTTGCTTTGCATAGGCCAGTGGAAACTTAAAATTGTCAGTCTGTATTTTTTAAAATGAAAAAGAAATACTAGCAAGTCATGCTATTTGAATTTCAAGAGAATGTTTTGGCTGTTGTTTTATGGCACTTTCATTTAACAAAGCCTTCCCTTTTAAAAGACTTTTCTCACTAAGGCTTATTTAACAGGGTCTTGAAGTTATTGAATCAACCAATCTGAAGTACTTCACCAAAGAGATGACTGCAGAGTTTTATGCATTAAAGGGAATGTTCTTGGCACAGATTAACAAGTGAGTATGCTGGCTGCAAGGGGGACTAGCACACATCTGAAAAAAATGCAGCTGAAGTATTCAACACAATATTCAACAGCAGAAAAGCTGTTCCATATCTTTATACCAACCTAAAATTTCTCAGTGCTCTGTAAGAAAGTAAAAGTATCTGTGAGAATTCCTTTGCAGTTTGGAGATGTAATGATTGGCCCTATATTGAAGGACAGAAGTAGTAATGGTTTTTCTTTGCACTGACAGGCATTTTACTGAAGAAAATCTCTCTTTAATTCAATAAATAAACATTTATCAATCAAATTTTGTTTGGTGATGCCAAAAAGACCCCTTCAGATTTCAAGAGCTCTTAGTGGGCATGGGATTTAATGACAGTTTTGTTATGTATTACATATGGGTGGAATAATTCCTTTACCACTGCATTGTGACCACTAATGGAATGAAATCCATCAGGTGTACACTGCAACCTCACATAACAATTCAAGTCAGGAAATGATGAATATCTTCTTCTGTGGATACAAGAGAGAATTTTAAATAGGCAGAATGCAATTACTTTGATGGAAAGTACAGTGGGCTTTTATATGGTCACAGGCTTAATTGTAGTTGAGGTGTAAATAAAAGAAAGTGTGCTTCCCCCATATATATATATATATATATATATATATATATATATGTATGTATTTAATTCTTGCAGAGAATTGTCTATTTGTTCCTTCAAGATAAAATGGATAAAGATTTCTGTTTAAAAACATGGCTCTGATGTACTTACAGTTTCTTAATCTCACCAAAAAACACAAGCAGTTTTAGCGCTGCAGTTGAGGTCAGAAATTTAGGAAGGTTTCAGTTAGGACCAGTGGCAGTGTTGAACCTGAACATGGGGCTGCTGATTGATTACCTGTGTGTCAACGAAACTGAAGTTAAAGGTCACCTCTGTTCCTGCATCCTCCTGTGCTGCCCATTGGCTGGGCAAGGTGATGGAAGCCATTTTAAAAAAACTCACCTCAGGTGTCAAGAGTGATGGATTGTAGAATGGGAGAAAGGAAAATGGACAGAGAAGTCCCTTTTTTATAAAGGGGCAGTAGTGATACAAAGTCATCCATCAGGCTGCTGCTGGGCTGGGTCAATTCAGACCTTCATCCAGGGTTCAGGAAGCTTCTGAAAGCAAGGACTTTAATGTAGCACAGAAACTAACACCTGACAGACAAAGCTGTTTTCCTTTTTAGAGTTATGCCTCAGTAGCTGGTCATTTTAATTTAGTATTATAATCCTCCAAGTTAATATTGTTATTTTAAAAATACATTACAGGTAATATAAAAAAAATGACTCAAGCAAGCATCGTGTTACTTTCATATGGTTTATTTCAATGCTTATTCTGCAAGGGAGAAGTGAAGCTCTTTCTGTTAGTAAGGAGTCTTGAAATACTTTAAGTTTCTTCATTTTGGTAATGCTTATGTGAGTTTTCTCATCCTTTATTTTTATGCCTAAGGTGTAACATAAATTCAAGGGCTGTGTACATATTGGGGTGAATCATGCCAAATTTTGGACTTGTGACTCTTGAGGAAACATGGAGAAAACCTCAAAAGTAACAAACAAACAGTCTTTTGGTTACCCAGAGCAGTGTGATGAACTTTGAAATTCCTTCACTTTTCCTGTTGAAAAAAGAAACTGTTACAGCTGTGGGGATGAGGAACTGACTGTTTCCAGAAAATGTCGATTGTAAATTTTTTTATGACTTGTCTGGAAAAGGAGTTAAGTAAGATGCACTCCTTTAAAAGAAACTTAAATAACATCTTCCCAGTGTTTCTTTACTCACTTTTTTTCGCTCAGTGGAGCAGCATGTTTAAATGATTTTGCTTCCACTCCCCTTGTGTTATCATTCGCTCTTTTTTTCTCCCTGTTTCACTGCTTGGGTTTCCACGGCACTGCAAGTTTTTTTTTTTTTTTTTTCCTTTTTTTAAGCCAGTATTGTGGAGATTTTTAACGCTTATGAAACTGTTTTCATTATGAAGCATTTACTTTTGTAGGTGCTGAACTTTAGGGAAAGAAATGACAAAACAGTTGTAAGGGACCTTACTAGAGTACTTAATGCAAAAATATCACCGAGTCTTGAGAAACTATTTGCCTGCCCTATCAGAAACCCGACTTACACCAGCAAACAGGTACTAAATGATCCAAAACTCACATTCTCACTTGTCACCACGCAGGTCTGAAGAAGCCAACAAAGCTTTTTCTGCAGCTGTGCAGATGCACGACGTGCTGGTGAAGGCGTGGGCCATGTGGGGGGATTACCTGGAGAACATCTTCGTGAAGGAGCGGCAGCTTCACCTGGGGGTGTCTGCCATCACCTGCTACCTGCACGCCTGCCGCCACCAGAACGAGAGCAAATCCAGGAAATACCTGGCAAAGGTCAGCTCTAGGTGCTTAAAAAAGCATCAGAGCTCCACCCCCTCGGGAAGGGCTGGGCTGATGTTCACTGCTCAGATTTTTGCAGTTAGAGAAAGGGTCACTGAGGGAAAGCTTTTCTTTAGATGGAGGGGCTATGTGTGGTTGCTCTTAACTCATCTTGGGGTTTTGGACTTCAGGGGGATGTTTGGGGTTTCCTTTAGGTGTGGAATGTTTCTGTAGGAGGAAGAGGACAAATCACATCCAGCATTTGTGCTGCATAGGGTGGTGAAATACTTGCAAAAAAGGCATCCTTTGGTCCTTTGAAAAGTAACATAATTTGAGGTGTGTTTATGATTACTATGGATAAATAATAGTGACATTTACCTAAGTATTGCATTTTATTCCAAGATAAGCCTTTTCTGTGCAGTTTTGCTCTGAAATTCAACAAAATTTTGGCCAAAAAAAGCTATTTGTGTTTTATGATTCTCAGTTTGGGGATATTTAATCTCTTTATTGAGGAAAATTAAAAAATTGTACCAGACCAAGGAAGACTATCTGTTCTGACCATGAATCAAACACAGAAGCTATTGTTTGAGATTAAAGGTGGCCTCAGTTGCACTCTGAAGTTTATTATTCTCCCTGTCTGGTTGCATAATAGTTAATGATTTTTACCCTATGCTTAATATATTTACATTTAAATTAAACTAGGGGTGGACAGTTAAAATGATTAAGAACATCCAAAGAAATAATCAAGTTCTTGCATCAATGTTCATTTATCTGGGTTGCATATTTTAGGTTTTATAAAACTGTCTACATTTATATCCACACCCCCCAGCCCAAACCCCAGAGAATTTCTGGAATGCTGTTACGTTCATTTGCTCTTTTCTGTCTTACTTCACAGCAAGGAGTACGCTTACATTTATTTTTTACATCCTTTAAATATTATTTCTGAGGGAAAAAATAGCATTGGTTAGGCATAATGAATGTAAGTTCTTGTCCGTGAGGCAGCTTTAACACTTACAAGGAGCCCACAGTCATGTTAATAAAATATCTTTGCTTTTGTGCGTCGTAATGATTGATGTGTCCTAAATTTAAGCACTGACAGATCCTCTTGAAATTCTCCTCCAGGTTCTTTGGCTGCTGAGTTTTGATGACGATAAGAACACCTTGGCAGATGCAGTGGACAAGTATTGTATTGGTGTCCCCCCCATCCAGTGGCTGGCCTGGATCCCACAGCTGCTGACGTGCCTGGTTGGCTCAGAGGGCAAACTCCTCCTCAACCTCATCAGTCAGGTACAGAAGATGACCTCTAGTTCCTTATTGTCCGTCATCTTCATTTGCAAGATGACACAAATGATGATCTATTTCAAAGCAAATTACGAAAACGGCAAGCTTTAAAAATGGTATTGTTTGCAACTGTTGATGTGTTAAAAAATGGTAATTTCTGCCTTTAAGCAGGATATTTTAAATTTCAAAGGGACTTTTACTTACTGAGATTAAATCCAGTGTAGTTGTATCCCTATTTGCATTATAGCTCTCTCTCTGGAATTCTAGTTAATATATTTTTGTGAATGATACAGATAAAATACATAGTTAAAAATACACATAAAATATGTAGTTAAAAATGCTTGTAATGTAGGAGTAAAGAATGGTTAGCTTTAGTAGCTACAGGGCAAACTCTGTCTGGAAGTGTTTTGGTGTTTGTTCATTCAGGTCGATGTAAAACAGTTGTAAAGTCCTATTGGTGCACAGGTGGCCATGGGAAGCTCTCACAAAACCTGAATTCCAGGCCTGCGCTGCTCCACTGTTTCCTGGAAACTGGCACAGGACAACTGTTGTGCTGAATTCCTCGCACAACTCCTTTCTTTCCCTCCACTCTTGATTTTTTTGAGACATAGACTTACCATGTGGGTCCCTTCCACATCAGGGTATTCTATGATCCTGTGAGATCGAGCTCCTTTTATACTATCCCCTGCCTTTGCTCTTTCAGACCTCTGAGAATGTGTGTTTTTGTAGCTAGGGAATATGTCCATTTGTGTTAGATGTGTATGTGTGTGCAGATGTACTCATGTTTCCTTCCATCTCTCTTCATAAAATTAAAATGTAACTTTGAAGAGACCATGCTCGTAAGCAGCTTAAGATGCCAAAGTAGGTAAGAGGAACTTTGATGGGTATGGCTTGGTATTGTCTGGCAACACTGGTGTGCCCTACTGTCTTCTGACAGAAAAAAACTCATTTCCACACATTGTAGACACTTTATTTGTTGAGATCTGTATAAAATTTTTAGGAGGGTTTGCTCAGGAATCATACTTAGTTGGAGCTTAGACTTTTGTGCTACAGTGTGAAGCGTGTGTGTGTCAGCTTAGTGATTTGTCATAAATATCAGATTACTGAATACTTAATCCCATTGCAACATTTCTACTGCTTACCATATCCATTTGGATGGAGAAAGGATCTGTGGTTTAGTAAAATTGTGGCTGGAGAAGCCTCAGATGACGTCTTAAGATGTGCTCAATTGCAGGTAGTAGACACAAGGTTTCTTTCCTTTAATAGATACTGAGATTTACAGATTTAAATGGGATGCTGAATGTCAACATCTCTTTAGGGTTTGGTTTTTGGTTTTTTTTAAATGGAAGCCATAAAATCCTGTTTTTATTTTTGGGTGCAGTTGGTATCCCCTTACATTAAGTGCCACAATTAGGTGGAGTGAAGTTACTCTCTAATGGGCTTTCTTATCAAGTATCGTGGGGCTTGCTGGGAGTTGGGGCCTAATTTAAAGACTAACTGCTGTCATTATGTCTGTTTTCCTTCCATTACGCACATGAGTAAGATCTTTGAGCTGGCCCAGCTGGGGCTCTGACATTATGCTGCTTTCAGGTTTATTAGGCAATATGATCTGGAAGCCCTAATTAGGTGATATCTTAACAGTGTGTGCAGGGAGCTACCAATTCATCCTCTCTGCGTTTCTGTTACTGAAAGAATCTTTAATCTCCATAAGCTGTTATTTAACACAACGAGCTGATTATTCCTGAATTGGACTCATTTAGAAGAGAACCTGTCATTGTTGGTGTGATCTGTAGCCGGTATCCCTGAAGTGAGAAATGTGTATTTCCAAACAGGTGGGAAGAGTCTATCCCCAGGCTGTTTATTTCCCCATCAGGACCCTCTATTTGACCTTGAAGATAGAGCAGAGAGAGCGCTACAAGAGCGGTGAGTTTGGTCCTCACAGAATTGTTTCAGCTCTTTCTAACTTAATTGTTGAGTTTCACTGGAATTTACAGAGAAAACAGATTCTCTGGGAAACATACCAATTTAGTGAGGCTAAGGGAAAAAAACCCAAACTCTTGATAAGCTTTGCTTGCATTGATTTGTTTCTGTGAAGTTAAACCTGCAAATGGCTTGAGCTGTCTTGAATTTTCTTGTATAAAATACTCACCAAGAAGAGTTTTGTCTCTTTCATTCTCATGTCACTTTAATTATTGAGAATCCCATGTTCTTTACTGGATGTTTATCTTGATGAATTTGTGGAGAAGTAGAAAATTCTTGATTTATAAATACAGGAGAGCGTCACAATTTTCTAGGATTCTCTAGACTAATTTTCATTGGAAGCACGAACCATGCAACATTTAGTTGTTTTCAAAGGTGCCACACTTGTAAAAATATCTCCATAGTAACTTCTTATGGTAAATTTTCAAGTAAAACGAGCACTTCAGTTTACACCAGATAAAAGCAATGTTGGCTTTGAGAAATGTTTGGGAGATGGGGAAAGAATTCAGCAACTTGCACAATAACTCTTTTCCCAAGAACAAATCACATCTGGAATAGTTATGTCAAATGATTCCACAGAATTTAGTTGTTCTATTGTCCCATATAATATCCTGGGAATCCTGGGAGAGCTACTTTAAGAACTCTCATTTCAGTTCTGTGTTCCTTATTACAAAGTACATTGTTTGGTTAATTGCCCTTTCCATTTGGGAATTAGTTCACTAAATTTCTGTATAAAATTTGAAAGGGCACTAATTAAATAATGTTTTATTTTTGTTTGGGTACTCTTTTGCAGAAGGAGATGCCTACATACCCTAACAATTTTTTAGCATTATTTTTCAGCAACAGTAGAATATTTTCCTGTAGGTTCTGCCAAAAAACACTGCTGGGTGGGTGGATTGTGTCCGTTCATGGGGGTCATCTGATAAAGCAAAACTCTACTTAATCACTGTCTGATGGAGTTGTCATGCTAGAGGTGTTTTGTGATGAAAGATATGATATCTGTTGTTGGCATCAACATATTTATTATGTGTGAAAGGTCTCCCCGAAAAGGAAGGTAAAAAACCGTCTGTAATTGAAATAATTTGATCCTTTATGAAACAATGTCTGTTACTTCAAGAGCATAGGTTGGTAATGTAAAAGCTACACCTCCTCTTTGGTTTTGCAAAGTGTTTATTTTGCTTTTATGTTGGGAAATCTGTACCACTAAATAGCATTTGATGCAGAGTTTTCTCTCTAAAAACCCCCATTACGTAAGGAATACATAATTAATACTTTATGTAAATCTCAAGCCAATTCTTGGAACAATTTATTTTATTTCAAACAGACACATATCAAGTTCATGGAAGGTAATTCTTATTTCCTTTTTAATGTCCACTTTCCAGATTCAGGGCAACAGCAGCCAAGTTCAGTTGGAAATCAGTCCCACTCTGCCTCAGACCCTGGGCCCATCAGAGCCACTGCCCCGATGTGGAGATGCAGCAGGATCATGCACATGCAGCGGGAGTTGCATCCAACACTTCTGTCCTCTCTGGAAGGCATTGTGGATCAGATGGTGTGGTTCAGGGAGAATTGGCACGAAGAGGTATTTGGCTTTGGTACACCTTCAATGTGTGGCTCATCTAAGGGAAAGTTCACTGCAAAATATTTCTCCAGAATTAATTTTAAACATCAAAGCGTAACTGTTTGCTTTGATTAGTAAACTGGTGTTTGTGGAACTGTCTGTTCTGATTGGAGTTTAGGGATCTTGGTTATTTCTGGGAGCAGTGGAGGGGTTTCGCAGAACCGTTAATGCGATGAATGCCTCTAGGATTTAAGCTGTTGCTCATACTAGCTGAGAATGGATTTTCTTTACACTAAGTTTCAGTTTCCTTCTTGATCTGGTGGTGTGTGACAGGTGGTGATTATTACCTGAAATCTGCATTGCAACAGAGAGCAGATGGACCTGCCACTCTGCTGTTACTTGCCTCTCAAAATCTGTTCTGTCTGCCTAGCACAGTGTTTATTTCAAGGTTTCCTCACGTCACCTTTTTTTCATATATCTCAAAATACTAAATCTAAAAGTTACCTGCTGTTGAAAGAGCAAGTTGTCCTTTGTGAAGCAGCATTTCCCCTGCTCTGTTTGTTTGCAATGCTAATGAAATTCTGATTGACCCTCTGATACAATTTAAAAGTGGAGTTTTAAGCAGATGTTTCTGAGAGCATAATTTTACAATATAAAATGCAGTGTGAGAATGAATATTTGGTGTCAAATCAGAAGGCCTCGTCTTCCTGACTATTTTGCTTTTTCTGTTTTTCATTCTTAGGTTCTCAGACAGCTGCAGCAGGGCTTGGCAAAGTGCTACTCCGTTGCCTTTGAGAAAAGCGGAGCCGTTTCAGATGCCAAAATCACTCCTCATACACTGAATTTTGTCAAGAAGTTAGTCAGCACCTTTGGAGTCGGTCTTGAGAATGTCTCTAATGTGTCCACCATGTTTTCTAGTGCAGCCTCAGAGTCACTAGCTAGGAGAGCACAAGCAACAGCTCAAGACCCCGTGTTCCAGAAGTTAAAAGGCCAATTTACAACAGGTAAATGTTTAAATTTTTTTTTTAAATGTTGCTTTTAATCTCAAGAAAATTTCCCCCCACAGTTCAGCTGTGAGGGCATTCTGCTTTTTTATTCCAATATCTTTCCTGAGAGAAAATTGAGAAAACAGCACCTTTCTGATATTCAGCAAACCTGAAATTGTTTTGTTCCTGTTTTTTGTGCAGTAATAAATGTAATTCAAGTAGAAAACAGACATCAACCCAGAGAATAAATACAATGTTGTATTTTTATGATTGAAAACAGGGGTTTGATCACATGTGTTTAAAGATAAATTAGGTTACTTCAGTATAGTATTTTTGCAATTTACACAGAACTGCCAGCTGTATCTGAGGGACAATAATGATCTCTGTCTCTCTATGATGGCAGAATTTAATGAAATTTTCACCCCCGAACTCCAAACTGATGATTTTATGTGAAGTCTTTCAAAGCAGCCTACTTCTGATGAGTAAGATTACTTTAGTGTTTTGGATAACTAGATTATAAAAATTCTATTACCCAAATTTACATCACTGGTATATTGAATCAATAACTTTAATCAGATCTAATAAAAAAGATACTTAGGGGAAGTAGCTTTTTTGCTTCATTCATTTTCTCATAACCAGTGGTTACATATTTGAGTATCTGATCTTCATTTAAATTTCTAAGAAAAGCTTGATTTGTTTGGTGAAATGTGTTAAGGCCACACAGCTCATAGATGACAGAAAGTGACTCTGATTGGCATCAGTGTTTTCGGTTGCCAGAATTTTGAGTTTTGCATAAATTCTCTGGCTTTTCTTTAAACTTAACTGAGAGTGTTTGACAGGTAGGCTTGGAGTGTTTTTTCAAGCATTTTGCTGATAGTACTGTGGAAAAAAGGGAACTATTGGGAATCCTGTGGAAGTAACTGAGTTGTAGGAGTGACCTACATATCTCGTGCACGCCATGCATTGCATGATGTCCTTTCTGAGGCACAGCAGTTGCATGACAGCAGATAATGAAAGTCCTGAACCATATGATTAAATTTTTACTGGATGAAGTGTACCAGGGTGGGAAATGGAAGTAGAAACACGTCAAGCATACAGGGGGAAAAAAAGTCACTGGATAATGATGAATGGGATGAAATGCCACCAGTCCAAGTGCTGGATTCTGTAGCTAGAACGGAGTAATAACGGCAGGTACAGGTGTCAATGGGGAGAGGAGAGGCTGGAGAGCAGCCCTGCATCAGGGGTCTGGGGATGGTTGTTGTAGATCCCTTCCAGCTGAAATGCTCTACATTAAATACAAGTTTGGACTTGATTTTAATTTTTAATAATGGTTTATAGCCTTTACATTGCAACAGTAGTATAGCCACTTGTTTATTGCTGTGTTGTTGATACACTCAGTTTTGGTTAGATTTATTTTTGGTCTGTCACACTATCTCCTACTTCCTTTCCTGTGAGCATCAGAGAGCTCCGGGGTTTCCAAGGTGTAAAGAAAAAGTAAATATAACGCCAGACTAAAGTCTGCAATATCTGAAGTAATATTTCAAAGCATTAGTTCTAGAGAAACATTTAAGGAAGCTTAATTACAATTCAGTTACAATTTTTAGTTAAAACAAAAAATGGAGGGGATTTCTAGTTTTTTATGCTATTTTTATTTTTTGCATATCTTTGTGATATAGAAAGCTTTTCAGATTTTTTCTCTTAATTAAAGAATTATATGGAGCAACATATAAACCAAAGTATGACATAGGCCTGGTCATAAAAATCATGTAAAGTCATCAAATGCAAAATGTTTCTTAGTAAACTTCAGTTAAATAAGAGTAATCACTTTTTTGGCAAAGATTTCATGTTTTATTTTTCAAGTATGATGAAATATGAATGTCTGCAGGATACCAGTAATTATTTTGCTTAGTGCTAGATTAGATTTTATTTTAATCTATTACATTCAGTGTTTAAAATTACAAACTAAATGTGAAAAAAAGCAGAAGAGATAAAACCAATCAGCATACTTAATAATTTCTGTTATCTAATTTGTTATACAGAAAATGAAAATAATTTTTTTATTGATTTTACAATAACAGTAAAATGTATGTAAATAACTGAATAGGATTGTAATTACTGTACTGAAGATTGCAAGGGCTGTTGTAACATTATGAGAAATCAGTTGTAGAATGTGCCTGATGTGTCCTTCTGTCACACCACAGAGTTCGTGTTTGTTTTTCCCCTTCTCAGTACCAACTGCATTTGGATGATGGACAGATAATTACCGTGGTTGCCATTCGTTTCAAAAGAATCCAAGCTAAGGAGCTGTCTTGGAGTAAAGTTTTTGTCAATTATTCCCGGATTGATGTTGACTGCTATGGTTTATAGACTCTTTCAGCAGTTTGGTTGCATAATCATTTCCATCAACATCAGAGCTGTATTTGGATTCTTGTTTGGAGCCACTGGAGACTCTCACACCATTTCTTTTATTCTAAATTCTTTGTCTGCAGCAGTCTGGACTGTTGGACCTGTGATAGGTCATCTTTATCCATCCTAATGTTATATTATAAAAACAAATTTTACTTTGAATTTTTTTCTAGATCTTCAAATGCATAATTCTTTGACCATCTGTTCTTTGTTCTCTCTCCTTTTCTGCTAAACCTTTTGACATCAAAGGATAGAAAATGCTGGAAAATGCTCCCTTTGAGAGCTCTCTCAGCAGTGAAAGCAGCAGAAAAGCTGCGTCAATTGTCCTTTTGTGGGCAGATGATAGTTTAGAGTTTGGATCAGCTTCTTTCTGCAACCCTCTCTCCACTCAAGCTGAATACGAATGGAAAGTTTCAAAATACACCCTTGAAGGGCACGGTAATTTCCTTGAGACTTTGTCACCCAGCACAATGACTCCTTCAGTAGCTCTGTAGTCAGGAGGAAGCTCTTGAAACCCAAGTGTGGCTCTGAACTGTTCAGAGAGGGCACAGGAAAGAGCTCTGTTCATTTTCAGCTTTTTTAAGGTTTTTTTTTTTTTTCCTTTTTGCTCAAGAGTGAACATAGCATACTGTGGTAGCTCTTCCTTTGCTTCCCTTGTAATTTTTAGATGAAAAGGATGTTTTCTAGGAAATCCAGATAAAGAGATGGATAATATTTGACCTTGGTGTCGGGTCTATGCAGTCTTGGTTTTCTGGAGCTGAGTGATAAACCAGAGTGATAAACATTTCTGCTTTCCTCTCACTGAGATCTTTCATCTTTATTGTTTTTTTCCAAAAGTTCTTGTGAGATTGGAAAGAAGTTTTGGAAAGCAGAGTATATGAATGTTTGAATAATAACTGCAAAAGCAAGACAGCACTTCAAATTTGGAGAATGCTTGGATCTTCTTCAATGTCAGGGGCATAAAGAATTGTCCTGCTCTGTACAGCTGGGCTTACAACTCAGTCCTCAGGGACATCTTAGATGATGGATGTCTTGAGTTTTTAAGCTGGAGATCCTTGAGGAACCATTAATGGAATTGGGCTTTTCCTATGGTCAGGATAATCTTAATCTTCAAATGAACTGTTCCTTGCTCTAAAAGCTTTAATAGCCTGTTGCCTTTGATTGATCAGAACTATTTTCTTCCAGTGTAGCAGAAGGGGTTTTTTTGTATCGTTCTGGGTCTTAGTTTGGAAGTCTTTGTTCTTTTAATGCCATGTTAATGTTGTGTAGGTCAGGGGGACTGGGAGGGATGGAGGGTTTGATACTCTAATTTTGCTACCTTGAGTATGTGTTTTGGTGTTTCTTCCTGAGGAGTGATGGTACAAAATGTGTTAAGAGCCATCAGGATTTTTTTGGGGCGTGTCTCACTGGGAAGGAGCTTGTGCCCCATTTCTCCTTCCATGGAGAGTGGCAAGAAACTTCAGCAGCATTGAGAAGAGAGAGCAAACTGCTTCCACTGAAGTCTGTGTCATGACCTTCAGTGAAAATCTCCATTATCCTAGGATGAGGGGGAAAAACTTCTCATCCTTTTTAGGAATAGGTGGTGCAAGTAGTGAGTTACTTGAGACCAGTGTGTGGTAGCTTGAGAAAGGTGTTTGCCAGTACTAAGTACTGAAGAATTGGATTTTTTTTTTAAACAAAACCACTGTTTATATAGATTAAGGCGTATGCAAAGAAGAGAAACTTTGTACACAAATAATGTTTAGTCTTATATTTCCCTTTCTTCCAGATGAAGTGATTTTTCTTCTCAGATGGGCTCTCTGAGACACGAGCAGAAAGACTAATTGAGCTCTCTGTTTTTCCCATCTGCTGCTGGGAAACAAAAGAACAACAAAAGTCCTAAAACAGGCATTCAACAAACTAGAGCTGCTCTTGTGGTGAACTGAGTGACTTTTTTTTTGTGAGGGATATATATTGATGCAAGTTTTTACCTCTTGGCTGATTCACATTAGCACAAAAACTAGTTGCAGTTTGAGGGTACTTTCCTGCACTTCAGAGATTCGGGAGATAAATGATGCAATAATTTTGTCACTTTGATGAAATGATTTACTCCCACTGCTCACTAGAGGGTAGACTTGGGATTTTAATAAGAGTGTTTTACAGTGATATTGCAATAGATGCACTGCCCACAACAGGCAGAAAAAGAAAAGGGAATATTACATCCATAAATATGAAATTGTTTTTTTCATTATAGACTTTTTTCTTGCAGAAGTGGAAAGGATTTTGTATGAGCTGTTTTTTTTCCTCTGCTTTAGGCTGGTAAACTTAGGTCTTTCTCTGAAAGCTTTTAGCATATCAGTTTATTGTGGATACACAGTGAAATATGTTGGGTTATATGTTCTCTGATATTCATTTAAGTAACAGAACAGCAAAATGAAAGCAATCCTAAGGTGCATTGTTTTCTCTGGCATTAGAATCCTGGATTAAAAAAAAAGAACTTAGAAGAGTGTATGTATAGATTGACAGGAGCTCTGCTGGCTAAATGAATGTTTTAAGTTGTTTGTAGGAGTAAGTCTTTTGGACAATTAGAGTTTTGAGTGGTTTAATTGTGGTTGAAAATAACTTTTATATGGAGTAATTGCTGTGTGCACATACTTAATTCACTCTTGGCACAATTGCAGGCAGATGCTTGTAGCGTATTTATGTGGTCAAATTTTCTGAGCAGCACTTGTGTTCGCTTGTTTTTTGGTAATTTTGTCAACTTAGGAAAATATTGAGTATACATAACATATTGAAATGAAAATTCTGCAAGAAAATTTAAACCCATTTTCAAGACTTAATTTTCTGTTGTATTGAATAATACTGAAGATTCTGTTCTGCTCTAGCAGTAAATCTTAGAAATACTGAATTGTCATTCTCTCTTTTTTTTCAGTTGCTTTTCACTTGAGACATGTTGAACTTAAAATGGCATCTTCTAGGGAGTGGAGATGAGTTTAAAAATTCAAGTCTGTTGGCTAAGTTGCATATCTTGGGATGCCATAACTAATGAGGTTCACAGGGAGTAGTTTGTCTTCTTATCCAAGTGTGTTTAATCTTTCATTGTGGTGGCACTGAAGTGCTGAGCCATCATTTCATGTATGGGGTTTTTTCATTTTCCCTTCTTTTGGGAAATTCAAAGACATTTATTTATTTATTATTTGCTTTGTCTGAAGCTGTAGTGAGAGCAATGTTGGGGGGATGATGTTGGTGTGGCCCAGAAAACGCTCAGTACTGCAGTGATTTCTGTTACAGAATTACTTGCATCATGTACTGAAGTCCATGTATTGACCTTGAGAAAGTTCCTTCTTCACCTGCATGTGGATTAAAGGAGATATTCTCACTCTGTAATACTGTTAATATTGCAGTGGAAAGAGCAAGCTGTTTGCATAATATTGTCATTTTTCGTGGGCTGCTGTGGCTGTTCTTTCTGTAGTGTCTTTCAGTTCTTGTCTAAAACAGGAAAGAACAAGAATTTTATTTCAGCTGAGAAGAGGATAATAATATAATTTTATTATATTATATAAAATAATTTTATTATTTGTCCTGCTGTTCCTCACATGCAACACTCTCTGTTGTATCCTCAACTGGGGCTTTTAATTCTTGTAGAAGTAAAAATTCTCTACTGACTTAAAATAAATAAATAAATGACTTAAAATGAAACAGGTAGAAAATTATAGTGCTATAAAGTAGGCCTACTTTTTCTCTTTCACTAAGTGGTCTGATCTAGTAATTTGGGGTTTTACTGCTTTTTTCTATGCAGTATGTCTGGTTGCAGTATATAGAGAATTCAATACAGTAATAGTATTTAAATTTTTCGCTGTATGCTTTTCAATGTTTGTGTGACTGAAACATGAAAATCTTAGGAAGTTCAATATGTATTTAACAGAATATTTGTGAGTTGTATACAGAAAAGAGGTAGCAGATTCTGACAGCTTTAAGTTATTGTTTTATATAATGCTAGGACTTTGCTAAAAGGTTCTCTAGAGAACAAAGAAATATGCTGTCTTTTAAAGGCAGTTCAGCCTAGTGGGCATGTGTGTGTTTGGTTTGCACTATTGAATTGGGTAATTTGGTTTTCCTGGCTTTTTTTTTTTTTTTTTTAGATTTTGACTTCAGTGTTCCAGGATCAATGAAACTCCACAACCTTATCTCCAAACTAAAGAAATGGATCAAAATTCTGGAGGCCAAAACTAAACAGCTTCCAAAGTTCTTCCTCATAGAGGAAAAGTGCCGCTTTTTAAGTAACTTTTCAGCTCAAACTGCGGAGGTAGAGATACCTGGAGAATTCCTTATGCCAAAGCCAACACATTACTACATCAAGATAGCGAGGTAATCTAAAAATTCCTTTTGGTAGCGTAATTCTGAAAGTAGAGAAGAAAATTAAAGCCCTCTCCATCCGTCCATCCATCCACTCTACAAAAGTAGATGGATATTTTGTAGTAGATATATATTTTATATATGTGTATTACGTACGTAAAACTTTAAAGTAAGACGTTTTTAATTTATCCTCCAATAATTTTACACTTGATCACTGAACACCTTCCCTGTTCGGAGTACGTTTGGTTTTCCTGTACGTTGCTGTGAGTTGAGATTCGTGCTTTTATCGCAATCGCTGGAGACGCTGTTGTCCGAACCCCTGACAAAGGTGTCACCAAATGATCCCGGCAGGTTCATGCCGAGGGTGGAGATAGTGCAGAAGCACAACACGGCGGCGCGCAGGCTCTACATCCGCGGGCACAACGGGAAGATCTACCCCTACCTGGTGATGAACGACGCCTGCCTGACCGAGTCGCGCCGCGAGGAGCGCGTCCTGCAGCTCCTCCGCCTCCTCAACCCCTGCCTGGAGAAGAGGAAGGAGACCACCAAAAGGCATTTGTTTTTCACAGGTACCGCAAAGAGAGAGATCTGCGTTGTTTTTAAATGTATGTTGTGATCGCTGGAGGTTTTTTGAGTATTCAGAAGGTAAATTCACATCTGTCTGGGTGATTAGTCGTGTCTGGAGCTGTAGCACCCCTCTGGAGAAGCTGATTGCATGAGATCTGGGGTGCTTTTAGAAGGCTTATGTGCGTTGCTTATGATATCAAGTGCACTTGTGAGTATTTAAGGCAGAGATGCCCACTGAGCCTGTTGGTGTGGAAATGGGTGCACATACTTCAGAATAAACATTTAGAGACAACTGAAGAGTGACAGAACAAAACCTTTTCTCCCTGAGTTGTGATATACGAATATTGGATTTCCTTTACATCTTCCACATAACGCAGAAGAAATATTTTTCTTTTTTCTGCTGCATTTCATCTGAACAAAATATCACCCTCTTTCCTAAAGGTAAAAATAGGAAGAATGATGAGTGCTCAATTTTATTTTGAATATACAGTTGATATTTCTGTTAAGAGTAAAAAAAACCCTCTGAGCTTGTAAATTAATTATGAGCATAACATTAAAACCTTCTGCTGATGGGCTTCAGTTGATGATCAGGGTTGGGTTTTACGGGCTGGTGTGTCGGCATTTGGGATGTGGGTGAGCCCAGCTTTGCTTTGCTCTCTCTGCCGCGCTCCCTGCGCAGTGCCGCGGGTGGTGGCGGTGTCCCCGCAGATGCGGCTGGTGGAGGACAACCCCTCGTCGCTGTCCCTGGTGGAGATCTACAAACAGCGCTGCGCCAAGAAGGGCATCGAGCACGACAACCCCATCTCCCGCTACTACGACCGGCTGGCCACCGTGCAGGCTCGGGGCACGCAGGCCAGTCACCAGGTACCACAGCCCCAGGGCTCCCACCCTGGGCTTCCCCAGCACCTGCTGTGCCCGGGGCACTTTCACCCAGGGCTTTACCCAGCACCCTGCTGTGCCCAGGGCACTTTCACCCAGGGCTTTACCCAGCACCCTGCTGTGCCCGGGGCACTTTCACCCAGGGCTTTACCCAGCACCCTGCTGTGCCCGGGGCACTTTCACCCAGGGCTTTACCCAGCACCCTGCTGTGCCCGGGGCACTTTCACCCAGGGCTTTACCCAGCACCCTGCTGTGCCCGGGGCACTTTCACCCAGGGCCTTACCCAGCACCCTGCTGTGCCTGGGGCACTTCCACCCTGGGCTTCTCCAGCACCCTGCTGTGCCCGGGGCACTTTCACCCAGGGCTTCCCCAGCCCCTGCTGTGCCCGGGGCACTTTCACCCAGGGCTTCCCCAGCACCCTGCTGTGCCTGGGGCACTTTCACCCAGGGCTTTACCCAGCACCTGCTGTGCCCGGGGCACTTTCACCCAGGGCTTTACCCAGCACCTGCTGTGCCCGGGGCACTTTCACCCAGGGCTTTACCCAGCACCTGCTGTGCCCGGGGCACTTTCACCCTGGGCTTCCCCAGCACCCTGCTGTTCCTGGGGCACTTTCACCCAGGGCTACCCCAGCACCCTGCTGTGCCTGGGGCAGTTTCACCCAGGGCTTCTCCAGCACCCTGCTGTTCCTGGGGCAGTTTCACCCAGGGCTTCTCCAGCACCCTGCTGTTCCTGGGGCACTTTCACCCAGGGCTTTACCCAGCACCCTGCTGTTCCTGGGGCACTTTCACCCAGGGCTTTACCCAGCACCCTGCTGTGCCTGGGGCAGTTTCACCCAGGGTTTTTCCCCAGCACCCTGCTGTGCCCAGGGCAGTTTCACTCAGGGTTTTTCCCCAACATCCTGCTGTTCCCAGGGCAATTCACCTAGCGTTTTTCCCCAGGACGCTGCTGTGCCATGGGCAAATTCCCCCCAGTGCTTCTTCAGTACTTAGGAAGTTCATTATGTACTAAATAACAGAATATTTCGGACTTTAGGAAAGAGGTAGCAGATTCTGACAGTTAAAGTTATTCTTATATGTAATGTTAAAGGGTTTTCTATAGAAAATAGAAATAGTCAGTAGAGCCTGTATTTTAAAGGCAGTTCAGCTTAGCAGAGATGTATGTGTTTGGTAGGTGTCATTAGATGTCAGACAATTACACGGTGCACTAGTGGTCTTTGGGGTTTTTTGCACTTTGATTTTCCATAATGAGAGCTCTGTATCTCTTTGGAGTTTTAGGTTATCTTGGAAAGATTTTATAAAAAAGAAGCTGTGTTTGTATTGCTCGAAGTTGTTTGGGTTAGTGCAACTGAAAACAGGCGGGGTGCTGATTGATTTTTTTGCTCTCTTGTATAGTACTTTAAAAATAATTAACGGACAGCATGGGAACCAGCATTCTTAATTTACATAAGCAGCTACAGCATGGTATGTGAGGCAGGCTTCCCATGTTCTTCTAATGTTTCTCTTAAAATTGCTGATGGATCCATTCATCTGAGCCAAACGGAAGCAGTTATGCAATCTCACCTGATAAGTGAAGTACTCAGAAAGAGCAAAGCTCTCTCTCTCTCTGTAACCTCCACCAAACAACCAGCTGTGATATATACAAGGTGGTTTTATGTTTTGTTTTTTTTCTTAGGGTTAGTGCAAATTCATACATAAACTGCTAGTCCCATTCCAAATACAACTATTAGAAAATACACAGTAAATACATATTACAGATGTAGTTTAAACAATTTTCTTAGACTTTTTTTATTACAAAATAAAAATGGAAGTGCTATGTAGCATTTGGTTCTATTTTTAGAATTCTTACTTTTGAAACTTTAACAACCATTTAATTGAAGTCAACATGACTATCATGCTTTCTGGTGTAACAGAACAGATCCTAGTTTTCCTTCTTTTTCTAACTAATTAGGCTAGTATATGCTATAGTAATTAAATATTTTGGTAGAGTTTTCTTTTTTTCCTTGTTTTTCCTAAAACGAGATAGAGCAATTAAGAGCAGATTGGTAGTTGCTTTAGGTCAATTTGTCTGTTGCTGAGAAGTGCATTAAAAATGCCTTTTCCCAACTACTCCTTTTGCTGTGCAGGTTCTCAGAGACATCCTGAAGGAAGTGCAGAGTAACATGGTGCCTCGCAGCATGCTCAAGGAGTGGGCTCTGCACACCTTCCCCAACGCCACGGATTACTGGACCTTCAGGAAGATGTTCACCATCCAGCTAGCCCTCATTGGCTTTGCAGAGTTCATCTTTCACTTGAACAGGCTCAACCCTGAGATGCTGCAGATTGCCCAGGTGTGCTTCAGTTTGTTCATTCTCTCATCCTGGATCAGATGGATATTTGCACTGTGCTTTGGAAATCAAAGTTCAACGTAGATAATTAACAGTGCATTTCAGGAGGCTTTTAATATCTGTGTGATGGCACATCATATAGGGAGTACTTTAGCCTGCAGTTCCCATGGACATCAACTCTGCCTCCTGTGGTGAGAGTTTAGAACTTTGTGAAATTGTTCACAGATATTGGAACTCTTCATGTAAATGACTGATAAGTCTCTCTTTTTAATCTTCTTTCAAATATATTGCTTTCAAAATATCTTTGTATTAAATCAATTAGGTGTAAGAAAAATTAAATTTAGAGCTCCATTTTCTTAAAGGGTTATACCCCTTTTCAAGTTCCATTCTCTTTTGTGCATATCCATTGAGCTACAACTCCTCTTAATCATGATTTTTCTGGTTTAACCCAACATTTAAAATGAGGTTTGCCACTTTAAAAAAGAGCAAAGGTGGTATTTAATAAAGTCTCAATGTCATTTTAATGCATGGAGAGCTATAGTCTGTATAGCAATTAGGATTTTTTAATCCCTCTATTAAGTGTTCAGCTGTTTACCCACAGAGAACCTTGGACACTGAATGTTGTCTCAGACGTTTATTGGCAGTGACTCTGTACAGCTCAGGATCCAGAGCAATCTATTCCTTAAGTTTGGTATTACATGTAATTAGTAAGGGGTTTGGACGCAACATTTTGAGAGAAATACCTACCTTTGTGCATGCCACCATTTACAACTTCATTGCTCCAAAGTTGGTTGGCTAAAGGAGTGAAAAGCGAACTCAGTATTAACAGATGCAAAAATCCAGCTGCTTTCGTTTCCACGAATGAGAATCAGTTCCTTTTAATTGCTTCTGTGCATCTTTGTTTAAACCCAGGATACTGGCAAGCTCAATGTGGCTTACTTTCGCTTTGACATTAACGATGCCACTGGAGATTTGGATGCCAACCGTCCGGTTCCGTTCCGGCTCACCCCCAACATCTCGGAGTTTCTCACCACCATCGGGGTGTCGGGGCCCCTCACCGCATCCATGATTGCAGTAGCTCGCTGCTTTGCACAGCCAAACTTCAAGGTCTGTATTCCTTCTGCCAGGTTGTTTGCAGGTTTGTATTTATAAACGAAGCAGCACTTTCTTGGTGAAGGTAGGAACTGAATGATGCCGCGTATTTGTTTTAAAATTTTGCCCTGACGTCATCACAAAGGCCGGCTGAAATGTTGGAAATCTTTGGGAATGTTTTATTTGTTATGTGTAAACGTTTAATTTGACTCAGACTGGACACATGAAAGTTTGCTTTAGAAGCTCGAGACTGTTGGAGTTGGCAGATTAATACCAGTAACCCAGCTCAGTGATGAGAAAAAGTAGGAAATCATTTGTTGCAGGCATTTCTTTTTCATCCACTTCTAGAACTGGCCTATACAACATATATGTGTATATATATTAGATACATATGTGTGGATGTTGTAGTCAGTATTCTTTCCCTGTGTAGCAGAAAATAACATTCCTTGAGAGAGTAATGACAGCAAAAAAACCCTCCAGCTTTTCAAAGTACTCCAAATCTTCGCTCAAGACTTCTGTGTGTGTGGTAAAAGCCGATCAATTTAGTAGAATAATTTAAAAATAGATGTACACAACGGTATCTGTGTATCAATATCTTAATATATGGTATTAATTTCTGTAGGAGTCATTGTGTTGTGTTTTTGTAATGGACACTTTTTATGAAGAGAAATGCCTGGAGAGGAAATAATAAAGATGTTTGGAAGCCACCCTCACCTTGAAAAGTCTGAAATTGCAACGTGGCAGCAAAAGTGCCAAAATGCTGTCGACTGAAATCTAGTTACAGCTCTGTAATCTGATAGAACCTGATTGTTCTTTGGGTTAAGTGCAGTAATCTGATTTTTCTTCTTCATGCAGGTTGATGGCATCCTAAAAACTGTGCTAAGGGACGAAATCATTGCGTGGCACAAGAAGACCCAAGAGGACACCTCCTCTCCCCTGTCAGCAGCTGGGCAGCCCGAGAACATGGACAGCCAGCAGCTGGTTTCACTGGTTCAGAAAGCTGTGACTGCCATCATGACTCGCCTCCACAACCTGGCCCAGTTTGAGGGAGGGGAGAGCAAAGTCAACACTCTGGTAGCAGCTGCAAACAGCTTGGACAACCTCTGCAGGATGGACCCTGCCTGGCACCCCTGGCTGTGACTTGACACTCTCATCAGTTTGGGGTGGGGGGTTTTGTTGTTTTTATTGTTTCTGGTTTTGTTTTGTTTTGTTTTTCCCCCCGCCTTGTTTTTATTTCCTTCTGTTGTTTGTGGTGTGAGCCATATTTTGTGTTAAGAAAATGTGAAAAAAGCTTTCCAGACGATGGCTTACCTGTCACACTGCATTTTGTCAGTTTTCATTCTAGCTGTGTTTACTGTAGTATGGCATTTTTCCTGTTTTTAATTTCATGAAGAGACATTTCTGCCTGTTTAAGCAGTTGATGTGCAACAGCAGCTTTCGCAAATAGATTAAAATGAAGAGAGAAAAATAATATACAGAAAAATCTAATTTTATGATGAAGACTATGAAACTAGTATTGTTAGATTTAGGGTCTGCCATTCCTAATAACTTGCAGTATATAAATTTTTTATACAATAGTAATTAATAAAGTAAAAGAGAAATACAGTAATCCAGTTACTGAGTTTTACTCTGTGAATTTTACTTAATCATTCTCTCTTCATAATGCCAAATTGAAGGCACAGATAAATGCTCTTAACTTTTAAGTTTGCTTCAAATTTACATGAGCAACGTTGCTTTGTACAGACAATTTTGTACCAAATGTTATAGAGGTGAGATTTTGTTAGGCACTGAGAAAATGATGATCAAATTGTGCTGACTTTTCCTGGAGCACAAGCTATGTACAGTAAAAGTGTAAACCATTTAGAGTATTTGGTTTAGCTGTGAACAGTGTTTGGGGGCAAGTTTATAAAAGGATGGAAAAAGTCATCCTTTGATACCTGTATTTGTCTGTAATAGAGAAAAAATGAAATCTTATCAAGTTCTCTTTACTGTTTAGAAGTACAGTAGCTTCTTTAGAATGAATCTGTTCCTTTGTAATTTAAGAAAAAAGAGCAGTTTAATGTTTCACTCATCTTTCTGTTGTGTTAGCATTTTTATAAAACTTCGGTGTTGAGAATGTTAAATTTGTACAGAGTGATTTTTTTCAAAATAAATATTTTATAAAACTCTCTGTGGTATTCATTTATAATTTTTTTAATATCCTGTGAGTATGATTTTGCTCCATTTCATGATGGATGAATCGAGCGTGGCCCTTCATTCCCATGCTCCCATGCTTGGTGCTCCTTTTGTGTCAAAGAGAGTTTTTCTCTGTGGCACTGTGCGTAAGGGGAAGCTCAAACATGTGAGTCCTAAGAACTATATAAGGATTTGGAAAACAAACTTTTTTTTTGGACTTACTTACTTTTACTTTTTAAGGACTTACTTCCTTATCAAAATCGTGTTGGCAAGACTAATCTTATAAAACCCAGTGCTTCCTGCGTGTGTCACAGCACGCTCTGTCTGCAGTCACCGACAGCTGAGCTCAGTGCTTTCATGGCTTGGAGGCAATTGTTGCCTTCCCTTTATTGAGGATCGTAATGTTTGCAGCTGTGAAATACAGCACACGCTGCACAAAGGAGTTGCAGGATCATTTCTTAATCATTTGCACGTCTTGGATATGCCTGAGAGGTGACAGCATTCCCTGACAGGAAATCATCAGATAATTCAGCTCCTTCTCTGTCCATGATAGAAATCTTAATGGGAAAATGCGAATGCCAGTTGAGAGACAAACTTCGTTGTCTTTAGATTTGTGACATCTCTCTTGTTTGTGGCATCATCTCAGATATACTCCTAAAAGATTTTGGGTGTGAGGGAGCAGAGGGTTATTCTAATGAGCTCCCTGACGGTGTTAATGTGCAAATGTTAATACCTGCTTCTCTTCTTTCATGAGCACATGCTCTGGATGTTCCTCAATTTGTGAGAAGGCTTTACACAGTCTTAACCCAGAGTTTTACCAGCAGCTCCAGGAGATAAATCTGAAAGCTTTTAGTTATACATGAGCATCCTTCAGAGCCTGGGGGATATCTGACATCTCTTGTATCAGCAGCAGCTGTCCATTAGCAGGAAAGTGGTTTGGAAAAGTACAGGGTATGAAGTTCCTGATTATCTTCACGAACATGTGACATCTATTTTAGCTGCATTTAATTTTTTATGATTGTAGATAAGGGTTCCCTCTGTCTTGTTCGAGATCCATGCTCAGAATGCATCTTGCTGAGCAGATACTTGAAAGTGAGCTACATTAATTGTCAATTCACTCTAAGTATTCCCTTCAAGGTCTCTTCTCTCAGATTAGATACTACACAAAAAAACCCCATGTCATTACTCTGTAAAATCAGAGAGACTAAGAGAGGTCAAATTTAAAATTCTCTCTGAAATTGTGTGTATGAGCATTATGCCATTCTGACAATCCCTCCTGTTGTGTGTTTTTTAACCTCTGTAGAGTTATGGACAGATTTCACCAGATTTTCATGAGGGTAACTGGTCACAAGTCCTTGACACCAAAGTTGTGCCAGCCATAATTCTGTATAAACCACAGAGATATACATGTTGGTAGACTTTGGCACATGCACCTGTGTTGGTGTGAGTTGGGCTCTCTGGGATGTCACTCAAGGCACACAAGTGCTAATAACTAAGAAGCAAATTTGGCATGAAAAACAGGATAAAAATGTAAGCTGTGGATATTATATGGAGAATAAATAGTTGTCAGGTTTCTCAAATTACACTTTTGTCTCCTGACTTTTGCAATCATGTTTGACTCGGTCTTTATTAGGCGATGCTGCTGCAATTTAACTTTCTATTATTACAGTCTGCTCTCAAAGTAGATTATCAGAATTTGTTTGCTTAAGTGAATTGCACTCTGAAACAAAAGCCTTTAACAGTAGTTGAGTGTTTGAGTCTGCTCTCTGAAAGTGCTGTGCCACTTTCCTCTCCTGTAATTGGGCTGTCCATGAATTGTCAGATACAGAGAGAGTGAGCAAGGGATTAGTTATTAGTGGAAGATGATGACTCAAAGCGTTTCAGTGGCAGACAATGAAAGCTCTGTTTCATAATGGCAGTGGAATAAAGTTGCTTTTAAGGCTCCGATCTGTTTCAAATATGATGTATGAAATGTTCCTTTGCGGTATAGAAGCCTATTCAGAGAGATTTCATGCTCACAGGAGCTTTTAATCAGCTCAGTGTGGGTGCATTTCACGTTGAAGAGGTTCAAGAGAGCACCTGTGAAACAACTGGTGTCTTGTATGTGGTTTATCATCATCATCCCTTGACTGTGTTGGGTCTCAGTGTCCCTGTGGGCATGAGCTGTGAGCCAAGGGCACTGTCACCTCACCTGGGACCTCCTAAACCAGGGCTCAAGGTGCTGAAATGCAGAAAAATAAAAGGAAGTCTGTGAAATTGTTAACTCAGGCTTTCATCTCTTGACCGTGGCCTTTTCATCTTTAAAAGAGCACTGCCTTTCCCTGAGAGCTCCAAGCGTGTGTTGTGCTCCCTCTGTGCTTTCAAACTTCTCCCTCCCCTGTTATAATCCAATGCTTCACTCTGAGAAATCTTTTTATTTCTTCCAATTCCCCTCCGAAAACACCTCAGAGGGTTGGAGCACCCTGGGGCCCCTCATCCCCCTGTGCCTGGGGGAGCAGCACCCACGAGGGACCCGCTGGGTGACCCCTGCCAGCCCTGGGGGCAGAAATCCTGGGAGGAGAAGGGAGGGAGGAAGGGATGGCTGATGGACACCGCTGTGTGCTGCCCCTTCCCTTCTCCAAGGGGGGTGACCCAGTGGAATCTACTGCACAAACGGAATTTTAGGCAAGGAAGCGGGAGAAATGCAGGGGCAAAGCTGAGCCCAGTGAATCAGGAAGAAAGAGGCTGCCCTAAGATTTGTTGGTTTGTTTGTTTGTTTCCCCTCAAGAATGGAGTTTCATGTTAATTGCCAACAAACCGAGGGGCATCCCCCAGCCCAGCCTTTTCTGCTAAAGACCCTGAGCAGCCTGGCAAATGTTCTCAGCTGGGGTAACTTACTCTGATGGCTGATCCTGGCACGGCCAGGGCTCAGGACATCGTCGGGGAAACTCGGTAAGGGAGGTTTTGGTGTTACAAAATGCATTTTTATTTGTTTGTTTGTTTCGTTTGAGGTGGTTTTGTCCTTTGGTGATGCTTTTCCCTCTGACTCCACTGGAGCACACACAGTGGTTAATATACTCTTGGCAAATCCTTCTTGAGTGAGCTATAAAGCCTGTCCTGACCTTGCCTAGCCCTGGAAGATCATATCATGCTGCTTGTAAGAGATGAGGTGCCAGAGCTGGCTGTGTCTGTGCTCCAAGGGAGAGGCACTAACTAGTGTAGGCACTTCTCCTCTGCCCCTGATTTGGCAGTGTGGTCTGGGCAGAAGCAGTTCATTTCTTATTGTGTTCAGCAACACAAACCTCATTAGAGCTTTGAATGAGCACTTATCTTGCCATTCAATCCACAATGGTTGGATTTCTTGGAAGACAGCACTTAACGGTGGCAGAAATCAGCTGTCATAACAAAGCGCTGGTAAAAGCCCATTTCAGTGCACCCGGTTCTTGTGCTGAACGTGCTGTAGACATTTGGTGTGTTTGGAGGTGCTGTTAGCTTTGGCTTGTTAAATTCATGTGCTCCACACCCTAATAGCAGGCTTCACTTGCTGCCTGCAGCCTGATTTAATATTTTTGGGAGGGGGTATTTATCCCGGCTCTAAGATCCTGTCAGGATAGTTCCTCAGTCAATCAGGCACCGCTTGCTCTCAGCCCAGCCCCTGTGAACTGTTACAGCACCAGCTACATTAAAGAAGCTTGCTCAGTCTGATAGCTGGGAAAGGACAGACCTTTTCTGGCTCTTTGTTTCTCTTTATACTAACACATTAATTACTGACTCTCTCCGCTCCTTGCTGCTGTTTGGAAGAAAGCGACGTTAAAGAACCTGTTCTGCCTATTCAGCAAGACTTCTCATCAGCAGCAATTCATAAACCACGTTAGAGTGGGTCAGTATTGCTCCGCCATCCCTTGAAGCAATACAAAGTGGCACAGAACTTTTAATTGAGGTCTGGTGGTGTCACTGAAACGTTGTTTCTTTGTGTAACAGCTCCCCCTAGTCCTTTCTGTGATATAAAAAAATAGCCATTATCAAGTGGAGAAAGATGCCACATTTAAATTTTGTAAATTAGCTGCATGCATTATTGTAAAGTCTTCTTTTTTAACCTCCCATGGAGCAGACTATAATTTATTTTTTAGCTTGAGCCTGTGAAGGAACTACTCCCCATCTTTGTGAGGTTCTGTGGAGGATGGGGATTGGGTCTTGAGGTTTCCTTGTCTAACTCTGTGTGTGGTACAAACTCTGCGGTATGAACTAAATCTGTGGGGGGAAAGGATTTGATATTTTTGATACTTAAGTTGTGTGTGTGGTGTGAAACATAGCGGCTTTGTAGTCTGTGAGTGAAAAGAAGTGTCTCCCAGTAAAAACAATTTTCTTGCCTTTCTTGTTTAGGTACAGCAGTCTGGGTGGTCCAAACTCAATTTTGTGGGGATTAAATGAATTTAGAGAAAATTTTCTGGGACATTGTCCAAAATTCTGTGATCTCCCACGGCCCTTTTGCCCTCTTCTCCGTTCCACTCTATATTCCTGGCAGAGACAAACTAGCAGAGATAAAATGTATGGGCATGTACAGACACACAGGAGATGGCACAATGACAATAAAACTCAGGCTAGTCAGATGAATTTGCCCTGCAGGCTGTATCTGGTTTCCAGATGTGGAGCTGGATGCACCCTGTGTGAGATGTGCTGCCCTTGCTTCAGCCTTTGGAAATTTCTGGAGAGAAAAGAGTAATTTTTTTTTACTGTGGCCTGTAAACTCTTGGAGAAAGTGTCGGGATTCTTTTGTATTCTGGAAATGGATCAAAACCTGAAGATTTATGAAACAGAGACACTGAGGAACTGGAATAGTGGGGACTCTTCCTCTGACCACCTACCTGTTTTGATCTGGTGATTTGGGGAAAAGAAAGACTCAAACTTCCTGAGCTATTCACAATCCTAAAAAAAAACCCAAAACACATTAATTTGGGCTGAAATTATGACTTGCTTGTCTCTGCTTTGGCTGTTTCACTGAGCTGGTATGTTGTGAATGAGGTAACTACTGAAAGTGCCAAAATGCTTGTTTTATTCCTTCTGTGACGGATGTGATGCTGTAGAGCTGTGGGATGGTTCAGCACAGACCTGAATTCTGTGCTCAGCTCTCAAACTGGCTGCCAGTCATGCAGAGAAAGACACCTAGCTCAGTTTACCTTTCATCCACATGTGTTTTTTGGGAATTATGTGTACTATGGGATTCATCCCTTCTTTTCTGTGACCTGAATGAAAGTATTTTGCTGTAGTAATAGTTACATCCAAGGGTGCTCAGCTTCCTTTGCAGCACTCTTCTGCAAATCCACCTTGAAGGAGAACTCAGCTTTGGTAACTGTGTTTTTAACCCCACAGGTGTTACTTTGTTGTGAAATAAGTTCGTAGATTGACACAAAAGTTATTATTTGGGGGGCTGATTTAATTTCAGTGTAACTCAATTTAGTGTTTAACCCCTCATTTCTTATTAAGAGGTTTTATTTCAGAAAACATTTTGTAACTTTTCAGGCTGTTTCTGAGTAAGACTGGGTGCTCGGTTAGGCTGTGCTTGTGTAGCTCTTGGTATTTATTGCAGCATGATAAACAGTGCTTGAGAACAGGATTTGCACCAATTTTTAGTCCAGTCTTTGTAAAATATCAGAACCATAAGTTTCAGGGGTTTTGTTAAGAGCAACATACTCAGAATTAATGGCATAATCCCTCATTCCAGATTCCAACAAGACACACCACTTATGCATAATGAAAAATACTTTCTTTAGCTTCTCAGTGTTTCTCTTAACTTTCAAATGTAGTTCAAAGAATAGTCTTGAGTATTCTAAAGAAGAGAGTGTTTTCATCAGATCACAATCTTAAAAACCTCACTGTTATTTACACAGACCTAAATGTGGATGCAAAATTGGAATTTTTCACTGACTGCAGCTCATTCTTGGAGGAATGAAGCTGAATGGTTTGAAAGTGAGTTTACAGTTCCTACACCTGAGGATGTGAGAGAAACTCTGACATCTGCCAGCCATGGCACAGGCTGGAAAATGCCCAGATCTGTTTTCTCTTCCTCATTGATTCGTTTTGTCACCTTGGCTGAGTTACTTCCCTCTCCCTCCTTTCTCCTGATCTCCCTGCTACTCTTGTACATTTCTCTTAAAGGAAAACTTGACCAGAGCTGGGCACGATGAGAGGCCCAATGCAGGACCACGTCTTTAAGTGTCCCTGCTGTGTAAATAAAGTGTTGCTCTCCAGCTATGATTATTTTCATCACTTAGGAGCTGGATGCCCACAGGAAAGAAACTTTACCCCTTTTACCTTCAGAAGAATTGTTCCCACTTAATTTATCCGTGTTTGGCACTTTTGAGGTACTCTACTTTTCCTAGAGAGGAAGAAAACACAAACACACAGGTTAATTGCCTTAGCTGCAAAATTTTTCCTCTCTGTATTTGCAAATTTGGTTAAAAATTATATTCCTATTTTGCCTGAATTAGTGGTAAAACCTGCACACTTGGAGTTGTGTGATTCACCTCTCTCCGTGCTTTTAATGTTATTCAGAAGTAGCAGGGATAAATGCTCTCAGCTGAAGCAGTAGATTACAGAACATGAATCAGTGATAAAAATGTGCAAATGGACCTGACATCAGCGGTGTAGCTGAAATATTTTTTCATGACTGCTCTTAGGGATTTGCAGTATCTGTCCCCGCCATCTTTAATAGGTAGCTGCTCATGAATCAAATAATACAATTTCAGTCAAGAAGCAACCTGCCAGTGGGAGGAAGTGTATAAACATAAATTACATAATTATTATTCCACTTGCTTCTGTGCATTTAATCACAAAACAGCAGAAGCCTGAAGATACAAAATAAACCTTAAAGGCATCATCATCTTAAACAACAGTAGCAACACACCAACATGTGCCCTGTAAAACAGAAAAAACATTTTAGTAAAGGGTGACACTCCTTAATTTATTTTCCTCTTTTGTGCTCATTAGACAGTAACACTAAATCAGCTTGCACCAGGTCACCAATTCTTGAAGCAAAGCTGCAAAGAACTGGAAAGTTATTGGGATATGTGGATGGTACCTCCTCTTATCAGAGGAGAAGAAAAAAGAGAGGATTTTATCTATATTTTCTTAGGGCAACGCCTCCTGTGTGATAGATATAACCCGATGCTCTGATTCTGCCTGAATTTGCAGAGAGCCTGCAACAGCAGACCTGAGGGGAAAAGTGCATCTTTTGTAACTGGTCAGGCATGGATTTTTTTAGTTGTGAACTGTGTTCCTGTTTTTGAAAGAAGAGCAAGAGTCATGCAGTGGATTCTCACCATCAAGCAGCACAAGTTCTTTTGTAGTCACCCAATAATCAAAATAAAATCTATTCTTTTTGTCTATGAATGGATCTCCCTAATCTTTCCCCTTTTCTTTTTGTGTACATTTCGAATATTTAACTTGCCTGGGAGGCACAGGAAGCAGAACAAACATTTAGAGCTTTAGTGTTGCCATCGATGTGTCTTGGAGGAGAGACAGCGGCTAGGGGAGAGGATATTTTAGATTTAGATGTTTTAGGTATTTAGTTACGGCACAGGGTGTCTGCCATTGGCTCTTTGCTCTTTCAGCAGTGGTTTTGGCTGTTCACTCACTTTCCCCTGGGCTGAACCCTCGTGTGAACCGGAGCCCCGAGGTCCCTGAGCCCCTCCAGAAGCAATGTCACCTTGTCCCTGCGTGAGCTGCACCCCAGCTCAGCCTGGGAAGGGTGGGACCCCCACGGTGTTGGGATCCCCACGGTGCCGCGACCCCCACGGTGCCAGGACCACCGGGACCCCCACGGTGCCGGGATCCCCGCGGTGCCGGGACCACAGGGGAATGTGTGCACGGTGCTCTCGGGATGAAGGTGGCAGTGCCACGTGGCCCTGAGGGAGCAAAGCTGGCTCAGGAGTTCACTGCACCCCAGAAAATGACCCGGGAATCCCGTTCTTGTTCCTTTAATTCCGTGTACATGGCAAACTAACGAGGCATAATGGGAAAACCATTTTATCAATACCCCGTGTCAATGATACGGAGATTAAGGGCAGCTGGATTCCAGCACAAGCACAGAATGTTGGGCAGAGCATTCCTATGCAATCGAATCCTTTAATCCATGTGGTAAATAAATGGTTTTGATCTGAGACACAATCACTTTGATTACAGCAGCAGAGGGACACGTTTTTCATTCTGCTGCGTTATGTGGGCTAAATGGGAAAAAGACTGATGGAGGTTTGGCAGATTAAGTCTATAAATGTACTGTCTTCCTGCTATTTAGACAAATTAATCCGTGGGTAAGGTCACTGTTATCAGCAGACCAGGCCAAGGCTCGGTTTCTTGTCACCCATCTCTCAGGTGTGATAAGAATTCTCCCAGAAGAGTTTTGTTTTCAGGAATTTTGCTTTCAGAAAACAATATCATTGTTATTCTTTTTAAACTATCTTCTAATGAAAATAACTTTCATTTTTTTAAAAAAATCAATGCATTTTATATGGAAAATTTTATCTTCAAGGTTTGAAAATAGTAGAAATTAATTTTTTTTTTTTTTCCTGTTCAACAGGACACACAGCCAATTGTAACATTTTGATGGGATGCTGTTGGGATTTTCCCAATTTTACAAGCTTTCTGTTTCATCTCAAATTAATACCAAGATTTATGCTTATTTTTTAAATGGTAAAAAACCCAGAACAGTTGAGGTTTCTTACTGTGCTACTGTTGGCTTTTATTTTCAGCTAATCTGAAGCTGGTATTTAAAGGAACCTTATGCTTTGGGGCCACCCAATTAAAATAATTGTGACCCTTCTACAGTGATGGGGGAGCAGATCGCTGTAATTAAAAGTAGTGAGTTAATTTGAAGGTATGGATTCACATGAGGTAAAAAAAAAGATTAAAAAAAAGGAGATTTTTGGACAGAGATGCATTAAACGAACAGTTTGAAAAGGTTCATCCAGAAAATGCTGAATCTTTGCACACAGCAGTAAGTGAACAAAGCAGCATTCCCTTATGTTCCCAGACTCCCTGGAGGTGTTTTTGGGGTAGGTACAAGAACGAAAGTAGTGAGGGCAGCTGAGAGGTTTCATTCCAAGCTCCTTTGTCCTGGCCAGGGTTCTCTGCCAGAGCCCCTCCCTGGAGGCTGAGCAAAGCCCAGGGCTGGAGCTAAAGGGGAAGGAGAATTTAACTAGGATGGGTTATAATAATCTAGATAATTAATTGAGATCTAAATGGGGCAGGCCTTTGAACAACTCCTAAGCAAATATTGGCAGGATTTAGGGAGTGTTGAGTTTGTCCTTCAGAGATTCCTTTTGGCGTCTCTGTTCTGTGTTTGCGCTGTGGCTCCTGGAGAACTTTTGGGTTTTTAGCTACTGAAATCCAAAGTTTATTCCTGATTTCCTCCAGTCCATTTTATTAGAAGGGCCACTGGCCCTTTAAAACAAATTTTACTGTCTGATGTCTATGCCTGATTTCTCTCTCTCTCGGTTTTGCATCCCAAATCTGTTGCCCTTTTGCAAAATTTGGAAAATATCATCCCAAATCATGTGTGGATCCAGCCTTGGTGGCTATTGATAGTTTATTTAAATTTTAATTTGTTTGTAATATCCTTTTACTTGAAATGTTATGGAGCATATTATTCCCATTTATTTTTCATTAAAGAGAAAAAAGAATATGTTGTGGATTCAATTTTTATTTTGAAGACAAAAATTAATTTTATATTTTGATTTTTGAATTATCAATCCCTTGTGATGTCTCAAATAGATATTAAGTGTAGATCTTAAATTTTTTGTGAAAGAACTGTCATTTTCTTTATTTAGCTGCTGCCCACTACTTTGGGGTTTTTATTCATTTGAGCTGTCCCAAAGTAAATAGTTCAGTGATGAGGCATTTTCCTCAGAAATCCAGAGGGGCTTTTTAGTACTTTTTTTTTTTTTTTTTTTTTAATGTAATATTTTAAGTCTGATTTTCCATCCTGCTGGCTATAAATCATACCTGTTTACAGATATGTATGGAATTCTGTGGACTAATGATTTGAAAGTGCTATCACAGGAAAACAATGGTGTAGCACAATAGTTGACTCCCCCAGGAAATTGCAGAGCTATCTCAGTGCTCAGGAGGTTTAAAACTGTCAGTGCTTGCTAAAGATGAGTAATAGCAATCCTAGGTGTTCTCAGCCTTGAGTTTTAAAATTGTTTTCAACTCTTAATGCAAATGTCCCTTTCAAGGTGAAAAATGTCACACCAGAAAGGCTGAAAACTTTCCAGGCAATTACACTGGTGAATAAGTGTGTATGGATTCTTGATAACTTCAAAATAAGCTCTTTTAAAATAAATAATAATAGTGAAAAAGACAAGAGGCCCTTGTAATTTATATATGGGTTGACTGGAGGAAATAAAGCACTGAGTAAATCTGTAAGGCTATTTACTGATTGCTGAAGTCTAGAAATGATTTTTTTAGTTCTGCACTGAGGCTGCCCCTACAGAGGAGCTCCAGAGAGGCTGTCAGGTATCGTGTAATGACATGATCTAGTCTCAGGCAGGGACATTCAAAACCCCAGATTTCATTTTAATTTGCAAACCAATATTAATAGGCAGTAGCCCATCCGCAGCTTCTCTTGTTAATTTGACAGGATACAGAGGCAGAAAACGTGGTTTCACTTTTTTCTCACCTACAGCTCTCTCTGCTGTAGAGAGCATGAAGCCTTTCACAATAATTTTTTTGTGTTCACATATTATGCCAAGAATCTGGCTACCTGTACAACAGGTGCCAAAAGCCTCCTTTTGTCTTTTCCTGGCAGTTTTAGGAGGTTTAAAGACAGAGACACAAGAAAGAGTGTTGTTACTGCTGTAATTGCATCTGAGCAAATGAAGGTTAATATTTCAGAGGACAGGGAGGAATTTGTTTACCGTGTGTTGTGAATCTCGTAATTTTCTGTTGACATCCGATGGTTGGTTGATGGGCACCCAAATGGCAACATATTCATGTTTGACACAACTGAGATTTAATAACTGCGGTGTCCCTATGTAGAAAACAAGAATCCTTGTATGTCAGGAAGCTAACATGCTTCCTCGAAACTATTATTTGTAGACACTTTGAAAAATGACATTTTAATACCTGTTTAGCAAATTCCCGCATGCAAATGAGAAATTTTTATTACTTAAAAAAATTATTGTTACTTAATGTGAATTTGAAATTTAAATAACTTATTTCCAAAGAAATATCTACACTTAATTGCAATTCTTTCTCCCATCATTATCCTTTAGGGGAATTGTACATAGTGTGCCTGGAGAAACCTAGAGGCCCTCTTAGTAAACTGCATCATGTCTACAAGGAAAGAGGATATATTTAGATGCTTTACAAATGGCAGAAATAAATCTGGTGTCATTTGGTATCAGGCATAGATTTGTAGTCTAAACAGAAAGAGCAAATTTTTCTTTTAATATTGTGACTCCGAAGCACAATAGGTAAAAGAGCTGAAAATAACCAATTTAAAACAACTTTTCTTAAGGCGAAAAGGAACAAAGAAGGATTAAAGCAGGTAAAGGAAATACATAAATGGATAACTGAAGAAAGGAATCATGTGAATCATGTACTACAGACAACTTTCAAAGATATGAGGCTCTACAACTATTTTTATCTAGTGCTTTATGGCTGTAATCTGGAAAATTGCTCACACACGTATAACATGGAAGCAATTCCATTGCTTTCAGTGAGTAAGGAACAAATGGGGCAGCCATATGTGAATATGTTTTCCAGCTTAGAGCTATCAGACTCTCCTTTGTGCCTATTCAAAGCATCCAGTGAAGTCAGTGGGAATTTGGGCCAGTTGGAGGTTTCATCTGGAGCACATTTGGAGCAGCCTCACAGCAGAGCTTGTGTTTCCTTTCAGGATGTAACTCACAGAAAAAGAAAAATCAGGCATCCTTTCACCCTTTCAAGTGGTCTTTTCAGGACAAAACACATTCTGATTGCTGCTCAGGAGGGAAACCTCAGGCTCACCACTGCTTACCCTGGAGGGATTTGCCCTCCCAGCTCTGTAGATTGCAGGACTGAGCCAGAGAGGTATGGCCAGGCAAGCCTCAGGCTAATGCCAGTGCTGAGGTCTTCTAGAAAGTGGAAATTTGGGGTTCTTGACCACAAGGCCAGTGCCATGAACGGGCTGATGTCAGTTTAGGAATTCTTGTCCTGTATCCTCCTTGCCTGGGGTGAGCACACCTGTGTTTAACTAAACTAACCATCCTCCACTCTTTTCCAAATGTGGCTTGGGAAGGACAGGCTCTGGGTAAGCTTGGCTTGGTGAGGTAGTATGAAACAATAAGCCAAATATGGTCACTTGCTGAATTATTTGAAGTGCAGTTGAAAAAAAGTAAAGAAATCCATGTCTGTGTGTCTCTGCTCTAGTCCTGAAAATGGTAACTGAGATTTCAGTTACAACTCTTACCTTTAAGGATCAGTGGTGTGTATAAAACTGCAAGCTGTTTCCATTATAACTTATCAACAGAATAATATTTGTCTTTTTCTCGTGTCTCCTTTTTGCCTGTGAGACAAAAAAGGATTTAAAAGTATTTTTTCCAAAGGAATAATATTCATATGTTCATACACACTTGAAAAGCAGCACCTATCATGAAAACATCATTCCTTACCTACCAATTATGTAGAGTCTCTGAGTTGAAAGCCCACTGTACCCTCCTACCACGAGCAGATCAACACCATGCATCTCTGAAGCAGCGCATTGATATGGACCTATTTAGCTTTTTATCAGTTTCAGCTATGTGTAACCATTTTATTATAACTGACCTGGGTTTGTTTCTACATGTCTCCCTCATTAAAATGTATAGCACCTGGGCTAATGGATTTTGTTTCTATCAAGATATAACGAGGACTGGCATATCTGCATATTCTCCGAGTGCACCGAAAGCAGAGACAAATACTCCATTTTATTACCATCTGACAGAGACATAATGATTGCTGAGAAACTCATTACCATCATATTATGCAATGATTTAACTCGAAAACCTTGCTGTGCTGCAGTGGCAGTGGGAGAGCTCTTGGAAATGCCTGTTTTTGTGTTTGAGCTGTGAGTTGAGCTGATTCCCTTTGCCCCATGTGCTGCACACGCTCTATTTGCTTTGCAGATTTCTGACTGACTTTGAGCGTATTTCATCAGTGTGTAATTAAGGAATATCACTGACAGACGGTTAGAAAACACAGGTAGGGAAGGAAGTTGGTACAAGAGGGAGAGCTAAACGTTTTTCCTTCTCCCTCATTTGCACACCCCATGACTCTGTGGTTTATAGGTGAGGCACCCTGGCTCCTCCTCTTTTGAGGCAGCTGCTGAGAGAGTTCCAGCAGCTCTTGGTCAACTTTTCTGCAGCTTTGCAGATACAGACAGGTACTTAGAGATAAAAGGTTTTCAGCTGCAATTTGTGTCTTCGCTCTCTGTACAACTTTCCTCTTCCAAATGGTGCTGCTGAGCTGATTTCTTCAGAGCTCAGTTTAGTGCAGAAGACCGTGACAGAAAATGTCACTGAGCACAGTTTATCATCTGAACACAAAACCCCTCAGTAATGCAAAATAACACGGTTCAGCTGGCAAATGCTGGCTGCAGCCACTCTGCTTCCATGCTAGGCAGGGGAGGGGGGTGGACTGATAATTTGTCTCTGTCACCTGAGATAGGAGGTCCTTAAGTGTTCAAAATATCTCTATAATAGTCAAGAAGCCTCCAGTCAAGTTCTGACCCCTTCCAGCCTGTTTGACAAATTCACCTCAAGGTTTAACATTTCACTGTATGTGAAGGGGTGTTCCCATTTCTCCTTCCAACGTGTAGAATTCACAATGTTGAAATATGCTAACGGGTTCATTCTTTCATATATGTATCTACAGAGAAATGCACATTTTATCAGGGAGATGGTAAGAGAGTTTTGGTATCTTGTAAACTTTTTCAAGTTCAGAAATTGTGTTAACTTTTCAAATTTCAAACATTGAGCAGCACTAACCAAATGTCAGGCTGGACACATGTTTGGGAGGGTAGTGTCATTTTATATCACTGGACAGCTACTTCAGCAATTTGGATCCCTTTGAAAACAATTTGTTCTTTTAAGCAAGTTCAATTACTAAAGAAACATACAGTGTGTTCACACCACACAGATGTGATTTATTTGGAGGGTGAGAGGATGAATGGTTTAGAAATCTAGAAATCTAACTTTAGCCATTTGATTTCAATACTGTAAATTCAATGGATAGAGATTAGTCCCTGTATGCAGAAAGAAAAATGCCAGGGATGATTAATAAATCTGTTTCCATCTAAACAGCAATGAGAACTTCACAACACAGAAGTCTATAAAGACTAAATTCAATCCTGAGCTTGTTTACCTGTGTTTTAGTATTTAGAACAAAGGAGAATAGGTAAGATTCTTCTTCTGTTTATGGACATTGGTAAGCAACTTAACAGGTTCAAATGCCTGCTGAAAAACGTAATAAGAAATTGATAAAATAGGTCATGCATACCTAAAAACAAATGGGAAGCTTTCTCCATATTCATTGTTTGATCATGTAAGTAATTTGTGTTGTATCACAGAATTGTGAACACAGGATTTCACCTGGGAGAGCTGCTATGGGTTTGTAGAGCAGGTTTCCCCACTGGAAAATGAACCATATGGTGCATATGTCAAACCCGGGGAAGGAGGGAAACCTTACACAGACCTAGCAGATTCACTCTTAATTAAGATCAGATGGTGCCCACTGTTAATCAGGATACCCAGGCAGTCATTTACAGTTACCTTGATCTTGGGTGTGAAGTTGTTGTGTGAGCCAATTTCTCCCATCACCCAAAACCAGTGGAGTTCCACTGCTGTGGATGGACGTTCCACATGACCCTTTGTGTTGGGAGAATCCTTGTGAGGGGAGATGGGAACTTCTCTGGACAAGCCCAGTGTCTGGTCTAAGGCTGCCAGCTCGGGAGAAGACAGCACACAGAGCAGCAGGGACCTGGGAAGGGCTGTGTGAGATAGAACTGGTTTCTAGACTGCAAAAAGGGTGAGATCCCTCAATTTCTCCTCCTTGCTGTTTCCGTCTAGCTCCTTGCTCTTCACCGTGCATTCAGATTCCAGAAGGCATGAAGGCTTTTCAGTCTGTTGGAAAAGGCTCAACTGCTCTTGAAAACTTTAAAGATCATTTCACAAAAGTGATGATGTGTATAAACCAAAGAGATCTAAAATCCTTGGTGGTCTACAAATGCCATCAGTCCTCAGCTACTAAGGTTTGTTTTATTTTCTACACACATTTAAGTCAGTCCCAACTGGCTCCTCTTCAAAGTAGCCCAAAATCATTCAGCAATATTGTGTCAATCCCCGCAAAAGCTGGGACTCTTCTCACCCAGCCAGTACCATCAGGCTGGGATTTCCTTATCACTGACATAAGCAAAGAAATATATCTTTTGTAATGCAACTTATGAGGGAAAGTTAAAAATACCCTCCTCTGGAAGGGTCCGTAGATATTAGCTACTAGCCAGCTTTGGCACTGAGGCTGTGGAAAGACCTTTTTTTTCACAGCATTTTTTCTTTCCCTGTAGCTTTATCTGCACTTTGGAGAAGGCAGTGACTCTACTCATGTCTCGTATCCAGGAGTGTGGAGCGTGTGTAAGAAAGTGCCATAATAATTTTTGAGTACCGAGAAGGAAAACACCGTTGTACACAGAATTATTTCCAACAAATTGGAGGATTGCTGTCCCAATATACATAATTTGGAGCTCAAATGCTTCCCCACCTTGCACTATTCTTGCACACAGAATCCCATGTTGATTGTATTGACTGGATGGAAATAAGGTCACTGCACAGCGAGGCATTGAGCTTATTACTGATGTTACAAGGGATTGTTTTCCTTAGGTAAGTACAGGGATGTTGATAGCTAAACTATACCGTGTGTTTGTTTTGGGTAAACTTTTTGCTGTAATTCAGTTTATGAGAGGGATCTTTCTCTTAAAAACATTGGACATGTCTGCATACTAATAAGAGAGTATGTTCTTTAGCTCTACATACTGGGGAGCCTGAAAACTGGTAATTTAAGTCCAGGAGAAGTTATTTTTACCGTGTAATTATGAAATAAAAAAAGACAGCACCCAAAATGACAACTGGGATACTGATTTTGGAAGCCTCCTTTCTTCGGAAACAAGAGCTGCATTCATGCTTGTGGTTCTTGGATTGGAAGACCATTATGTTTTAATGTAAAACATAAATAATCCATATGATAGAGAAACCCAGTGAAAATACCGATAGTGCAAAATTCATAAGGATGAGAATTGTTTTTTCCCCAGGACAGGTTTGTGATTACAATGTACCAAAAGGAGCCTGTCGAGTTTGTTGAATTTTTGTGGATTTTTTTTTTTCTCCCTGAATTGTAAACAAAGCAGGAGGTTTTGTAGTGAACGATATTTGGAGTGGCAATGGGATATGGAAGAAGCCAATTTGTGGTTATCCTGCAAGAATAAACTCTGAGGGAAATCCTTTCACATCTATAAGCATTCAATCCTCATTCCAGAGTTTGGGAAGTGATTCTTTCCGCTATTATCCACAGTTTAACAGTTTAACATGAATTCTTACCTCAGAGGCTGTGTTTGCACAGCTCAGGGAAGCCCTGACATCAGGTTTTTTACTCCAGAAGGGTATTAGGAAAGCTTTCTTCCCTGAAGGGGTGGTCAGGCATTGAAACAGGATGCCCAGGGAAGTGGTGGAGTCACCATCCCTGAAGGTTCAAAAGGGTGTGGATGTGGCACCTGGGCACATGGCTTGCTTCTCCCAGGAGGTTTATTGGCTGGTCAACACTCTGACTCTATAGCAGCACTGAAAATTTAGATTTTGAGTTGTTTTGTGATCTCCATGGCTGTTGTGTCTCTGTGCTTTGGACTGGGAGGAAGAAGGAAGGCGGTGTCAGGCCACCTCAGCTCCCTGCCCTAGCTGGACGTGCTTTTGCTGCCCTGTGTGTGCTGGAACCTCAGCCAGGGCTGGGATCCTGGAGAAGCTGGGGAAGTGTGGGGTACTGGCACAGCCTGGGGGCACTGCCCCACGAGCTGGGGCTGCACCTTGGCTTGTGTCCTTCTGCCTCCTGCATGGTTCAGTCTGTGAGGGCACTCGCTCATTCTCATGCAGGGCCACCTTTACCCAGCCTCACCAGTAAAGTCACTGCAACTCAGTTTTAATTGGCCCATTTTTTAAAAGCTGCCACAGTCTTTAGGCTCCTAATGACTCCTAAAACATGAAATGAATTCCTAGTCACTGAGGCCGAAACAAAAATAAAAAAGAGCTCAGTGCTTTCTCTGTTGTGTTTTTCTTGCCTTTTCATGGGTGAATTATTATAAAGGAAGCTATGTATCCCTGGAGACATTCATTATTGTAATGATAACTGGAAAGGGCTTCCTGTTGAGGAAATAATAAGTGTATCCTGGTTTGAATGAACTCCAAGAGAGAAAGCTCTGTCCCTCTGCCTGTCCCAGCATGGTGCTGCTCCACAGGAGCTCTGATGGTTTCCACGTGGAGCACAAGGGAGAAGCTGCTTCTCACAGCACCCATCTCTGGCTGTGTTTGGGACTCCAAATGGGAGGTAATAGAGCTGGGAAAGACATTTACCCCCCTCTGGGTCCCATCTGCTGTCCCCTCCCGTGAGGGAACTGCCCGTGACAGAGTGGGTGCAGAGCACAGCGATGGGGAAGGTGGCTGGGATGCTCTCAGCTTGCTTTGGGGAGGATCCTGCCTCTTGTGGGGGGAGAAAGGCTCTCAAGGGAGAACTCTGAGTTTGAGAGGCAGGAATTCTAGAACAGCAGCCCCCCCACTGCTTTTCTACATTCAGAAGCATTTTAGAGGGGAACCTTAAAGGGTTCCTCTTCCTTTTCCTGAGCTCCACGACCTCCACAGCCCGGCCCTCGTTCCTCTGAAGCCGCTGTGAAGCCTGTAAGTGGGGAGTGCTGGTAGACAAGGCAGGACAACCACGGGAAAACAGTTTGGATGAGATCATCTCCCTGTATATGCATCTGCTGCTGTGGACCTACAGTGTGGGTCTTTTACTGAGGAGTATTCACCCAGGGCTGTTTTGGGGTATTTGGATTTTGTTTAAAGTGAGCTGGGGAAAAGTATCAGTTCCAGCAGGGTGAGCAGAGAACCACGCAGAGTGTATGGCTGGTTGGAAAAAAAATTAAAATAATTAAAGGAAATCACTGACCTTGGATTAAATGTTGCTGTCAGCTGCTCAGAGTGTGGAGCTTTGCATAGCTGTGGGGTGATTATGCAGATCAAATGCACAACCAACCAGAAAATAGGAATTCTGTTTTGTAAAAATCTAGAATTGTGCAACAGTACCACAACAGCATCTCTGCACCCAGGGTGGCTGGGGCAGGGCTCCCTCAGTCTGTATCAATAAGCTACACACACAGAGGCCAATCAAAATTCTTCTTAGTTCAAAATCCCTTTATTCTAGATAAAAAATTTCATGGTTAATCATTATCATCTTGTTCCCTTGCTAGGTAATTAGTATTGCATTGTTGCTTTGTGCCTTTCTCTATGTTCCCTTCATGTTAGAGAAGTTTAATTGACATTAAAAGAAGAGGAAATTAAAGGGATTTTAATCAGTTGGTCTGTCCTATCTGTTAAAAAAAAGAAAGGCTGGAGTAATAGAAAAATAAGCTGGTGTCTGTGCTCTCTTATCATCCATTTTGCCGTTCATTACTGAATTGATGAGAATGTCTGCTTTGCATATTTAATCATAGAACTGCTTAAAATACAACTGGAGTTTCTTCCTGTTAGTGCTTCTCTAGGCAACCCTATAGGTGTCAACAGGCTTTTGCCTAATTATTACCTCAATTTTTTTCTGTTTTCGCTCAGAAAGCAACACTGTGGGGTGAAAAATCTACATTACTGTAGTTTTCTCAGAAGATTATTTGATATCTAGAGTAAGATTTCATCTCATAAAGAGATAAGTAAGAAAATAATGTTATCTATAACATCTCTTCAAATCTATAGTTTAACATAAGAGTTTGCTTGAAGCTGTTTACTTGGGGATTTTCTGAATCAGGACTTTGGTGCATTAAGCTTGCAGAATCTATAAATGCCCAGTGTCTGAGTTATAAAATGGTTAGTAAACCTTCACTGAAGGCAGCAAGGAAGTACTACAGGTCACAAAAAAAGAATATTTGGACTATAGTAAATATTCAAATCCTGAGAAATTTTGAAAGCACTCTAAATAATAAGCTTTTTCTAGAATTTGACTCAAACAATTAAAAAAGTTTAATGTATTTTAGTGACCTGGATGAAAACAGAAAAAAATTGGTCTCATTTTTCTTGAGCAAAGGCGCTGAACCACTGTTATTGTTCGTCAGTTTTTCCTATAGTGAAAAGCAAATACAAATTTTAAATATAGTGTTTATTAGGCTCTCTTCTGAAAATTGTAACAATAAAGAAAATCAGAACACATTCTTTAAATAGCCTTGGAGAAATTTGCTAGAAGAATGGGAGCTCTGCAATTGATGGTGTGCTGTTCAGAGGTGAACTCAGTCGTGCCACTTCCAGGCATTTAACACAAAGCAAATTGTGAGGGACTTCTGGTTGTACCCACTGGAGTAAGCAGGAGGGCTCCCACTGATTCCTCTGTGCTTGGAGTCAGGCAGGGAAAAGGAGATCCTGGCACTTCTCCAGCGCAGGCTGGTGGCCAAACTCCCTTTGCCTCATTCGGGGCAGGATTTTGTGCTGGGTTTTGCTAAGGCTTCATTCCCAGCCAACTTTTATGCTCAAAATGAAGGAAAGCAGGAGATGCATCTCGCTGGGCGCCAGCTGTCGCTGTGCAGGTGAAAAGCGGTGGAATGCCACGGCTGGGTGTGGCTTTAGCAGCCTGGCTGCTGCTGGGAGATGGCTTTCAGGAGCTTTAGTGCTCCTTCTTGGGAGGGGAGCCTCTCCTGAGCAGGTGCTTCCAGGCTGCGGCTGTGTGGAGCCTGCAGAGCGCCACACTGGTGAGAACAGGCTGTGAAAAGGATGGATATGGACAGGGAGGTGCCTTCCTTACATCCCCTTGCTGCCTGTGCCCATTCACCCACATCTCCCAGGCTTGGAGGTGGGCAGAGGTTTTCTGAATCCCAAGGAACAGCGTTTCTATCTCATTTTTCCTTTCTATTCCTGGCACCTGTTAGCAAGTTGGACAAATTGCTTATAAACCTCGAGACCCTCCCTAGGACTTATTGGATCCTTGAGCTAGGATTTTCTGGGTCTCACAGGTCCATGCAACCCCAAACACTTCTGTCAATCTTCTGTCTGTGGTGAATGTATTAGAGAGAAGACTTCAGCCTCTTCTGTAAAAAACACCTGAAGTGGAAACTTTGCACAGTATCCATTCTGATTTGTTGTCCACAGACTAATTTTGGTGATCATTTGGGAACTGACAAAAAATAAGCAGCAGGGTTTTCTTTTGTAATGTTGAGACTTGCTGTCCAAATATGACACCTGAACTGTTCTGATTCTGCTGAAATGAACAGAGACTTCTTTGCTTTGATTTTAATAAACAATGGATTGGTTCCTCTGTCTACATGTGAGTAATTATGAGAGTAATTGTGTGTGACTGTAATTACTCCTGTGCTTAATTTTCATCCTGGTTAAAGGCAGAAGGAAGTTATCAAATAAAAAAATGGAAGTGGTTTGTTCCCAGATACGGAATCATGTTCTTGCATTAAAAAAGTTGGCTGACAGACTAGATGAAATGCAGACCTCTTCTGGGAGGCCTTTAGCTATTGTGTGCCTAAAAGAAAATGTATTTACAATAAAATCTCTGTTCCACTCAGATCTTATTTTGGGTGTCTTTTGGAGAAGGTGTCTCTGTTGCTTTGAGAGACACCACCTACATGAAAATCACAAACACCTGGGAGCACGTGTGCCTTCATGTTACAAGAAAACCTGTAAATGAAAGAGCACAAGGACAGGAGAAATGTAATTCTCCTAGGTGTGGGATGATGCTTTCTCTGAAACAGAGGTTGTTTCCTCGCTGAAAGAAAAAATGTATTTCTGAAACTTTCTTTTCTGAAGCTCTTAATTGGGAGGTCCTTAGACTGATTTAATTTCTGGATCTCCTTATAGATAATGCCTGGGTGTCAGAAAGCATGGAGGGGATTTAAAGATACTTTCTTTGTTTTATGGTAACACTGCTATAGTAGAGGAGATGTTGTCTAAGCTGCCATGAACCCAGCTTCATGGGCCTGGAGAAGCAGAGTGCCAGCAGTGCAGGGTAGGTACAGGTTAAAAAAAAAAAATCATTCACTTTAAATTGAGTACAGCCAGCACTAGAACACAGATGCACTCCTAAAGCTCTTTCCTTCTCCTTTGAGTGACTGCAGTCTCTAAGAGGAACATAAACACCACCTTTAGCAAGGGACAAAGAGACAGCTGTGCTGCTTTTCAGCAAGTGGGCAAACAAAATAACTTGGAAAGGAGATCTGAGGAAAAAGGAGACTCAAACACAATACCTTTGGTTAATCAACCATCTCCATCCAGCAGTAGTCCCTCTAGCAATTCCTGTATAGAGTTATTTCCTAGCAATGGCATTGGAGCACATTGCACATCTCCAGTCGTCTCTTTCCAGTGTTGTTTCTGTGCTGCATAAGCAGACAGCTTTGCTACAAATTGACAAAAGTCCCAATGGTTTCACGGCAATCAGCAGTTTCCTGCAGGCTTCCCAGGGTGTCCTGATGTGAAACCTGGAGGGATGAGCAGTTCCCTCTGCCCTGATGGCTGGGTCCATGGTCACTGCCTGAGTGCTCTGAGAAAATCAGGAACATCTCTTGCTGGACCTCTGGTGGGATTTCCCTGTGCAGAGCCTGCTCCCTGAAGCTCTACTCTTTTAATCTGAAGTTCTCTTCTATTTATTCTGGGATAGGAGCCTTACTATAAAGACCCTGCATGTCAAATTATTTTAATGACTTAGACCTTTAGGAACCCGTTAAGAGAGACCTGTGCTGTGTTCAAGCATCGTCATCGTGTGGCAGCAGCTCCACAGCACTTCTCCAGGGCGCCACATCACACAGACCCCGAGCCACGGGGGACTGTGCTCTTGGGAGCGCAGGTTTTTGCAGCCTGCCCGGTTCCCAGCAGCGCTGGTACGATCAGGTGCTTTGGCAGGGCATGCGGAGCGCCAGGCTGCCCTGTGAGCCGTGCCCCCGGGACGCTGTGTGTGCCACGAGGGGGGAGGCAGATGCTGCTGCATCTCCCCGAGGATGCTGGCCGCAGAGGCAGCCCCAGGGGCAGGCAGGGATGCTGTAGAGGCAGCCCCAGGGGCAGGCAGGGATGCAGCAGAGGCAGCCCCAGGGGCAGGCAGGGATGCAGCAGAGGCAGCCCCAGGGGCAGGCAGGGATGCAGCAGAGGCAGCCCCAGGGGCAGGCAGGGATGCAGCAGAGGCAGCCCCAGGGGCAGGCAGGGATGCTGCAGAGGCAGCGCGAGGGGCAGGCAGGGTTGCTGCGGGGCAGGACCGCGACACAGCCCCGTGAGGAGCTGCTGACACCTCGCTCTCGTGTTTTCAAACACCGTGTCACCCATTTCACGGGTGGACCACCTGCCCCCCAAGACGCCACCGTGAGCTGACAGGGCTGGCTGAGAGGAGCTGGGTGACCAGGCACTGGGTGCCTCTCTGGCCCAGCGTGGTCCTTAAGGGGCAAAGGTTCCTTCCTCCTCCTGTCCCCACACTCCCGTGCTGGACAATTTCTGTGTTGTTACAGCACTGTTGCATTGTGTGCTATTCTGCTGTTCCTCCAAGCCTTTTGCAATCCTTCTGCTTCAGGTGCTACAGGTAATTTTTCAGCTTCCCCCACATGGGAACTTGCTCCAGTAGAAGTTTTGCTGTGCTTGCTTAGAGAGCTGTGACCTTCCTTTGGAAATGCAAGTATTGCCCTTGGTTTTCAGCAAAGAAAAGATGAGCACATATTTACAACTTCACATAATTATATTTTATGATAACCTGATGCTAATGTGAACACCAAATTGAACATAAGAATCTAATTGTGTACTTCCTGTTGAATAATGCAAGACAGCAGCAGTCATTAGCCTTGTACTGTCTGAGAACTTAAGGCTCTTCCTTCTCTGGAAAGCACAAAAACAGAAGACAAAGAAACAAAATCTTCTCACAAAGTTGCCATTGTTCCTTTCTCTCAAATCAGCAGCAGTGCCTCAGTGAATCAGATTCTCAGCACTGAGCACTCCCTGGTGTCTGGATGCTTAAAAAAGGGTGTAAAACATGTTGTACCTGCTACCAAGCCAGAGTGGCTCCTTTGGAACCAGCGGTTGTGCTAAATGCTCATCTGGTTTTGAAATGCTGACCTTGGTCTGACACTCCGTACTCACTGGTGGCCCCAGCCAGTCCCCTAGGGCTCTGCTAATGTGGCAAAGTGGAAGGGCAGGAAAGAAATGGAAAATTTTATCTTGTGTCTGAAGGGCAGAAGGAATGAAAAGTAAAAAATGGACCAGCACTCTTGACAACATCACCTGTTTCCAGGTAACACTTTTATAGCATTCTGCAAAGTGTCAGGAGTCAAATATCTCCAGGTTCACTCACAGATTCAACTTCAGGGCTTGATGTGAGGTCTTGATTTTCAAATCTCTTTTCAGTAAAAAATCTTCCTCATGGAGAGGGTCGGTAGAAAAAGAGGGATTTTGTTTGAAGCAGAGTACAAGGCAAAAGAACCTGCAGACCTAGCTCATTAATGATGTTTGGAAGTGGGCTGCAGTGTTTTGACAGGGCTGTCAAACTATTGTTTTCAAATAACTGGCCCAAGTTGTGGTCACTCAGTATTTCTGTAAATCCAGACTTCAGTATGGGGCTATTCATCAATTTAGCAAACTGAAATGTAACTCAAACAGGAGAAACATACAAAAGTGAAATAACAGATCAAAGGTTTCTTGATTTGTGCCTCAGCCTTCCTTTCTGTCCCACTGGTGCTCAGCGGGCAAGGGAAGAGAGCAGAGAGGATCTTCCCCCAGTATAAATTCCCAGCAAGAGAGAGATTTCCTCTTTAGCAGGCAGAGGCCTGGGAGAGGGATGAAAAGAAGCCTGAAGGTTATCCTTATTCCCAGTGGATCATGTATTTAGTGCTGGCACTAGGAAGAGTGGCAGGATTTATTCATGATGTGTTTCCTTTCTCTGTCCTGTGGCAGTCACATCCCACTTACAAACAGTTCTTACACTCCTGTATTCACCCTGGTGGGATTCAGGCTTGCACTGTGGTGGATCCAGGTAGCAACACGTACCTGGACATCCTTCCTGTGTTTCAGCAGAGCCTGGTGGTCCATGGATGTGACCAGCCAGCAGTGCCCTGGGTAGGTAAAAGGGGGAAAGGAGTGGCTGTCACACACAGCTAAAAGTTCAGAGATTTTCTTTATGTTTTTTGATTTGCACTGGGAGCACCAGCTGCCAATGCACAGCAGAGGCAGCTCTGACTCACTATTGTTCCTGTTCCTGGCAATCTCAGTATTTGCAATCACCATTGGGCTAATTGTTATGAGAAGTGCCACTCTGCTTCACACATCTGATGCGTGCTGATTGTAGCTGTACAACAGAACAGTTTGTAACATTCTGCTTCTTGTCGGTATGAAAGGGATGTTTCTTCTCACTTTTGCGACAATTGAGAAATTAAAAGCTGTCTCAGCTGGGGCTGTGCATGATCTAAGTCTTGTGCCTGCCTTCTTCTGTCATAGAGCTCCCTTTGTGCCTTTGGGGAAGATGTGCGAGTAAGGGTTTGCTTATGTGAACAAGCACAGGCTATTGTGCATTCAGGTTGCAAGGGGGAATTTCCAAGAATTCAGAATGTATGTGTAATTTTTCCAGGCTCTGAAAGTGCAAACCATTGCTCCTGAAGTCATCTCCATGTGATTTTGCCTTGACAGGGTCACCTGGTCAGACTGGCCTCTGTTGGAGGCACTGTGATCACCAGGGCTGCCAAGCTGTCCTTCTGTGGCCCAGCCTTCAGAGGACAAGAAGGATGTTCCTGGCTAATTTACAAACTCCATCTTGTAAATGTGTCTCTGTGATGTGAACACTTGAAAGATCAAAGTAGCATAAGTTTGGTTGCTTTTTCCTTGAGCTGAAGGTTGATGATTTGCCATTAGTCTTATGCAGGGTATGACTGGTCTGGGAGAGTTCCTTACATTTTCCTTTTCCCTCAAATCCTTTCTAGACTTGCATAAATCCTAAACTCAAGCCTGTTTGGCACTGCCAAGTGCATTTCTTAGATGGAAGTCAGGTGGGCTATCCTTGGCACTCTGGCATTGCTGACATACAACCACTGTTTTTCTCTCTTGTGAGTTACTGCCTGGCTCTGCTGGGTTTTTTCTTCCTGATTTTGGCCAAATGCTTGTATCTAATAAAATTTGTGATTGTTATGAAGATAACCAGCATTATGAACTCTCCTTATGTCTGTAGATTGTCTAAAAAATGCTCAATAAAGCTTTTCTTAATGGCAAAAACAAGTATCTCAGTGTTTCCAGGGCTGTATTTCTATCTGTACTCTGTGCAGGTTGCAAGGTGAGGGAGGGTTTTCCTCTGGGAAACACAATGTGCTTACCTTTCCTACTCCCAGGTATAAATGTTTCCTTTTTTGATAGATTTGTATCTCCTCTGAGAAGCCAACCCCCTCTTTTGGCAATTTCTCTCTCCTTTTTTGGTCTTTCTTTTATTTATTTTTTCCTTTTCTCCTAACCTATGCAAGAACAATTTTGTCTTGCTCGATGTCAGATTCTTGAAGAGGAACATTTTAACTATTGCTATTTGAGGATTTTAAAGCAGCAATTCTGAGGCATATTTAAAAAGAACATTATTTTCCTACCTAGAGAAGGAAGAAACCTCTGTGGTTTTTTTTGTCAGATTGTTGGACCCTCTGCCTTCCCAGGCTGAGTCTGCTTGTGCCCTTGTCTCATTTTTGTTATTGCAGATGTTTCTCTTACAGATTTATTTAGCAGTGGTCAGCGTCCCAAGGTTGCAATGCTTGCCCAGCCATAAATCATCTCTAAAAGGGGAGCTGTGCCATTTCCTTGCCAGGGGTGGTCCCCACTGCTGGTGTGACACTCTGCATGTGCTGGTGGCCTCAGCCAGCCCCTGGCACGAAGCTGAGTGTTTCCCCCTGGTCAGCACCTTGCCCACATACCTGCACTGGGACTGTATCCAGCAGAAATCACTCCTGCAGCTGAGTAGGAACAATTTGCTTAGAAGGGAAGTTATTCTGGCTGGATATTTCACCTCACTGGAGCACAGCTGTGCGTGGCACCAGGGTGACTCCCACCTCTGGAGGGAAGTACCTCCAGGATGTACAGGGCATGAAAAACAAGCAATGGCCAAGTGGCCACTGAACTTCAAATAGGAGGCAAGGTGCTTTTAATAACTCTAGCACATACTCAAATACTTCAATGAATGTAGATTTTAATTGTTTAAGACCACATCTCCTTGAAAGACCCTGGGGCTTGGCTCATTTGCTGAGGCTTTCAAGGGAGCTAAGGCCAATGCCTGTGAAAGTTGTACAAATCTACCCTCTAAACAAAGAGTAACCTACAGATGACCAATGGAATGCGTGTTACAAAAAAAAACCCAAACAAAAAGTACTGCCAAAAAGCACGCTGGGAGATTTAGCAGGTTTATGAAAGGAAAATATTGTGGAGGAGAATGGATCTGATGGACAGCATCACAACCCGTTTTCTGTCAAATGGCTTGAAATGGCATGCAACAGCATTTTCTAATCTGTCAGGAGCAGGGAAAAGGCTTTCAGCTCACTGCTGGTAGCATTATGGGTTGTGGCTTGGCTTTGTACTGAAATACCAATAATTTAATATTTAGCTGAGAGTAAATGTCTTTGGAAGCAAGAGGGTGAGAATGGCAGCCTGCAGTCTGGAAGGACAGGTGTTTTAGGTCCAATTTTTGTTTGATTTCTGAATATAATCAAAATGGTCTTGATACGTCAATAACCAATAACTTCTCAGAGCTTCTTAAATAAAAAGGATGAGTGGGTGTACTGCAGAGTGACATCTTGTGCATACACAGCTTTTCTTTGGAAGGTTTTGCCCTTTGTCATTCACATCTCACATGGTTACTGGAGCACTGTCATTGTTCTGGAAGGTGAAGGTTTTTTTTCTTTCCAAATTATTCCTGCTAGTGCTACTTAATTTTTTCAAACAGATCAGTGTATTGACTTACTAGCTCCAGTCACGAGAAAGCAGGGCCAGTGCTGTGAACACCAGAGGATAAATCTGTCAGGCAGAGAAGCAGGGATTTGTGCTACAGAGAAGTCAATACGAGACTGTTGTCCTGAAGTCCATAATCCATTTAAGCTCTTGTCTCAACACACATTAGTATGTACATTTTCCTGTAGAGTAATCAGCATTTACCCTGAGACGTGTCCCTGCCTTGAAAGGTAGGGACTGCTGGGTAGTGCATATTTCCAATATGACAATCATACCTAGGAAGTATCTATTAATTATTCCACAAAATGTGTACATTGACCCTTTTTTTTTCCCATAATCTCAAGGTATTGAAGAAATTCTGTCTGCATTCCAAACCCACGTGAACAAAGAGACTATTCTTTTGCGTAAATATGGCCTGCAGTGGGCAAATCTTCTTGAAAGGATTTTATTTTGTAAATCCTACAAGGGAACTTCAAACTTACCACACTCTTAGCATACCATCTAAGGTATAGATTGGGAGGGATTGTTTCTTTCTCTTGGATTTGTTTGTGTGTTTCTTCTCCTGTATCAGAGCTTTGCACCAGTAGCTTTCGGTATATTGTCCTCATGAACTAGTGCTATATTCCCATTTCTCCCCTTCTGTTCACCAAAAATGGAGACTCTAGTTAAAATCCATTCACTTCTCCCAAAATGTTTCCAGCTGAGAGAGAAATCAGGCCTGTATCATTTTTATTTGGTAGCTGTCAATGTCATTTTCCCCTGAGGTACGTTTTGTAACCGTGGCCATGATTGTTCCGTAGCTATTGCTTTCAGACTTGCCATACACCTCATCTGTCAGAGCCAGGAAAGATGTCTTAGCCTAATTATGGTGTTTGTGAGGAACAAACTGATCAGCTGAGCCCTAGTTCATTTCCAAAGATAGGTCTGAAATGATGTATGTACATAATGTGGTGGCTTTTTGTGTGGTCAGGGGAGATGACAGCCAGACCTGGGAGGAAGGAAGCGGCGTGTGGATGTTATAGCTCTTGCTGCTGGTTTGCATCCAGCACTGACCAAAGGAAATGGGTGAAGGATATTGCCTGTTCTGCCCCACTTTACTTAACCAGGCGTGTTTTGACCTGTGGTTTTTATCAGATGATTAAACTGCAGCACTTGTAGGCAGCTCTCTGCCCAGGCACAGTTCTTATGGTTGATGTAGTGTAGGCACAAATGCTGCCCAAGGTTTGTTTTCTGTCTTACGAGCATATTTCCTTCTGGAGGTCGATTTTCTGGTTTCTCTTTAGAAACTGACTCCTCATATGTCAGATTGCTCTGTGCTCCATGTCCTGCACAGTGATTAATATTACAAAACTTATTATTTGTTTTGTGTGACAGTGGAAGGGTAAGAGCAGCGATTGGTCACGTGTTATATAAGGAAAGCTCCTGCTCTGGGATTTGGCATTGCATTCCCTGGTATAACAGAGCCTCCTTTTCTCCTCCTTATGCCTTGAGGACGAAGTGGAGGGTCTTGCTTGTGTGACCTTTTCCCCTGCAGGAAAGAATAAATAAAATCCATGAGAGTTTTATCGGAGTCCATCTGCTAAGGAGAACTTTACAACATTGAGAAGTCAGCTGGATTAAAGGATCAAGATAGCTTTGTGAAATTTCAGGGCTGAGAGTCCTTTTCTGACTGTAAATAACCTCCTGCAGGCTTATCACGGAGGAATATACAACATAATGGATGGGAGTGAAAATCCAGCCATCAAATTATTAACTAAATAAATAATCTCCAGAATAAAATCCCAACCTGAAACGTATTTTCAATGGGTTATAACTAATAGGAAAGGCTTCATCGTTTAAATTGGTCTTTCAGTGTGTTCTTTAGTGAAATTACCTTTTTGTGGAACTGATGGTATGTATTTATACACAGTGGTAATTTATTGAGGTAGAGTCAGGGTCTTTTCTGGAAATGTTGACACCAGAGTGAGTCAACTTCCCAGAAAAACACCAACGACCTACATCGCTTTGAGTTCTGTATTTACAGTGGGCATCTTAAAGGCAAGACTGGCATATTTATATACAAGTGGAACCCTATTCTCTGTGTCTGTTCTTACATTGCTGATATTTCTAGTCTGTTCCGTGCCTGAGGATGGGTGAGAACTCTTTCCAAAATTCCGCTGCCCGTATTTGTCTTGTGAAGTTTAATGAGTACTTTTTCACAAGGCTGTGCTACTGGAGGGCTCTCACTGTGTCAGGGTGAAGTCCTGAGGGGGGCTGTGAAATGCTCTACCCCTGATCTCAGAAATGCTCTTTGGAAAAGGAGAACAAACACCAAAATTGTGCCATTTCCCTTACCCAAGGAAAAATGAAGCCAGCCTATTCAGGAATAAGAGCTTCTCTTTTACTGGAACCTCTGTTTCAGAATAAAACTCCAGTCTGAAATAAAAAGCAGAAATATCAATGTTCCCTGCAGTTTGAAAATGGAAAAAAGTGTCAGAATTCTATTAGGACAATATCAGAATGATTATTCAAATGAAATACTTTTAATTGAAATACTGATTTAAACTCACTTAGAATTTGTGAATTATGTTGTGGTATTTAACTTGTATGCTTAAATATTAATTTTTGAATCTATAGTGAGATATACTGCAGTGAATCACATTTTCAGCATTGAAGTGGAGGTGCTCTGATAGCCTTGCACAACCAAAGGAAAGTAAAAATATGACTAGTTTTGATTTTGTATTCAGCTCTTAACCTGTATCTCAGACAAAGCCAACTTCACAAGCTCCCTTTTTTATAAATATAATATGAGAACTGTAAAAATCTTCATTCTGAACCAGTGTCCTTGAATCCAGATGAGATGGATTGCTTGACCCTGAGGTTATTTAGGTGTCAAGTGTGCAGAAGTGGTTCTTTCTTGTCAGTCTTTGGGAAGTGTCTCTTACCTGACCGGGATGTGACCCATTAGGATCCAGTGTGTGCAGTGCACAGTGCCTGGAAGTGGAAAAAAGCAGCACCAGAGCTCTCTGACACCTCAGCTCTGGGTGACTGTGGCTGATGTCACTGACCATGCAAGAAACCACTCTTGTATTTCATGTGCCACTCAAGCTGTGGGCAGCTTTTAAGAAATCAGATTTTACATTGCTAAATTCTAGTGGTGTTAAGTGGAAAAGTGAACACTCAAGTGAAAATGGCTCTCATGTTTCCTCACGTAGATATTTTTATTTCCCTTTCTTTTTGATGTTTTTCACTAAATACCTTCCACTGGCTCATCTTGACCTTTTCAAGGACTTGGTATTATGGCTTCCTTTCCTCCTTAAAAAATCTTCCTGTGGTTTTGAACAATGGGAGAGAGTGGTAGCCAAGACAGCTTGGACCATTAGAGTGATCACCTGTTGTCTTTTATCACTGGTAATTTTTCTCCAGCCAAGCTGCCTATTATTATTTGTGTCTTTCTTGTTCCCAGAGCTACAAATATAATCAGTGAATTGGAAAGTTTTCAGAGGTGGTGGCTGTAATGAGTAGGAACATCCTGCTTGCTTCAAGTCCAAATTTAGGCTACGTGGAATATCTTCCTGGTTTTGGCAGACTTATACTCATTTCGTGAATGCAAGGGGATTAAGAGTAAATGGAGTCATTATATTTAAAGCTTTTCTGCTGTTTCTCTTCAGAAATCTTACCTGCAAGCTACAGCTTCACTGTGTCATGTCTAGGATCCCGATTAAACCACATTTAATTTTCTGTTTTTACTTCAGACGTGTTAGGACACAGAGAGCTGGTACCTGTGCACTGATTGTTACTGTACTCATGTATTGCTTTAGGGATTGTATTTAATGACATTGCTAAAATCCCCCTTCTCCCCAGTCATCATCCTAAGACAAACCTGTGTGAATTCAGACTATTCATAAAACACCTCCTGTCTCACCTCTAACTGACAGACTTTACATTTTTCTTACTGTGGGTGGTAGTTGGTATTTAGAGCCCCAGTTCTGATGCGTATTTCCTTTAGGAATTTCCATATTCCACCAGCCAAACTCCAATTCATGTTGAAGTGTAACACTTCAGGCATCCAATTTCTACCACAGTGCGCCCTAATGACCTTGAGGGTTCATATGCGGCAAAGTCCTAGAAAACAGCATGAGGCAAAACAGACAGAGAATGATATGCATGGTGACTCTTTGCAATCCAATCATGTCCTCCTTTTATTTTTATTTCTTAAAGATAACAATACCCTCAGCAGGAAACATACAGTGAATCTTCTCTGCCTACTGAACCTGCTCCTCCAAGTCTATGAGCATAAATCAACAATTATCAGTGGTAATTTCTTGAGAAGTGCAGGGCTTGGGGCATGTGTACAAGATCACAAGCCTGATGCAAACAAACCTCAGGGTGGTTCCCAGAGAGCCAGGGAGGCTTCTCTCGCACAGATTACTGCCAGGCAATAGTCTGTCTACATCACTGTGTTCAGTCTTGTTATTCTCATTGTTTACTCTACAGTGCTTAAAAAAATCCAAGCCCGAAAACTCAACTGACATTTTTTTTGCCTGTGAGAATGTTTTTGACAAATGCAGTAATTCCAAGGATGTGGCATCTGGAGTGGCTATGACCTCAAGGAAGAGGAACACATCAGTTTGGACTTGTGCCTCCACACATGTGCATTTCAGGAGAGTTAAATATGTGTTCCAGGCAGAAGGAAAAGCAGTAACTTCCCAGCCAGCTAAATGCTTGTTTGGCCCATTCCCCACCTTCATTATAGCTGCACTTGCAGCCTGACTCCAATCCATGGTAGCTGCCTGCCAGCACTTGGCATGAAATCCTCGCAAACAACCTGTTTCATAAATAGTTGGTGTTTGGTACAGCTGAACCAGAAAGTTTCCCTTCGTGGTTTTCCTCCATCTCCTTGTTCTTGTTCTCTTTAGTCTGAGGAGCCTTGAGTCATGTTCTTATTTGGCTGTTCTGCTTCCAGCTCAAATGGAACAGGGTTACTGCAGTGGGTATTTACTGAATAAGTGTCAAGTAGTTCCACTCTGGTAACCGAGGGAATGTCTGCAGAGAGTGATGGGGGAATTAAAAGGTATGCACTGGGGTTGCACAGCAGCAGTGCAAAACTCTGCAGTGAGCTGAGAGTCAATTCTGGGACTGAGGCTTTCTGAGTGGGTTCCTGAGTTAAGCACCTAAATTAGTGACCTGTCTTTCAAAACAAATGAGCTTCTGACAGATTCCATTACCTGTTATTCTCCTTTCTCTCAGTTTGTCTGTTACATGAACGGGATGATTCAGCTCACTGCTGGGACAGAGCAGGGCTTGGTTTGTTCGTGTATTTTGACAGTGGTCTAAGGTAAAAGCACTGACACGAAACTGAGAAAATTTGGATTTAATTTCTGAATATATCACAGAGCACATGTGACCCTGGGCAGCTCATTTAATCTGTCTGTGCCATGGTTTTCAGTTATAAAGTAGGGCAAATCCTATCTTTCACACAGCTTTTCCCCTTCTAGCTCTAGTTTGGATCATTAGACCTCTCCAAGCCAGAGAACCATTTCTCACTCTGGGTGCATTCAGTCCAAGAGCGTGGCACCTAAATATAATTCTGCTGCTAGCAGGATAAAGAACAAAGCATTCCACAAAATCTCAGTGACTTGGGGCTCGCTTTGCTGCTCTTTCAGTTTGCAGAAGTTTTTCCATATTTCTTGAAGTATCCACTAACAGTTCACTCAGGCTTTTTTGCCTTATTAGAATGAGTTTGAGAGGCAGAAAAGATGAGCATGCTCCAGTGCTGGGTACTATATTAAAATCCTCTGCACCTCCATTTCCCCCCATTAGACAGAGATATTTCCATGGCTACTCTAAAACTCCTGTCCTTTTTTTTTGCAATCATTTCCTTCTTCAGGATTTTCTTAAATTTGGAGCATTTAATTTAATAAAATCAGACTTGTGTGCTCACAGATGACCTTGTTAAGTATATTTAACTAAAAAGACAAGCTTTTCTTTCCCCACCCTAGGGAATGATTTTGTTACTTATTTCCAACTGAGTGTTCTTATTTTCCTAGACAATATTTTATTTACAGACACCACGTAAACGATTTGCTTTGCTTTGACATTTTCCAGCTAGCTGAAAGAAAGCCACCTTTTGCTATTTTTTCAGTGGGGCCCTTGCTATCAGGGGACTCCTTTCTCTGCCTGTTTGTTGTTTATGGTGATTCTTTGTTTAGTCAGAATATTTTTTCCAAGTCAGGAAAAAGGATCACTTATTGACCTGACTTTTATTGCTGCTCCGAGCCACACATCACCCATAAATTGAGCATCCTCTTTTATCTGAATGAAATGCTGTAAATTCTATTAAACATTTTACCATTTCTCTGTCTTGCAAGAATGTTGGAGTGTCATCCAACCCAGAGGAATAGTTTCATTTTTGTTATTAAATAATCTGGTCCTGTTTTTTATCAATCTCTATTTTAAATTAGTTTGGCTAAATTAAATGACTCTCTAAGGTGGCTGACAAGACAGAATGGTTTAGTGCTGTGGCCTTTTATCTCTGGAGACCTGAAGGCCATGCTTTTGGTCCAGATAAGGCTGCTTTGCACCTCTGAAGCAGTATAAAGTGACATTCAGCAGCCTCAGAGGACTGTTAGCAGAATCCTTTATAGCTTGAGAGCCCTTCACAGAGACTTTTAAGAAAGTTCCTTTCCAATCATTGCATTGCGCTACTATAGTGCAAAAAAAGATGATTGGGAAACTCTTATGCTCAAGAGCCAAATCTTGTGTTGATTTCCCGCTGCAGGTCCCAGCCAATCGATTGGTTTGGGTTTAGCTGGGTCTGGTGGGTCTGGCCATGCTCCAGGGCTGTGCTGCAGTTTGCTCTAGGTCCGACCTGCTGCTGGCCAGCTCCAGGGCTGACCACACCTGCAGTCTTGGGCAATGGCTGCAAGTCCATCCTGGCAGAGCTGACCTTGGCTTTTATTACTTTCCCTTACTCCAAACCCCCAGGAACTCATTTTACCCAGAGGGTCATGCATTTATTTACACATCTTGGGCCCAGTTCAGCATCCTCTGGTGGAGCTGGGGGTTCTGCACACCAGCACATGCCAAACCAGAGAGGGGTTCTGTAGTGTCTATGGGCAGAGCACTTGGTTCTGTTGGAACATTACAGCAGGAGTGTTGTACACAGCTTTGCCCAAATGTTTGTAAAACTAGAGAGGTCTGAGAAGAACTGCATTGCTCAGCCCCACGGGTCTATGTGCTGCTGTCTATTTTGTAAAAAACTTTGGACTTTTGCAATTATTTTAACAGCCTCCTGTGGTTTGATGAAAAGGCAGTGACTTTCAGGATTTTTATTCCCATGAGTTCCAATGAGGAAGATATTTTGGTAATGAAGAAGTAGAAAAGTTTTAACAAGTAGTTGCAGAATGAAAAGGAATCGACTGGCAAGAAAAACAAACCTTCAGGAATCTAAGGGAGATCTATGAGCAGCTGGCAGAGATGCATGAAGTGACATTGTCTGCTTTTGTACTCAGGTAAATGAATCTGCATTTGCTTGCAGACAGACAGATACTGATCTGATTCTGAGAACCCTTTCAAACCCACAACTTTGGCCGCTGCCTTGGAGATCTGGCTTTACTCTAATGTTTCTGAGAGCCTTGTTGAAGTTCAGGAGCCTGGGAATAGGATTTTACTAGCCTCAGGAAAAAGTTCTACAGTTTTCCTGTCCCTCAAATAACCCCTGCAAGAATTGCACAGGAGGAGCAGAACTACCTTAGATGACACTGCAGTAGCTGAATATTGGCTGTAAAAGGGCTATGTGAGGGAGCAATTGGATTTACACCATGCTGATACAGCAGCATATGGCAGGGACTGGAGGAAGCCCCAGCTTTGCAAACCTGGACTTTTAGAGAAGCTCAGATCTTTTGACTTCTTTCCTTTAACTTGCTGTTGGTGCACTTCTCTCTGCTGGGTTCTGCTGAACTCAGCTGAGCTAATCTGAGGTAGCACTGTGTGCTCCTCTTCTCAGCTAGAAAACCAAAGCTTTAGTGGCCAATCTCTGATTTGATTAAAAAACAAACAAAAAGAAAAGAAGTTAAAAAAAACCCAAAACACGAAAACAGAAGAACTTGCTGTTACAGAATAGTCTCAATGAACTTTCTAGCTGTCATCATAATAACTTCTATTGCATTATGTTTGAAATTTCATTATGCTCTACTCTGGCACTGATTCACCTAGACAGTGAGAGAGTATTAAGACCAGCTTATCAAATAGTTGCAGTAATAAAATATTTCCTGCCTTTCTGTGAAGAGCTTTACAGAATTAGGAAAAGTAGGAAGTACAGCTGACGAGGGCTCATGATGCTTCATAGCCCAAGTGCTTTTTGCATGTTTTTCTATTTCACAGTTTGTATTGGATTTCACAGATAAAAGACTATTTTTGTTGCTTTCTTTGGCGTAATTTGTTTTGTCTCCTTCATGAAACTAGGTGATTTAAATGGTCCACAAGTGAGAGATACCTTGGGGAAAAAACCTTAGTTTTCTGCTTCATATTATTCAGACTCTAAAGCTCAAAGCAATTGAATCTCTACTCAGAAATGAAGATTGAGTATTTTTGTTTTAAATTTAAGTGTCTATATAAACATGATGCCTCAGGGCTTTGCTGATTTATAATGTATGTGATTTGAAGGGTGCCTTAGTGGCTTCAGCAGAACCCTTTTCATTATATTAGTCTTTGGGAACAAAATATGCAGCACATAATTCTTTTCCTTCCTGCACTATAATACAGCTAATGCTCTTTTCTGTCATGATCCTGTATAATGCTATTAACGAAGCAGCTGTTCTGTACCTCAGACACACCAAAAAACACCTCCCAATATTGGTTCCTCCACGCACTAATGATAATCTCCACGTTGTTCTTTCCCTCTTTTTGTGTTTTTCTGCTTTCCCCTGCTGCCTCTCAGCCAGGTGTCCTCAGCCTAATGGCCATGATAAAGATGAGCTGATGATTCCAGGGCTTGCTGCTGTCACAGCTCTGCTCCTTGGGAGCCTCTCTGGTGTCACCATGCCCATCCCAGAGCCTGTTCCCTGGGGAAGGCTCAGCCTGGGGGCTCTGTGGGGTCTCTCTGACTTCTCTGGGTCTGCAGGGGGACACATCACCTTCCCAGTGGGGGCTTTAGCTGCCTCTTGCCAGAGTGCAAGCTCAGGGGGGTGAAGCTGAGCGATTTCCGTGGTCCTTTTGTGTGACAGAGCCCCAGGTGACAGTGCTCAGGAGAGGTCTCCCACGGGAGGAGAGGCTGAGGCAGCAGCAGCGTTTGGAATTTCCAGCCAGCTGTGTTATGGCTTAATCTGTGTCAGATGTTTCCAGGCACAGCCAGTTCAAAATATATTCCTTGCAGTTAAAAACAGGGACAGGTGGGAGGGAGTCACATCTGGAGTGACCACTGAAAAGTCCTGGTGGCACCAAAGTGAATTCTGCCTCCTGAATGAACTGTCAGTTCAGTTTTCACTTGAACCAAAATAAAGCCTGAAAGTTGCAGAACTGGCCATTTTGAGACGCCTCTCAGTGTGACTCTGGTCACTTTTCATGAGCTGTATTTTCCTGTGAGAACCTCTTGCCTCTTTCACCTCATGGACAGCCAGTGGTCAGTCCTTTGCAAGGCAGCCCAGGGCTGAAATTCGGAATGACCACAATCCCATAAATGCAGCAATTTATGTACTGTAACCTGAAGGTGAGACCATAGTGATGCTTGAAGAACTTGGTTTTCCTCAGAGAGCAACAGCAAATGTGTTTAGTTTGGCTTTTTTGGTGACAGTGTATTCTGTTGATGTGCAGTGAACTGAGGAGTTAGACTGGGATAAGTGCTCTTAGAATTGCTTTCTATTTGGGAGTTTATTCTTGTCAGTCAGGCAAGGACAGTGGAGAGAATTATCTATAGCTTGGCATAAATCCCTCAGCTTCTGCAGAAATGCAGCCTGTATGAATTGAGTTGGTTCTTTTACATTTTATTTAATTTTAAAGTTTTTAACTTGCTTAATGGCCACAGATGAGCTGGCCTCCTTTTGTGTGCAGGAGGCAACAGTCCTTTCGCACAGCAAAAGCTTCATATGTTTTAAAAACCTGTGGGCTCTATAGAAGAATGTTCATTCTGCACAGAACTGACAGGAAAATTGCCTTTTAAATTGTTCAAATTATTCGAGAATGGTGTTTTCCTTGCTTGTACCTAGATACCAGTATGATAGGTCCCTTAGAAAAACCTAAGGCAGTGAGACATGGCTTTAGACAAGGCGGTACTAACACTTCCACTGGCTTTTTTCAGCCTGGACTGAAAATGTTTATGCTTAAAGGACATAAAAGTTTGCGTATATGCCCCGGAAAACTGTTACCCAGACCCCTGTGTAAGAGTGCGCGGAGGTACACACAGAAAGGAACGGGTATTTTTGTCTTTTTTTGCTGGATCAAAGCAGTTGCACTCCACAGCCTGTTGTGTACGTGTGATGTGAGTCTGTTCTTCGCCAAAGGAACGTGCTGGCACCTGTAAATTCTGATGGTGCAAGGTCTAATCCTGCTTTTCTCCTGTTCATGCACAGGCTCTTTGTGTGGGGCAGTGCATATACACAGCTTTTCCTGGTCAAAAGGGAATGTTAGCCCCGGAAAGATGAAGTCTGTGAATCACTTTTTTAAACTGAACTCTTTGTCCATGTCCCACACATCCCTCAGGCCGCTGGCTGTGAATTATCCCCCGCTGTTCAGCCTATTCTTATCCCTGGGCTTTCCTCATCTTCACATTTATATAATTGCACGTTACCTAAATACACTGTATACATCAGGAAGAATGTTTATTTTTAATTTTGACTACTGTTTAACTTCCTAGTGTGCTGCTGGTTTCCTCAAGAGCCATAGAGTAAGAGCTGGGCACAATATGTACTTCCAACAGATCAATAGGGGTAGATGTGCCTTTAGTTCCTAAGAAAACAAACATTTTGTTTATATTTTCCTGGAGCAGCCTCTTTTCCACTGAGAGCAAATGTAATTTGTCAAAGCAGGAATATTGTTCTCATGCCCAACTAAACAAAACAAATTAATTTGTAGTATTTCTTGCTCTGAGAACTTCTGGGAGGCATTTGGACACTCACCCAGGAGTATTTCCACTTCTGCCAACTTCGTAGGTGAAAAGAAAAAGAAAGGAAATTTTGTCAATTAAAGAAAAATTATTATGTCTAAAATATGTGAGGTCAATGAATAATTTAAAAAATCCACTTTTATGTTAGTTACTGGAGTATTTCACTCTGCTTTGAGTTCTAGTCCTGGTTTTGAGTTTCAGGAAGATTCATCCCCCATCCGACCCTGGCCCTGCTTTCCAGCAGCACAGCTACTATAGAAAGGGGAAATTTTTACCAAAATTAGGATACAAATGCTAAACTTCTCCATTTTGGTGTAGTGATCTATGGAGCAGACTCACAGAGGGACAGATGGTAATTTCCTACTAATTCCTGGACATGAATAACCTCTCTACCCTTCCTTCTCCAAGAATGTTGGTTTCTTTCTGGTGGAAGACAGGTTGTGTGGCAAAAAGAATGAGTGATATCCCCAGAATGCCAAAGCTGGTGAATTGGTGTGACTTGCCCAGTCGTTGAGGGCATCTATGGCAGAGCAGGGAATTGCTTTGGATCTTGTGAATTCCAATATCTGGTGGCCTTTTCTGAAGATACCACTTTTTAAACTTCTTTTTCTCCATGTTCTTTTCTTGTTATTCTTTCTTGACCAATTTTCTTTGGCAGCATCCCAGATATATTCTGATAGACATCAGGGAACTGAATAAAAATTAAATTAATACAATGACAAAACCAGTCAACCATTTCAGTGACAACCAGAAAAGTTGTGGGGGAAAAAACCAACCAACCAACCAACCTCAGACTGCTTCTAGACAAAAGCATTCCTATTCATGAGCCATTACTGAACTTTTCATTCTCATATCTGATTTATTTATTTTTAATAGCTTTGAAAAAGGAAGAAAATAGGATCAGAGCTGCAATGCAAAATGACAGGTGTTTGGTTGGTTATTGGTTCCAGCTAATAAATGTGACTATTGCTGTGAGTCTCTTTCAAACTGTGGGCAGAACAACTGAAATTTCATTCAAGCTGAATGAGGGAGCAGTTAAAAACATCTTTATTTAGCAAGGGGAAAGAAGAGAGGCTGCCTGCAGAAGCATAGAATGGTAAAACACAGAGAAGCAGTTAGTCTGGTTGGATTCAAGAACTTCCTTGGATTCACTGAGAGATTGAAGTGCTGGATATGAAGAGCACATTTTTAAGAGAAGAAAGCAGGACCAGAAAGACTGAGGAGATGATCAGAATAAACATTTCTACCACTGGGAACATCTCTTTAAGGAACATGATGATAGATATTCTTCTTGCAAGAGAATATGGTGTTATTTCTTCCTTATTTAAAATAATTAAAAAAAAATAGATGAAGAATAAAAAGCAAAGTAAGATTGCATGGAAAAAAATTAGGTCTTATCTCCATCTTATCTCCATCACCTGTTTCTTTTTTGGATGTGGATGACAGCTTAGGTTTGGCTCAGTGTTCAGGTGAAAAGGGAGGTAACGAGGTCCATATTTTGGGCTGAGTCTCAGCTAATATAAGTGAGCACAACTGTCTGCTCCTGACCCTCTGTAAGGACAAGATGTGCAGAAGCAAGTGGGAAAGGTGATTGAGTTCTCTTCTCAGTTAAGGGAAAATTAGATGTCATTTGACACAGGTTGGCTTCCAATTCTGACATATTTTACTGTCAAAAATGATGCAAGGATGAAAATAGAACTGCTGGAAAGAACTAACGTTCATCCTTCTTCTGACCAAACTGCAGAAAACAGGATAATTATAGGTGTGTGGGGGATGAGGAACCTTCTGAACTTTGCCATTTTCCCTGTAAACACTGAGCCCACTGAGACTCGTCCAAGTTCTGTCAAGGAAACAGTGGGAGTCCATTGCTGTGGCCTAATGAGAGAGGATGGTGCTCATGGGGTTTTTTGTTTGTTTGTTTGTGGGTTTTTTTGGTAGGTTTTTTCTTAAAATCTGTTTCCTTCTGGATTCTACGTCAGTGTGTATTAAAATACGTGTTTTAAAATTGCACCTGTGTGTCAAAAATTTTCTCCTGTGATGTCAGGCTCACAGCTAACCATACCTCACCTCTAGGAAGGGTTTGGATTTCCTTATCTTTTCTTTCTCAGCCTAAAGAGAGCAACCATTCTGCTTTTGCAAAGCTTTATGTATAATAAATATGACATGCTGATTATAAATGTATGGTGCCACCACAGTAAATTTCACTCAGACATGGTAAATAAAACAATAGGAAATTACCTAGGCAGTGATTTGCTGACAGATTTTCATTTGGTGGTTGCTGTTTCAGTGACTATAAATTCCAGACCCACAGTAACTTTCTACCATCATCATCCCACATTCTGCAGTTACTTTGTGTGTTTTATGGTGCCAGTGTTGTTTCCTGCTCAACTGCATACCAGCTAATTTAACTTAGATAAACGAGCTGAAATCGAAACATAGTGTGACTGTGGCCCTAATGGACTTCTTTTTATTAAAAATAAAAGGGGAAAACACAGAGTTCTAAACCCATGAAGCCCATTTGCAGGATATGCAATTAGCTCCAGGCTGCAGAGACACCCTTGAAGCAGGTGCTGTGCAGGTTATCCATCGCCTTTGTCACTTCTCACTCAGTATGTGCCGTATGGGAACGTTCAGCAGAGATTTGTGTGGAGGTAAACATCATCTTTCTGCAGCAGCTCACCCGTGGAGCAAGGTTTGACAGGCAGCACTGCTTAGATTTGCCTGTGGAGTTGTGCTCTAGTCTGAAACCCTTCCTGCCTACTCAGCCTCCTGCCCTTCACAATTTGCTTTGTGTTTCAGGTTTTTTGGAGTGGGAGATAAAGTGATCCCCGTGCTGAGCTCCAGCTCCTGTTGGAGTCTGTTATAAAGTCAGATCTCCCAGGTTAAATTTTGTGAACTTTGCTTACAGCATGAGCTGTGATTTGACTGTCACCAGCTCTTGCAAGCAACCCAGATTTCCTGAAAGCTTCAACACACCTCTGAGGAATAATAAAGCCTGGAAGATGTATCTGGTGAACTATTCTGTGTTTGAAAGCCCTCCTCGTGTTTATATCCATGAACCTCAGGCAACAGCTTCCACCCCACATGGGAAAAAAACTGCTTGCATGGCATAAAGCTGATGTTGGGGTGACAAGGAACTGCTGGGGCACATACAGGGGGCAAAATTTGCTAAACCAGCATTGCCGCCAAAGAAATTACACAAAATATTTTACTCTGATTTATGATAAGGTAGTAAACATCCAAGGCATTCATAAGTTAGAAAAACACCCTGATTTGGATTAATCTGCTTTTTTTGAGCAGTTCTTGGACAGCCCTGATGAGTCTATAGTGCACCAACTCTTGCAAAAGATGCCCAGCTCCTGTTTCACGTGTTATCCATGCTTTGTGTCTGAAGTGTTCCCCTCAAATCTCATTAAATCACGGTCTATGTGCCAACATTCTTCTCAATTTTCTGACCTTTTCAAGCAACTTAAAAAGGCACTCATAGGCATCTCTTTAGCCGCATTTTTCTCTTGATAAGAATTTTGAGTGCTCATCTAACATTTTTCAACTTCAAAGCTCTTCAGAAGTGAGGGGCCTGATCCAAAGTCCATTGAAATAAATGAACAGTCTTTCTGCTAGCTTCACAGGGACTCAAGCAGTAAATTGTGCTCCTAGTCCTGTCATTTGCCCCATCTATTCCCTGGATCCCTGCTATCTTTTGCACCTACTTCAGTTTTAGGCTCTGAGTAATCCCTCTCCTATTGTGCTCCTGTTTGCCAGTGGCATAATGAGAGCATTTCTGAGAGTAGCTTGGTGAGAGATGCTCAGATCTGGGGTATGTATAAACCCTTTGTGACTAAAATTTATCTTTGTATGTGAGCTTCCAGCTTGCCATTCACAGTAATTTCTTCGGATGAGATGGCAATGAGGCCCCTATTTTGGTAACAAAACCAGCTCTTTGATTTTCCTGGTGGTTCCATGAGTCTTTCTAAGCCCTTCTCACTGTTAGAGAACTCCATTTCTCCTGTCAACAATCTGGGTATCTGGATGGGTAATCCCACTTCTTTAGGACCATAGCAGCCTTTATCATTGTGAAACTGTTTCAAGGGTTCTAAAACACTTTGCTGCTCACAGCTTGGTCAGTGAGGGTCCTACATCCTCTGTGCAAGGATGGAGATTGTTCATTTAACAGCTCTGCTTTGGCTTTGACAGTTCCTCCACATTAGTATCCTTTATAATTCCTGGTTTTCTTGCTTTTGCATCCTTCTGGCAGATTTTGATTCCTCTGTGCTGCAGACTGCTTCTGCATTAGTTCTTCCCCCGGTTCATGTTTTCTCTTCCATGTGTGTTGTGTGCCTTTTCCCCCCCATTCTGTTCCATCAGCTTTCCCTTCTGTTTATTTATTCATTCCCATTGTTTTTCCTCTTCAGGGTACTCTGGGTACTCTGCTTCTGCAGAGGCCAGGGAACATTGTCAGCGACAGCATGTGGGCAGGTGGCCAGCAGGGATTACTGATATCAGAAATAGTCCTTCCTCAGCCCATTAGCCATTGCTGTTGCTGTTTTCATTGCTGCTTCTCCTGCAAGTCAGCTGGAGCCGCTGGAGACCTTTGTGTGACAGTCAGTGAGTTTGACTCAGACCCAGGAGCTCCTTGGGCACCAGGATTCTGATTTACCTGATTGCTTTTGGTGTCTTTGAGCGCTCTCAAACCCACATTTAACAGAGTTCACAGGAAGTGCTTTTACATGCCTGTGTAACCTTCTGTTCTCATCACTGCCAGGCTTTTCATTACCTTCAATTATCTGTCTTTTCATTAGGTTGGGGCTTGCATTAAATTAGCACTCAGTTCTTCCTATTCCTGCACTTGAATTCCTGGACTCTACTCAATTCTCATTTTTCTTCCTCCTTGAACAGCACGACCACTTAGATCTGCTACAACAGAAGTTAGAAAACTGTCCTCATCTTGCTGCTGCAATGAGATAATTCAGCAGCTGAATTACCTCAAATTCTGTTTTTCTGTCAGGACAGTAGATTCTGCCAAAGCCGCCAGATTGTCTTTGGTTTGTTTGCTTCACTCCAGAGTATCTTGGCACTGTCTCCCATGTCCCTTTCTTTGAGCTGGTGGTGAGTCCAGATTTATTACAAACAAGGTTCGGGTTTTATTTAGCACCAGTGATTACCCATCAGAGCATGCTGCTGTAGAAGGTGATGGGAATCCTCATCCTGGGAAGTGAATGTGAATCTGGGGTTTAACAGTGCCTTCTCTGGGTGAAATCCAGTGTTGCTTGTTCTATGGAACATCAGTGTCAGCCCCTCCTGCATCTTTGATGCACCGTGGGTCCTGTTATCCTGTGTCCAGTGGAAGTGATGATGTGGGATCTGGGGCTCCCAGCTCTGTCAGAGCCATGGATTTATGGGCTCCATGAGCTCTGTAGGTTTCCTCAACACACAGTTTAATGATCACCATCTTCCACGTGGCGTGTAACAAAATGTTCTAGGGAAAAAAAATACTTCAAGTAAACTATAAACTGTGAAAATCATATGTTTGACTTTATAGACCCCAGTCAAAAACAGCACAGACTCTCAAGTGCTTGACTCTAGGGTTGAAAAAGATAAGTATTTCACTCCACATTCTTGTTTTCAGCAATTCTTTCTCATTTGTTAGATGAGGACTGTTCTACGGGCTGCTAATGTGTTTGAAAATAATTTAATGTTGTATGTCGGTTGTAATTCATGTTTCTTGCAGCTGCCAGCAGTTTAAGACCTGTGTATAGAGAACTAGATATTATACATCAGTTCTTTTGGGGCTAGGTTTGGCAGGGAAAGAATCTACGTAAAAATAGTGAAGATGGCAGCTACCGATGCAATTATTGGGTAAGAAGTAGTGATAGACTATGGAGATATTTTATAGCCTTCAGTTTTTCTCTCATTCATCCTAATGATCAATCTCAAAAGCTATACATCTCTTTCTTCCACCACACCTCTCCTTGATACTCTAGTAAAGAAATAGGATTTTTCTAAAGGCAATTTTCTCCCAAGAAACAGCACAGACCATTTCCTTTTGGACTTCACTGCTCACAGAAAATTTTCACCTAGGTAATTTCAACAGCAAATTGAAGAGTTTATAGCAGAAAAAATGAAAGCAATTAGCTTTCTGATTAAATTCACCTTGGTGCTGAGAAGCAGGTAAGTATTTTCTGTTTCCATGTGCATTCAGATGGAACGGACCTGGTAGAACAATGGGAAAGGCCCCAGTACAGAAAATAATAAAAAAGTAATTGTCTCTTCTGTGTTTTCAATAACTGTCCCAGGCTACTGTGTCCTTTGGGGAAACAAACACATCTGTCCCATGTCATAATAACACGTCATTGTTATCACAGGGCTCTATGAACGAGTATTAAAAATGATTAATTTGTTTTTGCTTACTCTGATTTGATAACGAGCACTGCATTTACAAACACCCCGCATTGGTGCTGCAAGGCACTGGGGGTGGGGCATGTGCTTTATCTGCAGACCTGAGCAAGAATCACCTGTGCCATTCTGAAGGCAAATAGTGCTGGAGTGAACTGTGGGTTAAATCACACCCTGAGCACGAGGAAACATCATCATCTCCTTGAGGAGTAGCTCCTTGGGCTCTAAGGTACTCTTTTTACTGGCTATTATTTGCTCTCCTTTCTCTCCAGGAGAAGGAGCAGGATGATGAATGTCCTGTCACAGCCCCAAATGTGGATGTGCTCTTTCACATCCAGTGAAAGGATACAGATATAATCCAGGGTCTGCATTTCCCCTGCCCCTGTCAACCTCTCCTCCTCAGCTGCTGACCTGTGGAAAGGATGTGAAGGAGGGAATTCAAGCTCTCAGTGCCTGTGCAGGTCTATTATTCACGTTAAAAGTCTGGTCTTAAAATGTGGTACCTTAAAGATGGGAAGCAGAATGAAGTTCCAAGAGGTTTGACCCTGCAAGAGGTAACTGCTGGTAGGATGGAGCCTCACCTTGGCAACATCCTCTTGGTAGAGTGAAGGATGGCAGTGTATTGCCATGGCTGAGTGAGGAGCACTGATTTCTGCCTCACTCCTTGTTCCTTCAGCGTTTTCTTAGGTTGAATTTGCTTTTGTCAGGTGTTAGGTTTATGCTTGTGTTCCCTTCGATGAAAACACAGTTTTGTCTGAATAAAATAGTTTGCTGTTTCCACTTGCACAGAGATAATTAGTTGCTGGTTCACAGAATCAGAAGTGGATATTGCCCTTGTGTACTGCAGTGGAGAGTGATGATAATTTTCAGAACAATAATTTAATTTGCATGGCTTTGGTAGTTAGAGCAGCCCAGGTGTTTGTTGTTAGGCTACTGCCTGAAGGGAAGCTTGTAATTTCTTATTCAGTGCTTTAGATCCAAGGGTTTTGTGTGCTTCTGGACTTTACTGACTCAGTCTGAAGTGTACTTTGGAAGGCTCAGTGCTCTAGGGCCGAAAAGGGAGTAAAAATTGGATGGAGGTCTGAATCATTGACAAAGGCTTGTAGCCTGAAACTTGTGTGTTTTCTGCAAACTGTATTTGTCTAATGAAAAACTTTGTCCTATTCCTATTGCAGAGTTCCTCTTTAATGTAAGGGGAACAGCCACAGGCTGTTCTAGAGCTACAACTACCATCTACAGTGGTTTAGTAACATTAAGCCAAAATGTTCTTTGGTTTGGGGTTGTTGAGGAAGGAGGACAGGCATTTTCTCTTTTGATGACTCTTCTGGTTGCTCCTGTAATTTTGTGTACATATATATATATATATTTTACCATTTATCAAAACAGTGGCATGCTTGACTGAGGTGTGAAAAAGGTACCTCATCTTGTCACGTATTTCTTACTTGTGGAAGATGGCCCTTCAATTTAATCCTGGATTTACCTGGAGCACACTGCTTCCTGAGAAATCACCTTATCCATCATTTGACATGTGATTTTTGTAGGATCAGATGAGAAAGGACCCCACAAAAGGCTGACCTGTTTTGATGTGGTGTGGCTTAAGGCATAAAAATTGCTACTTTTTCTGCCGCAGGTGGTGTAATTTTAAGGGTATTTTACCTGCATTACTCATGAAGAAGCAGTTTAGCCTGTTTGCTGACAATATACATTACTTTTGGGATTTTAGGCATATCTCTGGTTTCCACTCTACTTTAGGAAGTCTGAAGGATTCTTAGAGATGTATTTGCAGTATGATTTCTAGGGATCTGTTGCACACCTATTTCTGTCAAGGGAAGTTATTTTGTTGTCAGCGTGTTCATCTTGTGAAAAATGAGCCAGTATTCGCCAGACAGTGCTGTGTGCTGAAGTTTGGCTTCAGACTCCTTAAAAAACATAAAACAGAGAAGGAAAAAAGGGGGATAAAATCTACCAGCTTTCACCACTTTATTTAAAAAAATAATTAATTCTACATATGTTTTTTTTTTTTTTTAAAAACCCTATTTTTACATTGGGCAAATAATAAGAATGTCTAGCAAATCTTTATAAAGAGAAAAAACCAAAGAACACAAAGCTACCTGTTTTCTCTGGATGTCTTGCATTGCAAATTAAAAAGTCTCAAACAGTCTCACATATAAGACCTGGATCTGTGTTGAACGGGTTTGCAGCAGCAGTTTCTGACCCAACGGAGTTTTTGAAATGCCTGCTTGTTCAACATCACTTATTCCAAAAGATACCTTGATCTTATCAAGTTTAAATTCAAGATTATATCAGACAGGGACTCACATTGATGCCTTTGCAGGGCCTGAAAAATTAGAGTCTTGCTCTGTGATCTCTTATGTGACACTGCAGTAAAGATTAAAAAAAAAAAATTACTTGGTAGGAAAATATGAAAAATAGTCATGACAAGAAATTCACCCTGACATTACCAGCGATATCCACCTTTCAGGCTATACAGCTCTGTAGCTGTGACCATGATGTGCACCTCCACATATCAGGTAATTTCACTCCCACCTTTGAACAGTTCAGCCCATACTAATTTAGGTTTCACCAAAATTTAGATGGAAACTCATCTGCCAGCTCAGAGTCCTGTGAAAGTGGCTCCAAACATTTCCAAACACATTGGGCTCTCCATGAGACTTGTCTGAGTTATTATAGTTCTCAGTTAACTGCTCAAACAACTGACTGACATTCATTCGTCTTTGGAAGATTTAGGAGAAGACCTTTAATATAAAGTGGGTTTTGGAGACCTCTGAAGCTGTGAGGCTAAAGCCAAGTCAGCTGTTAATACCACTGGACTGAAGTTGGCCGTACAGAGTTTTGCCTAAGGTCACTTTAATTACTACAGCAACATTAATCCTAAATTAGCAAGGCTTATGTATGGCAAATTACTTATCTCTATTAAAGAGGGCACACATTTTCACCCAGCAAAATGATGATGTTTGAAACTGATATGCTGTCTATAGAAAGGACAGAGAAAGAAAAGATCTTATTATACATTTCCTGCAAATGGACATTTGAAAGTCATCCTTCCTGTTACAAATATATAACACGCTGCAGTATTTTCTTCTAAGCTCTAGTTAGTTTCTTGGCTTGTTGGACTTTTTTTATGCCATTATTACAACCAGATTCTGTACCCTAGACCCAGTTATAGAAAAATCCAGGCAATCCTAAGGTGGAGGGAGGAGAGCATATCCTGAAAGGGGATTTTGCTTTCTCCACTCCCTTCCTGGGGTGGGTGCTGAGCACTGACAGGCAAGGACAGTACTGAGCAATGGATTCACGGAGCAAGGTCACAGTTCCCTTGATTTTATTTGGGGAAGAAGTGAGTAGAGACCTGGGGTTGGTCACCCTCCCACTCTGTCCATAGCACACTGAAAGGTTTCTAACCTGCTTCAATAGGAGCTTAAGTCCAGAATTAGTTATAATAATTTCATGGGAGATTGATTAGAGCTCCAAGCAGAGGTCCTCATGGAGGCTTAACATGTAACTCAGAGGAGAGCCTGGCTTCCTACACTTATTAAAATACAGGCCTGGGAGAGCTGTGATTTGTTTCTAAGTGAAGCACATGGACACTATAGGAGAAGTCCTTGCTGGCATAAGAGTGAAGGGTGAGAGTTGTCCAAGAGTGCATTTGGGTTTGTAATTAGAATAGTTTTTCTCAGACCAGTGGAGCAGTAGACTTCTGCAACAGCATGCCAGGGGAAATAGTCAGGGTGAAAATCTAAGCTTTTAAGTTCCATTAAAGCTGACAAGAGGTAAGAGCAGTTTCCTGTTGTAGAGGAGAACTTACTCCTGTGCTTTAAAAAGTAATTGAAACACTTCTTAGCCAGAACATTAGAAATGCAGGGCATCACTTGTAAATTGTTGTCATGGTTATTGGTTATTACTATTGTAGCAGAAAAAGGTCAGCACCTTTTTGGTGAGATATGCTGAAAAGTGAAGAGCACTCCTGTTTCACATGTCTTTAATTGGGAAAGACAGACCAAAGGCAGCAGGGAAAATTGCAGCAAGGAGAAACAAAAAGTGAAGTGACTTGCCCAAGGTCGCTTGGCATTTCTCATTTCCCAGTGCACAGGTTTCCTTTTCCTGGAATAGAATGGGTGAATCCTGCAAGGCACATCTCATTTGTTATGGGTAGTCAGGTGAGAATTCTTATCTTGAAGTTTCAGGAGGTGCTGGTATTGCTGCCACTTCAGTGAAAAGAACATTGTCCTTAACACATAACAAGAGCTGTAAAATAAAAGGTGAAGTGAAAAATGGTAAAGATACTGTAACTTTCACAATTAGAATCCAGCACTGAACAATAAGAAGTAGAGAACTTGCTGAAAATGGGGAAATTCCCCTTTTGTGCTTTTGAAACTGAAGTTGGTCCTACTATTGCCAAATAATTAACACAGACCAAAAAGTAAAGAAAGAGTAATTAGGTTAATCTCTCTAACTTTAGCTGAGAAAAATCCCAGTCCATGTTGTACTATGAAGAAATTGGCTTCTCTTTTCTCCCCATTATTAGTGTCCCAAACTGGCAAGACAGACTTCTCTTCAGTTCTGGACCCTCCCACATGTGAAGAAAACCCTATAGACTTAAAAAAAAAAAAAAAAAAAAAAAAAAAAAAAAAAAAAAAAAATCTTATTTTTAATTAACTGCAATTATATAAGCTTCTTAATACACAAACTTTTTCAAAATTTATTACCCTACATGAAGAATTTCTGCCACGGTTGCTGAAATGAGATGTAATACTTTCTGGATAATACAAGGGTTCAAAATCCCTTTTTTCTGTGCCCACAAACAAGGTTCTCTTCTTTGCCTGTTCTCTTGCTGCCAGATCCTTGAGCTCTGCCAAGCTCCTGAACTTGCCCAGGGTAAAATTAAATGTCAGTGTTATGTTCCCAAATAATGTTACAGCAAGTGATCTTGCACTTTGCGTTCAGTGTCAATCTGTGTTACTGGAATCAGTAAATGGGGCAGGCAGAATGATAAAACTTGGCAGGGTTTCCTGATTGTCAGTTCTGGTCTCATGATAGCTGAGTTTCCTTCCCTGTGCTGCACAAGCAGTGAATTGATCATAGGTGCTGACGTATAATTTATCATCGTTGGACACCTTGCTGAGTTAAACAGGACAGTTTGTCAGGGATTGATATTCCAGATGTGTTCTTGACACCTCTGAATTGTTGCATTCTGCTTTTGTTTACCATCTTTGAAATTCCAAAACATAGAAATTCACTTTTAAAAATAATAATAAAAAATTAAACTTTGAAGAGCTTGGAGACCATCTAAAAGAATTGACTAGCTGGGCTCATTCATTTTCATACCAAAGACAGACTTTGTAGAATCGAGGTCAGAAGGTCCTTTTTTATCTCTATATTCTTTCATTCATCTGGGCTCCTCTTATGTTTACTTTGTTGGGTTTGCAGTTCAGAATTTATTTGAGAATCAGTGCTCTGATGTGCAACTTATTGAAATCAAACGTTTCATACTTGGCAATGGGTGTTTCAAGCATTCCTTGGCTTGGATAATGCATTAATATTGGCCACTCTTTTTGTTAAATTGATACTTACTATAATGTATATAAGAATTAATCAGCAAATAGAGGAAAGCGTCTGGCTTCCTTCTTTTATTGCATCGTGAGCATTTGCTTCACGTTTCATTTGGAGGAAAAGCAATGCATGTGATCCAAATTGCGGTTAAATTTTTGGTGGCTGGGTTTTGGAGAGTGCTGGGATTCCTTGGTCTTTGTTTGCTGTTATGTTGGACCTTAAGCTAGAAACCCCCTGCGCAAAGTGCCACTAAATTAAAAAAGAGACTGTTCTTTTATGGATAAGCCGCTCTGTGCAAGTGTGTAACTCTTATCTGTGTGTAGGGGAGAGCCTCTCAGCAATCTGCTTATTGTGCACAAGTTCCCCTTGATTTAACAAGATGAATCAATTAGAAAGGCAGCCAGAAGTACCACCGTGTGTCATATTAATTTAAACATTGTTTTCTGCGGTTGAAAACTTTATATTCAGTAACTTGTTAGTTTTATCCCCCTCCCCCATTCTCTCAGTCTCTGATGCACAAAATTATTAAACTTAATTGGGTTTCTCTGGACACTGCTCATTTCTCAAAATTTATTGCAATTATACAATGCCCATAGCTCATTTATTTTTTGTTTCCTAGTGATTAAAACTTAAGACACTGAAAAATGTTATGTGTATTTTCCTTTTTATCACTAATGCTTTTCTGTCCTCTGCATTCAAGACACATTCTGTAATCATGAATCATTTAAGTAGCAAAATTCACAGGCAGACTTAGTTTACAGTTAAGTATAATAGAACAAGAATGTAGGTCAGAAATCCTGAAACATTTTTTATTAGATATTTTGGTTTTGTTTCAGAGGATTTTTTTTTTTTAACAATGGAAACATTCCTGTATTTCTTATCTCTTATTGAAATAAACGTTAGGTCTAAGTTGATGGTATTAGCAATTTTTTTTTTTTTTTGAGCTGTATTTATTAAACAAAAAATATTGTGTGAGCAACACCGAGTGATGCAGTTACACCCAAGCAAGGCAGAGGGAGATGAAAGGAGAGGAGGTAAAAGTGTCTGGGAGTCTTTGGGTTTCATGAGCTGGTGCTGGTCCTCACCATTCCCAGGATTTCTGTGGAGGGCTAGTTCTGTGTCTTCATGCAGGAGGGAGAGACTCTGCTTCTCCTAGGGCTCATCCAGCCCTGCTGGGCTGCCTGTGGCTGCAGTGGCAGCACCCCAGTGCTGGTGCTGTGTTCTGGGACAGGGAGCACTCAGGACCAGCCCAGTCATGGCAGTGTCTTGGGGTTGGGTCCCAATCCTGCAGCATGTGAATTTAATGGCAGTGTCTTGGGATGGGGTCCCAATCCTGCAGCATGTGAATTTAATGGCAGTGTCTTGGGGTTGGGTCCCAATCGTGCAGCATGTGAATTTAATGGCAGTGTCTTGGGATGGGGTCCCAATCTTGCATGTGAATTTCCCAACCCAGCCGCCTCCATCTCCAACCTTGGCTCCAAGAGATGCCTGAGCTCAGCTGCCTGCTCTGCTGGGAGTGCTCTCCTGGAAGGCTCCCGAGGGCTCTCTCTCACCTTTCCCCCACTGACTGGGCAGGGAACTGAGCTAGGTGGGCTTTTGGTGTGATCCATGTTCTGATGTTCTTACGCCAGGAGGTGTTTGGAGGACGTGCATGGATCCCATTTTGCAGAGGCAAAACGTGCTCCATGCTGGGATGCTGCTTTGTCATGCTGGTAGGTGAGTGATGGAAGTGAGGAGAGGATAATTAATACCATTATAACAGCTAGGAGTGATTTAGCATTAGCTGAAGTAGGAGACACAAATATTTCTTCAGGCAGAAACACTCTCTGGATAATGCAGCAGAACAATGTGTGTGCCAGGGCAGTGGTATCTGTTCAGGACAATGCGGAATATGTTAGTTAGATATAAACACAAACCATGTAGAGTCTCTCCCAGCTGAAACAGCAGCAAAGTTATTCAAAGCAAGTATATGCAGTGGCTGAACTTCCTCTAGCACTTTGTGAATGGAGTTCAAGTGATGAGAGTTTGGCTTTTTTCCAGAAAGCCAGGCTTCTGTTTCCAGTGCTGGCAGAATAATGTTTGGGAAATAAGCTTGCATCTGAAATGTAAACATGTCCTTTAATTCACCAGACTTTTGAAATCAGCTAAAGGAAGTCAAAACAATTAAAGCTGTGGGGTGGAAATATGGTGGCAGGAGATACTGTAGAGAGAAGTGATTTGAAGCGCTCATATCTTTGGAGCTGAGGAGTTTCTTTGTAGACAGAGATGAGCCTGTAGAGTGCTGTTTTTTCTGAGGAGCCCACAAAATTCCCTCTGTAAAGTTACCAATAGTTCTTGCTCTCAGTGTTAACAGAAGCTGGTTAGTAGCAAATATTTACTTCTGGACACGTTCACCCTCTTCTTCCTCGTCTTTTCTTCATGGTGAGAGATGGGTGAAAGCCAAGGCAGCCATTCATTTGTAAGATTTTTAGGGACCTTGTTTGTGAGGAATTGTTATGGGCATTTCTGTCCAAATGTTGCTCACATGGCAGCCGGAGGAAAACTCTTTTGACCTGAATGGGAAAAAAGTCAGGCTTCTGATATTTTTATATGTTATATAAAATATTGTCTTTCCTCTTAGATATTGTTTTGAGCAAGTGAGAAAAACAAAAAGGTGTTTCATTTCTGTCATGCTTTCCAGCTGAAGTCCTCTAAGTGCTTTAGAATTAGTGTGGATTTGGCCTCACAACATGCCTTTAATTCTGGTAGCACCCATTTCAGCATTATGGATGGACAGGTGAGAGAAGCTACTTGACATTCTCAGGCCAGAGCTGTATAAGCACCAATCTCCTCTTCTGGCTCTGTTCCCACAATGTTATTTTTTCTCCTTGCCTGTAATGTATCTCTACCAGCAAGATCGTTTTTTTCCTCCAATATGAGCTCCTGAAACAGCTGAATAAAGCAGGCTTGTGTTACCTCAGGTTTTATTATCACTTCTTCCCGATACCAAAAGAGAGGTCCAGGTACATTTTGTATTAGAGTTAACTGAAAAACTTGATGTGAAGTTGTCCACACCTCAGACTCCCTCCCCTCTGAGATGGAGCTTCCAACGCTGAGTTTTCATCCAATGTTAAAATACCAAACATGCTCTGTGAAGTGACTTCATCTTCTCCCTGTGTATTGCCGAGCAAACTTTCTCTGAGGCAACACCTGGGATCTGCAGCTTGAGAGCAGAGGTGCCGAGATCACAGAGCAGAAAACAGTAACCTTACAAAAGCACCAGTTTTATTAGAAGGTGAAAGACATATGAAATGCATGATCATGGGCACTATAGCATTTAATTTCCTGAAAGGAACTAGAATTTGATAACACATAATTGATTACAGTTTGTAAAAGACTGCTGGAATTTACACTGGCTTTTTATTTTCTTTGTAAAGCTGCTGGCTAACTTGTTAATCAGTCATTCCATTGTGATTTAGCCTGTGTATTCCATAGTCATGGGATTCTTGTAGAAAAATATTTTGGATGCCTTTCATCAAGACATTCCACTTGTGTTTAGGTCATCAGTGCACTTCATGCACCATAACATACAGAAGAAGTGGTGTTTCAGAGGGGATGAGAAACACCATTGCCAGGTTCTGGGAAATATGCTGGCATCCTGGAAAATATGTTTGCTGTAAACAGGAAAAAAACCCCCGCAACCTGGAGGCTTTGTTGTTCTTAAACTGAAAATAGTGATGAAGTAATTGCTTCTGGTTAACTGAATGTTTTGTTTGCTTTTTTAGATTTTATTGTTTTTTATTGTTAAGTCTGGAGCTGTTGGTTTTTCTTTTTTCCCCCTATAATTAACAGTTTTCTAAATGCATTTCATATCAAAAGAAAGAAAGGAGCACAAACTTTCAAATATGTCAGTTACTACTGTCATGTACTGAGCCTCTGGCAGCATGAACCACCTTGAGCTGAAGTTTCTTCAGCTGAAAATGGTCACATCTGTAAACGAGCAAACACTGAAGCGGCATGAAAAGGGTTATTAGGAGGGAAGGAGAAGGAAATTTTGACTTGGCTCATGCTTATGTAGTAGTAAAACCCTGTAAAAAGTTCAAGTCCTCCAGCACAAACCTTTAAAGTCATACAATCAAATTGATTTCCACGCAGGGAGAGCTGCCTTTTACATGGAGGGGATGAGCACATTCTTCATAGCACAGAAGAAAGCGGGAGGATGACTGGCAAATTTAATTCTGCTCTGATCCTGCTGTGACACAGTGGGGGTGCCCTGTCCCTTGTCCTCCTGCTGAACAATGAGAACTCACGCAGGTCATGGAGCAGGATGTCTAGAGCCGTGGATGGTGTAATCACCTGTGCAAACCTGTCGTGGTTTAACCCAACAAACAGCCAAACACTCAGAGCCTCTCACCCCCACCCTGCCCCCAGTGGGACGGGGAGAAAAACCCTTAACATTCATGGCTTGGGATACAGATTAATAGGAGCAAACCAAGAAGGAAAATAATGATAGAAATGATAAAAGACTTAGAGCATACAAAACAAGTGATGCTTAACTCAGCCTCTGGCTGATCCTGGCCAGCTCTCCCAGTCTGGATGCTGGCCATGATGTTGTGTGACATCCACAGGGTCCCTTCCAACCCAATCCATCCTGTGGGTCTGTGCTGCCCCTCCCTGGGGTCACCAGGATGCTCCATGTGCCCAGCACATGGAACCAGCCCCTCTGTGACATCAGTCCAACAAGGGCTCTGCGGGCGCTGCGCTGGAGGTGACAAACGCGGGCTCCTGGCAGTGACAGGTGCCACTGGTGACTCTGCTGTGCCTCCTGCCGTGGGACATCAGTGGGTGAGTGGGAGCTCTGGGAGCTCCTCACTGCTGGGGTGGGGTGAGGAGCAAAGCCTCAAGTGCTGCTCAGCAACAAACTAAAACTGTGGTGCTCTGGTAACGTTTTTCTCATCCTAAATACAAAACGTAGCCCTGTGTCTGATACGGGGAAGAAGAGTCATTCTCTTCCAGCTGAAAATGTAAGGCAAAATTTTAAAGAAGAAAAGAAAAGGAGGAGATACTGATTCAGGGCTGTGCACCTATAGTTCGCTGCAGAATTTTCCGTAAAAAATATAACACAGTCATGGCCTGTGGCTGCTCTGTTTTGCTGCCACAGGTGAGGCAATGGGGCAGGGCAGAGAGATAGGTTTATATTTGTTTTCCTTCTGTTAAAATGAGATTTATCCTTAAGAAAATCTCCTATACTAGATTAAAAGAGCGTCTTGAAAATGATGGAAGTGAAGGAACTTTTGAGATAATATTCAGCTCACTCTCTCACTGGTGTTGCCACTGCAGTTGAATTCAATCCCTTGGGAAGTTGTGTCCTTGTAGCAGCGTGTTTTAACAACAGATTGCCCTGGGTTAGTAATGAAAATGTTTCCAGTACTGTTGTGTTTGGGGAGAACTGTTTCAACAATGCTACAGGAAATCCCCAGCAATTCCCACTGGTCTCCAGTGGCTGAGGTACACAGGTGTTATACAGGCAATGTTAACCTGTTTGGTCTTTGGTGTGTCCTTAAAGAAATGAAAAATGAGAATACAGCCACACTCTGGGTCTGTGACAGCTTGACACCCCACAGGTTTTGGACTTAGGGTTTGATTTAAGCCATATTTGATGGAAAGTGGACATGTCCAAAGCATTTAAGTTCATCCATCACTCTTCAGGAGAGTAGATGCTGATGGGAGGGCAAGACCTTAGAAATACCCCATGCTCCCCAACCACAGAAAATGGTTTATTTGCGGATTATTAAACATACTTAAAACCCCCACGGAAGAAGGGGACCTGCATCATCTCCAGCCACATATATTTTTGCACGTGATCTGCTAAAAAAAGTAGCTGTGATTTAAATATCTTATTTCATAATTCTGGGTGAAAAACAGTGAGAATGTTATCCAAATACATCAAAACAATTTAAATTTAAATTCAAAATGGTAATAGGATATTGCAAACCAGCCAGTTGTCGTTATTGAAGTGATAAATTCAACTTTCTTGGCCAGGTTAAATCAAATCCTTTTTCCTTTATGAATCCAATTTTTGATTCTCCATATTCATTGCTTGAAGATGATCTCATGCTATCATATGAATAAGACAAACATTTATCTAGGGCTGATCCCTGCCTCACCCTTTTCTCTGACTATTGAATTCTCCAGGTATTTTATTTCAGTACTAGGTAATAATATAGTGATTTAATTAGGGGGTGATGAGGAGTGAAATACTTTGATATACAATACATTCTAAAAAACCTGATTGAGAAATAAAAGGAAAGTATAGAAGTGAGCTCTTCTCGACATTGACATATAAAGAGAAAAATACAGAAAATCTTTTAAATCCCTCCAAATCTTGTTAGCTAACAGAGGTCAGATTAGTCACCTTAGATGTGAGGTTGAACCCATTTGACTTTTTTTCCCATTCCACTTTGAAGTTGTTAAAGGGCCTGTTGGTAAGTGAAAGCAGTTGATTCACTGTTCTTTTTAAGTGTATTGGGTATTTCTGAAGGAATTTTCGTTAAAAATTACAATACCTTTTAAGTCTAGCTGTAAATATCTTTCAGAAAACTACAGAATGTGCAATTCATTTTTGTGCCTTCATAAAAATGATGCTGAAGTGTCAAGCAGGGTCACTCTTCCATGTGTTCAGGCTTCCCTAAACCTACTGGCGTCAGAAAGGTGCCGGTAAATAGCTCTGTCTTTAAAGCTTTAAATAATTGAATTCCTTGGGCTAGCAAATATCCTTCTTAAAACTTGGCAATTCTTGAGCCTTTTAGCAAACCTGATATGAAAAGGACACTATCAAAACAGCTGAATCTGAACCTAATTCCTCATGGCTTGATGGGCAGTTCTGGTTAGGAAAAAATATGTCAAGTCAAAATATTTTCTCTGTTGTCAAGTGCTTAAAGTTTTTGGACATGCAATGCCTTTGCCAAGAAATAAAGCACAAAAATAACCCCAGATCTTTGGGAAATGCTTAGAAAAACAAATCAGTTGCACTCCCTGCTCACACTAACAAATGTATTGCTGCCAAATCCTTGAGAGAGCAAACAGACCCCACTGATCAAGTCAAGGCACAGGGAAAGCAGTGCTTGTCCATGTGATATGAGGAGATGTTGGAAGGAATATGAGGAAGTGTTTGAAGGAACACAGTAGTGCCATGAAATGGAGGGCAATGCCTCAGGTCACTGGGAACCTGCTTAGATTTCTTTAGCAAAAAAGTAGGTAGTGAATCCTCTAAGCAGTGAGATGCTCCTAGTCCTAGTTGCAGGAATAGTACATTTTCCTGTGTTTAATTATTTAGAGGAAGCTGTATAATGGATCTTTGGAATTGTGTGACCCACTAATCAATCCCTCCCCTTTTGCATAATGCATGTGGCATCAATGTTATTCCATTTCAAGATCACTTAGGAGAAGCTTTGCCAAGCTGCTCATTGCTCCTCTGCCGTGCAAACACCAACACAGAGCTTGCAATGCCATTTGCCTGCTGTGTTAATTTAGAGCCAGCTGTAAATGTTCCCAACAATTAGCATTTAGAGAAGAAGCAAGAAGTCCGTAAAGTCCTTTTTTTGAGTGATATCACTCAGTGTACCTGACCTTTGGGCCTGGGGGAGGTCCCCTCCAAGTGCCAAGGAACGTCCTTGCTGTGACATCCTAAAAGTGAGGGAGTGCTTGTGAGCCTTGCTCTGCAGGGTGGCCCAGCTGTCCTACTGGGCTTTGTCTCCCAAAACCTCTTCCTCATTATATGTCTCAAAAAAACAACCTTTGGGCACCTGGGCTGGACCTACTGGACTAACTCTTGCCGTTCAAATCCCACGCTGTAATCTTAAGGAAGGTGCTGCCCATTCTTACTGCCCATAACAGCCTGGCAGAGCTCAAACCCTCTCCTTTCACCCTTAGGGAAGCACCTCATTGTACCTCCAGGAGGAGGAGGAAGAGGGAGCTTAGCTTTGGAAGGTGTGCACAGGATCTTGGACATGATGGTGCTTTCCATAAACTCCAGGAAATTGTGTAGGAGCTGATAGGAGGACATGGGAAGCATTGATCACAGTAATATCTTGATTTTAGCCTTTGAGTTCTTTAGCTTAGTTCCGTTCCTCTTATGTTGTTTATATTGTGTGTAAAGGGAGGCAGAGGTTGCCTCAGTCCACGACAGTCCTGCCAGAGACAGAGGGCTGTAAATGTTCACTTCCAGGAGTATATGATTATTAAATCACCTGGCCTAGCAAAGAGGGAATCAAAAATCTGTTTGTCCTATGGCTTCTCTGGAACTGCCTTCATGAGACCCAGTATTGTCCCCTGAAAATTAAAGAAAATTATTTCCTCCAGTTAGAGCCATTTCTAATTGGCTGATAAAATGTGCTGTATTTTAGCCAGACCTACTTTCCTTAGAAGTGTGTCTAGGATTATGCAATTAATCCACATAATAGGATGCTTTACCTACAATTGCTGATTGCTAATTCTGGACTGCACAAACAGGTTGAGACAGCCTGCCCTGTGCTGTGGAGATGAATACAAGGATTGCAAGAAGGTTTGGCATCTTTGTCATGCCATGATGCCTCTGCTGTGTCATGGGTACTCACACATCTTGGTCCCTTTTACAGCTGTACTCACAGTGATTATTAATGAGCTGCATCTCTTCAGAGTTTGAAGCATTTGAATGTATAATTTAATTTAAGACTATCTGTGCTGGGTAGGTTTTTTAGATAAAACCTTGGTCCTCAGTGAAGAAGATGTGGAGTTTTGTCATTGACTTTGTAAGGACTAAGACTTTACCCATTATATCTACTGGTAACGATAGGTAAGTGAGCATCAGCTTTTTTACAAAAAATGCCCTGCAGTGCTTCTGAAATGCACAACACACAGAGAAATATATTGTAGATTTAATGATTTATTCAATGAATGTAAAATCTGGTTGCATAAAGGAGATTTTAGTGATTATTACCATCTGTCACTAGGTTTCCCTGTGCTGCAGTAAAAGTGTGTTTCAGATTATCAGCAGTTCAGCCATATAAAAACCCAAAATGACAAGTTTCTTGTGATGGCATTCCCCATCTCTGCCCTCAGAATTGCCTCTCCAGATGGTGGGTATGTGAGGACAGAAATGCACACTGCACGGATGAAGTTCAGCAAAAGGCTTCCAAGAGTGCAAGCAAACTGCAAAACTATTCAGGGTGAAAGGGTTGACCTGGATTTGAGACAGTGGGTACATCCCATATATAACCTCTACAGTTCCCTAATCCTCTTCCATCCTGTAAAAATAGGGGGACATATTTCCCTATATCCAGCTTTTTTCTTCTGATTTTGTCACATCACTTATAATTTTAACTTGATTTTTTTCTTCTTCTCTGGATACTGAATCTTTTCTCCCAGATGTAAATAGAGTTCTGGGTAGGACCTGCTCCACCAGCTCCCTTAAGACCTCCCTTCCTCCTTGCTGCCATGAAAATATAAAACACACAGAAAGCAGAGGGGCAGGAACAAGGTCACTAGCAGGAACAAGACTGGGGTGCACTTCTCATCTAGCTGGGTTTTCTTTCCCACTTCTGTGGTACCTGTAGTGATCAACAGAAGTCCAACTGTCTTGACCCATAGGTAGAACACGGCCTGGATTGTTTTTAAATGAACTAGCACTTTCTTTCATATCTACTTTCTTCCCCTGATTTCGAATCCGAAATAGGAAACTTGAAACTAATATAACAATACAGAAGAGGAAAGGAAATAGTTAATAATTTTGGGTTTTCCATCTCAGACCAAAATTAGCAGTACAGGTTAGTATTTTGCTATAAGCAAGGGATGAGGACATCATTCATGTTCTGTTTGTGCCGTGGGAAAACCAAAGGAGGAGAATCTAATTCTGAATCTTACCAAAGATTATTAATGAGTAACAAGCCAGAGAAACATGAAAAAAGGAGAAAAAAAAGGGGGGTGAGGGGAAAAGCTGTTACTGTTTTGTAGTTTTTATCTGAATTCTACTGAATCCTTTTCTTGGTACTTTTTGCCAATTTCCTAGAGCAGGACATTTGGTATTTTCTCGTTTTATTAAGGCCTAATTATTGCTTTGTTTCAATGGCTGTGCATTCCATGGATTTCTGTCTCTAGTGATTATGAGGGACTCAAGGATTTTACAGGATGAAAGAACCAATATAATACATATAAATAATATTGACTATTTTTATTGTTCAGACATGGGTTTCTCAGCCAGAACATGGGCTGATTCTTTGGTGAGGCAGTCTGCTCTACATGTGCCTCTCCCAGTCAATATCTTTTCCTTGTATGGAGTTTTATTGAGCCACTTTGTTTCCTTGTGTTCGTGCTTTGCTCCTCTCATTGTCCCCACTCATCCCCCACTGTCCTTCCTGAAGACAAAGACGTAGGAGAGGTACACACATCATCCCTTCATCTGTCTACATAAATGGAAGTGCTGAATAACTCTGACAGTCTGAAAAAACCCAGTTTTGATTCTGCTGTGAAAGCCTGGAACCCTGAGCAAAGCTGTCAGTCAGCCTCTGAACAAAGTCCTGATTATCTCTGGTTTCGGATCAGCTCTCTGCGGTTTGCACAGTGAATGTTGTCATTGAAAATCCTTCCTATGGCTGGGAGTGCTGGGCTCGGGCTGTTGTCACTCACTGCCTTCGATCAGTGCTCCAAGGGCCAAATAGCTCCCACCCACAAGGTTTGATGGTCTGATTGGAAGGTCTTGATCCCACAAGGCTCTGGGAGCATCTTTTTGCTAAAGAAAATATTTACAGCTGCAGAATTGAAATGCTTCATGCTTTCTGAGGCTGCAGAAAGATGGTGTTTGCCTGAATTTAGTGTCCAGGCTCTCTCTCAAAAACTGCAGCAAGTTATTGACAGCAGACTCAAATTCAAACTTTCACACTTCTGAAATATCTTTTCACCTAAGTTTTTAGAAGTATCAGCACAATGTTAGTACTATTTCCTTGAATCAAAGGAAAGAGGTTCAGAAAGTTTTGAAAAGGGGATGGGATATTTCTCACTAGCAGTGGTGCTGGTTAGTTATGTACTTGTCTTCATGAGGATGTACTGGAAATGTGGTCATGAAGGGATTTACCCAGACACACCCTGCTTGATGCTTGTGCAGTACTGTACAAATTTTCTGTACCTTGTAGTTAGTTTGAAATAGTCAAAATCAAATCTAGAGTGTCTGAAATGTAGAACAGCTTCCCCAAGCTTAATTTCCTTGACTTGGAAATATTTTTTGAAAGGATCTAACTATCTTATAATCTCATGTTTCTGTGGATAGCTGTGTCCCTGCAGTACCCCAGAGGGTGCTTAGGAACACTCTGAACCCCAGGCAGCTCCTGAGACCAGGTATCTCAGCCCATTCTCACCAATTTTTGCAGCAAAATCCATTGGTGAAGTGATGGGCTTGATCAAACCGTGTTCCAGCAGAGACACAGCTGGGCCTGGTGTGCTTAGAAGTGACCATAAAAATATTCTACTTCAAATTTTACAGTCTTGTCTGCAAGGGCCAAATCAACCTGCAGTCAGGCAAAAAAAGAACAGAAGAATTACTGTTTCTCTATTGATATTCCATTAATGTATAATATTTTGTATATCTTTGTGCATGAAGAAGTTAGGCAACAGTCCGTAAATACGCAGCAGAGGAAAATGCAAGCTGCATTTTTTGCTATTTGTCACAACATTTGTGCTGTAGTTTAATAACTTTTCTATTGTGCTGCAAAATTCCCTCATTAGTGAGAGAACACAAACTGCAAAAGCAGCTTGTTAGGAGTATGTTCTGCTTATCCACTACATGAACAGCATTATTCTTGCAGATATAAGCTTGAAATGGTCTCTCATTTTGGGATATATATTTAGGATTGAGCCATGGATAGTTTTCTGTCAGATCTATGAAATTAATACTTCTTTATGACAGTGTTTTACTGCTTGCTGTATGTAATAGTTCCTTTCATTGGCACTTATGTCCTTTGCAGGGAAAGAAATTTGCCACTATGACAGCACACTTCGAGTGTCATTGGCTTTCATATTGTCTATTAAAAAAGGAAATTGTGAGGAGCAGATCAGACCTCAATGAGGCCTTCTGAACTGAACCCATTTCAAGGAGGGGAAGCCAGAACTGTCAAGGCTTTGACTTCCCAGTTCCTGAAGAGATGTTAATTCGCTCGGCTGCCTGATCTACAGGGAGTAGAAATGAAAATCCACTTGCACGACCTTTGGTGTCAATCACTATGGGAGGCATCTGCATTTATATTGTCAATGCACAAACTTTCTTTACTTCCTGAAGCATGAAATCACCTTTCAAATGAAGAAAGAAATATAACCCTGCATTCTTGGGAGATGTAGCAGTTCCATCTAAGGCTTCTGTTGCACAGAGTAATGTTTAACACAATGTTCTGATTTCAATGTCAAGCAGGCTCTTAGAAGTCGTCGTTTTTTCAAGTGAAAGTTACACTATATTTTTTAAAGAGATCTATTATTACTTCATATTATTTTAGGACTTCTAATGCTCCATCCGTAAGCCAACGGGAGGTTTGTCACTAACTTTGATACTGTCAGCAAAACTTGGCCCAGAGTGTTTCACGTTAAGTTCTCAGTTAAGGCTGTGTTCCTCAGGCACAGGAGAAAGAGAGGAAACATATATTTAAATGAAATTTTACAAATTGGAATAACAGGGCTAGTTGGTAGCCTGCAGCAGCAGGGTACAGCCTGTGCCTGTGATATAGAGTCCTTTAATGCATTGAATTCACTGGGGTATTTTATGGTGTTTGGTACAGGTCTTTGTGATCTCTGCTGACATTTCATCTAATTGAAGGATTCACACAGAGAATTTTGGGATACTCCATTGAATTCTTTAACTACAAAGTCAGTAAAATGAGACATATTCATACATTTAATTACAGTGTTTGGGCAGAGATCATCAGTTGGTTGCTAGGGCTTGTTTCTTGCTGGGTTTGCTAATGCTCACAACAAAGTTCTTGTCCATCACCTGAATGAGTCAGAGACTTGCTATTTGCCCTGAGTTGTAGCTCAGAAGTTCTGACCCTAAAGAAAACAGTATGCTTTCAATAAAATTCTGAAAAGGCTAACTTTTAGTTCCAGAGCTGAGGAGATCACACAACAGACGTGCCAACTTTCTCATTCTTTGAAGTACAGAACTCTTCTCTTCGCTCTAAATGTGCAGATTGGAACTTAGTTTGTATTGGTACAGCTTGTCTTAACTACCCCTGCATGACTGTGGCTGCACAGCCTTCTAGGAATAGTCTCAGTCATAACGTGTGCTTCAAACTCTGCCAGCCCTCTAAAGGCTGTCCTCATTTTGATGTGAATGAGAGAGAAATTTGCTTAATTTTTTTTTTTTTTTTAATTTTTTTTGGTAAGCTGTGACATTATTCAGTGTTCTTTTGTTACCTGAATGCAGGCAGCAAGTTTAGACCAGTGCATGCAGGAGAAGTTGTAGCCTCAGTAAAAAGAAGGAGAGTAGAAAACTCAGCAAGACCTTCACTGCACAAAGGTCTCAGAACTTTCCTCTCAGAAAGGCAGGTGTGCTGCAGAACAAGATCGGGCTGAGTTGTTTCCAGTCACAGACCTCTCTTGAGCCTGTATAATTTAGCTGCCGTCTAAATCAGTGACAGAGCTTTCAGGGCAGGCTTGGAATGCGAGGAAATGTATAAATTTTAAAAATGATCTTGTGATTGCAAAAGCTGGAATTTCTGTCAGATCTCACCAGTGAGCTTGTTGTGCTTGTTAAAATGTGGCTATGGAAAGACAAATTACTTTAAAACAGTACCTCCTTTACTCAACAGAAGTGACACTTTGGGAATCAGTCAGGATTGTTTTAATGCCCAGACCACACTCCTGGTCTTGGTCCTTTGCTGCCACTGGAGCCCATAACACTCTCGTTCCTCTCCTGCTCCTCTATTTCCAGGTTTCCTATGGGACACTCACAGGCTTTCAGTGAAAGATGGCAATTGATAAAGCAGAGGAGGTCATGTTTCCATGACAGCAGCAGCATAGCAGGGAGCACGCAGAAAGAGCTGTACTCAGCTGGGGTGCCTCCTTATCATCTTGAGCATCCACAGTACCTGTGTCCAAAGAAAAGGATCCTGTGGGCATTCCTGCATTGCAGCCTCCAGGGAGGAGCCCAGAGTGGATGGCAGCCTGGGCTGGAGGGTTTTGGAAGGGAATGCCTTAGGATTCCCTGTCTGGATATTCCAAATGGATTCCATGGATTGTGTCTCTGCATCTTGACTAATTCTTCACATGACAAGGCTGGCAACTAAACAGGAGAAAAAGTAGAAGGAAAAAAGCAGTGCAGAAGAGATTTTTGGAAGTAAGGAGAGTCAGCTTTCCTTATTCTCTTCTAGGTCATGATGCACAGGGATCATGGGTCAGCCAGGAACTGGGAGGATAATGGGATTTGAAAGCAGGTTATTTTGTCTCTGTCAGCAGGCTGCAGGTTTGTTTATGAAAGGCTCAAGTTGAACCGAAGATGCAATCTGTCTGATTTTTTGATCTCCATCTGTTGATAAGGTCTGGAACAAGCCCAGCAGCATTATGGCATGAAGATCTTTAGAAGTCCAACATCTCAAAGAAGCCTGAATTTCTCCCTCTATCCCTAGAAACTCTCCATATATTAGAACCTAGAAAGAATAGGTATATATATTTAGAAGATGAAACCTTTTAAAAAAATTTGTTCCTTATTCTTCAAACCCATTGGCATGACCTACTTTGCTGTTTCTGATGTCAATAGGATTTGAACATAGGTAGGCATGATCCTTTGTTTGCAAAGATAGCATGGCAAAGTACAAGAGAAAGAAGAATCTACGTTGCAGGATTAAATTTTTTTTCCCCCTATCAATATGATTTCTTTCTGTGCCAGTTTTGTAGAGGATTTTTCATATTGCTTTGCAGTTCAAGGACCAGTTTCATACCTGGTGTAGGCTGTCCTGCATCTCACATGACACGTATTTTGGCAGCTCTTGCCACGTTTCTGTGTTACAAGCACAACATCTGTTGTCTCCTTGGTGTAATGAAGATGAACTCTACCCAACAGCCCTTAGGTAATTCTGCATCTTAGCCTAATATCTGTCAAGTTTAGTGTGACTCCATGTTATACATCTTTTTACAAAAGACATATAGTTCCTAGTCAAATAGTCTAGGTTCTGTGCTTATTAGCACATTAAAAAACCTGCTTAAAATGTCACCTGAAGCACTGCAGAAAAATCATCAATACCAACTGTGAATTTAGCCCAGATGCTTTGAACTTGTATCTGATACGCCTCATGTCTAATATGTTCCACAGAAAAATTCAGAGAAACATCAAAGTAGTGCTTTCCCATGAGCCCTCACATCCTGCAGAGCCAAGGCAATGGAAAGCAGCCAAGCAAGTTCACACTGAAAGCTGGAACTCACTTTTCATTGAGTGATGAGTCCGTCACCTCTCGCAACTCACAGTTTTAAGAAGCAGCTATCCTTCAAACAGACCCCAGGAGTGCAAGCTAGTGACCCTGTTAATCTCTTCTCTACTTCAGTGGCATCTGTCCCTTATTTTTCTCTCCCTCTCCCTCTTTCTCTCTCTTTTTTTTTTTTTTTTTAACCCATCTGTACCTCCTGGCCAGTAGGAAATCAAAAGAGCAAAAGTAACTTGTCTTCTCAGTGAGTAGGGCACCTTCCATCATGTGAAACAAAGCAGGCTTATTTAAAAACTAGTGCCTGAACTGGAAACTTGAACATTTTGTGAAGAACCTTTATTTGTGGAAAGTTTTGTGCACAACCCTTCTGATCACCCCAATGCTCACCAAACTGTGAGAAAAGCTGCCCTTCAGGCTGGGGCTTGTTCTGGTGGAGGAGCTGGGATAGAGGAGGAATAGAGGTGCAGCTTCTGAGTTATAAAAACCTAGAAATACATGTACATAAAATAATATATTCCTGTAGCTTGCAATTATATGTATCCTCTTCTGGGGAATATGGGTCTGGCCCTTCAAAATTCCTCTTTTGTCTGAGATGTTTTTCTGGAAGAAAAAGAAAACTGTAAGCCACCTTTGAGATGGCTTTGAGTGCTCCCAGATCTGTCTCTGCTGCGTCTCTCTTTTGTCATGCTGCTGTATCTGGGAGAGGGATCAAAGGCACCTCTGGGTTCACACTGTGTTCAGCTCACTGTGATTTGTTCTTTTTAGAGGGGGCCCTTGGCTTGGGAGGGAAGCACTGCTCTGTAACAGGTTCCAGTGTACTTACTGCCTCGAGGAGTAACTGTGTCAGCACACACTGTGTGAGATGTGCACACATGTCTTTAGAAGGATATGGATATACAGACAGTCAAAGCTGTGAGAAAATGTCCAGTGCTTTCAGTAACTCTGTGAATTTTCTAATGTAGAAAGAATAGATGGTCCCTTTTGTACCATTATTATACTTCTTTGTCTTCTATCGAGTTTAGGAAGTCTTTTGACATTTGGAAGGGAAAACAAACCAAAGCCAGCTTTTAAAATTAGTGACTTCTAAACCCTGTATTTTCTGTAATAATCTCCCATGTCAGTATAGAACAGAGATTTGTGGTCTTCTGGTGCAGTCAATTTCAGATTGACTTCTTCTGCCTGTATTATCTTTCCACACTGGAGAATCTGCTGATTAACAACAGATTAAATATGAATTTCTTGTTCAGGTCATGGCTGAGCCAGTGACTGCTTTGGGACATGGAAAAATGGTTGCTCTAGCCCAGGCTGTTTTAAAAATGCTTCAGCTGAAAATGCACAGAACTTTTGAGGCTCTTGGAGGTACATATATTGTAGAGGAGAGTAGGAAACTGGATGGAAAGTAAATATTAAAGGGTTTTTTGCTAAGAAAGGAAACATTTGTCTAGGGAAATTAGGATAAGAAGCTTGTCTGGAAGAGCATGAAAGGTACTCATGAGCTTAGCATCAGCCAGAAGAGCAAAGATATTGGCCCGATCCTTTGTGTACATTTTTATGAAAATGATTGTTCATACTGAAAGCTCTAAATGCAACAAACAAAGCACGCTTATGCAGGATTATGTAGTTCTTAAAAAGTATCTTCCTGATCAGAAGTTAAACATAAAACTTCAGCATTATCTGTAAAAATAGAAGAAAAACTTGCCACTCAGGTTAAAAAAAAAAAAAAAAAAAAAAAAGTGTGCCAATTTTCTTCCTTTCAAAATGAAAATGGAAAATAATTTGAGATTTTTTTTTTTTTTTAACTATTCAGTAACTTCCTCTCTGGGTATCCTTTATGCAGAGAGCACCAAGCTCCTTTTACCTTTGCATTATTTAAAAATCACAGGGATTGAGGATCTCAGAATGTCGTCACAATTTCCAATTGATTTTCTGTGGTTTTTAGTTTTCATAATGCCATGTAGAAGGCTCCTGAAACTGGCAGTAACACAAGAACAGAGCAAGGACTGGATTCACATTTCCTAATGCTTATTGGTTTGGACTTGTTCTTTACACTGGATGTGAATAAGGGAAATCAAAGTCCCTGTGGTCATTCTCCTGCAGCCCCAGAGGTTTAAAGATGTGATTATGGAGATCACAATTGTGAATGTTAAAGCATGTATGGGAGGTAATACCTGGAGAGAGGGAGAATGCTTAGTTGTAGCTTTGTTAATTAGCAGCCCATATAATCTGTTTATAACAAAGTCTTACTGACAAAGCTAGAAACATTTCTTGAGCTCCAGATGGCTGCTTTTCTTTATGACTTGCTGTAGGGTACAGACTTTGATTTTATATATTTTGATAATCTATCCTGATTATTCAACTAATACTCATTGTTCTTCCTGTGCTGCAACATTACCCTTTCAGAAACTGCAGCATATGGCTTGGTGAAGGAAATCTCAAGGTTCAGAAAAACTTTGTTATCTATATTTTTCATGCTTTTGTCTCCTTTTTCTTAGAGCTGGGACCTGTAACTCTGAAAATATCTCTTTAAATGTTTCCTAGAGACGAGTTTCTCATTCTAGGAAGTTTCTTGCAATGGATGGGGAGAGGTCTCAAAATATTTTCTCATCTTCAGAAATCTCTTCTAAGGGTACCAAATATCTGAGATAAAGTCCCAATCCAAACCAAGATAACAGCAACAATAACAACAACAACAGATTCTGATTTTCATAAACAAATATTTGCTTGAGCTTTGTGTGTCCCAAACATGGATGCAATTTTCCTAACTGCTTGAAAAGACAGCTGCTTCCCAGAAAAAACTCTTCCTTTCTGCGGTGGATTACAATGTTCAAACTGTCTCCTGATTAAAAACATTAATCTAAACCTTAAAAAATTGGGAAAACCAAAATATCTGGACAGAGATAAAGGAGAGACGACTCACTATAAATTTTTCATTTGTTTGGTTTTTTGAAAAATGAAATTGAGCCAAAAAAAAGTGCAAAATATTTCTTTTCCTTAAACTCTACAGTGTTGCTGTCAAGTTTACTGTCAAAGCAATCAAAAAATAATGATTATCATTAGCTGATGAAATGGGTCTGTGATTTATGTACCATATAAATATTTTGGCATTAGTTCTTTATTCACACCATGGAATAAACTTGTTGAACCTCTGCACTAGAACAAGAGCAAAAGGGAACATAAGGAAAGTTTTACATGGATGTTGTTTTTTTTTTTAGGGTGAAGTACTTAATTTATATATTTATTTTCATATATTCTACAGAGTGCCTGGGTAAATACAAATGCCACTCCCACCCAATTTAAAATACAGCATAAAGAAAAAGGACAACTGCTTAAGAAAAATGTGTTGTCTTGGCCACGAGAAATCAATTTCGTTATTTACTATGGGGAGAGACATTCTTTGTTGTATGGTGCCTTACAAAGTTACTCTGCACTGCTCAGCTACCATTTAATTGTGTAAACGTTTACTAGCTGTCTGCAAATAAGAGAATTCGATTATAGAAGATGTGAATATCACTGACCTGAATACAATTTGACCCAAGGAAACAGACAAGGTTAAATATTTGGGAAGAAATCTTGTCCAAGAGAAGACGGATAAATGACAGGGCAAGCAAAGTTCAGTGGGGTAGGCAGCACATATTTCTTAAGAATATCTGTGTTGCTCACAAGTGGGCCGACATGAGCTGTAGGACTCTTGAATATTTGGCACTTGTGAAGACGTTAAATCTCACTGCAGGAGCTGTATTCTCTAGGTTGCTTTGTCATCAAGGGGCATGGCACTGCAATGGTACCTTTAGAAGAGACAAGGAACTCTCTGCCATCCATAATATTCACTGAGGGAACACAAAAGTGAATTTGATCAATCTTGACAAGTTCTGATTCGTTTTTGAGTATTTTCTGTTGCACCCTGCAGTTGTGCCAACTATGAGAAAGCTGAACCCAAATATGCAGACTATGACTAAAATTGTCTTTTCACGTTGACCTTGCTGGTGTTGCTCTGTATTTGCATTCCTGTGGGTGAAAGGACAAACTCTGTGTGATTCACAAATTGGGAACGCTGAATGTGGACTTGTCCCAAATGGCTTTTTCAGAGACATCCATATATTTGTGACTTCAGGAAAGAACTTATAAACAAAGTGTAAATGAGCATGCAGTTTACTTGACTGATGTATGTGTACAGCTTAATGTTGAGGTTTTTCAGTTAGTATTCACTTCACAAATGAGAGATGTAAAATGTTTAACTTAAATGAAGCAGAAAAAAAATTGATTCTCTCCTTTCCCTCCATCTTTCTTACTAAAAGTTTTTGGCTCTTTCACATTAGTGGCCGTGCTATATATTGGCATTTACGCTAATGAAGAGCCCATGATGTTTCCTAAATGTTCCAGTACAAGGACCTCGTTAATAGCTTCGATTTATCCAGCAAAATAAAAGCTCCCTGCAATCTCCAACCCATCGTGCAGTAAGCCAAGGACATAGGAGGGACAGAAATTGGAGTCTGTCCTTAGCTGTGCCATCCTTTACTCCAGTATGGCCAGGTGCTTTGTTCAGGGAGCCAAAACCTGGCACTGCAGGCTAAAAGAAGCTTCCCAGGGATCTGTATTTGTTCCTCTCCACCGACAGAGAAGCAAAAATTGAGATCCCAGTGTGACTCTGTGTCTGTTCTCACACTGGTTACCGGGAATCCGGCTGATCCACGAGGTGCTGACGATTTACCTGATAAAAGACCAGGGCACTGATATTGGCAATTGCTTCCTTGCCTTGCCAATCATCCTCATTCCAGAAACTGTGAACCACAGAATCTGTGGTTGATCTTGGAGGTTTTGGTCCAGGTGATCTTGGGTAAATCCAGTAAGGTGAGCAGCATTGCCAAGGATATTTCACGTGTGGTTCATCTCCCAGCCTGCGCTCTAATAGCTGTTAAACTGAAGAGTAAAGATCCTTTTCATACTCTAAATGTGATATTTAGTCACAAAGAACAAGAGTAATTATTTTATCTATCTTTTAACAATTAGTCTTGACACTTCATGATGGGTTCTGTAGTCTTCACCTAATCAGCAACTTTAAAATCATCATTTAAAGACTGTGAGTGATAAAGATTAAAAATTACAAATACTAATAACTTCCTATGATTAAAAAAATCAATTGGATAGAAAACTAGTTTCATCTCAGTGGAATTGCATTGTATATGAGAAGTCATAAAGATATACAAATGTAATCATTGCCGAAATTTTAAACATCTTAAGGGGACATTAATATTATTTGCATATATTTGACTAATTTGCCTTTATTATGCTGCAGAATGCAGTCTTTTAAGATCCTCCAAGTAATTTTAAGGTTTTCATCGAGGCTGATATTTTATAAATATTTGTGTTTTCTGTTTGAAATTGGAAGTACTTCAGATTTTGTTTTCTTCTTGGCTACTGTGTTAGCATCTATTTTTCTAAGAACAGGCAAAAATAATCAAACACTCCCTAGGCTGATTTTTTTTTTCCCCATTTTCACTTCTGAATAAAGCAAAGCATTTTTGGAGAGTGTTTTTGCTTATTGTTTATCTCTCTCAAATTTATTAAAATAGTAATGCAAACTTCTGTGAGTTCAAATTAGTCCTTCATAAAAAATGAAAATCTCAGATATTCCCCTGTGACTTCCACATCCTCTCTGGTTTTGTTGGGCATCACTTTAAGGTGTGAAAGCACAGCAAGAATGCACAACTTCATTGTTTTAAACTGACCTGAGACAACCTTCTGGCTCTTTTTTATTAATCCACAGAAAATTCCATTTCCCTCTTTGAAATTAAATGGAAGCCATGGAGTTCCTTGTAGACAGGGTTGGAGTTTCCTCAGAAAGGTGCTCAAAAAGGAGCTTTGGGATTGAAGAAAGGGATACTGGTTGTAAGATACAAAAAAGTTTATTCATAATGTAGTAGTAATTAACACAGAACTCTTCTACGGTGAATCAGTAATGGAAATAAATCCTACAGTGCACTCAATACAGGAGAAAATGAGAAATCTGTTATATCATAGTTTAGAAAGAGCAGGAGCAATTTCTGGAAGCACTCACAGCTATCCCCACAGGTTTCAGCTGCCTTTGCTACATGCTAGAGGCACTGATTTGGAAATGGAACTGATGCTTCCTGCATTCCAACTCTTACTTCTGCAGAACTGTATAAAGGTTCCTGTTTTGCGATGTATCAAACATAACATAGCTCTGTTGAGGCTGTGACACTGTTTTCTCAAATCTACAGTCAGTGCTTCAGATAATTTAAATTAATATGAGCTGAATATTTGAACAGAGAATTCTCAGAAACAGAACCCAAACAAAATGAAAGATGCCATGTCCTTGGATGTTTTCAGTGACTGACAATCTGCTTTTCTTCAGTCAAAATTCTTGAAGAGCAAAACCCACAATGACTTACAGGAACAATCTCTTCATTTTCTACCTGCAGGAGCTCTTTAACATCAGATTTGCTGGATTAATCATTCCAGAATGTTGCTGAAACCTGCTGGTAACAAATAAAACAGATAAAAAGAAAAAAACTACAGCAAAAAAAAGAGTTTGACACTGATTCAGCTGAATAGTTTCACAGCCTCCTTCAGCATCATCTTGGTTTCTTGGTGGAAGCAAAACTCCATAACCACTGTTGTTTATGAACACATTCCAGACTTGGGTTGCGTTAGGGAATTTACTCTAGAATATTGGCATTTTTTTTTTCCTAAAGGCCTAAGTGCCACCAATTATCTAAATTTTTCTTGTGCCCTAAGGAGTGTCTTCCAGTCCTGTGTGTGTACAACTGTAAGGAAGCTCTCTCCCTTTAGAAGTATTTCCACACTTGAACTTCTATAAATGAATTAAAACAAAATAAGCTGAAAGTCAACTTCAGCTGGAAGTAAATGAGCTGACTCCATTTTCGACCAAGTTAAATCTAAATCATTCCCACACAAGCCCCAGTGAGGACAGACCTCGACCATCTCTTGAGGCCAAGGCCCAGGTGTATTTTTACGCGCTGATTTTGGAGTTGCTGTTCCTGTTACTTGATGACCAGGGTTAGAATGCTGCTCGTGTTTGGTACCAACTACAAAGCCCAGAGTGAGCTGTGGCTGAGCACACCCTGATTCTCTCAGATGTTCCATTGTTGAGCTGATGGGCAAGCTTTTGTTATCAGTTTAGTTGTCTTTCCTACAATCTTATGCTGCTTCTCAGATAGCCTTGAACCACAGCTCTCTGGAAGGAGCAGATGATTTATTTTTGCTGCAGGTAGCTGCTGAAGCTGTTCATTAGCTGTTATTGATACTATAAAACTTTTTGCTATAACAGACTTTTCTTTTGATTATTAGATCTCTAGGAGTTTCAGGATTATTAGGGTTCTGAAGAGCTTACTCATTTTTTTCCCGGTGTCTCTAACATTTAGGGTTTTTTAAAAATAATTTGTCCCATTTTTCTTTATTTACTAAAATGTCTATTGGAATCAAAAGAACTTCTATCTCATTTTATCCTTCTGGGGAAGATTTTTTCAGAAGTTCCAGTGACTATCTGTAATAACTAGATATATGAGGTTCTGTGTGTGGTCTGCTTCTAGGATGCCTACTTGAAGTTCTCAAAATGCTTGAAAGTTATTACATATACTGTCCTCAAGTAAATCAAGAGCAAATAATGTGTGGGGATGAACCAATACTATTGTGATAGGTAAAATTGACTTGGAAAACCAGGTTTTTACTCCAAATCCTGAGATCTAAACCAAACTAATTTTAAAATGAAACCATGGCATTCAGCTCAGCAGGTTTTCCCCACCAAGCACTAAGCTCATCAGTAATAATTTTTATGTTATTATTATTTGTGTTTTTAAAAGAAGTGATTGGAATTTCTCCAATTCATTTAATGGGAACAGGACTGGACTAATAGCAAGAGCTGTTGTTTTTTTTTTTTTTTTAAATAAGTTTCCATGCCACTAATCCAGAGGAGCTGTTTAAGTACAACAGGTTATTCCAATTGTTTTGTTTAGCTTGTTATTGCAAAATTCATAATTAAACGTTTTCAGTTTTTTTGGTTAGAGTGTTGTTCTTTATAATTCTGAAAACACTCTTTTCTAGCAAGGTGTTTGGGTTTGTCACTGCACAAAGGAATGCAAAGCATGCCAAACTGTCCCCAGGTTTTCTGGAATTTGTGCTGCTTCTCTCCATTGTATGTGTAGTGTATCAGGGGGGTTGTTTTCTGTTGTTTCAGGCTTCTTGCCGGAGGGGGGAGGGTTTTATCTGCTGTTATTTAAAGAAAAGCAAAATAGACTTGAATTGGATCTTTCCAGCCATAAAACTGCCCAAAGTTTACCTGGAAAAACAGGAGCAGAGAACTGACATGACAGGAAGGAATGTTTCTCTCTACATGCATCTGGATTTACCTCCCCACTCATTTTAAGAATCTGTCTTTGCCCTTCAGTTCAGATAAAAAGCAGGCATCAGATTTTTATCACTTACAGAGAAATCTGATTAAATAAATCACATTGAGCAGTTTTATGGTCTGTCTATTGAAATTCAAAGCACACCCTGAGACTGTAGCAAAATCCAAGAGAATGCCCAAGCACAAGCATGAGCAGGTTAAAGCTGATGTTCATGTAGCCATCAGCAACTTCAGAACCCAGTACTGCTGTCTTAAAGCTTGTCATTATATTTTCTCCTTTTATATTTAATTAAGGATACATATCTGTGCAAGTTATTCCAAACTTCTATCTTCACAGCACATGAGATAAGAACATATTTATTGGGGGTGAATGTCTGTACTACAGTCTGGGAGGCTTGACACTGAATTTTCCCGGGCTATAAATGAGAGACTTTTGTTCCAAGCTGCAATATGGCAAGGGCAATCTGTCTATTTATACAGACACACTTAATGTGTACCTGTCCCGTGGGATAAGATTAATGGTCCTGTATTTTTAGAAACTCTTTGACAGTGAACTTGCTTCTCCTTTTTTTTGTACCTGGTGAAACACAACTGATTTAATCCAGAAAAGTGTTGAGGTGTGGGTGTGTCTGTGATAGAGTCTGACTGTGGGTCATGGCTGGTAGGGAATTGCCAAGGTTCCATAATCTTTAGGGGTTTTTTGCATGATCCTCACAGTAATGTGTAGTGGATGGGACATGGAGCAGTGCATGGTTTTCACCACTTGGCAGATGTGCAGATATCTGAGTTAGGTTTCCATTTGTACCCTTCCAATGGGTTGAACCAAGATCGTTTTAAGGCATATTTACAACTGTTCCAACCTTATTCTAGGGGAAAAATTTGGTTTTCAGCCAGTGGGACAATGAGAAGACATAAAGATGACACAAAAAATACCTCTGCTCATCAGACTCACTGTCTTACTCTGTACTCTGTGACTGGAGGTGAAAACTCAGTGCTTTTAATTCTATCAGACAAGAAACCCTGATTTATTAATCAGACACAGGTTCTCTATCAGAGCATGATGATGGTCTGGGATGAATATTTGAAATCCCAATAAGACTGAATGAATTCAATATTGTTCAGTATTTGAACAAGAGATAATATTTTTTTTTTCCCCTCATGGAAACATTAAAAACTCTGTAAGGAATCCAGGGAACCTTTACTATTCTAAGGTCCTCTTGGACAATATTTCCCCTTGCAATATTCCCAGTACTTTTGATTTTTTTGATTATCTTTCTTTTGAGGAAAAGATTTTCTAAATGGAATTAGTCCATTACAAGGGCAAAGGAAAAGTTGTTTTTGTTTTCAAAGACTCTTAGAGGATTTGAGCTACCCCTCAAATCTCTCAAGTTGATAATAAGATGTTTTTCCCAATCCCCAGTGTTGTTTGCTTAAGAATTTCTAGAGAATTACTCAAATAGGGTTTGAAACAGGTAGATTTTATTTTCTAAACATTATCTAAATATACATCTTCTTTAGGATTTAGGGTGTTTTTAGCAGCAGTGATGCAGATAGGAGTTCAAAACCTGATGCACCTCAAGGACTGATGTATGTGTTTGGACTCTTTGAAAATTACACCTTTCATGGCAGGACAAGGCATGTCAGATGCAACTTTTGAGACAAGACTGGATCTTTATTTAATGAAAAACCTCTTTTTATTATTTCCATTCATTTCTGCCACCAGGGAAAGCTACTGATCCTAAGCTATTGTGCAGATGGTTTGACTTTCTGAGAACTGAACTTGGTTTGTGTGTCAAGATTGTGACATATTTCTCTGAAATTTTTAGTGGGAATGAATTGCTGGCTGACAACAGTAGGTCTATTGCAGGGAGAAGATTAGAACAGAATTGTTCTGCCTCATGGCCCGGGCTTTTAACTACCTCAGAAAGCAGCAATCTTCCTCATTCTGTAAAGCTGTTATAAAAAATTGTGGTGTTTTTTATTTTTGTTCCACAGCTGTCAAAATGGTACTTAGTATGTTTATTCAGCAGACTGTGAACTGGAGGTGTACTCACTGAGCTGATCCTGTTTCAATCATTGACCTTAAGTGGAAAGAAGGGAAAGATCAAACAAATATTTCTTTTCTGATCTCTGAAAAGCTGCCAAAACTAACAAAGTTGAATTCATTTGGGACAAACGAGATGCTTTTGTTTTTCTACCTCTTTCAGCTTAGTTGTGTTTTGGATGGTGCTCAGCGGTTGCAGTTGAATATAAAACAACTGCATCAAACACCTCTGAAAGCCTGGTCTGCCTCGTGTAATTGCAGTGCCACCCAGGAAACACTTGTTTGTGTATCTTCAGTGTGTATTATTCTTATCTTCGTGGTAAATAGCTCAAATTGACACAGAGGGCTTGTTCTTTTTGTTTTCTGTTTTTTTTTGTTTTTTTTTTTTAAATGGGGGAAAGAATTGGAGAAATAATTTGTCTTTCCTACGCTTCTTCAGCTTTCCCCAAAGAGATCAACCTAAATCAAGGGCTGACCCAAATACCTCTACTTTAGAAAATGACAGAGGTTAATTTTTAAGTATGAATATCTTCCTTTTTTTTGTATCAGACAGACTGTTGATATGAAACCCTCTGGAACTGTTAGTTGTGTCCTTACGCTGGATGCTCTGAAGTACACACGTGTTCCCAGTTTAGGAACCTCTTACCCATCCACGTGGCACAGCCTGTCCAATATTTACGTGTTCTCCAGGTTCCATATGCTGGCAATAAACCTTAATGCAAAGCCAAGTTTCTTAAAAGGCCGTTAAAGCTTTCCAGAGGCAAAACTGCTCAGTGGGGTTGGTGTAGAGAGTGAAGCGGTGCCATGTTGGTGATGAATGTAAGTTAAATAATGTGGGCTGGTCTTGTACGGCCCAAGACAACCTCATCCCATAGTGTCTGCTGTTGGATTGCTGCTGCTGGATCTGGCTGTGGGCTCCTGGCTCTCCTTGAGCTGAGATGATGTATTACGGAGGTCATTGCTAGCACTGGGGGTGGATTGTTCATTATTGGAGAGGTCATTAACATATTGTTTGTGCATGAATCAATGTGGCCCAGAATATTTTAATCACTGAATTACAACTGAAACAAACCTACAAGAACAAAACCAAGCTCAGCTGCACCAGCCTTGTTTTCTTAGGTACGTTACTCTGTATTCTGGCCCGGTGACAGAATAATTTGCTTTCCCAGGAGTGTAAGCATTTATTGGTTTAAATAGATAAAATCAATATTAACACTAATGCATGAAAAGAATTTAACTCCCTGAAATTTTCATGGATGTTAAAACCAAGTCATCCAACAGAGAACCTGGACTATGGAAAGTTAATTTTATTATGGAAAGTTTATAGCAGGCCTTTTCTTCCACTGAACCTCAGTACTGTGTTGAAGAACAAGATTAATAGAGTTCTGAAATCAGTCACTTCCACCTTGAAATGTAAGGGTGTTTGCCAGCAGGAAACAATTTTCACTCAGCAAGGATGGAACTCATATACAGAAAAGAAAAATTTGAAAAGACAGTACTTCAGAAATCTGATAAAATATGTATTTTCTAGTGGAATTTAGGAAGATATTAAGTGCTTGTAAAATTTTTCTGTTATGTAAGTTTTGCAAACAGACAAGGTGGTTTTTTTTTTTCCCCTCTCTTCTGACCCCTTTCATTTTTATTTTTATCTCTCTGTATTACACTTGTAGTCCAGACTGGTTATTGTCTCTAATATGTTTTTTGAGAATTTAAAGACCTTTTAGTTCTATTGAAACTTACATGGCTTGTTTATGGATATGTCTGTTGCTTTCAGTCATATTTTATCACTTATTCATCAAAAAAAGGAGCTTGGGGGAAAACAAAAACTATTTCAAAATAGTTTTGGCTGAGTTGCATGGGGGAAAACATTTTTTAAAGCTTTAAGGCTTTTCATTAAAAGCAGCACTTCAGTTTTGTGAAGCTATAAATATTTTATTGAAACATAGCTAAAAGTTCCAGTATTTTTTGAAACTAAGGTATAATTTTTACACACAGTTCTGAAGTCAAATTATTTTCCTCCAATTGTTGATATTGGTTATTCTGAATCTTCCTTCTAGAGACTCCTCTAATTTTCAACCTAAATATTGCAATTGCGTGTTCTTAAAATTTCTCTCCCTCTACCCATCATTGATTTATTATTTGAGTTTGAACCAACAAAATAGATTGGGATGCCACAGACTTGAGTAGAAAGCTCTTTGTAAATACTTTGGCTTGTGTGAACTTGGCCAAGGTGTTGCGTTTTCCTTCAAATAATGACCTCCCTCTGTCTTGCCTCGTGTGCTCCCAGGCACAGGAGATGCTGTGACCCTGTACAGCAGCAATCCAGTCTGTCAAAAAGAGACAAAGATCTTAAGAGCTGGCCCAAGACAAAAAGGCTTCAGTTGCAATGGATGTCAGTGTCCACTGTAAGGGTTGTATTCCTTTGAAAACCCTAGCCATGGTCATCATCCCAATTTGTGATGAGCACCAAAATGGAACAGTGGAATCAGATCAAGGGCTTCACAGCAACTGAGAAAATTGTTTAGGAAAAGGTTCTGAGAAACTTTAGTTTCTAATGTAGCCTTGGCTCTTTCATTTCCATGTCTTTGATGACATGTCCGAGCTCCTTTGAGTCTGAATTTCAGCTCAGTCTTGTCCCTCTGTGGACCTACGGCAGATGTGCAACCTTTAACCATGTTAAGGCTGCAAAGTCTTGTGACTTTAATACGAACTTCATCAGAATGAGTAGAAAATGATAGTCATTCATTGATGAGGATTTATGGTGTGGAAGTCCTCTGTGCAGGATTTCAGGTTAGAGATTCATTGTATTTTTATTCAATTCGATATTTAATATGACTTATATATGTTTTCCTGAAGGTTTATAATAAAATATTTGAGTGTACAGCCATGTAACAAAGCCTCTGCTATAGGAAGGCAGAGCAGTGTGGGCTTTTTCTCAGACCAGGTATCCTTTTGCTCCACATGGAATCTCAGCTTCCAGGGCTTTGTTGCAGCAAAATGGCTCCACACAGCAGCTAAACTGAATCCCAGACAAGTAAGTGCTTTTGTGCTTCAAACTGACAAACAAGGGGTTATTTTTTTCCATATCAAGGTAGAAAATGAATGGTGGGGAAGGGATGCAATGTTTTTAAAGTGTAGTGGAAGCATCACTTTGGTCTTAATAAGAGCTGTGATACGTTTACCTCATTGCTATTGCTCCATCACTGTTGAGAGGTCATTCAACACTACAGGAAAATGAAGATTGATTGCTGAGGAATGTAGGGAAAATTCTCAGTGTTTCTAGATGCTGAATTTTGAAAAAAAATATTGAAAACAGTATGTGTTGTGCTTTTCCCCTTATTTTCCCTTTAAAACATTAGAATTCCATTGCAGTTTTGTTTTTTTCTCTGCTCTTTTTTGCATCTAATTAATATGAAGGATATCTTCACAGTACTTTGTTGGTCAAAGTATCTGTGTTCAAAGTTTATTTAATGTTGCAGACTCCTCTGTTTGTACTAGTGGGGGGTATTTTTGACACTCTTCCTTTTTAATTACGGAGATTTTAGGACAAATAACCGTGTCACAAGAAATATATTCTATATGAGTGCTGATTTTTTGGTATAAATTTCCCTACATTATAAGAGCAAAAGGATAGAAGATGCCTTTGGATGTATGTGTGTGTGTGCTCCAAAGGAACTGGGTTTAAAAGAGGATTAATTTAAGGTTTGATAGAAATTCTCTTAGGGCAGCAGGAAAGCTTCTATTTGTTTCAGTAAATTGACTCAATCCAACAGGTAATTAACTCAGGAACCAGACTCAAGTTTTATGGTATTTACTAAATGATCATATTTGTGGATTCAGAGACACTGTTCATTACCCTTGACTGAGTCTCCTTTTCTCAGCCCTATCTGGTTCTCTGCTTTTCAAAGGGCAAACGAGAAGATCGGGAGTTTCATCATGAAAGCTGCACAATGTAAAAGAACTGACACCTAGAAAAACAAGCAGAGCTAAACAGGATTTGACAGTTTGCAGAAAAGAGAGAGTGAACAGGATGGGAACAATGAGCAGCAACTAATTATTATTTCACTGGTCACCACAACACATTAAAAACTTCCAAAGGCTATGAAATTAATTGCATGCAGAACAGCACTCAAGGTGCTTAATATTTAGTCTCTCTGGGACAATTTGCTAGAGACATCGTTTGAACTACAAATACAAAGCAGGGAAGAAGGGCCTCTCTCTGGCTGTGTCATTCTTCATTTTAATGAGGAAAAAATGTCACACAGAGCAGTGTGAATTTGAAATATTATAATACGCTTCAGTTTTATGTCAGAGTAAGTATGTTTCTTAAAAGAGCCCTAATGATTCTAAATTCTAGACCTTGTTGACAAGACATCTGCTTACTTGGCCTGTGGTTTGTGTCTCATCTAGAAGCTCATTAACATATATATTAAAAGAAACCTATTAAAATATTTGCATTCTAAAATGAATCATAACCCCCCACTTTCCCTCCCCCCCATCTTTTAGAAACTTGTTTTGGTCTTGCAAAACATTCCACCAGGGAGACAGAAATATTTCAGTTATTTTCAAACCATTTAACATTTGGGTAATTCTTATAATTACTTTTCTCTTTAATTGTTAAAGCTGGAAGGCTTATATAATATTACTTTCAAAATTCATAGTTCAATGTAAATAATCTTTTCCGTACCCACAGACCTCTCAGCTGGATGCTGACTTGAACCCTAGGGGTGCTCATTCTTTCCTTTGGTCTTATTTATTATTTTCTTCTCTCCTCATCAGTTCTCTATTATTCTCTTTCCTGCCTCTTCATCTGTCTAGAGGCACATGTATTGGGTGAAATGGCACTCGAGGCCATGCTGGTTGTTTATTTAAACAAATCATATTGAGATGAAAAGAGCAGATGATTGCAGAGACATAACTAATCTGATCGGGAAGCTCATCAGGCTCTTGAGGGTCTTGTCATTTCAAGGGAATCTCCCACCTGGACTTGTGTCTCGGGGATTTTTCATGTCAGCACTCCTGGTCTAGCACGGCGTGCAGGAACTTCCTTTTGTGTTCCCCGTCTGGGTTTGGTGTTCTGAGTCTCCTGCTGTGGTAGGGCTGGCAAATGTGAGAAAAGCAGAGTACAGCCGCCAGCAAAGGGGCTGCCTGCTGTCCAGGCTGCATCCTGGTTGTTAGGAAACCTCCGCACAAAGGATGCCACAAGTGCAACAGGGAAGTCACGGCTGGGAAGAGTCAGCTGTTTTCTAGAACCTTCACAGCACAAAATACCTTCAGAACAAGATGTTTTTTCCAGCAAGCTCAGCTAGCAGAAACCAAATAAACAGAAATATTTGCTTTGTCTGCAAAACCAGGAAGGTGATCTCCTCTGGAGGTGAACGGGAGGTTCTGCCACCTCTGCTGGAAGGGGAGCAAGGCTTGGATGGCATTGATCTGTTAATGTGCTCGCTGTGTGTGGCACCCACTGTCACTAAGCTGACGTTTTTATTTCAGGAAAGATGCCCTAGAAGGCAAATCTGTAGCAAAGATGAGATAAATCCACTTTGGAGTACCACAGGTTAGACTGGGAAGAGTATTTCTTGGTGGTAAGGCTAGCGAAGGAGAATTTTGGCAGCTGGGCTTCTCATACCTAGCAAGGAGATTTTTGTTGCCAGATACTCTTCCAGTTTCCTCTTAAAAATCTTTAACAGTATCAGTTTCTTAAAAGATTCTTAGTGCCTTCTCAGGCTTTTAAACCATTTTCTTGCATATTGAAAGCAGCAGGACGGGGAAAGGAAAGCTCCTGCTGCTTCTCAAAAGCAGTATGTGTAACATCACAGTGGGAAATAACATGTTTCATGAACTTGATTTATCCCCTCTGCTGTGTGGTATAAATCCTCCTTCCTCACGGCATGGCTTGCACAGGCATTTTTGAGGGTCTCATCCTGCCCAGTACTGAGCAAAGTGCAGAGGAAGGATTTAATTAAAAGCAAATATTTATTTTTGTGAACTGTTAACTCCTACCTATACTCTGTTGCCTAGCAGGGGGAAGCACTAAGTAATATCACAGGAAACAGTAAAAATATTTCTTACCCACTGGAATTATTAAGTACTTGCAGTACCTAATTCATTATTTCAAAATCACAGTTATAACCCATGCGAAGCAGTGCAAGATAATGCCTCACTTAAGACAGCATGGTCTGTTCTTTCTGTTTCATAAGAACTAGTGCAGTAGTGGATGACAACCTTCTATGGCTTCCATTTTATGATTTTTTTTAATTTTTTTTTTTTTTTGCCTGTTTTAATGGCTGCCAACCTATTTTTTTTTTTTTCTTTTTTTTTTTTCTTTTTCCCAGATGGGCAGCTGCTTGACCCTTGTTCTTGGAATACCTGAGTCCTTCACAGTCCTTAGCTTGCTTTTTTCCTCCAATTATTGGATTGATAATTTTCACAGATAACTGAGGCAGAGGAAAAGTCATAATGTATGTGAGAGCGTTAAATTAATAAAATCTGTGGGAGTTAAATGTTTTCAACTGAGTGAGTCACTTGCTGTCATACAAGACTAGAAGTAAATAATCCCCAGATGTGGCAATGTTCCTACCTCCTGGCCCAGGCTGCAATTTCAGTCCTACTGCTGCTGCTGGTTGTCTTTGGATGTGATATGCCCCATTGGATATTAAAACCCAGGGAAACTGTTGGCTGTTTCTCACCTTAGAAAACCTGGTTGTTAATTTAGATGTCTGAACATCTAGTCCTGCAATGGACATTAAACACTGAGTTTCCAAGCCCTGAGTGTCTCCCCGTCCTGCTCGTGTGCAGTCTGTGCAGTGTTATTGTGCTTATGAAGGCAGCACTCAGGACGTGATCAGAAGCCCATCGTGGTTGTTACTGTTCAAACCAAAAGAAAGATGTCCCTGTCCTGGATTTTGGAATCTCTTTGTTATTAAAGGGGTGAGAAGCTTTATTTGAACCTTGAGGAGTGAAAGACGCTTGATAAACGTTTCACCCATCACGTGGGCAGTTTGTGGCAGGGCTGGGAAACGCTTCTGTCGGCAGTCTTAGTCCTGTGTCTGGGCAGCAAAGCTCCTGCCAGGCCTGTGTACAAACCTCAGGGATTTATAGCCCAGTGGCAGTCACTGAATAAAATAAAAAGCTGTAATGCTGTAGGAAGTGTTGGAGTATTTTATCTCTTTATGTCTGCTGTGGTGTCCTTCCCTCTCAGCATGGGAGAGAAAGGGAGCGAGATCATCCAGATAACGCTGTCCTTATTAATGAGAAGTTCAGCCAAATATGTGCTGTTTTTTTGTCACTGTGCTGTGGTTATCTGCAGAACAGGAATACAAGACGAGTATCTAATCTTTAAAAAGGGCTTTGGAAGATTACTTCAACCTTTACCCTGCCCCAGCTGGGTTCCCCTTAAATCCTAAAGGGGTCTAAATATTTTGTGTTTCCAAGATGGCCATTAATGTAACATGCTATAGAACTATCCAAAGCAGCAAGTGGGAATGAGCTGGTGAGGGACATTTTCACATAAAAGGAGAACTGGAGAGGGTTGCCTTTTCAGCTTTCTTCTTTTTTGTTTGTTTCTTCCTCCTAACAAAGCAACGTGGAACTGTGCTTGTTGGAACAGACAGTGGGAGAGTGAAGGTCAGAGGAGGAGGATTATTCCTTGAATGTCAGCCAGAAGTGCTAACTCCTAATTCAGTGTGGGCTGAATCCTCTCCCTATGTCATTGTGACTTCATGGACTCCTGAACAATTATTTGGATCTTGATTTTCAGTGAAACTTTTGAGAAATTAAGAGTAAATAAACTTTTAGTATCTGTGGGGATTCTGCCTAGATTAGCATCAGCCTTAATTAGCCCTGCTGCTAAACATGTTCCATTCTGGTCTCCTAAGACAACCTTGTTCCTTCAAGAAAGTCCTCACAATACAACTTGGCTTTAGGGCTGATGAGGATGAGTTTGCATCACCCTGTGGCACTGGCTTGCACATATTTTCTATTACTGTATTTAAAACGTGGAAGTTGCTGCATGGGAGAGAAAAGATGTAAAAGGCCATGTTGCAGAAGAGAGTGGGTGCTTTCCTCTGCCATTGTGGGAAGGGAGCAGGCTAAGCCTATGCAGCTGGAGGTTTGTTTTTTAACCTCAGTGTCTGTTAGGAAAGAAAGCGTTGATTTATGACCAAAGTAATTCAATTTAAATTCAACACTTATTTCCCTATATTCTCCTGCAGTCTGGACTGTGCTGTCACACAGAACAGCTACACCTTCAAGAACACACTCTCTGCCCTCACACAGCTGGAAGAACAATTCTGGAGTGGACTGTGCAGCACTGGCCAATTGTAATGTTTCAGGATATTTCAGTGAGATTTATCTCAAGTGAACACAGAGTGCCTCTGGCAGCTCCACTTCACGAGGTCTCTACCCACAGCCTGGGTGCTCTTCTGAATGGCTCAGGCTTGGTGTAACTGCAACAGAGACTTGATTTGCTTTCATGTCTGTACTTTTGCATTCAAAGCACCGTCTTTCCTCTTCCCCAAACAAAGGCAGAGCAATGAAAATAACTGCAAGTTAGCAGGTGTACAGTGGAGATTGGGAATAGCTTCAGCAGCTCTCCCATCACACCCCTGCCCTTGGGACACAGGGGCTGGGCAGTGCCTGCCGCCACTCACAGAGCCTGAACGCTCCAGAGCACCAGAGGAGTCAAAGGCACTTAATTCTTTACAGGAGGTGTTTATGGCATCAGTCTCCAGGGCAGTGTGTGAATTAGAAAAAAGATCATGTGTGTACCTGTCCTTGCTGTTAATTAGCTTGCCATTGAATAAAACAGAGCAACGTAAAATGGCCTTAGGAAATATTTAGACTGGCTGGAACATAAGGTTAAAGGTTTCTAATCTGCTTTATGATGGATGATCCCAGTAGCACTGAGGGTTGGGAAGCAGTTCTTTCTCTTTTTGGTTATAATATGGCTCGAAAATTTTTAGAGAGCGAACTTCCAGCACCTCCCTGTCTGCAGTGCAGCTCCAGCCCCCCTCCCTGATGTTTGCACAGCATTGCAGCAGCCTCTTGCTGCTGGAAGAGCAGAAGTAAGAACTCCTAGGGAAACAGGACCATATATTGTCCCTCTGTATGTTTTCCTGAGGAGTATAAATGGCAGCTGCATTTTTACTTTATCCATCCATAAAGTTTAGCTATTCACAACCAATTTCACTCTATAAAGTTCCCATGTATGTTTCAAAAATAGGCCTTCTTTAAATGCAATTGAAAGCTCGTTTTTAATTTATACAAAGGTTAGTGTTTCTGCTCCTAAGAGTTACTTTTGAATTGCTGTGAGAAGGTTACCTTGCTCCTTCCAGCACGTATCTATATCTGAGAGCTGCTCTCCCTCAAAGAAACTTTCTAGCTCAGTAATTTCAGTATTTAAATGATATGCTATGAAAATATTGTCTTTTTTCAAGACCTTTTAAAAAAAATCTTGGGTCTTTATGTGAAGAAATTTCTGTATGTACAGACAAGAACTTCAGTAGTGGAATAATATTCCCCATCACACTTAACTTCTCCAGAGTCCTTGTAGATCATAAAAATATAATTCCAAATTCTAAAATAGATTAAACATAACTATGCAGGGAACCAGAGCTCTGATTTTGAAAAAATCCAAGGTCAGAGGGGAAGGGTCTTGTGAGTAATGCAAGGCAGCATTTTGCTGCTCAGAACTGCTTGAACATTCACAGTGCAGGATGTCTGTCAATCCCTTTCCCCCCTCCACTCTTCCTTCTTTCTCTTTTTCCATCAGCAGCTTTTAACTAATAATCTTCGGAGCTCAATGATTAAAAAGTCCTTCTTGTGAGCAGCATGAAGACACTACCATCCTTCATGTTAGGCTGTGAACATCAGCAGTGATCATCTCTATAAAAATGTGCACATTTTGTTAAATGCTGTCATTTATTTCAATGCATTTATTGCCATAAAACTTCAATGACAGTTTAATTAAGAGCTTAAATATTTTATACTACAAAGTAGAAATATTCATGAAGGAGCTTGTCAGAGGCAAAATACTAAAAGAAAACAGGTGCTTTTGCAGAAACACAAATAAAATGTCTAACAGTAAACATTAAAAAATCAATTATTAATCATGGTTCTTTTCATTACTATTGAATTGCCCTATGAAGATTTTGAGTCTGACAAAGGCTGTGGATGGGCAATAATGTCTTACCCGACCACTTGGTCTTCCAATTTGTATCCTGTGGTGTGGCTGCACAGATTATTCCCTTCAGGAAAACATCTTGGGACCAAACTTAGGTGAAGGTTGTAAATTAATGTTGTGCAGGGAGGGACTGAGAACCAGAAAGAGCCAACCAGACATTTGCAGGCGCATGTAAGAAGCTCTGAGAAGGCACCTGGATTGTCAGGGGGTGTTTTTGTTGCTGTAGGTAGATCTGTGGATTTGGCAAGAGGTACTGAACTGCCATAGGACTTGGTACAACTAAAAAGCCTTTCTGAGTAGGGAAAACCTGCAAAGAAAAAAGGGATATGAGGGCTGATGGTTTGGCTGAACATTGGAGAAAGGGAAGTTTGCTCCCACCTTGGTATGTGCTTGTGGAAAGGTTCTTCCCTTGAGGATGATCCCTGACTTTATCTGGAGTTGGTTTTTTTTGCCCTGTGCCCTTTGTCTAAAGCTAAAAACACAGGAAAGAAATGCTTATCTCAAGGCTTTGCTCCCACAGTTAAACTATGATTCTTCCTGCCAAATATTTTCTGAAACAGTGCGCGTATGAAGGTAAACTAACCTTTACTGCACCTTCACACTGATGGCAGAGTTATTTTCCCAAAAGATCCTATGCCAGGTAGATGTTCTCTGTTTCACTGATGTATCATCCTGTTCCACTGTAACCAGCTGCCAAGGGACTTTGTTTTCTCACTCCAAACTCCTAATGGAGCCATTACCACTCTTTCCAACAGCTATTGTTGAACTCAGTGGGTGCACTCGGCTGGCAGAGATCCCATTGGCTGCACTGGAGGCAAGATTCCACGTATTGCTGGTTCTCTGTTAATTAGTGGATTTATGTTTTTTCCCTTCCCAGCCTTCACAAACAATTGAAGGAGCTGCAGTGGGTGCTTCTCATGCTGTCTGCTGCTTAAGAGAGTGAGGGAAGGAATTAAACTGTTTAAAACACATTTATTCTTTGTGATGTAAATTCAATGACTTAATTCTAGGTACAAAACAGCCAGCAAGTTGGTCTGCCAGCCTTGCCAATGTCTCAGTACATGAAATAATGAGTGTCTGAAATACAGAGGGTTCCAGTAAACAAAACAGGGGGAATAAATTAAGTGTAGCTCATGACTAGAGGCTCAAAACTCTGTATCCAGTGCTGGCTGTAATATCAGTCCTGTCTTAATCTCAAATTAACTCTTGAGAATCAGAGCATATTCCCCTTAATTTTTCCATCCAGGGAAGTTTTTCGCTAGTGTTGTAGGTTTTTTTTTTTCCTTTGTGCTGAGCAGTCCATAACATTCAAAATACAAAAATATTATACTTTCTCCTGCTTTAGTGTCCAAAATCTTTACTGCTGGAAGCCACAGAGAGTAAGAGGCCTGACTCAAAACAAAGGACAAAGCTGTGTCTTCACTGGTGGGGAAAGGAGGAGAAAATTAGCTCTTGTCAGAGCAGCCACTGGATGGTTAGAAATAGAATGCTGCATAGTCTCACCTGAAGAGTTCCATCTTGCAACTATTTATTTTAGTCATCTACTCTAAGACAGCCAGTAAAATTAGGTGGGAGAGTCATGTGCCAGTTCAGAATCATTTATCCTATGGATAAGGTGCTCAAAACTCCCTCAGGATGGCATTAACCTTTGTTTGATCCAATCAAAGAGCCTCACACGATTGCCAAGCTGCCGTGTGCTCTAGGTGTGAAGGGAGTGCAGTTGAACATTATTAATCTGGTAGCTGTGTAATTAATTAGGCAATTTTTTAGTTAAGAGTTGTCTAGTGAAGATGCTCACTCATAGGTTATCCTTTTAAAATTGCAATAAATCAGATTTTTCTTTCATCTTGCCTCTACCTCTCAAACTTAGAAGCCAATAAATGTAAACTTCTTGCTTCCCTCCACAATCACCTGCTGTTTCAAATGTGGCTGTACTTTTAATTACCCATCAGTGCTTGTCTGACCAGCCTAAAATCTATTCTTTCTTGTGCTGGTATGTTTTGGGTCATTCCTTCCTAAATAGCCAAAGAAAGGAAAATCTGTTTTGCAAGGAAAAGCACTGAAGTTTTTCTGCTGAACCCCAGCAACAGAATAATGACTTTAGAGCAAAGCTAGAGGGTAAAATGTTCACTAATCTGAGTGGGAAGGGTGGCTGACATCAGTAACTCATCAGAACCTGCCTTTACAGTGCTGCTACTGGCATTAGAAGTTTGTTCCTAGTGCCAGGAACTTTGCTGGTTTATTTAGGGTGGGCAGTGGAGCAGCTTCCTTTCAGAGCTCAGTAAAGGGGGTTTTATTCAAGTCTCTGGTTTGCAAAGGTGGGATATGGCCCCGTGCTGTGCTACAGGTGAGCAGCTACAAGTTCCTGGAAATCTGTCCCCTTGCTTCTGTCCCTTGTGATATATTTATTTATACATTTGTTTCAATTTTAATTTTTCCTCTTTTCAGTCTCCTAAAACTGAAGCATGTTCGTAGCCCTGGGAATATTTAGCTGTTGTCAGTAGAGTGTGTTCATCATACTTGGTGGGTTTTTTTTAATGAGGACTTTTTAGAGAGAAAAAAACCCAAACCACCCTTACTATTGTGTATGATTTACGGTGTCAGAGGAGCTAATTAAAAATAATAGGGAGGAAGCTGCCCAGAAGAATGTAATTGGAATTGAATCCAAATGGAAATCTGTTTTGGCCTCTCTTGTACTTTCTCCTGAATTTTGGAGCTCTTATTTGAGCATTATGGAATGAAATTTTTTTTAATAATATACCTAAAGTAGAACAAAGAATCCAAAATCATCTGAGGGTAGAGTGAGAAAGGAACTTTTGTGGCTTTTGTATCTGCATCCTTGCATTCTTTTAAATGTGCTTTTTTAACTCTTTAAATACTTTTTGGAAATTGCATACTTAAAGAATACAGTTTTACAGTAGTTTATGTATTTTATAAGAACAGTTTAGATGTTACCTTAAGAAAAGTTTTTATTCCTATCTCATTAGCATTCACTGCTCTTAACATTCCTTGTTGCAATTTCTGTGTAATTTCATTGTTTGTTTTCATTGTGAACCTCCTGTGTTCCTCCACATAAAGAGCAAACAAGCACCCTGTGGGCTGGAAAGATGACAAAGTTCTGCCCTCTTTACTTATATTTCTGAGAATCTATTTTAGATGTTTTATGAACAGAGAAAACTATATTTAACAATGCCAGTAAAACAAACTGAGAAGCTCCCAGGCACGTAGACAGTGTGCCACAGGTTATAAATATCTGCCTGAGACTTATTCCAGAAGAGGGAACAGCGTGGACTCCTTTGCAGCTGAGCAAGAAAATTCTTGTGGCCAGTGACAATTGATCCAGCTGGCATTTGGATTGGCTCTAGATGAGAAACTTGCATTCAAAGTTTTTGTTGTCATTATAGAAGCTGTCCAAGTGTTTATGCCATGACCCCATGGGAAACAAAAGATTATATATATGCAATTTGGTTCTGGTGTTTTTGCTGCTACAATGAATGCGTGTGCTGGCTTAAAATGAGAAAAAGACATCAAACAGTTAGGGCTTAAAAATGGTACTTAATAGAAATAACCTATTTTTATCAGTAACCAATTTCATCAGGCTTTATCAGATCAGCATAGCACAAGGTGACAGAGGGTTTTACAGTCTGTGTGTAGGGTTGTGAGAGCCCAGAGCTCACCCCCCAAAAGGGGAAGATGTGCAGTTGAGTCCAGCTTTGGGCTTGGCTGGGCACACAGAGGGAGCTCCTCGAGCCCGCAGGAGGTGACATGGATGAGTTGTTAGAAACCACAGGGCAGTGTGTGCACACCAGAATTATTGCTCCAGTCAATTAATGGGCTTTTGGGAACGAGTACCATAGACTGGCCCACTTCCATGGGTCTCTGAGAGTCTGGAAAACCACTGCAGGTTCTGTTTCTGAGCAGCTGGCTTTGAGGAGTTTGTAGGTTTTCTGCTGAGCTGTTGGGTAGGGCACTGTGTGAGGCTGCTGTGCATAACCACTGAGCTGAATCAATCTCAGTGACAGCATTAGGAGATTTCTCCCTTTGCCTTGGTGTGTGGATGACTCCAGGGGAGCCCTCTCCACAGCTGGAAGATGAGGAAGAGGGTTCAATTCCTAGCTTGTCACAAGACGGTTCACCAAGTGATGCTGTACAGTCTGTAGGTGTGTGCCAGAACAGTATCAGTTATCTGCTCTGACCCTCTTTCACATCACTGGGTGACTATCTTGTGCCAGTCACAACTGTTACACTTCTTTCCCCAAATATATAGAAACATGAAGTTAAATACTGTCTTGAAATAGTTGCTTTCTGTTTTCCAGAACTGTGTATGAGCTGGTATATAAAAAAAAAAAATTTTTTTTTCTTTTTTTAATAGCTCCAAAGTCTCCAGCAGTGTGCTCAGAATGCAAATTAATCAAGGGTCCTGTGGATAAAATATTGTGTGATCACGTAATTAGAACCATTCATATATACAGTGGGGCCAAATTGAAGTTGCATGGGCAGTTCTAATTCTGGCAATTCTTAATTTTGGAGTGCTTGGCTTAGCAATAAAATGCTGTTTTATTGTAGTTCTTGGATGTAATTGAAAATATACTGGGAGATGAACAAGTGAAGTAGGAAACAACACTAAAGATAATTACAAGCAGATCTTCATTTCAAGCAGAGAAGTTAATCTTCCTTTGGACTCTTGGGTCTGTTTTAACGGGGTAATTAGCTATGGACCCTGTGGCTTTTGACTCCCAGTCCCAGCTAAAGCCTCTGTGTCCTAATAAATGAGGACACACAGTTCTGTGTCTGGGACAAGCTGTCAGAGGCACATGTATTATGCATGTTTGAACCGTAGGAAGAGCAGTGGGAGTGAGGTGGACTCTGCTTGCTTCAGCAAGGACGTGTGTCCAACTGGTTTCAATGAAGCAAAGAACCACTGAAGTAATTTAATTCATGTGCATGGATGAATTATTTTAGCCCTCTTTCGTGTCCTTTACATTGTCTTTTATTTGTAAAAATATACAGTTATAGCTGAACTCAGCCTGGCAGAGCTGTAATCCAAATTAATTTGGTTTCTACTTTAACTTTTTTCCACACTTTGTTTTTGAGTTCTCATATTCAGATTGTTTCCTTTGCTTAGGTAGGCATTGCCTGAGGTGAGTCACACCTGAACATCCTTTTGTTATGAGTCTGGTGCAAATGATTTTTTTCTGTCTCCCTCTTGTTCAAAAGCAGGTCCTGTCTTCTAGATCAGGCTCTTGTTTTCTCATTTGATCATTTCCTTTGCCTTTTCAGCCTCAAAGGCCCTTTCAGTAGGGTTTCCTTCAGGAGGTGTTTGGGGGGAGATGGGCTCTGCTGCTGTGGAAAGGCAGTTCATGGATTTGCAGTCCTTGTCTCTGACTAGAGCTTGCTGGACCATTTCAGCTGATCAAATCTGGCCCTTTTAAAACCAAAAGGGCCTAACACTGGGGGGAAATTTGGGTGTAGTGCTCATCATCTAAATTGTATGTATGTATGATTAGTGGGCTTGACAGCCACAGTCTGTGCTGACAAGCCCAGCCAGGTCATTCTGCAAAATCTATGAACTCCAGAATCCTAGCTTTTAGGTTTTTTTTCCTTTTTCTTTTCAATAATACTTATAATAGGAATGGGTAAAGACTGGGGAAAAAGAAGGTGAAGATAATTTGTGACATGTATTTTTCCCAGGCAACTGGAAAGGAAGTCTTTGGCCGAGCCAGAAAGATAAACTGTGAATACAAATTCTGAAAGTTGAAAGGGCAATCTATTAGGGAAGAAAAACCAAACATTACTCTCAGCTTCCTATGAATGTTAACATTTTTCTCAGGTTTACACAGTGATCAGTATTTAACACCGGCTGATCCTAATTTTAAAACTGTTGACATGAGCAAGCAATGTGGGGCTTACCATTAACGTCAGCGGGAAGAGCTCAAACAGCCAGCACTGCTCCAGCTTTGCACTGCTTCTTGGAGGGGAGCAGGAGTCAATGTTAAAAACCTCCCAATGGGGCTGTTGAAGGTAAGACCAAAAGAGCTGCCAGTTCTGTGGGAAGATTATTCCCTGTGGCAAAGTGTGTGTGTCGGATAATCTACAATCCAGCCTCATTCTGCCTCCAGTTTTCTAGCACACTTGCAGAGAACTGGCTGAGCTTTAACGCTTTCCCTTTTCCCCTTCATTTTGAGGGATGCTGCTCTCAGTCCTGCAGCTAAACCAATGTGATATCAAAAGGTGATCAGAAGAAACACGGAAGCCAGTGCATCATCCATCCCACTCTCTCTCTCCGGGGAATTTCTTACCCTTCTGTTTCTTGGAGGTGTCAAATGTTCTGTTCTGTAGGTAGCAAACTTCAGCACATCCTTCTCCTAAGGAAGCTCTGCTGCACAGCTCTGTGCTCCCTCTTTAAGGCTGCAGCAATGCCAACTAATAGACACAGTTTGCAGCTAAAGAAATGTTAAGCTGCTTGGTTTTTCTGGTCTGCGTGCGTCTGTGTGCTATAAATGGAGGAGGAAGGATTAAAACTTTACACAGTCTGGAGGTAGCTAAATCTACTAAATATTGTATGACTGTCTTTGCCATCAATAATTCAAAGAACTTGAGTCCAAAATGACGAAAATCTCCCTTGGACAGCTGTAGCTATGGGCACAAGAGAAAGGTTTTGAGCCGATTGTGGACTCAGTGCTTTGTTGGCTATAAAGGTTGAAGAGCACCTGATGTCCCTGCAGTCATTAAAAGAAGAGAGAAGGGTAAAGCTGAATATTGCCGCAGAAGAGGCAAAGTACACTTTGGTATTTTGGTACAATTGTACTGATAGATGTGAGGGTGCTGAGTATCTGCTGCAGCACAAGGAATGCTACCCTGAAATGCCGGGTTAATTAGGAGTGTACTGAGCCCAGTTATATCCTTTTTGTGTAGTGAGATCACCTAGTCCCTGCTCTCCTTTAATCACTGGGCTGGAAGCAGAGACAGGAAGGCAGAATATGGATTTGTGTCACCTGTAGGATGCAGGTAGTGATCCATGTGCACACAGTGCCAGCAGGAGGACAGGAGTGAGAGATGTGATGCTGTTCCAGCCCTGCAGGACTGGCTCAGGGTGTGCACAGTGATTTTGGGCTGTGCTCTCCTCCCCAGCCTTTGCTGGGAGGTGGAATGTTGGAACACGACTGTCCCAACTCCTCTGGACCTCAGCCTTGGAGGCAAGGGTCTGTTGCATGTATTATCAGAGATGCACCACTTGTTTGTGTACTCCGTTTTACTGAGTAAAACTACAGCTGAAAGCTTGTAAAAACACCAGGGGGAATGGAATGAATTCTAGGGAGAGGAAGAAGTTGTTAACTAGCTATGAAACATGATGTTTTTCTGTTAAGAAACTGATCAGGCTTCAGTCCTCCTTGGCTCCAAGGTTATTTAACTGAGAACTAATTCCATGTTCTGAAACTTGGTTATTGACAGATGCAAATTTAACTTCCATCTGGAATGGGTTGATGAGTTGGCCCTAAAAAATCCTTAGGTGATAAATCCAAGAATATCTTTCTTTTAATTTCCTCTATTTCTAGAATTTCAAATGAACCTTGTGCCCAGAAGAGCAGAATATTGAGTTTGCAGCTCTAGTCTTCATCATCAGAAATTGTTCTTGCAATATTTCTGGCTAAAGTGAGCAGACCATAAAAGCCTCTTCTCATGAAATTTTCAGCCCAATTTTATGTTACTGCACAGCCTGGAGCAAAAATTTTTCTTTTCTAAAGTTCTTATCTGAACTTCATTGATAAAAGTTTGGAATTTTTTTTTTTTTTTTTACTACTAACTTGCAAACCCCCAATGTATATGGGAGCAATTCCATCAAATTTAAACATCAATGAAATTACTCAAGTGAATAACTTGAAAAGATCACTCCCTGTAAAGCGTGTAGATAAAATTCTGATCGTTTCACAGAGCTCTGTTTGAATTCAATGACACTCCTGAGAGCAGAGGATGAAATCTTGGTTGAACATGATTGACATTTTGATGCCATGTATTGTCTGACTTCCTTCAGCATCTTCATAAACAGCCCATAGAAACAATGGGATCAGCTCTTAAGTGAGTGGAGTTCTGTCTCCAGGGTGAGAGTGGGTTCAAATTGTTCTCCTTCCCTGGGGTCCTGCACCAAGTGCTGTGAAGTCCCTTGGACTTTAGGAAGGATGTGTTGTCTGTGTAAATCACAGAACATCCTGAGCTGGAAGGGGGTTGTAGAGTCCAACACCTGAACAACCCACCCTGTCCCTGAGAGCTCTGTCGGGCTGGTGCTGGGAGCATTGCCCTGGGCATCCTGCTCCAGTGCCAAACACCCTGTGGGGGAAGAACTCCTTCCCGCTTCCCCTGGCACAGCTCCAGCCATTCCCTCTAGTCCTGTCACAGGGAACAGAGATTGGAGTTCAGCCCCAGGAGAGCTCTGACCTCAGTCCGCTCCAGGCTGCACAGACCAAGTGTCCTCAGCCGCTCCTTGTGTGACCTCCCCACGAGGGAAGGATTTTACCAGGACGTTATCCAATGTACCCTGAAACCAGGGACTGACTTAGAAACAGACCCTTGAAGGTTTTTATGTTAGATTGAAAAGCAATATGTTTAAAACTCAGTTTGTCAAAACTTCCTCTTTAATATTCTTTAGATTAAGGCCTTTGCTCCTTTTGGCATATTGCTGGCTTTTAAGTAAATCTGTGTTACGTGAGTAGCTGATGCAGAAAGCTAGTTTAATATCAAGCATTTTTCTCTAAGCAACATGGCTAAGGATATAAGCAGTATATTTGCCTTTAATGTAGCTACATTATATATTTCACTTACATTTTAATATCATTATAGGTACAAATTCTTCTCATTTGGTTTTATGAAGCCCTGAAAAGTTATGTTTTGCGAGTCAACATGTAATTTCCTTCTGCACAAATTGCAGAATTATGCATTGAAGCTAAGTACATTGAATAATGGTAATTTACAATTGAATTCCTATGGATTTATGTATTGCAATCACATTAATGCTAAAGGAATCTGCAATATTGTCAAATAGGTTAATAATGGTTACTGTTATCACTCAGAATACCAATGGAATTAATGATGATTAACCACTTACCTTAAATGTATGCAAAATTATGCAGCTACCTTGAAATTACAAAATGGCAAAAATGTCATGGAAAGTAAAGGCTGCAAAAAGTGGGTTAAATGTGTGATAATGAAGGGTTATCCAAACACAGCTCTGGGTTTTCCTAGGGACTTCTGTTCATCTCTGAAAGCTACAAAAATATTGACTCACTTGAAACTATACAATTTTTCCTTTTTTCCAACGTATTTCTTGTCATTTAGAGTTGCAGTTCTGCTGTCTGCTCCACTCCTCTTCCTCATACCTTTCTTGCAACACACGGTGCCAGACTGACAGAATTATGCTACTTAGCCATGTGTACCATCCTAAAATTCTCTCTGCACCATTTCTTTGCTGTTCAGACCATGAAGCCCAGCAAGAGACTCTCAGTGACTTAGAACTGGTGCATAAATAACCCATCTTTCTTCATTCTAATCTTTCCCAAAACAATTTGTCCACAGAAAGCTTTTGAGATAAGCAACCAAAAAGAGACGTAGAGAAATTTGTGCTGCTTGGGGATTGAGCCTTAAATCTGGACACAACACCCTGATGTCAGGCAGGAACTCTGTGCTGGGGAACTCTCTGTGCAGGCTCCTTTCCAGAGACAGAAGTAGGCTTTTCTCCTGTGGACTGGGATGACGCTGCAAAAGCCTTCAAGCAGAGGTGGTGGAGCCTCAGTTCCACAGCTAAACGCTGTTTGTCCAGCTGGTGCTCGCACGTGTTCAGCCCTGAGCCCGTCTCGCAGGGCAGTGAGGATCTCTCCTCTGGGAGCCGTGTCCAGACAGAGTCTGAGCAAGGAACAGGGGCTCCCACATCAGGAAAACCAACACTGATGTGCAAATCTGCAGCTGTGTGCAGACTCCCCTCACACAGCTCAGCTGCAGTGCTGGCACTCAGCCCCTTGTGCCCGAGCGCTCACGCGTGTGTCAGCAGAGATGTGAAAAGCTGGGCTGTAGTGAGCTGCTTTATGAGTTGGGGTGGAAAGCCTTACTTAGATCTGCTCTAAGAATAAAATGCAAAAACATTCAGGAAAGCATGGAAGAGGGAAATAAATGGCACTCCAAATGAATGAGGCCAGTTATTTGTACAGGCATTAATATTTAACTGTCGTTTTTCACAGGCTATTACCGCTTGAATTTGTAGGATGTCAAAGTTTTCCTGCTTTGGATGAAACATAGATTTGATCCTGGCAGACTTTGAAAGGTGCTCAGGTTTTATTTTCCCGATCACAATGCATCCAATGTATCTGAGACGTGTTTAAAGCTGCAAAGCATCCAGCCCTGGGCCTTGGCAGCCTCGCTCTGCATTTCATCCTGTTCGATTAGCTGGGGAAAACGGCCTCCTTCAAAAGATGGGGGAGATTTTGGTGTGCTTTTGTTTTACCCTCCTGCTAGGCATGAGTCAATGGTATGTGAGGAGTATCTATTAATGCTTCAGTCAAAGTAGGAAGTGATTTTTGGGGCTAATTGTTTCAGCCCTTTTGAAGCGGATGACCACATCCACAAAATAAGGGGCTTGAACAAAACCTTGAGATTTTCCCCTGCTTTTAAAAAGAGACAGGGAAAGGATGAGATAGGAAATGTTTGTTTCTTCCTCCCTCATTCGGAGGGAATGATTGCTGGGGGATATTGAAAATGCCTTACTGCCCAAAGCTGGTCTTAAAAAAATCAGGCAAAATTATGATTTTGTGTAAAAGAATTAATCCATGACACTACCTGGTCTTTGTATAAGCAAATGGCTAATAAGCCACTTCCAGAGAGCAGTTGGTTTGCTTTCTTTAGCAGAAAAACAAAAACATACTTAAGCTTGGATTTAGGACAACCTTTTGTTGAACAGGAACATTATAAGGAAAAATATTCTTCTAGTCAATTTGCACATTTTTTGTGGATCTGTCTAGAAGGTGGCTGCTACAGGAAGATAACGATTCTAATTTTGTAATTGAGTGCACTCTGAAAAGACAATTAGGAGCTAACGTGATAAGTAATTGTAAATTATAACAGCAGAAGAAACCCGATCCACAGTTCTCTGTGGAAACTGTATTTGTGTATTCAAATGATGCATCTGTACTTTTATTTTCCCTGCATGTACATTTGATTTAATAAAGCTAGGAAAAGATTTCTTTATGGTTTGGTTTTAAAAAAACAGGAATTAAAAAATGCAGATGCATCTCACTCAGCCTCATGCTAATCTCAGAGCAGTGCTGGAATTGTGCTAGGTAGGATTTGGCAGCTCTGCCACTTATGAAGAATTATATGGGTATGGTGCCTGCTATCCCGAGTCTTATGGGTTTTACAGGATTTTGATCTATGTCTCTTTGTCTGGGATAAACGCCCGAGTCAGTGGAGAGCAGAGGAAGTTTTAGTGCCTTTGTTATGGCAGGAGAACCATGCTGGGGTGTGTCTGTGTAAATCCTTCTGGTCAGGCTGCAGGAACAGCTCCAGCACCGTGGGGCTGAGGCTGCAGGCTAAGGGAAGGTGATTCTCTCATTATGGCGCTGCATTATTGCCTGGCACAAACATGCAGGTCTGGCCTTTAGCCTTGCAGCCAGCTTTCCACATGGTGTTGCTTCTATTTCTGATCGTAAAAGTACTGACAATAATTTTATTTCAGCAGGAAAACACGGTGGTTTTTAGAGAGATAAGTACTCTGTGCCCATGGGCAAGGTGTCCCAGCTGCTCTAAAGCTGCTCTGCTCTCACTGGGTCTGCTCTGTCTCCCTGCAGATGGTTCTGCTCTAAGAAGGTGTTGGTAACACCTACATCATTACTCTTGCTGCTCCAGGCAGACTCAAAACTTCCAGGGCCCTCTGTCAAACCCAGGTGGAGCAGGCACTGTTTGGGATAAACTTTTGGGAGACCTTTTCTGCACTCTGGATTTTTTTTTTTTTTTTTAAGTTCTTCTTGATTCTGTAAATGAACTCCTTAAGCATCTTTTCCCAAGGAACATAGCATAAAGTAGTAAAATGATTTCAAGGAGCTGAAAGGTTAAAAAAGGGTCCTGCTTTCTTACCTTCTTGAGCCTCCTCATGAGTCTGCTCCAAAGACCCTGCGCTCAATAACCCACCAAGGAATGACGTAGGAATGTTTGGGTGGGAGTGGGGAGGCAGTGAAGCACCCAGCTGGACCAGATTGCTGCTGCTGCCTGGGCTGGGCTGTGCTGCAGAGCGGAGCTGCCTGAAGCTGTGTGCAGCTGCAGAGCACCTGCCCCATGCAGGAGGTGCTGGTCCTGCACACAGGGGTTTGATGGGCAGCCCCACGGTGACAGCGCTGCTGGTACACTTTGAACTCCTTCCTGCTAAAGTTGCTGTATGCCAGTTCTTAGAGCATTTTTTCACCTTAAGGCTCTTTTTCTAGGGAAAATTCCTGGATTTTTGTTTATGGTGCTGCTGACCTCATTTAAGGGAAATTCAGCTTTGGAAAGGGATGTTTCAATGCTTTATTATGCTTATTTAATCAGTTCAATGTGGGTCCATTTTGAGATAATATCATTATTCAGGACTTTTTTTTTTTATTTTCCTGGAATTTATTCTAACTGAAGTGTTGATTTGATTTTCATTAAGTAAAGCCCTTGGATTTTTTTAAAGTTTAGAAATAACATATATTGAATTCTTGGTCTACAAGAACATTTTTGAAAACTTATACCCTGTTTCCCACATGTTGCTGTAATTGCAGCTGATGGAGTTTTTGTATGCAACCAAAGAAATCTCTAAAAGTAACTGGTTATGTGTAGTTTGTTGAAATATCTTTTATTTTATCCTTCTGATAAAAATGGTTCTCTAAGAATCTGGTGGCAACGATAATTATTAAATTAATGAAAGTGTAACTTTTTCTCTTGTCTTTGTAAATGACATGGCCTTTTTCAGGGCATATTAATAAAAATAAATTTTGAAGTGTCTGATTTATGAAACTGTCAAAATAATTCATAAATTTACTGAAAGGGAAAAACCATGTAAACAAAATTAAATACTTGCATGAATGACCTGATGTTAGGTTTAGGAAAGGGCCCATGAGAAATGATGTTTGACTGTTGAAAAGAAACAAAGAGTAAAATTGCTCTGGATTTCTCACATTTGCAGCCAAGCTAAAGTCTGAAAGTCATTTTAGAAAACAAAAAACCATTATTGGGTAGGGAAGAGGGAAACTATGATCAGTTCATCACTGCTGAAATCAGCCTAGTGCTTAAATCAATCAAACCTGTCATATTACTGCTCTCAATTTCCCCAGTCTATAGACTCAGATCAGCTTCAGATACAGCAGTGCCAATTTAGCAGGTGCTAAACCTACAGTAATTTTGTGTATCAGCACTTTCCTCACTTGATAATAAAACTTCCCCACTCGTGGAAGCTGCTGGTACATGGAGACTTTAGTGCCACCATAAAACCAGAATTGTAGGAAAACTGCCTTAAGGTGAGAATGGATCAGTAGTTTCAAAGTTGTTATACAGTACCTCTAAAGAGAGCCAGGATGGGAGTTCTGAGCAGAATCCCAAATGTTATCCTTCTCTCCAGTTTTGTTGATATAGTGTGAAGGACCATGGTGTGATTTAGTTGAGAATATGTGCTGTGATGCAATTTGTCACATAAAGACAAACTCCCTGTGTATTGCACATAGTTCTCAGCTCAGAGCTCACTAAACTGATATTTACTGGCAGTAACTATCCTCATACCAGGCAGTGTTCTCCAAGCTTGCATTATTTGTCCTTGAGCCTATGGGGTCCCTCCTGGTGAATATTCACTAGAAGGAAAATAAGGTAAAGCAAGACTGGAGAGCTGCTTTTAGTAAAACAAATTAAAAGTTACAGGCAGACTTGGCTACAAGAAATTGATGCTTAAGAAGGTTTCAGAAATCCTGACGAGATTTACCAAGCTGGGGACTGTTAGCCCTGATTTTGGTTATTTCTTGAGCTGACCTCAAAATATTTCAAAGGTGACTAGTTTGTATTGTAGTCTGGTTCCTGTAACCATTGATGGACTCTCTCCACACAGATAAGAATTCAGTAGGAACACTTATAGAGGCTTTGCAGCCTGTCCTGGGTGTCTGGAAAGGAATAAATACATATATTCCAAATGTGCAGTCAGCAGAATAGATATATGCAAATCAGATAAAAAGCCATTGTCATCTTGCAAAGAGCAGTGTTATTAAACAACATAAATGCTGTGTTGCTCTGGAAATCGGGTTTAAGTTTAGATTATTGAAATTGGAGTTTATTTCTGTAAAAATGCTCAGATATTTCTGCTGGATGTCACTGATTCCATCAAATATAAATCCTGACCTCAAACAACATCCAGATCAGGCACTAAGTGGAGATGTGTTTACATAACTGAATCCATAGCAGCATTAAGGTTTTGCATATCTCCTTTTAAAACTAGGGACAGATTTGTGCCTGGTAAATGATTCATATCGAGTTAGTGTAATGAAAATTACATGAGTCTTTTGGTGGCTATTACTGAGTATCAAAGTACAAGTCAGCAAGGCTCTTCTGTAGCTGAAGTCAGAATAAAAGAGGTTGCAAAGGTTTTGTTCAAAAATATGTGCAGTTATATTAATCAGAAGAATTTTTAAATATATATCAGTCTCATTTGATCTAGACAGACAAAATAAATCCCCCCCAAATCCAAATGTATCAAAATGTTTTTCATGGATATTATCCAAATTCCTGCTGATGAGGAAATTGCCATGTGTACCTAGGAGCTGGGGCCGTTGCTTTTCTCACATGCTTTTCACTAACACAACTTTATGAAACTCATCAAGGAGTACTTTGCTATTAAACCCTGTGTTGATTGTAGAGTGATTTAATTACATTCAATTAAGTATCTCTTGCTCAAAAAGAAAAAAAAATCATTCACGGGAAGAATTGTAAATCTCATCTAAAAATGATGCTGAATCCGATTCCTCTGGGACATTCAATTCATTCAGAGGAGCTATCTGGGCTACAGGCATATTGTTTATTAAACAATAATAGCTCTATTAGTTCTTTTTCAAGCAGGTAAAAGCCTTTTGGCAGTTTTACACTGCTGAAATTCCTGTCACGTTCAGAACCTCTCACAGGAAACTAAAATGTCAGTATGAAATTAAGCATTAAAATTTAAAAGCTTTGTCAAGATACTGCACACTCAGATTCTTGTGAAAATATATATATTATTACACATGCACTCACATAAATATTTGTATTCCAAAGAAATGCCTAAATTCTCTTGTGAAGAGATATAAATATAAATGTATACACACAAAATAAAATAATCGTGATAGGGAGTTCATTGATTCCCATACTTTTTTTTTATACTCAAATTCCTAAACCTGGCTGCCTAATTATAATGAAACTTCTATTCTTTTTTACAAAAATAATTGCTGGAAACTTGCACTGAGGATATGAAGCAGCACAAATTATCTTGAGTCTTTGATGTAGGATTTGTTTGGAGCCGGTGCTCACCAGAGGGATGTGATGCTGTGGGTAAGCCACAGATGAATTCCCCTCTGCAGAGCAGCTACCAGCTGCCTCACTTACAACTTTAAAAAACAATCACTCACTGCCAAACCAAGAAAACTCATTAGTATGTTCATTACCCAAACCAGGAGCTGTTAAAGAAGGGGGTTGACTTCTGGCTATATAAAATTTCAACACACTACCATCCTCCCCCTGAAAAAAAAAAATACCCCCAAACCCCGACACTGTCCAAACAAAGAACAACCAACAACAAACAACCCATAACCTAGACAAGTCTTTTTCCCTTGGAATTCAAAGAAGGAGTTTATGTTTCTCATAGCTTTAATTAAGAAGATTCTCTGTGTGTTTAACAGGTTCTACCAATAATTAGCTGTCTGCTATGCCTCAGACAGGGCACTTTTTTCTCACTGTTCACCTGTTCTTGGTGTCACTGCAACCGACACCAAAAGCCCATTTCACTCAACCAGGAGTCACCTCTGATTTTTAACCTTGGGGGGTTCCTCTGCTGCCTGTCAGTGGTCCCCAGATAAGAACACCAGGCTGCTGCTGAGCAGGGGGCACTGGGACTGCTCAGTCGGGTGTGAGCGTGTCGTGCTTTGTCCTGGCTAAAAAAATTAATTTGCGTATGTGTCATGACCCTGCTGCGAGAATAGAAAGTATATGTGATTTAAAAAGTCCTTGCCAGTTTGAAAGCTGCTTATGAAAATCAATAATAGACATTTTGGATGGATCTTTGGAAATTAATCTCTTATGTATTTTCTTTTATGCTTTAAATTTAACTTGGAGAAAGCATCTCTGGATTTTAATGGATGTCCTTAAAGAACAGTTTATTAAACTTGTTACATTTCCTTTCAAATGACCTACTAATCTTTTTTTAAAAACCAACATTGCATGTGAAGACACTGTAGTTGCTCATGTTGTAGTTGAATATGATGTTGCTTTCATATATAGGTAAGCTCCTGATGCTGTAGGCCTTTATTTTTTACCTGGAAACATATGAATCCCATGAATAGAACCCATTATCGTAATTGTGATTCCCTTAAAGAGGGAATGAGCCCAGTCATTGCTGCCCTTGATTTATCTAAGCACAGAGCTCATCCTGAGAGCTGAAATAGCTTTAAAGGAATGAAAAAGAAGTTTCCCCTAAACTGTGAAAGACAAAGTGTTAAGAGATTTTTTTTTCCCCTGTTCATTTCTTTTTAATAAAGCAGAAGAAACAAAAACTCCCTAGAAACTATCACAAAAGTGTTGAGTGTGGTGAGTGATGTAGGTAAGAGTTAAATAATGAGATTGGAGCTGGTAGCACTTTCTGGCCTGGGTATGGGCTGCACTCAGGGTGTGACAGGAAAGCTCTGCAGCCTCTTACCCTTTAGGCCACACAGATAAATCTTCATGGAAAAATATTTCCAGTGCTGTGTGAATTTCAGTGTTGTGTCGTTCCTGCGGCCACTCTCAGAGTTTCTGTGTAACTTGGCTCGAGCTCTTGTTTGACATGTTGAGCAAGGAGAGCCGCCAAGGGTCGGCATGAGATGGGGACGTGGCGGCCGTGTCCCAGTGCCACCTCGTCACTCACAGGCGAGTACGTGGATATTTGCAAGCAGAGTTTTTCCGAGCAGTCACTTGGCTGGTAAAGGTCAGACTGTGTCACTGAAAGTATGTCTGGGTAACGAATGGGTGGAACATGTTGTGTTGGAAAAGAAAGAAAAAATCACTTCTGGAGGCGCCAACAATATGAGAAGATTTTCCCAAACAGCGACTCTGTTTGCTGCCTGAATTTTCAGACCAGAGTGAAAAATAGAGGGAAGTGGAACAGCGTTCTAGGTGACAACTGGTTATTCCCTGCTAACAACAGGTTTATGTTAACATATTTTAGTTTAATAGGGTTTTTAAATGCCAGCAAATTACTCCTTGGTATTATTAGTGTTTTAGCACTCCAAACATAAATTAGGGTATATTAAAATTTGAAGCTCTTGTATGGCTATGCAGGATATTTGTTCAGGGTTTCACGAGCATCAATTTGGTTCACACATCTAATTATAATCATCATATCAAGAGTCTATGGAACGTTCCAGCGCATGAATCTCTAATATTGAGTAATTCCTTATAAAAATGAGGCAGGCCATATGGGTGAACAGATGAAATGCTGATAAACACTGTGAAATAGACCAGATGCATGAGATATACCAAAGGTTCCTCATTCCTAATATTTACTGTCCGTTAGGAGAGAGAATTAATTTATCGCACTCATCTTAAATGCTCTGCACTAGATACAGCAGTGGCATTACAAACCAGAATTATCCAAGGTATTTCTGTAGATGGTGATATTGTTTGAAGGGTTTTTTTTGTGGGTGATGATGTGATGTTGATTAGAACAATAAAGAAGGGAGTGTTGGGTTGCCATCCTGGTGAATGTCACCTGAATAATGGAGCAGAATGTTACTTGGACAGTGCTCTCTGCAATGACTTGGTTTTGATTGTTCAGAATAATTGATGTAAATTGAACGATTTTTTGTAATGTGTATTGCAGCTGGAGAAAACCAGTTGCTTATTACAGCCTAAGCATTTGCGTTTTGGTGTTTATGAATGACTTTATTCATTTGTAATGAGTTGCTTAAGGCAAATATAGTGGATGGGTATGCAGTCCCTCTTGGCTTGTGTGTAAAGAATAAAAGGTTCACATGTTTGAAGTGTTTTTGTAATAAGGCCCAGCACCTTGCAAGATGATATATAATTTTAAGAGCTTTTTGGTGGCAGCAGCATCCTGATGTAGGAGCAGGTCCCTCTTTCCTGGCTCCTGACTTTGTTGGGCTTTGGGCTCTGTCACCTGAGTGAATATTTCTGTGCATTTGCAGTTGCTGTCTGTGCAGCCAGGGCTGAGATGCACTTATGGCAAAGCAGAGCTGCATCTTTTATTCTTTGCTCCAGTGAGAAAAGGCTTAATTAGTCAAGCCAAACACCTTTGTTTGGACCTCAGTTGTCACACACTTATGCCACAGATAATTGTATATTGCTTTAAGGCTAGGATAAGCATCCATGTATTTCCTTTTAACAACAATAATGTAATGTCTTATGGTTTGACACATGCAGGTGTTAAGACTACAGGTAGCAGAGATGGAATCTGTATCTAATTCTGTTCTTTTAGAGTCAGAGGAAACTCAGGCTGCCTTCCAGCCACCGGACATGGACTTCTTAATGCAATAATCTGATTGACTGAATTCAATATTGTTCATGAAGGCTTCTTTGCCACAAAATTGGAAAGGGTGTTTTGGGATGTAGATATTAGAAGTGTCTCACTGCACACCCAGATAGTGTTTCTATAAGCATTAGAGTCAGCAAGATTTATTTCAAAGATACAGTTTATTGGAGAAAGCCAGCCTATTAAATGTCTGTTACCAGAGATGGCATTCTGGAAAAGGAATTGGTTTTGCTCAGCAAAGAAATGAAACCTAGATTGTTATATACAGGCTGCAACAGGCACTGATTTCTTAGCATCAAGACTGCCTGGTTGCTCAGGATTTATTATTGTTTAGTTAAAGAATGTTGAGTGAAAAGGTTGATCTGTCCAAATGATTTGCAAGGGAAAGAGATGAAAGTGTATTTTATCAAAGTTAATGAAAAACAGTGGGGAGATAACTTGTGTATAATTTATTCATGAAACTTCATTTTTGTTCATAAATTTCTCGCAAACAGGTGGCAATAGTCTGATGCCTTTGCATTTCTTTTTATAACTTATTTGACTAATTCTTTATCAAGGGATCACTGTTAAGTTGGATGAATTTTGTATAATTTGAGCAGTGTTGATTGGTTCACCTGAGTCACTGCAGATCCTGCTCCCCAGTTAGAGACATGAAATTCTTGGTGCAGAGCTCTCCATTCAAACCCTGCCTCATTCCCTGTGGTATTTTCCCAACTTACTGCACAGAGGTGATGCTGCTGTCTGGGGCCAGGTGGAGATCAGCAGAGCAAAAGTAATGAATCTTGATGTGCAGAAGAGGGATTGTCTATATTTCCAGTCTTTACAGCTTTCTCTCAAGGTGAAAGCAGGTGAGAGGCACCAGGGCTCCCTGTCTGCCCTGCTGCTGGGGTGAGGGAACATCAAGTGCCACGTCCTCCGTGCAGGAGAGATGGGGAGAGGGCCATGGAAAGGGTAGTGCTCCAGAAATTTGACAAATAGCAGGCTGTCAATGCCTTGCAAACCACACCAATCTGCAAATGCTGCTTCTAGTACACAGGTATCAGCTTTTCATGGTGTAAATCGTGGAAGAGGTCAGAAATTTGCAGGTTTAGTGGCTCCCAGAGCTGGGCTGGGAGAGGCAGCCCTCAACACCTCTCTCCTACTCCATTCTGAAGGCAGTGAGACCTGGAAAGTGGTGCCTCACACAGAATGGAGGGCTGTGGACAAAAACACTGGCAACACTTTGACTTTTTTTAATAAGCATTTCCCAAACTTTTCTGCTTGATCTACACCCTGCAAAATAAAACCATAATCTGGCACATCTTTCTGGCATCCTTGCTGCTCCTTGTGCCAGTCAGTGCGAGGGCGGGGAGAGATATCAAAGTGCCTTTTTTAACCTCCTCAGGCGTGACAGCACCCTACTCCATCACAGTGTGCCTGGCAGTGTGTTAGCCATGTGCTGGAATTCGGGCTTAAATGCTTTGTAAGATCAATGAGGCCAATTTTTTCATTAAGGGGAAAAAAAAAGAGGAGATGATGTCAGAATACTCCTTCAATTGGTTTATTGGTTTGGTTTTTTTCCCTCTGGTAATGTGTGCACAATATTTTACGTAGAGCGCACTCTGTCATACTAGGTTGTTTACAGCTACTTCCATATAATATTTAATAATAATTCTGTCAATATTGCTGGGGAGATGTATGTCTTGTTTTCCTGGAGACATTTAGGAAGCGTTCAGGAGTAAGTAATATTTCCATAATCTGAATTCATGCTCTACCCAAGAGGGCCGTGTCTCAGGTACACAGAATTATGTCTCACAAAATACGTTTATTGCTATAAAGATATTGCTATGTCTTTTTTTATAGTTCCGTTGTTAAGCTGAGTAATGATGTATAGCTGCTTACACCAACATAATAACAATTCTTTCACATTCTTCATTCTTGCAATCTCTTCCTCTCCCCTTTAAATATACTCATTGAGGGCTCTGTTAAATGAATTTTCAGTGACATATTGGTAACAGTTTCTCTTTTAAAACAAACAAAATCAAACCAAGAAAAAAATAACTTTCTAGTTACTGTAACAGTTGCCAAAAGAGATGAGACAGCATAAAACAAAAGACTCTCCTGAAAGGATTTTTCTTTTAAAATTCAGACCTTTAGAAAGCAATTCTGCCATAGGAATAAATGCTTTGGACCCCAAAATAAGTAAAGAATTAATTTCTACAAGAAAATCACCTTTCAAATGGACTACAGCAGGAATTTCTCAGTAATTCTTCACTTTTTATTTTAGTGACAAATGTAAAACCTTGAGACCAAGTCTTCAGCTGTCATAAAAGGGAACAGCCAGAGCTCGACTTGCGCTTGTATAGCACTTCTGGATCATCCTGGGTGTAATAACTACTAAGTTTCAGAAGTCGCATGGGGAAAATCTTTCCCTTTTAATCAAGGAAAGAAAACTGAGTGGTAAAAAGAAAAAGACTGTCTATATTACTCTTGTCTGAGTCAGCTTCTTTCTCACCAGTTGAGCTAAACCAACTTTTAGATTATTTTTTCCTCTTTGAAGAAGTCAGTGGAAATGGCACAGGTCAAGCATGGTGGCCTAAGGGGCTGGTTGCTTTTTGAAGCAAATGGGATCTTATGAGGTGTTTGTGTGAATTTCCCTGTGTGTCTCAGCAGGAGACTATGGCTGGTTGGGGACAGCTGAATTTATACGCGCAATTCTACCTTTGGCACAATTTCCACTGAAGATTTTATTCAGCATAAATGTTACCTCAATCTTTGCTACAGCTCTCGTGTGGCTGCGTGCTGGGTGGTGAGAAGGCAGATCCGAGCTGTGGCACCCTACCATAGGCATCCCAAGGTATAATTCATATTTTTGCAGCTTATTCTCACAGAAGGGTTGGATCTGGGTGTTGAAGTCCTTGTGTGGTGCTCCTGTGTACACTGGAGCTTGGGTGCTGAAGCCAGAACTCAAACCACCCCTGCCTCAGCACCAGTGCAGCTGCTGGTGCCTCCTCACACTGCTCCTCACGAGCAAATCCCTACCAGAGAAGAGCTGTGATTCCCCTTGTTATGGTGCTGCTGGTGCTCCTTTGGCTGCTGTTGTGAGGGGTCCTCGTGGTCCTTCAGGTGCCCCAAAGTGAGTGGAGACCAGGAGAACAGGGTGTGTGACAGCAGTGGTAAATAAGCTCTCACACCTGCGGCAGCTCCTGGAAATGGAAATGGAAGAGCTTTAACTGACAGTGCTTTCAGTAGCACAGGCCCCGGGGAGTGTCAGACAAAGGAAATATTCCATGAGACTTTAGGAAACAGAGTCCTGTTCAATTATTCATATTTTCGCTCGGTTTTCATTTCTTGAGAATTGCATAAATTGTTTGACACAGGCTCGGTTTGGTTTTGAGGATTTTTGTATGATTTCTTTTGTTTAAAGAATGTTGGAAACATTGTTTGAAATGGTAACTCTGCTGTGAATTTCAAAGGGGTTGGGGACTGCCTAGAAGTCAGATGGAGCTGGGAATTCAAACCCTCAGGCAAGCTCTTAGTTCTCATGTCCGTCATTAAAATTGACCTGTAAATAGCTTGGGGGCAAACAGAAGGCATTTTTTCCCCCCTTATTTGGTGGAATATGCACATATAATTTAAGAGAGTGATACAGAGACTGAAAAGGAGAAGCCAGGTATCACAGGATACTAAAATCTTTCAGGGAAAAAGAAGGGAGGGGAGAGGGTGCTGTTATGAAACCACAGTGCTCTGGTATAGGTGCAAAGCACCTAGAGTATTGCATCACTATCTATTTGTTTTGTAACTCTCTTAGTGGTTTTAACAAAAACACCAGTTTCATCCTGTTAAAAATGACGTTTTCTTGGCTTTCTGCTGCTTGATGTCTGTATTTAAAAAGCATCATCTGTAACAGAGCCATCATGCTTTTCTGTGTTCTCATTGTCAGAAGAAGAAAGTTTTGGGGCTGACACTTTTTAGTTTAGGCATGAGGAAGAGGAATTGTTCTGGTAGAACTGTGGTGATAGTTTGGCACCACTAGGGAATACCTTGCTGGCCGTGGTAATTCTCCTTCGCTGTAGAAACCCATGTTCACTCAAAGGGGGTTTCTTGATAGACAGGATGGGAAAAAAGAGGAGAGTTTGAGATGGCAAGTGCTGGTTGTAGAACAAAGAGAGGCCTCAAATTTCCAGACCAACCTCCTCTTGAGTTTATTCCACTTGTTTGGTTAAGGAAGAGGAAACCCTGAGCTGTTACAGGTGTAAAAAGGGTCAATCCCTCTCCTATGGAAGACAGTTAAGAGGATTTTCTTGCCCAGCACAAGGGAGTCGTGGAGGGAGATGTCCTAGATGCGCACACACTTCCTTGGGTTGTTTGGAAAATGAAGGCTGCCTTGGCTATCCCCAGGAGACAGCAATCTCCAAGTAAGAGACATATGTTAACAGTGTCTATTTTAATATTGTTTTTCTGTTATGTCTTGTTCCTACTGGGAGAATAAACTATTTTGAGTAAGAGCAGATTCTTTGTTTATGGCACGCAGCAGGAGCAGCCTGTATCCAACAGACATGGAAAACACTGGGAGCTTGTAGGACATGGTGTGGAGTGGTGCAAGGATCAAATGTTGGCACAGCATAATGGGAAGGGAGAGACAAGCACAGAGAAGAGCAAATGACTTTGAAAACAACAGTTGCAACCCAAAATTGTTTTCATGTCCCGGTTCTGAGGCGTCACAGGGGTCTCACCAGGTGAGATGGGTTTTTTATCCATGGAGGCAGCCTGGAAATACGGGACCCTCTGCTCCCAACAGTCATGCAGTTCTTGTCTTGTTGATTTTGGAACTGTGTTTCTCTACTCTTATGAAGGATAAGTTTTAAAACAGAATGGGGCAAATGTATTTATTATTGTAGAACAAATGCAAATATCATGCCTTAAAAGGCTGCTGCTTGTTTATGTGTTACGATCTGATTATGTAAGAAACTGCATCTCTTATTGCAGAGTGTTGAGGCTTCCTAGTGGAAGCCATAAACATTCTTATGATCCCCCCTACATTTTTCTAACACAGCAATGTCTATTCCTGAGGTAATTTGGAAGTTATTAGTAATTCCTGGAGTTTTTGTTTTCTGGTAGATGGAAGAGTTGTGCAAGAATCACCAGAGCTTGCCTCGCCTTTTTTGTTCTGGTAAATTAGAATCCTAGTATTCAACCCATGGAATGATGAAACATTTGGGATGGCTTAGGAAATATTTTCACAGCAACATCTCTTAATCTGTAAACTGGTTACTGTGCAAAAGGCATCTTCCCATCCACTTTGGGCAGGAACTATGTGGGTTAGGCTTGGTTTGGTTCCTGTGGTCTGACATGAGTGCAGGAGAAACCAGAAGACTCTTGGGTGTTGCAAACTGCACATCAAGACTTGCACAATGTAAATTTTTCCTGGATGATTTGGATGTTTTTCATAGGCTGGTACAGGAGACATCTTCCACTAACCACTTTGTAAGAGAAGGGAAATGAATAGAAATGAAAAAGGAATTCCTGTAAGTAATTTAAAAGCATTTGAGAAGAAAACCATCTTGAATTTTAGCTGAAATGTTTGTGACTCCTCACATTTTAAAGAGAATTCGCTCCTGGTATGAAACTCAAAACTTTCAGAAGATTTATGCCAAGAAAGGGGTATTTGTGTTCAAATAGGATTCTATTGCTCTGGAATTCATGGAAACAGGATGTATGTTTGCTTCTGTGTATATGGCACTTTAAATTGTTCTTTGTGATCTTAACACCAGAGAGAGATTAGCAAATTAAACAGGACATCTCTGTGCAAAACAATGTGTAGATTTGTTATATTTCCAAGTTAAGTTGGTCTCAGGAGTGAGAAATCAGCTTAGAGCAGCACAGAGCACCCTTAATTAAATTGCAAGGGTCAACCTCAACACACTGATTTCTAATGTCTGAATTTTTGCTAAAAGATTAGAGCAGGAAAAGAGAGAGGAAAGGCAAAGTGGAGACTACAAGGTGGAAGAGAAAGTGGAAAAAGAGAGGGATGAGGCAAAATAGAAAATGTTTAGTAGTAGTATTAAAAATTTTCTAGGTGAACATCGTAAATTTTTGCTGAAAAAATAGTTAATCATTTATTGTGAAACATCTTCCTGAGGAGAATGGAGGCTGAAGAGTGTATGGTGTCCTGAAATAATGCTTGAGCATAGGGGCCACAATTAAAAATGGAATCTAGCCCTCATCCAAATGAGTTTGGTACCTGTGCCCTAAGCACCAACATCTACGGAGTTGATCAGATGCAATGCCATTGTCATACTTCTCGTGCCAGGCACTGATGAGAAATTATGCATTGTTTCTGCTTGAGGTACGTGGTATTTGTGTGGCTGGTACTTACTTTTTACTTACAGGCAGCATCATAATCAGCTTTCATTAAGAGAAATGCTGACTGTTGATTTACTACAAAGAGTATTTCCATTAAGTTTAGCATTTTGGATAGTACATGATAATTATCTGGTGTTGACATTCAATTTTGCAGGCCTGAAGTTTACAAACAAATCCCACATCTTTGTTAGGCATATTAGCAATTGAAATACCCTCCTAAATCACTGTCTGTATAAATGGTAGATCTCTGCAATCAATCCTTTTTTTCTTTGAAAATAATTTTTGGAGGAATTTGCATAATTGGCCATGCTTGATAAAAGTCTGGTGTATAATGTTGTCTTTTAAATGCACTGCTACCTGAAATCGTGATGAAGTATCAACATGCAAGAAGTAAATATAAAACAAGCATTTAGTAAAGGATGCAGCTGATCTCATGAGGTGAGAAATGGCATCTAGTGGTGTTATAATTTGAAGCGTCTTGATGTAGGTATTTTGCTATGAAGGATGTGAGAGAAAAGTACAGAACTCAATCGCATCAAGAAGCTTTGATTTGCACTGAACTTTGAAGTGAAATTCATGCTGAAAAGTGCTTTTAAAATCCAGTGAGGGTGATGCAAATGAATGTCGTCACTTCTGCTGCGAATGAGAGCTCACTGTATAGAGCCTGGGTTTCTCTGGAGCTTGGTGGTGTCCCAGCTGCTGCCCTGCAACCTGCCCCAGCTGAGCCAGGCAGCAGGACTGCACCCACATGTCCTGGGGTGGCTTATGGTGGAGTCACATCCTGTTGTTGTTTCCATCCTGTGTGGCATGGCCAGCATTGTCCCCCTCTCCAGTGCTCTGGAGCTGTCACTGCCAGCACTGAGCCCACCCACACCACTGTGGCCAGCCCCATGTTCCTCACACCACGGGCTGGACACCAAAGCTTTTGTGAGGCACCAAGGGCTGCGTGTCCAGGTGCTGCTCCTGTCATCTGGCATGGTGTGTGTTTCACCCCAGGCAAACACCCACCACCACCCCACCCCTCCGTGGGGAAGGGCATCCTGGGGGGCTGAGAGGCTGCGCCAAGGAGCGGACCCAGGACTGCAGCAGGAGAGATGGATGTGCCTGGCCCTTGCCTCTCCTTTTCCTGAGTGTTTGGAAATAGATGTAAAGCAGGATATCTGCCTTCCAATATCTTCTGTGCTCTGTGTGATGGATGTCCTATGACCTCATCTCTGCAGGTGCTATGATGTGGTTACTGTATTATGCCTTGGGCTTTTACTGTAAAAATCCCATTGGAAAGTTTAAGAATATGTATTTACCCTCTTTATATAGTGACACCTGCTACACTGGATGCTGCTGTTATTCCAGCACATTCTTTTGAGAAGTTAGCATGAGGATCTTCCAGCACCCTGGCCATTTCTGAAGACATGACTCCTGGGTCAGAACTGACTAATGGAATGTGAGCAAGGGTATGTAATGCCCTCAGCTGGGAACTGTTGAGCAAAGGAGCTCAAATAACATTGCAAGTGTGATTAGAGGTTTGATAATGCTGACAGTGAATTGTGTGCTGCATGTGGTATCAGTGTGGGGATCTTAAATTACAGAAGAAGCACGAAGCACTTAATTTCCATTCTTCTGCACTTGCCAGGGAATCTTTGACTTCTTATGAATGGTGTTCACACTGTGGACATTATACACAGGCAGGGCTGGGATTTTTTGTGGTTGTTTTACATTTGAACCATTATAGTACTAAAAAAGAGAATTTTTTTTTTTTTTTTTAAATTATTTGAGAGAATTAGCCATGCCTGTTTTATATTCTAATTCCAGTTTTTTGTTTTCAGTATGCTGGGGTTTGGATGTGCACAGCACATCAAAGAATCGAGTTGCTGGGATTTCTGTCACTTTTCTAACATAATGCATCGCAAGACAAAAGCTGTTTCTGCATTGTTTACAATATTTTGTAAAACATCATTGTCGTCCTGCCATGGTAAATGCTGACATACTGTTGTCGCAGCATTGCACAGGAGTGTATAAACTCTACAGTATGCACTGGTGTTTTGGGGAGGAATGATAGAAATTGTGGTGTGTAGGCAGATGGAGGACAAAGCCCCCCAGAGCAGCAGCTGCTATTTTTGAGGTGGTTTTCCACAACCCACTCACATGTGCACTGATGAATCAGGAAGGCTTGTGAGTCTTCGGGGATTCTCTAAAGCCTTAGCTAAGGATTTTTTCAAGCCCTTTCATTCTGTTCCCATGAGAACAGAATGATCCACAAGAAGCATACTCGTTTTTAAAGTATAACAGGCGATTTTATTGTTTGTTTCTGTTGAGACCATAGGCAAAAACCTCTTGACTTGAATGCAGGCAGCTTATTTTCCTTTTATTTTTCTCTTAAAATCAGTAGTTGAGTAGACCAGTAATGTCAACAGCCTTAGCTGTGAGAGAGGTGGAGGTCGGCAGCACTGCTCTGCACAGTTTTGTGCTCTCAGGTTCATTTTTCAGCTCTGTCACTTTTCCACCTGGGTGAGTAGGACCAGAGTACAGAGAAGGGATGGGAGTTGGGGGGCAGATGTTGTAGTCTTATTGATCAGCAGTTTCATTAGTTCTGCAGATAGAAGCACTGATGGCTTCTCTAAGAATCCATTTCACTTTCTGTGGCTTCTAACATAATGGATTTGGGGGAAAGACTTATGGAAATGAGAAGTAATTGGTAGTATTGACAGAGATGCCAACTTTCACTATTTTTTAACTCTCCTATTGACTCTGACTGGCTGTCCAGGGTAACCTCCCAATTAATGCTCTGCTTCTTCTGACCATTTTCTTATTTCTGTAGGCAGGTTACAGGAATCTGCCTTCTCCTCTGGTGAAGGCAGGGTGTGTAAAGGAAGGCACATGAATATCTATGAAGCACTAATTGTGCTCTTCATGTTTTAAATGTGTGGGTTGGATTATGTGATTTCATGCCAAAAATATATTTTTTGTCATCATGTGTGCAGTCAAAGGTGCAGAGGGAATCCATTATCTCCTAACAAGTGAAGTGATGCTGAAAATTCCATAGGCTCTTGTCTTTTCTATCCCTTATTTACCTGGGAGATTGAAATTTGTACAGGGAGAGACATGTGCAAATAAGGTGATGTTTTTCCCCTTTATATGTATTTATTTTGATAACACAGCTGTTTTATCATCTGGGCTGGGGATAAACTGGACCAATAGAATCATGAGGTCCTTTAGGTTTGAAAAGACCTTTGAGATCATCAAGTCCAACTGTTAACTCAGCACCCCCAAGTCGGTCCCCAAACCACATCCCCAAGTGCCACAAATACACATTTTTTAAATACCTTCAGGGATGGTGACTGGACAGCCCGTGCTAGTGTTTGACAATCCTTCCGGTGAGGAAACACTTCCTGTTATCCAAGAACCTCTCTGGGATAAACTGACATTCCCTTGGCTGCACTCAAACTGCTCTGATGCTTCTGAGCAGAAGTCCAAAATCTCCTTTGAGCACTTTTGTGGATTTTGTGGAGTCTGAGTCAGGAAAGCAACTACTTGGTGTGTGTTAATTTGCTGTGCTAAGACATGCTTTTCAGGCAAATATTCTCTTACAAGACCAGAATTTTTCTTTATTTTATTTTATAAGATAATTAAAACAAGGCATTACAATTTGTGGTGACCTGTGCTCCCAAGGCAGAGATGGGCTGGGTGATCCTTGTGGAAGTGGTGGTAACATTTTCTAAAGAAGAGTAAGAACTGGGAATTCCAGAGTTTTCTCTGTCTAGTTCTAGGGTCTAAGGGGTGCAAGAGAGGAACATAATCTCCATTGCTGTGCTTTGCTTGATGAACTTGAATAGATTACTGTATAATATTCCTTCTTTCCTAATTACAGTCAAGCAGAAATACTTCAACAAGCCTGTAATTAAGAGCCACACAAGAGGCAAACCACCTTGTTAATGACCTCTGTGGAGTGTGAGATCAATGTACAGCAGAGCTGGGTGTCAGAATGCCACTGCATTGATTCTGGATTACAGCTAAACCGTAAACCGTCTAATTTGGCTGCTCACTCTTTTTTGGTGTTGTGAGCAAACAGCTTTTTAAGGAGATGTTTGCTGAACCTTTGAACTTTCCAAGCAACATTTTTTTTTTTTTTTATTTTTTTTTTTTTTTTTTTTCCTTTACCGATCCATTTATATGAGTGTGTGGAAAGAGCTCCTTTTTTTCTTAGTTGCAGTGTACATACACTATGAACACAGTTACTTTTCAGAGAGCTTTATTTAAGTTTTTCTGCTTCCTGGTGTCTCTGGCCTTGAGTACCTTTTTGTTATTATTATGAATAAACCCACAAGCATGTCTGCTAACTCCCACTGACTCCAAAGGCATTTAAGCAGAACAAGGGAAACTTTCTGGACCAATCCCTTCTCAAGCTCAGTGATCCTTGCACCAGGGTAAAACAAGATGAAGTGAAGCACATGCTTTTGGGTGAATGACTTTGCATTTTTAGTCTCTTTAAAACATGTACTAAATTCTGAGTTGAAGCAGCTAAAACCAATGTTCAAACCGTATTTTGTGCAGAAAAATAATAACCAGTGTGTGCTGGGGTTAAAAAAGTGGGAATAATGACTTATATTGCCATTAATTTTGATTCATGAATCACAATATCCTTGAGTCAGTCTCCTGAAATATTGTTTATGCCTCAGACTGCTCGGGTCCTGGCAGGACTAGATGACTTCTTTGTACACCAAGTTGTTTTCAAAGAATTTAATCCCCTGACTATGAAGTGAAAACTTTAAAACCATATTAAGCTTTTCACAGCCAGAGACAGAGCAGTTATTTTTAAAATAATTTTCAAAATTGACTGAAAATGGATATTAATGTTTGAGCATTCTTTCCCCCTTGTGTTTGCATGAAAACATCTTCCTGCTGTGCTTAACCTCAATCAACAATGGACTGATGATGTGAAGGCCAATCCCCTTCCAGTGTGGTCTGCCTGGGAATGAGCAGGGATGAGCAGAGGTTTTGGCTGTGGAATTATCTACTTAACCCGCATAGATCTTCAATATTCCACCAAAGTGCTCTTCAGAAACATCTAAAGGGTGTGTGAGGGATTTATTAGATGAGGTCTGTCTACCAGATTGCTTCTTGCTCTCAGGACAAGTCCTAATGACTGCAGTGTGGCGGCCATCACCTTGCTCAAGCTGTTTTCTTGTATTATTCTATATAATATATATAATCTTGTGCCTTCATACTGAGCACACCACTTCTTCTACTTAAACTCTTTGGGTTACTTTGAACTGATTTAAATTGAAAAGGCCAAATCCACCCTGAATGCCACTCTGGCAGGTGGCATTTTGGGAGAATAGGTTGTTCTGGCTCTGTTAGCGTGGAGGTGGATTGCAGCTTGAGGTGTCAACGCGGAGCATCAGTGTCACATGTAAAGGCTGGATTAGAGCAGGCACACAAACCCATCAGTCTCCTGTTTGCTTTGCCATCTGCAGGAACCCTCCCTGCTCCTCCTGCCCATTTACTGCCCATGGGGGAAATGAGAGCTGTGTCTCAGTCACGTGGTGAGTCCCTAAAACTACCCATGGAAAGCAGTGCAGAGGCCTGACTGTACTTACAGGTGATGTTTTATCTTAATGATCAGGTTTACTGAACTCCAGCAGATGCTGTGAGGCTCAGTTTCAACCTTTTGTAGGGTAGCTAGGGGCTGAAGAAACGACCCTGATGTGCTGCAGACAACTGGTTCAGCATCCTGTAGTGGGGCTTTTGGAGGGCTCCTGTTCCCAAAGCAGAGCGAAGTCAGGGTGAGCTGCTGCCAGACTTGTCTGGGTGCTGCACCAGTGCAGGAGCTGCTCCACAGCATGGCACAGTGAGCTCTGGGGGACTCCTGAAGGGCACCTGGAGGCTTTGGGGTCCTGTGGGACACTCAGCAGTGGTGTCCAGCTTCATCAACACCAGAATTAGTAAACTGTCCACTGGAGAGGTACTGCTGACTGTGTGACAGAGCTGTAAAAGGGTAATAATTCACCTGGGTGTAGTTTGGGGGAAGAAAGAGAGGTCTCCAAGACTGGGACACTGCCTCAAACAGAGTAATGAGTTCTGCTGTAGTTAAAATGACCTTAATTGCAAGCAGTGACATTTAATGCCAACCAGCTGATCCTTCTTCAAGGGGATTCAGAAGCAGGGAAGAAAATGTCACCAAGTATTTTTCTAGGAACAAAGGGCACACTTTCATCTCTGCTCTCAGTGGCCACACCTAATGATTACCCTGAGGAGCCTTGCCTGTCAAAAACATGCCACTCATCACTGATCTCATTTAGGCTTTAATAAAGCATATGACCCAAAGACTTTCAATCCAGCTATGCAGATATGATGCCCTATGCATTTAATTAGGGAGCTTAGAAGCCACTAGTGTTTAATTCTCTAACCTAGCTGGTCCCCTCTCCCATCTCCCATCCTTCCTTCTAAAGATGGAACTGTAGTTGCATTGTGAGGAAAGCAAAGGGGTAAGAATAATAGAAGGGCTGAGATGAGTGGTCCAATGTATGTGTCTATATTTTTTATATATATAGATATGTTTGGGTTTTATCAAATGCGGCAGAAGAGGCTGAGCTAAGAAGGTTCATCCTAACGTGTAAGTGAGACATGGCAGATGTCTGGAAGTGGCACAGGAGAGTTGTGGAATACTTGAAGGCTGGAATCATTGAGAGGAATTTTAGTGGAGGATTCTGTGTTGGTTTCTTTGCAGGCCCAGGATCTTTTTCACTGTCTAAGAAAAGATTATTTTAAATTAAGGTACAGAAGTACAATTTGGTTAAACTGGAAAGTGTCAGAATCTTGAAGAGAATCAGTAACCAACAATTAGTCAAAGTGGATGAGGTTAGAAAAAAACATCTTTTCACAAGAAATGGAAAATCTTCTTTTTCAGAAGATTATGGGTAACAAAAATTTTGGGACCCACTGTTTGGTTTACCAGACAGGTAGAGTTTTGAATTCTATTTTCTCTATATCTCTTGGGAAGATAAAATTAAATGCATTAAAAATGCTATAATGATCCATTTGACCATTGGAAAATTCTTCTCTGCAGTTTTTCTCTAATGTTTTTTTCTCCAGTCCACTTTTGAATGATGCAATTGCTGGGCTTCCAAAACTGATTCAATGCCTAAACTGCAGGTACTAAATCTCCTTGAACTTCTGGCTGAGCAGCAGAATTGAATCATGATTCTCATATATTAAAAATTAAAGGCCAGATTTCCTTTGCATTTTGCACCTCCGTAATTCCTGTTGAATTTATGCCTTTCTTTCCTTTTTTATTTTTTTCAATATGAGACTGAGATTATTAATGGGTTTTGTATCAAGTTAATTATACTTTAATCAAAAATCTTGCCTAAATCTTAAAGCCCAGCATCCTAACTCCGATAGAATCTGTGGTGGGCAAGGGGAATGTGGAGCAGCAGGAGCAGCAGCAAGCTGGCAAACATGAAGCACCTCAGCTATTGCTCGTCAGTCCTCATGTCCTGAACTGCTCATGGAGTTTTTATCTTCAATGAAAATGCTGCTTTGGTGGTTTTTGGTTTTCTTGGTTTGGATTTGTTTTGCTTGTTTGTTGTTCTATAGAACTTCTCCTTTTAGTGGAGTTAGAGATTTCTGGGTGAGTTGAATGCAAGTGCAGCTTCAGAATCACTCTTGGCTTTTGCTGAGGTGCTGGGAAAAACTTTCCTGTTTAACTCTGGTTCTCCCTGTAAAGCAGGTTATGAAGCTGTGTGACATGAGAGGGAAAATGTCTGTATAATTCAGGGAATGTTGAAAAGGGCAAACACTCTTAAGATAAGCAAATCAGTTAGTTCCAGCCATGTCAAATATAAAATCCCTTCTGTTTTCATTTTTTAAAACAACAGAGGCTACATTACACTGAAAAATATTAGTGCTGTCTCCCAGGAGATAGAGTTGCTACAGCTGAAAGGAGCACAATTTCCTTCCCATGATGTGACTGGCACTTCTGAGGTACAGTTCCTCTGCCCCTGGATGATCAAAATATGATAAAGTTACATGGTCAAAGTCAGTAAATCTTGCTGCCTTTTATCCATGTGATGACCCTTGCAAGTAGAAACGAAAAAGGGAGAAGGCAGAAGATGTTCCACACTTTGCCTCAAGTGCTCAAAGACTTTTTGCCTCCTGAGAGTCTCATCTGCAGCTGCCCTGTTCTTGTGCTGACTTTCATAGTGGGCTTTGGAACTGATCCAAAATGTATTCCCGTTTTGGGAGGCTTTCTGTCAACTCAAGATCACTGCTTGCTGCCAGCCTCTGCAACAAAATGAGTGATAGTTCACAGGTGTGGAAAACCCACTGTAGTCTTAGAATTTTCATTTGATTACCTAATTGTATGGTTTTAATTTCACACACCAGAACTATTGCTTGCAACATTGAATTTTAGAAAATAACATAGGAGCTGAACAGTAGAACTTTGATTTTTTTTTTTTATTTTTCATTATAAGATCCTTTTCCTTTATTTAAAATGTTTTTGCTTCAGTATCCTATGCATACATAATGGAGGGATTGCTATTTCTTCAAGTATTATTTGAAAGGGGTCCATTTAAATATAAAATAGAAAGTCAATGGGATGAAATTTTTATTTTAAAAGTTGGCATGACTTTTTTTTAAAGCAATATAGTTGTCTGAGGTGTTATTTTCACTTTCAGTAATAAGATGGTGGCATTTTGGACCATAAAGAGATGAGAAATAAGTTGCTTGTAAGCTGCAGAGTGCAGTGTGGTCATGAAATATAATGGAGTAAGTGCAGAATTGCCTCCACAGCCATTCCCAGCATTGAGAGAATAGAGAACTGGCACAAATCCACCTCTTGTGAACAGCAATGCATCTTGAGAGCTGGTTGTTGGGAGCCCCTTTGAGATTCTCTGCTCACAAAGGAAAAGACCATATTAAGTCCTTGCTTGGGGGAGAGCAGAGAACTTTGCCGGTGATTAAATAGATCTGAACTTGAGGGAACTACAAAAGCAATCATTTAGAGGGGTTGGGGGAGGAAAAGTAGCATGAATATTTTAGTCTAAGAAATGTTCTTCATCCAGGAGGATCAAAGGGATTTGCAGAATTCAGGGCACGTGAAGATGAGAGCTCTGGCCTGGAGGTCATGGTGTGTACCAGGACAAAGGATGGATAGAGGCCACAGGAATGCTTAATTAGTCTGAAGATGCCAAGAAACACACAGAAAAGACAAGGGAAAACCAAGGGTATAACCACAACTTTCCAGGTAGTATTAAAAACTTAATAAGGAGTCAGGTTCCAGGATGAATTTCATCCCAGATATCAATCACTATTTCTCTCAATTTCTGGACCTCCCAGTATTTCCAGGGATGGTACAGGCTTAATTTTAATTGACTGGAGAATTGCTTTTGTTAATTATCTGTTCTGGATCACTTAAGAAGTAATTTGCAGACCCCAGTGACCTGCAGTCTGACAGTCTCACCAGCTCCAGAACCTGGGTCCTGCTGTGAACTCTGGGGTAGATGAACTCTCAGAGCTGGAGAAAAAGTTGACTGAAGTGCAAGAAGCTCTAGGTACCTGGCCTCTTCAAAGTACAGCAGAGCTGTGAAGTCCTCCTTTCCCCTCAAGGACAGAAAATATGATCCTTTGGAAAATGGATGCTCTTTTACAGCTGCTGCACCTGGTTAGTCTCTGCTGCACAAAGGCCAGAGCAATAACAGTGAGCAAAAGGCCAGGGATCAAATAGCTTGTTATATTTTTCTCCTCCATCTCTCATCAATCAATGTACCAGGGGTGTAGATTTATGACTTTGGTCTATGTGCAAACCATCCCAAAGTTCAGGGTTGGTTGGATGGAGCAGAGAGGACAAAGTACTGATCTCTGGCTCTTGTGAAGAAATTCTGTCAAGGGAATTTATCTCCCTGCAGGACCAGCCTGCTGCTGCCTCAGGTGCTCTGGGAATAATCACCCTGTGCTGCTCAGATGCTGGTGTGTAGGGTCAGTGTATCCAAAATCAGGCGCAAAATCAGCCCCTGGCAAAGACACTTTAATGAAGGAGACCAGAACTGGGGCTGTGTATTTGGAAATGCACTGGTATTTTATGCTTTATGGATAATCTGTACCCATTAGCCTACCAAAGTAAATAAGATGCGTGCTGCATTTTTGCTTTGAAAACAGTCTAAATATAAGAAAATATTCCAGGAGCAAACAGAAAAAGCTCATGCTGCATTATGCTGAGTTTTCCCCTGACTTTATTGCCTTTATTCTGCTGCAGCTACAGAAAACTCATTTAAACTATGAAACTTCTTTGGCATGGGTTCTTTATATTGATGAAACAGAGCTGACTTTCTCTGGAGAGCCAGAATGTTATTAAAGCACTTAACCTAACACTGCTGTGGCTATCAATTATGCCCTTCATTTACACTATACAAGGCTGATGGCTTATTTGAAGTTCAAGAGTTTTTTTTTAATGAGATGTTAATTGAGTACACCTGCAGTTGGCTAAAATTTTCATGGACAATTAATTGTGATCTTTTGCCTTCTTAAATTCTTTGTTTTTCCTAGGTTTCAATACTGTATATCAGCAAGGGTGTTCAGTATAGAAGTATTTTAGGAATTTGAGTATAGAGCAAGTACAAAAATGATCAATGTTTGTGTCTTATGATTAAACCTTTAAGCTTGTTGCCTAAGTCACTGTGGGTCATGGGTTGACCCCAGCTGGAGGTCTCACTTCTCTCCTCAGCTGGACAGGGAGAGAAAATATAACTCAAAGATTGTGGGTCAGGGTAAGGACAGGGAGAGATCACTCACCCACTGCCAGCGCAGGCAAAACAGACTCAGCTCGGGAGAAATTAATTGAATTTATTATAAACCAAACCAGAGTAGGATCATGGGAAATAAAACCAAATCTTAAAACATCTTCCCCCACACCCTTCTCTTCAATCTGTGAGAAATTTTTCCTTCTGGACTTCCTCTGTAGCTCTGCAGTTCAGCATATGTGACCTAGTTTGTGCTAAATTAAAGGGTGAATTTAGAACAGACTCTCTACTGACAGGAGGAATTTTGGAGACAAGAAAACTGATCAATCAGACCAAAACAAAATCCATAGCAGCTCTTTTTAAAATACCAGCTTCAAATAGATGTTTTCATGCTAAACAGTAACAAAACAAAAGTTTGAAAGTATTTTAGTGTTGCATGAAGGAACTTTTAAGAATGCTTAAGCCTGCAAGGATATATGCACCTGCAAACTCTTCATATCCACTTTTATTATCAACTCAGCTGGAAAAAGTTTAGAAATATCACTGGATTTGCCATTATTGCCTCACCGATCCAGTTTCCTAGGTCTAAGTGTTGCGACCATTTGCAGTGTAAACGATTATTAGAAATGTACCCATCAGCTTCCAGTTAGGAACATGTCCATAATGAACTACAGGATGATGGAGGTTGGAAGAGACCTGCAGAGGTCATTTGCTTCAGCTATGGTTCAAGCAGGGCCGTATGATGCAGCACCTGACCACAGTGACATTGTACTTTTGGAACCTGAGGGCTAAATTTCTTTCAAGATACTGTTATGGAGAAAGCTGCACAGTTGTAACAATTACATTGTATGAGAGCTCATGGGACCGAGGGCTAAAACATTTCTGGTCTGGCTGAGGGGTTCTGGATGATGCCTCTGCAGTGTCTTACTGCTCATCAAGGCCGTGCGTGTTGCTTACAAATAAGGTCTTGGTGTCAGCCACTGTTGAACTTCAGATAAACTAAAGCTGCAGACCACACACTCTCTCTTCTTGTCTCTAAAAAGTTAGCAGTTTCTGCATTAGGATATCATATTCCTATTGTTAGAGAGTAACGTGAAATAGCAAGTAATTTAGAAAGGCCAAGAACAGGTCAAAATATGGGGAGGACATGACGGGACTCAAAGGAGTGAAGACTGAGTGAAATTAAAGGCATTCAAGTAATGAAGATGCTGAAAGGGCGTATGAAGCACTAGATTACAAACCCATGATGAATAAGTCTTAATGCCTAAAAATCTTTAAACAGAGACTGGATTTTTTTTTTGGCTAGGTGGTGAGTGAGGAGAAATAAGTTTTAGTCAGTGCTTTTTTACCCTGAAAAGTATTCAGTGGACATCCCAGTTTAAAAAAAAAAAAAAAAAAAGAAGAAGCATATGCGTTAAGTATGTCTATAATTACTTCTGACTTTCCCTTCAAAGCATTGTCATGATCAGCATTATTTCCTTGAATCGAGTTATGTTTGTAGGTCAAACAAGTTGTCCCTGAAGTATTTCAGCATGGGATTTTAGTAGTTGTCATAAAAGGGGTCAGGCAGAGTTGTTGGTCATAGTAATTCCTGCTAAGCTCAAATTGTAGTAATTGACACAGAGAATTTCTGGCACTTTGTAATAATTAATCTGTAGCAGGGGAATAGCATTTGTTAAATCAAAAGTCAAGTGATCTAGAAAGGGAAAAAGAAGCTTTAAAATTATTTTTATAAATACTATGGGTTTTGCATAACAAATGAGCTTGTTTTACATTCATTTACCACTCTATATGGAGGAGTCTGAGACCACTTTAGTAAATGTGATGCTTAAAACACAAACATAGTGGGGAATAACAAACTGGTAATGGCATTGAGAGAGCTGCACGAGAGAGAACGAGAAATAAATCTGAACACTTATTTTTGGGCAACGTCACTGGACTTTTGGACTTCAAGTTGCAAATATTAAGAGGGGGGAAATGGTAAAAAAATAAGCATTTTAGACACTGAACATAGTAGTCTTATCAGTACATTGCGTCAGCTCAGAGAAGCCCAAACCTGTGTAATTTCCCTCTGGAGACCTTGGCCACCCCACAGCAGTGGATAAAGCGAGGGGAAGGGATGGATTTGGACACAGTTCTTTTACAAGTGATAATATTCTCGTCTATTTAAAGCAGTTGGGTATTGACTGGCCAAAAAGCAGAGGGCAGTGAGTCTCTAATTAGGCATTTAGGCTGCTTAGCTGGGCTGCACTTGTGATGAATCCTTGCCTCTCTGGTGCCAGGGTCCAGGTGGTCTTGGCAAAATGTGGATATCCGTTCCTGGGTTAATGCTTTGGCTCCTGAGAACATGGTGGGCACTGCTGATTATGTTTTGCCAGCCCTTTGTTTACATTAGGTTTTCAGCTGAGTGAGAAAATTTATTTGAGCCATACAAACCTGAAATTTTTTTTTAATCTTTAATCATTTGTCTGGATGCCAAATGAAATTTGAGTATTTTGTGGAGTCCTGTTTCCTGTATCATTCACTCCGGTGAGTGTGAGCACTCGAGTGTGGTAAAAGGGAGAAAAAGTAGTAAATTATCTGGGAGAAGAAATTTTATCTTTTGCTCTATGCAGGTAACTTTTGATCTGTGGTCTGTGGACCTTCTGCGGTTTCTCTGTTGCTCCGAAGGGACTCAGGAAAAGCAAGTTTTCACATTCCACAGAACGTGAATCTCTTATGCTTTCACTGAAATGTTTTTTAGGGTCCATAAATCAAAAGACTGAAAATCCTTTCTCTAAACACACTAAGTATGCAGTAATCTTCCACAAGAGGAGACCAGATTGCTTTGCTACAATGTAAGCTAATTTTAGCGCCGAATTCCCTGGTGTGTTTCCTGCAGGCTCCCCGCGCCCCTGGAACCACGGGTTCGCGGAGCAGAAACGTACGCGGTGCTCCAGAGCAGCGTTTGCTCATTTATATTCACAGCCTGGAAAACCAGAGTGCAGAACTTGACTGGGCTCCAGTCAGAGCTGCGCCTCGGTGGTGTGCAGGCCAGCAAGCTCAGAGCCTGCCAGGAGCGAGCGTTTCAGGCTCTGGCAGGAATTATCCGCTAATAAATTGGAGGGAGGCTTTGAAAAGTCTCCAAAGAGGCAGGTGTTCAAACTAAAGCATTTGTAGTGTTTTCACCTGAGTGACTGCTCACCCTGAAATCTTATCTGCAGAGAAGCATGGGGCTGGGTTCTGTGTTAGCACAATAATGTGCCTCCACTGCAGTGATCCCCATGTTTGAGGAGACACTGAATTTATTTTTATTTTTATTTTATTTTTTTTTCCTCTAAAAGAGAACAATTTCCTGCCTGTTGATAAGAAAAGTGCACTTAAAATTAATTAATGAATATTTAACTAATTCCACAAAGTTGTGTGAAAATGCAAAATTGCACAATCTACTGAATATATTAAATGGGATTTTTTGGAGAAGAGGGACATAAATTAAAAAAAAAAAGGAAAAAGTCACACACACACACAAAAAACCTGAAAAACCAACCCAACCAAACAAAAACCAAATCAAACCAAAACACCATATATGTGTAAAATATATTTATTTTGTGGTTTTTGAAGGCATACTGCTACAGCCACCATGATTAAGTGTAAGAGAAATGATATTTTGAGATGCTTTTCAGTTGTCTTTGCAGAACAGGAGTGGATAATTGCAAGCTCACTTTGACGCTTGAGCTGAAATGTGCAGAAGTAAACGGGATGATTTCCCTAAACCCAGTGGTCTTTAGATTGCAATTTTCAAGGTCAGTGGTTCTGTAATTTGGGAAGTATTCTCAGTGTTCGCTTGGCCAAAGCATGGGTAGTATCTTCTGCCTCTGTTTTTTGCCAGTAGCAAGATTTTATGGATTTTACCTAAGTTATTATTATATTCTCTGTGCATAGTGAATTACTTATTAACATTTATAGCAACCTCTGACAATTAGTAGGCGGCATTTTTGTTGTCTATTTGCTTTAAAATTTTTTCATTTTTTTCTCTTTAAAGTACACACAAGTGAGTGTTGCCTAGATCCTACTGTTTGAATTTTTTTTTTTCCTGCTCTGTTGAGGATCAATATTGTTTTCTACCTTGCGGTCAGTGAACCCTGTCACATCAAAAGGAAGCTAGCTACTGGAACCAGTAAAAACTATTGATTCATATTTCATGTGGAAGAATGACTCTCCTGACAAATGCTTTTTGTTTCCTGGGCTTATAACAACCTCGAGGATATTCAGATTGTTACGTTTCCTTTCTTTCACTTCATTTCTAGATCTGAATGTGACAGAGCAAGTCATCAAAAGGATGCTTCACTCTCATCCCTGCCATTCTTGTAGTTTTACCAAAAGTCAGTCATTGACAGAGTGAAGAGAAACAATTTGAAATCAGAACTCTGCAAAAATTTCACCAAGGAGCACAACTTAGTAACTCAGCATGGGTTCTATGGAGAATGTTTGTGCTCTTTATTTGGAGAAACACAGTTATCTTAATGTAGCCATTCTTCTAAATTAACTTTAAATTGTATTTGTATTAATGATGATCATTATGTATTAATGAGAAATCATTTTTTGCTTCAATATTTTGTAATTGTGTCATGACTTCCATAGCTGCCAAAACATTATTTGTGATTACCAGTTTGAGAAAAGACATAATCTTTTTTTATAAGAATGGATCACTTATTCAATATGACAGAAAAGATAAAAGAAGAAATAGATCTTGTTCATTTGCTTGGTTGTAATTAGAATCATTGCACATTGAGATCTAAATGTCTTGTGCCTTGTCAGTCTTTATTTCACAAGACAGAGTCTATTTCATGTTGTCTTGATCCATCACCCTCACACTGAGGGGCATGGCAGGAAAACAACAGCAGAGACATGAGCCTCTGCTGTTGTGTTGTTAACTGCTTCTAAACAAAACTTTTATGGCACTGGAGACAAAAACATGCCAAGATGACTTAGCCTTAGAGCTATCTGGCTTCAACTCCAGGCAAGCCTTCGCTGGTGTCATAAAAAACCTAGAGGAGGATTTGCAATGTGTCCAGGCTTTTCCTGAGTGATGCTACCTGGGCCGGATATCTGGAGAATGGATGTTCAGAGCTAGCCAGTGTGGATTTGATCCAAAGGAAGCTAACCTTAAAACAAAGCTCCTGCTAGCTCCATTCAGCTTTGACTGAGACCCAGGAGGAGGTTATGGAAGCTTCATTTTCAGTTTCTTCTGAATGCAAAACCAGATCTGCTGGTCAAAATTTGGATTGGATTAAGAGAACAGAGGTGTTCCTCACAGGTTAATTCTGTGACCTTGTACACTGCCAATCTTGAGATTGTAATCTAAAATTATTTTTTAAATGGTAGGAATATATCAGTGAAACTCTTGAAGACAGTTGCTTTCAGAAATCAGAGGGGTGATGAATTTTTTTTTTTTTTCCTTGCAGGGAAAAGCCCCTACAAGGCTTAAGTGCATATATGGGATAAGTACATTGTGTGGGGTGGGATCAGACCCTTGTCACTGGCCACAGCCTTGGATGGGAGAACAATTTAGTTCTTATAGATAGCATATAGTAACAAAATATCCATAGGGGGTCTTGTACTTTTCTAAACAGACTAATTTTCCAGGTGCTTCAAACCTCTACTGGAATCCTCTAGAGACTAAATTTTGCAGGCAGGACTTCAGCTTTTCTTTTCTCCTGGGAAAAATTTTGTCCTGTAAAAATGAGTTGCTTCAAGATTTTTTTTTTTTCCTGTTTTTCCAGATAAGTTAATATTAAAAATAAATATATATATATATATTTGTATCACTATTGAGCGCCTAAGAGAGTTAACTTATGGCTGAATCTTAAAACATGTTAGCTTTGAAGATTTCCTTTAACGTTTCCATATTGCCTATATCCAAACAATTGAAATTCCTGTTTTCTGGATGGACATTGCCCTGCAGATATCAGGAAACCTTCACAATCCCTACCAGGTGTGCCTTTTCTAAAACTGTTCCTTTAGGAGTCTTCTGGACACTGTAACCAAGCTATTTGATCAGATTGATTCCTGAAAGGAAAACAAGTGGCTCCATTGATCCTGCTCCAGACCTTGTTCTGATTTTCCCAGTATCACCCAGGTCAGTTGGAGTGCTCTGGCACACATAGAAATCCAGATGGTCTCTGGAGACCTGCAGGTGTTGGCATCAGGATCTGGCCTGGACTGTCCCAAGTGTGCTTTATCTTCCATCCCACAGGATGAAAAGTGAAGTATTTTGATACATAAAGAGACGGGGCAAACAAACTCAGCAAGGTCAGTGAAGTAAAAATCTGATGTATTTGTGGAAGAAGGACAATTCTTGTGTCTACTGGGAGAACTTGCTGAAAGCAGTCCTCTTGCCAGCCATACTGAGTTTATATCATTATAATTATAAAAGGCTTGTGCCCCTCCCCGCTGGTGAAAAGTGTTTTAACTTGACACAAGGCTTTAACCCTCCTTTTTTTTTCTTTTTAAAATTTTTGAGCCTGTATGGCAGTTGCTTTTTCTGGTCTCAGCTATTAAAAAATGTATCATTTTTATTGGTTGCATGGCAACATATAATCCCTTTGTTCTGTTTTGTTTAAACAGATGCTGAGAACTCTGCCTGTCATAATAAGTAAAAGCACTACCCTCAGGCTTCCTTTAAAACTGAAAAAGAGGGGAGCGTATGGGGCTTGAATTAATGTTCCTTCCAAAAGTAAAACTTTGGGCTGTAGCAAGGAACAGGCTTACAATTCACTTAAATATTTATGCTTCAAATGTACTCTGGTGCCATAACCTAAATGACTTTGGTAGGTTAACTCGTACAGACCAGGATGGGGACTTCCAAGTCAAAGGTCTTGGCTCCTCTGACCAGAACCGGGGAATTGTTCTGCAGAGAAACAGTGAATTGAGACCAAAAATCTGTGGGAAAATGGAAGCATTTTTTCATTGACTTTAATAGGCTGTAAACTCACTGGTGTTTAGTGAGCCTGTTGGAGAGCAAAAAAACCCATAAGTGGCATGAGAAGGCCACGGTTCTGATTTGATTTCCCTTGGATTGGCACGGTTTTATGGATGCTTGGGAAGTTTCCCCTGAATTCCTCCAGCTGCAGTTGAATAAGAAGCAGGCTGTAGGAGTTTCAAGACATGAATGCTTCAGTGGCCAATATTACCTGTTATAAAAGGATGAGAGCGTCATTCATTGTATCAGAGATTTTCCTGACAAATGGGAGTAGAATGCAGCCCTCAAGACAAAAGTAGGAGACTTGCAGTGTATTTGTCACAGTAGAGCTGTTATAAACATTTAAGAAGTTTATTTTGCCGCCTTTAAACATTACCAGAAGCAATAAACTCCAACACTTCTCTAAAATAAAATGAGCACTGACATGGTACAGCCAGGTGTCCAGGTTTTCTAAATAAGGTAAATGAACCTGTAGAAAGTGATTTAAACTTTACTGCTGCCCTATATGATATGTAGACTTTGAAGCTTGTGAAGTGACTGTAACGTGTGTGTGTTAGTCACAGACCCAAATTAGACTAACGACGCTCCCAAGGATTATTTTTAGGAGGACTGGATTGCTGGGATATTAGCATGTCTTCAACAAAAATTCCCCCTAGCAACTTCTATGGGACCACAGGCTTTCATTGCTGGATTTGAGCTGGACCCTCAAAGAGGGAGGCTCTTTTCAGGTTTATTTAGAGAGCAACATTGTTAAGAAGTTTTGGTGAATGAGACAAATCTCACCTCCTCTGGGTTTGCTCTCGACTCTGAGAGATTTCTATGGCAAATGGAAGAAATAAATGGGTCATGAGAAGGTTGGCTCAGGTCGGTGACTCATGGGCAGGCATGGCACAACATGGGTGATTTTTTTTTTAAACTATCTAGTAAACAGCTCTTTAGGGAGGAGCAAGGTGTTCTGAGCAGTCTCTGTTCCTGAGGGATATGAAGGGAAAAGATAAAGATGGTTCTCAGTGTATTTTTGAAGCTGCACAGAGATCCATGAACTCGTGTTTATCGTACAGACTTCTTTATATTCCCTGGCTTAAATCTTGAGCCTTTTCAATGTGAGATGAAAGCATGGATGAGATGGGACAAGAGCTTCAAAAATATAATATTTGATTTTCAAATGTAGCTTTTACCAGGGAGTTGTTTGGATGATGTCCGTGCAGTTCTGGTACTGCTTAATGCTGGATCTAGTCTTAAACTTGTCTTTTTTCTTCTGTGTACTTTATCTATCATTGAGAAATGATGAAACTACTTCCATTTTCTTGTGAATAATAAGAAATCCCATTGTGATTACTTGTTAATACTGTCTGGATTGTACCTGAGGAATAATGCTTTTCTTTTGAAACAGCTCCTACTTGGGTGTTTTACTGGTACCCAGATTTTGTTCTGTCAGACCTTGAGATGCTCTGCAATTAGTTGCCTTTTGATTATCTATTGTGTTGTCTAGAGCCACTGGTTAAGTCACATTTTGAAATGAGGATATGAGTAGCAAATTTCACAGTGACTGTGCCAGCTGGTGTCAACACTGTGTGGAGAGAGGGAAAAGGCTCTGGAAAAGGAAAAGGGAAGGTCACGCAGCCCAGGAGTGGACCTTGCATCCAGGAGTACAAATCTGGAATGATTTTGTTAATGCATGAGTACTTTTGACACACGTGGGTTATTTTGACACACATGAGTACTTTTGACACACATGAGTAATTTTGGGTTTGCAGGGGCATAGGCGACATCATTGTCTGACTAAAGTCAGATTTCACAGAGGGAAATCTGCTGTTGCCCTTCTGGCGGGAGCATAGAGGAGCACAGAAATGTGGTTTCTTTTTTTTTTTTTTTTTTGCTCTGCTTTTTACCTCAGACGTCCTCAACTCTTTTAAGTGGAAGTTCTGCTGGAGGGAAGTTTTATCAGGTTCTTCTATGTGTAACTTTAAAAGAACACATTTATTGTCCATTCAGTTCAGAAAAGTGCAACAGTTTGTCATAAGGAGATGGCTCATACATCGTCTTGACTCCCTGTATGCCTCCCATGTTATTACATTATCTAATTTACAAGGTTTCATTTTCTTTCTCTGTGCTGTGGCACTTCTAATAAGGTGCTTTCTAATCCCTTTGTTACTGAAGCCTTATCTCTAAAGCTTCCCTAAACTCAGACTGGCTCGAACATCATCTGCATCTCCATTCCTCTGCTTACCAGCAGGGATTTGGGGATCTCCCTCACAAACTGAGTCCACCCTCACACCTACCTGATGCTCTGGAAGAAATAATAAAAAAGTCCCCTTGTCACAGTAGTGAAATTGTCTGAAGACATCAGGTAAATAAAAAAAGAGCTGATTTCCTCTGATATGGAGGCTCATTAAGTCATACATAGTAATGAACACTAAGCAAAGAATGCAACCTGACATCAGCAATTATTTTATTGATGCCTCCGCATCTCCATCAAATGCAGCTCCTGACAGGTAGTATTTAGCAGTGATGGGAAAATGGTAGCTTTGAGAAGAGGGGAAGTGGGGGTCTCCAGTGAAAGATGGATTAATTCCATTTGAATCAGATTTTCTGGATAAGGTTTTAGTTGCAAAACTGAGTTAACTCCACCTGGGTAACTGCATGAGTTTATTGTAGAGGATAAGTTCTGAGCTGATGCAATCCCAGGTATTGATCAAATCCTCAGTAGATCTCCTGCTCTGTAATCACCACAGCAGCAGCTGCTCAGGCCACCAGGTTCTCCAGAACCCTTCAGCAGGAAAAATGTTTATTTCAAAAACCAGTCTTTGATGAGCAGACAGGAAAAGCTCAAATCCTCTATTCATGCATTTATCCATCTTCAGTATGAAAGAATTCCCAAAAATCTCACTGGTAACTCAAGAAGGAAGCTGAGAAAGGCTAATGACTTTCTGGTTCCAGCTATTGACTGCTCACACATACTGGAAGTTCTCACGGCACCGGTTCATAAAGACTTTGTTTAGAGGGAGGAGTAGAAAGAGAAGGAGGGTGCTGTTCAAGGTATCCCATGAAACTGAGAACAGAAGTGTGTGTCAGTTTTGTGTGTCAGTCTGGTGCTTCCTCAGGTGTCTCTGTTTATTTTTGAAAGCAGCAAGAGGCAACCCTTGCCAATTAGGCAGCTGGGTGTACTAGAAATACATAAGTACTTGCTGAGTTAGAGAGGAAATAAACTCTATTTAAATGAAATGAAAACTCTTGGTTTCATAACATATCTCTGACGGAGAATCAACAAACGGCCAAGAGCAAGGAGATGCAGATTTACACTTCTTTGAGTATGTCTCGAAAGTCTTTCCTGAGAATGTAAGCATTCAAAGAAACCTTTTTCCAACAATTACCAAAACCTCTAAGGATGTTATTGTTGCTGGTAACTGTTAGCGCTCGCTCATTGATATCACTGTATTGTGCTGATTTTCTTCACATACAGGCAATATGTTTACTGGGAACATTTTCCTTTTCTGTGTCACTTTTGACCATTTGATATTCAGTTTTTGGAGGAAGAGTATCACTTTACAGTTCCATTTTATTTCTATTATATCTAAATATTTTCTTCTGTTGTTTTTCTTTTTTTCTTTTTCTTTTTAACATAGATGGATAAAAGGAGAAATCTATGGTCTTTCTGTTATTTTTGGCATTTTCTGTATGCTGACTTGCATTAGAACTAGGAACTTTGTCTTTTATGCATTTGTTATATGTATGGTTTATACCTGCTTCCCCATAAACCTGCTTGATTTTTAGTAGTTACAGATTTCTTTGACTGAGACTGTGGTTTTTCTGGACATCTAGAAAAACGTTCTTAAGCTGTTCCCAATTATTGTAACATTTTTCTTATAAAATTCTTTTTCCCAACTGGTTTGGCTCTTCTGTTCCCTTTTCTCCTCTCCTAGCTTCATGAAATTGATCCTTTAAAGCAGCAAACCTGTATATTAGTAGTCTTGGCAATGTAAAGTTTTTTTGTTTGCACTTGAAAAATGCAATCAAGTAAAGATCAGTTCTTCTTTGGATAATACCTTTTTTGTGATCAATTTACTCCTTATCACACAGATGAGCTCTAATACAGAATTATCTGTGTTGGATGCATCTTTTCTGAGTTAGAGATTTTGTCATCCATAGATTCTTAGCAACAGCAAGGGCAATTTAACTCTGGCAGCATGAGTTCTCTCTACATAAATCACAAATTTGAGCCTTTTTTTTTTTTTTTTTCTTTATATATATTCTCATATTGATTTGTTCTGTGATTTGCTCTCCTTTTTGGGGAGAGCATCTTTCTAGTAATTACTTGTAAAGGCGTTGACCTGACATGGTTTTACAATAAGACCATTCTTACTTTTAACCCTGAGTTCAAAACATAGACTTTATTATATTTGCACGAGACTGTGCGAAACCTAGCCCCTGGCTTCTGTAGTCCTTGGACCTTTCTCAAAACACCTCCCCCTCCCCTCCACCAGGTATTGTTGACCTCCTGACTGCTGATACTTCCCAGAAATCAGATAAAACCTCCCTGCAAAGGCATCTCTTCTCCTTTGTGGGGGATTTGGCCATCCTGATGAATTCTTGCGCTGATCCTGAAACAGTGAACCTCTTGTTTCTTAGATACTTGGAGATTTTTAATTAAGTTGCTCTGGGAATGGAGAAATCTAACTCTGCCCAGGCTGTGTGTTTTGCTTGCTGGAGCAGTAGCCCTGCCTGTCTGGAAGAAGCTGTAGTTACATCTGTGAACACCTCTGGCCAACTTTCATATTTAGAAGCAGACTGGATCCTTCAGGATTTCTGCCTGGATCAGGATGCCTCAGGAATCCTTGTTTATTCTCAAACACTTTCCCCCATCCCCTCAATAATTCATTTTCTCTGCTCTTTAAAACATATTTCTTGGCAGTTATTAACATCAACATACACAGCAACATGAAGATTTGCATCTGAGAAGAGTAACTTGGGGTTAAATCTTAGACTAGAATTATTGCTACGGTTATTATTTAGTGTGTGTGTTAAAGTCATTCTTGCAATCACCCAGGAGACACACAATGCACTTCGTGCATATGCCTGCCTTGGAGAATACAGAACCCACATCAGAATTAAAATGCTTATTAAAAAAAGGGTAGCTTGCATTAAATTTCTGAAGGGATTTATGAGAAACTGTAACAAACTGTCTAAAGAGTATGGATTTGGCTGTGAAAGAAGGAAGACCTAGAATTGACATGAAGGCTTTTATTATTAGAAATGGTCTTACGTAATGGAGATCTGTGGTATTAGCATGCCTTTTTTCTTTCCTCAGGAAATAATTAAGCACTCCCTTCTGATCACTTTATGGAATCAATACTCTTTCAGCAACGTTAGCATTATTTGTCTTTGGGAAGTACACTGTTATGGATGGTAATAATTTTTAAATAGCTGACATTAACTCTTTTCCCTTGGCAGAGAATGGCACGAATGAAGGGGGTTAGCTCCTCAGCACAGGCTGCCTCAGCTGGGTGTGAGGGACAGAGGCCCAGGTCCCTGTTCTTGATTTAGATTCAGGCACTTGTTCTGCTTCTTCCTCCAGAAGAGTGGGAGAGGTCAACCCTCAGTGCCTCCCAAGAGTAATTTTTAATCTGCATAGTCTGGGTTTGGGGTCTGAAATGTCTTAGGAGCGTTGGGTGGCACCTGAACAAAACTGGGCATGGATGTGGAGTGGAATAAACTGCTGGGAGCAAGGGGAGTAAATACAAGTACATGGTGGATTGCAGCAAAGGAAATGATGAGTTGGCTGTCTGGAAACACAGGCAGGAATGAAGAAACAGAACAGCCCTTCCCTTGTCTTTTTCCTCCTCCAAATTCCACAGGCAGATATACAAGGGACAAATTAGTTTCTTCCCACAGCTGTTTGCTTTGCCATCTTTCCTCAGGATGTAAAGAAATCAGGTGGGGAAAAAACTGGAGAAAGATGAGATGACTGCGGTGTGTATGGGGGGATTTCTTTGAACCCCACTGGCTGCTTCCACAATAACTCAGGAATATATTCTGCTGCTAGCAGAGGGAAGAGCTGACAGCAGGAGGCCGGGAGGAACCCAGGGAGAGGTGCAGGATGTGGATGCAAATAACTGATGTGATCTGCTGAGCAGTTACCATGTTGTTCTCCAGAACTAAGCCCTGTCTTTTCCTCATGCTGGTGAGCTAGAGCACTTTCAGGCTGCACCTTGTCAACCTTCAGATATTCACCTCCAGGTGCAGAAACCACCATGGCCGTGGCTTCAGCCTTCCTCTGGTGCACCTGCATGCAGTCAGATAAAGCAAGAGTTTTGTTGCCATTTCTGCTGTCCTTACCCTCTTGTGGGGTTTCATTCTCTTCAGAGCTTATTAAAAGGGATCCCCTAAAAGGGTAACACACATAATAACACTGATAATTATCCCTGTGTTTTGTAATACTTGTAAATGAAACTTAAGCACCAGTCAGTTGTTGGAATCTAATTACAAGAATTCACTTGAGATACAAGTTTCTTTGAATTTAAAGTTGAAACTGTAATAAAAAACCAAACCAAACAAATCACGAACAAAGAATGTTTTCTGCTGAGAAGAAGGTCTGACTGCTTCCCTCTCTGCCATGTCTCCCTCGCCTAGCACAAAGCCAATATGTCACTGGGATCTCAGATATTTTACTAAACTCTTTGGAAGGTCAGAAAGGGTACTGGAAATACTTTGTTGTTCTGGCTTGATTCCCTCCTCTGCACAGACTGCTTCAAGAGTCTGCTCAGAGTAGAAGGTCTTTAGCTCCCATGATGTTAGAGTTCCCATTAATCATGAGAGCATTTTTGTGAAGATCTCCGTTGAGCGTGGAACATCCAGAGCTCCTCCTCAGAGCGTTGGCTCTGTGTTGTGCCTCTGGGAGCCTGATGGGCCCGTGCTCACCTGTGCCAGGGCAGCTGCTGCAGCAGGGATCTGGGGAGGTGGAGAGAGGAGAGAAGCAGTGAATCCCTCTCACTGTCACGTTTATGAGCTGAGCTGGGCAAGCAGATTGTGGCTATTTTCTGTTCTCATTGTATGATGTAAGCCACGCTTTTCGTGTGTTTGTGTCCATGTGACTGTGGGGAACAGCAGGGATTTTTAGAGCTTGGCTTTGAACAAGAAGGAAACAGCAAGATATGAAAAGGTATTTAAGTACAGAAAGAAACCCAAAAAGGGAGAAATTATGCCAGGAATACAACACTGAGCATGTTTAAGAGCTGGTGTGAAGGGGAGGGAAGCTGAGCTTCGTGATGGTGTTTAAGCTTCTCACCTGTAGCTGTGTTACAGACGTAGTAGGGACACTGAGATGATACACCAGCTGAAGGAAGAGTAGAATGGAAGGTTTTATGTACATAAGTGATGTATAAATTGGTGAAACAGTTTGAGAAAAGATTCTGCTTCTGTGCTCCTGGGCTGTGCTCTTAGCCTGGCACTGGCTGCATGCCTCAGAGCCCCTGTGAGTGCTCAGCTACCCCAGGAGCATGCCACGTGGGGATTTATACATCCATGGAAGCTGCAGAGCTAAGCATGGCTGCCTCTGCCTCCCACTGACCTGTTTCTTTTAGGGTACATTGCTCTGCCAGATCCCCAGACTGTGCATGGTGGAGTTGCTTTGTGGACCAACCCTGGGCTTTCTGGGCGTGCATTTGTTCCCTCCCAGTGAGCTTAAACATTCCTTCAGGCTTAGCACAAATATGACATTCTCACCTGCCAGAAAGAAAGTGCTGGGGAATGTGATTTCCCTAATCCCCTCAAATGGCAATAAAATAAAATATTAGCAGTTACTGTGATCTCAGGAACCCTTTCTCAGTCAGAATAATCTCCATTGCAAGAAGCAATTCCTCTGCTGGCTGCCACTGGATGCATTGCAGTGCCACGAGGTGCCCTGCCCACAGCAGAGGAGATCTGTGCATTTTTGGTAACACACACAATGGAAGTGATACTGCTGTTAGTGTGTTTAGATCGCAGGTTTTTGATTATCAATGAAACCTAAATGGCATCCGAGCTAGCTCTGTAATTCCTCTGAGTCCCATGAACAGAACTGGCTGTTAAGATGTGGCATGACTTGAAGGGAAGATCTGTGGTGCTTGTAAAGAGATTTATCAAATAGTCATTTATTATTATGGCTCAATATTGTGAATGCACAGGCACATAATCTTTCCATTTGCAAGACATTGCAAATTTACCTCCCTGCTGAAAAAAAACCTTCCAACTCAGAAAGTGGGTTGGCAGAAAGAGAGAAAAAGGCTGTTAAGTGAATTAATGGCTTAATGATGATTGTTTATGATCTGCATTACACTAGTGTTTAAATTGAGACTGGATCTTTTATGTGTTCAGTGTTACACAAAGGCTGATTGCACGAGTGGCTTCCCCCAAGAGCTAAATGGAGAACAGATAGAAGACAGAAGAAAAATGGCTTTTCCTGGATCTAAGGAGTGGAGAAAGGAGCTGCCTTGCCTGGGGTTATGTAGCTAGTCTGTGGCAGAGCTTGGATGTGAACCCAGATATATCAGTCCAACTCCTTTCACACAAATTGATGTGGCATCTTGATTTTTATCTAGTATTGCATTAACTACTCAGTGTCACCCTGGTGAAAGTGTCTGTGCTTCTCTGCCTAAAAAAGAAAAGGTTTTGTCTGTGTGTACACAGGTATAGAAAGCTAATATTCATGTCTGAAAAGATCTCAATCTCTTATTCTTGCACATGCATGTTCACTAAGAAAACACAAGCGAGTGTGAATCTGGTTAGTAATGCTTGCTAGATGCAAAACTGCTCCGTGTCTTGAGCACTGGCCTGGAATTCAGGCCATCCATGTGCCAGCCTGGCTCCTCCCTGGTAGGCTTTGCTCTGGTGCTGTGTTTCAGGGAGGTTTTTGGTTCAATTTTTCCCTTTTTTATCGCATCTTTCCACCTCAGACTGCTTATCAGCACCACGACCATCTCCCACAGTCAGACTAGGTCATCAGAATCCTTCAGTCTCGACCTCAGCTGAGCTGCAAGAGCCTGAATATCTCCTGTCTCACTTGGTTCCTTGGAAACCGCTTAACAGGGAGCTGGAAGGGCATGGCAAGCCCCTCCTGTGATGAAGGGTGCCCCAAGCAGGCTCTGAGCTTGCTGCTAGGAGCTGTGCTGGCAGCCCGGGGTCCTGCTGGGGAAATGCCTTGAGGCAGGCAGCAGTGGGGATGCTGGAGAAAGCTGAGGCAGGGTTTGGGTGCAGCCTGGCCCCGAGGCAGCTCCTGGCAGTTTTGGCACTGTCCTGGTTGGGAGTGAGGAGCTGAGGCTCTGGCACAAGGCTGGGGTTTGCCCCGGAGTTCCCAGCACCCAGAAAAGAGCAACCTTCCCCCCACCACTGGCTCCCCAAAGCCTCTGCTCCAACCCTCTGCCAAAGTCCAGAAAGTGAACTATTTCTTGGTTTTTGTGTTGGTTCATTGATGGTGTCTGAGGCTTTCAGCTGGGTTGGGCAGCAAGAGGGAATGAAGAGATCCTTTCATTAAGCCTTTCCTGGTGTTTGCTGCCACTTTGGCTCTGCACAGTTGGCACAGCAGTAATATCTGCTCCACGGTGTACTCAGGCTCCCTGGCTGAAACAGGCATTTCGCTGACACTCCAGGGCTTGTGTTTTTTGTTTTTTTTCTTTAAAGAACTGGCTCATTTCCCAAAGCAGAAGTTGCTTTTAAGAAGGAGCTTCCTGCTGTGTACAGTATTTATTTTTTAATTAGTTGAGCTAATGTGCAATTAATGTTTATAATGCAAACCTGTCTGGGGCCATCTATTCACTTAATCAGGACGCTTTTAATAGTTTAATTTTCTTTAGGATTTTTTCTTTGAGAACAAAACACTGTGGCTGCATAGCAGCATTTTTCCAAACCTTGCTGTATGCTTGGCTGTCCCTACAGCATCTTGTCCTCCAGAGACCAGCCTTGATGAACTTTTTGTTCTTTGCTGTCTAACAGGTTTGTAGCTCTTTCCCAGAATAAAATGAACCAGCAGCAAAACATCTCACACTGACAGGAAATTTTCTAATGTTTGATACTTGTTTTTATTTCCAGTCCAGAAGAAAAATTCTCTTGTGAATTAGTAAACCTTGCTTCAGATTCCAACTGGTTTGAAATAGGATTTCCTCTGGTAAATATATTTGCACAGATACATAAAGGGTTTTTCTGTGTTTTTAGTCATGTATTGCCCTGTGTCACCCCAGTGTTTTGCAATGGGTTGATGCAACAATCTTAGACCAGGGACAATTACACAAGCTTGGACAAAAACATATGAAACTGTTTCATCCTCGATCCTGTTCAAGTGTAGACATTTAGAAACCCAAGTGTCACATTCACTTCATGTGACAGATGATCAGGAGCTGAAAAAGCAGCAAAATATTTGGGATAGCTGCTCCATCTCTTGTGTGTACGTGCTACATCTCTTGTAGTTGTACATGCAGATCTGATGAAGGATGTGTTAGATTAACCAAAAACACGTTTTTCTGCAGCTGATGCACCACGTGTGTATGTGGAAGCTGTAACTGGAAAACGGTGTCAAAGTGTAACAGTGACAGTGAGTGTTTCAGAGGGGCTGAACTCCCAGGGGTCACTTTATGTTTGCCCAGACTGGCAAAGCTAACTCCTGTTTCAGCAGCACCGAGGGTGGAAAAGAGCCTGCTCCTTTCCCTGGTAGCAGATTGCTGACCTGGCCACATGGTACTAAACGGATCCATTGCCTTTTCCAAACTCACTGCCCAAAGACAGTGCTGCTGGCAGGCTTGGCTGGTGTTTGAGTGCATCAGTAACCCCAGGCAGAGCAGAAATGGCCTCAAAAACTGTGCAGCTTGGTTTGTTTCTGTTTGTTGGGTTTTTTGAAGTAGCATCTGTCATCTACAGGTGGGAAAGGAAGCCACTGCTGCCAGCTGTGTGCAGTGCTCTGGGGTGCTGCTCCCCTCACTCTCTCAGCTGCAAGAAGGGGAAATTGAAGGTGCAATTACAGCTCAGACTCCTCCTTTGAGCCATCCTCTGGAGGCTCTGGCTTTTCCCTGAGTGTCTGGGGAACTGATGGAGTATAGAGACTGATGCCTAAAGCTGTCTGCTGAGAACTACAGGATCTCTGCCTGACCAAAGTTATGCCTGCTCTAAAGATCAGGGAGACAGAAGTTGTATGGTGAAGGCAGACTCAGAATTAATGTTTTGTGACTCCCAGCTCAGTGTCCTGAACATACTGGGGTGGGCCCTTTCTGTTACAGAGGGTCTTTTTTATGTGCCTCCAATTAAAAACCTGCAGCAACACCTCCCAGACACAGCACCTGTTGTTCTGTCCAGCCCAGTGCAGTGCCCAGGAGCACTGGAGGTGTGTGTGCTTGTGGGAACAATACCAGGGTCCTTCTGTCCCCAGCACACTGATGTAAAATTAACAATGTGTGTTTAATTGCATGTTCCTGGCAGCTGCCCTGAGCCATCCACCCCTGCAGCAGCATGGCTCCAGTAAACACTGCAATTACCTTGTGCTGCAAAGGTCCCTCTGCTGCCTGATGCCTTCATATCATCCTCACAGCACTCTGGTCTCCACTGCTCCAAATTAGGCTTGGCAGGGGGATTAGAGGGAACCTGGTTTCGGGGATTTATATTATTTAAATTATAAATATCGTGCAAGAATAGGATTTGTAATGGAAGTTGGAGTTTTAATATGTTTATACAGATAACACCATTTAAAATAATTAGTTTGTGAAGAGTGAGGTAGCACCAATTTAGCAGAATTAAGGTGTTTTATTCCTTAGGGCTGCAGCTATAAGGGTGAACTTGTCTCTGCCAGTCTGTTGGAATTGGGATGGTTAATATGGGGTAGCAGTGTGACAGCTGGGTGCCTCACCCTGCTCTGGCTGCACAGGTCACACTGTTCTCATCAGCTCAGGGCTTTTAGAAGCACAAATAGCTGGGGAAAGCAGCACCTCCTACTGTGACTCGATCTGATGCTCCTCCTGTCTCGGTGTTGCCCTGGATTAGGTGGCCTGAGCTGTGGACTGAAAGTGGAGAGTGGGGAAACCTTGTTTAAAGCCTCTTCTGTGAAGTAACTAAAGACTAATCAAACTAATCTTAGCTCTTGAGAGTCCAGTAGGAGAACTTGGAACAGTTATATCTGTTCTGGGACCTCCCATATGCGCTACAGGGAGTGTACTCCTGGGCTGCTCATTTCCCAGGTGATTTGTAGCCCTTACCCTCTATCTTTGCTCACCTCCACATCCCTCTGATCTCTTCAGGGGCATTGGAATGCTTTTGTGACTTCTATATTTTTTCTTGGCCAAAAGTCTGTTAATATTGGGATTTAACTTGTAGGGATGCAGTGCCCTCAAAATTCCATCCCATTAAGGGAAACCCCCCACAATATCCAGGATATTTATCCCCTTCAGTGCAGGGAGTGAGCTAAATGGTTATTTGTCCCTTGACTCTCCCTAGTTCTGTAATTCTAAATAAGCCTTTGAAAGCAATGCCAGACACACATTGCACTGAGTGGGGAAACTGCAGGTGTTTGAGGATATAAACATGAAATGGACAGAAAATAAGAATACAGTGTAGCTGTAGCAGTCAGATGATAGTAGGGATTTGAAACTTTCATGACATATCATTTGGTAATATCCCTTTCTATTTCAGACTTAATCCTGTTCAGTGCTGGGGTCCAGTGTTGTGTAAGTGAAAGGCAGGGAATACCACCGTGCATTAATGAGACTCTTGTGTGGGGACCAAATTCCCCTGCACAAGCCCTCTCTTCCAGAGCTTTCTTAATGCACTGTAATCATGTCCCCTGTGTCTTGCTGTTACTGGTGAGAAAATGAGAGAATAGGAAAACTTGCAGTGGTTGTGTGGGTCTGGGTGCACGAAACAGCGCCTGAAGCACCAAGTTCCTCCACCTGAGATTCTGGTGCTCTGGAGCATCACTGCTGGTTCACCTCTCTGTATGGAGGAGATTGTGGCTCATCATGAGATTGTGGTGCTGCCATGAAGTGAGGGCAGATGTATAAAATAGGGATCTGATTGTACAGCAATGAACCGTGTTCATACTGTCAGTGTCTGGGCTGTTAATTCAGTGAAGGGTTTCATGGTAGGAACTAAAGTAAAATCTGTGATGATGTTGATCAGCGTGGAAATAATTACATCCTTGGTCTGCAGTGAAAAAAGCAAAAATTGTGATTCTTCTTCCTTCTGAAATGAGAATATTGCAAAATAATTACAACTATCATCATCAACTCTTTAATGGAGGAGAATCAAGGGACAAAAACAACAGGATGGGTCAATTTGTAGGGCATCGAAATCAATATCCAGTTATCAGACAGTGCTTTAAAAACACTGATAAAAAAAAAAATTCAGAAGCAGTGACCTTAATGTGAAGTTAATTTACTCTTATTAATCTGAGGAACTTTTCTTCTGAATGCACACATTGTAACTCAGTTGAGGGCATTTATTTCAGGCATGGTTGTAGGCTTTGTGAGTATGCAGGGAAGGAAAAACCATTTACGTTATGTTGTAAGACATGACAGACCTGGGTGCAGAATTTATGTGTAGTTTAGCGATAGACTGGACCTGTGCATTGGAGAGATACCGCAATGTGGAGCAGGTGGTCCCCCAAAATGATACAACCAGAGACAAGTCCTGTTTTGAGGAAAGAACAGAAAAAGTGTAGATATGCAGGGCTTCTTTCAATATACTCTGCTGCTGGTGTACATTCTTTCAGTAACGGCATCCAAAAGGACTTAAAAGACTTTGATATGCTTCAGAAAGAAGTGGAAAAACCAAACAAGGTATGCCATATCCCAGTGAAGGCTGTGGAGCATCAGAGAAGTGTTGCCAAAGCAGGGCAGAGAGGATGGAATGGTGAGAGGCCAGTGGGGTCTGTAACATCATCAACGGCTCCACAGTGGGGAAACAGCTTTGTGCTTCCTTCAAACAATGCCTGTGGGATTGATGCACAAAAAGAGAGGGAGGGGTGAAAATGCAGCAGGGGTGGGAGTCAGGATGGTCCCTGACACCCCTGGCAGCTGCTCTGGTCACCTGGAATGCTGTGATAAGTTTGTAAAGCTCCTGCACTGGGGGCATCCAGGGACACCCTGTCCAGAAGGTTTCCTGTAGATACTCCAAGGATGTGTCACACCTCTTTGAGGTGAAAGGTATGGCTACAAATGCTCTCGTTTCCCAGCATTTCTAGGAATCTGTCAGTCAGTCACTGTTTTATTCTTCCCAGCAGGAGTATCTGGGTTTCTTTATGGGCTTTGATGTATCCAACGAATGGACTAAAGTGAAGATCTAATGTGTGTTATGTGGGAGATGCTAGGAAACAAAGGGAGGAAGGAAGAATAGTAATACAAAATAGGAAAATAAAATCTGTTCCATATGCCAAAGCAACAAGGAAAGAGTACAAACACAAACACTGCTGCCTGTAGGCACTGAGCAGAGGCTGCTGTGAGCCACCGTGAGTTGTGTGACACATCCGTGTCACAGCCACTTAGCTTGTGGCTTGTGCTCTCGACACAAATGCACATTTCATTTCTGTGCTGGGTTTCCTCTGGTGCTGTTTCCTGAATTTCCAGGGAACAACTGTAGCAGGGGAAATACAGTGATTGCTCCCATATTATCGCTTCTTTCAAATTATCCCCAGATGTCTGTCAGCTCTAAGTGGTATATCTGAAATCAGTGTGGGCTGGAGAGCTGGGAACAAATCAGGGCCAGATCCTGAGCTGCTGTGGGGTGCAACAGCTGCCCTCAGATCAGAAAGTTTCTGTTTCCTTTCATTTTGTGACAGGAGTAGATATTTTGCACTGGTCAAATTTAGAAGCTATGCAAATTATTTTTTTTTTTTTTTTTTTTTTTTTTTTTTTTTTAAATTAATTAGCTTATGACTAAATGCCTTAGGTTTTTTGCACGCTTTTACTTGCTCCAAAATTCCTTTAAGTGCTCAAATGAGTAAATTTTTTTGCAGGCTTTCGATGGTGTTTAATTAAAAAGACAAGGTTTGGAGCTTGAACTTTCTGATTAAATTAAATGTCACTGTTTTAAACAGGTGTCATAATAATAAAAAAAAAAAGCCCAAAATCATTAACCACTGAAACAAAGCTCATGTAAAAATACTTGGATTAAACAATGATGACTAGGGTCCTGTCTAATTTTAATGCCAGGAACATATTTTCAAAACAATCATGCTTTCCCAAGACATTACCAATGAGGAAGAATTAATACTACAAAATATTACACCTTGTTTATATTTCCACTGAGGCAAAATGCTTGTTTGCTGTAAGATCTACTCATCTTTAACTGGTAGCAGTGACACTAAATCACTGCTGTCAGACTGAAAAGAAACTCCCAGTTCTGACCTCTTGTTTTAACTCCTTTGCTCCAAATCTTGGCTCCAAATCTGTTGGGGACAGGAACGAGATTAGGAGGACACTGCAGCTCTGCTCCCAATAAAGAATGGTGTTGGAAGCCCAGTTCTGGAGTAAAAGCATGCAGGCAAAACCGTGGCAGTGCTCCACACTCGAGGGAGAGCTCTTGAGCTTGTTTTTACCCAGTGTGAGGGGCCACAGCTGTGAGACTGATGGGGCTGTTACCCTTTACCTGGGAAATGCAAACCAGCAAGGAGCCTTGCAGGCTTTTCATTGCCATTCCATTAAAGTTCAAGCAATTCCAGTGTTTGCAGCTCATTTCAGGAGAAAGTCCCCCGTGCTGGGCGCTCACAACCTCAACTGGCAGATCAGGAACTCTGTGACGTGCAAGCCAATCAATAGATCCCTTGCAACATCTAATTAATTTGCAGTTGTAGTGAAGAATCTACAAATGATCATTATTGATAATGAAGCTATTGATCCAAAGTGTACAAACTAGGCAAAAAAAAAAAAAAAAAAAAAAGAGTGAGATGTGAAGGCTCCACGTCAGATCCTCCAACAGCCACCTCCAGCACTTTAATGACCTCAGTGGGGCTTTGTTGAGTAACATCAGCTGAGAACATGGCACATAAAATTTAATGTTCCTTGAACTGTTTTAGGATTCAGTAATAATGTAGCTTATGTACACACCTACGCTGAAATTTTCAAAGCTACCCAGGGGAACTAAATGCTAATTCTAATGGAAATGGGCACTCAAAGCCCTTAAATGGCCTCCCAGATCTCAGTATGCAGCCATTCCTTGTACAGACCCATTGCCCAGCTCCTCACTGCTTTTTATGTGTCTGTGGACTTCGCTTTCTGCCAGAAATCAGCACCTTTTCCCTTCTTTTAAAGAGTCTGAATTGTAATCCTCATGATACAAATTTTGGATGCTTAGCTGGGAAACCTGTAGATTGCTATGAAAGGGCAGTGTAATAGAAACTTTCCAGTTTTCAGTTTTAATGTGACTGTAATTTAAAAGATAATTCAGGAAAGACACTTTGGGAAACTCATTGCTGTTTGGGGTCCCACTGCTCTTTTTGGCTGTTCAGAGTACAACTACCATATGAGAAACAGAATGAAATAATTTAGTTGTTGCTATAAATTAATCTACAGCACAATTCCATTAAAACTAATGGAATTATATCAGGATTAGTTTTGGCTCACTTTAACATTTTCAGACACTGGGAAAAACATATTATGTTTGCCACAAGGTAAAACAAGTCTGACACTGCCTTCTCTGAATTTGTGCTTCATCCTTTATTAATGTTAGAGGGTAATGATGTGCTTTATTACTCTTCTAGCAGCTAAAATGTTATGCTGTTTTAAGTGATTTTATTCAGTCTTATAGGGACATTTGCAGTTGCCTGCAGTAAAACTGGATGAGATGTGCATATTTAAGTGTATGCTGGCATATGTGTAAACACTCATGTGCAGTTGTGTGTGAACATGCAAAACTCCAGGAAAGCTCTGCATATGGGGTTTTTTTAAATTGCTTTGAGGGTAGATGCACGCTTTGGTGGTTTTCAAGCTGGTTCTATTTGTTAAGTAAGTCTTACAATTAAGAGCCAAATAATATCTAAACAAGTTAAATCTTACTATTCATCAAGAAAGATGAATTCCTAATGTTTAGGCACTTAGCTGTGCTGTTACTTTTTTGGATCTTGAGAGAATTTTTATTAAAATGCAAATAGTGTAGCTTCAACACTGCTCCCTGATTAAATGGAAAAAGCATCACTTAGTACTCATTGAAGTCAAATGTAATCAAGATGGAATTGATTTTATATTCTGTTCGTGTAAACACTGCTTATTCTAGCTCTTAAAAATCCATAAAATAACAAAAATGCCAGGTTTATTTTTCAAATGGATACAAGGTAAAGAGAGAACTGCTCATATGCATTATGCATTTCTAATGGAAATGATGCTAGCCTAAGGTAAGAGCAAGAGTGATACTCCTCCACTACTATAAACTTATATTGAAACTACGGTTGTGTGATGAAATTTTCACAGCCTGAGTACAGCTGAGGCTTTTCAGCATATTTACAGCCTGAATTGAGTTCTCCATCCATGTACTTCTTGCCTGGAATTAGCTCTTCTTACTGGAAGGGTCCAACTATCTTGATTTACCTCGCAGGCATTGTGTGGTGGGGACACAGACATTAACTGCAGTTTGAGCATTGTCTGTTGGCTTAGCCTTTTGTTCTATACCCAGTTATGACTTGTAAATTACAGTACAGACCCAGAAAATACCTGGCTGCAGGTGTAACTCTGGCTGAGCTGTCCCACTGCTCGATCCAGAGAGTGTCAGGGTCTGGGTGTTAGGGGACACTGAGTTGTGTGAGGAAACAAAGCCATTTGGCAGGTGCAGTGAAGTTTTGAGAGTTTTGCAGTTGTGCCCATGGAGAAGGGCAGCTCTAGCTTGGTCAGTCTCTGAAGGTGTGTGAATGTGCAGGGACAACTTGTCCCTGCAAGCACAGCACACCACGGGAGGCCAAGAGGCGCTGCCTTGTAAGTGATGGGCTCTGGGCACCCATCAAACCCTCCCCCCTGTGAGACCTGAGCTGCCCTGCTGTCTGAACCCACTGCTCAGGGAACTGGGGTGTGCAGCCATGAGGACCTGCTCTTCCAAATACCCTCTCAATGGCCTGGGAAGATAAATCCTTGTTGATTTTTCAGTCTGAGAAAATGCTTTTTTTAATTTATTTTTGTGTGCGTGCGTGTTTCTCTGTGCAGGCACAGTCATGCAAAGTCCAAAGGAAATCTTACAGTGTGTACTAAAAAATTAGTCACTAGACATTTCTGTCTCTGCACTCCAGCTTAGGCTTTTAGGAGTCACTTTGTAAGGAAGTAAAAACAGTATTGTGCTTGCTAAGCAATGTGGGTGTTTTGCTTACGAAGATGTAACTGCTAAGATCTCCCTTAAGTCATAATATCTGATGAGCATGTGAATGGAAGATAAAAGCTTCTATTGACACTGTGTTAATGCAAAACCAGGGAAATGTTTCTGAAGTTTTGAGCTCCCTGAAGTGTTAGCTGGGGTTTGTGAGGTTTGCTGTGTCATGAGCAATGTTTCAGCTCCCTTAAGTGCTGAGGAGGAACGGTGGTGGGAGAACACAGGTGGATGGTTTGTGTGCTCCCAGCTGACTCTTCCATCACCAGGATGTGGGACACGTGGACACTGCAGAGGGTGAGAACAGATGGGAAAATCTCCACAGCTGCTGTAGGTGGCTCTGAAGCCCACTTTCTGAGAGAATAACCCCCCCAACAGCTCAATTCGTGGGCAGAACATACAATGAGCTGTACCTGCCTCCCTGCTTGCTTTCCTCCTAGATTTCACTCTTTTTCCATATAGATCTAAGGACAGCAATTGAGCTTTTTAGTCACTGCCTGGGGTTTTTCTAAGCTACAGTTTAGGTCATGTAAAATACAAACATTAGTATTAATGCTATGATGGTCTTTAAGTAGCGAAAATTAGATTATCCAGGAAGAAAGTCATATTTTGAATTACTGTGAATTCTTGTGGGTTTATGTATTTAGTGTTTTTCCCTAGACAACAACTCCTAATAACAGCCATTATGTGCATTTCACAGATATTGCACTGAATGATTTAGACTTTAGGAAATTTCTTTTTAAAAGCCAGTGTTTAAAAAGAGAGTTGGAGCGTTGGCCCATTTTAGCATAAATAGTAAAGTGCAAATGGAAATTAATTCAGTTTGCAAAATGTGTTTCAAGATGTGTTTAAGCAAGCAAAAATCAACAAATCAAAGGTCAGTCTTAGAAGCTGCAGAAATGGGCAGTGAGTGCCTTGGAGCCCAACTAATTAAATCCCTGTAGAGGAAACCATGGTGAGTTTAAAGACCAGAGTCGTTGCATCTAGGCCAGGTCTGCACACCCATTATCAAGATAACTTTGATGGTCTTATTGCAAAAAACTATAGCAAAAGGTAAGGTAGCATATTTGGGAGTTGCAAGATGTAACAAATTCATAATATCTACTACGAAAAACCCATTTCATTCCAAATTCTGTCCACTTCCATTTAATATGGCACCTTATTTCCAAAGATAATACTTCTGCATCATAAGTGTTGTAAAAGAAATGATGTTATAAAACAAGTGTCATTAGAAAGGAAGGTGGGATCTCAGAGAATCCCATTAATTTCAGTTTTTTCATGTCTCCTATTTCCTAAGGCAGCATTTGCACCATGAACAGGTCTTCTCAAACATCTTCCCCTCTAAGGAGGTCACCAAGTTAATTGTGCTCAAATATTTCTGAAACGATGCCCCTTTTTTTTCCCAGGCTGGAAATCTCCATCTTAATCCTTGTTTGGGTTAGTTAGTATTTGACTTGTGCTATCTCCTTAGCTGAACAGGTTAAACATTGTATAAATTTTTAAAATACAACTCCCCTCAAAAAAAAAAAGTAAACCATGAAAACCATCTTTTTTGTTTGCTCGTCTTTGAATTTTGAGCTTGAAACACTGACCTTGGGGAATGCAAAAAGCCTAGATGCTTTTGATAATTTGGGTCAGGGTTTCTTCTGTTTTAAATCTCTTTAGACTGACAAGAACCTGTCTCCACCTTACATTCTTGGCACTCTTTTTGTAAACAGTAGTACAGGTAACTTAAAATCCATGAAAAGACTGAAAATAGGAGAAAGACATCAGCTGTTTCACAGGCTGAACAGAGAAAGATATGATGAAATCATTCCAGAGGCAGAGAGGAAATGTGATTTTCATGCTATTTTATGACTTATATTTTCTGAGCTCTGCTACGAAGGAGAGCAGAGAAAAGAAAGTGAAATATCCTCTGGTGATACCTCAGTAACAGTGCAGATTATGGGGGATTGCAGATGAAGACTGCCAAGCTCTTCTAAGCAAGGGTGTGCAGGGAACTCTGACATTTCTTGCAGCTACACTGCAATATGATTGGAGAAATATCTTTAAAAGTGGCTACATTCGATTTTGTTGGGCTTTTAGAATAAGCGTTTATATTACAACTTTTGTGGGCTCCACGCATTTTTTTTCAAAGGAACTTTTCCAAAATTATGGAAGTTTTACTTTTAGAATTCATTTCAATAGAGGATGTCTAAATCCATTCAGTCTTATGGAACTAGAGACTAGTTTAATGAGAGTTAAGTGCAAGCTGAATTGGAGCATTAAGGCTATTTCTGCAGTGATGTGTCTGAGATCAGAAGTTTGAAGGAAGGGAAACACGTTTTTACTGGAACTTTGGAAGTGTCATGTTCACAGATTTAGCAGGATTGTCTATTATTGCCTATTTTGAATAGGATATTCCTCAGATCTGGGCAAGGAGCTTTAAAATGTGAATTCCCAGATCCAATGAGATAGATGTCAAGAGGGAATTTTTACTGTCGAGACTGACTTCAGAAGCAAAATTCAGATCTACAGGGATAAAACCCTCTCATGCATTTTCAATAATTTTGATTTTCACTCTTAGTATACTCAGGGTCACTGGCAGACAGAACCAAGATAAAACCCTTACTCAGGTCATCCTTTCCCTGATCTTCCCACTGCATTTTTTTTAGAGATAGCGGTTTTCGATTCTTTCCATCTTGCCTCAGGGGGCAAAATTTCCACACTCACATTCATCCTGACTGTTCTGTGCTGGCATCCTTCCAGGCTGGTCTGCATCTCTGCCAAGGTGTGATGCTGCAAGCTGGACACAGGGCTGGAGCTGTGTGGAGTGAATGACTTCACCTCCCACACATCCCTGCTTAAATGTCTCCTTATGATGCTCCCTGAGCTGCAAGATATTTATTCCATCTAATTCCTTGTCCACAACCTAACCAACATATTCAAAACCAAAATCACTCCCTAACATGATTTCTCAACCTTTTTCATCGAAAAGGTGTCAGATATTTTTTCTCTTCTTTCTGCTCTTGGAAGAAAAAACAATTTGAACCATCCCAGCTCTTTGTTGTTGTAAGAGGAGGTCTCACGTTTGTTGTGTTGCTAGGGAGTGTGTGCAGCTTTTCCTGCTTTTGAATTATAGCTGCTGGCACTTATCTTCTCCTCCAGCAAAACGTTTTTATAGCAAGTTTTTTGGAAGCAATGCAGTCATTTGTATTTAAGACAGAATTATGGCACTAGTGAACAGTTACAGGGGAGAATATAGCCTGATGTTGCTTCTACACACAGGTAGCTCTGCTTACATTGGTTATTCACTTTTTTAAGAATAGTTTTCTTAACTTTCTGAAAGAGTGGAACAAAAAGGTTTTGCTAGTGCTGGTGAAACCAGAGAATTTCCCTTTGCCAAATATGCTTTCTGTTAAGCTGTAGTGTGTTGTAAAGACCATTACCTCAATAATCCACTGAGGTGAGGATCTAAGGAGTAAAAGAAGTTTTGGGGAAATTATTTTACTGCCATCCTTATCTGGGATGAAAAACAGGCTTGAACTTTCCATATTCCTTCATAACACCTAAAATACTCTTGGATCCTCTTTCCAAATGCAAAGGCACCTTTATTCAGAAAGTGGACCTTTTTTTTTTTTTTTTTTGTGTGTGTGTGTGTGTGCGTCTATTTGTTTGTTGTTTTGTCTTTTTGTGGCAATATTTTAAAACGGATTTATTTTTGCTCTCGTGCATTTGGAAAGTATTCTCCACCTTTTGTTGTGGTTACACTGAAAGTTCTTACAAAATGGAATTGTTGTTGTCTGGTTAAATGTAATTTGCTGGAATTCAGAAATTATACCAGACAATTGCACATCCCTGTTTCTGTTTCACGCACATCTTGTTTCATATTCTAGCAACATGTGTTTTATTCTGTAATCAAGACAAGAATGGATTGAATGGGAAGAGAGGTTTTTGTTAAAATTCCAAATGTCTGGTTATCCACCGGGTAGAGAAGTTGGTGCTAAAAATTTCCCTCGTGAGGAATAGACTAGTTCTCATCTCCTCCTTCCTGTTAATGCCTAAAGATTCTGAGGACACAGTGGATCTATCCAGCTTCACCCTGATGAAGAAGAGCTTTGTGACAAGCCAGCCCATGTAAAGCTGTGTGTTAGGTGAAAAGTTTATTGTTTGGGCTTTATATCCTCTTCAGCTTTTTTTATTTTGAAATGCCAATCATTGACTTTGCCTGTCAAAGTTGAAGAACTTGATGTTCTTTTCAGGGAACCATTCCATCAATGGTTGCTTCAAATATTTAACCCATGTGGTGTAAATCAAGTGACAATGTAGGAGTCTTTTTATTCTCTCTCCAAACTATAACAAAATCAAGATATCCTCTCCCCTTATTTAGCTTAATACCTTAAAGGCCTGTAAAAATAGACTGATGTCTGTATGTGCTTTTGGGGCTTGGTTTTTAGTTGGACTTTTTCTTTTTTTTCCCCCCCCAAACCATCATGACTTTATGATGGGACTTTAGAAAAGCAATCTCCCTCTATTGACCTGATCCACTTGGATGTGCATTCCAGAGGCATATATCTCTATTCAAATTTACCTCATTCAGGTCTAAATAGTGATGGTCATGATGTAATCTTAGAACTGGGGCCTTAAGGGAGTGAAGATGAGTGTTCTCTATGTGTTTCTAAGTTTTGAAAGGACTTAAAAAGAAAACAGAACAAAGAAACCCCTCTGAAGTGGAGGTGGTGATGAGTGGGCTGGGTATTCTGAAGAGGGAACAGTTCTGTGGCCACTGGAATAATCCCTTTTGTAACAGAGTAAAAACAAACTGCAGGCAGTCAATGTATCTGGTATGCATTTTTCTTCTTTACTTATATCCTTAGGGACACTGAGTAGAAAGTTCCTCATACAAATTAACTCCCATGCCAGAGGGGAAAAAAGGCAGGGAGGACTTGGGCAGTATGACATGTGTTCAGAAAAATTAATCACATCATCATCTTTGTGTTTTAATGGCGCCTGATTGCACTGATGTGGTTCTGGAAGGAATTGTTCCGTCCCCTGACTCCAGATTTAATGATTCCCTTGTGCCTCCCAGCCAGGCCATGGGTGCACTCACCCAGAGCTGCTGGAGATCTGCTCTCATCGCAGGGAATTGGTTTGGCTTCGGCTTCGTTGCAGCTCTGCCATTTCCCACCAGCCCAGGCTCCGGCACCTCTGGTGACAAGGAATAACCTGAGACTGCAGCCAGTAAACGCAGAGGTTGCTGTGGGGAAATATTTCCAGAGTTACACCTCATTGGGAAAAGCGCAATTCTGGCTCCAGCAGAACGCACGGATGAAACTTTTTGTCGCTTTACGCTTAGCTCCTGCTGTAATATGAGATTGGAAAATGAAAGCAGCTTGAAGCCAGGGTGTAGTTCTCTGAATATTCAGGAAGTAAAATAAGGTTTCTAATTAAAGGTGTCTGTAGCTGCAGAAACTTTGGATATCTGCTCTTCTCTTTGAAATAAACTTTTCACCATTAAGAGTAGTTTATTCTGAGTATCTGTAGCTGTATTTTTCCTCTGTGTTGCTTAAAATTTACAGTAACTCAGGGCAGAACATCTGGATTCTCCACAGCACATCTGTAGCTGATCCCCATTTCCTCCATAGCGTCTTTATATCAGTTGCAAGTCTTCCTCTAGATTTTTTTCCTCATTTCCAGAGCTGCATGATGCTCTGGAGGAGAATGTGAACTTCCAGAGAAACTTGAGTTCTCTGGAACAGCAATGATGAAAATATATTTTCATTTTCATACTGAAGTGTTTATTTGTAGGCTCTACTTGGCAAAAATTATATTTGGGGGTATCTTAGGTCTAGAGATACTGAAATATCAGTTTTTATATATTTTTAATGATCTTTGAAACTTCTGTAGGGCATTCAGCACATGCAGTGTGTTACCTACGGCCACTGCTTTTCCCAGAGCTTTTCCATGCAGCACAGTGACTGCTTGGCTGACGTTTCTACTTATTGCTTCAATTTTGTTCCATATTGTACAATATTTGTGTTAAACTACAGCTGCTTCCCAAGAAGCTGGCTGTTCTTCTGTGGTCCAGAGCATTTTTCTTTTTCCCTGCTTCAGGGGTAACAGTTCAAACTCTGCACGGGCAGTGTGTGAGGGCTGGAGGATGGATTTAATCCCAACCTCCTTTCTAGCAGGATGGAATGGAAACCAGCAGGTCCTCGCCTGCTGAGCTGTGTGGTTTCTGTGCTAGAGCAGAGTGTTGGTTCTGTGACCTCTTTTCTCCCACATGGAGGTCTAACGCAATTTTAAAAAATGAACTTCTGTTTTTAGGGTTTTTTTTATTTTATTTTTTTTCCCCCCCATATATTGTAATCAATGAGTCAATCACTTGGGTTTCTCCACTGCTTCTGACTAGCTGGCCTGCTTTGTGTGTTCACATATTTGCTTCCAGATGATGCCCTATTATATGGAAAAGTTCCTGGTATGATTTTCCACTGTATCCTCCTTGTCCTCAAGACAAACCCTGCCTGGGGATGATGTGGTTTATCTCAGTTACCAACTCATACAAACTCAACAGCTGCTGGTTGTGGATTTTCTGTCCCTGCTTGGGATTTGTGCTGTCACTGGTGAGGCTCGGACATGCCCAGGTCCTAGTCAGGGGTATAAAATCCAACATACAGAGTAGCTCAGCTTGGCTTTGGGGAGAGAGCGAGAAGAATTCTTAATACAACCTAACAAAGTAGTACTTTTCTGTTTCCAAATAGTGTTTTTCTGCAGTAAAATTGTCTTTGTCTGCAGTCATAGTTAGGAGAAACTCAAATTAGAATGGACAAATCCTGAATATCAATAATGTTCTGAACTCTGTGGGATGCCTAGAAAATGAAAAACAGAGTAGATTAGTATTGGTCAAAGCATGGATGAGAGAAAAGCAGTAATTTCCAAGAGCAAATGTAACCAGATAAAATCATACTTGAATTGAATCAAGGTCAGTTGTTGACTGAAACATTTTAGCATAGATAAATGAAGAATAATTGAGACTTTGTGTGACTTTATTGCATGAGTCTTTAAACCACTTAAATAACTGAAGTAAAAGGGGCTAAGAGTCAACAAGACAAGTTGGCATTTCATATTATTGAGTGATACAAAATAGAAAATCAGAAGGTAGGTTTTCCTCTCCAGAAAAACGAGAATGTTTTAGTTCACAGAGATTACTTCTTTGGCAGCTTTCATGAAATACAAAAATGTAAAATGTCAAAAGGTAACTAATTTGACAAAGCAGAAAGAAAACTCCTGTGTCAGGGACATCTTATGTGAGGGAGATGAACAGGAACGCGTGAAATGAGGAAAGCTGCTTGAAGCACAATGCACATACACTTAAGAAACCAGTATCAGTAACTACCCCATCCTTGTTTCCATTTTCAAACCTGGATGTTAATTCTTCGTGACACAGTTGTCCTCAGTAAAATTCAAAACAGGGAAAAAGGGACTTGCCCCAAGGACACCCAAAAATCCTCCCAAAAGCAGAATTCAGGCTCTCTAAGTCGTGCTGGACACCCACACGAGCACGAGGGAGCTGTTTACAGCACTGCTGATGAAGAGGTTTTCTCACACTCTTAGGCTTCAGGGTGGTTTTTGTGAGAAGCAGCAACAAAGAGGTGAAGGGACCTTGGAGATGCTTGGTGTGCTTGTGGGCATTTCACTACTCATGGGGTGGCACAATCACACCAAGCTTGGGAAAGCTCTGCTCATCCTGGGCTGGGTCTGAGGAAGGGAATCAGAGTGCTTCCTCCCTGAACTTCAAGACCACAAAACAAGGACAGTCAGTGTCTTGCTGCTCCCACTCTGATAGCAGCATTATGCAGTGAAACATGAAAATATCCAATAATCCAAATTTCTTCTCCCTGGCTGGGTGCAATGACGATTGTATGCTAGATTGTGGGGAAAAATGTGTAGATTAGTGCTTCAAAATGAGCATAACATTTGGCTGCACTGGTTGACAAGCTTCCAAAGTGCTTTACCAATATTTTCTTACTCAGCCTCAACACAGGCACGAGACAACGATGCTCAGTGTGCACATTTCCCAGCAGGGTGTACAGACTGGAAGGGATGGCTCTGGTAGCTGCCTCTGGTAGATTCACATGGAGGTTTGCTTTGTTGTACATTCATGACTTGCAATTATTGGTCCAACTGAGATATATTTTATATATTTATATATTTATATATTTAGACACTCACAAAACCTACCTCCCATGAGCACATGGCCAAGGATGCTCTGTGTAAGTGCAGCTGATCTGTAAGTGAACCAAGCCACAGGAACGTGCCCTGACGTGGCAGAGCACTGCCTGCACACTTTCCCTGGGCATCTCGAGCGTGGGAGTGAAAACCTTGTGTGGGGAAGCAAAGAACTTGTCTGGAGACAAGAGGTGGCTCGCTGGGGGCACAGCTGAAGCTGTGGCCTGATCTTGCCTGTCAGCACCTCTAGGATGAGTCTGAAGAACTGTCAGCAAAATGAATTTGGGCAGCCATATGTACCCTGTCCCATAATAGCAGGATGCCTCAAACCCTGGAATCCATGCTGTGCAGGGAACATTTCAGCTGGTGCAGGAGGCAGCTCTCTGCCAGAGTTAAATTGATGGAAGTGCTGCTTTCAGGCATTTTTCTGGGGAAAACCTGATTTCTCAAGCGCTAACTCAATCCAAAAAAACTTTGTCAATTAGCCCCATAATCTTATTTTTATCTCCAAATGTGAAGAGCACACACGTGTGTCTGGCTGCCTGACAGCTGCAGACCACTAGGGAAAATCAGAAGACAAAAAACAGAGCTGGGATTTTTGTTTGTCTGAGCAGATGAGAATAATTTATATGTACGGGCTATTTACAGAAAATCTGTAGCAAGCTAATTAATTGTTTATAGGGAGAAATTTAAGGCGCATAACCTGAAATCTGACATTCTGTGTGATAATTATAATTAGAGATGAGCTGGATTCAAAAATCAGGATGTGAACAGAGATACATTTTGGGAAAGTTTTGAATCTGGTCCAGATCTCAACTGTGCAGCTTTTTGTAGCTATTAGGGAAGGCCAGAATGAAACCCTGGGCTGGAATTTGGCCTTTTGTGTTTTGGTAAAGTGCAAAGCTGGATCAGATTTATGTGATGAGGACCAACTCCTAATTGGAATCTGGCATACATGGGGAACAAAATTAAATGGGGTTGCTATGCCTTTACTGGAACATATTTGTTTGGTCATTTTTGGGGGGTTTATTTTAATTTTGGGGTTTTTTTTAAAGTAACTTAGAAGAGCTCACTGAGTTACACATTAGGATCTCGGAAAGCTGTCATGGACATTTATAAGGTCATTGTCAAACGTCTAAGTTATTCTAGAAATAACCTAATTTCTGTGAAGTCTTCTTGTGTCTTCTCATAAAGGAGTGGCCTGTTGGTATTTTTTAGGCTTTGAAGAGTGATGGAGAAGAATTTTCATGCTCATCTTGGAAAGGCAGGTTAGGCATAGCCAGAGTCACGTCCTACCCTTGCTGACCCAGTGCAACACTACCTGAATATCTTGAAACTGAGTAGAAGTCAACTAATATGTACTGCATAAATATATATACACAACAGTGAACCTGATGAAAAAGAAAGTGAGGAGGGCAGAGGAATCTCAGTCAAATTTTATCTTGTCCAGTGCCTCTCTGTACAGGGTCCCTAGGCAGAAAGGAAATGCGTCCAAGGGAAGACTGCAGCCTGCCTAAAGAATTCAATTAGTTTGCAAACAGACAACTAACTTTCAGATGTTGCTAGCTTTTCTTTCACCTGTCAGAGGTAATTGCTGAAGAGTTTATGATATTTTTCATGTGACTCTGAAGAATTTGCAGGGCCCCTGTGCAGCAGCAGATTGATTTCTTAAGGGAGATCCAGCAGAGCTGAGGGTGGGGGCAGTGGCCCAGGTGAGTGGGTTTGCTCCTGCAGCCAGCACTGCCAGGGGATCACAGACATTGCCAAAGGGCTCTCACAGAGTGGCAACACCCTCAGATGAGACCTGTGAGAGCAGTTCTGACCACGGCTGCCCAATGCTCCTCACACAAGGAGGGCTCTCCCTCCTGCAGTCCCCTTAAATCAGTAGCCCTGGGCATTATTTGCTGTTGAGGTTGTTTTGGTCTTGTTTTCATCCTTTTTGTTGCACACAGTTTTGTTTTTTCAACTGCTGTGACTGAGCCTAGGCTGCTTTTTACTTTCTCTCTTAATTTCTTCTCGTGTTTTGTTACTGACTTAGCCCTTTTCTCCCATAAATGTGAGGCTGTTTCCAGCTTGCTGTCAGTGCATTTCCAGACCAACCCCCCTACCTTTGCTGGGCTAGTCCCTGCCCTATAATCTCCTCCAGGAGCTACAGCCTCAGAAAGGACCCTCCCTTGTAAAGAATCTGCTCCATTCACATTCAGCACCAAAACTTGATAGTTTGGACTAAAAGATGTTGTTTTCCCTCATGTTAGTCACAGTTGACATTTTGTGTTTTGGGGCAGCTTCTCCAACACACAAACATTTCTATGAAAGCATTCTTCCACCACCGTGACTTAGAAGGGTGGCAGCTGTTTTTCACAGTGCAAACTGAGCTGAGGGGATGTGAACCACATCTCTGCAGAGCACTGCTGCTGTTCAAGGAACAATCCATCAGCCTTGTCTTCCTCAGTGAACTTAGGAGTCTGTCTGATAAGGACCCCACACATGATATTTATTTATGTAATGTTGTATTTATCAGTGGGAGGTGAGACTTTGACCTTATTATACAAATTTCTGTATTCCCAAGACCTGTCGAGATCCGGTTTCCTCTTGCAGCTCAGCCCTTCCAAACCCTTTTGCATTTTCATTGCACTTTTCATTATGTAGCTAATTAAGCCATGCTCATATATAAACACCATTATGCAGTTTAACAGCTAATGAAAAGTTCTCTGATATATATATATATCTATACACACTGATATATAGTGTATGCAACGTGGGAGTTTTTCCCTCAAGTAGGTCACAGTAGGTTCAAATCAAAATGACATTTTACTAATGGCATTGTAGGCAGACAGATTAATACAGTCTAACTGTGAGATCTCTTCTCCCTCTGGTAACAAAATGAGAATAAATTAAAGCACACAATATATTTGCTCTTTCTTAGTGCCTTATGTGCCTGAATCAAAATTTCAGGAAATACAAACCCTCCAAAACTGAACTAGCATATAGAGTTGCAGCTATTGGATTTAGCTGTGAAAGTCAAACCGTGAACAGCATCTCATCCACACACACAAATCAGCCCTGACTTGGGATGACATTGTAAGGTCCTGTCCCTGTGCATGTGTGCCCTTTGCAGAACCTTTAAAGGCAGGTAGGAAATCTGTACCCAGGATGACTTGACGTGCAAACCTGCATCTTCCAGTTCAGCCTGGGCTGTTTGCATCTGCTCCGTCCTGGATCACATCACAACAGCCTTCTCTTGTCGTTCCTGTGAAATTTTAATTCAGAGATTTAAATAAATCCAACTTGCTCTTCAGGCAAGAGTCCAAACCCTGCAAACACAAAGCAAGAATTTGGTTTGTGAACACACAGTGAGCTGAAGCATGCAAGGTTTGTGTGGCTTTAGTTACCTGTTTCCAGGGATACTTGAATCTGCTTAAGCAAACCTCCATGTTTCTAATTTTCACTCTTCTTATCGAGAGAATTGTGCACATTAGGTTTCTTCTGCTGGCTACAAATACTGCCTGGGGGATGAATGACACTGAAGTTCAGTTTCTGTTAAAGAATATGCCTCAGTAAAGTGTGTTTTGCATGTTTAATTGACTCCAAGTCATTTACCTAACCATGAGGGTACAAGGTAGAAGACACACTTAGCTAAATGCATCATTCCAAGGCCAAAATATGGAGAATAATCGGTTGGATTTGGTGTACTGTAAATTAAGGTCACTGGATTTATCCATTGTGGTGAGAACAACAATGTATGTAATTCCCAGCACAGAAATGCTTCCTTAGGATATTGTGTTAAACCATGGGGTGTTTGCTCACATGCACTGAGTACAGGGGACAGACTGCAGGGCTGGGACACGTGCTACTCTGTGTTCTTGCACTGGCTGTGCAGTAGAATAATTCTCCCTCATCACTACATTCTCATGGGTATTAATAAAATAAGCCCACTAATTCAACAATATTCTACAACTTTGCCTCAAGTGCATTTCTTGTTCTGCCGTGTAAAAAACCAAATAAAATGCAGAGAACAATTTCTCATCACCACTGGGACTATATGCCAAGATGATTGGTCAGAACTCCTACAGCTTCAGTGCCCTTCCACCAGTTTCTTACACCTTTCCCCCTTTTATTTTTTCCTTTCAATTTATTGTTTTTAAATCCAATGAGATAACACAGCTACCTCAGGGGAGGATTTTTGGACCATTCCATAGTGAAAATGGAATTCTTAAAGTGGTGCTGTTACTTCTCAGCTCTTAAGCAGCATGTGTACAAAATCAGTGTAATGAAAGCCTTTAACCAGACTGAAGTTTCTCAACAGCCATAGCCAAAGTTCTGGCTCTGGCCTCTGCCAGCTGCCTAATCCCAAATGTATCCCACTAGGAAATAAAGGGTTACATTGTAATGCTTTTGCTTTAGCCAGAAATACCAGGAAGCTGTAAGAGATCTTAATACCTGATTCTGAGTTTCCCACATCTGTAGAAGCCTGTCTCAGTCTCTGTTATTAAAGTGTTTGGCACAGGAATCAACTTTGGTAAATTACATTTTCATATAGGTGGGTGTTTTCTGTAGAAGATGTTTGAAGAGATAAAAAAGAAATTAAAGTTGTACAGTGAATTTATTCCTGGCAATTGTTAATAAATATGGAGAATTTAGGGTTTCAGGAAAAATGGCAGGATTATGCTTGCTATCCTTCCTTCCAAAATCAGATGAGATAATACTTGGGCAAGTGGATTTCAGTACAGTTTTTTGTTTCAGAATGTAACAAGGACTAGAGAACCAAGAGAGGTTTTCTTCATTGTGGAAAGAATGCAGCAAGATATCCTCCACTGGGGAGGGTAAAAAATGGACCAAAAACTCATGCTCCTTTGAGAACAAGAACAAAGAAAAGAAGTTGATTGTCAGCATTTGGGTATTTTTAGATTTTGAGGGTAAATGCCTTGAGTGACATACCAGTATTTTACAGAAACCTGCCAGTGATTAAGGTAATTGTTGCAGCAGAACTTCCTGAATTTTAGTTGTTATTGGTTTTTTGTTGTTGTTGTTGTTGTTGGTAGTGATCACATTCTGAAATTCTGTTTGGCCTGAAGCTTCACAGAGCTGATCTCTATCAGAAGAAACCAAGTGTTTTTCGGTTTGCTATAATTTGATTATTTGAACAAAATTCCTTCAAGCCCTTATAAATTGTGTGAATAGGGAAAACAAACATAAGCTCTTTGTTATAATCCTAATTGAGTTGTAATACTCTCCCACTGGGTACTCCTCTCTCCCTGTAGGAAATTAAATCCCTTAAAAAAATCTAACCCCTAATCCACTTAATTTTCTTTTGAAAATCAAATTAGGCAGCCCAGTTGTACTTTTGGATACCTAAGTACCTTTGTAATCCAAACCCAGGTCATGTTCTGAAGTGAAGCTGCAGTTGTGAGCCCTGCTTAGCCCAGGTCTGAGCTGTTTCCTGCTTTGGGGCTGCCTCCTTTCCTCCTTCCTCCCTCCTCCTGAAGGCTCCCTCCTTCCCCCACTGGTCAGAGCTACTGGAGGAAGAAAAGAGAGTTGTTTCCTCTGGTGAATAATCCAACCCAGATCCCTGCTTTTCTTGTGATGTCTCAAAAATAATGTGGCTTTGGGGACAATGATGGGCTAAAAGATGGAGAAAAATTGTTTTGTAGGTGTTGGTATCATGTTTTATTAAAACAAGCGCCTTAGCTGGACTCTGTCATGTGCTTGCAAACTTGCCTGTTTTGGGTTATCAAGCTACTGCAAGTTATTTCCTCTCCATGCTGACCTGGTCCTGCTTTCCTTAGAGCCAAGTCAGCAGGGACAGTGGCACTTAGAGCTGATGTCTGAGCTCAGTTCCTTCCATTTGAGGATGTCCTTCTTTCCCCACAGAGCAGCCAAACCCCTGAGCTGCAGCAGATGGGCAGGAACTCACTAAGCCCCTGTTTTAAATGGAGGAGTTAAAGACTCAGGATTAGGAAACAGGGAAGAAAATTGTCTGGGGGTGGGGTCATCCTGGCTGCCAGCCTGCAGGAGAGCCCTAGGAGTGAATACAGTGCTGAGTGCTCTTGGATCTTTTTCTTTATCTTTTACCATTTTACATCTCTAATCAGGCATGGAACTAAATCTGAAGAAATTTGGAAGGCTGCAGTAGGAGAGAGTTATGCTACGGTGGGAATGGGGTGGTGTTCAGCCTCCCTGGCTTCTGTTCTGCCACATCTCTATTAGCGACACCCTCCCCAAACCTGAGTTCAAGTGGAGAGAGAAAAGCCCCCTTCCACTCGGGTGTGACGCTCTCTTGTTGTGAAACACCAGCCAAGCTTTTCCCAGCCAGGACTGCATGGATGGATGGGTAGCTCTGTGGGCTGCTGAGTTGTCACTACAAAGATCAGTGATGTGAAAACAAATGAACAAAACATTTCTTTTGGAGTTCTTGGATCAGTGTAAAACATGTATGGAACAATTTCTAACTGCTCTGCAGCTGAAGGCAATGTCAGGGTATGGATCTGCCTGGGCTCTCCTAGCAAGAACAGACCTTGTCTGACAGAAAGGTCAGAGCTGTAATTCCTTGTAAGAGTTCAAATCCCCCAGTGAAAGAGGCCAAGGAACATCTGTATCTGGGCAGAGAAGGTCTGCTACTGGTTCTGGCACACACGCAGACAGAGGGGCTTGCTGTGGCTGTGCCACCGGGACATTCCAGTCCTTTTCCACCTCACTGGCCTGTGCTGATAACCTGACTGCAGACTTGTTTAACAGTACCAAGGCTGAGCGAGCCCCTTTGTGACAAACAGCAGATGAGACGTTCAGCGTTCACTGCTGCCAACAACTCCCTTCTATCACAAACCTCTGCCCTGCCATCTCTTTCCGTAGCCTCGTGATATTTGAGGTACTTGTCACTACACTGCTGTTCTGAGGCTCGTGGTGCTTTTTTACAGCTGGGCTGGGATTTGCCTGTAGCTATCTGACATGTCGAGTTGCTTGGGTGAAATGTTTGCTGTAAGAAGTGCTCTTCCAGAAAAAACAAACCCAAACAAACCCTTCTGTCTGAAGGCAGAGGGGGCGATCACCTTTTCGAAGTACTTGTCTCTCAGTATGGGCTGGAGGAGGAATTTGTGCAACAAGACGAAACAAATGCCTCACCCCTGCTCTCTCAGGCCCTCTTGGAAAGTACAGCAGGCATGAAAGGACCTTTAGAAGCCTGGTCTTGTGCTGAATTCACAATGCCCCAAATGAAGCACACGGGAGAACGAGGAACTGTGGTGCTCTGTGTAGGGAGGACTGTAAAGCAGAGCAGCCTGCACCCCACTCTGCCTGCACTTCACTTCGGCTTTTAACCCACTTGAATGATTTCAATATTGTGACACTGCTTTTAAGGAACCTTATTTATTTTCTTTACCTCTTAAGTCTTTATAGGGGGACAGAAAAAATCGTAAGGTGTGTAGGTATGCCCGTGCAGTAACGAGGCCGTTTGTGTCCCATCAAAGTGCTGTTTTCATCTTTGTGTTGAAAAGATGTTTATTCTATTACTGGTTGTGGTCTTATAGGCTTCTGTTTTTCTGACCACATGTTTAACATAAATTACCAACCTCAGAGTGGATATGATGGTCTGTGTCCAAATGCATTAAGCACTGTTTCATGTTTAATGGAAAAAATGTGAATTTTGGCAGATTTAAACTATAAAAGGACCTTAAAAATCTGCGTTTCAATACAAAAGTACTCTTATTGGCTGTGAGTCATTCTGGTGTTTACATATGCATTTGCAGCTCCAAGAGCAGTGGTTCCAGTCCTGATAGAGTTAGCACTTGTTTAAAAGCACTATGATTTAGCTGAGTCACCTCTAGCAGTTAGAATTTCAGTGGTCAAAACTCAGACTTGAGCCCAGTGTAGAAACTTCTCACAGGATTTCGCCCACACAGGAATCCAGGGTTTAGGGAACCCTGTGTGGTTTAGGGTCTTTTTTTTTTTAAAAAAAAATCTGCTGAGATTATTATAATTGTACGGAGACTCTTTATCTCCTATGAAAATAAATAATGTTCTCTACCTATCCTTTGATGATCAGGTTTAGGGAGTGCTCTGGAAATTGTTGTGCCATTTGTGGAAGTTCACTCCAGATGGACAATGGGCAATTCCTCCTCATTCACCAACCCCATGTACCAGGGCACATCCTGGTTTTGTGCCACCTGCAGGATCCCTGCTTTGGAGAAACCAGCCCATAAACAATGGGATAACATTTCTGCAGAGTTTTTCTGCCCCTGGACTGTTTCCCTTCAGCCCCAGTGATGTTTCCATCGTGCCCTGTGTGGGACAGCTCTGCTGATAAAGTATCAGGGAACCTGGGCCATGTTCTCGTGCAAGCTCTCACCACTTTCTCCTAATTATGGTTGTAATTAAGTTTTTAAAATCTGCTGAGATTATTACAATTGTATGGAGAGTCTTTATTTCCTCTGGAAATAAATAAGGTTCTCTACCTATCCTTTGATGATCTATGTATAATATGAGCTACCTCTCCTCTAATTACATTTGCCTGATTCTTCAGCAAATCTTTTAAGGCAACATTAATCAAGTGAATTTGGAGCAGAGGACACCTGAGGTGTCTCATGTAAACCCTCAGGTTGAATTTAAATTGTGCTCTTAGAAATGAAAGGCAATATCCAAAGGATTTTTAAAATTTAACTTCAAAGCCTCCCAAGTACATTTTATATTGATAGATCTCAAGAAAAAAAAGAAATAAGAAAAAACAAAAAAGGAAAAAAAAGAGAGCCTTTTTTATTGCCAATATATTCTGCTCTTAGATATATTCAGTTTACACCAGTAAGGCAGAAAAGAATCACTACTCCATCAAACAACATTTAAGGAGTTTTCAGCAGCCAGTTGGGAACAGTAAATAAGCTTCAAGCTTGTTTATATATCCATAAAGCAAAGATATTTCCTGGCTAAAAGGTTGTGAGTTTCAGTACATATTGCTGATCTGGTTTTTTGTTTTGGTGGGTTTTTTTGCACCAAGTTAGGCACTTTTCTTGCAAAACCCAAGTTATTTTACACTGGAAAAGAGGCAGCATAGAGATTCACTTTACAGTTTGACAGCTGTTTCTCAGTAAGTTTGCAACAAAAGCCTCATGGGAGAATTCATTACAAATTCCAAACTCAGTAGAAAATTGCAGTCAGGTATTTCTGAACCATCAGAAAATTCAAGAGAAGGTGCACTTTAAGTGTAATGTTAAACCTGGCATATATCTTAGGTGGTTTTTTTTTTTTTTTTTCTTAAAAAGGCTGCGTTCATGACTCTTCTCCATTAGGTTCACATAAGCTGTATTAGTGAAGCATTAATTCTTCTGCACTTCTATCATCTGTGTGCCAATGGATCTAGAAACAAGTGGCAGAGGAAACCATGTAAATCTGCCTGACACAGCTTTCCCCCTGCTCTTCTTTCTCTTTTTTCTTTGGTTTATTTTCTTCACTCAAGAATGTATTAGAGCTCTCAAAACAAATAAACCCAAACACTTCTGTAATGACTTCCTGGGCTTTGGTGTTTACTTTTCACTATATACATTTCTAAGGAGTGCTCACCCCATGCTTCCAGCGCCCTTGGTAGTTTTTTGAAAGTGTAGCAGTAAAATTGCAATTTCGGGGCTATGCGGGCTGTGTCTGCTCCAGTGACTTCATCCACAAAGTGAAATGGAAAAAGAGGGTGTTGGGCAGCTGAGCTGGGACCTAGGCTCAGGGAGTGTGCACCCAAAGACTAGGAGAACTGTGCCCAGGGTATTAGAAATGTATTGACGTTTTCAGAAATAATTCAGAGTGCCATTTGTGCTATTTAATGGTCCATGAAGCCAATGGATATGTTAGAGCTGGCACAGCTTCTGTGTGCTTCAGTAGCTTTAGATTAGAGTATGTTCTATCTGGTTTTGGAAAAATAGAGATTTTCACATTTTGATAGCACTATTACAATAATTTGTATTTCTTATGCCTTTACTGCTTTGCCTCAAGATGATGTGGATTGTGCTGAAAACACGGCATGGGTGAGCTGTGCTAAGTGATGAAGTCTTAAACTGAAACTACAGCTTCTTGTTAGACATCTCGTGAAGGGGTAAAAAAATGTTCTCAGCATTCTCTGTGCACTTTTTCATAGACAGAATATTTGAGAAATGCAGGTTAAATTTCACTCACATTCACATCAGCACTTTGGCCAACCCCACTGGAGCTCCTGTGTGAATCGGCTGTGAACAGCCGTGTTTGATTCCAGGGTAACACTCCGTTATCTGTGAGCTCATGGAAGAGAGGATTGCTGGCGAGTTCCAGCCCTGCAAACAGAATGCCCTTGAACATCTACATGGTAGTCGGCAGTTTTGTTTGTAAAGATGATTTTCTAAGCCCTGTGTAGGATCTTGACCCAAGAAGAAAAGACTTTTACAGTGAGGAGAGCTGAAGTGTTTCTGTGCGTTGACTCCTACCAGCTGTCACCACGAGGTATTAGTGTAGCAAAGAATCCCGCAGTAATAGATGGGTGCATGTTTTTGTATGTAGTAAAACAATAACTTTTTCACTGTAAACTCCCTGTCCTCTGGGACTGGGGAGCTCGTGTGAGAGCCTTGCCTTGAGTAGTCCCAGATGTGGGGCAGGAGTTGAGCCCCAGGGTGTGCATGCTCTCCCTTCAGTGCTGCACTTTGTCAGCTTGAGCTGTGTTTACTCCAAATTCACATGTTTATGCAGAGATGTTCCATGAATTCTGCATGCCAGGTCACACCATCTCTTGCCCAGCCCCTATGTAAAATGCAGTTATGTGAGCTGGCGAAGGGAATCACATTTTTTAGGACTGTGTCCAAGATCTGTTTATTTCCACATTTTTCTTTATTTTTTTTGTTCCCATTTCTTTTGTTAAAGCCAGGAAAGAAGCCAATTAAGCTGTGCTCGTATTGTGTCTGGCACCAGAGAAATAAATCAGTAGCATTTTACTGAGACAATATGTAAATACAGCTCAACCTTCCTCACACTGATCACTTGATTGCTAATTTGGCCTCTGTGCAAGTACAGTGTGGCTGAAACGATACTTCTTTAAACTCACATGCTACCACCATTCAGCTCTCCATATATAGAGCATTTTCCTGTTTTTTAATTAGCAGCTTTGACATTAAGCCAACTGGCAAATATTTATTTGATGAAGATTCTCCATTCATTAGCAAAATGAGAAAAAATGAATCTATAATAACATATAACTGCCCCATTAAGCAGCATTAGCTATCCATTTGAGAGATAATAATGTAAAATACAATTTTCCGACCACCAGATGTTGATGAATAAACTGGTGATAAATTGGTGGCACTGAAGCAATAAACAGGTCAGAGGTCAATTAGTTCCACCAGAAAGAAGCAACCCACTGGGAGAGTGGCAGCAACGCCCTGATGGAGGCTTAAGGGGTGCCTGGCTGGTGTTTTATTCAGAATTATGAGCAGACAGCTGAGAGAGGCTGAGATTCAGGACAAATTGATATTTACCTTATGGATTACTGTTCTTATTGCAGGGCAGCCAAGAGATCCCAGCAAGGCCTGGGGGCTGGGGCAGTGCTGTCCCCTCCCCAGGCAGCTGACAATACTGGAGGAAAATTTTGGCCCCACTGGAAGCAATGGCTGAAAAAAATCCCCTCAGCATCACTGAGATTGAGAGTCCCATAGAGTGTCTTGTCCCATACAGATATCTGGATAGTGTTCAGCCTTGACATGCTCAAGTGAAAGTCACTGTGCCTCTCTTTGGGGGCCAGTCTTAATTAAAAAAAACATTATTCTAATATGTAATCCCATCCTTCAAGAGAAAAAAAACCACCTCAGAACTTGCTGAGCTTTGATTTTGGGTGACTTGAACAAAGGAAGATGTGAGCTCCGAGATGAGACAGCTGAGTTGGAGGACCCAGCAAGGGTGTGTAGGATGGGTGCTGAAATGTAGCCCCACATTACAGAAATCACTGACTGTTCCCTAACTTTGTAGGAGTCATGCGTGGTCGAGCAGGGAGGATCACAGCCCCAGCATTGTTCTTTCACTTTGTGTAATTAAGATATTCACAAGGAGTGGGTCGAGTCTTCTGTTCCAATAGATCTTTTTGAAACAGTGCCACATAAATTAATCGACTTTTTTTTTTTTTTTTTTAAGTCATCCATTTTATTCTGACCTATCACCTTCTCTTACAGCACTAGCATGTAAAGCTTATGCACTCTGTGTTAAACTATGTTAATATATTCCACAAATCACTCCCGAGGTTTGCTGCATTGTGTTGAGCAAAAATGTGATGTGACAGATAATAGAGAGGAAAGAACACATGCACATTTCCAGAGACAAACTCCAGCTCTAATTAAGTGCAAGCCTTGAAAAATACTCAGTCACTGCAAAAAGTGCTCTAGTCCTTATGTTGGTCATTATTTCCATCTTTGACTGTCCCCTACAAAGTCCTGTCACTTATGACAGTGCTGGAAAACAGACTTAAGGGACAAGAAAAAATATCCATCACAGAGAGCAAACTGAAATTGGTGGTGAGTAGGAAGCACTCAGTGTTACCTGGCAGAGGGGAGATGATGTCAGTGATCCACCGTGCTTTTTGTGCTGCAGATCATCTTTTTTATATTCAGATGTTTCATTCTCTGGGGGAATAGATCAGTGTTTTTCTCTCTGAATGGCTATTTCCTCCTCCTTGTATACAACACAAAAGCTATCACTTAAGTGTAAAAGCTTCTCATCAGATCTCTGCAGGACATTCTTTGCCAAAATCTGTGCTTTGAAGATGCTTTTTGGCAGTGCAACATCTGAATTATATCAGATACATGGCATCTTCTCTTTCCTGAAATTAGTAGTTCTGAGCAGAATTTAGAGTTGGAGTGGGCAAAAATCTGCTAGAAGTGGCCAAGTAGAAAATGTTGTGTGGAGTTTTCTAAGTAAGATTTTTGTTTGTTTGTTTGTTTGTTTGTTTGTTTATTTGGTTTTTTGATTCAAATGTCTGAAAAGTCTATGCAATATATTTTTTCTCCCCTTGGAATTAAAGCTGTACTTCCAGAAAATTCCACTGCGTGCAATTAGTAGAGACGGTGGAAATGCTCATAATGAAAGCTGAAGCTGTTTGAAGTCCAAAGGGATTTAGTTCTGAATTATTACCATGATCCTGCACACATTCCCACCTGCACTTAGCTTTAAATGCCGAAAACCCCAAACTGTTTATGATCACAGGGGTGTAAATAAGAGATTTGTAAGATATGGGTGGTGCCCACAAGCTTCCCTCCAGCCGTGCCCTGGTGTGCAGGTTGGGGACACCCTGGGGACTCTGAGTGCCCAGCACTGCCCTGACCTGCCTTGACTCCCCTGGGGCTGGGCTGGAGCCCCTGTCCCCTGCACAGGAGCTGCTCTGGGGCTGGGCTGGAGCCCCTGTCCCCTGCACAGGAGCTGCTCTGGGGCTGGGCTGGAGCCCCTGTCCCCTGCACAGGAGCTGCTCTGGGGCTGGGCTGGAGCCCCTGTCCCCTGCACAGGAGCTCTAGGGCTGGGCTGGAGCCCCTGTCCCCTGCACAGGAGCTCTAGGGCTGGGCTGGAGCCCCTGTCCCTGCACAGGAGCTGCTCTGGGGCTGGGCTGGAGCCCCTGTCCCTGCACAGGAGCTCTGGGGCTGGGCTGGAGCCCCTGTCCCCTGCACAGGAGCTGCTCTGGGGCTGGGCTGGAGCCCCTGTCCCTGCACAGGAGCTCTGGGGCTGGGCTGGAGCCCCTGTCCCCTGCACAGGAGCTCTGGGGCTGGGCTGGAGCCCCTGTCCCTGCACAGGAGCTCTGGGGCTGGGCTGGAGCCCCTGTCCCTGCACAGGAGCTGCTCTGGGGCTGGGCTGGAGCCCCTGTCCCCTGCACAGGAGCTCTAGGGGTGGGCTGGAGCCCCTGTCCCTGCACAGGAGCTGCTCTGGGGCTCAGCTGGAGCCCCTGTCCCTGCACAGGAGCTCTAGGGGTGGGCTGGAGCCCCTGTCCCCTGCACAGGAGCTCTGGGGCTGGGCTGGAGCCCCTGTCCCTGCACAGGAGCTGCTCTGGGGCTCAGCTGGAGCCCCTGTCCCTGCACAGGAGCTCTAGGGGTGGGCTGGAGCCCCTGTCCCCTGCACAGGAGCTGCTCTGGGGCTGGGCTGGAGCCCCTGTCCCTGCACAGGAGCTGCTCTGGGGCTGGGCTGGAGCCCCTGTCCCCTGCACAGGACAGGTCACACAGCTCATGAGTGCAGGGGGAGTTTGCTGTGCTGTTTTTTTGTCACCGTGGGAGGATGGCTGTGTGAGGACCTGTTGGGTTATGTGGCAGGAGGAGGAGGCTGCTGATGCTGTGGCAGTGCTTTAGCTCTGGATTGGGTGCTGCCTGTGCACTGGGGTTTGTCCCAGCAGGTGCCCAGGGAGCCCCAGGACTGGGCTCTGTGCCCAGGGCTGTGTTTCCCCCTCTGCACAGCAGGGTGACACCCAGCCCAGGGCTGTGTCACCGGGGGCCCAGGGGTGCTCAGGGCTCTGGAGGCTGGGCTGGAGCTCTGGAGGTGCCTGATGTCAGCTGCAATTCCTGCTGGCAGGGCTGCAGGGCTGGGGGTGCAGGGAGTGCTCCTTGGTGTGCTTGGGGTAAACCACACTCAGATGGTGCGTGTAGTCTCACTCTTTCTCTTTTTATTTCATTCTCTCTCTTTCTGACATTGCTGAAGGAAATCACTTTCAGAATCTTTGTTTGAACATCATCTTCCTTTTCTGTCCTATTATTTTCTCTCTACTGTGATTTACAGAAAAACCCATGTAAATATTTTATGATAGAGCAAATTTTATTCTCTCTTCTCTTCCCTTAAAGAAAGCACCAATAAATGCTGTTTTGTTTTTGATTCATCCTCTATAATATCTTTCTCCCAAGCCTAGAAAAATCCTATACAGAGACAGATACACACTTTATTTCTTCCACAGAAGAGATATATTGACTTAATGTAGAGAATTGGGTTGTTTTTGTTGGGTTTTTTTGCTTGTTTTGTTTTGTTTTTTTGATAATAGCATGGTCTTATATTGTTGTCCTGATATTAGCATCTGGATATATCTTCTTCAAACAGATGGGCTTGTTATTTTGAGCCAAACCCAATGTGAATGATCAAAAAATTAATTTAAAGCAATGAATTAAGATGGAGTTATTAATTTTCAGTTTCACTTTCTTTCCACTTTAAGTATCTGTGTGTTAATGCACACACATCTATGTACATACAGAAAGAGCACCCATTGTAATTGTAGCCAGCAACTCTCAGCAGATGCACACAAAGAAAAGAAATAAGTGAATAATTTGCTGATGTGGAGTTACAAGTGGATGTTTGTTTCTGGGAGAACTTGTAAATGTCAGCTCAGATCCCGCGGCTCCGTCTCCTGTCCGTTTTCACACTCAGCTTAGCTGGGACAGGCAGCGAGCAAACCCTCAGAAAATGCATCCTTCAGCCAGGGTGAGTGTTTGGGATGAGCTGGAAGAATCGCTGTGCCCTGTTTGGCGCTGCCAGACATCAGCAGTGCCGCGCTGAGTTTGCTGCTATGTGTCCCCGGAGCTCGCAGCTTCAAGGACCCAAGTGTCCTGGCAGCTCGCATGTGTCACAGGAGATCTGGTAAAGGAATGGCTGCTGGGAGCTACCTCTTGGTCATGACACCTTCTGCAGTCCCCTTGAACTCTCATTTGGGATATTCACCTGTTCACCCGCCCCTCGCTCCCTTATTGATGTGGTACCAGCAGAGTGAAGGGGGAGGAGTCATAAAAAGCGTGTGCTTGCTCTTCTCTGTCATTTTTTTTTTTTTTTTCTTTTTTCATTGTTTCAAATTTGTCAAATGCAAGTTCAAAGAAAGGGTAATTACTTTCTGCAAGGGGCATTCATCTAATGGGAGAGTCATTTGCAATGAAAATATTTTAAGACCTAGGTGAAATGCTGCTAATGATTTGCTTTGTCAGGTCGTTAGGTAGCTTTCAGGCTTCACTGGAGGTAGCAGAAGTTTGTTCTCAGCACGACCACTGAGGAAGCACTGCCTTAATTTGTGATCATATCACATTTTCTTTTTATAGTCTCAATTTATAATCGCAATCTCGTCTCTTTGTGGGGGACAGTGATGGGGAGAAGGGGCTGGAGGCAGGCACTGGTCCTGACTGCAAGGGCACCTGCGGCAGGCACTCACTGCCTGGAGCTGCCCAAGCATCCTCCTTCTTACATTGATGGGCTGACTTCAGAGTCCAGAAATCTTTTTCAGTCTGTTTCTTTGCCTTTTTCAGTGTTTTTTGCTGTTGTTGAACTGCTGTAGCTCGGCAGGCTGTGGCTGCTGGTGTGCCAGGGGGCTGTTTGTACCAGAGCAGCTCCCTCAGGGTGCGATTGTGTGTCAGACTGACATTCTCCCTGAGCTCTGCTGGGGCCTCTGACAGCCCACTGATTTCAAAGAACACGTTTTAGTATAAGAATCGCAGATTTGGAACATCTGCAAAGAGCAGGGATCTCCGTGCTTTTACGAAAAAGTCACTTAACAAGGAGAAAGGATCTGGACACTTGGAAGTGACACTTCACCTGTACCCCTAGAGCTCCACAGACAGCCCAAACCCACTGGCAGTGTAAGAAATCTTTTCTTTCATTTACTTTTGTAGCATGTTTATTCCAAAGCACAGTAAAACGAGGTTTCCAAACTACCCAAACGTAGCTTAAAATGCAATAATCATTTGTCACTCAACAGCTTTGGCCAGGCTCCCTCAGAGGGAGCTGTGAGAGAGTGCTCATTGTCACCTGGATATTTGTCTTGAGATGCTGGACTTGCACAAGCTGAAATTAAAACCACTTAATTAATTTAGACACATTTTGATATTAAACTTTCTTTTTGGCCATGAGAACTCGAAGGATCTCATAATATTTTCCTGGGAGAAAAATCTTTCTTACATTCCACCTCCCTTAATCTTTCTCACTCCTCCCCACTGCCTCCCCCATTTGTTTGTTACTCAGGTATTTAATTGTGACTAGGAAAAAGAAGTAAAGAAATAATAGAGGTGAGAAATATTACAGGTAAAATACAGTATTAACATAAGTAGAGTGTGCTATTAATGTTTTACCGTTATTTTCCATAAGAACATTGGACTGTTCCCAAACAACTGCATTTAGGTGTTTCAGATACTGAGTACAAAACTAGTTTTAGAAACATTGGGAGATTTCACTTTATCTTATTAAATCCAATTAGACACCTTGTCCTATCATCATTAGAGTCTGCTTCTTTATGGTTGCATCCCATTTCACCATGAAGAAATGAGTGCATTTTTACAACAGAAAATTCACACAGGAAAAAACCAGAACTCTTGACCTGTTTTCTTTTACTTCCTTCTGTTTCTGAGTGAATGTGCAGATCAGGTTGGGTATAATGTAATTTAACTCCTAAACTCGCTTATTTAATCTCATGTCAAAGTTGTACTTTGATGTCTATCCCCAACCCTGGTAAAATTAAAAATAAGGAGTGTTGTCAGGTCCGGAAATGTAGTTATTTCACTTGTCATTTCTTGTTAGTCCTTTCCTTCACCCATGATCACTGAGTGGATAAAATATTTAAAAGAATGTGCTGCGTTCTATCAAAAGCATTTGAGATGAGCTACAGGGGCTGTCAGCAGAAGAGGTCATCAGGCAATTTCACTCTCTGCTGTCTGCTGGGGCCTCGCTAAGCCAAGTGGTATGAAAATAGACCAGTCACACTGAAGGATCTGTGGTTTAATACACAGTATGTGTTTTCAATAAGAGAATTTGGCTTGGATCCCAGGAGGGCTTATTTCTTATGTGCGCTACTTCAGGTCCCTGGGATATTGGAGGAGCATAAAAGTTCATTTCTGTGTGACCCAGTGTAAGAAGGGACTCAGTTCTTTAGTGGTGCAGGGGTGAAGTGCATCCACACTAATTAGGGGATCTGTACCTACAAATGGGTGGCAGTGGGAGCCTATGGTCTGAAAGGCACTGGGCAGGTACAGCCAATTTAGGATGGCTTGTGTCTGACTCACAGAGATCCTGAGAATTTGTTATTTCAGTGTTCAAGCAAAGATGTTCAAAGCTGAGTGGCTCAAGATGAAAAGTCATCAATAACCAGGTTCCTAGGGTAATGTTACATCCTTTACCAGATGCTGTGCATTGCTGGACCTTTGTTGTGCCAAGCCAACACTTTCTGGATGTCTTCTTGACCATCCTTTGAGCAAAATTATAGCTCTCCTTAGCGAGCTGCAAAGACTTTTGCTTATCTGACTGAACCTGGGCATGTCATCTGTGTAAAGAAGTCTCATATGCCCCAGAGTCTGCTGCTCTTCACAGGCACACAAGGGTGAGGGAAGCCTGGTGTGACCTGTTCTGCGTGCAAAATTGGCCTGGGTGATCTCCCTGCCTTGAGGAACCATGGACAGGAATCCCACCGAGGTCAAGCCCAGTGACCTTGGCTTGTGTCAGGATTGACACGACTCCACAGCGCTAATGGCAGGTCAGGATGCTAAGCTGCATTTTATCTCAGTCTGTCCCTCTGCCTCATAAATAAATGTTTTCATGGACATCAGCATTATTTTAATACTGCGCTGCAACCGGAATGTTTTTAGTTTTTGAAAGGTGTTCTGAAAACTCTCGGTAGTACCACAGTTGTTGACAGCATCATTTCCATTCACTCTTTTCTAATGCCTTGGGATACTTTTTATTTTTTAATTCTTTTTTTATTTTTTCAGTCAATGGGAAACTCATCCCAGTTGAATTCTCTCATTTTTTAGAGACAAACGTAAATCCCTTTCCCCCTCTTTTTCTCCTCACCCACCCTGCCTCCCTGAAGGTCATGCCTACCTTTATGAAACAAATCCCAGCTTTTGTTTTTTAATGCTGTGTGAACAAAACTCAGGTTAGCCTGGGACACCCAAGTGACTGCAACATCCCAGTCTGTTGGCTGATGTTCAAATGCAAGATGACAGATGTCAGTCCAAGCGCAGACGCAGAAAGAGAAATACAGAATGTGAAGTAATTAACGTTGCAATCAAGTAATCATTTCATTGGCAGAAATGAAACTTGCCCATTTTCTTAGGTTTCTTTGCCCCTTTCTTTCTTCAAAAAAATGAAGCAGTGTAATATGGAGAATTTTCTGTCCCTTTCTCTCCCTCTGAGTGCCTAAGCACAATCTTTGTTTCATTTTTCCTAATAGATCTCCCCACAAAGCAAAGTAATTATTATAATATTCTGCATTTTCAGTCAGTCTTCTGCAGATTTGGGAAGTTTAGTAAGTAGACCCATTTCAACCTTTGAGCTGTCCTGCTCTCAGCACACAGATGATAACCCTGGACAAAGTTTTTCTGCAGTTACTACAGGTATATTTAATGCCCATTCTCTGGGCAGCAGGGATCACTGTCCAGCCTTTGAATGGACAGGAAGGGTCACCTGGATTCTAGATAAACTGTATTTATCTCTAAATATTAATAATGGGAAATAAGAGGAGTGGCTCTAGTTGTTTTCTGCCTACCAGCATGTGTCCTGCCTGCCCTAAGTACATTCTCTCTTTGTCAGGATTTACTTGAATATTGCAATTATGCAATTAGCATATTTACCCTATGCACATAATTATACATAGTTACTGTAATCACGATAGGAAAAGAAAAAGCCTACGTTTAATAAGTCCCAGTGAAATTCAGATGAGAAACTCAGCATTAAAAGAACATTAAGTACTTGATACAACACCGAAATGATTCATATTCAAATGTCACAGAAGAATATGGGATTGCCAGAGTGCTGCTGGATTTAAGTATGCAGATATTCATTTTCCAGTGTGAATTTCCTTGGCTGAGTGCAGTTCATGGCAAACTTCTTTTGGGAAATAAACTCATGAGCAGTGACTAACAAATCTGTATACATGTTACACAAATATGTACAAAAGAGGGTGTATCCAGCTGTTCTGAAAATGGTATTCCTTAATTTTGACAAGGACACGGCATGGCTGTGTGAAACAGTGCAACAACTCAGACCTGTTGCTTTATACAAAGTGAGAGACAGAGCAAACTTCCTCAGTTAATATTGTACCCTTGAAATGGTGTAAAGAAGTAGCCTAGGATGCCTTTTAATAGTATAATTATCTTTCTTAAGCTAGAAGCTGTCATTAACATTGAATTCTTCTTCCAAGTTTCTGATAGTGGGAATGGTTCTTCCAAACTTGTGAATATTGGGAAAAGCACTGTTGTGGAAAATGTCACATACAATTACTCCAAACTACAGCAGGGACAGAATCTAACTAGAAAAACTGGGTGAGTCTCTGGGGAATTCATGGGAATGGAAACCAGGAGGGAAGTTTTTGCCAACATCCACCTTTTTTTTTTTTTTTTTTTTTTTTTTTTTTTTTTTTTATTCAAAGATTAACTGGTATCGTTTTGAGTCTTCCCATTGCCTGAGGAGCCCTCAGTGCACTACTGGGGAGAGAGTAGATGCAACACAGGTGATCTGGAAAGAACATCTGTGTGAAAGAATTAATGCTAAACTTGTGTTTTACAGCTGAAATGCGTTATCTTGAGGTTTTAGTTGAGTTTCTTTTTCAGGAGATAATAATAGGGCAGGAGGGAACACTGAGAGCTCCCATAGCCTGGGTCTGCCCCAGGTCAGCCTCAACCAGAGCTGAATAAGGCATGACACAAAGTGTACAGCCTGTTCTTGAGAACCTTCAGTGGCAAAGATCCAGGAGCTTCAGTCAATAATCCACTTCTGGGCTCCATAAAAATTGGTATTAGAAAGACATCTTTACCATCACAGTCAAATACATCACTGCTATTTCAGCTTGGTGTTACCTGTCCCTTACTTTGTGAATCTGCCTCAAAAACCTTGGTGATGTGTCCCATGAGGATGGAAGGCAGAAAATCAGCAGCATCATGGAAGGAGCAGGTAATGGTAGTGGTTACAGAGCAAGTCATGGGTAGAGTTTTGGCTGAGGTTTGAGAGGGTCAAAGAGCCTGGTGCTCCAGGAACACTGGGACAGGAAAAGGCATGCCAACATGATCCTGGGAAGTCCCCAGCATTGCTGCTCCTATATCTTTCTAATCAGGATCACCCCTGCTGATTTTTTTTTTTTTTTTAACTTTTTTTTTGTCTTTTCCTTTATCTCCCTCATTTATCTCAAATTTCTGCTTCTATACAGTGCTTTGAGTGAATAGATTTTATGGATTGGTAAGAAGGGCTTTTTTAGGGCACTTTAGCCACTTATTACAGCTGTGAATTAGTGGAAATGCTTGTGGAAATTCAAAATCCTAGTCCTTCAATGTGTCAGTTTGGAGATAGGCAAGGCATGCTTCTCTCTCGCTTAAGAACTTCAGTGAGAAGAGGGAAGTGCTCCATGAATCATTCCTTGCAGAGGGGCTGAATCTCCATGGTGCAGTCAGATTACTGTCACTCAGATTTATGGGAATATACCTCAGGTGAAGATGGATACGAGAATTTTGCTTAGAAATGCTTCCCAGGGGTGACTTGCATCAACATGCATATGCCAAGTGCACTTAAACCTGTAGTCATGTGTGAATTCTGAGAGATTAAAGATTGCCCTCAAATGTAGGGCGTAGCTGGAACTACCTTTCCCAAGGTTTACATGATTCACATCATATTCTGCTTGGCAGATGCCTGACATAAGCTGCTGAAAGATCTCCTGGGTGTTGATGGGATGCTCCAGGCAGATGATGGGAGTTTGTGGTGACTGCTTTTTGTTGATGCACTGATGAGCAGAAAGTGTCCAGCCCTTGCAAAATCTTCCTTTAGGGATTTGTATTCTTGCTGTGGAAGTGTTAAACTGAATTCCATGTTGTGTGTCCAAAGCAAGCTGGCTCAGATGTAAATACATGCCATGTCAGCGTTTTGGTTTTTTATCACAGATTGATCTCCCATCAGGAGAAAGTATTCTGGAATAATGCAAAGTCCTGACTTTACATTAACAGCTTCTGACTTGTCTCCAAAGCATTGTAACATCTCCAGGCCATTCCCAAACAAAATGTTACGAGCTGGTAGCAGCCCCAGTTCAGAAAACAGAAACACAGACATTGAATGAGAAGCAGAGCTTTGTACATTTAATTAGTAATTACAAGTATACTTTGTGTTCTGTGACCTCTAGGCCAATTCACATGCTACAATGTGACTTGTATTTGACCAATACAGTGATGTCACCTGTGTTTCAGAGCTATGAATTTAATTGGTCACTAGCTCTTGCAGCAGCATGAAATAAATATTTCATGATTCTCATTCACTGGCTGATGTCCGTTATATTATTAATTTGTGTGTAAATGTGTTGTATTGTCTGTGTTTGAGAGATTCAGGTGCCCAGAAATGCAGTTTACCTATTATCTCACGGCATTGCAAACACTTTTTGTCAGCTATGCCTATGTTCCAGTGTTCCATCACTGTGAAAAATGCTGCCTGTTTTAAGTGATATATAAGGGATTCTATGTTTTCAGAGAGGAACCCAGCACTTTAGAGAAGCGAGTGTGACAGGTTGTAGATTCCCTTGATGATCAATCAATAATTTGTACTAGAGTTCAAAGAACAGGAGGTGCTCTCCCAGAATCTCAAGGAATGTATGAATAAGTGGGAGCAACATCTTCAGCCCTCATAAATTTGCACAACTCTGTAACTGATTCTAGTGCTCACTTCTGTTAGCTGAAGGTCTGAATATTGACTGGTAAGAAGGAGGAGGAGAAGGAATTCTCAAGGAGCTGCTGAGGAGCAGGTGGATATTTTTCGCCAGGCTGCCCAGAGCTCTGAGCAGCTGCTTGGGGAAGAGCTCTAAAAATGTACTCCTGCAAGTCTCCAGGAAGGCTTTAAACAGAGAGAGAGTGCATGTGGTTCAGCAGCCAAGCAGAAAAATATATTTAAAAATCACTACTCTGTTTACAGATTACCTTTGGGAACTCAGGAGAAGTGATGCTTTTACAGAGTAATCAGCAAAAAAGTTCCCTGGTCTCAGGCAGTTTTGCTGAGTTGATACAATCCTAGAGAAGGTGTTTCTCAGTGCAGGTTTCTTAGATTCCTTGTAGGAAGAGAAAGAAAAAAAATCTGAAATCCCTCCTGACCTGATTTTCCGATTTTTAGTGTTTTGCCCCATCCCTGGATTTGGGAGCTGAGTTAGTTTCTTGCTGCAGCAGCTTTCTTGTCAGGAGTGAAGCTGAACTTGGAGCATGGAGTAACTGCATGTTTCTGCAGCAGCCTTGAAAAAAAAAAAAAAAGCTTTAAGTAAAATTTTTACTTTGCTTGAATTTTAAAGGAGCAAATCTGACAACAGAGTCAAACGCAGAGCATTTTCACCCAGACCCAGGCAACTTCAGCTTCTGAGCAATAGTTTCTGTGATTGTGAGATGAAAGGTCAAAATGAGCAAAAACAGTCAATTTGTTAAGAAAAGATAAGTTTGTTTGACTCCCTATCTTATCATATAGTTTAGTGTCTACAGGTTCAAGTGTCCTTAAAATATTACCTTTCACTTCTCCATTTCTAGGGAAGGTTATAGAAAACCAAACCAGGATTTGGGATTTCTCAGGAAAAGGAGGTGAAACATCCTCCTCTCTGCAGCTCACTCTTCCCATGTGCAGAGGCAGGTTAACAATGTTTGTTTGACAAAGAGCCTTGGGGCTGAGCTATAATCTCGAATGCTTTGCAACTGGAATCACCTTACCAAGCTGTATTTTTATTTTTATTTTTATTGCTGGTAATGCTAAAAAAAGGAAGGGAGCAGTAATAATGCAGCTGGCATTCACCTTCAGCAGTGCTTCACACCTGACTCTTAGAACCTGCTCATTTACAAGCCCAAGAAATGAGGAATCCCATGTCCAGTGGTTCCTCATCTTTGTGGCTTTGTTCTCCAGCTGCCAGCGGGGCTCAGTGGCTCTGCAGCACAGGCAGCGAGAGATGAGGAGTGGCTGTGACTTTGAAAAATGCAAAAAGGAAAACGTGCTGTAGAAAGGGAGAAAACTGCTTTCTTTCCTCACCACTCTAAGTCACAGTCATCTGTGGGAGGCTGAAACTGGAGCTCTAACAGGAGAGAAAACCATGGCTTCTGTGTTGTGGCCAGATTAAACCTGAGTTTGAAGAACTGTTGAAACATTTCTGTTTTAGGAACGTATTTTTGGTGGTTCATGTCATAATTATACTGAAATATCATCTGAGACTCCCATGTGCACAAGGAAAGTTCTCCTGATTAACGCTGATACGTTGCTTATCCGTTTCCCCCAAGATCTGAATTCACTGGGCAGAAAAGTCTCTGTAGCCTGGTTTTCTGCTGAGCCCCAGCTGGGAAGGGTCCATGGATTTACAAGTGTTAGAAGTCCACCATGGGAGCTGGAAAAGTGCTTCCAGAAGCTACAATTGTGAAAGAGCTGGTCCTCTGAATATTTGTTTATGCTTTGTTACTGTTTATTAACTTTTTTATTCCATGTGAGGGAGAGCACCGGAAAAAAAAAAAAAAAGTTTGGAACTGCTCAGAATAATTTTGTCAAAAATACTTTTTCAATTACAAAACCATTTTCCCCAATATTTGGAAAATCAATTTTGATGACATTTCTTTTTGTTATAAAAGCCCAAGGGATTAAGTGTTTTGATTGTTTCAAAAGCCTGTTTCAATTTCTGTTGTAGGAGCATTTCTAAAAACACCAAATGAACATTTTAGCAATTAAGTACAAACATAAATACGTTCTTATGAGCTTAAAAAGCTGAAAACCGTTCCCCAACATCCTGACAGATCTCAAGCCAAAGCGAAAAAAATAAATCCCAGAAAATGAATTACTGACATTGTCATTACTGCCACTGGTAAATATATGGTGCCGGTTTTCAAGGACTAAAAATCTTTTGTTTTGAACTTGCTGTCATTGACTGATCAGCACAAACACTGAGCAGAGAGAAGGTTTCTGTGTCAGACAGAGCCTTAGGCTGCTGCGTGGCTTGGAAGCACGAGGGATGTGTGGGACAGACTCACTGCAAACCCAGCTCCTGCCACGTTTCTTTTCACCAAATGCATTTCAGACGTGCACCAGGAACAAACCCCTTAATTCACTGTGCGAAATCCTGCTCTCAGGGATTCCTCTGTGACGCCCATCGTATTAAGGTTACCAGGAGGAGAAATCAAATCCCTGTGGCCCATGGCAGGAAGAAAACGGAGAGAATGCTTTGTTTCTGACTCTCTGCTGCTGCCTGCCCACTCCCAGGTCCCAGGGCTGCAGGTCTGTGCCCCAGCCCGAGGCTCCTGCTGTGCCCAGCTGCCCTCCTGCCTGTGCTGGCACTGTCCCCTGGCACTCTGTGGCTGGTGGAACAGATCTGTGCTGCCCCACACAAACGTGCTTTGGCTTTGTGGAGCAGATGCTGCCTGGCACTGGCTGGCAGAATTTGGGTTAAGTCCTGATAAGGGGGATCCGCCTCGAGGTTTTTTCCTCTTGCAGTCAGTCTTTCCTGTGCTGCAGAACTCTGAGACTTCCTCCCAATGCTGCAGACCTGCAGATTATTGCAAATTACTTGTTTTTAATATAGACTGTGCCTCACTCCTGATCCCTTCCCTATGACACTTTTTCCTTGGGAAGCAGCCCAGGTCCGGTTTTGTCCATTCCTCCATGCACTGGGAGGTTTCCCAGTGCAAGAAACCCTTCTTGCCTCTCTGGCAGCTGTGGCAAATTTTCTTTGCTGTTTGTTTTGTGCATGCAGCCTTTCTGTCATGCCTTCATCTGAGAAAGAGAACCCATGACTTTCACATGATGAAAGACTTGTTACTGCAAAATCTCACCAAAAGCAGAGAGTGGTCGTGTGGCAGCTGCACCTGGATGCAGAAAAGACAAATGCTTGTTTGTGGGACCTACCAACAGCCCCATGTGTCCGCCAGCCAAGTGTCCTTTGCTTCCACAAACGAGGTTTGCATGCCCTGGAATGCAGCAGTTTGAACAGTAATGAATGGCCTTGGCTGCAAGGGCTGCTTAAGCAGTCAGGGCTCTGAGAATGATCTCAGGGTGCTGGTGATGGATCCTAGGACGTTTGTGAGTAATGGCTTTTAGTACCTAAGGAGTTTAACCCAACCTACATCAACCCACATCAGGAAACAAACCTTTCCCAAGTTACCCCGGCGTTGTGGCCGTGCTGATGCAGAGCATCACCTTTTCTCTTTCGGCATCCTCATGGATTCCCAAAAAAGAAGTTTTATTTCTCCATGGATTTATTCTGGAATAGTCACGTCAGTTAATTTCCCAGATGAGAGACAGCCTGATTTTTATAACAAGTCCAAATATTGCTGAATTCTAATGTGTGTAAATGCTTTAGAAAATCTCACCCTTTGTTCTCTGGATCTTACTGACTTGGCTGGAATGTGGTGAATCAGTAAACAGCTGAGGACAGAGTTAGGAAGTAACCTCAATTTGTACTTCTCTGCCCTTCAGAGGTTGTAGTTAAAAGGTGTAAAAATCAAATCCACTTCTCAGTCTAACCTGACCTGTACTAAACCATTAACCACGTTAGTCTCATCCCCTCAGTTTAAATGTGAGTGGATGCTTACTCATTTCTTAACATAGTTTTGCTCTTGAATGATTCATATTGTTTTATCGTTTTCGTAGCACTTTATAGAGATTTGGCAGAGGCCTGGGGGACCTTTACTCTCTCCAGCTTGTCACTCCAGATGGCTTTGCATTTCTGCAGCAGATGAGATGCTCTGGTCATGGCAGTGCAGTTGCCTGCGTTTACTAATCCGCTTTCCCAACCTCCCGGACCCTTGTAGGATGCTTCTGTGCACCACGTTTGAAGAGTTTGCATTTAAATTGGCTGTTGAAATTCAGGTTTCATTTTCTTATTTTAATTACTGTCTCTGCTGCACTCCTAGACAGTTATATACTCTGCTGGAATACTTCGGGACTGTGGAGGTTTCTCGTGATTTTGGAAATAAATTTAGAGCTGATATTATTGCTGCTACAGCAGGATCTAAATAACTTGTGACTCCATATTTTTTTGAGTAACATGAAACATCTATAGCGGAAACAGGCAAAAGGATAGTGTCTTCATTTTAGTCTTGGTGAATGGAATCTCTGAAAGATTAACTCATTTTCTTCAAGATGCTAAAGGGACTGTCCCAAAATCTGGGACCTCCTATTTTTGGGGCTCATATAACTTCTGGCTTAGAAATTCATGAAGCTGTGTGGGATCAGATGCAGAGCAGCAGCCTGAGGAGCTAATCTTATGCCTGAGAGTCAGTAAAATGAGATTCCTCACAAGTGCAGTTTCACTTACACAGTGGAAAAAATGTTTCTGACTCTTAATTTACGTTTTGTCTCCATGAATATATTTGAGTCAAAAGTGAAATACTGGGTCATTTGCAGCTGGAGTTTGTGCAGTGTCTGGGTCAGCCAGGAAAGCTGCACTCGGCACCTTGAGCCTCAGCATTTCAGAAACCCCTGGTACTGGGTGGCAAACAGGTTTCATATTCATAAAGTGTATTTTTTCCTGAAAAACAATCATGTTACGTTACTCTGAAGTCTGCTTACTTAATGCTGTGGTCCTACTGTGCCTCTATGAGTCTGTCTTTGGGTAATCCCCCAGCTTTTGCCTCAGGCCTTGGCGTATGACAAGTGAAACCATGCTGTGACACCAGCGCTGTCAATTTACTACTCCTGTTTTGTACTCAGAGTACAGATAGCAAATTGATCCATGTTCTATTTAGTGGCTTTACTACTTCTGAAGTGCTCCTGTACATCAGCAGATTGCATCTCATTCCACTTTCAGGAGCAGATGCCTTTTCCCATTTCCCTGGTCTGTACAAAGGGTTTAACATCTCAGGCAGGGGTTTGCACATTGCTCTGCTTCGACTTCTCTGAGGTTGCTCAAGCCTGTGAAAGGGGAGGAAAGCACTCCTGAATTCTTACTTTGACAGGATAAGTCCTGCACAATCACTGTTGAGAGCCTGCGAAGGCGGCAGAGCCCTGATGAGCGGTGTAAGCAGATCTAGTCAGCTCTGTGTCCGTCTGTCTGTCTGTCTGTCTGAGCTCCACAGCTCCTGGGGGCACCTCTGGAGCAGAGCTGAGGGAGAGAACATTGCTGAGAGGCTGTAAAAAAGCAGAAACTTAGGTGGTTGAAGCTTTCAGTTATCCTGAGGCTGTTTTCAGGCTGTTGTAGTGTTTAGAAAGGGGAAATGTGGGGTGTTGTGTTTTGTGAGACTTGTGCAAAACTCTTTGGGGCCAGTTGGGACCAGCTGCTGTGCTCAGCAGTGATTCACGTTGTAAAACATGAATGTTTAGAAATTGGATGGGAGCAAGGCTTCTCCAAGGCTGAGCTACTTCTTGGCCACTTGACTCTGTCTTCTTGTAGGTCCTTGCTGATGCATTGTGATTTAAATTTAGTGCTAGAATGAATTATTCACCATTGAAGTCAAAAGAAGAATTTTCAGCTCAAAGTTTCAGGCTGTTCTCCCTAGCCCTCGCCCAGATAGAGGAAACACTAGTTAGAGAGATAGCTAGAAGTGCTCTTAGAGATTTTGACTGAATTAAATAATAATTAGCCTGGGAACAATGACGACGACAACAACAGCAAAAAAAAATCTGAATATCTCTGAGAAAAGACAAACTTGGTGGGCATCTCAGACCACTTTTTCAATCCTTTGTTTGGGTACTATGGAACTTCTAAGAGGATTCCAATCTTTTGTGTATCAGATGATTCCAAGCAGAGATCATTTATTTGCTAATCTCCAAAATCCCCATTCCTCATATCTCCCTTTCTGTGGCATGTGAACCCGCCAGGAGATGACAGGTGTATTGACCTGAGTGCCTGTGGAAAGGAGAAGAGTTTTAGCCAGCCAGTTCCATATTTCTCTGGCTGTGATCTCTAGCAATGCCACGTTGGATCTAAGATCGTGGATGAGCCTAACCTCGGAGTTTTGCACTTTGAAAGTCGCAGCCTGTCAGAGCAGCATCAGTGTCAATCCCAGCACCTCGCCCACCTGCTGCCACCTCACATCATGCCTGAAATATTAACTCATGTGCTCCCTTCTAGTGATGGAGGGAGGATGATCAGCTCCTTGTCAATCAGACTTTCAATCTCAGCTTCTAGCGTGCTTATGAATTATACTACCATTAGCTAAAACAAAGTGGGTGTTTTTTTCTCAGGTTTCTCATCTATTTTCCCACTGGAGAGAAATGCAAGATGACAAATCCATGCTCCAGGCTCAGAGGTGCTGCAGAGTGGATTGCAGGAAGCCTTTGGGTTTGGGGGGGTGGATGCTCACCAGTCTCAGCAGTGCCGTGCGTGTTCAGGGGTGACATCCACAGTGCTGCCATTCTTAGAAGAGAATGCATCTCCCTGTAACTAAGCTCTGGCTACTCTTCAGCAGTCCTGCTAATTGCTAATGACAGGGACCTTGGAAGTCTCTGAAAGATCACAGTATTTTAATTTGAATTTTTCTCTGAGGAGGGAAGTTGACAGTGAGTGAACAGTCAGCTCTCTGCAGGCACCTCCATTGGGAAGAGCAAGTTTTCACCACTCCAGTAAAACATCCAAAGCGCTCAAATTTCAGTCAGGATATTGTTTGTTGTATACTTTATGTCTGAGATAAAAGAAAGCAAACTAACTTTAAAATTGTATCCCTGGGGGACGATAAGGATGCCAGACTTATTGGCTACAAGGAAATCCCTCAGCTCCTTGAGCAGTGAAAGGAGCCTGAGAGCGGTTGTAAAACCGAGTCTCTGTCAGGTGCCCGTGTTCAACTTTTTAGCTAAAAAAAGCCTTGTAAAGGAAATCTTCTAAGCAGCACAGACCATAAATAAGACACCATTAAAGCCTGGAAAAGTGTGAATGTGTTGCTGTGTCAGGGTTTGTGCCTTTGTAGGTTTTCTCTGAATTAAACCCGTGTGCACCTTAGCATCCCATGGGGAGCCAGGATGTCAGGGCACTGCTCTGTCTTCTGGCAGCAGGTAGCTCAGAGCAGGAGCACCTCTAAAATGTGCTGAGACTCCGGGGAGTGGCAACAGCGGCTCATAAGCTGGTTTTACTGCTCTTGATTAGTTTGGTGTCAATTACCTAGTGATTATTTTTTATACGAATCTAGAGTTTTGCCCATTTGGAGAAAGTTTATAGAGCTGTGCTTGAATTTCCACAGTCTGTTAGCAAAACACAGAACAAAATTATTTTGGTCAAGTTTTCATCAGACTAATTAGAGTTTCTGTTTAGTTTGAGACCACAGTGGTAGTTGGTACAATCTCAGAGCCTGGCCTACCTAGAAAAAAAATAAAATCTTACTTTTTATCAGAAAGTGTGACTCCCTAGTCCCAGCAGATTTTGTGTGAAAAAAATAATAATAAAAAAGAGTCTGTTCTGACACAGCCAGTCAAGAGATTTCTGATGAATCTGGACCTGTTTCACCCTCATCACTCCTGTCTTTGTGATATACCAAACTTTCTGAAATTATGCTTTATTTTGACTTAACTTCCTATGCTTTAGAAATTTTCACCTAAGTGAAAATGGTAGCACTCCTGATTGTTCCAGACTAATTTGCAGTGTGATTATAGAATCAATTAAAGGGTATTAATGAGAGATATCTCCTGTACTATCTGCTTTATTTTATGGTTATTAGGAAGCAACTTATGGAACAGTTACCATAGTCACAACCTAAAAAACAGGGGCTGTGGCAAAGCTTGTGAGCTAAAATCCTGTATTGCTACATGCATGAAATCATAGATAAGTGTGACAGGAGTTGAATCTCTGATACAGTTTGACTTACCAATGAGGGACAAGGCTACGATAAGACACACTGCCTCTGGAGGGGAAAAAAAAAATTCACTGTGGGAATAATTTTGATTGTTGAAAGAAATCACAGCGCTTCAGAATGATTTTGCTAAAATGGCTGCAACATCGAAAGCAAGGACAAACTCCTGGAAAACTGCATTTGCAGTATTTCCATGTCACCATTTGAGTCATGGAATGAACGAGTGGATAAAACACAGGAACTGCCCACAGCAATGACTCCTCTTTCAACACACAGGGTTTACTCCTGTTCTCCTTGTGCTTCACAGGGGTGGGAGGATTTCATCCACAGCTTCCCCCCTCTGAGACCTGCTGTGTCTCAGTAACCCCAACTCTTATAGCCACTGCTGAAGTTTTCTCTTCTTCTCAAACCCATTGCACTAAATGCCACGTAGAAAACCTGCTGCACAGAGCAGGCAGAGAAAAACCTGTTGGAGAGTGAAGCTGTTTGGCTTTTTGTGCACTGGCAGCAGTGTTAGTGCTGTCCCTGTGTCCCTGTCCCCTCTCACACTCTGAATGACCACTGACACCAGGGTACCTGTGGTCTGCCCCTTTGCCTTTCTGATCTGGCGCATCAAGTGTTCCCTGTAAAGGTGCTAAAGGTTGCCATACCATATTCATGTGTACAGGCTACAGAGCAAACAAACAACAAAACAAAACAAAACAAAACCCCAATACAAAAACAAAACAAAACAAAACAACACAAAAAAACCAAAAAAACAAAAAACCCAACAATACCCAAAGAAAAGGCAGCTTAGAAGATGACTGAAATTTGGGTGTTAAAACTGGTGAGTGACTGATACACCTAGGAATAATTTGAACCAGTGACCCCTGGAGCTGGGTCAGTCTGAGCAGGGCAGGCTGATACATGCGAATACTGCTCAGAAAGCCAAATTAGCAAGTGATTTTGCATGATCTGTCTTCTGCTGCCTGGGCATTTTCCCACAGCGCTTGGAGCTCTGATTAAGGCAGTCAACCATGAATCACTGAGGCACATGTCAATGAAGCCCTTACGATGCCATTGGGGATAGAGGAATCATATCCTCTTATTGCTTTAATCGTGAGGCTGGAGTCCATTAAAAATCCATTTAAATCTATGAACTGGTGCTAGTTTTAAACTGGTAATTTATGTCCAGTGGATATTAGCAGCATTTTTTCCCCTTTTATCTGAACTGTTGCCAACAGCTGCTCTAAGTAACCAGTGCTATTCGTGTTCAGGCTTAGACAATATAATCTCCTTCACTTTCTGGGTCCCTATCAGCAGGCAGCAGTAATGGGTATTGTCTGAATCAAAGCCTCTTACAGAAACGTTGCAAACCAAAATTAAAAGACTGGAATAGCACACCATCAGTAAGTGGGAAGTATTCTGAACTGGGAATTGATCAGTGGATTTTCTGCCATCATCTCTCAAATGCCATCTGCGTTTTGGAAGGGCTCAGAACAAGCTCAGTGGAATGTACCTGATCCCCAACATCCACCTACCAGGATGAGCTGTACAATAATAATTGAACAGATGCTTTTAGCAAACAAGGGTACATTCTGTCTAGTTAATTACTCTGTTGATTTTGGAGTCTAAGTATTTTAGAGGCTCTGTGTCCTTGTGCTCATCTGGTTTGCAAAACAAGGTTTTGTGCAGGGGAAGAATTCACACACACCGTATGAGCTCTTCCCCTCCAGTGCTGATGCCTGATGTCCTTTGAAGATAGACAGGAATTCTCCTGCTTCTAACTGACCAAAATCAGATTCTCCTGAAGGAGTCCAGTTGAAATGATGCAGAATCAATGTGTATTGTGCTGTTAATACGATAAAAAACACTACAGATCCAAAGCAGCAGCAATGGCACAGCTGGCACCTACCTTATTGCCTGTACAACTAAACAATGTAGAAGCAAAGACTGCTTGGGCAGATGTATCCTGAGGCTGGGATGGTTCTGGCAGCATTTGCACAGGGTCATGACCCATTTAAAGTAATCTAACTTCTCTTCCCTATGCTGTTAAAAACCATTAACTGTTCTATGGCAGTTCCCATTTTGATTTTCTTGCGGAAAGGAACTTTGGAGCACAGAGGTCAAGGTTTTCTCATTTACTCATGATATTAAAAATGTTTGGAATTAGAACAAAGCAATGCAAAATCCTTTGTTCCACTCTCAAAGGACATTCCCTGGCCCTGAGGACTGTGGATAGTTCAGGTGTCACCTCATCAGTCAGCACAGGGCCTTTCCCACGCCCCAGCCCAGGTTATGGCACTTCCCTGCCTTTGCTCTGAGGTTCACTGCCCCCCTCCCTGTGGTTCAACCCTCTGAGGTTGAAAAGATGTCCCCCAGCAAAACACAGATGCCCCCAGCCAGTGCCACAGGGACATGGCAGGGCAGAGGGCATGGCTCCATATGACCAGGACATCTGTCTCCAACCAGTTTGTCCTTCTGCTTCAGCTCTTGCTCTTAGCAGGTGAGCACCTACTCCAGGAACACTGCAAGAGCAGGGGGGAACTGGCACCTGAAGGGTGCTGAGATCAGCAGAATGCTGGATGCAAATGTGTGGGTCGCAGTTGGAGATCCACGAAGGGATGTAGGAGCAAATGCTGGAAGCTGTGGCAGGGGATTTATGCTCTGCACAAGGAAATGATCATCAGAGTGCAATGGCACTGGCCTGATCAGCCAAAGGCAGGCAAAAAATAACCATAATAAAATAGGCAAAGGCTCCAATATTTCTAAGCCAAAGTGCTGGTCCTTATTTTTCAAAATGAAATTAATTAATTTCTTCTGGAACTCTACCGAATTATTTATTCTCACTTCTGGAAGCAGCAGCCACAGAGGTAACCAGAAATCTCTAGGTAGTGCAGGTGTTTGCTAGCAGGAGCAGCTGCTACTCTTAGAAAAAACCCAAAAGGTTCCCTTCAGTTTCAGCTTCATAACCCAGGTGACAAGTTCTGAAATGAATTAAAAAATAAAAAAATCTCCAACAGCCGCTTCATCAAAACCTGGCTTGGCTTTGCTTGCAGCTGCTTTGCTCCTTCTGGGGCTTGGCATAGGATGCCTCCTGTGGGAGCTGTGTTCACCCTTCTACACATCCTTTTTTTGACTCACCTTCCATTCAGAAGCCAGTTTCTTTCTTTCTTCTTTTTTTTTTTTTTTTTTTTTTTTTTTTTGCTCATTTGTGCAAAGGAAGCAACTGTGCTGCTGCCTCAGCCAGACAGAAATCAGCTTCCTTAGGCAGGTGGAAGGTGTTTGTTTTGTACTGGGAGATCACCTGGGACAAAGAGTAAACAACAAAAGTAACTTGCTCCCCCACCCCAAACATCCTTGTTAATTTTCTCATGTGAAGGTTCTCCTTTGAAGTGACACTGATCAGCAACTGGACTTGGAGGCATCAATGTAATTCTTCAAAAGACAAAGTCATCCTTATGTCAGCAGCATTAGGGAAAGTTAAACTTGTGGATACAGGCAATCCAAACTAAGCCAGGAAGCTTCTGTTTGATTCAGGCAGCTCAGAGCTGGCTATCACTGAAGTCTGCATTTGACAGCTGCAGAACTAGTTCCTTTTGATTCTTCATGTACAAAGTCCCACAGCAGTTCAGAAGAGAGGAGCGGGGTTTCATGCATATGACTGAGTGGAGAGAGCCAGAAGCGTTTGGAAATTATTCAGTGCAAGTTATGATTTGTTCTTACTGCTTTTCTTTTTAGCACCAGAAATCGGTGCTGATGTCACTCCCTTGTTAGCTGCTTAGTTCAGTGAGAATAAAGGACAGCTAAATTGGGACCCTGCAAAATGCAACACCCAGATGGTTGAAAAGGCAAGCGAACAAGGTGCTGAAATGAGAGGCTTTTGTCTTGAGTTTGAAAAAAGAAATTTAAAAAAAAAAAAATCAAGCAGCATACAAGTAATACACATGACCACAAATGGAAGGGAGGTTCATTTGGAGCCTGAATTTTGTATTCCTTCCCATCAAATCAGGCAGTGTTGCTGTACTTGTGGGTTAAAAACAGAAACAAAACCAACAGCAAAGCAAGGCAGAGAGAATCACACCAAAGCCAAGTCCCTTTGGCAGGATTTTGGTACTCGGGGCCCCTGAAGTGCATTTCCCAGACTCTGTGCTGCCAGGGTCATCCACCCTTAACTGTGATCCTGTGTAATCCCCTCCCAGCCAGGTGCTCAAGGACCATCCCCAGTTCCTTTCTATCCCAGATCCTGGAGATTTCATTGAACAAATTTGAATCCCCTGACATCTCAGTGATATCACTGCAGTATGAAGCAGGCTTGGCCAGGTAACTTAATGGCAGATGTTACAACAGAGGCCAGAGCAGCACCTACAGATTGGAGGGGCACTAATCTAATAATTATCAGGCAATTACACAGCCCCATAAGCAGGTATGGCTGCTTTAGAAATGCCCCAGGAGGAAATGAAGTGGAGAGGGAATTATTCTAACATATGGCAATTTATCAGTTGCTAACACCACTGAGATTTTGTTAAAAGATTCCCTCAGGGTTCCCCACGACAACGTCATGGATTTATGACTGGTGATGAACATCTCTCTGAGTGGTGCAAAACAACACAAAAGATTACAGGCTTCTGGGCATTTTCTGAACTGGGATACAGGTGAAACTATTTCCATCATACTGGGTATCTTGTGACAGAAGACAAAATATTTGCTGGTGGTCTGTGTGATTGGTAAAGTATTAAACTATTTGCTTAGATTATTTTACACTGGAGCTAAAGAGAGACTTGGTAGCCAAAGAACCCAGAAGAAACTTGCTTAGTTTGTCTTTAAAGAGACTTTTTTCCTCTGATTTTTCTCCATTTTCCCAGCAGCTCTGGTTATATCAGACATAGCAGCATAACACATAGGTGCTAAAATTAACAATGCTGCGTTGTAAAATCCTCTTTTTAAAAATGGTGACTGGTGGGAACTGCTCATGAATAAAACTGAAAAAGAAGAAGGAGCAAAGCATCATGGAAATGTTGGCAGAACTGCGCTGTCAAAGTTTAAAATGTGAAAATTGGTTGACAGGCAATATAGATTACTTTAGGTAGGGCAGGGATCATGTACAGACTGAGTGGTTCTTGAGAAAAGAACAAGACACGAGTACTACAAGTGCTCTCAGCCTGGGCTAACACGAAGGGGTGGGTTCTTGGTGGTTTTGGTCAGGGGTTACACTGCAGGACTGAGAAGGAGGTGGCCCCCAGGCTCATCCTGCCTCTGTTTTGGGAAGAAAGCTGCCTTTCCTTCGAAAGAATCATGGCAATGGGGGCAAGGAAGGAGGGTGGTGCTCTCTGGTGCTCACCTGTGCTGGGAGAGCAAGTTCACTGCTCACTCTGTAGCTGTGGTGATCTTCCTTGCCCAGTGCACAATTTCATTTCTCCTTTTCTCACCTCTTGCGAGAAGAGTTTCTTTGTTGGGTTTCCCTTTGCGTGTGCTGGAGCTGCTGAACTGATTTGATGTGACAGTATAGCTACAATTGCAGAAAAAACAGGAAGAGTGGCACATTTTTTCAGGATACTTTGTCCTGTTCTATGATTTATTTGGCATGTTGAAGTATTAATGCTTCATGTACTGCAGTAACTGACCTTTTGCTATGGAGGTTTTGCTAGGAAAAGCATTTTAGGGTACACAGCGCCAGGAGGATGTTGGAAAAGGAAGTGGAGAAATTGTCTTTTTAACCAAAATTATTGAATTCCATCGGTGGAACTTATACACCAGCTGAGCCAACAGAATAAAGGGCAGAATTAGTTTCCAGATACCATCTGATGGTGATGAAAACACCAAGTGTGACATTCATTTGTGTCCTGAACAGTCACCCTCTAGAAGATCACAAGCTCATCCGAGCCAGGGCTGGGGCTCCCTCTTCCAGCAGGTTTCTGAGTACCAGGCACATGACATTTCACATATTTCTTGTAATGGTGGATTTTTCCAGCCTTTCAGAGTGTGTTACCTTTAAGGGGTCAAAAGCCTTTGATCTCTGTTTGCCCAAACAAGCAAAGGAGAAAAGGTGGGGAAATTAATACAGCCAAGGGTTTCTGAGCCTCTGGATGTGCTCTTGGTTGTTGAACAGACTTTTCTTGTATTTATTTAAACTTCACAATGAATGAAGTTAATTAGACTTGGTTAAGCTGATAACACCACTGCAAGGACCCAAAAGCTGAGCCCTCCTCGTCTCTGTCAAAGAAAATCAATACTTTCGTTCTTCCATAACCTCATCGCTCTGTTAAGCAACACCAAGCTTGCATTATGCTGAAACTTATGCACATAATTAGAGCTTTGGGAATTTGGAGGTATTGTATCTGCAATTAAAATGAAAGCGTTCAAGGGTAGAAATTTATTTTCTATTTTTTTTTTTTTCACTCTTAATTAGAAACAAACAAAAACCAAACCAAGGCCACCCCAAAAACATTAAGTAAAAGATTGACTCTGGCTCTAGAAAGACTCCCCTGGGATCTGTCCCTTTTCCATGTCAGACCTTCATTTCTGACCTTTCTTTGCATGGAAGGACACACAAATGCTTCAGTTTCTCTGCCAGAAAGGAGGCACCAAAAGGGAAAGATTCCACACGGAACCAGGATAGCACTTCCAGTAAATACCTCACTGCACAAACACTCGTAGTGGAATCGGGGCCATCTCTCCTAGAGCAGGGAAGGGAAATATCCCCCTTTAGAAGGGAGTTACGGGTTGCATTATGCATGTTTGGCTGTGTTTAATTGCTGGCCCTCTTGGGCAAACTGCTTTTGGGGGTAGCAGTTCCATGAGGTTCCCTGATGTGTGGTAGGTTAAGGGAATGGTGTGAAAGGTGCTTTTTCTCATACAGTGCAGCATCTCCTGCTGCCTTTTGTGACAGAGACTGGCTGATGGTTTTAGTGTTTTGGCAGCAACAGAAATCCTGCCCTGGTTTTGGGTGACTCCTATGGAAGGTGGAAAAACACATCCCTCCCTGGACAGCCTTTCTCTGCAGCAGCAGGTAAGAGAGGTCAGAGCAGCACAGAACCATCCCTGGAGCTGAGTTCTCAGTAAAAATACTGGCAAGAGATAGAACTAAGTAATTTGACTTGGCCAAATAAAATATTTCTAGTGCTATTCAGCATCATGCACAGTCTCCCGTAATGTTTGTGTCATAAACCTAAATCTCTTGATTTTTAGTAAAAGTGATGCTGTCTGAATGTTGCTAGAATATTGACAGTGAAAAAAACCTTTTGAAAAACAGTGAGAAAACCTGGTGTAACTTAACAGCTTTTACTACAGGTGTGCATAGGGCAGAGAGTGGAATAATGAACGTTGTCCCCAGTTCAAGCAGCTGCCCCATGAGCTGTAAGTGTGAGCAAACAACTCAGGAAGGATTGTAGAGAGCTGCATCCTTGGAAGGAGAGTACCAAAGACAAAGCTCCCATCAACAGCAGCAGTAGGTAAAAGAATTCCTAAGTGTCCGTGAACAAAGGACTTTTTAGGGAAAACTTCAAGCGAAGAGGGTTTTACATCTTATCTATATTCATCCTTGGTTCCGTTTGCTTGCAGTGTTCTCTGTCTTACAAAGGAGATCAGCTTTTGTGGGGACAGCTGGGACTGGGATGGCTTATTTTCAAGTCTCAAATGTCAATGACTAATGCTGATTTACATGCAGATTGCCTCTCAGCTTTATTTTATTTGGTTATTTATTTATTTCTCAGAAATGCTGTCATTTGCCTCTGAGGGAGGAATCAATGAGAGGGCAATAAGGATGTAATCTTACTGCCTATTCAGGAAAAAAAATAAAAATACAGAAATAAAAAAGAGGACGAGAGAGGCATTTCAGCAAATGCCTAACTGCTGGTAGATTTTCTACTCAGGTGTTTGCCAGATGTCAGTCTGCGTGGGAAGAATGTATGTTCCTCCAGGTCCAGAGCTGCTGTTTAGCTCAGGCTCTGTGTTTAGTCTCTGCTGTTTGAGTTAGCCTTTGAGTTCCTCATTGTTGGTATGAAACAAATCCCATACCATTAGCTCTGCTCCCTCACAGCCAAAATCCTGGAGCTCTCGCCATCTGGCTATGAGCAGCAAAGGTGTGGTTTTTTTCAGTTGAAATCTCCTCTTTCCAGGGTGTTCCAAATTACAGCTCAGTGACTTACTGACAAAATTAATCTCTTGTAGCCTGCACATCTCCTGGATTCAGTGCTGTAATTTGGATTTTTATTTTCCTCTTCTCTCCAGTCTGTCCCCATCACCTGCTCTCCGGTGCTGGATGCTCTGTGGGGGAGGAATCAGCTTTGCTCTGTATATCTTTACAGTGACTTTGCAATCCTTTCTTCCACCCTGAAAAATGTTTATTGCTGGTGATTATTTATAATCAGAAAGAAATTGGCCTAATATTTTCACAGCTTTCTTGTTGAACTTGGCAAGTTAGCATTTGGGGAGATTCAGACCTACCAGCAATGAGAAAGCTGCAGGCACTGGAATTGAAATGTCACGCACTACCAGATTTATTTTGCTTGGTAGTTTCCAAAATACAATTGCAATGTCACCAGTCCACGTTCATGTTTAACTTCCACTGGCTTCAATGAGAATTAGGTCCCCAAACTGTTCAGAGGTGGCAAACTTCAGGCCAGCAGTAAATAGGTTTGCATGAACATGGCTGGGTTCGATGGTGGGAGATCTGAGCTCAGTTTGGGGCGTGCTGACAAACTCCAGCCTTGGATCCAGCTGCAGCCCATCCATCAGAGATGAACAGACACCCACCAGCCTCAGGTCCACGTGCTCAGCACCTGGCTGAGCTCAGCCCTGGGACAGCGTGTGCGTCTGTGGAATGGCGCTTGGAACAAGATGGTCACACTTGTGGTCACCCCAGCATAAAAAACCTGGACATAAAAAACCTGGTTAGACTGGGGTAAATGCTTATCTGGCAGGATTTATTGTAGTCACTTATTCTGTGCACAGCCCTCATGAGAGTCGGGAGATTTATAAATAAGGAGTTGGGACTAGCAGATAAAGCCACTGTGACATAACCCAGCTCTTGGGGATTTATAGTTGAACTGCATTGATTTTTATTCCTTTTATTTTTTTCAATTTGAGTGTCTGAAGACATACAGAATGATCACAAATTGATGGTGACCCTGAAAATCACTTTCTAATTGTGATGAAAATGTCTTATTAAAGATTTATGTGGAGCAAAGAACCAGGTGACAACTATTACTGGTGCTGAGTGGATGTGCCTCAGAAAAAAGAAAACATTACTGAAGGGATGAATTTTCTTTCTTGAGAATTTTTAATGATTAGAGAATTTTCTTAATTATAGTCAGACATCTAACCACTAATTACTCCGCTAAAGTGTGTTCGGTTAGCAGGAGAAATGCAAAACAAATTTACCTACCTATTAAAATCTTTATGTGTCTATTACTGCCACCAGTCTGTGGCTCCTCAGAAATATAGACTCCTATTGATGGGATCCCAGATGCTAACTAGAATTTAATTTAGTTAAATGGTTTGTAATACAGCTGGTATTCTTCCATGGATTTACACCAACAGAACAAGATAAAACCGTTACCCGTTACTCAGGCTTTTTATTTTTTAACCTATTTGCACCCTTCGTTCTGGAATTGTAAATAAAAAATATTTACAATGATTTATGTAAAATACTACTTTTAGGAGCCAGAAAATCTGCTGCCTCTGCTATAAAGTTGCTTTCAAGGCTGTCATTCCAGTTGAACTGTCCAGCAGTTTATAAGACACTACATCTGGCTCTACTTATCTTTTTAGTAGATTACACTAAAGTGAATCCTTAAGGCTAAACCCTCTAATTTACTAAAACACACGCACATAAAATTACAGCTGTCTCACCAAGACTTTCATTGATTTGAACAGAACTGGGATTCATTTAAATGGTTCTAAAACTTAGATAAGCAAACTTCTTTCAAATCCATAGGGGAAAAAAAAAAACAAACCAAATCCACAAGTAAAGTACCAAAACACCCCCAATCTGCCAAGAGCCCTAATTACTGGTTTATTGATTGGCTCATCAGTGCTTTACTCTTTATCTCTGTGTCTGGTGACATGATCTCTCCCAGATCCCTTGGCTCCAGTGGCAGCTAGGTGTGCTTCCCACGCTGAGGGACCATCTTGTCAGGGAGCAGGACTTTCCTACAGTTAAATCACAGTACCACCCTTCAGGGAAGCTACGTTGTACATGGTGTAAGACTCACCCCTCTGAAGCTTAGCACTCTAAAAATTAAACGTTTAACTTAAGCTGAAGGCAGGGCAATCATTGACTGCACAGTACAAAGAGAACATAAATGGAGACATTAAGACATATTAAAGAGTTTCCATGCATCTAAAGTCAAGACAAGAGGTTGTTTCCTCCCTGGCAGGTTTTCCGCTAATAAAAGACCCCACTCTGACTTTATGCACACAATTTAGAGTATTTTCCCTGAAAATTACATGGGAATATCTTGCAGGAGATGTAGGAGCACCTCCTCTGGGGGCTGTTGTACATCTACTCGACTCCACACATCCTCGCCGCGTGGAAGTGCCAATATTTTTACACCAGATGTGGAAAACCCTCAGCATCCTAGATTATAACTCACAGGGGCATGGGGCTCGGGAGGAAACATGGAAAACAATCTGTAAAACATGGAGCAAAAGGGAAGTGTGTTTTCTCTGAAGGCTCAGTCAGAGGCTGTTCAATTACCTCCCCAGGAACTAATGCCCCCATTTCGCACTGTAAGTCCCATTACCCAGTTCTGTCACCCAGCTTAGTGCCACAAAGTGTTCAGGCACTGCCGCTGCTGAATGCTAGGGAAAACAGCAGAATCCAATTAAAAATCCCCTCAGCATTATTAGAAACCAAGAATCGGCTTTAAGGAGTAGTTAGAGCAGTTTGCCTGGAAATGTGCTGTACTTCCCAGCGCCAGCCTTCTCCCTGCTGACAGGCCCCCTTTGCATTTCCAGACGGTATCTGCCTGTGCAGTGAGCAGTTACAAATCTGATGCAAAAATTCATGGAAGAAACGTTTCCAGCTCATGTGATAAACAGCCCTAGATGATCAAAATCCACAACCAAACCCTCTCTACTCCGACTTTTCCCTTGGGAGGGTGGATGTGAGAGCAGCACATGGCAGATGTTACTTTGCTTAATGCAGCGCTTCCCATCTCTCAGTACACTCATCTGCGTGGCTGGCAGGTGCAGGAGCCCGCCTGCTGCTCCTTCTTTCCTGTGTTTCCACTGATAGCACTGGCAAGGGTTGATTATTTCAAGGAAAGTGGTTGAGAAGAGAGGTTTTGCGCTGGGTGGTTGTAGCGTTATGAGCTGCTGCGATGTCAGAGTTTGTCCAAGGCTTCCCAGCAGTATTTGTTCCCCAAAGTGGAATCCTCCATCACCAGTGTGCTCAGGTGTGTTTGCCATTCCAGTCATGGAAAGTGAAATCAGAGAAAAACAAAGAGTCAGAGAGATGTATTGCTGCTGGTTTTGGTCCCTGGACAGGAGGGCTTGAGGGAACAAGTGCTGGCTTTGAGACAAATCATCCTGCAGCCCTTCTTCAGCATCACCCACTGGCCATCCACCCTTTCTTTACCTCAGCCAGGGCCCTATCACCCTCCCAGAAGGAATTTCCTCCTAATACCTAATCTAAACCTTCCCTCCTTCATCTTAAAGCTGTTCTCTCTTGTCCTATCACCCCATGTCCCTGTCAGCAGCTCTTTCATGCTGTGTGTGACCTCATGGGCAGCTCTTTGAGCAAACACACGTGGTGTGTGCCACAGGAACAAGGTCTGGGCACAGAGGGTCTCGTCTGCAGCCTGGGACCTTCTCCCCTACCCCTCCAGGGGAGAAAAGCTGACCTCTCACCTGAGCAGGAGAGACCTGTTCCTTTCATGCCTCTCTTACTGGGAGCTCCATTTTTCTCTCCTGTTGCTTCTGTCATTTCCCCTTTGGCACAGGATGAAAGTTAAAATAGGAACCAAATGTTATTTTCAGACTAAGCCAGGCACTGTGGTCCTGCCTGGACTCCCAAATCTTGTTGAAAATGCCAAGGAAGTGTTCAGGAGCAGGACTGGTAATCTTCCAATGGTACTTCAAGCCCTGCTTCAGTATAAAATGTTTGAGAATTTATTTAGGTATCGTGCAGTTAAACGTGTATTTAAGTGTTTTGCTGAACCAGACAATTTTTTGCTTTAGAACTTTTATATTTACTGTATTTTTGTAAGTAAATTTCAATAATTTCATCCGTGTCTCTTCTGGACAGCTTGATCTGTTTTAAAATAGCCTTAAGGATTTTGGTCTAAAGTTTGCTGTCTGCATCAGGAACGTTTGAGAAAGCTACTGAAATCCCAGAGAGAAAATAGACCTAATAATTTGCTAAAGAGATGGTAACTTGTTGGCAGAAGGTGGTGCTGTTACCTGATATTGAAGCAGATAACTGACTCCCAAGCCAGTGAACTCCTGCTAAACCGAGTCCCTGAGGAGCAAAGAGATTTTTCCTTCCCCCTTCCCCGGCCACAGATGTGATGGTGAATAGATACAGATGAGATTTCCTGGTTTCTGAGATACAACACTCTTAATTAGAAGGCAGATGGCCATGCCATCCTTTCTCCCAACATAAAGCAGGATATCAGGTGAACTTTGTTCTTTGGAGAAATAAACGCAGCCACACCGTGCTCTCCACATGGAGCGGCTGATTTCACTGACACAGACGTGTGGCCTGAGTTTAACAAAAGCAGAACATGACTGATACAAGGCACAGCTGAAAGATTTTAAAGTGGGGTGGATTTATTTCTTTTATTATTTTTTTTTTTTTTTCTTTAGCAGCATGCTGTCACACTTGATAATATCGGATGCCAGGAGAGAAAATTTGAAAAATCCAAAAGGAGGTTTTGGTTGGAAAAAAGCTCTTTTCAGTCCTGCCTCGAGCATCGATGAGATGGTTGCTGCAGGAGCTGACAGGTGATGCAGAGCGGCGTGCTGGGTGCAGGGAGCCATCCACAGGTGTAGCACATAAATCACTCCTGGCCCTTCAGAATGATGTCAAGCCCCCCCAAAATTCCCGACATCTTTTAGAAAAGAAAGGGCGAAATGTAGCAAATGATAAAATAGATAATAAGTCTCGTTTCTGAGGCCCCAGAATATGCACAGATCATATTTTTAAGCTTTACATCATAATAATAAGAGCTAAAAACTTATTTTGTATTTACTATAAGATTATTTTTTCAGCTAATCCTATACTTTATGGCAATGCAGCAAGACAGAGGAGGAAATACAAATTGTAATTGCATGTTTTCTCATAAAAGATATTAGCTGAGGGGTTAGAAATTATGAAAATGGAATGTTTTACTTACTTCTGGATTAGAATACTCAGAAATTATTGTATTTTTAATCCACTTGCAGTTCCTAATTTAGAAAATATTAGAACATGAGAAAAGCTGTTCCTGAAATAGCTCACTAGAAACTGGTGTCAGAAATTGCAATGTGTTCTAATTATTTTTATAAATTTTCACATTCAAACAACTTGGAAAATTTGGATATAGATCCAATTTTTTATCCTGAAGGGAGGCCAAATTTCAAACCTTTGAAAGTCTCTTTGCTCATTGCTAAGCCTTCAGTGATTTAAGGTAATTTTAGATACAAGCCTCCATAAAAGAGAAAAAAACTTCACATGTGCGAGGAGAGAAACAGTGGGAAAAAAAAGTCCAGTTAATGAAATAAATCTTTCAGGATCCATGCTATCAGCTAATCTGAATCAGCAAGGAAAGCACTGGTGCATTAGGAAGGGTGAGAAATATTTTTGCTGCTATGGAATAATAGGAAAAATAATAATCTTTTGGGCTGGCAGCTGTAAACAGGGGCTTTGTGATACCATCGGTGGCCAGAGCTGAGAAGAAGCCCTGGGGCATGGACTCAGCATTTCAGGGATGAATTTGTACAATTGCCATGTGCATTTTGGGTCATGTTTTCAAAATTCTGAGGTCTTGTCTTTGATCCTTTTGTTAGAAGAGATCCGTGGATGTGGAAATACCCAATAAATAGCTGGAATTTCAAGGGGCCTGAGCTGGTCTTTGAAAGTGTGGCTTTTGGGAGCCAAGGCACTCTGCCACACCTTCAGAGGAGAGAAACACAAGTGTTCAGATGCCTCTTACGATAGAGCTGAGCCTGAGACTGCAAGGCTCTTGCAGGATTTTCAGACTTTGAGCATAAGGCTTCTTTACTTTTTTTTATTTTTTCCCCCCCCCCATTGGATTTCATGGTTGAAACTGGGTGTAAGAATCCTGAGACTCGGGAGCAGATAGCTTTTTATGGAGATTTGCATTACATTTTACACTCGAGAGTGAAATGTCCCGGTGCTGTGTCTCTGTGCCATCCCCTGCTGCTCTGTCCCTGGACCTGGAGCCCTGTGTGGCTGTGGCTGGGCAGGGGAAGAAAGCATTTACAGCTGGCACTGACTCCTCCTTTGAAGGGCTCCTTGGAACCAGTTTTGAAAGCCTGTGTGGATTTTAGCTCTCATCTGCGCTGTCCTGGCCAAGTGACCCAGCAGAGCTGAGGGTTTGCCCGCAGCTTTCTCCTGCTGCCAGGCTCCGTGTGGCATCTCCCAGCTCCTTCCCCTGCAGCTGCAGCCTCCTCTGCTCACAGACATCCTCACTCTGCTGGGCTGCTTGAACTCTGGGTCAGGGATTGTGAACGTCCAGCAGCTTTCCATAGCTGCAGCTGGGCTTGGGAACAGCTGGAGAGGATTTCAGGAGGTCCTGAGTTTGCCTGCGGTGCCCAGCGCTTACATTGCAATCAATCACTCTGAATTCACTGCAGCGTCCCTCAGTGTCTGCTGAGAGATGTATCTTGGTTTGATTTCACTTTTGGTGACGCTTATCTTCGGAAATTTGCAAACTTATCTGCCAGTTTGTTTATAAATGGAAGAATTCATAAGGTTGACAGATATTTCCAATTTTTTTTGTGAATTTTGATGCATCTCTGGACAAATGGGTGACTTTATTGTTATACTCCCTCAGAATAAAACTCCAGTTTGGGGCCCTAAATGAAAATCTGTGAACACAGAACTTCAAACTCTCAATTCTCACTTGTCAATGGGGGAGAAAAAATATCAACCTAATGGTGGCCCAATCTAGGCCTGTAAATAACACCAGCTCAGGTCCTGCTCCCCTAGAACACAGTTATATGTCAGCTATGATCATCTCTTTTCCCATTTTTTTTTGTGTTCGTGTGAGTTGCTGAAAAGCAAACCTTTCCCACAACTAATTGCATTTGCTAATTACCTGCGAAAAAGCAATTATCTGCAAGTGAGACAACTCTTTGGGAAGGCACTTTTAATTGGCAAAGATGGGGAGCGATGCTCTTCTGTGGATGCCGTTTTCAGAAGAATCTTCCCAAATATTGTACCTGATGTATCACATTAGACACACCAGATTGGGTTGCATCAGCAGTGTTGCATTACATCACATCACCGAGGTAATGTGCTGTGACAGACTTGCAATGCAACGTGTCAGCTGGAAAATGGGGAAAGATGTGATTTCCCGAGCAAAATGCTTCTTAAGCTTTATGGTATTTTCTCCTCCTCTAACTAAACAAGTGGCTGTTCCTGTGTTGAGGTATCTCCTAAAAGACTCAATTGCCTGGTGAAGAATTCTGGGTGTTTTCTGGGTTTCCTGCCTCTCCATTGACTGTTAACAGGGCTAAAATGAAAGGTATTTTTTGTAATTTACACTTCTGTACCCAGGTTATAATATATTTGTTTCCCCAAACTTCCAGCAAACCAAAAAAGCTCTTTCTAGGAGGAATGTTCTTGCCATTTGTATAGCTCTGTCCAGGGCCCGAGCTTTTACCTTGGCTGATGGAATTTACCTCTTGTGGGGAATGCTGAGGAGTGAGTTCTGCATGAGTGAGGCTCAGAATCACAGTCCTGAGAGACAAAGTGTGGCTCATGCAGGCTCAGAGGTGCCAGGAGAAGGGGAATTTTCCAATGCATGATTTATTTATGGGGCACAGTTTCTACAAGGATAGCCCTGAGGGACCTTGCTTTGCCTCCCTTGGTGGCTGACCTTCCCCACAGGGGTGGCAGCAGGGAGAGACTGCAGCCTCCCATCCTTCAGGGATGCCTAGGAAAAATTTGCTCTGGCCAAGGTATTTTTCCAGCCCTGAGTAAAGATGACTTGGCTTGCCCAGAGGAGAGCACAGAGCAGTGGTCACTGTGGTCACCTGGAGTGGTGTGTGCCCAGCCACCCTCTCCAAACTCACACTGGCCACCTGCACCTGCTCTTCTGATGAGTTTCTAGTCAAATTTAGCTGCTGGCACTTGGGTGTCTTTGACAGAAGTCTTAGTTATGGCTCAGAACAGAGCAGAGAAGCTGGAAGTAGGGGCACTTCAGGTGGAGCTCTGGAGGTAGGGGATGTAGAGGTGAAACTGGGGTACAGATGAAGGAGAAAAACTCAAAAATGTTAAACACTTTAGAAAAGGAGGAGCTGTGAAATCCATGCAAAAGCAAAAATCAAAATATTTTTAGTGTGCTTTCCTAATCTGCATTGTCAGCAATAATGAATTGTAACAGTTTGCTTCCTATTCTAGTTATATCTTTCTAAAATTGTCCGCTTTTTTATGAGCTACTGAGCATTGTCTGATACTGAGCATCCTTTCAGGTATACATTATGCTTCAGTGGAACACCAAAACCAATCAACAGCGAATTTCTGAAGAGGGAAGTGCTATACAATAATGATGAACATATTGTCCTCAAGCTGTGGAGGTTAACAGCCCCAAATTGCTTTGCTATTTGTACATATTGAAATAAGAAGAATTTCTATGTTTGCTCTCATTCCAGTGGGCTCTTGTGATTCATTACATTGGCACTTCAGAGTTCAGAGCAGTCACTTGTCTCCTGCAAAGCAGCACCCTTAACTGTGTTACTATTTGCTCATTATTGTCCCAATTCTTTCTTTTTTATTGCTGCACAAATACACGTTGGTTTCACAGTAACTTGTGTCTAATGCAGATTTCTGTAGCGTTCATTGCAGGAAGGATCAGGGTCCTGGTGTACTCAGAAGGAAATCAGCTAAGTAAATCTCTAATAGCTTTGCTGTTTAAACAATGTCTTGGACCATTAAAACTAAAACAAACAAACAAAAAAATTTAAAAATTGGTCTTGTACCTACGGATACCTTTCATTTTTGTTCAATAGGGTTTTTAATGAAATGGCAACAGACACATATAAAGCATTTACTTACCTTTCTGTTTCCTTGGTTTAGTCTTTTAGGACAACACAGTTATTTTACAGGTAAGGAAAAGAGCATAATTTCTGAGAAATGAATTGTGAGTTGAAAGTCTCTAATCTTTGCCTGCCAACCCACACTCCTTCTTCTCTGAGCAGGTATTGAGGAGAGGTATTCAGGTGCCTAAAGATGAAAATAGGTTCACAATGTTTCTTGCTTTGTTTTTGTTGCTTGTTTGGGTGGTTTTTTGGTGTGTTTTGTTGTTGTTTTCTCCCCAGAAATGAACAGGAGACCCCCCCAGCCCTCTGCAAAGCTGCTATATACCCTGTGGTACCCATAAACTCCTCCAGTGCTGCTATTGACCTGGATGCTGTGGTTTCAGTCTAACCCTGGCTGTGTGTCCAGGCATGTGGGGCCATCCCATCTCCTCCAGCTGAGTGTTTGGGTGTAGATACCCACGCTGGGGTATCCTCTGTTGGAGGGGAAATGCATCCTGAGGTGTTTGGTCTCTGTGAACTGGATGAGAATCCCTTTGGGACAAGCACAGAAAAGGATATTTCCAGTCTAATAGCTGTGTTTGCTCAGGAGAACCTCACTGTACACAAAGGGTGAGCCTTGGTGTTTCTGTCACTTCTTTCCATCAAAATGTTTATTTTCTATCTATCTCAAGTATGTAATTCAAATCAATAGCAAACACTCTAATCTTATCTTTTAACCAAATATTAGCCATGCTTTCTATTTACAAGCTGACATTAACTCACACTAGCCCCTTTTCTCCACACAGGACTCCCGTGTTAAGCCTTTTCTTTAAACCTGCTATTAATCCTGCCTTTTATGTCTAAACCTGGTACAGCAGCACAATTAACTGCTTTACTTAGCATGCAAGTGTATAAGTGATCTCCCTGACACCACAGACAGGAAGAAAGTAAGAGGGGTTAAACTGACTCTCACTGCAAGCTGATCTCTGTGCAGACTTTAGCTGGTAGGACTGGCAGCAGAGGAGTATTGCAGAATTAAAATTAAAAGTTATGAGAACCATCGCTACATAATGGTGAGATCAGACGAGAATGGGGGAATCCACACAAGTCTTTAATCTCCATCAAGCTAAGATATTGTTTCTGCTTTGTTCTGCAGTTTAAAATAAATCCTTAATGATGCTGTCATCATCTCATTTTGTGGTCTTCATTTCCTCCCGATTATAAATAAGAATCAGGTTTCCCTTTAGCAGGGCTGGGAGGCAGGGGACTTCAAACTCTTCTGTTCACAGCCAGCCAGAACTGCTTTTCCCACTGCAGTGTTTCAGATCTTCAGCTCCCTGGACTGGGGCTGCTTTGATGGTGAGTTCACACAGGCACAGTTCAGAGGCTGTGTCACGTTAGCCAGAGATGCTCCATGGAGGGAGAAGCTCCCCCACGGCTCTGCAGTCGGGCGACAGGCTGGGATAGGTGTTGGTAAGTGACTGAAATGGTGACTTTCCCCCAAAACATACACATCTTTGTCAAAGTGGAGCAGATAAACAGGTAAGTGAGCTAATTCTGTGCCTCACTCTGTGAGGAGCGGGAGTTTAACACAATTTTAAAAGTAGTAGCAGTGGCTGAGACTGCAAGTGAGTAATGCATGACTAAGGTTTCTCTGGAAGCTCTGAGGTGAAGGCAGTGCTCAGTTCTGCTTAGATTTATGAAGGCTGTGATCAGCAGGTATGCCAAAATGGAGCGATGCGTTTCAAAAAGCTTGAGAATAAGCCCCAGAATTCCAGGGCTGCAGGGCAGATACCATATCTGAGTGAGGTTTGTAATAGCAATGCCAAGGACATGACAGGAAAAAAACCCTCACTTGAACCACCCACTCCCCTTCAGGAATATTTCTGCTCTTGAAACTCCATGTAATAGGCACCCAGGCAAGTACTGAGAGAATTCAGCACATGGAATAGCTGCTGAAGAAGCTGCAAGAAATCACCTTTAAAGAAGCAATAGTGAAACTAGCAGTGGGATCTCTGGGTGGAGAAATCAGGATGATGAGATTAGAGAAAACGAAAAGTTTCCACCTGGTTTGTAAATATTAATGTGAAGAACTCAGCACAGCAGTGTCTTGTGAGCGCCTTCTTTGGCACCCTCTTTTCAGTAGGTTGCTGGAGATTTGCAATGCTAATGTGCTTGCATGGAAGTTCTCCCAGGCTCCCAGGGAAAAGAGGCAGATGTAATCTTTCAGGGCAAGGCAATAAGGTGCTTGAGTAATTTTATCTCTGCAGCCTAAACTGTGTACGTACTGGAAGTGAAGCCTTGGGGTTTCTGGATGGAAAACACCTGAACTTGGCATTCATTAAAGAGAGCTGGGTTCTCGCCACTGTACCCTCGATAAGTAGCACATCAGTAGGAGGGCAAAATAACAATTGCTCTAGGCTTGGAGTTGCTTTTTGCATTACTGCTACTCCAATTATTTCCTTTTTTGCACATGTTCAGCAGTCTCTCGCCTCTGTAATTACCACACTGAACACTTTAGCTATTAGATACAGCTACTAGACTTTTAACAAGACATCATGACTTGCACTTGCTATCTTACAATTCAGCAACCTCTTTGAGACCAGTGGAACAGACTCTCAGACCTGTGCATGGACTCATGCATATAAAAGCTGGCTGCAGACAGAGATTTTGCTAAGAAACAGAAAATAAGCCAAGGATAGAGCTGCAGAATGTGGAAGCTGAGGCACACTATGGCCCTGGTTTTAATATTTTAATTAAAAGTTCATTTAAAATATCTGTATTGGGCAAATTTTTCCTTTTATGGAGATAGAGTGGCTGAGGATGAAAATGGCCAAATTAGAAAGCATGTTGAAAGCCTCTGAGTCTTTATGGGATGTCAGATGTGAAGGCAGCTGTGTATCAGCTGTCCTTAAACACCTAAGGGAAGGGGAAGGCAGGTTGAGAAAGTTTGCCTTTGCCCAGCTTTCCCCCTGTTTGGCAATTTATTTCCTGTGCTCTGTGCTCTTGTGAGGGTGCAGAATACTAAGGAGAGGTAATTTTTTGTACACTCAGGCAAGCAGAGGCATGGTGCGCCAGGTTACCTGATTAGCTGGTGGATTTTCTGTGCTAACCCCCGGTGGCCAGGCAGAGCAGGCATTCAAAAACTCATCCATCTCTTGTCTTACTGTCTTTGAATTTGCATAATTAAAAGTGAATTACTTGCTGTATTTTTAATATATGCAGTGAAAATGCATGAAAAGCTGAAAAATTACAGCAATCCAGTAATTCATGTCATGTCCCATTCGGAATTACAGCTTCCCAGTCCCAGCTCAAACACCGAGGATTTCCTGCCACCATAAAGCTGTAATTGCTGAATTAATAACAGCAGGTTTTGAAGAGTGACTGCACCACTCTCTGACCCAGGTAATAGAAATACTCATGTTAAAGCGAATTTGATACATGTGACTTAATCTATTTCATATTAGGCTCAAGTAGTGAAAATCATTGCTGTCTTTGCCACAGGATGTTATGAGAACCACAGCAAGGTGTTTAGCTTAAGGCAGCTGTGTTGCTAAGCCTGTGGGGACTAGAAATCAAATTTCAGGGACAAGCCAGGCTAGTTGTCCTTCTACCAGGGAACTTGAACCCCAGATTTGTTAGTCTGTTCAGCACTTCTGGGAGGCGGAATTCTCCACCCAGCTGTAAAAGCATGGAGAACAGGATGCAAAGGTAGATGGTGAAAGGCTTCTGCTAATGTTTCATTACTCCAGGATTTTATTATCAACTACTAAAAAAAACCAAACCAGCTTCCTCTTCACCTTCCAGTTTGGAAACAAATTCTGCAGCTGCTGCTCTTTTGCAAAATGTGATGTCTGCTGTCTCCCACAGCTATGACGCTCATCAGAATGGGGATGAAGGGACTGATGTATCTGAAATGGCATGATCTGAATGAAAGGTTCCTTTTTTTCCCCCCCTTTTGTCCTTGTTGCTGTGGTCTAGGTTTTTTAAGGGTTACTTATGTATTGGAGGAAGCTGGTGATCAATTTACTGTGAATTCCTCAGGCTGAGACCCTGATGCAGTAGCCATTTGAACCTAAGCGGCTTTACATTTATTTCTGTAGGTTTTGTGATTCTTGATCACTGCTATAATCTGATTCAAGCTGTTGGTGATCAATTGGCCCATGTCAAAGGATCTGCTTATACCATGGGATTGATTTAGTGAACAACTATTCACGTTGCAATGTTCACTTGCAGCAAAAGACGAGATGTATGAGCAATGAGAAACTGAGCTTCTCAGCTCAGGATAATGTCCTGTGCTGGGGATCTTTGAAATAGTCTCACTGAGATTGTATGGACATTGTGGCTGAAATGAACTGGCAGTTTCCAGGGCTGGCAATCTGGTTCCTTTCGTAAGAATTACCATCATTAATTAAAATCTCTTTTTCTGTCGAATTATTTCAGCTCTAATTCTCTTGCAGGTTCATAAATAGTAACATTCCATTGTCCTGGAAAAAAATTAATTTTTCTTCTTTTCTTTCTCTTTGTCACTGCCCTCAATTCTCTGCCCTCTCATGGCTTAAGGTAATTAAACTTCCACAGTCTGGTCACCTCTCTGAAATATTTAAACATAATCAAAGACATTTTCAGGTTCCTTTTGTGGGCAAAACTCCATGAGAATCTTGAAAAAAAAGTGTGTGCTTTTACCTTCTGCAAATAACAGGAGGTGAGGGGCCAGGGATCCCGGCTTCTTTCCCCTCTGGTTCGCTGTTACCCAGACCTTGTGCTGCCAAGCTACAATTCTAAGGGCAAACATTTCAAACCTTACAGCTTGTAGAGATTGTGAAAGCTGTTTAACCTCATCCTCGTAATTGTCTCCTTGCCATTTAACACTGAGATTACAGCGTTTGCTGCCCGATGCTGATAATTCTCTCAGCTGAACTTTTGCATCCAGCAAATGATTTTTGCAGAATGTTCCCGTGGAAGATACTGACTGAAATTTGTACATGCCTGAATGCACACGTGCAGAACAGCTTGGGCTCACTCATGCTAATGGAGAGGAGAAAAATCTCCCCAAAGGCAGGTATATATGGCACTATTACCCAAAAGACCTGAGCATTTTGGGAGAGAATAAGCATAAACAGTGGTGTTAAGGCAGAAGATCCTGCTTTGGGCAGCTTGAGGTTGAAGTAGGGAGGATCTTCCCGGTCTGTCAGCAAGAGGATGGTTTTTATCAGTTCCCTATGAGATCTGCCTTTCCTGTGGATGTTTAGATTGCTGGCTGATGTTTTCCTGAGTTTTTCTTTATGAAGTGTCAAGTTTTGGTATAAGAAAATATCAAGTGCAGCTAAAGGTCAAAGTAAATAACGAATGAAATTCCACAAACTGATATTTAGCAAAGAACAATAAGTACTGTCAGAGGCTAATTCTAATTTACATAAATGTTCTCCCTAGATCAGGGGCCATCCATGCCCTCCAGAGGAGCTTCTGTGATTCCCTCTTGGAGATGCAGGTCTACCAGCCAAGACAAGGGATTTAGAAGATGATTGGGATGTCCACCAACTTCACCATTAACACAGAAGATGGCACCTGGATCATTGCAATGCTTTGGAAAGCTTTTCTGAATGCTTTTATTTTAAGAGGAAAAAAAAATCCAACTTTTTCTTCCGAAAACGCAGAGATGCCAGTGATACCAGGTATCTGTGGAGGTTTCTGCCCAGTAGTACCTTGGCTGACACCAGAGAGCAAGCAATAGACAAAGATTGCTGCTCCAGCTGTTATTTTGCTTGTTGGGCTGCACGATGAGAGAAGACAAAATCAGGGTCTCTTGCCTGTTTTCGGCACAGAGGAGACGTTCCATGTGTGGAACAGCTCACAGGCTGGCAGGGTCTGTCAGACCTGCCCTTCTAACCCACAGCTCATGCCACTATTGAATTCCTGCTTGGTCCAGAGTGCAAAGTCTTTGTGGTTTCACAGTCAATACTCAGTTGTTCATGGTGGCTTTACAAGCAGGATTTCAGTAGCAACATTTTGTTGTCTGTGAGGCCCTGAATCCGTGGTGTCTATCAAACCAGCTGAATTCTGCTTAGAAGCAATTAGTTCTGTGAGCTGCAAAGACAACAGCATTTCCAGAGCCCGTGTCCTGCATTTATCTCTGGATAAATGGAGAGCTCATTTGTCTACTTACCAAGGTGCCTTTTTCACAAAATTCGTAGGAATGGTAATACCTTGACTATGCACGGTTATACTTATTTAGAGAGGCTTTGTGATCACATAAAACTTAAGAAAGCATAAAAGGAATCAATTTTCTTGGATATTTGTGGTGCTGGCTGTATCAGAAAGGAGTGGCAGAACTGGAGTGAAGGGAAAATGCATGTCCACAGATCACAGACAGAAAAGCAAGTGTTTTGAAATACTTTGATGGTAACAGGAATGTTGTCTCCTCTCCAGTGTCGGGGCTTTTGAAAGCTCACTAGGCAGCAAAATGAAATGTTTTATGGTTTTGTCAAGCACAGCACAGCCACTGATATTATACTTGCAATTTCATGACCTGGTAAACAGATACTTTTGTGCTTAAGGGTCTAAATGTCAGTGGTGTAGAAAACTGATGATTATGCTGCTTTGTGAAATAGGAGCTTCTTCAGGAGAAATATATCACACCTGAAGCAGCATCACTTGATATTTGCCCTTGTAAAGCATGACCTTGTGACCGGTGCTTTCAGTGAGATAAAGAGTGAAGGGAACTGGTGGGATAGCTGAGCTAGAGATATGTTTATCTCCTGCAGCGTGGGCTGTACAGAATATGTGTTGCCTTGTTGAATGCAGCAATTCAGCACCACATGCCAGTATTGGATTCTTGTCTTGGTCCAGTGTACAAACTTTCTGGGGCTCAATACAATTGCAGCCAAAGCCTGCCATCTTTGTAGAAGAAAGGCTTTCAGGAACAACCCTTTTTGGGCTGTTGGCTCTGAAATGATGGTGTCTGTCAAACCAATTGATGAGTTTTCTTGAAGGCTGCATCGAACAATCTGCAAGTCCTGTAGATCTGATGTAGCTAATTTTATATATTAATCAGGGATAGGAAAGTGTGGCTGTGGGAGAAGGGAGCCCCTGGCTGTGAGTTTCCACAGAAATCCTTTTGCTTTCAGCAGGGAACGGTAGCTTTGTGCTATTCCCACAGTGTCTTATCTAATGTGTTATTGACGCCATTGCATTTGCTTTCAAACACAGTCATTAGAACATTTAATTTGCAGCAGCTGTAATTTATATTTGTAATTTTGTCTAAGATCAATAAAGGAAACTGAAGAGATTTATAGTCCCAGTTTCAACTAAGATAAATTGAAAGAGACTCTGTTTCCCTGAAAAGCTTTATTTAACCAGCATTATAAAAGAACAAAATGAATTAGATGAGATATTTGCATGCAAGCGTGGGTAAATAATCCCTTGTGTCTGGAAGAAATATTGGAAAGGGTGAACATGGTCAGTGTGTTCTTCTCTGAAATACAAATAAACTCCCGGGAAATGTTACCTTAGTGTGGGATCTAATGGGAGCCAAGGAAGCATTTCAAAATGCTTCTTAGCAGCGGCAGTCGATAAATATCCTTGAGATCTCTTGTATTAATACTGCATAATAAGCCTGTAGCTGCATGTTTTAAATACTGTCAGGATCAGTCTGAGAGGGGAAAGCCAGACCCTGAAAGCACAACTCTGCCTTATTTTACAGCAATCCTTGAACATGGATTGCAGAAATGTGTTAATAATTTTTGAAAAGTCTGTATTCATTTATGAAATATTCATGTTCCAAGCCCTGCCTCATGCCAGGGAAGAGGTGCCTCTCCCATGCAGCAATTAGCTGAGGGATTATGCTGAGCAGAAGAGACGTGAGCAGTGTCAGGCCAGCTCAGGGCTGGAATAGCTTCAAAAAGAGTTTGACAGAGGGAAGGCAGAAATTCCTAATGAACCTTTCTCCTCCTGCACAGCAGCAGGACAGGACACTGGAGCAGTGCCCCAGAGATCTGAGAGCTGGGATATCCCTGCAGCTGGCCCAGGACAAGGCACAGGTCAGCAGCTGTGGCTGTGCTCATCCCCTGTGCTCTGGAGCCTTTTAAACGTGCCCTAGGGGAAGGCAGGATATTCTTTCTCCAGCCTCTGTTAATTCGGTTTATGCCTAATCCAGCAGCCTGTTGCCAGTAGTCTGCTGGTAGTGCTGTGCCAGGACACGTGTTCCTCTACTCCGCCATGCAGCCAGGCTTGAAATTTCTGCTCTTTTGCAGAAAGCGTCCCTTCATACTCTCATGTGATCACATCATACTGAAGGAAAAGAGAATCTGTGGCATGAAGGAGAAAGTCCCACAATAAAACCTTGACTTCCTCTGTTGGGCAGGCTTTTTTTGTAGTTGTTTTTGTTTGTTTGTTCTTGTGTAGGCTTTTCAGTATCATGGTGTTTTGTCTTGGAGTTTTGCCAAATTGCTCCATCCTTTTTGGGCTTCATTCATATGCCCCCAGCCCTCAGGTGTCTCCGAGCTCCTGGATGTGTGGTGTTCATGGAGCAGCTCACCTTTCCCCTGTCAGTCTGGGAAGATGCCTTACCAGCTGACACATTCTGCAGGCATTTATCCCTGAGGGGAGCAATCCAGGCTGGAAAATGGTGAAAGTAATCTGGGCTATTCTTAGGTTGCTGAAGCGGGTGAGGGGAGAAGAGAAAAGGTCCCCATTTTCTACACTGCCTCTTGTCTCCTCCCATAAAGGTTACAGAGACAGCCAGAGGAGGACCTGCCCCATCTGTGTGTGTGTGCTGCACCGCATGGGGAGGATTTGTCTGTAAATGCTGACTGTAAAGGCAGCTTCATACAGTTCTCCTTTCTGTTCTCATGGCTGATTGTTTGGAATTCAATTAATTTAATATGTTTTTAATAGTGCAGAGCTGCCATCTCTACAGTACCTTGTAAACAACAATTTTTGCTGAAAGCAGTCAACCAGCACCCTGTGTCTAGTCATCAAGGGTTTAATGTCACCATTATGCTTGGACTTAATGTGGCTGATGTCTGAACTGCAACAAAGTGTGTTATATGGGCCACGAGATTGTACAATGCAAAATTATTTCTAATCTTATAACTTCTTTTAGTAACAGTTGTTTACATGTTAAGAGAATTATTAGATATGCCATCAAGGGATTATGGCACCAGGGCCAGAACAGAGACAGAGAATCTATGGAGGAAGACAGACCTTCTTCTGAGGTCCTTCTCTTGCAAATGAGTAACGCAGAAGCAAATGTGTCAAGTGAAAAAGAAGCTGAGAGTCAAGGCTCAGCATCACATGGTGACTTTAATAGAAGAATTGAGTAGTAGCCTGTAATCTTGGACCACTGCTAGGCTTACATCATTATCCTGTTCATCCAAACAAAGCTGTGGCACGCTGAAGCCCCAGGTGCTTTGTTTGTTGTGTGCAATCAGTTCAACTTGTCATTTCACCTACACTTTCTATTACCCAGTGTTTTCCTTAGAAGCTTCTAACAAATGATCCAGGTGAAAGATTTCTTGAAATGAATAGCTATTTGTGAGTCAGTGCACGGTATTGGATTTCACCTGCCGTGGGTTTTGGGAGAGAGAAATTTAGAAGGAGCAATAGCTAGATGTAAATGACTGGTGGGTTCGTTTGAGGTGCCAGTCCCATGTAATGGCCCTGTATCTGGTTGTCAGCCTGCTCTGGGTTCGAGCTTGCAGAGCTGTAGCCTGCATGGAGGCAGGATGGGCTGTACTCTTGTCACCACTAATGAGGCTGGGGGAGTGGATTTCTGTCCAGTATTTTATGGTTCTTTGTCCTTAGTGTCTGTCTTCTCCTGTGTGTGAGTGCAAGGAGGGATGGCCAACCTGAAACTGCAGTAGGAGGGATCCTCTGCTGAGGAGGGGTCCTTTCTACAAGGAGGTCCCACTACCAAGCTTCAGAAAACAAGATTTTAGTCCACACTGCAGCACAGCCAAAGCCTCTGTTTTGTCTTCTCCACAGCATTGCATCTCTGGATTTAGATAATGTGACTGAGGAAAACATCCCTAGATCTAACACCTCTTTAGGATGGGCTGTTTTTCTCTAAGGGCTTTCACTGCTGGGTGAACACTGGGCTGACCTGAGGCTTGGAGCTCACCAGTTCAACCCTGCAAACACCAGTGCTGGGAGTGCAGCCCAGAGATCGGCAGCCCTGCCCACTTTGACACACCTCTGCAGTGGGCAGGGTGGGATCCATCTCCGTGCCTGGGGTCCCTGGGGTGAGCAAATGAGAGAAGGGGATGTTTAAGAGATGTGTGCCATTAAGGCAGCATTTCAAGTTGCAGCATAATAGGCAGCATTGTGAAGCTCCTCCAGGGAGAAAGCTTCTGGTGGTAGCTCTCTCTGTGCCTCCCTGCTGTGAGTCATTGTGAACTCAAGTTCAGAGGAATTGGTACCAAGGAAAAAGCATTGAGATAATAACCTTGAAAAATCAGAGGAGAGAAGGGGATGGGGGAGAGAAGGGAAAAATTTATTCCCTCAAAGGAGCAGAACTGCCTCATCCTAAAAGCATCCTGTAAATCATGGAATCAGGCTTCCCAGCGATCTGCCTTTATCAAAGGCATCATCCTCTGAGGGTGGAGCCGTGTGCTTTGGGATTTAAGGACTGTCCATATGGTGCCACACAGCCTAAGCCAGTGGCTGGTACGCTGCCAGTTTGCAAACCAACTCATCAAGGCAATGAAAAGGTTTTTAAATCTTATGCTTGCAATTATAAGGAACAATTGTTTGTAGTGCCTCGGGAGAGGCAGTGTGCTGTGATTGCCTTTCTCTAAGCATGCAGGCCTCTGGTGTTAAGAGCACTAACATCTATTCAAGCATGTTTTACCTTTCTAAGAGCCATAGACAATGCCATGTTGTGTGGGAATTTCGTGGTGTTTGCTAGCTGCTGGGCGTTCTTTTCTTGGAGATAAACATGCATTGTGTTATTAAGAAAGAGCCTTCAAGTTGCTGTTCTGATTTATATTCCCTTCTACACTGGTGTGTGCATTTATTGTTTGTTAAGGGCTGACAGCGCTGGAAACCTAAGCTCTCTATTTATCCACAGAGTGAAATTCCTCTCTCTGCAGAGGGGATGCCAAAGGCACTAATTGTCAATGATGCTGTTGCGCTCACAAAAACATCCTCTCCGAATAATTTTGCCATGTGAGGGAGAACTCTTGAAATGGAAGGTGATTTGGAGAATATGTCTGACAAAGACAATGGGGCTCCAGCTTGGCACTGTAGGCAAGCCCAGGAGAAGGTGAGGAAAAGCATGGTGTGCTATCAGGTAGGAGATTGGGCTGCATGATTCATCTCTCCTATCCTTACACAGTCCAAAATGATGGTCAGCCCATCGCTGATGTTCCAGGGACAAAAAGAAAGAGGGAGAGGGAGATTTTGCAACAGTAAAAATGCTTTCCTCACCTTGCACGTTGATTTTAAATGTGGTCTTGACATTTGACTGCATCACAACTTGCACAAATGAGAACTCACAGAAGCAACTGACTGGTTACTGCTAGCCCATAAAGAATAATGTTGAAAAGGTTTTTTATTTACTCGTTTCCTTCTGTAAAAGGAAAGTGATGGTAGAGGGAAAAACTAAACTTAACAAAAAGGTGAAGTTTTATCTCTGTTACATTCCTTTAACAAAGCAGGCTCTATCTTCCAGCCTTAGAAATATCTGAAATCCCAGAGAGCAGGAAGCTCCCATTTAATCTGAGGAAAGATGGTAGATTTGGCCCTGTGTTTGTTTTCCAGGGCATCTACTTTAGGAACATAAAAGCAAATTTATTTTAATTGTATCAATTTATGTTCATCAAAAAGTCCTCTCCATAGCTAACCCTGGTATTGAATTGCTTTGTATCCCTTCCTAATTCACTCACACAATATTTATTCAATTTAATTGACAGTAAGGGTGAATTTATAGGACTATAATTCACACTTCTGGTGAAAGGATAAAACAAGATGGAACTATATTATTTGCTGCAAACGTGAAGTGGGGAGATTCATCAAAGCAAACTGCATATATAATTTTAATAGTTTTCTTCATCAGGGTCTCTTAGTAGGGTTTCTTTCTGCAATTACTTTAGGCCATTTGAAACTGCTTATTGTGAGAAGTTGCCAGACAATACTGAAATAAATCCAAGAACTAGAGGAGTCTTTAAGAGTGTAACCTGTTCATTTCTTTCTTTTTCTGTTGCACTTTTCTCTGGAACAAAAATTCTGAATTTCCAGAAGATTTCCATTTGCTGGAGAGCCTGTCTGGGTCACAGGTGAGGAAGGTTTAGCCTCCAGCTAAACTGTTGATAGTTGTTGCTTAGCTTTTCTTGGCTTGGATCTGTGGAAAAAATCTTCAGATAACTTGACATCAAAGGACAAATGCCCACCACCCTCCTTGCTGGAGGAGTGTTTGGTGTGTGAGGGTGACACATCCCAGCACTGAGGGGAGGCTGGTTGTGCCAGACCCCGCATCACAGAACTCCTCTGAGAAACCCCCAAAGATAAAGCTGAAATCAGAGTCTCAAAATGGGTCTGATCTTTCCAAGGGGTGAGCAACCAACTGCAAGCACATCCTGGCAGTCTGTGGGCTTTTGAGCAGAAGGGATTCTGTGGGAAGTGAATTCCAGAGAGGAGTGAAGTGGGATCTGACCACATCACCCACCTGTTTGCGGGGGAGCGGTCTGTGTTTAAGGTATGGGGTTTTAAGAAATTGCTGTGTTGCCAGTTGAGTATAGAACCTTTGAAATAACCAGATTTTTTTTCTTGTGCTATAATAAGTATAGGTAATACGATGCTAAGAATTAGCACTTGGAGTTTATTTGTCCAGGCAATCACCCTTCACTATAAAAATCAAAAGCACTGATGAACTGTGGCCTCACTGTGTGAAGATTTTACAATATCATGATTACTATCAGATCTCAATAACTTCCAGTAATGTGTAAGTACCATCAGCAATTGCTATCACACAATTTCATTGGGCTTTCAGATAAGTATCTAGAAGTAGAACCAGGTTTTAGAGGTATAAAGAATGCAATTACCATTTCAATATCTCTGCACAGGGAACAGGAAGATTAATTTTTGTAGGTCTATTTTTGAGACTTTTTCACAAGTTGGGAGAGATATGTAAAAAGCTGGCAACAATACACTAGAAATAAATTAAGTGCTGCTGATAGCTAATTAAAGCAACACAACTAGATAGCAGGATTACTGGAAAAATCAAAATCTCTCGTGCATTAAAATCATGCAGTACTTGTGATTGGGTTTTCAAGAAGAAAGAGGAGAAATTTTGGGATTGTTGGCTCCTGTTTCTTAATGAATTCTAAACCAGCATTTTCAAAGCAGGGCTATGTCTCAGAAGTCCAGAGACCAGAACAAAAAAAGAAAAAAGTATTTCTTCCCCTTTAGGTTGTATTTATTGTTATAACACTTGTGAGTGTATTTTTTACCTGTCAATTCCTGTGTGGTAATATGTAGATAAAGAGTATTTCGTAGCTTAATTTTGGGCTCATTCACTGCTTCCTGTCAAAGCTTTTAGAGTTGGTCCAGCAGAAAATGCACTCAGTTTCTGAACAGTGTGGATGCGTGACTACCTAATTGAGATCCAGTTTAAGAAAAGAGGTAGAAGCTGGCAAACCTACCAGAGAGCTGGACTTCTTCTGGGGAGAAGCAGTAGTTTTTTGGCCCAGAATCAGCTGGAGATTTGCTGTAAGCTGCTGGTGACCTTCTGTGCTCCTTCAAAACTCGATCTGACCTGAGCAGCTGTAGCTGAGCTATGTCTGGGGAGCGCAGGGGGGACAATGAACGGCCCAAATCAAGCTGGGTTTGATAGCTGGGATTAGGATGATCCTGCAGGGAGCTGCCAGTGCTGGTGCTGAGATGCTGCATGGGATGGTGATGCGGCGAAACAACAAACGGGAGCGTCTGGAGGAGCGCGCACAAACCGCACACAGGGCACGCTCCTCCTCCCTTCCCCCTCTCTGAGCCATTAGAGATATTGAGCTGATATTTAAGGTTGGAGATAAGGTCTGGAAAATCCATGGCTTTCAGATCTTGCTACAAATTAATCCGTTCACCAGGCAGAAAATGTTAAAGTGGGTTCAGTCTCGAGGCGTCACACGGATCTCTGCAAGCGAGAGCGGAGTCACAGCGCGCCTTGCCTCCAACAGCTCCCGGCAACAGCCACGGGCAGGTGGCACATTTTAATGGCTCATTAATGTACCTGGCCACACTTCTATAAGTGCAAGGAACATTGGTGTCTCCTGCAGCACGCTTCTGAGGGGTTTAGAGCCAGAGGTGTCGAGATTGTTACGAGCATTGTGTAGAATTTTCTGGTTTTGGGGGGGGATGTGGGGTGGGAGGGAAGCAGAAGTATGCAAAATACATGTACTTGGTAACTCCAGAATACAGAGCTGTGTTGACTTAAACTGGGCTTGTCTAGGGGCAATATGATGGCCATAAACCCCTTGCTACAGTAACCTTAAAACTATGAAATCACGCAGCTGAATGAAGTCCTTTCATACACTGGCATACAAAAAACCTCTGTGATTTTAAATCAGCCTTACTCAACTGTCTGTCTTGAAGGAGTTAGATTTATGATCAATCCATTGACGTCTGTTTAAAAGTATAATTTGATGAAATAAAATTAGTTTGTAGCTAGTGAAAGAAAGGAACTTTTCCCCACTGTTTTCCTTTCAGTGAAGAGGATAACATCAGCTTCCTCTCAGTTTCCCAGTGATTATGACCTGTGACTTGAAATGGTATTTCTTGACACCTTTTTCCTGCTGCTGCTTTTCCCTTAAGTGACAATATTAGACGTTCAAGAAGAAAACCATTTCAACAACACAAAGTTTTCTAAAATTGGGAAAAGATATATTTCTTTTTTTTTCTCCCAAGTATTGCTAATGACTTCAGGAACAAGTTTATTTAAATGCATGTATCTGCCTCTTGCAGAAGTTTATTCCAGAGCAGGTGCACCCAGGGGATAAGAGATGCTGTGTGAGAGCCAGAATCACAACCCACATCATTTCTGGGCTGCACTGGGCACTCCCCCCGCCACAGCTGCATCCCCACCGGGATGGCCCCAGGTGCTCTGGTGTCAAACCTGCCGGGAGCCCAGGCCCTGCCTTGGCTGTGCCGCTGAGGAGCGTGTTTGCAGTCACACCACCAGCACAACTGCGTGGGACGTGTTCTCCACAAAACGTCCTAACTCTGCAGAGACAACTCTGCCTGTGGGTTGTCATCCTGCCTTGACATTTTGAAGTGTTTCAGCTCTGCAGTCTCACGGTGAATTCTCCTCCCTGCTGGCGCTGCTGACGAGCTGCTTTCTGCACGGCTCTGCAGCTCCATGGATCGTCTTGGGAGCTGGATTTTAGTGATCAGTAACAGCTCCCTGCAGGATTGACAGCCACTGGCTCCTTACAGACCCCGCATTTACCTTGCACTGGGGTTAGGAGAAACTCCAAACCCGCAAGCCAAGGAGGGGCTGGACAGAACCTTGAACTTTGGTGTGACTTTGGGTAAATCCCTTAGCAGCCCTCCCTGTCCTCTGGAAAACAGAAATAATTCCATCCTCCAGCCCTACAGAGGGTTATTGATAAATGTATCTTCCTTTTGGAGAGCACTTGCATTTCACTTAGGCTATTAATACAATTAGCTAAAGTGCCTGGTCAAAAGCTGATGGGTATCCTTTTTTCTAATAGAATTATGTGGCTTGGTGGTGCTGAGCACTCTGCAGGTCACTCCAGTCACTTGCACAGAACAAAAAGAGCTGGTTTTAACTGTTTACACCACAGCCAGAGAAACAGGGACTGGGTATACTCAGAAAGTCTTCATTTTTTTAAAAAATGGTACCAAGAAAACTACAACTGCAAGAGAAGTACATCTGTAGTTTCTATTTAATTTTAACAGGCCTTTAAATCCCAAACCCCATCACTGGTTTTGGGGTTTTTGATCATGGCATGGATCAGCATCGTCACTGGGGATTCCCAACCAACACATTGGAGATACAAATAAAATATTCTCCTGCCAGCTGTGTTCTACTTTTTAGCTTCATAGGAGGTTGTGCTTTAAAGAGAACTTTGACTTATTACTATACCAGAATTTTTTTTAATTAAAAGCAAAAACAAAAAAAAGGAGAGGGGTAAAAATGCTTTGAAAATTCTTTCAAAATGAAAAATTACTTCCTCTGTGACTGTTTCTGTGGGCCTCTTTCATGTCCATGTTCTCTGGATGTTCCAACAGAGTGCGAGGCTGGCAAGGAGGATGGGAGAGCAGTTCATGGTTCTGTCCCACCTTGCACAGATCTGTGCTGGAATCACATGTGAGTGAGGCTGGCCAGGCCCATCTCTGGCGAATCAGAAGAGAAAAATGCCACACATCTGAGATGAATCAGCAGGGAAGAGCAAATTTTGACAGTTGTGCCAAAGTAATTTGAATTAGACAAAGCTTTGATGACTACAAAGCTAGATTTGATATCCCGGTGGGAGCAGATTTTCTTTGTATATGTTCATTTAATTTTTTTTTTTTTTTTAACTCTGGCCAGAAATAAGGAAAAAATGGCTTTTTGACAGACTCATATGCTTGATTCTGAGCTCTCAAGGAATGCAGAGAACTAGGCAGGCAAAATCCTGAAGAAGTAGCACCAAACTGGCACTTTTATTCCTTGATTACTTCTTTATTACTTAGGTGTCAGTGCTGAAAAGGTTAATTTTTGAAAAGTAATTCCGAGTCCTTACTCATGTTGCAATCACAACTCATAGAGCGAGGGGCAAATGACGCAAGGGATTTGTTGCATATTTATGCCTGCATTTCTTGCATTGAATGTGTGGAGATTCTGCCTCAGGTGGATGTAAGCGCAGTAATAATCTGTGAGGAAGGTCAACGCAGAGGAGACAAGGCACATTTTTAATTTACACACCTCTGTGCTCGTGGCAGGTGTTAAAACTGGCATCACCAGCTTCAGAAGGGAAAACACAAAAGATATGGGAGGATGTCTGGCATGATCAGCTTTAAGTCATGCACTTGAAAATGATACAATGTGAAGTGCAGGGTTTCAACGCTGAGAATTTTATTCTTCAGCAAGAATGCTCCAACCCTGCTGATGAGCTGACATTTGCGGTCAGTTATTTCCCAAAGGTACTGGCAGTTTCATAATTAGGCTCTCAGTTAGCAATGCCTTTCTGCTCCTGCCTCACCCCACACAGATCTGCCCTGCTGAGGTTTTCAGGTGTGGGTGTGGTGTTAGACCCGCGCTGACCAGAGGTAACCAGAGCTAAGGAAGGGCTGGGATTAGTGTGAGCCTGTTTGTTTTGATGCCTTAACTTTTAGTTTTCATGTTTTTCAGATTCTCTGCTGCCTAGGGGTGCAGTTCTGAGCCTCATATTAAGTGTTAGTGAGCTCTCTTCCCAGAGTAGGGAGAAAAAACAAATCCTTTTCCTGCTGAAGATCAAGGACGACTTTCAGGTGGACTGGAGGGAGGAACAAGAAGGATGGGACTTCTCAAACTGAAGCTGTAATAGCTTCAGGTTGTAATAATTAAACCCCAATATGCAAATGAACCCAAACTTATAAAAGTGTAAGACCTCGTGACTGTTTGTCCATTTTGTGACCATTTTGGGTCCATCTTGGGTGTAGTCCTGGCCAGGCTCCTGTCCTGCCCAAGGTGTACCCTAAAGGCCTTTCAGTAAATATCTAATAAATTTATCTTTCAACAAATATCTGCTTTATTCTCTGGCTCTGTCCAGGCTCTGTTTCAGCTCAGCCTTCCCAAGGCATCAGTTTAACACTGAGGGTTTTTGAATCATGCTTCCACTTCAGCGGGTTCTTCAGGGTCACGAAGGGCTCATTACATGAGTGGGAGGATGGACAGTTGCAAGAAGTCTTTTGTCACCCTGGGATAAAGCAGGACCGTGTTGCCTGGGGACACAACAGGGATGGCCTCCCTGATTCCCACTGTGCCAAGAGCTCTCAGGGGAGAAGCCAGAACTGCTGGCCAAGAAGTGTTCTCATCTTTTAACATCTTCATCGTTTCAGATATTTTCCTGAAGGCAAATGCGTTGTCTGGAGTGAAACCTTCCATTCCAGGCCCACAGAACAGAGCTGTGTTGTGAGATCTGAAGTGCAGATTTGTTGGGACTGTTGCTCCTCTCCAACATGGACGGTAGGAAGTGGCCGCATCACCTGGAGGTGACCTCATCAAGGTGACTTTTCTCTCTGCTCACCATTAAAAATGCTGTTTTCTGCCAGAGCCCCATTCTCAGTATCTTCTTCAATGAAAATATGAAGTTTTCTCACAGATATTTCTTACTCTTGAGTATGACTTTCCCCTCAGTGGGCTATGGGAGACCTGGGTTTTGCAATCTACATTTGCAGAGGCTGGGTTTTACTGTTGCCATCAGAGATCAGGTCTTATATACAGGATCAGAAAGTGCCACCTTGGTAAAGCTCTGATAAGCAGAAAGAAGGAAGAAGAAAAAAAAAAAGAAGAGGGGAAATATTGAATTATTCCCACTGTTTTCATATCATAGTAAGTTTTGAGAAATAAACAAAATATGTGTTTGGGTTTTTTTTTCTCAAATCACTTGTCAAGTTATTGCAAATTGTGAGTGTGCAGAGTTGAATTGGAACCTTTTGTCTGCATTTGTATGTATAGATATACCTACATATATATAAACATGTGTATAAGTGTATTTCTGCACATGCAAGCAGATAAATAATGTATGTGCATGTGTTTGTGTGGCTATATATACACACATAAGTATATACGTGAATACACCCAAGAAAGTAATTTTCCATAGCCTTTCTGTTGTTTAACAATACTGAAATGCTGGCATTCTACAATCTAAATCCTCAAACGTGTTGGAGAAACGTAGATTTTAATGGTGTTAAATGAACCATTTAGCACAAAGGGCCTCTCACCTTCAGTGGCACACTCTCAAAATGAAATCCAGTGTTCAGATACAATAATAAAAAGAAGAAAAACAATATTACCTGTTTAAAGAGAATATAAAAATCCAATTAAGTTCTGAATTTTAATTTGCTTGCAAGCATGGGTTTGTTGCTCTGTGAAAAGAATGAAAATGTAAATGACATTTCTGTGTGTTATCTACATAATCCAGAGGCTAAAATGTCCTGTCACGCTTATTTTTATCTAGTGATGATAAAACTAAACAGTTTTAACTGAAATTCCTGTAAATGGGCAACTAATCAAAAATGAACATCTTTATATTCTGATCTTTCATTAATTTATGTACGAATGCTGCTATGAAGAGATTAGCTTTAGCAGAAGAGATTGACTTGTGCCTGGCAGCTGACAGCAGTGCTGGGCTGTGGCACTCGGAGTGCTGTGGGTGGGAGAAGCTGGAGCCACCACTCCCTGCTGGGCTGTGAACTCAGCCAGAGGCTGGGGGCACCTCTGAGTCCTGGGGCACGGGTGGCACCAGCCAAAGGCACGCTGGCACCAGCCAAAGGCACGCTGGCACCAGCCAAAGGCACGCTGGCACTAGCCAAAGGCACGCTGGCACTAGCCAAAGGCACACTGGCACCAGCCAAAGGCACACTGGCACCAGCCAAAGGCACACTGGCACCAGCCAAAGGCACGCTGGCACCAGCCAAAGGCACGCTGGCACCAGCCAAAGGCACACAGAACGCTGTGCCCCAGGGTCACCACCCTCTCCTGGCCCCTCTCTCTGGATGCCTGGGGGCAGTGGATCACTGCTGCAGTGTCTGACAGGGATGGGTGGCAGGGTGAAAAGGTGGCACCTAGGGGTGCAGGAGGGACTCAGCGTGGCACCAGTGAATCTGTTCCAGCCGTGCCTGGGGCAAGAATAGCCCAGGAAACTGCTTCCCACTGCAACTGAATATTCCTGCCTTTCCTTCTTCCTTTAGATTTGCTTCATTTGGACTAAACAACACAGAAAAAACCCCCATCTGTGCCTGGGCTGGAAGTATCCACATCAACAATTAATTTGTGTCTACATAAGGGTGTCACCCACTAGCCTGGTCTAGCAAAGAGAATGTCCTAGAGGGGAAAAATAACAAAATATATTTTAATGCCCCATGCCTCTACAGGCTGGGCTCATCCAGCCATTCCACACCCTGTATCTACGCTCTGGCTCTCCAAGGAGCATTGCCTGCTCCAGAATAAATCAGCACAACTTCAGATACTGAGGATGCAGACAAGTGAGATAGTTTGTATTCTTTACATTGATATTTAATGTATTGTTAGGGAGAGATATTTGACAAACTGCTAATTGAGTAGCGCGGAACAAACCTGTGCAAGTGGTACCTGCAGAGGATGAGATGCCACATTCAGGCTGGTGTAAGTCAGGTTACTCTCAGAGAACATCTTTTTGTGTGATTTATAAAGATAATTTAAAACTGGAAAAAGGTGGAGTGTCCAAACCCACATTTTTTTTGAATAGACTTTTGTGCCTAATGGTGGGATTAGAGATTCAAACAGAGGAGTCTGTTGGGTGTTGATCAAGACTGAAAATTCTAGGTGTCTCAGTTTTTAAATCCCATCCTCTGTAATGATGGGTGCCCGGTCTGAAGAGCATCCAGCCCTCCTGTGCTGGGAAATCTCCATCTGAAACAGGGAGGCTGTTTATAGGATCTCCAGGTCTGGATATCGATGCAGAATAAATTATTAAATTGTTCTTGTGAGCTAAAATTGTACAGAAAATAGGCTGTAAAACTACCAGATCCAACAGGTGGTAGGAAGCCGCTTTGTCTGTTCTCTTTTTCATGAGCTGTATGTACTGCTCCTGGCCTTTAATCTCACTACAGATTCTGACCCCTTTGAACTGTTTATTATATTGCAGCTCTTCAGCAGAGATGGGAAGAGCATCACCTGGGCCCAGATCCTTCTGCACCTCATGAAGATGTGCACCCATTCTGCACTTCTCCAAGTTCAGAAAGGTGGCAGCTTTTATGGCTCTTCATATCCTGTAGTTAAAGGACAACCAGGTAAGTTTTAGATGGAAGTAAAAACTAATCTTGCTTCTTTTTTTCTGTATAGAGGTTTTTTTAAAGTATTATTATAGAGTATGTCTGTTGTTCAAAGTTTTGTTTGTGAAAACGAAAAGAATTATAAGTATATGCAGAGATAGAAAATACCTTTAACATGATAAAGCTAATACTGCATGGTTTTAACTTTGTTTCATTTAAAGCCTCAAAATCATCTCAGGGCTTCATTCAGCTTCTTACAGGAGATTTGTTATGCAAGAAACATCACCTTCAGCATCTCATATGAAACCACCACCAGGTGTTGTTCAGCCCTTCCATGTTCACCTCCTTCATGCCTCTTCAAAGGCAGCATGTAAAAATTATCCACACGTGTTTGCAAACATACCATAAACGTGTTTTCATACTCACAAAAAATAAAATTACCAGAATCTGCAAAGCTGTGATGATGCAGGCAGAATTTTCCCCAGTTCTTGGGTGTTTTTGTTCCTGCACACGCTCCCCAGGAGCAGCAAAGCCCAGCAGGTGCAGTCAGCAAAGCTGCTTTGCAAGCACTTCACTTGCTGTTTGTGCTCCTGGAATTTAAGAACTTGAGCGTGCCCTTATTTTAGAAGCCAAACTCTAAATTCAATCAGCAAAAGATTAAGCAGCGCCAGTGCATTCTGATACAGCTAAAAAAAGATTTAAAAAATCGCCTCAAATGTGTTATTTTTGTTTGAATGTTGACTCCCCAAGAAGGGGTGATAGCTATTTGTTGTAATTCTGTGGAGATGGAGTACGTGGTTCTGAACAGCACAGCGGTAGAACAGGACTGATCACTGAGCTCCATTCTGCTCAAACCACCTCAGTTTGCCAAAAAGTCCTGCAGTGGGACTTGTCCACGCACCCTGCTGCTTTTAAGTCCTGACTCAAACCCTGCCCAGGAAGCAGCAGGGCTGGAAGGGGTTCGGAAGAGCCGGTCTCTGTGTGCTGCCTCACACACTGCTCTCACTGCAGACTGCAGGTCCCTCTCTGCTGTTTGTGACACAGTTTGTACGAACCTCACCCTGCTCGCTCACAGTCCTGCTGGTCCCTTCCAAGAAAGAGCTCTTCACTGGAGTTGTGTTCAGTCTGCAGGGCCCCTGGAGATGTTCTGAGTGCAGTTAAAGCCTGGGGGGACAAAAACGCTGTGCTGTGTGGACTCAATAGATGATAATGGCTCTGCTGGGCTGGGCTGTAACTACACCAGGAGTTTTGGGGCATGCCACAATTGCACAGTGCAGCTTTTGGCATGATTTGGGGTCCTGCAGGAAGGACAGGCCTGCAACGCGTCTCCTGGAACAAAACCCGGGAAACCAACCCAGCAGACAGCTCTGGAAACTGGGGCTCCGCTGGAAACTGGGTGGGCAAGAGGTTTTGAAAGCCACGGGGGAGCTCTGTGGTCACAGCCAGCTGATGGCACCATGCTGGCTCTGTCATTTGCTGGTTCTGGCTGCTCCATTCCTGGGTGGCTCCTGGATCCACGTCCCTGCCCACAGGGATGGAGGTGCATGGAGGTACATCCCTATTTGTACCTACAGAGGCAAGGACCTGGGGGTGAGACAGATCTGCTGCCACCTCAGCCCTCCTCTTAGACCAGGCCTGAGTGAGTCTGGGATGTCTCTGTGATAATCTCTGCTTTATGCTGGCCTCAGACCCTCAACACCTGCAGCCAAGGTGTGAGTTGTCTGCTGATGGGGAAGATGTCACTGCCCTGCATTTCCATGTCATGCTGGGCTGTAAATGAAGGGCACCTGGCAAATTGTGAGCATTCTCAGCCAGTAAAACCTGATTTCAGTCATGGGTTTTAATGATAATATTCAATAAAACCTAAATCAAATAGATATGAAAATCTATGTTTGATCTTAGAGAACCTCTCAAGTGCCTGAGAGAGTTTCAGGCCCAGTGGCTGAAGTTAAGATAAATTAAGCACTGTTGATATGCAGAGTAGGCAGGGAACAGCTTCCCTTTTGCAGTCCTGGCAGTGCAACTGCTTGTGCAAGGGGAAATCCTTTTCAATGTCAGAGGAACCATTGGCTTTGAAATCTCCCTCATCTGTGTTATTTCCTTGAACCTATCCGTCCATTCCTTTAGCACTGGAGTTTCAGTGCCGCAATACACCCACCCAGTCAAATTCAGCTGTTAAATTTCCAATATCAGTTTCTGAGTCACAGTATTTTTTAAACTTTTTATTTTTTTAAATGAAGCTGGGGTTAGATTAATGTATACTGCAATGCATTCATATTTAGAACACAAATGACCTGTCTCTAATCATAGTGCTGCTTCTGATAAGAAAACATAGAGGTATCTGTAATATTTATCTAGCTGAAGAAATCTGAAGACTTTGGTGTTCACCAAATTTGCATCATTTCTGAACTAAGTGCTGTGAACATCTATATATGGGAAGACAGAGGGCAATTACAGAAAAAAGTCTTTTCGCATCAATATATACTTTTTTAATGCCACTTCAGTTTAACTATATCATTTTACTATATAAGCAAAACTTCTGGAATTTATTTTAAGAGCCTTGTAACGACCTGATCCTAATACACCTAAAAATGTGTTTGTAACTTTCAGCTTAACACTGTGTGACTTCAATCCTAGCATTAAGCTCACCTGTCTCAGAGCTCAGCATCTCCCTAGGTGAGTGCAAGCAGTTTTATCTTTTGTGAAGAGCCCTTATTTTTCCTTACCAGCTAGGGAGTGAGAGGCAGGCTGCCCACAGAAGTTGTGATCAGAAATGGATGTGTCAGCTGTTATCACCAAACTCGCACGGATGTAATCATAGCTGCTTCTGGGTGCCAGAAGAAATTGGAGTGTTTACAGCTTTTCAGTGCAGCAGGAAGGAAACAATCACAAGGGAAATACAAACACACAGCCACATGTAAAAATACATGGAAAAAGCACACAAGCGTGCACGGGCATGTGTGTTCACACCCAGATAAAGAGGATGCCAAAGGGAACAAGCAGAAAATGTGTTTGCAGGTAGGAAATGTGACCAAAGAGGCAGAACACATGGAAGCAGAGCACCAGAGGAGTGTCTGCAGAGCAGAAGTGATGGCAGCAGCCCTTCTGTTCCAGGGCTGGGCACAAAGATGTCAGGGTGAGTCCTCTCCAACACTTCTGGTTCTGGGCTGGAGGGAACTGTGCACACTCTGTGTGCTGTGCATTCTTATTATTGAGGCAGATAAAGCCAGGAGGAAAGTTTTGGGTTGATGGAGGAACACCCCACAGCATTTACAATTTCTAAGAGGAGCAAGCTACTCAAAAACCACTGGCATGTTCAGTGAAATTGGTGCTGCAAGCAGGATGATGGGGTCTAAATGGAGACAGAATTTTTCTAAGGGGTGATAGCAGGTGTGGGAATGGCCTCTAGGGTTTGTGCCTCTCTGCTACAATCCTTTCTGCCACTCCACTTGTCCCCTTCTCTCTTTTTGTTTCTGAAATTGTGTGACCTCCTGGGCATCCTCACGTGGTCTGACCAAGTCCTATCCCCTCTTGTGCATGATAAGTGCCTGCACTTCTTCTGACAATGAGGATAGTCTGAATTGTTCAGTTTTATTCCTGCTAGGTTTTTTGGTTGCTTTTTTTTTTTGTCTATATGCTTCTTGTCAATGCTCAAAGGAGCAACCTGTCTATCTCTGGCTTACATGCAGTTCCAGCTGAACAGCACTAGGCTTCCAGCTGAAGGATTGAAAGAACAAAGAAAAAGGTTCATTTAATTTACCTTGAGGGATAGTTCATTTTTCAAATAGAGACAATTTGAAAAACACAAAGCACTATGCCAATACCTTAGTCATTCTCAAAAACAAAATTAAGTCTTTCTTGGTAGGAAAATAAATGTCAATGCTGTGTACATTTGCATCCAGCAGCAATGCTGAAGCTAATTTCGTCGTAACTGATAAGCTGCTATATTACTTTATTATGAGCATTGAAGCTTTAAACATTCTTGTCCAGGCCAGGATTGGCCTGGCACCAAAGTGGTCATTTGCCATGTACCCTGCAGGCTGTACCCAGCAGGCTGAATAGTAATCAGAGCTGGCACGGAGCTTAAACACTGATATTCACTGGTGGCTGAATACAGCTCAGAATATTATGGGCCAAAAATCCTAACTTACACAGGGCTGCTTAATGAAACCAAAAACTGACCTGGAGGATATGAAACCACCCATCAGAGTAGAAAAGAAGTTGCCCTTTAAGCGAGGGAGCCATTAAGTAGCTGCTAAATGGATGTTTCTATGAGTAGGATTTCAGGATGCTAAATGTAAACCAATCTCTTCCTTTTTGGGTGATGTGATAAGTATCTTTATTATCTGTGGAAGGGACTGTGAGAGCAGCCTTCTGAAGAAGGTGCACAGTGGTTTATTTGTCTGTCAGAAGGCTGTGTCTAGGTCGGCTTCATTCAGGCACAGGTGGTAAGTTATTTTTAAAAGCAGATCCCTCATCAGCTGAGGTGCAGAGGGTTATTTCCATTGCCTATCCTCTCAGTACACACAGTACACACCCACTGGCCGCTGCTGGTGCAGCAGGGATGCACTGTGGGCTCGGTGGGCTCAGTGCCTGGTTGTGCAGTTCAGTCTGTGTCTGCAGCGCTGCTCTGCCCACTTAGGGCTGCTGCGAGGCAATTCACCTGTTTATTCCTGCTCCTTCTGCCGGGAATTTCTACCAGGGGTTAATTTCTACCAGAGGCTCTCCTTATTCTTTCTAGCTGGGCATCCCAGACTCCACACCAGCGAATCCTCCTGCTGATGAGCTCGTCCTTTCAGGTCAGCCAGGTGGCTTCGGAGTGACACTCCCACTGCAATTACAGTGACACGCTGGCACCTTCAGGGCTGGGATGGAAACAGCCCTGGGCCACTCTGCAGTGTTTGCTTGAGCAAGCCCAAAGAGAAGGACAACGAGGTTCTGTGCTTGCAGGACACAGAAGGACACGTGTGCTCCGGGCTTTGCCAGGTGCCACTCAAAGCGCTTCCCCTTGGCTCCTGCGCTGACCCAACCCCAGGAGGAGGCTGTTTCTCCCCGTGGACTCCAGGTGAGGCTTTGGGAACCTTCCTGCTCATATCTGATTCCAAAAGCAGGGACTTTGTAGCCAAAAAATGGCATCATGAAGCCCTGCCTGCCGCCTGCACCAGCACAGGGGTGGCCCATGGGGTTTTGTCGCGTTTGCAAAGTGCTCTTCACCAATTCACGCAGTTTCTCTTCAGCTTAGCAGATTCTCTTCAGCTTCCTGCAGCAAGCAGGTGTTCCTCCATATTTCCAGTCAGTGAACTTCAAGAAATCCTAAAATAATCCGTCATTTTATAAATAAGTTATACAAGCTGTCTCCACGAACCCGTCACCGGGCAGACAGATGCAAACATGCGCAGTGTGCGCCGGTACTGGGATCAGAATAAAGGCCATCGAAAAGCAATTACAATTCCAGGTATTAGGCAAACACAATTATTCAAATTGCTAGTCCAAAACAGTTGATAAAATAGATAATTAAAAAGGATTGACCTAAAGCTGATTTTAAATTACTCTATAACATGCACATAACACATATAATTGCTCTCTCGTGACCCAGCCTCCATTAAAAAAGAAATTTCACCTAGGAAAAAAATTACATATGCAGCACACGGTGATTAAAAGAAGTACTTATTCTCCAGAATGCTGGAAATTATGTGAGAAACTGCATTAAAAAGTGGGAACAAATTAGCCCTGCATTGAAGACTGTAGTGTGGTCTGTCATATTAATAAATCACACTCGGGTGTTACTGAAACAGAACATATGACAATGCATTAGCCCACAGAAATAGTAAATGACCTAACACATGTAGATATATAAAAATCAAGCTGGAAAAAAGACAGAATAAGATCACGGGATCATTTAGTTTGGAAAAGACTCCTTAAGATTATGGAGTCCAACCACTAAGCCAGCACTGCCAAGAAGATGCTGAGATAATGGGGGACTTTTTCTTGTTTAGAGTAAAGGGGATTCTAAATAACATTGGGGTCCCATCCTGCCATGAACACTGAGCTCGGGGGCATCAGCTGCTGTGGAGGGATTGCATTTACACTGCACTGGGCAGAAAAGAGGCAAAGAGGAGCAGGAGATGCGGCACAGGCAGGTTAAAGGCCAGATTTCCAAAAATGCTCAGTGCATCTTGATGAGGAAGATGGAAACCTTGGAGGAGTCTCAGATGCTTTTTGTGACCAACTTTGAGGTCACACAAAGATGAAAAGCAAGCCTGAGGCGTCCTTGGTGCTGGGAGGGTGGTGGAGGTGTGGCCACCTGACTGAGCTGCACACAGCCGGGATCAGCAGCAATTGCTGGAGAAGAAAAGCAGCTCTTTGTCTCCCTTTGCAATTAGCACCCCTCCCTGCCTCATGCGCCATGGGAATGGCTCACAAACACGGTTTGTTTGTGCAATGCTCTCAGAAAAGAAGAACATCTTATACTGCCTCTGTTTTAAGATGATGATTCTGAGTTAGCTTTTAATGTCTGGATGCCCAGCTGGAGCAAAGAAATTGTTGACACAGTGAAACCACAGCATTTAATACCCAGTTCTGTTGCTTTTGATCTTCTTCATTTTGATTGCTGCTTGTAGCACCTATGGCCAAATATAAGCACTGACATCACCACCATCATATGAAAAATAAGTGAATTTTGACCTATGTCTGCAATTTGCAGAAACTATTGGAAGACATGACCAGCACCAAAGGACATTTCTTGAGGAAAATCCTGTAAGACTCTCATTTTAATAGCATGTAGCTCTGCCAGTCTCATTGCAGAAACATGAGAGCTTCCAATTTAAAATGCTCTCCTGCACACGAAGTACTTCTCCAAACCTGTCACTTCTCAGGAGGCCCTTTCTCAAGCAGTCTGCATTTTAAATTGAGCAGTTATGACAGTTTTCACTGCAAAAGGGTACAAATTAGTGAAAGCAGAATATATAGGAACTCAGTTATAGTAACAGCTAAACAACAGTAACCTGCTCCTGGGAAATAAATGGCTTGGATTTTTGCTGTGACCATCCAGAGGAAGAAAAGAGTCATGTAGGACTAAACAAGCTCGCCAGCTTTGTGCCTAAAGTAATGAGTTACAAAATGGCACAAGCTGAGATCATTAATCCTGAATTTATTGACAAGTTTGAAAGCCCTGGGTAGATATTTGTTAGAAATTCAGCTGACAGTGCAGCCTGCTCCTTTGTCTACAGTATTTTGAAGCCCTCTGCAATTTCAGATATGTTTATTTTCCCGTGATGTCTCTGAGACAGGGTGATGTGGGTCCCATTTTTGGGGATGGGATATTGAAGCTCACAGGCAGGTATTCTGGAAAATGGCCTGAAGCCAAAGTTTTCACTGGCTCACCTCCGTGCCCCTTCCCCCTTTGCAGACAGCTGCGCTTGCAGAGTGGACATAGCTAATTTCATATTACAGGTTTTTACATGAATTCAGGGCTCAGTCTGTGACTTGCTGGGCACCATTAGAATGGAATGGTTAGGAAGGAGCTTTTTTACTAATCTGCTTTTAGAGTCCAATTTTCACATCTGAGTCTTATGATAGAAGATCAAAGTCCCTCATTAGGGGACTGAATCCAATATTTAATACACTTAATGCCACTTTATATACTCACAAGTTAGTCTGGTTTCCCTACAAGACAACATCCAAGCTCCTTGTGACACTTATTGAAGGGACAGAAGGAGTGTTTTTAAGCCCTCATTTTCCATGCTGTTACATGGTGGTGGAGCAGGGCTGACTTCAGTAGTTTGAATGTCACACAAGCAGCCTGTCAAAAGCAGGATCAGTCTCCTCTGCTTCCCATCAGGGGATACAGAATTGTCCTTATTAATGCATCTGTCTTTCAAAAACTGTGCTGTGATAGCCTGCACTAACATCTTTGGGACATCCTGGACTTGGGGAATGTCAAAACTCAGGATCTGAGTGCACACTGCTGCTCTGTAAATTGTATTGGAACTGATTAACCTATCAATCTCTATTATTCGGCTACTGGAAACAAGACACACACTTCTCCTGGGGGTTTACCTGGAGTGAGATCAAAAGGAAACTGCTTTCTCCCCTTCCTGCATAAAGGTTCAACATTTGTTTTGACCAGTGATGTTGAAAATAAATAAATGTGTCTGTCACGAGAGCTGAGTAACTCGAGCGATTCCCTTGCGATTAAGGCGGGAAGCGTTTGAAACATGAAAAGTTGCCCCCGTGTTCGAATGAGAGAGGTCCTGGTTAATTATTTAGAGCAGCCGAAAGCTCATCAAAAATTTAACCAAGATATATTTCTCTATGATTGTGCAGGCACCACAATGTGCAGAAATGGAGGCTTTAACTCTGTTAAATGAAACCCTTGAGTTTTCACCTCTCAGCTTTCCATTCCTGGCTCGGGGCGGGAGTGGCGGGTGGGAATGCATCCTTTTCTCCCATCTCCCTCTTCCCCAAACTCCTTCAGAAAATTGCCTTTGGCAGCAGCGATGCACATTAGTGAGGTGGATTTAAATAGCACACCCTGGCAAATAAATAGCTTAAAGCATTGGAACTGCTGCTGGAGGGGGTGGCCTTGGCCCACAGCAGAATGTAGCTGCAGCTTTCCAAGGCTATGACCATCCCTCCTTGGTAGACAATGTCAAACACAAGCCAGGTCCCCATTCCTCTCCCATCTGTGGTGTGGCTGGTAGTTCTGAACTTGGCAGAGCTTGAGGGAGGGAGGGAAAGCATGGACCGCCTTCCCAGTGTCCTGTAGAGTAGTTAATATCCACGTTCTCTCCCCCTGTAGCACTGGCAGGATTATAAGTGTTCTGGGTGAAGGTGAGGAAGGGATTTTACAGGCTCAGAATAGTTCCCAGGGGTAATAGTTCCTTGGTTTTCTACCTGTCATTGTGGGATAGGTGCTACACTGAATGACATCTCTTTTTCTGTTTCTCCTCTCTGGACTGTATTGTTTGTTTGTTTGTTTGTTTCTCCCACTGACTCAATTCCCACACAGGAGAAGTCAAAGCCTTTCAGCTCACAGACTGTTTAAAGCCCTCTCCTGCTGAGGTTTCCCTGTCCAGAGGTGAGTGCAGCTGCAGGAGCAGGCTGCAGAGAGCTCTCTGCCACCCCAGTGAGCAGCAGGTACCTGCAGACCTCGAGCCTGTGCTCTCTTAAATAACCAGTGCTACAAATTGGATGCTGTTTTTAAGCAATTTAGTTCAGATCTCAGCAATTTTGTGCACACTGCTTCAGAGCCAGGTCTGGGCCATTGCCCTTTTCTTTGAAGTCCATTGCATTTGTGAATTTCTTTGATCACTGCTGTGGAAATGATGGAATTGTTTTTTTCTCACAGGTTTCTAAGCACACAGTCATAAAGAGGGCTGAGAACTGCAGTGAAGGTGAAATATCTGACCTTATCTTGACTTGGTTAAGATTAAAGTAACATTAAATAGGCCAAAATTATGTACTAAGTACCTTGAGAGACTGATGAGGAGGGAGCAACAGTATTCTACTTCTATCAATATACTCAAAGAGCTTTGCCACTAAGCTTAGTGAATGTTGGGATTTAAAAATGCCAGACAGTACCTTAGGATTTCTGAGGCATCTTGTGACACTGAGCTTCCAATGATGGCACTTTATACCTAATATTCCTAAGGGGAGAAAAGGAAAGGAAAGGAAAGGAAAGGAAAGGAAAGGAAAGGAAAGGAAAGGAAAGGAAAGGAAAGGAAAGGAAAGGAAAGGAAAGGAAAGGAAAGGAAAGGAAAGGAAAGGAAAGGAAAGGAAAGGAAAGGAAAGGAAAGGAAAGGAAAGGAAATCTATTCTCTCTTCTTTTCATTGTCTTGGAGCAGAAAGGTCACAGAAAACAGCAAGTGGGGTTTCCTGGAGAAGTCCTGGTCTTGCCCTATTCTCAGATTTCTGGAGCTTCCCAGAAGTACTCTGTGCACTGAGCCACTGGAGAGAAAGAAACAACTCTGCCCCAGCTGCCTGGGCTGGTTTGGCTGATTTCTTAGTCCACACAGCTTTGTTATAAAAACTCTTAGGAGAAAAATCTCTGAGTCCTTGTGTATAGTTCCTGTAAAAGCCATTCAAAGCTGAGAGGGGATCAGCCAGGAGAACAGTGATGGGAATAATGTGGAAATTGCTGGATAAGTAAATAATGGCATTTCTTACTTACCATTACATCAATCTGTGGTGAACCAGCTCACAAACCCCACTTGTGATCATCTTCTCTGGAAAAGATGGGAAAGGAACAAGAAAGGATGGTGAGCAAGAGAATAAGGTGGGTCTGGAAGGAAGAAACGGTCCATACAAAAATGAACATCATACTCTCTGGACTTTCAAATCACAAAAGATATTGAGAATATTAACATGGAGAAATTCTTCATCTTTTCTTGCAGTACATGAAATACGTTTTATGCCAAAAAGATTTTTGGTGAACAGCTAAAATAACCCCCCAATATCAAGCAGAATATTTTGATGCTTTGCAGGTGGTAACTAGGGAAAGGATCTGAACAAGAGCAGGGGTTTCATTTGAAGTATTACTGTATATTTTGATTCCTTTGTCTCAGTTCATGATATAATGGAGCATAACGGATATAACTTGGCTTGATGTGTCTCCTCGTTACATGTACTGGAACAATATCTGCAGAAACATTTGAAATTACACATTTTTACAGACATCTATTTAAAGGCTCAGTAGCTTCAAACAAGCAGAGCACTTAGGCAAACTTTAAAGGCTTATTTCCTGCAATCATGCATGGGTCTTGGCTTAACCCTCATCAGAAAGTACACTTTGGAATGCTGATTACAGGAGGGGGCAGTGAAGGAAGGACATGGAAAAATAAAATTAGCAGAGTTTTCACAAAGAGCTCAGAGATCTTGTGCCCAGCCAGTAAATCTTTGATGCTAGTTTGTAAGAAAGCTGATTTTTTAGAATTCTGAACCCAAGAGGCAAAACAAAGTTGATGATTCAAAGGATCTGCTAGGAGAATGAATGTCTGTGATCAGAACTGTGTGACTATATGTGACATAAATGTCAGGCTTTGGAAGAATCACCTGTCCTGGCAGGGAACAGACAGTCTAATGGGAGAAGCTGCTAAATCCAGTATTTCTTACTAAATGACTGAATTTCTCTAGTGCTTTTAAATATGGTTTTAAACAAAAAAGCAGGCCTATGAATTATTTTTGAGTAAAATATGATAAGGCGGCTTTGCCTGACCTTTTACTTCTCTCAAACGAGATGGGGTGTGAAAGGACCCTGTTGTTTTTACCTGAGAGAGGTGGGAATCCAACAGCTTTCTGCAGCTGATAAGAACTTGATTCTGTGCCACTTTGAGTAAGTTAAGCAAATAATTACCTGTGAATAAACCACTCAGGGGGAAAAATCCTTAATATAATAATACATACTTTTTTTTTTCACTTTTAAACAGAATGCTCATTACAGTACACAACTGTATTCAAGAACTCCTCAGTCACACACATTTTCTGCATGTACTTAATAGAGCACCCATTTAGTGGATATTTTAAAAACTTATAACCATTACTTTGAGGTCTGTGAATTGATAGCAGAAATCTATTTATTCCTTTCAAATACACCTAGCTGAAGTGTCAAACAGCCAAATGTCTTAAGTAATTTATTATGTGAAAAATGGGTATTTGACAGTTGAATAGGAGGCTTTTGTATTTCAAAGTATGAGGAAGGGAACTTCCTTTGCATTCACAAATCATTGAGATGCCAATATTTCTGGAGTGTGGAGTTTTTAAGATGCTCTGTTATTACAAACTTATTTTTAAGAATTCTTCCAAAATGTCCTGAGATGTGCTCATGCTCATTATTGGAAGGACTTCCCCATCTCCTTACACCTTTCTGTTTAAAGATTTTTTCAGTGGCTGTGGTTTGCAGAAGCCTCCGGGCTGCTCTTGCTCGTGCTGGCAGAGTGACCTTGAACTGGTCAGGCAAAAAATGGAGGGAGCACAAATCATGCCTTCATTCCTACCCTCTGTGCTCCAGTTATTGTCCATTATCTCCCCAGACACTACTTCCAGAACCTGAGCTGCAGTTTTCCTCCCCCTCCACATTTTTACCTGACTCCTGGTGATGTCCAGGGCGGTACCCAGGGGTTCCACCTGCACTGAGAACTTGGCTCTGGGTCACAGTTATGAGGGGTAGCAAGCACAGGCAGAATTTTAAGGCCTGTTTAATAATTTCAGTAACTCAAAATTTGACTTGAGCTTGAGTTGTTGATCTGCAAGACAGGATTCTGCTTCCAGGGGGGTTCTGGCCTCTGCACCCAGTTATTGAAGGTGCTGCAGCCAAACCACGTCCTGAGCAGCAGCAGAGGCAGAGTGAGAAGGAGAAACTTTTCCCAGTATTGCAAAAATAAGGGAAAATTTTAGGAGGTATTTCAGCTATTCTGCAGGAGTGTGATGAGTAACCAACCAGTTAAAGTGGGGACAGAAAGGTGCTGGGTGTGATGTGGTGACAACCACTGGCTTTGTGTTAGTTTCTGCACGTGCTGAGCCTGAGCTGCTCTGGCTGCTCCTCCTGCGCTACCCAAACTCTCCCTGGTTGATTCCTGGTGCAAGATTTGATGTCCCACGATGCCACAACTATGGCAGAGGTATTTCTGCTGCAAATCCTGCAGGAAATGCTTGAGATGATTTGTCTCAGAGCGTCACTGTGATCTGCCAGCTTTAGGCAGGGTGCAAGGCTGTGCCTGGGTGCTGTCAAGGTGCTCTCTGAACTCCAAGAGTGTTGATGGACTCTTGTCTCACTAAGCTGCTGGTCATTGTCAAGGGTGTTCACAAGCTTTCTGTAAGTGGAGAAAAAACAAAAAAAAGTCTGGGGTGCACATTTTATAATACTGGTTTGTAAACTCAAGATTTAAAAATTTTGATTCCTGAGATCGAGCTTAATCTCACTCCTGTGAAAAGCCTATTTCTCCCTACCTGTTACAGTCAGGAGCACTCCTGCAGATGAAAACCAACTTTTCATCCTGCAGCCTCCCACTGACATATGCATGCACATTATGTCCCATGTTTAATTGCCTTTCAAAACTGTCTTATCTTGGCACAAACTTGTCTTTGGTTTATCTCTGCTCAGGATAAATGCATACCTAATCTTATTACTGGATGCACTCAGAGCAGACAATCTCATTAATAGCCACCCTTGAGAGATTTTTATCCATGGATCAATTTCATAATTGGAACACAGCTACATAATATATAAATATATCCCTTCAGTGGCACAGCCATTCTCAGGCTGTTCAGTCTTGAACATATCATGAGGAAAAAAAAAGAATCCAGGAAGAAAGAATATATTTTTAAAATGGAGATTCTTCTTGGAAGCTTGTTAGGTTTTCAGATCACACCACAGGCTTACAAGCTTGATTTGTCAGGTTCATGATTGTAAGTGGATATGTGAGTTCCATCATTTTTAGCCTGGATAGTCACTAAGAATAGTTTTCCTCATTCTTAGTGGCATTGCACTGCATTCTGTATGCTGTTTGTTGTAGCATATAGAATTCTATAATGGGAAAACCTATCATGTTAGCTACATATCATTTTCTAAAGCAGCAGGAGTCATGCAGCTTTTAAGAATTAAATTATGTTCATTTATTCAGTGACTGCAAAATACCCTGCTAAGAGTGTAATAGCTTAAAGGCTTCCTAATCAACTTTACTTCATCATTAAATAATTATGCTTTGTGTATCTGAGCTACACTTTCATCACATCTCATATACAGGCTGGTTAGTGAATGTGAGTCATTACCAGGGCTGAGTGAACCATTCATAATTAAACCTGAACCAAGCAAAACTGCCTGGTTTTGAGTTGTGTGAAGCTTTCAGCATGTCTGGGCTACTTTTACAAACTTCAATTCAGTTATATCCAACTCCCAGCAAGACAAAGCATATATTTACTGCACAGACCCAAACCACAGCAAGAATTGCTGTTTGGAGTTTAGTTGATTTTGTCGTCACCCCTATCCTTCTGTCAGGATCATTACACCTCCAATACAAAGGGATTAATTTTCTTTCTCCCTCCCCCTCTGTAGGCACACAGTGAGGCTCTTGGAATACAAACACAAGAAATTAGTGAGCAAGTGTTACGAAATTTTAACTATTTGTAGCTGCAAGTCACGCAACCGTACACAAAGTTTTCCATGATGACACCACTGGGTGCTGTGAGCCAGCTGGTCAAAGTGGGAGAGAAATTACTGCTATAATTCAAAAGGTGAATAGTGATACCAGTGATAAAGATGATGATTCAAAAAAAAAAAAAAAAAAAAATAGCAAGAAGTGTATGTTCATGTGTTTGATTATTAGCAGATCCCAAACCACCCAGAAAATCAAACATCCTCATCAGCTGCCCACAGCCGTCTTTTGATGTTGTCAGCAGCAAAGCATCCTGTCTCTGCTGCTGTGGTGGGAAAAAGGCTAGAGTGAAAGCAGAGACATTTGTGGATGTGCTTTCTTGTTGTGGGGCTTTGCTGCTGCAGGGGTGAGGACGGACTGTGCTGTGCTCTGAATCCAGATCTCAGGAGATAAAAGGGTCCCACGCCAGCAAAAAGACACCCAGTTTAAGTTGTGGTGACACCTCACCATCAGGCTGACGTCCTCATGGACAGGGTGGAACACCTGCTGCTTGCTGTCTGCAAATCAAATCAAAACCAGAGCCACATTTCAAACAAAATTGCTATGTAAAGCACATGGGAAAAATGGAAGGGTTGGGAGGACAATTGATTGATAGGGAGAGATCTTTGGAGTGCAACATTCAATTGCATCATTTATATTTCATTAAGCATGAAATTATGTTTATAATTGTATTAGACAACTCTGCGAGAGATATTAGTTCAGAAGCCCAGGCTGAATTAAAACAATTATTAATTATTACTCTATTTTTCATTTTTAATGAAATTATGCTCCTGAATTCAGAGCACTGGTGAAGGTGCCTTACTTCAATTCATAAAAATATCACCTTCGCTGGCTATTGTGTAACTGAGAGGATCAGAGTGGGTGTTATTTAATACAAACACTGTTTCATCCAGGGATGCACTGTGTGTGATCTACGTGGAGAATGGAGATTCCCTGCTCCAAAATGGACAAATGGCCAATGGCAGGGAGATGGTGCAGCAGCCTCCATAACAGGGTGGCCACACAGTGTGCAGGGGAACCCATGATGAGGAGACCGAAAACAGGAAGAGTTTATAAAAAAATAGTAATATAAAAAACCCCAAACCCTGCCAAAAAAATTATGGGAAACAGGAAACAATCTGCAGCCTCAGAGGTGTGAGAAAATAGCAGGAAGCGCCACAGAGGGAGGCAGAGGGCAGATATCAGCTGGTAGCTGGGATCTGTGTGCTGGGAGGGAGTTAAAGCCCATCGCAGCACCTCCCTTCAGCCAGCACCCTCAGAGCTGGGGACAGTGTGTCACAGTGACAAAAGTGACATAAATGGCAGCCAGCCCTTCTTTTTGGGAGCATCCACACACCCCTGTGTGATGGAGGGGGAGTGATGTCTTACAGCAAAATGGGACTTTCTCTGTGCTTTGTCCAGGAATCAGAGCTGAGAGCTTTTATTTCATCTCAAATCTACCAAGACAATGGTTCCCTGTTACACCTTCCCACTTCATCCAGTGATATTAATACATATGCAAAAATCCCCGGGGCTTCAAAAGGCCACTCACCTGGTGTAAGAGCTGTAGGATGTTTCCTGAGGTGTTGCAGGTGTGGATGACTTACATAAAAATAATACTCAAATTTTTACACCAGCATCATGGCACACAAAGCGTTCTTCAGTTCACTTTCATGTATTTTTCTGCATCTTTCCAGCTCTCAAGCTTATTCTGCTAATGATTAAGCATCTCAAGCACTTTGAAACAAAGCTTTTCACCTTTAGATACTTTTTCCCTCTGTACAAGAAGAACATATTCCTTGCTGGCATTTATCTTCCAGCCTGCTCTCTGGCAACCTGACCAAAAATATTTTGAAATACGTTTCTTTTTATCTCAGAGTTTGTGCATGCCAGACAACACATTTTCATTTATTTATTTATTTAAAGGCAGGTTATTTTAGGTGTTTTTTTTATTTTTTTTTATTTTTTTTTTACTTCTCCTTTTCTGCTTTTTTCTCCTCTGTGCACTGCTGACCACATGGTTTCATTCACCGAAACGGCCAACTGCGAAATTAGACAAACACTTTGACTTTGCCGCTGGCTTTCGTGGCTGCTGCACCTTCGAAGGCTCCATTCACCTCTAATTAGGTGTCCATCGAAATCCTGCAGGGAAGGAACAGTGTAAATCATTAGCCCTCCTAAATGAATGTGCAGCTGAGTAGCTAACAAAGGGATTAGTACCTGACTGGGGAAGCGTTGCATGCTGAAGGAGAGGGTCGGGGTGACCGCCTATTACACAGAAATAATTGCCACCCAGTGCTGGGGGAAGCGGTGTCTGCAGGCTGTGTTTGCTGCAGAGAAGCATTTCCTCTCAACTCTCACCCTTCTGCCTGATCTGCCTTTGCACAAATCGAGGAGAGGAGGTGTTAGAGGGCAGGGAGCTGAGAGCTGGGGCAGGACTGGGGAGCATGGAAACGGGTGCCGGAAATGCAAAGTGATTCGGAGTGCAAGAACCTTCCTGGTGGACACAGGGCTTCCACCCCTAAATAAAACCTGTCCTCTTTAATTTCTAAAAATACTTCTTTGCTTAATCCTCCATTGCCTTACTATGGCGTGTGGCTTTATACAGTTTGTTTTGAGCTTGGGAGTTTTTTCATGTCTTTAACAAAAAGAAAAATAAAGACACAGTGCAAAAATGTCTTAATGACCTACCTAACCTTTTCTTATTTAAAAGCACTTTATGATTCAGGACAATATTCCCACTGCAATGAGCCCTCCATAGATTAAACTGTCCCCAGACAACTAATACTTCACCTTTCTAAGAATACAGTTCTTACTCATGGAGTTTAACAGATCCATAAGTTCTGTGGCCACAAAGGAGGGACGCCCATGGAGGATTTCAAAATGCAGAAACAATTATGAGATGCGATGGGTGGCTGAGTTAGGGGATCGTGGTCATCGCTTGTCACCGTGGTGCTGCTGACAAATTGTGCTTGCTGGAAACACGCCACTACATTAGCATAATGTGGCATGGAGTATCCTGTTTAGCAGTAAGAGGGGATCTTACAGTTAGGAAAGATTCTGGGTAAGACTTCCTGCAGGAATAAATGCTCATCACTCCTCATCGCAGCTGTTGTCATTCAAATGCGCTGAGATTCGCTGCCTTGTCTCGAAGCAGCCAAGGACAAAATCAGAGCTAAAATGATTGGGGAGCATTCAGCACATGTTTGGAGCTGAGCAGAAAGGGGCTTTATGTTCGATTTCTGAGTAGGATAGCTTTTTCTTTTGTGCTCTACATTGAATTGCTTGCTGAGATCACACAGAGGATTTCCAGGTGAGCAGGTGCTGGGTCTGGCGTCTGTTTGGTGGTTTTAACCTCAACGACAAGAGATGGTGGAAAACCTTTTGGCCTATTTGGGAATAAAAGAGGTCATTTTATAGCAAGTTAGCTCAGTCAAAGTATTTTAACTGGACTATACATAACTATGATGTCTTTAGCCCAGTTTAAAGACAGTGAATTCTAGTGCAGGCATATTAAGGTATTTAATCAGCCCCATGAAGAAAATACCTTAAAGACACAACTAAGACTGAGAAAAAACAGAACAGCAGTAGGGTGATACTGTGCAATGCGAAAATGTTGTTTATATCCAAACATCACATGCACAGTTGAGCATGAATTCACATTAAATCAACTTGAGCTTCAAACATATATTTTTAGATATGGGTAGAAGGAACTATTTTTCACTCGGGGAGTCCTAATATCACAAAGGTTTTAATCTGGTGAAATATGTGATGTCTGAAAACCTGAACATGACTAATATATCCAAAGGCTTGTTGAATAAAAACATCTGAGCACAGGGGTGATACCTGGTTGCTGCTGTTGTGATTCCCTTTTGTGGCTTTATTTCCTTCTGCATCTTTAATGGTTTGTCAGTTTTGCCATGACAAGCGCTGTAGAGGTTTGGAGTGAGTGAAGCTGAAGACACCAATCCACGTTTTTGCCTCCTGACATTTTAATGCTTCACTGTGGGGCAGCATCACCTCCTCAAGGCATGTGGCCACTGGCCCAGCTGAGCCACAGATGCACAAATAGGAGCCCTTTCACCTATTCATGCTGCTCCTGAGCAAAGGCTGGGCAAAGACCACAGGAAAAGTGATTATGGGAATAAAAGGAAATTTTTGCATGAGCCAATGGGCATCCCACACGCTGTCTTCCATTCACCACAGAATGCTCCTTCCTCTTGTCTGATAAAGTGACATCTGGTTAGTGTGTTTGCCTGATTATTCAGTTCTCTGCATCACTGGGAGGAAAGTAATCTCTCTAATTGGTACAGAGAATTTTTTTCCAGCATGGTTGAAACAGCAGATTCTGTACTGAGATTCCTCCATGGCTGTTGCTGCTATCAGCTTCAGAAACCATGGAAAAAGAACCTAATTTTGTGTTTATTCGTTCACAGAGTTAAAAAATTTGCAACCTTAGAAACAGTATATAGGTCTAGTTAGGAAGGAAATAAAATGCCCTAATTAATTTTCTGCATCACTGAAATGGAGCTTCAGTCAAATGGAGAAGGCACACATTTTGGATGTCAGAGAGATGTCCTAGGACCAAGCCTCCAGCACTATTTGCGAGCAAAGGGTAAAATAAGACAGTAGATGAGATGAAAATGCTAATTAGAGGAGGGGTTTGGATGAGACAGGCAAATCTCCCTGTAATCTCAAATAAATCTGAAGTTTTCTTGCTGTGTTCTTATCCCATCCCTAGTTTGCTCCTGAAAACAGCCCTCAGTCTATTTGGATCCTTCAGGCAGTAAGAGTCTGGTTGAAAAGACTATTCTTTTTCCTTATTTGTTAAAACCCTAGAAGTTATTTCCAGGAGATAAATAATAGGGTGCTTGCTGTCTTTACAGTGAAACAGGTTTTCTTTAATATAAACAGGCCTGGTCTATCTGGTCTGGGTTTTGTTCCAAAGGCCAGGTAGTAGTCATCCCCCCAAAGGTGTTTGTATCTTTCAGAGCTGGAGTGAAAATCCAGCACTTGGCTGGAAAACCTCTTGGTCAAGAACGTGGTCCCAAAAGGAAGACCTGGAGAGAGAGTAATAATGCAAATGTGCTGGAGGTAAAACGAGCAGGATTGTGTATTTTGGGCTGTTTTCCTTTTTGCTATAAGCAGGTGTGTTGAAGCATGGATGCCATAGGTGAAAGTGGTATTTCTCAACAGATTGTATTAGCAGTGTTAGACATCTTCCTACTCTTGACTGCCTAAAGTTCCTCAGGAGGCTTTTATCCCAATGTGTTTGAACATTCTAGCAACATTCATTAGGCAGGATGACATCCCAGTTACTGACTGAGGGAAGTTTTGATGTCTCCTTTTCAGAATTGGGAATCCAGAAATACATTTAGTTGGTGAGAAATAGACAGAAGGGCTGAAGTAACCCTGGTTCTGGGAGAGCAGCAGGCATTATAAAGAAGTTTATAAGAAGTTCCTTTTCATAAGGATGAAGGTGTAAGTGGTGAATCTGTAGAGCTTTAAAATAAAAAGACACGGTAATAGTCTTCTAATTCTCAAAAAGTCTGCAAAGAAGGTGCTTCTGAAATAAAATATAAAAACATAAAAAATGTTCCTAGCTCTACATAGAGCAAAATTTTGAATTAGAGATTTGGAAAAGCTTCCTAATGAAGGATTTTTAAACAGTGAACCTGGCTGCTAAGAGAAGCTGTAAAATCTGAGTTAGAAAAGACCAATTAGACTAACACCAGTCTGGAATGGGCACAGCAGGATTCTGCATCCATGCAGTGAAAATGGACTTAAAGTCACTATCATGCTGTGGTGCTGGCTTTTATCCTCCAGAGCCTCCTCAGGTCCTGTGATTCCATTTTGACTACACACATATATCACCCTAGACTGTATGTAAGTCCTCTAAGCTCAGCTCTGAGGGTCTTCAGCCTGTCTCACTTCCGTAGCTCCAGCCTGACTGGGGAAAAAAAAAAATATCATAAAGCTGAACCACGTGAGATCAAAGTCTTCTCACAAAGTCATGGGGATTAATTTCATTACTATGGGTAGAGCAGCTTTCCCTAGGGAAAAAGGTGTCTTTTTGTCTCTGTTGAGTTGGTACCTCAGCTGACCTCATTCAGGGAAAAACTACTACATAACCATCTTTTAGAGGGGCTGGGGCTCAAGGGTGAGGATCCTTGAGGAGGGTGGATAGTTCCCTACAATCCTCAGTGAGGTGTGCAAAGATTCTTCTGGTTTCCCACAGACACTGGGAATACATTATCTCTGAATGGTTCCCTTCCTGGCACCCTGTATGAGAAATGTGGACATGGCATTCACAGTTCTGGATTCCCCTCTGGAAATTGGGATCCTTCATGCCACAGTCAGTGTTGCTTCCTAAGGTTCTAAATTCTTGAATTTAATCTTAGCTATAAGATGCAAGAATGATACCCAGCACTGTAAGTCAGCAGTATCCCCCAAATAAGTTGATAAAGCAGCTGTGTTGGCTCTAGAGCATCTCAACTTTAGGCTTCTGAGTATGATGAATTATTGTTTAAGGAGATGTATTCATAATTCCGCTCCTCCCAAGCAGGTGGTTGATATTTTGAGATCCCTGCTGTATCAGCACTATGTATATTTGGCACAGAAACTGCATGAATATTATAAATTCTATATTTAATTGAGTCTCATAAAGAAATCCTGTAAATCATAGTCATCCCATCAAACAAACCAGGAAACTGATGTGGTGAGGTATTCAATAACGTAGCTTCTTTTTGTCCCTAAGGGATAGACAAAACTTTGTTGTTTCCCTTAGAAGAAAAAGAATGATGGTAGTGAGGTACCTTTGATGTAGTTCTGTTTATCTGAAAATAACATAAAATCCTAATTCTTAGCATCGAAATCAAGTAATATGAGAAAATACTTTTACATCCAACACCAAGCCTCCATGAGCCAGCACTCAGCCAAAAAGGCTCTCTGTTTAGGCTTTGAGCAAGACCACAATGTCACTATTGAGTCAGGTTTTGTCCTAAGCTTTCTTGCCTCTTTATGTCTTCCTTGAAATATTTCTTCGTGTTTCTCTGTCTCACAGATGGTGGCAGAAAATATCACAGCATCGTTTGCTATACAGTAGATGGTGAAACTCCCTTGTTTACATTTGTGAATATTAGGCGATATTATATATGCTGGGGGGGGCGTGAGAGTTAGTGTTTTGTCAACTTACTGGGACTGCTAAAATCCAAAAATCCTAAAGTGTTCTGCTTTTCCTGAATGAGAAAGAGTCTAATAGTTCTTTCCAAACGACAGACTCTGGGGCTCTGATAAAGGATCTAAATCGCAATAAATTAGAGAGGGGCAGTTAAAACAAGCGTGGGTCTTACTTAATAACAAGTGTAAAATACACTTAGCAATGCAAGCAAAGGGAGATTTATACCCAGTTTCCTCAGGTGGGTTTGAGTCTACACAAAGCTGAAACTGTTCTCATTGTGTTAAGTTCTCCGTGCCATTGGCTCACAATGAAGTACTGTTTGCACTTCTTTTATCTGTAGTACATCTATTACATCAAATCAACAGGAGGTGAGGGAGGCTTGCACTAAATGAATGCAGTTCATTATTTAGCTGTATCTGGTGAACAAAGGCAGCGGGGGTTGATTTTGGCACCTGACCTGCTCTGGCATCCTTTGCCCTGGTCGTGGGAGAGCAGTTTGCTCCAAGGAGCAGCAGACAGGCCAACGAGCCCTCAGAACTCTCTCTGGAACACATGCACGGCCACGTTTTCCTGACAGGCTGCTTCAAGGGCTCTCCAGAGCTATTTGATCAGGTCCTCCAACCCCTCTTCACAGTGCTTCTCTCTGCTGCTCTCACTGTGGCATTCATCACAGGCTATTTTATCTGGGTGAGAGCGGAGCGTACGCACGCGTTTGAGCCTACAAATAGGCTGCTAGACAGGTCCCTGGCCTGGCTTATCAGGGTGAAACAGCTGGAAAAGTGCTCTCCTTGATGGGAGGAAGCATCACACCCCAGGCCAGTGCGAGCCCTGGCAGAAGACGGGGACGTGTGCCCTCGTTTGTCACAGGGCAGGGACAGACCTCGCCTGAGAGCATTTGTGGATTTGTGCTGAAAAGCCTTGGTGACTGTCCAGGGATGGCAGGGAGGGTCCTTGAGACAACACTTGGATGTGGCAACCGTGTGGCACAGCACAATGATGCTGAGGAAAAGCCACTCAAATCCACAGCTCCTGCGCTGAGCATGTGGAGAACATCAGAGCCGAGGGCAACCCTCACTGCGCCTGCCAAGGCCAGGGCTTGTCACTGCCCCACTTCTCATCCTCCACCAGTGACAAGGCGCAGCTGTGTCTTTCTGGGATATCCATTTTGGTCTCCGTTCAGCAGGCAACTGCACTCTCTACCCGTAAATCTGCAGAAGTTTTAGAAAGGCAAAAAGCAATTATGGGAGATCAAAAGGAAGCTGGTGAGAGAACAGGCATGGGAAATGGCGTCCTGCTGCTGGTATCCAGTTCACTCAGGGAAGTGGAATGGGTAGTACAGCCTAAGAAATTAACATGGTTCTATCAAGTAATAGGCATGATTCACTGTATTTTCCTTCCTATCCAAAGTCATCCACAAAAAATGACCAACAGCTCCATTTGCAGCAGCTGGAACATTGTCATGAGTACCAAGGGGGTCACTGAAAGTAAAGATAACTGCAGAATTAAGTAATTGTGAATAAGATCCTTTGAGCAACCAGCATTTCATGAACATGGCTGAAGGAGGGCTGAAATGAATTGGAAAGTTACTGTGTTCAAATGCAATTTTCACATTTTCCTACTACACAAAGTAAAAAATACTTTCCCCCCAGAAAAAGGGCCTGAGCTTTACTGTAATAGAAGCTGAGAAGTAACTCTGCTGAAGTCATTGGTGTGAGCTAATGAGCTGTGAATATACTTTAATATATGAAACAATACCCGGACAAGGATTCCTGTTGATTTCAGTGGGACAATTTGTACAGCCAGTTACGCTCTGTACAACTCTGTGAGCATGTGGGTTTCTGCTAAAATAAGATTACATGTCTATTAGACTATCCAGAAGCTACAACACTGCAATATATGGTATTACCATGCACTGAAGATAGGTCCTTGGGAAATTATTCAATAGAAATATGTAGGAGACCAATTTCCTCAGTAACAGCAAATCTTTCAAGCACTGCAGTTTAGGTGACGATTCAGCTCTTGGAATAGAATCCATTTAACTTTGGATTTGGAAAGGACAGGGCTGGAAGTAAGGGAGCAGCAGATTTATGTGTCACTGGATTATAGTGGTGAGGTTATTTTGCAAATAACCTGCCCTCTGAAACTGCTGACTGTAAGATGCTTTAAGAATATTGACATTTTGCCACAAGTAAAGAAAGCTCACTCTCAACTCATATCATCAGATGACTTAAAAACACATTTCTCTTGCATTAATAAAACAACTCCCGTGTTCTCATAACAATTATAAAAACATCTTTCACTTATTATGCTACCCTGCAGCAAGGAGAAGGGTATTGATCCAGGCCTATGTTTCATTTACAAAAAGAGATTTTTGGGGGAGAAAACAGAGGATATGAAATACTCTAAAACATGAAGCAAATGGCTTCATCTCAAAGAAACAGCCCTTTGAAGAAAAGTAAAATGCTCAAAGTGTCTTAAGGACAAAGAAACACAAACACCTGGGTCTGTGAACTGCTCTGGAGTAAACTATTTCCTACTGCAGTCATAATAGAGGCTCAGACAAGGGGAAATCTTCCTTAACAAAACAAAATCATGGGAGGTCACTCCAGGGAGTTTTATGTGGTTTATGCATGGGGGACTGAATAGAGACAGGCTGCATTTTTTTCCCTGTGAATCACAGGGCCCTTGCTGGCACTGTGAACTGACTCAAGAATTCCACAGCCTCTCTGCACTCCTGCCATCCCTGCTTCAAAACCGGGGCCCGACAGGGGATCTGTGATGACAGCACAGTTTCCATCTGAGTGCTTCGGTAACTTCTCCAGTGCTCTGCAGCCTTTACTCCTGAATTTGCCTCATTGATGCCAAGAGGACAGCAATCAATCCAGTGCATGTGCGCCGGGACACCGTCCTCTTGATTCTCTTAGCCTTGCTCCTGGTCGTAGCCAATTCTTCAGGTACTGGGTGAGAAAAGTGGCTATAGGCCGGGACAGGGCTGTTGCAGGTGCATTTAAAGAAGAAAAAAGGTGATTTTCACAGCTGAAAGCGCTGCTGGGAAACCTGAGTTCTGTCACTACTTGCACAGAAGCTCTGACACCGATGTCCTTTTGAAATACTGCAAACTGTGCCCTGCCTGCAGCACCAGCTCCGTCCGTGGAATGTGGGCAGCTGAGAGATCATGAGGAAGTGCTGCCTTCCTCTTCCCAAGGGGTGATTTGTTTCCCCTAATCCAGAACGTTTCAGTATTTTTATGTTTGCTTTCTGTGTTGTCTTTTCAGGTGTGCGGCTCTCGAGGAGCAAACTGGGCTCTGATTCCTCAGAAATGTGTCAATGTCATTCTCTGTATCACTGAACTCTAAAATCACAGATGCTGTTGCTGCAGCATTTATTGCGTTCAGCTTTCTTCTTTTTCTGAGGTTGAGTTGTTTAATTTCCTGAAACTCAGTAACAAAATCAACACAGAAGGCCAGATCTGTTCCTTGTGTTCTAAATACATATTCAAAAACTCTCAGCTAATTAGTGCTATATTAAAATGCAAGAGGAATATCCTTTATTTTTAGGTTATATGGATAAATCACTTACTTCCTTTACTGTTTCTGAAGAAAGATCAGCCACTGCATGCTGTTAGTGCCACTGAGAATAATAAAAAAGTCATCACAAAATGATATCTTGATAAAACATGACCTTTAAAGCTGAAGCTGTGGGAGTAAACCAGATAAAAAATGTTTCCTGAATGCACACAAAAAGGTCTGCAATGAAAGGAAAGCCGATTATTCTCACATTCTTAATTATTTTAGAAGATTGATGAAATTAAATTAGGTATTATTTTAAAACAGTGGGATCTCATATCATGCTGACTACATTATTCATTTCTGAATGAACATTGATTTTTTCTTTTTATGAAAATGTTGATTTTTGTACACACACTTTTCATTTTTCCACACATACCATAAAACGAAGACAAAAATTTTCACAGCAGGAATTTATTCCTAACTGGTCACTTTAAGCCATGTGGTCTTCTTCCCTTGTAATTACTGACTATGTCCTTATCCATTTGAAAGGTTTCTAGCAGCATACAACAGCTGGGGTCATTCTTATTGCTCCTGAGCAATCTTTGTTGGTACAAACACCCGAATTCACAAAGGAGCCAGCCACTTTCTCAAGGTTTCTGTGTACAGAAGCTCTCATGCAGGGAAAAAAAATAAATTAAACCCCAAAGAACTTTGCCAACATTATTTCATTTTCTTCTCCTCAGATTCTTGTCCTGATTTTTAAATTACACACAGGTGGTCTCAGGGTACTTAAGCCAAGGTCAAATTTTTTCTATGCTTTTGCATAATGCCTTAAAAGATGAATTTCTAATCTCTTATTCTGACTGGGTAGGTCATCTGCTCTAAATATAACAAATAATATTAAAATTCAGGCTTTACTGATGTTGAAATTAAATGAGAAGCTGTGGGGATGAGCAGGGTTGAGGGGGTGCATGTGTGACCTTTTTCAGTAATCCCAGTTTGGATTTATAGATTAAATCTATTCTCTTTGAAGAAATACATTACCACAAACCCCCCAAATCAGCCAGAAAATACACAGCATCAGCAGTACAGGGTTAAAACTTGAATTAGGTTGTGGAACCGGTCACTGGGAGGGGGTCTATTCTTAATTGAACTGAAATCCTGCTCACAGCGAGGAGGAAGCGTGTGAAACACCCAGCTAGGTTTTAAATGTTAGTCACATTCCACAAAGGCTTTCTTGGCTCTTGTGGATTGAGAAAGTAGAGGAAGGGTAATGAAGGACTAAAATGTGAAGTTAAGACCCACATTTGTTGACAACTGCAGAACTGGTGTGGCCAAGGAGCTGAAGGACAAAAAGCTCACCCCATGTGCATCATGGCAGGAAACTTGTAGCAGCTCCATGGAGAGACTGATGGATGATGATTTGCATTGGTTTCGGAGGAGTTTCCTTGGGATGTGGCTGCTTGGGATCAATTTAAAGGGTCCCAGTTTGCTTCCCTCTCTTTTCTTTCCCTTTGTACAATGTTCTAAGGAAGGGACCAGTCTCGGCTGACTCCAGCTGGTTTGTGCAGCAGGATCTCAAATCCCAGAGCAGTTTGTCTCAAGGCACCCACAGACACCTGCAGAAAAGACACTCATTACATCCAGCCAAAGGCAGATTCTGCACATAATCTTGCCAGAAGCAAAATTCTTGTTAATTTTCCTATTTCACTCCACATGTTATTAAACATAAAATATCAGTGCAGTACAAAGCTCAAAAAAGAACAATACAGACACGTTTCTAAGATGCTGAGAAAAGCAGACTTCAGGTTCACTTAGGTAATTACTAAATTCCTGAAGGAGAGGCAGCATGTTTTCTGTCTTCCTACATATTTATTATTTCTTTCTCCTCTGCTCTTAGTGAGCTATTCAAACAAGGTGGGAGAAGTTTAATCTGAAAGGACAGAAGTTTTTTATCCACATTTTTCTTCAATATAAATTTGTGAAACTGAGTCTTTGAACACACCCATCTGACTGGTTTTATATTTTTTTTAATGTTGATGTCTTCCTTCCCTCTTTATCTTCTCTGCAACAGCTGGCAGTGCTACTGCCAGATGCCACCGAAGTCTACTGAGCATTAAAAGCAGGCCAGACCTAACCCTTGGCTTGAAAGAGTGATGATGTCTCAGCAGCCAGAGGACACAGAGGAAATGAGTGAGACAGAAGGAGCTTGTCAGAGAGCTGCAACGTCAAACTAACAAAATAACAGACCTGAAATTCCAAATGCAACTTGGTAGCTCCAACAACAAGCAGATGTACTCACACGTTTACTTTTTTTTTTCGTCCTTTGGTGGAAGTTAATTTTCTTGACCGATTCTTGGACTTCACACATGGCTGCAGAATTTTTCTGGAATGTACAGGTAAGAAAAAGAATCGGGTGTGGGGTCACCGTGAACAGAAAGATCCAAGCACAGTCTTCTTCCTTGCTGATGGCCAAGGCAAAGGTATGATAAGCAGATGAGGAATGCAGTCTGGCAGGTGGCCATTCCCACCTGGATACCTCTCACCTGTCTGGTGAGGTTAAACCATCTTGCTCCTGCAGGCAGTGACATTCAAGGTGATACAAATCCATGGGATTGTCCTCTCTTAGTGGAATCAGTGGAATCACAGCCTTTAGCATGAGTCCAGAGCGCTGAACCCCCTCCATATCTGGGCATCCTGATGTCTTTGTTCCATCAGGAGCTGATGTGCTTACAGGTATTAGTGGCGGCCCTATGGTACAGCAATGTGATTTTTCATTTTCACTTCCAGAGGTTTCTGGAAGTTCCCAAAGGAGCAGAGTTGCCCATTTTAATCCTCTCTCTGAGTTGCATCTCGTGGCGCACTGTTGAAGCCAAGTAGCCTGAAATTTAGCAGAGGATGATTTCCAGGGTGTTGGCCATTCACTGGGAGTTAGAGCTGAGGCAGTGGCTACCGAGGAGCCAACTGGAATTGCTAATGGTAAGGAGATGAAGCCAAAGCAATCCAAGCCAACAGAACCATTGGAAGCCAGCGAGACCTGTCTCTGGGGTCTTTCCTACTGAACATATGTTTGGAACTTGAAAAAGGAAAGGAGCGTCTCAAGGGATGTGAATCAGACCAGTTGAGCAACACTGGAAACTTGAGCATTGCTACAAAGCCAAAACGTCTTTGTTTCAGCATATCCAAAATTTATTAAAGTAAAATACTTCAGAATAACAGAGAAACAAAATCTGATCCAAATCGATATTTGGAAGAAAATGTCAACAAAAAGCATAATCTATATGCCAAGTGTTCCCTTAGGAGCAGACTAATTTCATGCAGACATTCCTGAATAAGAGATACATTCATAAAAATGTCTAGTTACTGGGTTTCAGCACAGCATGGGAACTCCTCACTGAATTAGTTTCCAACCACGACTGAATCCCCTCCTTTCTCTCCTTCTCCCTCTCCTGCTATGACCAGTTAGGAGCCGCCACTCCCTCTCGGTCTCTCCACGGGGGTTAATTCATTCTCCTGCGTTATGCAGCCACTGGGATTGCCCTGAGAGTTTCCAAGGTAGAAAGAGAAAGTTGAAGTAAAAAGCAGCTCCCTGCGTGCATGCAAAATACAATAGTAATGAAAAATAATAATGAGCTCATTATAATAGAGATGGTCTCATTAGCAGTGCAAATGCCAATCATATATGTGGCCAGGTTCCTGATGGTGCAGGGAGTCCTCTAACATTGTCCTTCCCTGCTCCAGAGGTAAAAATCCTATTTAAAAACATCTCATTTGTCCAGTTCTTGGGCTGCTATCCCTCCCTTTGCTCCCCAAAAGGCCACTGCAGGGTATATTGCTTGGAAATACAGGATATGGGCGGTGAGATGCACATCCCTGTGCCCTGCCTGCCCTTCCCCTCCAGGCTCACACTGCCCTCAGGGCAGGGAGAAGATAACTCCATTTGCAGGCAAGAAATATCTTGAGCATACAATGGGAAAATGCATTTGGAAATATTTCAATTGGGAAGAAATCAGTTTCCATCAACATGCTGGTAATGAATTTAGGGCATTTGCAGATGCTCAGTAAGAATGGAGATAATAACACAGTTGCAGATATTTGGGGCCAGTGGGAGTGTAGTACTCATGACTGTGCATGTCCTGCTGCTCCAGATATTCCTCCCAGGAAAACGCAGTGCAGGATGATGGCATCTGCCTGTGGCTGGAGTGAGGTTCATCCCTCCTCTTCCACTGCAGACAGGTGGTGTGGCTCCTTCCCTTCCAGAGTGGGAGGCAGAAATATCATCTTGGCTGAGAACATGTTGACCACTGGTCATTCTGGGGGAAGAAATTGCCAACCCTGTAGATAAAATTCTCGTTTTCATTTGTAATCTAGGCTACCAGAATGTAGAACTCCATCATGATCTGCCAGGTAATGATGAGCCACTCTCTTCAAAAACGTACTTAAAATTGAAAGTGATTAAAGATGCTCCAGCCTGCAATTGCCTATTATTTACTTGTACTCTAAACAATTTGTTTTTCACATCATTCCAGGAAGTTGTAACTTATTAAAGCAATGTTCCTGGTAACTGGGGGAGAGCAGCAGCAGCCACTGAGCATTATCTGTGCTGCAGCAGTGTCAGGAGTGCTGCCTTCTGTAGATGGTACAACAAGTGTGGCAAGGAGAGGCAGCACCTGGTCCCACTGCTCAGCATCCCATTGCCCAGGAAGTGACCACTGACCAGGACTTCAGCTTGGTTCAGAGAAACTCTGGACCTGGGGAGCATTAACCCAGCTTGGTCTGAGCTTCTGAGACCAGATTTGTACCTCAGAAGGGAGCTCTGGTGCCCTTCAGGAGCATGGCACTGCCTGTAGTTTGGGAAAAATTCCTGCCTCTCTGGAGCTGGCCTGGGAATAAGAAAAGGCTTTTAGAAATCTATTTTTAGGCTCTCAGCTTTTTAATTTTGAAGCATAGTTAAACTAGCTACAACAGACAGACACATCCTGCCACTAAACCTCAACACTCTGCCTTTGCCTTCACGGCCTTTATTCTGTACACGTTTTTGATTTATCCATTTTACTTTTCAGACAAAGTTAAATGAGACCCGGTGTTTTTTTCTGTTGTAAAAGCAGTGCTGCTTTGGTCAATAAATGTATCAGAGTGATACCACAATGCTTAAATAAAGTAGCAATATAAATAAATAATTTTCAAAGTCCCAGCCACTTGAGACAATCACTCCATACCAGACACATTAATTGCAGGACCAAGTGCTGTGGTTGTCCTGGCTGCCTCCACACCCAACCCAGGGCACAAAATGAACCCTAATAATGGCTCAAATAGTTTGTGACAGTGAAAACATAACTTTTATGTGTATGAGCTCCTCTGGCTGGAAGCTGCCTTCCTGTAGAGTCCACCTACAATACACAAAGGGCATTATTTCACGTGTGCTCTGGGGTGTTTCTAGTTGTGCTTCCCACTTTGCTCCGCAAGTTGTTGCCAGGACATCCTCACTACACCTCTCCTCAGGCTGCTGTCACCTTTGATACTGCCTGATGGGGCCAAAGCTCCCGAAAAGAGCCAGGCAAGGATGGAAAGGAGCAGTGCTGGCAGAACAAAGGTGGGATGGAGACCCAGAGCTTCAGGCTGTGCTCGCTGTGGTGGGTGCAGCCATGCTGTGACACGTCTGCAGCTCTCATGGAGACAAACCCAAGTTTCACTAAACATTCCTCCTCTCTCCTGTAGCCTCTCAAACTCTCTGTGGTCAAGTGTGTGCTTCCAGGACTCCTGGATTCACAACTTGCCCTACACAAGCCTTTGGTTTGGCAAGTGGCATGATGCTTCATTTTAGCTTGGAAGAGGATATTTCTTCACACCAATGCTATTTCATCTTTAAGTAGAGGGCAGTGACCACAGCTGCTGAGTTTGTGAATTTTATCACAATAAAATAACAGCAAGAGTTTTTACCTGTTTGGAAAGAGATGTCCGCACACCAGTGTATGAACAGTAAGTGGCAATATTAAAAATAATTAGCCATGTTACTAATGACAGGGACTTATCTCAATATTAATAAGAAGAATAAGCTTGTTCAAGATGAGTTTGTCTCATTTAAGCTCAAGAAATTATCTCAATAATAAGGGAAAATAGAAATATGAACAGGAAGATGTATGGAAAGACTGCATAGAAACTGCACCATGACTGTGGTGAGGAAAATAAATGTGCCTTCTTACTCTGGTATGCATGATTAAAAACACCCCAAAGCTTCAGTTGTATAGGATGTATTTATGCAAGGAAAAGATCTCCAAGGGTGAGGATACTCCTGGGCTTTACAGGAACACGGTCTCCCCAGCTGGAGGCAGTGGGAGGCTGCAACACCGCACAGCAGCACTGGGGACTCTTCTGTCAGCTAGGGCAAGGGACAACTTTCCACTTCCAAGGTGCCATCCCACTGCTGGCCATGTCCTGTGCTGCAGAGGCTCCAGAAGGGCAGGAGCTGATGTCCTGGAGAGGAGTTTGTGATGTCCCACATGCCAGGCACAGCTAATCCCCCCCAGGACCAGCAGATCTCCCTTCGCAGGCAGAGCCTGGAGCTGCCTCTCACTGCTGCCCGTGCAGGTCAGGCAGAGAGATCTGTGCCTCAAAGCGCAGGAGGACGGCTGAGAACGCGAGCTAGCAAAAGGAAATGAAGGAACAGCAACTACCAGATGATTAATGGCACTGATATGAACCCTGCTGACAGCACAGAGCCTGGGCACCTCTGCTGAGACAGATTAACTTTGCCTCCTGAAACATGGGAACTAAAGGAAGAGAAGCTACCCACTGGGAAACGTCTAAATCCATAGAAAAGTAATGAGAATGTTTGAGCTGAAAGAACTGGCTGGAGAAAAATTTTGGCAAAGTCTGCCACTCTTATCTGAGTGCATACCTCAGCACACAGATTTTGGTTACCAGTCGCATGTCTCCTGGCCAAAAAGTCAAGAGGCAGTAGCACAGGAATTGATCTGCATTTTTCCTGAAGTGGTTTGAAAACCTTCCTGAATTGTGTTTTTCCACCCTGACCTATATTTCTGTGGTGATACAAGGTTTTTAACCTTTTCTGTAAACATTTTTCTGTTCTTTTTTTTCCCCAAGAATGGCAGAGAGCACAGGCTTTGCCTTCGCTGAGTTTTTCCACCCTCATTGCCCTCATCTCTGCATGGTAAAGTCATGGCCACACTTGGGGCCAAATCCCTCGTGGACCACCAACCTCCCATCTCCCTTACAGGATTAGGGGATGCTTCTGGCAACTTCAAAGGCAGAAGGAAAAGTCAAAACCACATTGAAATACTTGTTGCCCGAGCGTGTCTCTGTGTGAGACATGACAAGTTTTCCATCAGGGATTTATGGCTTATTTATTCATGTCATAAAAAAAGCTGCTCAGTGGTAAGCAGAAGTCACTTGTGGATTAGTCCTGGCATGAAATTTCCACAAAGAGTAAATAAGAGCTTTCCCCAGGCCTTTGGGGTTATGACAGGGATCTGCATCCTCCTCTGGCTGAGATTGTTGATCTTCCATTTTCAAGTGATGTGAAGCACAGGTCTGCACTCTGGAGCCACACGGAATTGCCTGTCTGGGCCACAGCAGAATGTGCACCTTATAAACAGGACCTGGTTTCACTTTATGTGGCCAGGGAACTCGCACCCAAGCAAAGAAACAGAATATAAATTTTATTGCTTACCACATTTCCTTCCCTCGTTACCCTCCAGCTTCACTCTGCTGAAGAAGTTACAAAACTTTAGTATTGTGTCAAAACACTGGAGACCAGCAGGATTTTAAGGCCTGATTCATAACTCATAGAACATCAAAGGAAAAGTCCCAGTTTCCCGAGTTTCTTTTTCTCATCTCTGCATTTGGGGTCTGGCCACAGCTGATTTTTTGATATGCAGAATAAGCACGGCCCAAGCTGTCCGACTTTGGTGGTATCCTACTGGGCTGAGGCAGGAAAAGCCTTGCACAACATCTTCTAATGATTCATATTTTGGGGAGGAGGAACATCACCTCTAGGAATTCAGCTTTATTGGATACTGTAATCCAGAAGAGATAAAAGCACTTACTAATTACTGCTGGGTTTTGTTTCTTTGAAGAATTGGGTTAAATCTCTTTTGAAAGAAGATGTCTGTTTGTGCTCGTTAGATGTATAATTTAACTTGTTTAGGATTTTCCCCTTTTCTGGGGTTTTCTTCTAATGGTATCTGTGCTTTTCTTTCTCTTCTTTCCCTCTTTTTCCTCCCCAAAGATGTGAACTTTTGATACATTCTCAATTTATTTTCCTAATATAACAATCATCATCACCAGGTTGATGCATCTTCTTTGGTGCCTCATTTTTTCTTCTTCTTTCCCCACTGAAAATTCATTCCCTTAAAAAAAAGGAGGGGAAAAAGGTGCTGCTCTTGCTTGCCTGTTTAATGATTCTGAGATTTATTTGCTTATGGGCCTTTCCTGGCTGAAACCTGTATGTGTGCTACACTGAAGAGAGAACTCAAAATATATACTTCAGAAAAGAAAAAAAAATTAATACTATAATTTATCTGTCAATCACTACTATGCAACACTGCAGAAGCAGAGAAAATTGGGCTGAAAGGGAACTTGGGGCTTCATTTAATTCATAATTCTTCCCCAAGCCAGGACCAACTCTGCCTACATCATTCCTGACAGATGTTTTTCTAACCTGCTCTTAACAGCCTCCAGTGGCACTGGGTACACAACCTCCCACAGAAATTTCTATTAATATGCAACTGCTCTCAGTGTTAGAAAGTTTTTCCCGATGTTAAACCTGAATTTCCTGAGCAGCAGTTGAAACCTGTGAGTTCTCATCCTGTTCACATGTATTTGGTCTGGTTAAGTCAACCCAGCTGAGGGAAGTGGCTCAGCACAGCTCCCAGGAGCTTTCTGCCCTTGTGTTCCTTCGCAATTTTAGACACATTTTGAGAAAGCCATCCGCTGAGAGCTACACCCAAAATGCAAATAGGGATCAGCTGTTTGTCCTGCCCATGTCTGAGTTCTCCTGGGATTTTGTTGTGTCCTGGGGAGACAAAGAAAAAAGAAAAACCTGCACCGGGTCACACAATTATGTTACAACCTTTGAGCGTTGACCAGGTATTTCTGCACTGCCCACATCAGGATTTGCATGATTTGTTATAAGTGAGTTCTTTCCCCTTCCCCCCATCCTGAAAACAATACCCCAAAATAGGTAATACTTTTAGCTTGGTGTACAAATAAAGAAACACTTTGATGGACTATCCTATTTCTGATCTACAGGATGGGAATATGGACATTGCTATTGACTCCTAGATGCTCTCATGGTTCTATAAATGAAGACTAATGTTGCAGTCAGCTTTGCCTGGTAGATTCATTTGGGTCAGACAAATAACCCTTCCTTTGCCCGATTTCCTATGTAAAAGGGAATTATTAAAAACCTCCAATATATTTGCAAAATGCTCCGAGATGTTAAGTGTGAGGTGTGCCCCATTTTATGGTTCTCACATCTAGGGGTTACCAGGGGAGTTGATAAAACTCCTGGGTGTAAAACTCTGCATGAGGGGAAGCAGCTCAAAGGCTTCACAGAGCAGTTTGTGAGCCCAAGGCGGGAGGCTGAGTGGGATCTTACTCCTGGCAGCCACTGGTGCCCCCCAGCCTTTTCTCTTTCTCTCTGAGCAGCAGTGTGAGCTTTTCAGGGCTTTTCCACAGGGAGAGGAGACATCTGCTAACCAGGGCACAAAACAGCTGGGTCACAGCTCTTTTGCTGCTCCTGGCAGTGGCAGTGATTTTGCCAGCCCCTGGCACTGGCCTTGTCTGGCTATTAGCATTTGTTTTCATAAATTTTTATTTTTTTTTTTTTAAACGATAATTCTGAGTAACAATGGAATAAATTCCTTCTCAGAAGTAATTTTTTTTTTTTTTTTTTTTTCATCACTGCACCCTGCAGCAATGAGAAGTAAAATATTCCTACTGGATTGGGGTGTTATTCCTTCATGCTGGATGCGGGGACACAGGGAGCTATGGTCAGAACAAAGTGTTGGAATCAGACAGGACAGGAAAGGGGTGCCTCAGGCACTAGGAAAAGCTGGCTTCTCTAGTTCTAGAGCAGTTGTAGCCTTGGAGGCACAAGCCCTGAAAATGTGGAGGTCCCACAGCATGACAGACCAAACTGGTAGGAAAACAGGGAGGATCTATCAGACCACAAATGAGCAAAGAATTGAAAGCTTTTTTTTTTTTTTTTTTCCTGATTGATGCCAAATGATTGTGTTGCTGGCCTCGGGAAAATGAAATACTGAACAACAAAACACCATCATTTGGGGCTAATCAAAGATTTCTCGCTTAGCTTCAAGCTGAAACTCTTTTGGTTTGTTTGATCCAGAAAAAAAAAAAAAAAAAGATAAAAATATCACAGGCACATTTAAAAATGAGGCATTTTGGACTAGAAGAAAAAGAAGGACTAAATTACTTTATTTTCTTTTCCAACTTTTGACCAGCTTCTTTGTGTGAAACTGTTTCAAAAATTTGTCTCGAATAGTTTTGGTCCAAGAAAAAAATAATACAATCACAACATCTCTTGCTTTAACTCAAGCTTTTTTCCCTTTGGCAGGGCACCGTAAATGCATCATAAGGACTGCATTTCCACTGCCCTGTGATCCCCTGGATATCTCAGGGTGCTGTGTCAGGTCCCCCTGCGCAGATCGAGGTCCTGCTGTGCCCAGAGTCACAAACAAGTAACAAAATAAATCCCAAACCTACCGAACTCACATTTCGTTTTCCCTCCCTGTTGAAAAGAGCCATGAATTTTGCCCTGCAAACCCCGAGACTCTTCCCCAAAAAGGTGTTTGACTTTCAGCTCTCTGCAGAGAACGTGACTGCAGCAGGTGCTGTGCTGAGGCTACAGACACAGAGAGACCCCGACCAGCAAGAAGGATGGTTTACCGCTTCTCTCCTAAGTGACAAATCAATAAAGCCTCTTCAAAACCACCCCCAGAGGTCACACTGCAGCAGCAAGGCTGTGAGCACAGCCCTGGCTCAGTCTCACAGGTGGGACCAAGGGCCCAGCGCTGCAATGTAAAACCTCAGGAGCACAGGGACAACAGAGTGCAGCATAAAACCAAGAGATGCACATTAATTTCCACAGAAACCACCCTGTTTGCAGCACAGCCCTGAAGCAGGGAGGTGCCGGGTGGGAGATGGTTTGCAGAAGGTACCAGGTGCTGACCTGCAGCAGCCAGCTGCCCACGGCACGGGGTAAAGGGCAGGTTCAGAAACAAGATGCTTTTGCAGATGGAGACCCTTTGGTTGGGCCTGAGCAGTCAGAACATTTAAGAGGCTGATTAAGTGCCCTGGAGCAGACTGAGAAAGTCCCTGGTACAGCCCTGAGTCAGGCTCTCCATGCCCACCCACAGTGGGGCAACACCCACTGGTGGCATCACCCCACGTGAGGGGGCTCTCCTGGCTCTCTTGAAATTATAGTGTTTAGCGGTCTCTTGTAAATACTGAAATAGATCTAATTATTCATTTAATCAGGGGAAAAGAATCTCCTGCTGTTTTCCAAAACCAGGCAAAATAGCCAATTGCAGCAAAGCGGGCAAGAAAGGCATGTGGCAGTGCAGTTCCACCTGGAGTACGTGCAGAAAAGCTCTCCCTGACTCTGCAGGCATCTGCCAGCCCTGCACCTCTCATCAGAAGTGTTTCTACAGCACAGAAGAAAAATCAAGGAGTTGATTTTTTTTTTTTTTTTTTTTTTTTTGCTACTCAATAAAACACACAAGCCCAAACCAGTGAATTCTCCAAATCCAAACGGTACCAGTGCAGAGCAAACCAGCCAGAACCTCTTCCATCAGCTGCCTCAGAGGAGGGTGGATCTCAGCTGTGATGAGGTGCCCAGACAGCCTGGTTCCCACGTCCTCCTCTTGCATTGCTCTGCTCCCCTGTGGCTCATGGAGCAGAAAATAGGAGTGCCAGCAGTGTGAGTGGCGCTGCTCTGTGCTCCCTGGCTCCCTGGCAGCTCACTTAGGCTGTAATGAATGGGAAGTGAAAGCTCCTTGGGCTGACAGCCCCAAACACCAGCTGTGCACTTGCAGGTTTCTCATACACCTCTTAGAGGACACAGGACAGAGGGCAAAGACTGCTTTTAATCACCTTGTGTGCTATCAGATCCCCTCCTACTTGCACAGATAAAATGGATGTCTTTGGGTCGCTGGCTCCTGACAGCACTGCCATCATTCCTCCCTCTCTGAGCTTCTTTTCTCAGTTTTGGCTTTTTCAATGTGTCACTTTCTTTCCCTTTTCTTCCTGCAGCCATTTTGCCTTGGTGTGTTGTTCCCCCCTCATGCAGGGACAAGCTCTTTACACCCAGAGCCGTTTCCCAAGGGAGCACCATGTCTATATTCACAGAAAACCCCTTCCAACCATCTCAGAGTTATTCAGAAAGCCAATTTTTTTTTTTCCTTCCCCTCTCCTTAGTGAAATATCACTTCCAGCCCTTGCATGGCCCAGGATGTTGAGCACTCCCTGGTTTTGCTTTGCCCTCTGCTGTGTGCGGCTGAGTGCTCAGAGATGCTCCCATGCCATCCATGCCTGCAGCTCCCAGTCTGCTCCCTGGGTCAGGCAGAGCAGGGGGAATAGAAAGCACAAAGCCCCAAACCTGCCATCCACTGGCACCATGAGGCAGAAGGGAATTCCCTGAGTTAAGCTGAGGTGGTTGGGAACATGGATGGGAAACTCTCCTTTTCCACATAGAGCACGAGTTGGCTCTGTCCCACCGAGGGACAGGGAATGGTTCCAGCAGCAGAGAGCACAGACTGTGGAGTTACCTCCGTAGTAATTGCATTAACTCCTTTATGGCCTGTGTTCCTGCCCAGAAATAACCAACAGAAGTTACAGAACATACTAAATTATTCTTTACTTATTTTTCTAAAATTATGAACAGCTTTATGGGCTTCTCATTAACACCAACTGCCAGAAAGGCAAACTAGCAGACTCCATAATCTCTGCTTTAAGAATCTGGCCATTCCCAAATTTCTTTCAAAGTCATGAATATTTTAAAACTAACATAGCCTGTGGTTCCTTTAATTTGATTTTTTCTTATTATTTCTCAATTTCTCAGCCATCCACGTACCCCTGCATCAGGATTTTAGGCTTTTCTCTACAACCACAAGCTGTTTTACAATTACACCTTTTATTGTGTTCCAGAAATGGGTGCTGTCAGTCAATATTTGAGAGTTCACAGTAGGTTTTTGACAGAGCAATCCTGAATCATCTCAGTTTATGCAAGAATTCAGGCTGTGTTTATTTTACTCCGACCCAGCAAAGCAGATACTGCTGTGAGTGTGGCCAGCTGAAGTCACAGCTGGTGGATCAGCTCAGCTCTCCAGCCAGGGCTCGATGTCTTGCTGGTTACCAGTCTGGGCTGGTATTTCATGACCAGCCTCAGGTCAGGTCAGTGCTGTTGCAATTCACAAATGCACAAATATTTGCTGTGGTTTGGATCAGAGTCAAGCCTCAGCCAGCATCAGTTGCAGGGGGGCAAAAGCCTTTTCCTGTTGCACGAGGGAACACGCACAGGAAGAGAAATCGGTGCTGTGGCCCAGCGTAAATCAGCTCTTGAAATTAAGACTTTGCTTCAGTGATGACTAATCTCTTTGCATAATTCCCCTCTGGATGTTTTGGATATAAACATGCTGTTTCTCCTGTAGTGCCAGATTTCAGAGGGTCTTTCATACTATGCATGTCAAATCTAGTTGGGCTGCAAGTCTGTCTCAATAAAATGAGAAAATTGCTCATATTTTGAGACTTAGACATACAAATGTTTTCAGAAGAACGCATCTCCCATTTTAAAACATATGTTTCCTCCTTTGTATCTATTTTGTCTTTGGGTTTTTTTGCAGGCTTCTTGGGAAATGTGTTGGCATGAACAATATGTTTCAAGCAAAGAGAGCAAATACTTTCAGAAAACAAAGTTTTTAAAAGTCAGAATGTTTGATTCATCACGGTAAACATCTGATTTATTTACTGTCCCTCCAAAAAGGGCATCATAATATTGCCCAAGACAGGAAGGGCCAATAAAAACAGTTTACAGCAAATGCTGTAAAATATCTGTACCATACAGTACAGCCCAAAAGCCGTTCACAGAAGGGTTTGCTACAATGACTCACTCCAGGGAAGCTGTCTTCTGCTCAGTAGAATTTTAGGTGGCCGAAGGGAAGAAAAGATGCAAAATTAATCAAATACAAATTCCTAAGTGCTCACCCTCTTCTGACATCCCCAGAGGTGACCCATTGGCTGGATACACCCCATTGATTCTCTGCAGAGCAAAAGAGGAGAGGTAAAAGCAGAATAAGATTTCTCTGTTCCTTTGGAGCAACATTTATTTGTACTTCCCCAAATCATCCACCTGCCAGCAGGATAGTCACTTATTTACTAGACCTTCAGGAAATGAGGAGTGAACAGAGCAGTTACAGGAGTGAACAGGGATTTCTGAGCCTGTCCTGCAGAGGATGCTGCTCCAGTCTCTAGAACAGAAGGGACCTGTGGAGGTCACCTGGTCCAAGCAGTCAATGAGTGGCCGGGAATGTGTCCAGATGGCTTTTGAATATTTCCAAGGATGGAGAGTCCAAAACCTCAAATCTCCTTGGGCAACCCATGCCAGCACTCAGTCATCCTCACCCTCATGCTGCCCATAGTTCAGATTTGCATCAGCCACAAAAAGGCTGAGACAGAGACAAGATTGGCAGAGGAATTAAATTCACACCTTCAACCCCACCTTCACGGGCTACAGCAGGAGTTGAAACAGTCCTTGGGCTTTGGTCAATAAGTAAGCAACCGTGAATTCAGTGGGTTTAGTGGATTCCTCTTCTGCTGATTCAAGCCCACTTGAGAGATTTGCTGTAATCCAGGAAATGCCTCTAGGAATCTTTCCTTTAAAATCCTTACAGATTATATCTGACATGGTTGAACAAGCTAGAACATGGTCTCTGACCTCAAAATTCACTAAAAACTTTGAAACATTATCTTTATGTTGTGTTCCAGCGTAAACAGAACTTTTGTATGGGACAAAGTTTCCCTCTAAAGTTGTTTGTACCAGGTCCAGCCCAACACGTGCGACCTTTCCCAGTTTTTATCCCTGCTCTCTGTGCTCTGTATCACAGAGCTTGTTCCAGGCTCAGGGAGCTGCAGAGTGTTCTCTGTACACTGTTCCCTTGTGAAGAACACCTCAGCCCTGACAGCACCAACTCTGCCATCATTTGTTCTATTTCCACTGTCTGCTCCCAAGCACCTTCATCAGAGGCTTCGAGTTAGGAGTTAATTAAACTGACAGCACTGCTTGGCTGCAATTCAGTGCAAAACAATTGAACTTTTATCTGATCCAATTTCTCAGAAGCGAAACCAGGCAGTGCCTGGTGAGAGAGGGAGATGTGGAAAACACGGTCACGGGTCAGTGGGGTTGTGCTCCCTTTGTATCACTGCACCCAAGACAGGAGCACGTCAATAGCAGGAGCGTGGCTGTGCTGGGTGTGGGGTAGTTTGATGTGGAGCTGGTGATGGCAAAGGCTCAGGGAGACTGGGGAGGTATAAACAGGGGAATTCACTTGAGACTTGACCTGGGAAAATCCTGTTCAAGAGAGTTGTTTGAGCTCTTAATCAGAATCAGGGACAATTGCCGGTTCAAATGTTTGTGAGGTGTTGGGTGTTTTTAACAAACTGTTTAAAATCACAGAACCCAACATCCCTGTTTAATATTTTTTTGCTTATGAAAAAAAAAAAATAAAAAATCCTTAAATTACATCTTAGAGGCACAGCTCAGATACTGAGGAATTATCTGTTGCCAGCTAACACTGGCATGTCATTGCTGTTGTAAAATCACAGCCTGACTGAGCATGGTGGGGTCACTGTGCTTCTCTCACAGCCTCCGTGTCTGGGGCTCTGGGCAGGTGGCCTTTGAAGTGAACTCGTAGTGTGACTCAGTGGTGAGTCAAAGTGAGCTGACACTTGTTTCTCAAAGAATGGAATGACAAGAAAACCTTATCATCATTTTGAATTAACAGCCAGGCTTGGGCAGGATACTGTTTTTCTGACCAAGTGAAGGTGCAGTTTTATAATGTCAACTCACTTTATCTGAAAAACAACGAAAGAAATCTCGGTTCATCTCTACTGAGACATTTCATTTAATACATAAAATGTGCTTCACTTGGATTTCAACTTTGTTTCAAAAAACCAAATAAATCACAGTCCCTTTTTGCTTACATTTACTTACATTTGCTTACATGCATCTAAAATTTTACTTAAAAAACTTAAAAAGAGAGAAGAGCTTTTCAGGTCAAGAGACCTAGGAGAGAACAGCCTTCTTTGTCAACAAATTGTGTGAGGCAAGAGAAGTTTTTCAAACAGTGCCAGCAATTATGAGTAATTGTTAATACCAATGGTTGTTAAAGCCCCAGCAATCAGTGTGATCAAACACAGCTCTAACACAGTCCTGGGAAACAATTCTCTGTAATTTAGGCTGAACAAAGCAGTAACAACAATCACAGATTTTTAACTCCATCGAGTAAACAACCTCTCTCCTTCTCACACGCTTGGCCACTGACAATGCAAACACGCAGTAGCAAGAGGTCAGGTTTTTCTGGGCAGCTGATAAGACCAGGAGTGCCACCCCTGTGCTCTCTTGGGTTGTGACCTACTCGTGGAGACACCTCAGCCACCGCTGCCCTGGGTTATTCACCACCTCCGTGTGGGGTACATACTCATACCTGAGCCTCAGAGAGGAAACCCACGTGGTGTTAATGTGTGAACACTTTTTCGTGTTGTTAAAGCATTGTCCAGCTTGCCTCAATCTATTCTTCCACCCTTTTTGCAGCTGTAAAAACAAACTGTTTGAAGGGTGTTTAAGGATTCCAGCTTTTTATTTTACTTTTTGCTTTATTAAGGTCACATTTTCCCCACGGTTTACTTGTAAGGACTTTCCACTGTGCTGCTCACTACCTCTTCTGACTAATTATCGCTTTTCCGTTGTTAAAGATGAGTGGAGATAAGAAAAAAATTATGCCTTATCCCATTGATATAAGATAGCATTAATAAATAAAGCTCTATTTTTACTCTGTGTTGGATCCAAGCCAAGCAGTCGATAAAGGTAAAGGTAACTTTTCAACAAGTTACTAACATATAGTTACTAAACAAATAACTGCAGACTAAGATAACAGCTGCATCATTGTCTATGAAGGAAATAGCATTTTAAAATAGCAGATTTCTATGTTTCCATTGCCATTTTTACATGGCTAGCTCATCCAACACCATAACTGCCATGTCAGTTTCTTACTACGAGAAGATTTTCCACCACATTGCTCTATAAACTGTATGATTTTTTTTCTCTAATATAGTATTCAAATTGTATTAATTATTCATTTTAATTATCTGTACAATCAAGTAACAAATCACTGCATTGGCAGACTGCTGAAAAAACACTTTGTCACTGGGTTTTAAGCAAGGATTTAAGACGCAAATCAAGGATTTCAACCTGGCCTCTAGAACATTACAATGAAGGCTCTACCAAGATCGTAATGCAGCAAACACAGCCACTCCTCTGAGATGAGACTCTTAGAACACGTTGCTGTTTGGTTGTAGCATTTCCCCACAAGGCATTCTCCATAAAAAAATCCCTTTGAAGTTGTTTTAAGAAGCAGTTAAAGGGATCAGGGTATTTTCTTTAATTGTGCTAGCAAGAGAAGGCATGGGTTTGAGCTGTGCTGTGGATGGGCTGGTGAGAATTGCTGGGAAGGAGTGATTTCAGCTCCTGGCTTTGCTGAATCAGGGCCTCAGGACTGGTGAAAATGAGTAATTTGAAAAGTACAAGCTCAGTTTGTACTTCTCCTAATTGACACAACACTCTTCTTGCTTAATACAGAAAGTCATGAGGCAGGAGATCTCTTCCCTCCTCCATCTCAAACCCAGCAGGGATGGCTATTCTTGTGTGGCCTCCAGGAACCAGTTACACGGATTTAGATAATCATTTCCAGACCTTTTCTTGTACTTCCTTACACAGACTTTCCTACAGATGACCTTTGGGAGCTGGAAACTCAAAGTGTTGTGGAGAGAACCTGATTTCCTGACCTCTGGTGTAAGTGAACCTTGAAACAGCAGTCCTGCATCACAGCCCTGCAAAAGAAAAATGTGAGCAGCAAGAATGAACAGGGAATTATGGTAAAACAAATAAAGTAACTATCATCAAGGGAAGATGAAGAGTCTGATCCTTCGAGGCAGGAGGAACTGGTGCTCTATTTTGGACTGCAACTTTGCTTTTGAAAGCAGAATTTCCAGCACTTTCAAATTAAGATTAGTAAAATAGGGAGACACTGTCTCAGACAAGACAGGGAAAAAGCAGAACTGCAGAAGTCTTTCCCACTGCAATAGAACAGACATTTTTTTAAGTAGCAAGATATTTCTTAATATGCATCACAAAGCACTTGGGTCCAGATGAGGGAGATCCCAGCATTTCACAGAGCGTTTATGCAGGAAATGGGAGAAATAGGAAGGCGTATGGAGAATAGATTTAATATTCCAGTTGAAAGAAGTATTAAAAATTGGAAGGCAGCGTGTGCCTCTTCCCATAGCAATGACACTCAGCTGCAAACACGCACACAGAAAGCACAGGGGGAGGAAGGGACTCCCACGAAGGATAGGATTAAACATGCCGAGGACAGGATGATTTCAATTAAGGAACAGAGCTCATCCAGGCATGGGTAAAAGTATCTGTAGCAGAGAGGAAAAGTCTTGGAAATTTCCCAGCACATCTTCTCCTGTCCAGGCTCAGGCTCTGGTGTCCAGCCTCACTCCTGGACAAGTGGCCTGGGCAACAGCCCAAGCAGAAAAACTGATGTTTTTCAGTGCTGCACAGCCCAAGTTGTCCTTCTCTTGGTCTGTGAGAGTGGTGATGGCACAAAGAACAGAGGAGGCTGAGCTAAAAACCTCTGAAAGACATAGGAGGCAAACAGGTTAAAAAAAAAAAAAAAAGAAAAAAAAAAAGATTAGCTTCTGTCTTTGCACTAAAGGCTTTTTGCCGCTGAATTAAATGAGGAGTACAGTCAGCCTCCAGAAGTGTGATTAGCATAGCAGGGCAGCCAGAGACAAGCACGAAGGAGGGAGAAATGCTCATGTCTGCTGAGATGTCTGACTGCACTGGGAGGGTTTTCACTCCCTCTGCCTTGAAGTCTCCATCTTTGAGCGCCACAATGGGAATTTCTGCCCCTTTGAAAAGCTGCTTTGAAGAGCTGTACTTGAATGAAGATATCCAATACGTACAGCAGATCACTTGCTACAAGTACATCTTCCCAAAACCTCTCGTGTGCTCTCCTAATGAAATAAATTTATTTTTTCCATGCAAGTATTTCCTGAGATGCATGTTAGGAATATTTAGACACACAGAATGCTGAGCACGCAAGTGAGTTGGGAGACCTGACAGGGCAGCAGGGGTTGTACTTGGCTCCCCAGCACTGCCACCAGCAGCTTTTCTGCTTAACCCAAGGCAGCTCTGTGTGCCTCAGGAGGGAGAGGAAAAAAGGGTGACAAAAAATTAAAAAAAAAAAAAAGTCAAATCTATTTGTCACCTTGGGGGCAAAACAATGGTAGGCAAATTCATCCATCTCACAAGATTCCTGTAATCATCTTCTCTACAGCTTTGGATTTTTTTCCCCCTTTCCACTACATGTGTGTAGAGAACAGCAGAATGATGAAAGATGAAATAAGAATTACTTGATTGACAAATTCAGTAGATATTATATAGTAAACACATTCTCCAGAATTGTTTAGCAACAAGATTTATCTTGTGTAAATAAGATGGAGGGTTTCAGCGTGGCATGGCACCATTTCTGTCCATCTGGCTTTGCCAGGAAATTATGTGGGGAAAGTAGAATTACACTTCAAGCAATAATAAAAAAAAACCAAAACACTGAAATTATATCAGTAAGATTAAAACAAACAAACAAAAAAGAATCCTGACTAACGCTATTTAAAAATATGGAGCTGTTCTAGGAAATATGAAAAGAAGTGAGAACTGATGGAAATGAAGACCTAAGGTTGGGATTTAGTAAACGATGCTTACTTGATTACACCCATATGCAGTCACTGATGAGCTCTTGAGCAGAACTGATGAAAAATTGGATTGTTTACATGTATCAAACACAGCAAATGGGAATATGAACTCGATGTGCCAAAAAGCCTTGAGAGTAAAAATGCTAGCAATAATTGCTACATTTTATGTGTCAATGGCATGCCAGCAAGGATTCTGCATCAAACTCTGGCCAATGGGAAAAGGTTGGGTATGTGAAACTGTAATATCACTTATCTACCAAGCAGGCCACCTGATGACTGACAACTTTAATTTCAGCGTGAAATTGGCTGACTGGCTGTTGAAACATCCATCCCTTCTGACAGGGATGGTAGTCTCTGGATATTTACTGCTAGAACCTTCCACAGTCATCCTCCTTCTCCACTCATCTTCATTTCAAGCAGCAAAGAGAGCAGCCTTGGCCAAAATCACAGCTCTGCATTGAGGAGTGGGACACTGATGGCTTCCCACGATCTCCAGGTCACATTGTCCTTGCCTCTGTGGAAAGATCCTGGTGCTCAGGAGAAAATATAAATACTGGGGGGTTGTGTACCCAGAGCACAGGTACCCAGGTCCTTGAGGTAGTTGTGGGAGTCAAAATCAAAGAGATTTTATTTCATATGGAATGAATATGTGGATCAGAAGTGCAGATTTTGGGCCAGAATCGTTTTTGTTTTCTTCTCAGGCAAAGCTAGGCCCACCAGGAGAAAAAAGCTTGACTTTATTCTGGCCTGTATGTGCATGACCTTGCATGAGAAAGATATGAACGTGATCTTGTATTGGGTTAATAGCACACATTACCTTACAGCACAGCAAGCTACCATCTGTCTGTTCAAAATAAATACTAACTGGGAGAGAGAATAGTCAAAATAACCGTGACTACTCTACACTTACTATATTACTACATACTGAATATTACATTGGTCTCCTGCCTGGACAGAAGAGATATTTAAATATCTGATTATTATCTGTGATTTGGTGAGCTGGAAGAAAAGTGTGTCTGGTTTCTAAGCTGCAGTCTCATGGATACAAAGACCTGATGTGGTCCTGAAGCTGACTGCTTTGAATGTCTTTGCTTATTTAGAATCTTCATTAGTACTTGCAATCATTTAATTATTCTGATTTTGATATTTGCCATCCACTCTGGGTTGAGGGAATGTTTACAGTTAAACAACAATTAAAACAGAAGCCGGAGAGCAGATTCCCAAATCCTTCCAAATCAGCCTTAAATTGTGATCTCCTTCCTCCAGGGCAGCTTTCCACCAGAGGATCCACTAACAATTCCAGGGGCTTTGCCTCAGCACCACGTGCAGATTTTTCATTGCCTCCAGTTCTGTATTTAATGACCGAACTGAGAGTTCTCCAGAGCATTCCAGGTTCTTCTAAAATCTTTGGTCTCATAGTGAAAAAGGTCCATGGAAGACATTCCTCCATTAACTGCAACGAGGGACATTCCATCAGCCTATGCCTGAGAGTCCAAGAGGCATTCCTTGGAAAGAGGTGATTAAAAAACCCCCAAACTAGAAAATGTGTCTGCCTGCATAAAACCCTTATGATTTTCTGGCTGTTAGGATCATATCTGCAGTTGTGCTTCTGCTGTTTTGGCTGCCTGGTGCCCCTGAGTAGCTGTAAACCTTCCCCACAGCAGCTCCGGAGTGACTTTGCTGTGCCAGAGCAGGACACAGGGTACTGATGGTGTTTAACTTCCCTAAAAACTCAGTCTCAACAAGGGCCTGAGAGAAGGGTAACGTGCATATGAAGCCTGAATGCTGCATTGACTTTTGGACTGCAACAGAAGGTGTCCACAGATTTGAAAGATTACTGTTAATTTCTGTTCAAAAAGGAAAAAAAAAAAAAAAACCATAGAACTGATGCAGATAGCTCATAGAGCATGCTGAACACTGCATCAGCCCAGAGACTATTAGCACATAATTAATTGAAATGGCTTGGCACTTGGGCTTATGCTACTGACACTATGAGAGTAAATGTTGGCCCACTTTCCATGCTCATTACAATCCATGTCAGTAGGATGGACATATTTGGAACCACTTCCTTCTCTTTGTTGCACTAGTTGCCAATAGCAGGAGAAATTGTTGCTGTGAAAGGGAGAAAACGTCTCCAACATTGCAACGGAGGAACAAATTATTCTCTGGTGCACATTATAATTGCAGCATAATCTGGTCAGAGAAAATTAACTCCTTCTTCTGGTGTGGCCCAGGGAATTGTTTTGTGATGCTATGAAAGGATACTTTGATTTGTGGTACTAAGTAATCATAAACAGCCTTGGCTCTCGTAAACACATGCTTGGGGGAGCTTGGGGGGCTGTCTCTCCCAAAGCCTATGAGCTTGTAAATTTGTGAAGTCTTCTCTCAGCAAGCAATTTTTCCCCTTCTCCTGAATCAGATCTGCAGAGCAGAACTTTCATTTCATCTTTCAAGTTTTTCTTTTTTTTTTTTAATTTCATTTTTTTCTTAAGGCAAATGGGTCCTCAAATTCTTGAAGATCTACTCCTGAAAAAACCCCCCCAAAACCAGATGTGCACTGAGCCCTCAGTGCCTGCTTAATAGCAGAGAGTGGTGGTGAGTACGCCAGAACTTCCTGCTGGAACATCCCACCAAGACCAGCCTTGCAAAAAGCTGTGTCTCCAGCTTGGGAAAACAAAGCAGGAAAAGTAGATGTGTATAAAAATGAAACAAGGAACTAAATAAATACCATCAGATTTTTTGTAAGCTTCACTAGATAAAGTTTCAACTTCTATTCTGGGGCGAAAATTTAGCCCCTTTCAAAATCAGGCTTTGCCAACAAATATTTTCTTCCCCACTACTGTAGGCAAAGACTGTGGGAAAACCCAAAGAGCTGTTGCTTCTCAGGTTTAAGGACAAGGGCTTGCTCGACACTGCAGACCAGGGCAGGTCCTAGAGGGGCTGCACTGCTGCCCCAGCTCAGGCTGCATCCACTGCACAACTCTCCCCAGCACACCGAGGCCTGCACATCACATCCAATGCAGCTCCCCAGGCATTATTAATGCTGCAGTGTCACCAAGAGCTGGTTAATTATCAGGGATTTCTGCGTAGCACCTAGAGGGAGAGCAGCTTTGAAGAGCAGCACCTTCCGCGCCGGCCGTGCAGCAGAGCGCTAATTATTCCTGCCTGTGTCATCGTCGCTGCCATCAGAGGGGACAGCTGGCATTTCTTCAGCTCCTCATACTCCTGCTAATAATGAAGAGTGTCTCAGCATGCTGCACGTTAGAAGGAGATTTAATGTGCTGGCTGAATATTGTATTGAGTTCCTGATTTGTGTCAGCTAATTCATAAGAAGTGTCACCGGAACTTATTTCCCTTACATTTAGACACAGGTAAATTACTCTGGAGAAAACCTGGCTGTAGCCATCAGTACTTATTGACTTGAAAGGTTGCTGAGGGATCTGCTGAGGGACAGATAGACCTCAGAGTGCAGCAGCCCGCTCAAACACACCCCTCTAGGATACCTGAGGGTGTCCTCCAGGAAAGCTCATGAATCTTATTCTTGCCGCTCCTCCTTGCAGAGAAACCTCCGAAGAATCTATCCCTGCCAGCCTGTGCTTCTCACTCCTGTGGTCCCTGCACAGACTCCTGCTTCTCCAGCATCCTTGGACTTCCCAGCATCTTTGCTGATCCCGTGGTGCTGCTGGAAGCAGCCTCAAAAGGCTTCTGCAACTCCCCTCACCTCTCCTGTTGGGTACTGTAAAACAAACCCCACATTCCTCACCTAAAAATCACTCACAGAATATGGAGGAACTCCACTGCTACAAAACGCTGTGCTCCTGCTTACCACCAGAAAGGAAAACTACTGAAACGCGATGTGAGGGGGTGCAGCTGGGTTCCCTCCTGCCCTGGGAGCTGGAGTGACCCCTGTGCTCTGGGCTGCAGCTGTGATGGGCACTCAGGGGCAGGCAGAGAGGAGTCAGCGCTCCTGTGGCTCCCTGCTGGAGTCTCCAAGGCTGCAACGTGTATTTTGATACCACAAAATCCCAGAACCCCTCATAAAATATTCATCGCTTTTTTAATGCCACGTCTTCTAATTTTAAAATGCAGCCCCTAAATAATTTAGCAGACTCATGGAAAAAAAAAAAAAAAAAAAAAAAAAAAGTCTCCAGCAAACAAAACCCCCCATCTAGGTTGTGGTACAGTTACTAAACTTGCCAAATGTTCCCAACACAAGGCTTATTTCTTGTGAAGGGTTTATGGCTGTGCCTACTATCACCAGGTATTGAGAATTTTTGCTGCCTGATATCCAGAAGTAAGTACCAGTGATCTGATCCTGCCAAAGGCAGGGTCGTGCCTAGGGGACGTGCAACATCACATCTGCAGGTTTGTGAGAAAGCAGCTGGTGAGACCCTGCCATCAGCTTCGCCCCAGATCCCACCTTCTCAGGCTGCTCTAAACTTGTTTGTGCCATAAATCTGAAATGACAGCTCCTCACTGGATCCCCACATCCCTCTCATCCCACACACGTCCTGGCCACAGTCCCTCAGGCCATCTGGTCACCCACTCTGGGCTCTGTGTTACAGACCTGAGGACACACAGATGAGAGCCCAGACCTTCCCTCAGCACTCAGTTGCATGATTGAAACACTTAATTTGGTTTGAATCTGTGCACTGCCTGTTTCTGTTCTTCAGCCTTGTTTCTCTATGCTGAACTAAAAGGCTACTGCACCCCAAACTTTCTCTTTTTCCTCGTACAGGGAATGCTGTCCCACAGAAACAACCCCACATTGCCTTCTAATATCTGTCTATCAATACACAAAGAGACTCAGTGGCATTAAAGATGAAATCAAGATGTAAACCTCGCTAGCCAGCAGCTGTTTTTCAATAAGCAGATTTTACCTCTGTGGTTTATTGCTGACTTTGGACAGTTCACTCCTCTGAATGCAAACCCAATTCACCTCTCACTGCAAAAATACAGCATGGCTCCTGAAATGGTAAATATGCCAGCTAGCTTTCACAATTTAATTAACTTTTCCCCAATGGCCTTGCTTAAATAGACTTCAAAGTTCAAAGGAAAAAAAAAATTACATTTTAATAATACTCTTGACAAAAATGGGGAGAAAGTTCTCATTATTCAGTGTTGAAGTCATGGAAACTCTTGTGCCTGGCGGCTGTTTTGCCTTTTATAACGTCAATAATTTAACACTTAATTGTTGTGCATTATTTGGTTAAAGCAGATTATGACTCTCACATTTGCATTTATTTTTTCAGTAATGGTGAGATAGCTCTTCCTCAGTAAGAATATATTTGGACATTCATTTACCCTGCAAACAAAATCACAGAGTAGCTCATCTCTAATGCTACTATTTAACCGCTGAGAAATGAAGCCTCTCTCTTCTGGTGTATGATGAGAAATGTCTGTTTATTACCAAGCCATTTTGATGACTTTTCTGCAGTGCACTTTCAAACCATTTAAAACCCATATTTTTAGGCTAGACTCCGGGATTAACAACCCCATCATATTGTGTTTAAGCTAAGTGAAATTTCTTGGTGTATCTTCAAAGGGCAGGAGACGTTTCTTAATGCCTTTCATTTATCAGAAGAAATTAAACCCCCTGGAGCAGTCTGGATGCAAAGGACAGCCCTGTCATCCCTTAGGACAGAGATGGCACCCTGTCACTTGTCACATCTTAGGGGACTGCACAGACTGCAAGGCTTGGCGCTGCTTTCCCTTTGAATTAAGGACCACACAGAGCCCACAGGCTTCATTTGAGACTGGTGAAGGGCAGGGTAAAAAACTGTTGAGCACCTTGAAACTTTTCCAGCACTGAGGGAATATCCCCCATGGATAAAGCCCAGGGGAGACTCCTTTGGTCTTCCCAGCTGCCCTGCTCCTGGTGGTTTGCTCTGGGGACTTCTGCTCTCCCCTCTGCTCATCACAGTGACCTGCTTTGATGGACAGCCCCACACCAGGACAGTCTGATCCTCTCAGATCACAAGATTACGAGTGAAAATCCCATCCACTGTTAGTTATGGGGGATTTCAGTGTTTTCACCTCAGAAGAATGAAGGCTTGATTAAACTTTTATGAAATACCAGCTGCATTCCTGCAAAGTCTTGCAAAGGTGGGAGTTGCTGAATGCTCACTCAATGCTTAGATCACCATCACAGCAGCAGGAATGATAGCAGAGTTCTGAGGGGGAAAAAGGGTCTTTCAGGATTAGAAAGCAAAATGTGAGCTCTACTGGGATTAAGTGGCACAGAAAATTCACCTGCTGTTTTAAACCCAATAATCTTGTAACTTAGAGCAATCTTGAGAGGCTAATCGGGGCAAATCACTTTCAACTATTGATTAAAAAAAAAAAAAAAAAAGAATTGTTATACCCATATATTTCTTCTACAACAATGTAAAAAAACATCCCAAAGATTTCAAAGAAAGCAATTTTGCTGCTCAAATCTTATGGATCTTTTCTATATTCTACCCTTTTGAACATACCCTGATGCAGAGAGGCAAGAAGTAGGGACCACAACCCCTGTGTACAGATATGTAAATTAGAAAAAGTTAATAGCTTTGAAAAGTTTACAGGTTCAAGAGGAGCACGGGTTCTGTGACACATTTGATAAGGTTTGAATCTCTGAGCATTTGCACATGGAGCATAACATTTCCATGGCCACACTAACACAAATCTGTGTTTTGCAGAACTCCAATGAATTCAGCTCTGACAGCAATTAGTCTCACCACCTTATCATACACCACAAAAAGTCAAGTCACAACGAATACAAAACTAAAGGTTGGATTTTCTGAGGTTTCTAATGCCTGCTCAGGCATCTGTGCAGATTTTAAAAAATGTGCATTAATGAGACTCCACGGAACACTGAAGCTACTGCAGAAAAGCTGACTCCCTGAACTGCAGGTTAGGATCCTACGGGGAATGAATTTGTCTGTGTGTTTTGGGTGGTAGGTACACTGCCTGCTCTCTGGAAATAAGCAGCCTGAGCAAACTGTGCTACTCGCTGAGCTAGAAGATAACATTGCAGGTTGATTACGGGCATCCGTAATAAAAACTAGAAATCCTCAGGAACAATAAATACCCATAATACAACCTGAATCCCTTTCAGTGATAAGAATAAGCAATGACCTTCTGAGCACCTCACCTCAGAAATGTGTGCAGGGTGGCAATCTGTCTGCGTGCAGCTGGGTGAGAGGTGATTAACAGGGGCTCTGTGTCAGCCTGCGAGCTCCATTTTGGATGAGGCTCTCTCCTGCTGTCTCTTTACCTCTGCAGAGTGATGATACCTGCAGAGGTGTCAGGAGACGATCTTGCCCCTGGCGCGGAGCTAACAAGGATCATTAAACTCTGATGAACATCCATTTAAATTGATCTTTCTTAGTCAGAAACCTGGCTTCTGTCCAAGGCAGCTGCTCCTGAACGAGGGGGCCGGGAAGGCAGGGTGAGACAAGCTAGAGCCGCACAGGATGCCTGTGCCCAGGAGGTATTCCATGGAAAAGGCAGTGCCAGGGGCGTTGCAGCCAGCACAGGAGTGGTGCTCCCCAGACTGTGCATGGCAGCACCAAAGCTCAGCCTCTCCAGGGAAAAGGCTGCTGCTCTGCAGCTCTCGGAGGAGTGGGCTGGTGACAGGGAGATCCAGGCTATTAACAGGAGTTGCTGTGTTAGAGATGGGGAACTGGCAGACACCCAGGGCTCTGACCTCAGAGCAGTGCAGAAGCACACACAGAAAGAGGGATTCCATCTGTCAAAGCCCATGGAAGGTGCTGCTGGGGGCCTTGAGGAGAGCAAGCCCACATTTTTCTTGCTGTGCTTTTCCCGCGTCTGCTCGGCAGCGACGCCGTGGTCCCTGAAAATTGGCATTCAACAGATCTCAGGGAAGGGCTACAAAGCAGCTCTGTTCAGATGCTTCAGCCCTGGAAACAGGAAATACTGCATAAGAATCCAGCAAGTCAGTTGGCATTTCCCTGCATATTGGGTGTCCATAAAAGTACTTGTACGTGTTTAGCAAAGCATTTAATTAAGTGGAGCGGGGTGGTAATATTTACTCAGCTAATGCCTCTTTATTGGCAATTCCTTTCACTTGTACAATGGTCCTGTCTTTTGTTTTTAAAGGCCTGGGTTTTTTTTACCACAACTTGCTCTTAGAAAGAATCTAAAATCTTTTGAAAATGACTGGTATTCCAAAACCTAGGGAAAAAATTACCTGCTTTCTAGATAGCCAGTGCTATTTTCCTGGTTGCAAGGAATACAGATTGCCCTAGAATCATAGCCAGTCTATAATCTGCTGTACTTTATCTTGTATTTAAATGCTGTATTTTCACATCACTCTCACCCGCTCATTCATAGAGGAACGCTTTACCATTCATTACTGCTAGCACAAATTGCAGCTGCAAGTGGAACATTATCTAATTATTGCTTTAGGGAAAGGAAAATAGTAAAAAAACCTCCTTGAAATCCAAAAGGTGATTTGTGGGCAGATTTAAAGGGAGAGAAAGCTACAAGCTATCTATTATTAATGCTCAGCTACGCTGACCTTTGACAAATAATCTTAAGTCACACACCAAGAGCACAGAAAAACCTGAAAGACCTGACCCAAATGTCATTGAAAAAGCTTACACTGGGTTTTAGTGGGATCTAGATCAAGCTCAGCGCTAAATTAATTTCTGGGTTGTTATAATCTTTATACTTGACTATCTTTCATGTTGTACCATATGGTTATCAAAATGTATTGCGTTTCCATCTGGGTGTATGCACGAGCTATACACTAACTCTCAGAAATGAATCCTCATTATGAGAAGAAAGAGGGTGATTTAATAGCTGAGGAGGTCTAAAGGTACAGATTCACCACTCAGTGAAATGTTCCCCTTGGTCTGTTTTATAACTGGCATTTCTTGATTTTTCTCCTCATTTTATTTCATGCCTCCTACTACTGGATAATGTTTACTCTGTGCCTCTTTGCACCCTGTACAATGAAAAGATAATTTTGCTGAGAGAAAAAGAAAAAAAATTAAACAACCAAAACCTTAAACCACAAAAATTCCCCATCAACCCAAGGCACCCTCGTGTCCCTGTGACCACCACAGGGTTTGGCTGGAGCAGAGCTCTGGGAGGGGATCGGCGCTTCCCCCTCCACAGGTACTCGTTTGGGAAACTCTCATTTTCCCTTGGCAGAGTTTCCTGTTCAAATGGCACGCTCTTCTGAGAGGGAGGATCTGAGCTCACAAGCAGGATTTTGTTACGCTCTGGCTTCACAAACAGGAGCTTAAAACATCAACAGAGCCTTTTTTATATATGGGGTAAACAGAAGTGCCGTGAAGGAGCTTGCTGTCTGCTGTGGATTCATGAAGTGAGAATGGGCACGATTTTCCAGCAGATAGGAAGTAATTCACTGCCTTCAAAGTTCCTGGCTCCACAAAGATCAGAGATCCAAACGCCTGGTACCATTTTCTGCAAGTACAAACTGGGAATTGTGGAAATGCAAGAAATCTTTCCATGCAGAACTCGAGCTCTACTCTGACAAACTCTGGAGTACGCAATCCTCAGCATTTTAGATTTTTCTGACTGAGGGTTCGAAGGGAAAAGAAAAAGTGTAAGATGCGCAATAAATTACATTTATTTATAAAGCTGCTTTAGTTTAGAACCCACTCAATTTATACCAAAAGCCCTTGGCTCAGAAACACTGTGTATTTTGCATAATACACAAGTACTCATAGAAAAATGTAGTATACAAAAAAGTGGCCAACATTTTTTAAAGTGACTAATGATTTTTTGAATGTTTAAATATAAATAACTTTAAAGGGGACATAATTTTCATAACCCCTGAATAAACCTTTTTTAGCTCTTCTTAATGTAGATACTACACTGCACTGTGGAAATACCCTTAGAAATTTGGGGCAGCTTCTCCTTTTAAAATTCATTCTTTTAAAATTATGAGCTTTTTCTCCTCCATGAGGACTGTCGAGATGCTGCCCTATGTAACGTAAGTCCCTTTGAGGTTTCTCCAAATAGCTTACAAAGGCATGGCATTTTCCTAACATAATGTCCCAAGCACTCTATTAAACTGCCAGGACTGTCAGGACTGTTTAAAAGCTTTGGTTTTTTTTTTTTTTTTTTTTTATTTTTTTTTTTTTTTTTTTTTTTTTTGTTTGGTTTTTGTTTTTTTTTTTTTCCATTTTGATTTATTTTTTTTTCTTACAAAATAAAACCAAGAGAGCTGTTTGTGACATTTTCCAAGTGCATCTTCTTTTGATAAAATGCCCTATTATATCTTTTAAGCTTCATCCTCCATTTTCTCCATTCCACATTTTCATACTAATTCATGCATTTACCTTTTTTCCTTCTTCCTTTTCAGTTATTCTGCCCACTACTGATTTTGCTCCCAAATATTCTTTTTCTGTTGGTCACCTGACTGTGCTGTTCTCACATCTCAGATACCTCCTCTTGCCTCCTGCCCTTCCAACTTTTCTCCTTTCTAAACCTACTAATTTAATTTTTTTCTTCTACTGCTCAGGGGTCATTGCTCTTGGATTAATAAACAGATAATTTGATTAAAGAGCAACAGAAAGACACTTGCTGCGCTGCCTCACAAATACAGCTTCCAGAGATGGTGACACTATTTGTTTCAGCCTCCACAATAATATGTGAGATATGATTAATCTTTAGTTCCTCATGATGACACTGGGAACCCAGACTGTCTGGAATAACTAAGCCCCTGAAGCATGAAAGTGAATTTTTTTTTGGTTGACCCATTTTGGGTTTTTTGGGGGGGTGTGTGAGGTGTATTCTGATTTGTTGCTTTTTCTTCCTTGAAAAAATTTTGATAAGAACCTTGGGGACAGCAATATAAATTCTGCATCTTGGCTCAACAACGGCTGTGCCAGGAGACAGAGAAGTCAGTGGTAGACCTGAGCATGGTCTCAGGTCACCATAAAGCCCATGAATATTTTTTGACCTCCTCTTTACTTCCTCCTGCCTGCATGACTGCTGTTGAAATGAAAAGTGAAACCAGCCTGAAATACAACCCTTATATTTGCATTTTCTGAAAATGTTCCAGCTCTTGGTCCCATCTGTGCAAATCAAAACCCATGGCTGAATAACACACAAAGCCTTATTCAAAAATACTAAGAGGAATTATATGGAAATTAGGTTTTCATTGTCTTTCATCTCATACAGGCTAATAACGCTACAGAGGACAACCTTATCAAAAATAGATTCTAATACAAATTGCCTTTGACTATATTTACAATGTCACTTTTAATCAAATAAATTGTCAGGCTACTGCACTTCTGCCATCCACACGGCACAAAAATATAATGAAGAGGGAAGCGGGTACAAGTGCTTTCAACTTGAACTGGCTGCCCACTTCATACCAATTACTACCTATTTAGTAAGCTTGCTCTTCTGTTCTTAGAAAAACACTAGAAATAAATGTATGAGCTTCTCTGAAGGAGACACCATGCAGAAAAAAAAGCTTATTCCACTTACCAAGAACATTTGTCTTTGTAATTACACCTACTTTTCTTACTCCTATGCAATTAGTAAATACAAGCTAAAAATAGCCACTCGAATGCCAATATGGTCCCTGACTGTTTCTCTATTATGTCACTTTTAGGTTAGCTCAATATTCCATTTGTTTGTAAGTTAACTGCTCTATTCAGATGGGTTTACTCCCGCAGGTGCATTTTCACTCAGAGCACATACTGTGCATCCACACGCAATTCCCACCAAGGCTCAGGTACAACCAGCTGTGCTGAGCCCTGCTCTCAGCATTCAGCTGCCATCCTGCAGCTCAGCCACTCTCTGGCACGTTCCCTGGGCCTTCTCCCTGGGCATATTGTGACACGTTTTTAAATACAGATGGAACTATTTCCACATTTTTGGGGTGGAGTGTTTTTTTGTGCTGGTGGTGCTATTGTCTCTTTCAAGCTCTGCACAGAAACAACAAACATTTAAAAGCAGAGACTGAATGGGCAGGGCAGATGATACCCAGCAGCTCACCTCAGCTGCTGGCTCTGGCTCAGGAGTCCTTTCAGAGATTGCACTGTCCAAACCTTCTCTCTGCAGATGTTGCTGTCACCACCTTGCACAGCAGAGAGAGGACAGGCACTTCCCGCAGAGCCAGAATGGAAAGAGCTCCACTTCCAGCCAAAAGGAGAAAGCACGGAGCACATTACATCCCTTCATAGCCACTGGAGATACTCCAGTGTTTTCCCTCGTTGCTGGCTGGGTGGAAGCAGAGGGAATGCCCAGTGTGTTCGCTGCCCACCACAGTGGTGTGCCTGGATCCTCAGCTGGTGAACAGCAATGTAGTTTCACTGGGAGCAAAGGGGGTGGGTTGATTTACACAACTGTGGAACAAGAAATTCAGGGATAATGAGTCCAGACCTTCCCTGGCATTGTTTAAAAGAATAAGTAGTTCTGAGAGTAGTGGAGTAAAGGTTCTGGTTGCCAAGTGTGCATCCTCTGATATTTCGAAAAAGTGAACTTATTAACCATTTCCTCCCTTTTAAATTAACAGAGGTTCTTCACTGAGGCTAGCTGTCTATTTTCACAAAAGGTTCAAGAACTTAACAAAATTTCATCACCAAGTGTAGGTGAAATATTGGATTTGAATGTATTACTGAAGAACTGACAGACAATGTGGATAGGCACATCTGAGAAGCTGGTCTAAAAAAAAAGCCTAAGTACTAAAATGTTTCAAGTCATAAAAAACCATTTTTCTTTCTTTGTTCATTCTTCTTTGCTCAAAAGACAGGTTACTGCCCTCAGAACAAAATTATTTCAGCTGGAGAACAAATACTCTCAAACTTAATCTTGTGCATAAAAAACCTCAGAGCCTGATGGATTATTAGGCTGTGGAAAAGAGCAAAGCATAAATGCAAAGAACGAGAACAGGAGCCTAAACCTGAGGAAATCAGGGAAAATTCTCCCTTGGTTCATATGGATCAGGGGTCTCCTTCCCAGGTTTTGAATCTCAAGCCTAATTTTCAGAGATGTCTGCTAAAACCTCCATTCACTTCTGATTTCTCCAAATTGGACATACTGGAGAAGTTGGCTTTAATCTGGAATTTTGCTCTTGAAATCAGGACAGTGTCAGGTAATCCTGTTCTTTTATACCTCGCTGATTTTTTGCTAAGGGCAGAGAGCAGAAGTCAAGTGGCCAAAGTCTGCAAACAGTCCTTGAAATGTGAAGGAAATACCCAGCATTTAGAGGCAGTGTCACAAGGGTCTTGCAAAGGGCCTGATTTATGTTCCTTTAAATAAAACCTGGATGTCCACTTCAGCATTTTTTAGATATTTTACGTGTACAAGTGGACTTGGAAGAAACTAATGGAGAAACTTTCACTAAGAGTTGAACAATGTCACCAGGTGTCTTCTCGATCCAGTTGCTGGATCAAGACAGTAGGAGAGGTCCACTGTAGATTTTGGGCTGACCTAAAGCAAATCAAACCTTTCCACAAGATCTTTCATGTTGAACCCAAAATTAACTTAGTTTTTTGGGGGGTATTTTTTATTTGCTGTTATTTTACTTTCCTCTCAAAATTTCTTCAAAAGGGAAGTTTCAAGGGCTTTGTTTGGAAATGAACCATCACTCATTCACGTTTTCTTCTAAGTTTCTAAACCTTTCTGTTTAATCCAGCACAAATCTGAGTATAATTTCTGCCCACTCAGAACTTGTGTTTTGTGGGGGGGAAACTGATCTTCTTGGCAGTATTTTCCTATCATGTGTGACTTCAGCCCTGTAGGAAGCAACACAAATCTGTGGGAAAGCAAACCTCTCTGAGTGCCAGAAGCAGTGATCAGAGGACAGGTGACAGTCCTGCTCTTGCCACCAAAGGGTGCCAGTCCCACCATCTGCTCCCTCAATGCTCACCCACCCCTGTGGTGAGACAGGCTGGAGGAAAACAAGCTTCTAGGTACTAATCTGGCAGGAAGGAAGGGAGCCTCTTGACAGAATATTACTGATCAGAGAACACCTTCCCTCCTTCCAAGGAGAGGAAAAGGGGAATTTCTTCCATACCTTCCAAAGGCAAACTTTCAAAGCCAGGTTTGCAAAGGTCACTTCATGTGCAGAGCTGCTGTCCTCTTCCTGACAGCTCTGGTCATAAATTCAGAGCTCCAAAATGAGGAAATAAAAGTTTTGATTATATGCACTAAATTCCTATGATACTTTTCATCTCTTTCCTATCACTGGGAACTGTTTCCTGAAAACTGCCTCGTAAAAATAGTGGTCCTATCAAGTCTGGTGCATTATCTCCACGACATGCTGATTTGGCTCAATACCTCTTTGGTGACAGGGCCTGCAGCCACCCCAGCCCAGTGCCCTGGCTCTGTCCTGCCTCAGGCCATCCACTGTCACAGCAAGCAGCCAAGCCCTTCTCTAGCTGGCCATGCCAGCTTTTTATTTAGTGAGCAGTCCTCCCCAAGTAACAGCCCCTGGAGGTACCCACAGTCAGTATTATCTCTTTCAGCACTCATCAGGTTGAAGGCATCCACAAAAAGCTCAGACTACAGGACATGTCACCATCTTTGTGTTCCCCCTGAAGAGGTTTTTGTTGCCTTGTTAAGGTCTTTAATTCTCCTGACCCCCTTCTCCACCAAGGACTGAGGCAACTGCTTAAGCGTTCTTCCTCACTTCTCCTCACCTTCCAAGGGCCACAGCCCAAGAAAATAAAGCACAGTGAGGTACTGGGGAGAAAGCTTCCTCCAGCTCTCTGAGGAAGCAAATACAAGAATTGTTTATGTTCTGTGCTGCTCCTGATGGCTGCTGCTCACCCCTGCAGCGCAGACATCGGTTCTGGCCCCAGGAAAACCAGCTTGGAGCTTCAGCTTTTGGGCAAGTCCTTTAATTTGCCAGTGCCCTGCTTGTTAACAGCTGAGTGGGGATAATCATTGCTTTTCCTACTCCCTTTCCAGGCATGTTCAGCTGCCCAGGACCATTGCACACAGAAATGCCTCAGCCAGGGGCAGCAGCCTGGATGCTCCAGGAGCTCTTGCATCCCACTGCTGCAGAGCCAAGTGCTGTAATCCCATAATCTCTATATAATAAACATTAACATCTGCCTGAATGAAGGAGCTAGAAAACACAAAACAAAGAGGAAGGACCATTTTTAAAATCCACAGTCCTAAAATTCCCTTTTATATTTAACCACCCCAGCACTCAGGGATCTGAACTTTAACCATTTTTAGGGAATTCTTTTATCAGCCAACAAAATTTTAAAAAGTTTGAAGCTACCAATACTAAATAGTAACTTAATTAGAATATTAAAACATTGGTCCTGTACAAAAATATACATATGCACACCTCCACCTGTCACACCTGTGAAGGCTTTTCACACAAGTCAATTGGGCATTAGTTCTGCTGCTTTTTACAGAACAAATAATTTTTTCTATAAGTAACCAGCTTTTCTTACTGAGAAAATAGTCTGCAGAACTAATATTGTCCATTAAAATACTATAAAATGAGAAATAAAGTATCAGTTTAATGGTTGGATTGCAGCATTTCTTTTTCTAAACACAAAGAATTTAGAACATTCAGAGGAAAGGACAAAAGAATGAAGCTAATATATCTAATACTCCTTTTCTTCAAGAAAAGAAAAAAAAAAATACTGCAGGACTAATTTTCTCAGATCCCAAAAGAGTGAAAGCTCCTTTCCCCCCCACTCTTTCTCAATGCAATTTTCATTCTTTTGTCAAATTAGAAAGTCTTTAATTTCGTTTTTCATTGCAGTTTGAGTTATAAACACAAGCAGAAGTTTCTGGGGATTACATATTAAACAGAAAGGCACACAGCCCATACATGGCAGCCCCAAAGTGTCCCTGCCCAACGGGAGGGGACAGGGGGCAGTGGCCCTGTGTCCCCAGTGCCCGGGGCTCACTCACTGGGCTCAGCATCCTCCCCTGGTGCTTTCTCAGGCTGGCTATCGATGTCTCCTCGCAGTGCTGCCATCCCTTGTGAGCTCTGCCTGTGTGAGCCTCCCCTCCTGCAGCCCTGGGGTCTGGAATTCTGTCCCTGCAGAGCTCTGGTCGCTGTCGCTGCACCGAGTTCACAGCCCCGGTCCTTGTGCAGTGGAAAAGCTTCTTCTTCCCGAGCACCATCACATTAGAGCTTTTCACCCTCAAGTGTTTCTGAAGCCTTGAAACCAGGTTTGGAACCAGCAGGTTTTTTTTCCAGATTATGCCTGCTGGATGTAATAGTGAGTCTGACCCTCATCATATCAAAACTCCCATTATGTTTGTATTACATCACAAAAAAAAAAAAAAAAAAAAAAAAAAAAACACAACAAAAAAAAAAACAAAAAAAAAAAAAAAAAAAAAAAAAAAAAAAAAAAACAAACCCAAACAAACAAACAAAAAACACCAAAAAACCCCACCCACAACAACAACAACAAAAAAACCCCCAGAAACATTAGGAATAACAGCTGAAGTGTGCTGACTCCTTCAGGGGCAAAGCCCCCAGCTTTCTCCTGAGTTAGGTTTCTGCCATCAGGTGAAGCCCTCAGTGTTTGTCTTGCGGGCACTGAGCAAGGAGAGGTGTCCAGAGTGCTCTGAGCCCTGGACATAGCCAGCGTGGGGCAACCACAGCGCCTGGGGGCTCAGGGGAGGGTGGACAGAACTCCCCAAGCATCCTCACTGACACCATCACTGCCCACATCTGCCCTCTCTAAGAGGCCCTACACTCCACATCACACTTTTACAAACACTGCCAAACGAAAAAACCCACCTTTTTAGCGCCAGAACACGCATGCTTTCTAATATTATTTCCGTATTTGCAAGCTAAAAGATCAATTTGTTCTTCTCCTGTCTCCAGCTGCCAGAAAGGTCATTTTAGGATGAAGTGTGCCAAACAGCAGAGAATATTTTGGGGGAGAAAACCAATGTGTCTACAGAAATAGTCCTGTGTGCTTGCCCTCCTTGAGCCTTTTAACTTACAAAAATCTAATTAGGGAAGACTTCATGTACAGCATGCATAAGGATGCCAAAACTTCTAACAAAATATACGCAGTCCCATTTTCTTCATGCTTCATTAATAAGGAACAAAATGTCTCTAGACTTTCTGTAACATATGCACAGAGTGATTTCAAACCAGACTGAGATTCTTTTCAAATGAGGGTTATAATATACTCAAGCAATAACAATGCATTTTTTTTTATTGCTTTGCTTGTAAAGTTGTTTCCATGCTCTGTGAGGACAAAGTTATTTGTCATTTTCGCAAAATATAACTTGTTACTTTGATGGTTTTTAGGACCTTTCTATTTCAGCTATTGATTCAAGGTTGAGTGTAGCCTACAGCAGAGCTGAGCTGGGGAATTGGAGAGCAAGAGCAAGACTTGGATTTTTCTACAGAAATTATATCTTTTCATACAAATTAGAGCCACAGGAAAACAAAGTTTTGATTCATCTTCTAAATCATATCTAAAGCACGAGGCTTTGTGCCGTCAGATCACAGGGAAGCAAAAGGGGTTTCCAGCTCTTCCTCATTTGCTCATCTTGCTCAGACTGCAAGCAGAAGAATTTATTCATTGGACAGATTTTGAAACAAAGAGCCTCTGAGAAACAAATGCAACCTTTAAGATTTCTGCCAAGGACTGTAGAAAAAAACCCAGCTCCGAGTGCTGTTTTGTCTTCTGAGGCAAAGATGCCATTTTCTTCCTCAGCTCTCTGCACTGAAGGCAGGGCTGGAGAAGGTTGGGCAAGAGACAAGTCTGCCCTGACTTTGATAAATGGGACACGTGTATCTGCACTACCAAAGGACTCCCCTTTTCATCCCCACTCCCAAAAGGAATGAGGTAGAGGCACTTCCCGCACTTCCCTGTGGGATCTTTCCCTCAACATCATCTTTCCCTGTGCAGGCAAAGGGAATCAAAGTGATCTCATGGGTGTAGAATATTTGATAGTGAGGCAAAGTGGGGGAGAATATTTGCCCAGGAGATTTAAAAAATACATTCAACTGTCTTCGAATATGTGTGTAAGCTCCTACAGTGAGGTGTTAAATTGCATTATAACTATTGAGACATCAACATTTACCAATGTTTGTGATTCAAATATAAGCACAGAGTGCAAAACTGTGAAACGATTTAGAGTCGTCAGGGTATGGATGTGTAAGCAGAGGTTTGTGTATAATTTGATAGTTATTTATTTCTTGTTAATATTTATGTAGTCATGATGTTGATGATGACCTGACTTTCCATGAGAGGGGATCATTTCTGATGGGTAACTGGCATCAAATCATCATTTTGCAAATACAGAATATTTTCATATTTGGCTGGTGAAACAAAAAGACTTCCTAGTGTGAGTATGCTATTAAAATGCTAATAGATCCTATTTGAGAAAGCTTACTCAGACCTCAGCAGGAAACATATACAACATTTACAAAGATTTAGATATGTGTTTTCAACATAAAAGCATCTCCCTTCCCATGGAACTGTAAGAACCTTTAGACAAGAGTGAGGATAAAGTGATAAGCCCCAGGCAAACGAAGAATAAAGAAAAATATATGGGTGGCTAGTGAACTTAATTATAGTGAAATATAGATATAATTGTGAGCATGACGTATGTGCATATAGTGTGATAGCAACCTTTTATATCTGAGGTCCTAAACCAAAATCTAAATATGAAGATCATTAACTTTTTTTTTCCTCCAAATTACTTTTGGCTATGGCTGCAGATCAGAGCTCTGAATTATTGCCTGCCAAGGAACTGCTCTGGTGCTGGTGGGGATTTTTTCCATGACCTGCCACACTCTGCATGAGAGCAGGGAAAGGCAGAAAGGGATGTTTTTGCTCTATATTGCACTTTGAGTGATGAGTAGCACCTTCCAGACACCAGGACGTGTGTGTCAGAACTGCTGGGAGCTGTGACACAAAGCCCAGAGTGAGAAAATAAAGAGGAAAATGTTGTTGTACAGCTGTGTCCCTGGTGAATTGAGGAGCAGAGCTGGCACTGGCTTCAGCAGGGCTGACTGGGTTTGTTCTGTATCGAATTATTGAACTGAATCGAAGCTGCAGGGTCAAAGTAAGCAGAGAATTTGAGAAGCCTATGAAAACAGAGCCCAGATTTGCAGGAGAGCTGTAACCTTCCATAAATGTAATTAAACAAGCAGGCGAAGAGTGTTTGGGATTGAAATCTCTGTTTAAACATCCGCTGTTGCTTTATTGGAATATCAGAGTGGAAGATAGAGTTCACATGTTGAAAAAGCCAGAAGATTCTTTTTGTCTTCTTTTTGTCTTCCAAATTTTTTGTATAGTCCCCCACTGAAACTGAATGTTGAGCAAACACGACATTAAAGTCTGATGGTCAGTAGGGTGACATGATTTGAATTCTTGTATTAGGAAACAAATTCCTTGTCAAAACCAAATTCTTTTAGTCTGGCTCAATGCAAATAAAACACACAAACTAAACTCACTGACGAATGGCCTGGATATTCAAAGTTATCTGTGTTTCAGAAACATCTAATAAGCAATTTGGATTACTTTTTTTAAGTTTTGGCTCCGTTTTACCCTGAAATGAATGTACATAAATTAGTTTATGCAAATGTCATTACAATTCATTGCCATCAGCTTAACATTTTTCCTCCAAATGATTGAACTCCCTTCCATTGTAGAGAAAGTATAAGGCTTAAGACTTGTCCCAGTCACTTAAAAAAAACCAATAAATGGAACAGAAAATGAGAGATTATTTAGCTCATGGATTTGTTTTGCTTTCCTAAAACAAAATAATTCTGGATTCTACTTACTGGAAATCTTGGTTAAGAAATATTTAAATGAAAGCAGCACAGGACTGGTTTTTTTTGCTGGCCTTTTGTTGTCTAGGGTTTTTGGAAAGGTTTACAGCGGAATTGTGACAACAACATGGAACAGTAAGTTAGCATTTTGCAGAACCACACAGAAGAGCAAACCATCCTGATTAGGAAGGCTAACCCCAAAGCCAAAGTGTATCAGGAACTTTATGATGACCAGTTGACTGCTAGAAAATGCCAGTTGGCCATAAAAATGTCTTCTTCTAGGTACAGATTGGTAATGAGCAGCTTTTGTGAGAAATGTCCTTCCACACGACCACTCTCTAAAGGACTCCCAGGGCTGATGGCTGCAGACCTGGACCCACAGCCCCAGGCTTAGACCAAGAGGAACAAAGCATTCCAGAGACCTCATCAAACGTCCACAGAACCCTCAGAGATTCCAGGTTCCTCCTAGGAGCCCACAAAGTCAGGTCTCAGCTACTGGATTTGAAAAAGGGGGAGAGCAGCTGTGTGGATCCAAACTGGAGGTCAGGAATGGGAAAGCCCAAATCTGACATCAGTAGTGGCTCAGGGCAGAGCTCCAGATGATTGTCCTGGTGCAGATCTGCACGCCAAGCCCAGCTTGGCCATGCTCACAAACTTCCCCAGCCCTTTTGGTCCTTACAGCCCTTTGCTGAACTAGTGGCCATGTGTCCATCCCATAATCTCCACCCCTTATCTTGACACCATCTCCATATATTCTTTGCTCTTCCTGCCCTTTTGCAGTGATTATTTATCTTTAAAGGTAATAATAATAATAATAATAATAATTAATAATAGCATAAGCATATTTCTCTTACGTGGCTCCTGCAGAGATGGACGTAATGGAGCCCTGATATCTTCTGAGGCCTTCAGGCAAATGCTCCCTTAATGTCAGTATCTCTTAGAAAATACACAACAAACAGACCAGAGAAAAACTAATTTTCTGCTTTCTTTCTGTTTAAATATACTGCCAATTCAACAGACAGGATCCTTTCATCATCTAAATGTTTCTCCCATGTACAGTGTTCCAAGGATTAAAAGCAGGAAAAAGCTGGAGTTGAGCAGTGGTTTCAGCAGCTACAGCTTGTGCTCTCAGTGAGCCCAGCCAGTGGTTCTGGAAATCTGAGCAAACGGCTACAGAATTTTTCCCAGAGCCTGGAAATCCCACAGTTCCAGAGATTCAGATGTGTGTGCTTCTGCCTGGCATGGTCAGCTCATACGTGTGTGTTATGAAAAATCTGCCAGTCAGAATGACAGCAAATAGAATTTTTTCCCCATTCTGCACAATTAGTTTATCAAATAAATTAATGCACTTAATTAACCTGCTGGTAAAAGCCACACATTGATCTGAGTAGGATGAACAGGCTCGGTGATTTTTTTAAAAAGGCCCATTTTATACTGATCCAACAGCATGAGGAAGATGCCCATTTCACTTACATCAGTATCACAGTACCTTGAAAATTATGTTTTCAATTATAACAGTAGTGAACACAGAAAATATGAAGCACATCATATTAACCAGGAGGCATTCCTCTAATTCAGATGTTTGTTCTATAGAGAAAATCACTTAAGAAATAGATCCAATTAATTGTGCTGTTAAGACGTCGGTACAATCTGCTACATACACGTAGCAAAAGTCTCAGTTTATACCTCCTGTGCCTTTCTGGAATGTGTAGAACCACAGCAATTAATTTCTGCTGTTTAAAGAATATGTGAAAACCTATTTTGACACATACTCTGGGTAGCTGGGAGTTAAACACACAGAAGAGAATAAGTAGTGGGTGTGAGTTTCAGATGAGTGGTAAATAACAGAAGTGTAGTGATTTGCAGTCTTTTAACAATCAGAGGACAGATTATTGACTAGCATAAGAGATGGCAAGGGAAAAGGAGGAGAATGAACCTAATACTGCAAGACACAATCAGTTAAGAGCTGATTTAGTAAAATAATGCTGACATCTTGTAAACAAGTTACCCTCCTCATTGCATCCAAATGACCAAAAAAAAAAAAAAAAAAAAAAGGCAGCTAATTCCAGCGCTGCCTTTGTGTAAGTGCAACTCTTGTACATGATTTTTTTTTCCTTTTCTCTTCAGAACACAGGCTACCACACAAGTCAAAAAGGAGATAAGCTTCCAGTGGGATCCAGACGCTGCCTAGAAGATGTCACAATTGTGAGTAGCACGCAAACAACCCAACACTTGATGCTGCTGAGACCCAGATGGGTCTGCTGTCCTTGTGTTCATCTGAGGAAGAGCTGAGAGAAAGTGGCTCTTACCCCTGCTCGGAAATGTGGGAAAACAAAGTGCACAGCCTGGGGTCTCTCAGTGCAGTAATTCCTCACTAACTACTTTAAATTCACTCTTTTGAAAACAGCTTGGATTTGAGCTCCTTTTCTTTCCTTTTGAGTTTCCAGTTCGTAATGGCATTATCCTTTAGAAGAGAGTTTGCTTTTTATATTTCCTTTTGCACATTCCTCAGTCAAGAAACACATAATACAAGAAAATAAATATTTCATCTCCATCACAACTGGCTCCAGTTTACCTGAACCAGGACTTTATATGTCACTAGCAGGTACTGTATGAGTCAGAGAAAAAGACATTTGCTAGCACAGTACAGCTTAATCCTCATTTTATCAAGGAGTACAGAGGCTTCTTCAAACCACACCAGATAAATTATGTACTTGAGACAAGCACTGTGTAATTTTTTTCCTGTGTTAAAAGTAATTTTCCTGTGGCCTGCCCTTTTAGAAGGGTTTGGATATCTTCAGCCCTTTTCTGAGCAGGTATAAAACTGGTTTCAGTAAATTGTCCTTTTCAGGCAGTTCACTGGTGACCTGCTCTGTTGTCACACATCATCCCTCGCCAGGCTCAAACCTCAGGACCCCTACACACCTTCCAGGACCTATGCATGCACACCCATATATCTATATGTATTTACAGAGGACAATTTCAGTTAGAACTGCAAAAGAGAAGCACTAGCTTTAAACAATTACTGGTTTTATATTTTGCTCTATGTGAATTTATTACTTTTTTTTTTTTTTTAACTGCAGTTAGTGGTTTCTAGATGAAATCATAACAACCACTAATCACTGCCAACCAGGTTGTTTTCACAAAAGAAAATAAAAGCTTCAGAACACATATGAGCTTCTGGGCTACAGTGTTTACAGAGCTTCCAGGATTTTGATCTGTGCACGTCCCTAAAGTACCAAATGTTGAAAATCCAAAACAACTGCCAAAACTCACATTTGGCCCTGATTATTTCCTTGTTTATCATGGTTAGCATTCCCCAGATAATAGATAATGTTGTAAGTTCAATAACCACAGAAAGTTGTGAAGACATATTTAAAGGGGAACATAACTATTATTTTTTAGTGTAAAACTTGGTAGATTTTAATTGAACAATGCACAGTAATGTTCAGGTCTCCCTTGTGAAAAATTATAGGTAACAAGATAGCTAAAAAACTGGAATGTTTCTATCAAATCTGCATTTGTCTTTCATCTATTAAACTGCTTTTTTTATCATCTTTTTTAGCTGCTTTTTTTTATGTTTGTTGTAAAACAATCCCTGAAATTCCACCAGCAGTTCATTCTGCCACGTAGTCACAAAGATCGCAGTGATGGAAGTTTCTTGTCCATTTGTTCCTAAATCTAGGTTATGGATATAAAAATAATAATTTTTGTATTGCTGTTTCAAGTTACCCCACGAAGACACAGACATGGAACTTACTGTCACGAGCCCTCATTAGGCTGAAGAGCGGCTTCTAACAGATTACTCTTTGGTTTGCTCAACAGGAATTTGCAGAGATAAGCACAATTTTTAATTATTTTTTTTTTAGGGGAAGGCCAGCCAGCATCCTTCACACCAAGACAGCACCACACAGCTGGGACCTAGAAAGAAATTGTGAAACAAGGACAGAATCATAAGGCTCCATTGCAAGGTTTTTTTTCCTTTAAAACATTTTTCCCAAGCCTTTTCTGGCTCTTGGGTGGATTAGAGGGTTGATTGCTCTGCACAAAGAGAGAAATCTCCAGATTTGTGGAGAGCATTATTGTTCCCCATCGCTCTTGGCAGGGTGCATCTGGCACGTCTGCTCTTGGGTAGCACTCAATAAACAGGTGAACCAAGCATGTGAAAAGCTAATATTCTGCTGTTTTGACAGTATAATTGTCTCTAATAATAAAGGAAAACAGCTGCTTCAAAGAGTCTTTCACTTAGAAAGTGTTTGGATCCTTACGCTTTGTCTTTTATGTAGTTTATGGTTCTGCAAAATGGTAACATCTCGTTTTATGAATGACAGACAGATGGAGTTTGCTGCAAGGTTTATTGATAGTAAAGCAGATAATATCATTCAAGATACTTAACTGCAAGAAATACTGGAGATAACAAAATACTGCCTTCTCTCACTTTTTAAGACTCCTGTTATTTATTTTCAACAGCTCCAAGTTTTCTCTTTTTTTGGTGAGTTTTCAGTATTTTCACCTGGTAAGTCTAAAACTTTGTGATTTTTGTCCAAGTACACAGGGAGAGAGGAGCAGCTGTTTTAATTAATTAATTGAAAACCAGCAGAGTTGTAGTCCAAATTTCAGATTGAGGTCTGTTTGCAGCAGAGCGGTGTGCCATCCATCTCTTTCTCTCCCTGTCTCCCTCCCACGCCCCACATTCATCTAATTGGATTTTCACATCCAAATCCCATTCTCTTAATCAAAAGGCAAAGGAAAAATCAATCTTTTGGTTTCCCATAATTTGAGTAAATCATTTAGTCCAAAAGCACTGAGAGACTTACTCTGCAAAGCTCTGTCAGACCCAGATTACCAAACTGGTTAACCCTCGTCACTAAAGCCATGGTAATCATCCATGAAATCTGCTGCTCTAAAGTTGCTCTTTGTTATTTCAGGAAAGGTTTTATTTTTCCAAGCCTTTGCAAAAATGCATAAAATTTTTTAGGGACAAATGGATGGGAGTCTTTTTTTTTTTTTTTTTTTTTTTTTTTTTTTTTTTTTTTTTTTTTTTTTTAATGTTATTTGTTAGCAAAACATAACATTTTGGAAGCAGATACTTCAAACACATGGTGGTATTATGCAACATCTGACCTGGAAAGAAAAGCATCTGAAATGCATTTTTATGAATTGCTAGATGTTTACTCTGGCACACTAAATCCTTGAAAAGAGAAATTCAGCTCTGCTGCCTGTCTTTCTTTGCTAAGATTTATGTCTCAGGACACAGAGCAAGGGCTGGATGCTTCATGCATTTCCTTTTCTGGGCTGCATCCTTCCAGCAGAGCAGAGATGCTGCACCTCTGTTCCAGGGCCTTCCAGAGTGATGCAGAAGATGTGCACAGCTGAGCCCTGTGATTTCCAGGCAGCAAAGTCTGGGATGATAATTGGAATCCCAACTCCCAGCAGCCAGCCAGCTTTCTGAGTCTGGGAGTCTGGAAGGTGGAAGGTCCCCAAATCCATTAGGCACAAGAAAAAACACGAACCCAGAATGAACATTGCTCAAGTTTAGTGCTGAGCAGCAGGAGGAGAGGGGCTGCTACTCCCTGTTTATCCACTGCAGCTTCCCCTTGCCCCGTGCCCTCTGTTCTGCCAGGCAGGATGCTCAGTGCAGAATGCTTACCCCATAGCTGGTGTGCCTTGAAAGAATGAATTTTTAGAGCAAAGCTTTAGGCTGGTGGACACACTCTTTTGTGGGGATGCTTCCCTATGCCTCCTATCTGACATAACAAATAAGAGTTGGCACAGGGCAGGCATTTTAAAAAAATAGTGAGAAAATAAAGTGGCTTTAAGACACAATTCACCAGACCTGCTAAATTCTGTGATAGCTGAAAAATAGTTCCATTTTACAATTCCATTGCTGCGTTAAAAATCTGCATACCCACACTATGAGCTATGTCTATGCTGAAAGGAAATAATGAGAGATTGTGCTATCCCCAGTGATGCTTAGTCAAAACAGTATATTGAATTTTAATATCAACGATTTCATGAGAATTATTCCACAGGAAAGTAATCAGGCATATATACCATTGATGTTTTACTGAAACGTGTACTAGCAGCATGGAAAGTACGTTTTAATTTCCCCTTTCATTTTTATGTGGAAAGAAACAAATCTCTTCTCTGCTCATCCAAATGTATGAATATTCAAGCTGCTTAACTGAAAATGCTCGGAAGGAACAGACAACAAGGCAAATTACATTGTATAGCTTTTTTAGCAGGAGAGCTTGGAAGAAGACAACAAAGTTAAATTTTCAACACCTTACCAGCACCTAATTTAGAGAGAAGAGTTTGTCTGCAGTGCTTTTGTTCTTCTCAAAAGGGACAAACACAGTTGGGAGCACAAACAGTGAAAGCTACAATTTCCCTCATTTCCTGCCATCACCATCCAGCATGAACTCTGTCCCACGCTCTCCCACTGTTATGCAGGTAGGAATTTGAAAACTGCACAATTCAAAGGATATGAGCAAAGTGGGCACGGAAACAATCCGACTCGGGGACTGCAGTCAGCAGATCTTTGGTGAAACCTCTGTTGTGAGTGTTCTCTGCAGCCCTGCAAATTTCTCACAGTTGGTCAAACCAGGGACTCCAGCAGAAAAGATGAAAAAACTCCTGGAATGATACTTTTATATGGTTATTTTACAACAGGATCACCTTGCAACGGAGACCCCTTGGTATTGCTGATCCTAGAACCTCCCTAGTTAGGGCGTGAGGGAGCTCTGCTTTCCCTTGGATGTCTCTATCTTTCTCATCTACTGCCACATGAGAAATGAAGAAAATAATCTCTTTGCACCTATTTTGTGTTGCTTTCTGGCAGTGGCTGCCCACCTGCTGGCTCTCTCAGCTTTCTCACCGAAAGAATGCCCCAAAAGGAAGATCCCTCTGACATTCACTCCCTCTAGAAGGAGTGGCCACTTGTTGTCCAGCCCCCCCAGTGCTCAGCCCAACTCAGGGCGCTGCCGCGCTGAACTGGGCTGGAGATGCCTTTTTGCGTCTACATCTAGATCCAGCTGCAGACGCCTGAACCAGGAACCTCATGAAAAGCACTTTCATCTGTATCTGTCCCACAAGAAAGAGTTTTTCAAGACACCACTGTGGTCCCTGCTTGTCCTCCCCACTCCTGGTGGGGTCCCCACTCTCTGGAATTTCCTCTGGTCCTGGAGAGAAGCCTCCAACCAAGACCCGTCTGAGCAATTTAGAGCTCCTTGTCTCAGATTTTTCAGTGGGTTGTAGGACAGTCTGCTGGAGGAAAAGTAAAGAAAATGACTTTTAAATAGAAACAGAGGAAAGATATGGATTGTTTATGTCTCATGATAGACACATAAAGCAGCTGTATCAGGTGTCAGCGTTGACTGCTGGTTGCAGTCCAATATCACAGGATAAATTCCCAGCTGACAAAACACAACTCGATCCCCAAACAATTGTTTCACAGTAATATTTGCTGGAAATTCAGTGCATAGCTTTGGGAACCCTGTAAAAATTCCTCCAGGGAAGAATTTCCCTCATGCTGCAGCGAAGCCAGTGTTTCTACCAGCATTTATCACACACCTAGCAGCTTTATAACCTTTTAAAATGTGCAGTAGCTGGGCTTGTGACAAACTTCCTGATCTTTTACAGGAGACATGCAATGTTTCCCATCCGTTATGCAAATCCAGATTGCAAAATAACTTCTCCAGGAATCGCCTGGATAAATCCAGCAAAGCGAGTTGGGAAGCACTTAAAGCCAACAGACCAGGTCAATAAGGACAGGGTGGGCCTAATCCACGTGGTAATTAAAGACATAAGTAGGAGATCTGAACACTTATTTATACAGTCAAGTTATGAATTCCTCAGTGGGGAGATGTGGGGCTGGACCTGGAGAAGGAAAACTGAGCAGAGGCACAAAACCTTTGGTGTATTTGATTGCCTCTCACAGAATATTTCTATTAAACCTCGGCAGACAGGTCAGCAGACTGTCTTGTTGTTTATGCCACCTGCATGTGGCAAACCTTGAGGGCTCCTGTGCTCAGGGCAGAGAGAGCACTCGTGGGAACAGAGCTGGAACAGCTGCTGAAAATATTTCAGTTCAGACTTGAGGGTGGCAGGACATGCAACAACTTGCAGCGCTGGAAAAATGCAGCTTAGCATAAAGAGCAACAGAAATTGAAAAGCCTTGTCTGAACTGGAGCCAGTAGCTCATGGATCTTCCTCTTTGGCAACTCCTCTGCATATATCAGAGTGGGAAAACATTAATTATCCCACAGCAATCCATGGCTTCCAAAAGACAAAGTCTGTGCTGTTTTCCCGTGCCACCGTCAGCCATCCCCCCGTCCTGCAGGCATTGCTGCATCCAAAATCACATCCTGCTTTCCAGCAGCAGCTGATGGAACCATCAGCCTCACATGGAGCACAGCCCAGCAGCCCCTGGGAAAAGAGACAACTGCAGACCTCTGCTCAATCTTCTGACCCCCAGCAGGTCCTCCGCACCTCCAGCCTCCTGCCCCAAGGTGAAACAAGGGGATATCCTCTGCCAGGTTTGTACCAGACTCTGTATGGTAAAACAGGCTCAGACCCTGAGCCTCCTGGCTTTGCAAGATGAATTGAGCACTTCAGACTCTGAAGATGTGAAAACAAACCTTCCTGCAAATATTATTCAGAGTTCAGTGATCCATGTCCTCCTAAGGGCAGTCATCAGCTTTCTGCTCCTGCCAGCATCACCCCTGACAATTGCTCTATAAAAATTTCCTCCAAGTAGTTGTTCAAATGGAAAAAATCCAGGTAGAACTGAAATCTTAAAAACCACCATACAGGCTGCTGATGAACTGTATTATCTAACCTTGAGCCACTGGAAAAGAAGGAGGAGGGGAAAAGAAAAATTCAAATGATCTGAGTAAGAAGTGGTGTTAGTTATCCATATCCTGACTGAAATACATTTGTGGCACTCCTGGAAAAGATGTATTTTTAAAATGCAATATGCAAAAGCAAATATAAAATGTTGATGGCTTGAAAGCATGTTTGAAGTGTGAAAGACGAAACACTCAGAGACACATCCATTCAGCTGTCCAACAATTTCAGGGGCTGCTGTCTACAGAATGAGCCCTGATGTACCCAGGCATAAATGAGATTCAAAAATTGACAGCTGCGAATAAGTATTTTCTTAAAATAAAAATCCGCAGAGTAACCTGCATTCAAAACTCAGCACCTCTTGCTGGCTCTCCCCTCCAAACACATCCAGTTTTATTTATGTTTCATGGGAAGATTTGTGTCAATTTTGCATTTTGCATAAACAACATCTGCCTGGTGATAAGATGCACTGGCACAAATGATCTTGAATGTTTACATCCACAAACTGTTCTATAAGAACTTAATATATTGGCCTTGTTTTTCATCAGTCTTGACCTGTTTTACAGGGGCATAAGTCAGAACAAATCACATTTAGGTGGTAATAAAACCAGAACAATTTCAGTGGACATTAACTTTTAGGGCTTTTGCAGCTGAGAATGGGAAAGAATGCACAGGAACAGCTCTACCTCTTAGACACCTCATACAACACTGCTGCGGCTTTAAATTGGTGCAAAAGCACAGGAAGAGTAAATTAAATAAGAGGGATATTTCAATTCCCCATGAACTCACTTACTGTTTCAAATGCAGCTTAAATATCTCTGTCTAAAAACAGAACCTCGATTAAGACATACCTCAGACGAAGACACATATTCGCAGCTCTCATTGACAAGCTGTGAGATTTTTTTGTTCTCGTCTTGGTCCCACATTTTGATGGTTTTAGAAGGTTGCCTCATTATCAAGGTTGAGCATCCCCTATCTTACAACAGCATTTGTTGCAGTAAAAAATTTCAATTTGCAAAAAAAAATTGGATTAATTCAAAAGAAATAGAGAAAAAAATATTAATGGAATTGATGAAAACTATAAAGGAAGTTGTTATTATTAGCTGCTTCTGGGAAAAAGAAAGTACTGCAATCCTATTCTGATCCTTGTTTCCAGAAATCAAAAATCCTTTCAGTAAATTGTATCAACCAAGTGTCAAACTATGGATTGATCTCTCTGCCTCAGCGTTCCCGATCTTGACAATTTGCTGATGCCTTTTCAGCCAGTCTTTGATTACATTCCCAACCCTATTTTTGAGGTATATTGTACAATGGTTCTTGAACATACACTGTTGCTGAAATCCCCATAAAGTTACAGTAGGGCCTCAGAGGATTCAAAGGTGTCTTCAATATTCTAAAACATACATGGCCAAAACCCATTCTTTACATGGTATTGAGGCTGAAACAAATGAGATAGCACACTTTGCAAATATAAAAATTCATTATTGAAATAATTAAGTGGTTTGTCCAAGGTCACACAAAAATTGTTTGCTTGAGAGCTACTCCTACACCTTAGGGAAAGTCTATGGGATGAAATCAGTCAGTGTTTCTGTACCCAAAGATGTGATGAAGTGACAGCTCACCATAAACCACTATTTTCCTCCATTTCCAAATCCTTTACAAAGACATGTGGCAGTGCAGGGCAGAGATTTGGGTGCTGTGCCCTGCACACACAGGCTGCAAGGGCAAAGGATGAACGCAGGGCTGGGGAGCAGAGGGCAAAATGGGCAGAAACAGGGCGAAAGATTTTGTTTAGAGGTTTGCAAGAGGCTTGGGAACAAGGTTTAAAGGTGCTGAGATAGAGGGTGATGTAGCATGGGCTGAAGGAAAAGATCAATCTGATAAAGACCTTTGAAAAATCAGGGTGCAGGTTTAGAGACTGAGAGGAACACAAGAAAATTTTATGACACTAAAGTCACATACAGCATGAAGGAGGAGTAATGTTAAACCACACAGCAATATTTTACACACTTTATTTATTAAAAACCCACTCTCAGAAATAACTATCTGCCTTCACAGCAACTGCTCTTCTCCAGAGGACAAATGTGGTCTATTAGTTTTCCTTTATATATCCTGCATTGTTGCAATATTGAGCAATGTTTGAATCTAATTCTTCTGACACAGTTATGAAAAATGTAATTTTTAAACCTTAAAATATTTACACAGCTAGTGAGACTTACACAATTAGAGCCTGGATCAAATTGTCATTTATATGTGGTATACAATGAAACATTTGTTAAATCCAATCAGTTAAAATAAAAACAGCAATAAAGCATCGCCAGACAAGAGGAATCCATTTTTGCCTGCATCCAGCTGTTTGTTTATTTATGTATTCATCTGCTTAATAATTTTTCACCAGCCTTGCAAATATGCACATTTTAATGACAGTTTTGGAGAGGCAAGGGATGGGATTGGGGTGGGGAGGACACAAGTTTTCTTCCCAGCCAGGAACATGGAGTAATTCAGTTTCCATCTGCCTGTTGTAGGCTTGTTTATGGAAATATTTGGCTGCTGAAATACCCTCTTTGTTCTTGCACACCCACCTGAGCACCTTGGAACCCATTACAAGGAGCATTTTACCACTCTAAAGGGTCTCAGTGGGAGCCACTGGCATCAGCATCCAGGTCAGCAACATATTTGCTGCTGAGAGGGAACCTGTGAAGTTTGGGTACATGCTCAGGATGTTAAACTTCGTCCCTTTCTGACAACCAGGAACATGTCAGGGTCAACCCCTGCCCTTGTGCAATGCCCTTCATGAGTGGATTCTGTCCCATGAGTGAAGTTCACGAGAATTTGGGGTCAATATTAGGAATATTGTTATTTATCGCTAATAGGAGTTTGCCCAAATAATTAATTCTGCTTTTCTTACTTTGACTGGTCCCTACTGCTTGTGGGAGCTCCTGTTAGACACAATCATGCAAACAGCCTTGAGTGCCAGCGTGCATCTAATCTTGTTCAACAATTTACTTTCATTAGTGGGATAAAGGCACTCTGCTGCATTCAGAGCTCCAATTTGTGCTCTTGGAGTATTTGGCTTAACCCTTCTAACGTGATTAAAACAAACTAAGATCAACACAGCCAGCATTCCTCAGAATGACACAGACAAGCCTAATTGCTATTGAAACTTCATAAAGGAAACAAAAAAGCTAAAACTTTTTCTCTTTTTACTTTAAGTAGGGTGGAAAAAAATCTAATTGATTGTGATAGGTAAAGCCAATACTTTGAGATGTTGTCAGGGTTACTGGATTTATTGTCCTTTCTCAGCAGTCTTGGCCATTACTTAACTATTGGATTAATTGTATGCAGAACAAATCATCTGCCATTTCATTTTATGACTCATTAAGCAAGTATAGCAGATAACCATTACTGCTTTTTGGTGTAAGAAGGTTTCAAAACTTATGCACTGCTAATCATGCTAGAATTAGGAAAAGCAAATATCTTGCTGTGTGCAAAGGTCAGGGTAAGCACTAATGGAATACTTATCTGCCCCAAAAGTAAAATAAATCAATTTCCTGAGCCTTGTGTGAGGTATAAAGCTGAGGCAGGAGGCTGAAGGGTGAAGAAATTGTAGTTCACTTGCAAGTGGCTCTCAGTGGCACTGTAATATAGAGCACTGCCACCCACAGAACCCTAAATATCTGCAGGAGACTTTTCCCTAAAAGGAGGGATCTGCCTTGGACAGAGTTGGGGCCAGCCAGGAACAAGCCTAGGTTTGGGGGAGGCTGATGTGAAATGAGAGAGGCTTTACAGAGAGTCACACACGTGGCACGCTTTGGAAGGACAAAAAAGGAGGGAATGGGGTTGATCTTGCCCAGATGAGAAGAGTACAAGCCCAGGCTGTGATGGGTTTTCTGGAGGTGTCTCAAGCTCTTTCACTCTCAGCCTGTGCTCTCCCCAAAAGCCCAGCAGCATCTGTAAAACCTCCCAAGGTACAACACCTCCCTCTGCTCCTCTAACAGGGGACAGCTTTGCAATCTGTTCCTGAAGCATCACATAGGATGCTGATCACACACTGCAGTGCCTCCTGCAGATTTGGAGGGAAATAGGGAATAAAAAGCAGAGCATGGAGTGAAAAAAGTGGAAAATTATTGTTTGTATACTTATAAAACTCTTACTTCGTTGGAAGTAGAGTGTGAACTTATGCACATTGGGGTGCAGAGCACAAGATGAATTAAATTTAATTGCAGATTTGTCTTCTCTCTGTTCTTGATTTCTCTCTCTTTTTTTCCTCTGGAGATTAAGTTCTTATATTGTTCTTTTTCAGGAAGTTAATAATAAGAAGAACAGCAGTAATCTCTCACTAGAGCCATTAAATGTATCTTTTATTTTAATACTCATCCCATATATTTGTTGCAATCTGACCTTTAAAGCTGTGAATAATGCCAATCAAAGCATATTCATTCCTCTTCAACATTTTAATTACTGTTCTCAATATTGATCCCATTTACTACACTTATTATATTAGCTATTTTCTACACTTATTATATTACAAATATAATATTTACTTCCCCTCTCATTCTTAAAATATTAAAAATACGTGGAGTTAAATCCTGGTGATACCTGCTGTCAGAGATAAAATGTTTTTAGGAGATGGAAAGAGGCAAGTAAGATGTGTAAGAAGTCAGCACAAAGCCTTCTAAGTCTTGCAGAGTTAGGAAAATCTGTGCAGGTGGGGTAATTTCCCCCAGGTTGAAATCTGGAAAAGGGAAGAGGACACCTAAAATGCTCAGTAAGAAAAATCAAAGTGCCCCATTGGAACCTGCAGTAGATGGCCTGTGGCAAGGAAACCCACATGACAAAGGTGTTACAAACTCCCAGGAGAATGGAAGGGACCCTTTTGGGTTGGGAACAGGAAGGAGAAATGCAGAAATTCAGTTCCTTAGTGACTGGGTTGCTGCCCCACCTCTCTGCTGCCTCGCTCCAAAGGTTGGTTCCCACCTGAGAAACCCACAGCATCAGAACAGGAGAGAGGATAAAAACACTGTGATCCTCTTATTTTAAACGAATCTCATTTCTTATCTCCTCCCTGCCTGGAGCTGTCATTTCAGATGGAAAATCCTGGTGATCAAGCAGCAGGGAGGCATCGGGCTCGTGTGGCATCAAGGTAACCCCGGGACTGAACAGATGAAGTCTTTGAAATGACTTCCTGTCAGTGTTACAGCATGTTCTTAGAGCTTGCATGATGTTTGTGAGTCGTTTGGCTTAATCCTCTCCCTGATGAATGAGTTTTCATAGATCCAGGACAAACTCCTCATTTTTCTTTTCCTTTTAATAGAACTCCACTGTGCAGCTCCTCTGGAGCTGGCACCTTGTAGGGCTGTTTTGTCATTACCCAAGTTGCTGAAATGTTCTCCTTTGAGTAAATGCTAAATTTTTTTCCCTCCCTCCAATTTACTTTTCTCCCATCATTCTCTGTAACTGCATTAGATAGGAAAGATGTCTCAGATGTTTAGCAAGAGAAAGGATTGCTTTGCTGTGCTTCCTTGTTCTGCCAGCTTTCCCCACTTAGAACTAAAAGAAAACAAATAACTGTGGGCTGTCTGAAGGGTTCAGAGCAAGCTGTCCCCACAGCAAAGAAATCCGAACCTTTACAGCTTCAACTACAGCTTGTAAAATGTCCTATACTGAAAAGAATCCCTAAAATTGCTATTATTATTATTACTTTAGTATTGTATGTATATTTGCCCATAAAACACATTTCTCTGCCCTAATACCACAGACTCATTCATCACTTCTCACCCTTCCTTTGTTTGATACTGTCCAAGGAGTACCATGGAGAGCACTATTATTTCCTCAGACACGTTTTTTTTCTTTACCCTTTTCTATTTCACCTCATTTAACATACAAGTACATGCTAGGAGTGCAAAAAGAATTGCCATGCATTACCATCTGAATGCAATGAGAACCCATTTTATGCTGCCTTAACTTTGGATTTCTAGTGCTTTGAATGCAACTGGGGTAAGCATTTTGCTTAACAATGGGGTGCTATTATTAAGAAAATAACAGTTAATGGCCATATCTTCCTTCTCGAAGAACTCTCAGCTGCACTGAAACATGAGGCAAATCCACTATTTTGCGGTTCTAAATGAAAGCACCACTATAGGTGAGCAGTTTAGATTGCGCTGCCAGCGCTTTCCTTTGAGCAAAATTTAAGCTTCTCTAGCAATTGAACTGATAATAAAAATATTTAAAATAATATTATCCATCGTTTGCAGACAATTATAGCTAATCATCTTACGTACTTGCTAAACCTTCTGTTTAAATCCCCTTAGTGTTGCGGGTCATTTTAATTGACCTCACGAACACCCTCAGGTGCCCGGTGGCACGTCTGTTCCTGAAATTACAGCATCCCAGGGGCTAACCAGAGGCTGGAATCCAGGCAGAGCAGCTGCAAGCAGGAAGGGCTGGCTGTGACAGGCAGTGGGGACCGATGAGGGTGGCAGGAGCCCTGTGCAGGTGGGTGAGGTGAGGTGAGGTGAGGTGCCAGTCATGGCTGCTGGTGACAAACGGCGGGGGAGCAGCCCTGTCACAGCCCCAGCCCTGCCTTCCCATCATCGTGGTCCTGTGACAGCCGCAGAACCTCTCAGGTGGCCAGAGTTGTTATAAAGCACACAAAGTCATGAGAGCTTGTGCCTTTCTTGCTGGAGTCATCGACCCCGGCGGTTCCACGGCCAGGGAAAGACACACTGAGGCAGCACTCAGCAGAGCGGGGCAAAGGACTCCCAGTGCTCACCCTAAAGAGGTCTGGCATTAAACAGGCCAAATGAGGCTTCCCAGCAGGGAATGAACATGGATTGTCTACCAAACTGTCATGGCAAAAACGAGCTCCAAGCAGAGGCATTATTGCTCTTCTGGACAAGGATGCACTGAGCCGCCTGGGAAGTGGGCTGCGAGAAATGTGTTAAATAAAATGACATGGGAGCAGCAGGAGCAGGGAGAGATGGAAATGAGAGCAGAGATGTTATTGAGGCAGACAACCAAGATAGCCTCGGAGCTACCAGCATATGTGTCAAATAGCTGGTTGGTCAAAGGGTTTTAGTCACTGTTCTCACAGTTCCTCATCAGCAGACCCTGACGAGTCAGGGAATTAATTCCTTTCAACATCTCCGTGAGTTACTTTTAGAAATGCAGCTTTCCTACCTTTCCCTCTCTCCACTTTACCAGCAAAGTTTAAAATGCTCCACAGAAGTTTTCAAGGGGTTAAAATATATGGCCGCTCTATTCTATTTCTAATCATGTGGGGTAAAGTTTCACATTCCTGACATATTAAGTGAAAACAATTCTTTCGTATTTTGAACTACTTCCAATGCCATCTGGAGCATTTTAACACTAGATGACTCGCTAGCAACCAGTATAAAATCCAAAGTGCTTATAAGAAAGATACATGGCTACAAGTTACCCTATTAGTATTCAATGGTTTGTTTTATAACTTTTGAAGATACCAGGCTCTAATCTGCACGCAACTCCAATTAATGTTAATGGGAATTATGTGAACATCCAGAGTAGTTATATGGCCCTTAAACTCTTGGTAGAACAACTCTCATTGTCTACTAGTCTAAATTTGCATAAGCAATTAATGTCTCATTAATGTCTCATTAGGAACTCATATGGTGTGAGGGAGGAAGGAGCCTAGAGTGCCTCTATGAAAGCTGCATTAGGTCACACATGAAAATGACTTTACTGATTTAATCTTGTTTTGTATTTGTACATGCGAAAAAAAAAAAAAAAAGACAAAACTGCAGAGAGGCATGGTTTGGCAGAGATCAGTGTGGCTGCTGTGGGTTAAGGCAAACCTGCAGTTGTAGGAGACATTTCCAGCTGGACACAAGACTTTTAGGCAGGAACCACTAAAAGGCCACTGAACTCTGAGAGCAGAGCAAGCTCAAAACATGTGCTTTAGTGTCTGGGATTTGGTAACTCCCAAACTTAACTTCAAACAATGGAGTAGTCCCACTGAAATCAAAACCTTTACTTTGATGCCCTGTAGCCATCACCCCTTCATCCTTAGAGAGATCCATTTTGGTTTGAGGTCATTCTGTTGCATTCAATAAATGTAAAAACTGAAGCCAGGGTTTGGGGCACGGCCTCACCAGTGCCCAGTACAGGAGGGTGGTCACTGCCCTTGTCCTGCTGGCCACACTGTGGATAACATGAGCCAGGACATTTGGAAAAGCCCAAATCCTCTGCAATATTCCATGATGTTGAGAAGCTTTGGTGCAGCTGCTACAGGGAGGGTTTTAAGGACCAGCATCTGAAGGACTGATCTGCTCAAGAGGAGCTGGATGGAGACTCTGTACTAAGCACACACTGAAAAAGTTGACGTTGCCTAGAGAAACCATTTCTTTCCTGAGGAAATCTAATGGGATTCATACTCTGAAGTCAAAGAACATCCTGACTATTAACTGGAAATATAACTAAACATTCATAGTGTGTTCATAAACCCTGAGAGAGCACATCCAGCATCCCACTCCTGTTAGCTGGAACTTGTACCTTCAGCATCTTTTAGGGCTGCTCCAGCCAGTACAGCTGTAAAGAGCAGCCCCTTTATTCTGGAGACTCCCAAAGGGATTCAGGAGCTCTAACCAGGCTGTGCTGTGCTTCCTGCTGGAAAGTGGGAGAAATTTTACTGATGTGTCTTTAGTTCAGTGGGCTTAGGCAGCTCTGTCAGAGCCTTGGGCCAAAGCTTACAGCTGGCACATAAAGGGAGCTGCACCAAGTGCTCTAATTTTCAGTGGAAAGGGAGACGGAAGAATTGAAACAAGGACAGTGCAGTCCGAAGTGGAGAGACACGAGCAGTTAATCAGAAAAGCAAGCACAGTGCTGAAATGTACCTGGGGTAATTTATGGAGAGAGTATTTTTTCTGGATGAGCTGTTTGTTATGCAAGTACATGGAGTTAATCCAATGCTGATTTGTCAGGATATGGACCATAGCACCTGAAGAATACTCCTGGCAAATATTTCAGATCCAGCTACTCTGGACTGTACCTCTGATACCACTCAAAACTGCTAGAACTGATGGTATCTGGACTGAAGGAACACGTGAAATCAAAAAGGCTTTCACCTGGGAAATGGTGAATATCTGGGAAACTGAACTGGTTTGAAATGGTTGGATCTGGTTCTATTTGCTTTGAACCAGTTCAAGCCAGCTGGATCTGGTTTGAACTGGTTGGATCCAAACACAAGGAACATAGTGGAAAAATTAATATTTCTAAGCTGTGTTTTGAAAACCATTTGAATCTTCAAGCTCAACCCATTTTACACCTGCTGAAAACAAGGGTAGCTCCTCACACTGCTGGAAGTCAAAGTTAGGATAACCTTTTTCTCTTCAGATAATCACCAACTCAGAGTCCACCAGAAGCGAATTTAAAGTACAGAAAATAAAATAAAGCCGCTCCTTAATTTGGTTGAGAACCCAGTTCTTCTCTGTGAGAAAGGCTGTCTTTTCAACAATACTTTAATCAATTAGAATTTCAGGACCAGCATCTAGAGAAAATTGAAAGCCAGTGTGAGCTGGGCAGCCACTAGAACTGATGCAGCTCTACTGACGCAAAGGACTGACCTCACTGCAAGGGACTGACCTTTGGCAGGCAAAACGGGCCAAGCTCGTCCTCACCAAGAGCCATCAGCACTGAGAGTTTATAAGAGTCTGGCTCAGCACGTGTAGGGTGATGCCCTGAGCATAAGAAACTGACCTGGCAATAGCTGGGCTCAAGGCAGGACAAGAAAGGCAATTTTTATTACTAAATTTTTAAAAGCAATGTGTGAGTAGTTGAGAACTGTGGTTATTTGCAAGGTTCTCTCCACCTCCTGAAAGCTACAGATGTTCTGTGGTTTTGCAGAGCGCATCTGTATTTCCCAATGAATCTCAGTAAACCTTCCACTAACCCAGCTGCTGTGACTGAAATGGAATTTACTTTATGCACATCAGGAAAAGCACTCCCTAGCACATCCTCCTATGCATTTGCACATTCTTGTAAAATAACCAATGAGGCTGAGATAGCCAAAACCTTTTTTTAACAAATTTTTTTTGGTCAAATGACCGAAGTAACCAATTATTTATGGTCAGAAATGCTCTGCAGTGTGTGAGAGCCCTCCCTAAATGTGTGAAACACTGCTTTTCCAGCAAATCAGGGCAGATTTAATATATTTTCACTCCATGTTTGGGGTCAGAGTATCAGCATACCTAGCCTTAACTGTCTTTAAGTACACTGCCAGGGAAAGGAAAACAGCACCACCACAGAAATAATGGAATCAGAGTCACCTCCTATAATTCAAAGCCCTGGCTTCAGTGGGGCTCAGCTTCTCTGGCTGTGAGCAATGTGAGTGTTCCCACCAGCCTGCTGCCTGCCAAGCTCATGGTTTGCATACTCCAGTAGAAATAACAGACGAAACATTAACAGTGTTTGTCTCCACATTTCTGTTCTGCCCTTTTGTAAGAATTGAGGCACTAATCAATATTTCCAGAAGTGAACATGGTGTTAAGAAATACTTTTGATTAAACAGTTGTACTGCCAGTCATTTTTTTAAACAGAGATTTAAATGCTACAGACAATCTGCTACGTTTTAGGAGCGAGTGTGCTTTATGAGGCTACAGAAGTCACTTCGGACTTCAAAAGTAAAATTTTCCACCACCTTTTAATTAAAAGTCTTTCTGCAAGAATATAATTTATCTCCAGTTGAGGCAACAGCCTATGTGAATAGAGCCTGCCTCCATTTCAATAGATCAGCCCAAAGCACCAGATGTTTTCTGTGAGGAATAAAAGCCTTTTGGTTTGGGAATTTTTTTCTGTTCTTAGCTGCAGTCCCCAGGCCAACACACACAGCCATGTTGGCATGGAACAAAACAGTCAATTGGATGGTTAATAATGATGATTTCTTTGGGTTTTGATTTACTCAAGTGAATGATCAGAAAAACATTTGCAAGATTGGGGTGAATAATTATGTTCTCCAGTATGGTTTTAATAAGGAAACTAAAGGAAGAGAAATAAGCACAATACTGAGATACTGATGAACAGGACTAGGGGAAAACATTAAACAGAAGAAAAATTGGTTTGTCCACATGCTCTGCAGGCAGAGCACCAAAGCCTTCCTTGCACACCCCTTGGCACTGTGCTCAGCCTGGGCCGTGAATCCCAGGCTCAGTCACCACAACTGCACCAAGACATCGCCACCACGGGCTGCTGGGCCAGACCAGCTCTGTGCTGGACAAACCCAGGAAACCCCAGACCCGGCCGGTTTCTCCCTGCCTTCGCTTGCCCTGCAGAGCCAGCTGGGCTGTGACACCCATCACTGCGGCTCACACCTGGGGGCTGGCTGCCAGCCCTCCCTGGGCGGCACTGCAGGCTGCGTGGGGCATTGGCTCCACAGAGCTTTCCTTACAGGAGCTGGAAAACTGGCAGCACTTCTGCTTCTTGGGCTCAGCCCTTCCACTGCCAGCATGAGCTGAAAGAAGCAATATTTCAACTCAACAGGAGGGACTGCACAAAAGTTCCTGGCAGGGGACACACTGCTCCGTTTGCCACTTGTGCAGCTGAAGTTGTCACCCAGCAGTCAGGTGTCAGAGTACAGAGGGGGTGCAGGTCAGAGCCCTCAGTCTGCTTCTTGTATCCTTAACTGTTCTCAGACTGAAATCTCAGTCCCACAACTGTCTCACTTGTTTCTAGTCGGACACTCAACCTAAAGCAAACACGTGCGCTGCTTGTGCTGACAGACTTGGCTCTCAGGGTTCAACAGTTCGCCTTAAAATAGGAAAACTTTCTTTTGCCAAAAATTTAGACTGTCTGCATAAGCAAACTTACTGGCAGGAGTTTTCTCCCACATTCTTTCTCTCCCTTCTGCTTAAAAAATTATCTTATTAGCAGCAGACTGTGTAAAAAAGATTCAGCATTCAGATCCTTGAGTATAAAACACTGTAAGTAAGCAACAAAAGAAAGGGAGGTTGCCGCTGTGTCCCGAGGTATGCTGAGAAATGGTGCAGATTTCACTAGAAACGGTACAAATTTCCAGCATCCTGTTTGTTTTTCTGGCATCATGGCAAAGTGTGGGTGCAATACAATTTTCAGTGTTTCACTTCTCGACGCCTCGTTAGCAACAATTGCTGTTCTCGGGAGGACTGAACAGAGGAGTCTCTTGTATTAACTCCATATAGAGAGAATCTTTGGGGAATTTCAGACTTCATAGTACAAGCTATCAATACAAAAAATCATAACTGCCTCTGGCTGAACAAATATTACTGCAGTTACTGTAGAGGCAGGGCTGTTAACTCTTTAAAACCTCTTTATATGATGTTCTCATTTCAAACCACATTTATCTCCCAGCATCTAAGATTGAGCAAGTCTTGTCTGTCAGACTGTAATTACCTTCCTTCCACCCCTCTCCCCAGTAAATATAAATAAATGCTTTTACATCTTACCTCCCAAGCTACTATGAAATGCCTTTGTTTTTGAGCACAGTAGAACAAAAACAATGTTGTATTATTCAGCAGCCGTGGGAAATAGTTCTTTATTTGGATGCAATTAAACTTAAATCGTTAGTTCTGCTTTTTATCAAAAGCCTCTATGAAAAATGTATAAACACAGCAATCTTTGCCTGCTCATTTATTCACTTTGAATACACTATGCAGAATGAAATTGAGCTTTATTTCATTCTTCCTCTTAATAAGGTGGATAACTAGCTAGTAAGTTCTCAGGACATGTTACATGCTGTATTGATCTTGTTTCTTTAATCTACTTCTAGAAAAAATAGGGGCAGCATTCTTGATGCTTCAACTGCCAATATTTCCCCCTCACTGACAGTGTAGCTCTGTGCACCAGCTGAAACTTGTGGATTTGGGCCCATTTATTTCTCATTAAGTCAATGGACATTTTCTCATCGATGGTGACATCTAAGAGCCTGCAACTGATTCTCACGGCATAAATCCACAGAGCTTTGGAGATTACAATTTAATCTACAACGTTTCTTAAGCTTTCTCTTTTTGGAAGCAGGAGGAGTTCTAGCCTGAGTTTTCTGAGAAATGTTACTGCAAGGAGGACAGAGGTAACCTGCCATAGAAGACAGACAGTTTGCTACCAAAATCAGCATCCATCGGCACGCAATGCTCAGGCTGCTCTCAGGTAGAAGCAGAGCTTGCACAGTCCAGCCATATGGCTCCAAATATTTGGGGATCTCCCAGGCACAGAAGAAAACTCTGAACCACCCCCATCCAGTTAAAGATCACCTCCACCAACATTTTCCTTTCTTAACCTCTAAAATTTGATCACAAAGGAAAAGCAGGTTCACTTCCATCACAGCAGTGAATGAAAACTTGTTCACAACAAGGGGAGTTCCTGCAGAATGGAAACGTTGAAGAGTTCACAGGTTTGCCTACTGGAACCATCAAACGGCTGAAGCCACAAAGTTATGAAGAAGATCAGGTTGCCTGAGCAACAATTTTTCCAGAGTCAGCAGATCAGTCTTGCAACTTATTTTTAGCTTTTCTCAAGTAGAGAAGTGGCACTGCAGAGGAATGCTGGCAACAAACAAACAAATGGACTGATCCTAGAAGTAGTAAAAATATTAGTTTGACTATACTGGTATAAAAAGAAAATACAACCTAGACATCTGCAAAACAGCCAGAATCCCAAGCTTTGAGAGTGGGAAGTTGGGTTAAGCGTGGCAAACACCCTGATTTTGTACCTGATTTTCATGGGCACAAAGTCAGCTACTTACACATATAAATGTCTAGTTATACACCTAAGAGATAAACACCTTTCCTTGCGCAGAGCCCAAAATCTGTTGCTACATCCTACAAAGCTGCTCTAATCTTCTATTTAGCAACTCCCTGAAATTTATATTCACATTACATGCATTTCAACGTTTGTGTAGTGTAAACATATTTCAGAATTTGCCACACTTCTCAGCTGTCAGGAATTATATTTTTGAGCTTGCTTATCTAAAGTGACATTATAAAAGAAATGAAACAAAGGCGATAAAAACATGTGCAATTAGTTATGGTGTTCTGAGGTAGCTTTTATTACCATTTATGCCTGTGAGCCGCAACATGTGCTCAGGAATTCAGGAGTCACACTGGCTTGTTGTTCACCAACATGGCACAGTCTCTAAGGAAACAGTTAAAATATTTCAGGGGCAAGCAATTGCCAGAAAACATTTGCTGAAGAACCTGAATCTCTTGTTGAAGAGGTGTCATTTCTACCTCCATGACAGTGAAACTTCCCAAAGATCAGTGAACCAAGTCTACAGACACTCTCGAAGCAGCACTCGTCCCACTTTCATGGTTTATGCCATATTTAGAAGTACACTTGAATCTCAGTTTTTAAGAAGAAATTCTCTCTGACAGCCACTTCCCAATCAGCAGCAACTGTTACCTCTGCAACCAGCAGAAGTTTAATTTCCTAGCTCAGTGCAAACTTCTACTCAGGGTTACATGTGGAGAGGATACTCAGGTATATATTTCATTCCTTGTGAAGACACTAAGTATAGTTCTAAAGAGATTTCTTGTAAATGCAAGTCCAAGTGATCTCTCAGGCATGCACAAGTGCTTTACACAATTAAACAGTCTTGTTCTTCCCAGGCAGCTGCCAAAGGCCTCTGTCTTTTTGGACTTGTTCTGACTTGCTTGTGCTCAGACTCTGCAGAGGAAGGATGCAGGAGGCCAACAGACGTAGAGTGTCAATTGAAATTCCCTGTTTGGAGAATTTTGGAGCTGTCTTTGGAGCAGCTAACAGAGGATGTTCTGGTGGGTCACTAGTTGTGTCCCTCTGTGTTTCAGCTGTGTTGAAATTGAGGATAACACACCAAACCCCTCTCCTGTGCAATATATGCACCCTAGAGAAACAGATAAATGGGAGGAAGGGGAAGAAAGACCCATGCAAGTATTGAGTGGCTGCCCTTGGCCAAAACACATGACGTCACTTGTAGCATCTGTGCAAATTGCCCCACTGTGGGAACCTTCTGCAGCTTCCTTGCATAATTCGAGTACAACTTTAATTAATAACACACACTAATCTGCAGTTAACCTCCCTTTGCACCCAGATGTTGATATGACCCCCAGCTAGTCACTCCTGTCTAGGTCGATACATCATCTGTCCACTTGGGCAGCTTGCCTCTGCTCACAAACTCGGAATCTCAGGAGCACGCAGCATCTACTATCTCAAATCATGAATCCCAGGGTATTTTTTGCATCCAGCTCCTATCTGTTATTTTTCCATAACTGGGACACACAGTGACTTCTACCCCCTTACCTGTCACCCTTAATTTGGATCTGGATCTCTGAGATTCAGCTGTGTATTTCAGATGCTACCGGCATTTCAAAACCTGGTGCAATATGAAGGTTTCCTTAGCAACAGTCACCATAGGAAGTCCTTTAAAGATGCCTTTCCTGACTCTTGTGATTCTGCTTTTCAGAGATTTATACAGGTAAATCAAATATAAAGTTTTGACGTGAACTTACAAAATAGAGGCAGAAAAATAAGAGCATTGAGTTTGAATGCAAATAACTTATTTCTGAATATGCTTTGGAAACATATCTCCCACTTAAGCTCATGGTATTATATTTGCACAAAAGCAAGCAGAAGGGATAACTTCTTTAGAAAAAATAGTCAAAAAATATTCCTCTCTTCCAAAGCTTGCTCATGTAATCACCTTTGATAGGAATGAGCCACACTATATATTTATTATCTGTCATGTTAGGATAATTACACCGCTGGTTTATGAACCATTGAACTAGTGTGTTAGCTGATGATGCTGTAGGTTCAGTTGCAATCCGTACCCAGTCCATCTTTCATAATAATCTAATAATGAGACATCAATTAATTATCACAGGTTTGAAAGGAGAGTGTGGAAAATGCCACCGCTTCAGTGATATCTCGAGTAATATTTTATTTTCCCTTTAATTATGTCCCAAAAGCAAATCCAGCCAATACAGCAGCAGTGAAGTTACCACTTGTAAATGGCAGCCTAACAGACCATTAATCAATAGCTCTGTGCAAGGAGATGCCTCTTCTGTGCTGAGCAAAACATGAGCCTGATTTTACAGGAGGCATAAGCAATAAAATACCTACTGCTAATGTCTAATGTGATGATTCCCTTTTACTTGTGCACCTGACACTGTGAAATATTACTGAAATAGGCTGTTTTCGAGATGGATGCTTTCAGGATCTGTAAATCAGCATTTCACTGGCAAGGATAAAAACCATCCTTATTTATGCAAGACCCCTTGCAGAAATGTGCTATTTCTGGAAGAGGCAGACATCATAAAATGTTTTCTCAGAAAACAGAGCTGTTGTCCATGATAAAGAATTATTCATATCTCAAAGCAAGGCAGAAGCATGGAAGGTGAAGAATTTGAAGAGGAGCCTTCAAAGCTTTGTTAAGGCAGGGACCTTGTTATAACTCTACTGTCTTTGCTTGGGAGGCTGGCAAGCTGTTCCTGCTGCTGTGAGGAAAGGTTTATATTCCCCAGCAGCCCATGGATCATGCTCTCCCCCAGCCCTTTTCTTAGCACATTTGCATGTGAACCATTTAATAAATAAAAATTTCTAGTTGATGAGGCTGTATCAATGGCAGAGCCAAGGCTGCAGACCAGAGGTGGCGTAAACTGAAATCCTGGGCACACAACGGGATGAGCTGGAAAAACGGGACAGCACCTTTCAGCAGAGCATTTTCTCTTGAGCCAGGATATTTTTTGTTGCAATAAGTATTTTACTAACACACTTCAGGTGATCGTACTCGGGACCAAGGGGATGGAGGTAAATTCCACAAAATATACTGCAATTACAGAAAACTGTGCAAGTCACAGATGCCAGGGGGTTTCTTGAGTCTGCCAGCAGACACAGGGCAGCTTCAAAAAGGGGACATTTAAATGCAGTTTTGGACAATTGCACGAAGAGACAGTGCCAAGTTATCCCTCAGGGGAAAGCTCACAGTGATGTTAACGTGGGATGTCATCCTAGAGATACACAGGATGTTTAATCCAGGATTAAGGGATTACAGTTCCTTCTTCCAGGTTTCCAACGTGTGGTACAGGCAGGTTTCTAAAGCTCAGATGGCAAGCAAGGACAATTGAAGTCATGCCTCCTTTAATTCTGTGCCATAAGCAGAATAAAACTTGTCCCAGTATCATGAAGCATTTTCTGGGGTTAAATTTTAGGAGAGGGAATTTTCGTCAAGCAGCATCGCAGTCAAACAGATCATGTGGTTCTGCACAGCAATATGTATCTAACTCTGTCTGGATTTTTTTTCTGGTTTTGGAATAAAGGCATAGGTTGACTGATCCAAGCCTTTAAGCACTTCTTGCTACAGAGTAATTAATGGAATATAAACTGTGTGCAAGCAGGGTTCTGAAAGGTTGGGACAAGGGGGACTAAGGGTATTGCAAATTCCATGGTTTTTTTTCTTGGAAAAATCCATGAGAAACACACACCCACCCCCACCCCCCCCAAAAAAAAAAAAAAAAAAAGGGGAATTAGCTGATGTCTACAGAAGCTGAATTCACCTCCCCTTGGCTCACACACATTAACACCTAGAGAACATCCCTGCAGGAAGTGTGTTAAGTAAAGGATAACTTGGAGAGTTTCTACTGCATTACAGAGAAATTTCCATTAACCTGAGAGTAAATGTGGATAACATGCTTTATGAATTTCTTAGTGGGCACTTTAACTGAGCTGTAAAACACAGTGGTGTGAGATCACTTCAGATCTTGGCATTACCAAGCTGCAGATCATCACATTAGAACTGAGCTGTGGTGACAGCTGTGAGTACCTGGAGTCAGCTCCTTCCAAAGCTTCAGTGCAAGAAATACCACAAGAAATATAATTAGGACTTTGAAAAATGCAGCTTATGATGCTGAATAAAGCATGAACTTGGCTGGTGTTTGCTTTGAAGCTTGAATAACACCTTATGTTTCAGCATTTGCTACACAAGATGTACCTTGATCAATATCAAACTAAGATGTCTTTCCCCACACAGCGCTATTCTTGCACGTGCTGCTGGTGCCCATCAACAAATGCTACTCAAAAATGTCTCAACTAATCAAAAAACATGAATTTGGGAATTCAGGTTACATTACTGTTCAGAATTCAGGTGTGTTTGCCAGACAAACTCTTGGTTTCATTCCCTAATCAAAACAACACTTCCAGGGTCTGACAGGCAGCAGAGCTGCTGTTTGCCACCACTGAAATGTTCACTCAGTGTTGTTGAAAAGCAATATCTGGGAGTGCAGCTCAGCTGATTACTGTCACACACCCCCCTCTCACCCTGCTGAAAGGGGCCTTTCAGGTTTCAGTCCCCAGGGCCACGATTCAGCAAAGCCAGAGGCTGCCCCTGCAGCCCCCCTCCACTGCCCACACCACAGTGACACAATCCCCCTTTACAGAGGGGAAAAGTCCCTTTTCCAGCCACAGCTGTATCTAATGGGGCTGGATGCCTCTGCAAAAACTCAGATGCTCTCTCAGAGCACCACTACAAAGGACACATCTGTTACTGATGGCAACATGAGCCAAAGAAACTTTAAATGCCATGTTATCATCAGACCATTCAGCAATCAAAAGATCCCTTAAATCAATACCTAAATCCCAATGTGCTCTCTGCTATATGAGCATTTAAGTTAGTGCAGTCTTTAAGACCAGACAATCTAGGCTTTTATTTTTTAATGTACTTCTTTTGCTATTCTGGTTCTCCCATTACTGCTGTTCTCTGTTTGCCCTTTCCCTGCTCAGCCTCACAAATTGGGACAATAAAGGCCAGGAAAAATGTCTTTCTGCTGCAAAGGTTTCATTTCTTAAGGTGGGCATCTTGTATTTAATGCACTCCAAGAAAGGCAGTTTCTCTGTCAGGTTTCACCCTTGCTGGTGAAGGAGAAAGATGTGTCTGAAGTTATTTACCTCTGGCCAAAACACCTTTGCTGTGCATGTGGGAACTGAACCCTGCTCTTTCCTTCCAGAGGCAGCTAACCAACCTGGCACTCATGCTCCTAGATATTATCCAGTCACATGAATGTAATGAAGATGTGTTATTCCAAGCCTCTGGGTAAAGAGGCAAATGAAGGGAACCACTTTAGAGGGATTTTGGAGAGGACTGAAATCATGGCTTCACAGACATCCTTGCCAATTATTCCCACTTGTGGAAAGAGGCAAAGTTTTAAATCCCAGCAAACAAGTTTTCACCACGAAAACAAGACAACATTTCATTTCCTAGCTCACACAGAAATAATTTGAGGAGCGCTTGTGTACGGAGAATGCATTTTTCACACCTGATAGCAAATACGTTCTTCTGAAAACCCAAAACATTCTCTGTGGCAATGTTTACTGTACATCCATTAGAGGAAGATTAATCACAAGGGGGTAACTTTTGAAGTTGAGCTGTGTAGCACTTGGTTTGCACACTATTGTACTGAGCATATGTTTTCCACTACAGTTGACAGGTGGTACATTTTTTTTATTCAAAACAATTAACATCAGGGTCAGAACAGTTGGATATCTTACTTTTTTGTTCCAGGTCTGGAGAAATGTAATTAAAAATAATAGACAGGTGTTTGCTTTTATTTCTAACTGTGTGCATAAAAAACAGTTAAACTGGAAGGAAGCAAGTTACAGTTCTGATGCCTCAAAAGGCAAATCCACACACTGGAGCTGAAAAGCACTTTTCCCTCTCAGGTGGCACATGACAATATCTTGCCTGGAAGAGTTAAAACACTCTAACATGCCCGAAGAAGAGCAGGACTTCACAAGATGATTTATTTAGCATGGTGGCACTCAGTCAAAAGCTGGACTTTAAGATCTTGGAGGTCTTTTGTAACCCTAATCATTCTATGACTCAGTGATATATAAAAATTCATTAGTACCTTTGAGCAGCGTGGGAGAACTGACTTGTCTTATGAACAGAGGAGTCATTTCCCAGGGGTGTCTTAGCAGAAGCTTCCCTCTGGTAACTCCTGCATTTCTGCATTTCTGTGGCTGGTGTTTACTCGACCACTTACTGAGCAATAAGGAAGATTATTAACTCCTGTTTAACTTTTTTTCTTGTTTTTCTTCCCCAAAATTCTTAAGAAGTAAGCACAGAATTATATATTTTTTTTCTTGTTCTAAATAGTTCTTGAGAATTCTGTGGCTTCTAAAACCCTAGGCAACATTTCCTTTGAAAATCTTCCCTGATTTTACCAAGTCCTCGTTACCTTTGCTTATAGAGAACAGCACAACCCCTGCAATTTGTCACCAGGTGCTCCCCTTTGCCTATTACTCATAAAAATGAATAAAAGAGTGTGTATAAATATCTTTCAAAATTCCAAATCATAGGAGGTTTGAAAACCTGCAAGGTCTGCTCTTTCAAAAAACGGGGTTTTGTCTACTGTCTCCTAAAAGGAACTGGATTTTTGCCTTTTTTAAAAAATTTAATTTATTTTAATTTATTTATTTTTTATTATTATTATTTTCTGCAGTCAACGAGGATGAAGAGAAGAAATGAAAAGGAAAAAAATCCTCAAAAAAAGCCATTGGGTAAATGAGTAATAAGGGTAGTTCTAGAAAAATATTTTAAGGGGATTTTTATTTCCAAGTAGAAAGTTAGTAAAATACTCAGTTAATTACAGATTATTCTCCAGTCTAAAGCACTTGTAGACTAAATTGAACCAGTATTTTAAGTGCACTTCTGTCATCTAGTGCAGACAGAAATGAGATTAAAGTCTCCATCAAACTAAAAACCCACCCAGTTCATTCAAGCTTATTTACTTCATTGGGAAAAAAAAATGTAGCTACTATAGAGAAATCTATAACATGAAACTAATCTAAGAGAATAAATCTCTAAATGAAGCTGGTCATTGAACTGCCATACTGTGATCATTCCAACCAAAATGAATTTTAAAAGTTGTGCTGATTTATGCATTGAACGACCTAAAACTAGAATAAAGGCTAGTGCCTTAATAATGCCCATTGCTAGAGATGTGAGGAAATAAACATCAGTGTAATATTTAGCATGAAACCTCTATTAATGCAGCTATTAGAACTATTAATTATGTCCACTGCTATGTGATTTCTTAACCAGCTTCAATACAGAATGGCTATTACCATTGTTCAGATTTATTCTCTGGCTTAATGTCCTATTTTAAATTTTAATTTCAAGCCATTTTGAACTCAGCATACAAACTCTCATTTCAGAAAGCATGTTCATTACATTATAGAAATGATCAGAAATTTTGTCATTATCTGAGCTATAATCTATCTTTTCAGCCACATACTCTAATTTTCACATTGTTTAAGAAATATGCATAAATTAAAAAAAAATCATCTTAAGTTTATTTAAAGATAATTATTTTTCACAGAGCTTGTTTGGCATATTTAATTTTGGCTATTACAAGGTCCAAGGTATTCTCTGTAGAGGAATAACAAATTCCTGTGTCTGGCTGTGTCAGTCACTGGTGGCTGATGACTCAGGGAAAAGCAGAATCAGAATATCCTGAGCTGGAAGGGACCCACGAGGATCATCCAAGTTCAGCTCTTGGTCCTTCACAGGACACCCCGACAATGCCACCAGGGTCTGTCACAGACCCTCACACACACCCTGCCCTGCCCATGCCTCAAACCCAACAACCTCCCTTGCAGCTGCACCCAGGCTGAAATCACTGCCAGCGTGAGGCAGGAGTCTTCAGGACCTGCTCCTCCAATTGGAAATTCTCAATTTAACCCAACATCTGAAGGGAATTCCTATGTCTGGCTGTGAGAGGCCGACGTGACAACAAGGAGAAAACCCACCTTGATGGGCTGTTCTGGAGTGACCAAATCCTGCTGCTCACAGCAGCCAATTCCATGCACAGACCACTTGGATGGTTCAGAGCACCCAAACCACCCTGATCTTTTTCCAAACTCAAATACATGTGGTGACAGATAATTCTTAAGAGTCCTTAAAATAAGGCCAAACATTTTTGCTTCAAGTAAGGCATAGGATTTCTTTTGTGGAACTGCAGGAACACAAGTCTTTGCATAAATCACTGTGATCTGTCTCTCACCAGGCAGCTCTCCTTCACCCAGCACATGATGACACAGCTGACATTTCTTTTTTATTCCCCAGGGCATTCTGAAGCCAATCAACCTGTTGCACAGATCAATGGGTTGAAGGAACATCCTGACAGGTAGAAAACCTGAAACAATCATTTTGCTGTATCTTCGTATTACAAGTGCAAGGTATGAACATACAGTATTGGGAAAAAAAAATATTGATAAAAGCAAAATTTTAGATGAATGATGACTGAATCCAGAAGCCCTGGTGTGATGGTACACTGCTTTTGAACATGCACAGCTAAAATACACTCCTGCTAATAAGACTCTCAAAAGTCAAGTTTTTCTCACCCACTCACAGTGTACTTCCAAAAATCTCATTTTTTTTTCATGATACCACTTCTGTTGATGGGACCTCAGGAGCTTGAGGTGGCTCCTACTTCATGATTTAAGCAGTAACACATCAGATTAGGGGTCTAATCAATCATTCTTGAATTAGAACACCCACAAGGAAGAGGAAGGACATCTCAGATCCATTGATCTCAATGGGCTTGATGCATTTCTTCTGTTTGAATGAGTGTTTTTACAGATCATAGGATGGTGTCCAAGATGCTCTTTGTTGATACTCACTGAAATGAAGTGCCCTCTTAGTTTTGCAGTTACCTTGAGGCTCCAGGAAAACATTTTGGAGTAATTCTCTCTAAAATGGGTGTGTGTGTGCAGGTGTGTGTGTGTGAATAAAAACTTAATTTGTCGCCTCTTATATAAGAGAAGGCCACAATCTAGCCCAAAAGAGACAGGAAATGTCAACTAGAAAAGTAATTCTCCTATCACTCAGCAACTCATAGGAGCCCTACATTTAATTTTTGGACCTTTTACGTAGTGGGTGAGAGTTTTCTCTGAAGTGGTCAAGCTGGCTGCAGGGACAATAAACTCCACCTCCAAAGCTTGTCACCCACCAGACTCCTAATTCACAGAAATGAAAGGAATAGCCATGTTAAAAATACATTACTTGAACACTTTCACTTGGAGCAGAAGAATTTCCATTATTTTTCCCAGATTTAAATCCTGATTTGTCTCTTGCCAACTATTTCAAAGCAAGCTCCTCATTCAAGAAAATCAGGAACTGCAAAAAAGATTTCGTAGAAATTTATCCTGCCTATCCAGAACAGCTCGAGTAATTGAACTATTTTCTCCATAGAATCTGCCAAGGCAAACAGTCTGAACCATGGGATAATGATCCACATCTCAGACTAGAATGAAACTGAGATGAGAGCAAAGAGAGAAAATGGATATGGTCCAATTACTGTAGTTCTAAAGAAAAGGAACAAATAACCATGATATTATATTTGCATCATTAAATATGCTTTAATGTAGAAAATCATGTTTTAAGAGGATCCTCTGGTCAGGGCTATGTAACATAAGCCATCAAACTTCACTTTGAGTTTTTACTTATGATTCTAATGAAGTGTTCTGACTTAAGGGCACAACCTGTGCTAGGATAAAACCTTTCTGCCTCTGTTTTGACTGGAAACCACAGAATCCTATTGTTTCACTTGAAAGCTTGTTGTCAGGGATATTCCAACTCAGATTAAAAGTCTGCCTTCCTTCTCAGTATTTGCCTGATTCCATCTTTCAGCTACTGCCTCCGGCAAACCCCACTGCTTAGTTTTGGCACAGAATAAAATAGAAATAGAAGAAAAATAGAAATAAATCTGTAATTTATGAACCCTTGTGTATAAAATGCACATCACCTGACCAGTCAGAAAAAGCTTTGCTCAGTATTTCTGTCCCAGCCTGAAAACCCCTCCTGGAGCCTTTGATGCTCTCCAGAGCTAAAGCCCAGCCTGTGATTCCCCAGCAGAGCAGGCAGGGCTGTCAGCCCCTGAAAGCAGCATCATGACAACACTTGCTTTATGCACACAGGAGTACACAAGGCAGCCCCCAGTGAAGTGCAGCATTATGTAAGAAGGAGACTTGTACAAGAGCCTTGACGAGAGCACGCACCTCTCTGAGCAGGGGCGGGGGAAAACAGTGAGGCCTAAAGGGTAGTCTGGGCTCAAAAATAATTTTCCCCACAAAATACAACTGAAAGACCCAGAGCTCTGCATGGAGTAAAGGGTTCAAAGCCTTCTTCAATCTTTGCAGCCCAGGCCAGCAGGGAGCAAGCCCAGATTCCCAAATTTGCCAGGCCGTGGCAAGGAGGATCCGGCCTGCGCTGCTCCGCTGCGCCTCCTCCTCCAAGGGCCGAACACCTGGGGCTGTCTGCAGGCAGAGAGCAGCCCTCCTGCTCTGCTCCAGGCACAATCCCAGTGGAACACAGGTGCCATGGGCTTCCCCTGTGCCACCCTGCACTGCCCATCTCCTCTGGCGGCCCTGGCCAGGCTCACCGGCCGTGTCCTCGCTGTGACCGTAAACAACCTCCTTCTGCCCTCCCCTCGCCTTCCCCCAGTAACCTTCCCTCTTCTGACACACGCTGCAAGTGTTGTTGAAAATAAAATCCACACAAAGACACTCTGCAACCCCATCAAGCCCTCTTGAGTTCTCATTCTAACATTTTACACAAGAAATCCTCTTTGGCCCAAGAATGCCACAAATCAATAAGCACTATTTGAGCTGAGTGTCTGTAGTGTTTCATGTGGGCTGTAGCAAATTCAAACTGTAAAGTATGAGCTGGGGCTGTTTTGTCACCATTTATTATGTTGATTGTGTATTTATTCCTTGAAGAAGGATTCTGCTTAATGTTCTGTGCTTTGAAAAAGCCTGGCAGCTGGTCTAAATGAGTTATAGACCCATTTGCCACCAAATCAAAGCCCAGAGCCAGATCAAAGCCAGATAAAAAAAAAAAAAAGAAAAAAATCATTTTTCTGTCACAGACTGGATGGCTTCTTCTCTGCCCTGTAAATAAAATTGATATTATTTCATCCAACTTCTATTTTCTCCTGATCAAAATATGATTATGTCTAATGCTACCCTGTCCAGGGCACTGAAGTTATATGAGATGTGAAAGCTTATTGATGTATTCAATTACTGGATGCTGCTCCATTGTCTGCTGAGCAGAGATGCTCAGTTATCGGTTCTTTAGAGCTGTACATTTCTGCCTAACAAAGTCATAACTCCCACAATTACCTGCCTGATGGATGGAAAACAGAAATATCTCATGAGTCCAATGCTGTTATCAGCTCTTCTCCATCTCTAAAATTGCTTTATATTAATGAGATTAGGGCTGTGAAAGAGGTGGCACGAGATTTAATTATTTATATTTTTTTCTCCCGTGGTAGCAACGCACTCATGTTTCTTGATCTGCATAATGCATTTTCTATAATACAGTGTTTCCCCAGTAAGAATGAGATGAAATGTGAAAAGCAATGAAACGTAACCTTTCTAAAGGCTTATGTAACTAAAGCTTTCATCAGTATTTCCCCCCCATCTAAACATCTAACCCTTACACTGCAATGGTTGTCACAAGACTCCTTAGCAGAACCTGCACTGAAAATATAAAAATGACACCACTGCATTTAATTAGGCTGAAACACACAGAGTAATTCTCACAGCAAGCTGCATGGACTGCAGGTAGTCTCACTGTTTTTAAACATCTCGAAATTCAGTGACATTTTTCTCTCTGTAGCTTTCCAGCGACAACTGTCCATGCTTTAAAACAGTACTGAGTAATACTTGGTTGGCATATGCAAAATCGTGCTCTCCAAATGCAGTGCACTCTCACCTATACTTTTCCCCCAGGAAATCTAGTTGGAGTCTATACAGCTGCTGGTAGTGTATTTTTACCTCTTCCTTGGGCTTGCAAGATATTTTTTCATCAAACAGAGACATTTTCTCTTACTACAATTTACTGTGACGAGAGACAATGAGAGGTATTTTCCACAGGGTTGTTCTGGGATGTTATCCCTGCAGAAAGCACTCAGATTTTAATATAAACAATATAGCTGTGATACAGTACAACTGCCCTAAAGGCTGTTGAGGCTGCTTCTGTGTTTATTATTTGTGCTACACAAGAAAGCATTTCAGATTCATCATTGCTAAACACAGCAAATTCCAACCCCACAAGAAAGAAGATACTGTGCAAGTCAAGCACGTGAAGATTGCTCTGTATGTGTAGCAACCATAAGAAATTCTGGTCCAAACTGGGCTGTTTAGAAATTCTGATGCTCCCTGAAGCATGCAGCAAAAATATTTGACCAAGTAAGAGATTAAATTTTCCCTCCTAGACATTTAGCAATAGGTGATCCCAACACGGTCCAGCCCAGGGTTTGATGCTCAGGCTCCCTTGGCAACTCGGGAGTTATTAGATCATTCAACAACTCTTCTTGGCACTCCTGACTGTCTATTCATGCAGTTGGTGACATTTAATTCATCATCCTCAGCTCCCAGGAGGTGGAATTATGGAGCTCTTCAGAAGTGACCGCGCAGCCCCGCGGCCCTCCCACCTGCTTGTCTCCCTCTCCAGCGGGGTGTCTTCTAGAAAAAAGGGGTTAAAATGTCATTGCCACACAGATGATTTCCAGCAGTATCTCTCCCTCCCAGCTCATCATTCTGTAGCAGTCTGACTGCTGTCACCCTCCTTTATTATATATAGCAGATGACAGGAGTAATCTTCAGTTCAGAGATGACAGTTTGTGTCATAAAAATCTGAGAATGATGTAAGCAGCACTGCTTGACATCACTGGCACACAGCTTGAGGTAACCCATACCACTGCCAGTGATAGCCACAACTCCCCTTTAGACACTACATTTATTTGCAGTATCATTTATTTTAATACAGCGTTTTTGCTGGTGTTCAGTCTGTTGAACATTTTAGGAGGGAGACCTGTTATGCTTAAAAATATGTACTGTTTCATACTGAAAGGCAAACAGATATTTTTCAGATCAGAGTAGTTGAAGTAGTATAGATAAACTCCTGGGACAACAGCTTTGAACACTAGATATCTGTATTTATTTACTGATTAATCACTTTACACTTACATTTTGCTCCGTATCTTAAATATTCTCTCCTTTACTCAGGAACCTGTAACTCTACTGTAAGGAGCTGAGAACCAAGATAACTCATGAGTGTTTGTTTAGAAAGCATATGTTAGCATGTGAAGTGGAACTACTTATGACATTTTTAAAAAGCTATGAATAATCACATATCATTAAAAGTGTTGATTGAGACAGTGCTTTGCCATGACATTTTTAATCTCTGGCATAAGTAAATGCAGACTCTCCCTAGCAAAAGTAAAAACTTCTGGATTTCGTGCCCCAAAGTTTTCTTTCTACTCTATCCTAGATGCAAAATAAAGAAAAGGGAGGAGTTGCTGGCAAATCCAATAGCAAAACTTCCACTGATTTGAGTGGGCTCAGGTTTACTGAAGCTGTGGTAATTTCCTAAAAAATAGAATACATGTTGCCCTTGGAAGGGAGATCAAGGCTTCCTTTCCATTGACACATGGAATCTTTGGGTAGCTCTACACTTTTCACATTAAAAAGCCATTTTATTTGCTGAATTCAGAACATCAGCCTACTCTTTGTTGAGAAAGCAAAACAGTCTTTTCATGTAATGTACACGCTGGGAATAAATCCACTTGTTTAGAGAAACGGTAAAGAATCAAGAGTGTGAGAAATAGAAAGAATAAAATTTAACCAGCCCAATGCAGGGGAGAACTGGAGCACCAGAACAGGGAGCAGGCTCCTCATGTGGTGAGAGCTGATGGATTTATCACTTCTGCAGACATCACACATCATGGATGAACTCAGTATTCTGAGCTGCCCTTTCAAACAGACCTGATGGGCACCAAGATCCTTCTTATTTCCAAACATGTCTACTCTAAACAGGAAAACACTGCCTGGGAAAAGGCAGTAATTTCTGAGCTGTTTCTTTAGTGACCAACAGGAATGAAATAAAATACATTGTACAGAACAGTGTTTCATATCCTGAATACCAGGCAGCAGTATTTTAAGGGAGTTTAATTCCTGTAAAGCTAAACTGACTATTTTAAAATTAAAAACTACTAACAGGGATGCAGCATGTGCTGCTAACAAGTCTGAAAGTAATATGCTAAAGCATACTCCACCAGGTTGTAATCTAGTTGGAAGTATTTTAGGCTGGCTTTTATTGCTGAAGCCCACGTGCTCCACCACTACACTCAAAGAAATGGCCAGAAATCCCTGCCTTATCCTCCCAAGCCTGAAATTATTTATAGTAGATTCACACACCCTTATTCTCCATGAGACTACAGCACCCCTGGAATGAGGGCAGAGTATTGGTCAAACAACAGGGTTCCACCAGAGCTCCATAGGAGCATTCAGTTTAGACTTCAAAAAAACCTCACAGTTTCTCACTCGGATTTCTGGGTAACTTCCACAGGAAACTTCAGTCCAGGATGACAACTGATTAACTTTCTCCAGCTGGAAATGTCTGCTAAAGTCTCAAACAACTGAAAAACGGGGTGCACAGTACTCCTTGAGGCTGACCAATATTTCCTATGTCAAAACAGACACTGCTATTAAGAAGCAGCCGTTCCATATTAAATTCTGTACTCTACATTTCTGAGTCATTTGGCTTCTCGGCTGTATTTTAAAGCCAGTAGCACAGTTACAGGTGTGCCTGGTTCTGAGAAGGTGCAAAATATCAAAATATCTTGAAGTGAATAAGAAATGAGAAATGCACGCACCGAAATAGATTCTCAGCAATGTTTTCTATGTGCCATTTATTTCAGACCTTATCCAAAATTCACTGAATTTAGAAGAATTGTATTCAATATATTTGGATAAAGCCATTATTCATGAAACATACTTCTGTTTCTGAGCATGTTCTGATTAGACACAAAAACACATCCAGATCTCACAATGAACAAGTAGTCAAAGCAAACAATTTACAAGCTTTATTTACAAGATCTATGCAGTCAACACCAAGGAATATATAATCTCTGCTGCAATCAGAGTCAATGCACACATCAAAGGGACAGAAAACTGAGACAAAATTGGGAGTGCATAATTTTTCATTGCATGGTTTAGCCAGAAACTAGCTGGACAGAAGTTCATTTGGTTAGCCTTGTTTTATGGCACCATAGGAGACAAGTAGGTTTTGGACACTGGAATCTGAGCTTTAAAAAGCTATTCCCTTCTCACAAAAATCCCTTTTTTTTTTTCCTTTTTTCCTCCAGAACTTTGTTAAAAAGCAACCACAGCAGATCTTGCACTTTGACACCTGGAAGCCTAGGAAGAACTTAAACCCCCAAATAAAAAGCCATGTTGGATAAAACAGCATCCAGAGGGCTGCAAGTAACCAGTGCCCAGCGCTGGCAGCAAAGAATCACACTGCCTTGCCCTGCCATGTCCAAAATGACTGAAAATTGCCTCCTGCAAAAGCGTTTGATTTCCACAGAAAGACTCTCCAAGCTGCTGAGGAGATGTGGGTGTGAGGCTGCCTGGAGCTGGAACCCCCCCACAGACCCTCTCCTTTCCTCACACTCTTCATGGGGTCGTTCTCCACTGGCAACTGCTTTTCAGAGCTTCTGGCTTTTGTGAGTTCTGAGCACAGTCATTAAAAACTTGGACTAAAGCTACTGCCCTTCTGCCAAGCAGATCTGTGTGTGAGGGTAGTGTCACTGGTGAAGGTATTTGTTTTGAAAAATCAACCCTTCAAGCTTTTATTGCACAGCGAATTATTCAAACATCACATATCAGATAGTTCAATAGGATACAGGTGGAACTTTATTCCTATTTACACTAGTACTGCTCCTCTTGTAGCTTAAGCCAGAGGTGAAATCTGAGGCTTCTGGATTTGTTTACTGGCTGAAATCAACATTTAGATATTGGATTTGTCCCTAGAAAATAGTCAGACAAAATGGCCAAATAAACATCTCCTTTAAAACTCCATTCTAATGTAACTCCAGAAAGCAGCATGAATACCTGGCTTATGTAGATTAATCTTTCAGTTGTATCATTTCATTTCTGCAATAGCATGCAATGCAATATTGTTTAATGCTGTAAAACAGCATTCCCAAGATGCTGAATTATTATCGACTACACCTTTTGCAAATTTAACCTAACTCATTCTAGAAATTTCACTGAGAGGCAAAACTCATTAGCAATTAAATATTGTCCCAGAAGTGATTAACAATATTAATGATAACAAAAAAGAGCACAATTATACTTTCTGGATGTCCAATCTGCTGAAATAAAAACATGTCATAGAAATAGAATATGGCAAATTACTGGTTTTCAGAAATAGCTGAAGAGATCTGTTAACACAATAATAGCACTTATTTTAACTCCTTTAATATAAAATAAATGCTGCAGTGCTTTTCAGAAACAGAGTTCAACAGCAGCACCTGCCAATACACTTCACTTCTGTATGCCAGATTCATAGGCAGGAAATCTTTAAACTCATTTAACTTCACAATTTTAACAAAATAAAGGCTGAACTCATGCCAGAGCTGAAAAAAAAAAATCTAAATCTGGTTCAAGTTCAGAGAAACAATCACATTTGATTTGTTTGCACTGAAATATTGCCTTTGACTCAACTCTCTTGTGGTGTAGATGATCATAAATTTTAAGCCTCTGGAGGTTTTTACAGTGCCATCCTTTTTAAGCACTGATATTCTGCTTTGCAATACTTTTCCCCAAAATCTCACAAGCCATAATATTCCTAGCCTCAGAGTCAGTTTGAGGGGATGCAGTTCTTAAAATGAGCCTCTATTAAAACTCCTTGCATCTGGATCAGTATCAGCAATAACCATTAAACCCAGCCAAAAACATTCCGACAGAAATTTTGGGTTTTGACCAGAGCGAATATTTATGAGATGTGTGTAGTTTTCTTTTGAAGGAGCTTTCCTTGGAGAGAGAACTTCTGATTGCTTTTGGTTTACAAAAACAAGAAGTTGACATTTTCTGCAGGAAGTACAGCATTTTCTGATTAGCTCTAATAGCCACTTTTGGGAGCTGCTGCAATTTATCCCAGCATTTGAAGTAGCTGAGTGTCATTAATTGCAATTCACCAGGGTATTCAAGGCACTTGGTACCTGGTAAAGATGGGAGCTAAAAATCACACTGCAGGCCAGGGCTGAGCAAAACACTTCAGCACGTGAATGAGGGCTGAGCCGAACACAAATTCTGCAAATCGTTGGCCTGGAATTGTGTTTTATAAACTCTGGAAGATGTGTCAGACCAAGGGCTAGTTTAAGCATCTGATAGCAAACCATGTGCCCATTACTTGAATTTCTAGTTTCAAAAGAAAGAACAATTCTCATACATAAAATTTTCTGCTGTGAAGTTTTCCAGTTTTTTCCCCTGCATCATTGTCTTTTCCTTTTTCATGTTTCTCAAAAATGCTGCCTCCAAACTAAATATATCTCAGCCTTATATTAAGAACACATGATCTTGTTACACTGATAAACCAGATCTTGATAATGCCCAAGCTGCAGTAATATGTAATGCTTGTCAAAAGAGTCACTTATTTAATTTCCCTTCCTCAGAGATGTGCTCTCTAAGTCAGTTTCTGATGGAAACAAATGAAGGCAATGATTTGCCTTGAATAATAAAGCACCTGCAGCTGTTTGCAGCATTTAGAATGATGGTTCATCATTAGCAGAAACCCTTAGATATTCCAAGCACCCTCCATGCCTTGCAGGTAGGACACTAGGTCTGTGTCATTTAGCTCACTTTCTCATCATTTTCCAATAACAAGAACATCAAGGATGCAGCGTATACATCACCTGCCCAGGAGTCGGGGTTTGCCTTGGATACTGACCTCTGAATATCCCCTCTGCCCCTCAGATGTCAATAGGAAAGATTTTCTTAGACTTGAATAATGTAGAATCTATAGAGCAGCTCTCCCTTCTGGGTCTGTGGTGGGAACTGCTCTGTGGCTGGGCAGAGGGAAGTGGTAAATGCTAAATCCAGCAAGGATTTTAACAGCAGTTGTACACTCAGGTGTTCCTCGAGCTGGCACAGCTTTGAAGACCAACTGTCAGGTTTGTCTGTCTTTGTTCTCAGGGATCCCGGGGAGGTAAACCCCACACACAAATTCCTGTGCAGCCTGAGCACCATGCAGCAGGAACGCTGTGGGGATGGCTGTGGGGCTGTGCCAGCCAGCTGGTACAGGAACTGGAAGCAGCTTTTACACTGTGGTTATACAGCAAGCAACTCAACATCATTCAAAATAGATTAACTCATGTCAGAAAACAGGAGAATAAATTGCACAGGAATGAGTGAGGGATTTTCAAGGGAGTTAATGCACTCTAAAACACCATGAAGCTCCAGTATAACTGAAAGGATGAATTTGTAGCAGTGTCATTTACAATTTAGAAAGTTCAAATAATTACACATGAATCGCTAAAATATTCATTAAGGGAAAATCCCTTTACTTTCTAGAATAGCTTTAGTTTTTCAGCTATTCTACAAACACAGCCAGGTGAAGCAGTTACTTGTCACCACCATTCAAATCCCTGGTGAACTCAAGAAATAAAAACCCCACCCAGTTATTAGTGTTTCACATGGCTGTGACTTTGAGTCAGCCTTTTCTCTAGCTGCAAACTCACAAGTCACATCTCCAGTGCAAAGTTAATACTAGATCAGTTACCATAATTAACAAGTTCAATAATAGGCTAACAAGAATGCATTTTTCCTCCTGGGATAAACTGTGCTGCATTCACACAGCCCTAAACTCCAACAGAGCCACGGCTGAACACAGCTGAACATTAACATCAACACCACGGTCCTTCCTTTGTTCCCCTCTGAAGAAACATGAAATCCTGCAACACTAGTGCTTGAGAAGTCACTTACTATCTGTCCTCAGCCCCCAAATCAACATCAAATCCATTCCTAGAAGATGTTTCTCCATCCCAGCCTTTTAAAGCTCTGGGAGAGGAGGCATTTATCATCCTTCTTGGTTAGACTATACATAAAAGATTAGAGATTTAAAGTAACAGTGTGCAAACTGCTACAGCAAGTTTTGCAAGCCTGTGCACAGGGCTATTATCATATTCCAGAAATATTGGCTTTCCCTTTTGCTGTGGGTTGCTGAACTAATATGAAATTCTGATTGAATCTGTGCTGCCAGTGGAAAAGCTGGAAATCAGTAAACATGCTAAGAGCAGGCTGGTTCTGCAAGAGCACCAGGCAAAGGACTGCCACAGGGAAAGAGAGAAAAGCTCGAGGAAAAGCATCAGAGTGAACAAGCTCTGCTAAGCCCTCTGGAATTGCTGTGGGAAAGTCTGCCCTTCCTCACAGGGATCCCTGCAGGAGTTTGAAGCCAGTGGGTAACATATCATCTAATGGTTATTGCAATGAGAGCAGAGAGGAGAGGAAAGGCAGAGAGTAAGGGATTATTTTGGAAGCTTTGCTCTCACTAACAAGAGTTTTCTTCTTCATGGAAAGTGTTGCGTTATCTCGGCTTTCTTACGCTACTGCAGCTTTCTGCACAACCTTTCAGACTGAGGTTTGGGTTTATTCCCATGTCTTTGACATGACCTTCAGGGCTGTCATGCTGCAGCGGCCTGGTTTTGGGAATTGGCTTGGCTGAAGTTTGCTATCTGCAAGGTGTTTCTCAATTTCCTTCCACAAGCCTCCCTCAGACTGTGTGCTGAGGTTACTTACCAAACACACACAAGTTTTACAGTCCTCACGTAGTTATCTTGCCCTTCAAAGGCTTTTCTCTTGCATTAAAGCTCTCCTGAGAAGGTTTTCCGTGGTGTGGGATGCAAAAGCACCATTTCCATGGGGAAAAATGAGAGCTCATGGGTAATGCCCAGAGGCTGTGCCACCCCATCCCTGGGCAGCCACACAAGCTCACGGTGCCAGGGGAATCAGCAGTAATTATTGGACAACAGCACTGGCCCTGCCCTCATCCAGGCAGGACACCCCAACCTGTGCTCAGCTCATCCTGACAAAGAACACCTTTCAAAATAGTGCTGCAGACTTGAATCGTGCATCTCTTCCCAGTCCCTCACCAGTGTCTCGGGTGTTTCATCCAAGCACTGACACATCCCATAGGACTGTTTTTAAAAACTCCTAATTTTCCTGAACCAGTGTGGCAACAATCAGGCAGAAGTAGCAGGGTGGAGAACAGCCCCCAGCTTGTCTCACTGCAGGCACAGCACAGCAGGGCAGAATTCCATCCTTTAAACACAATACAACCATTATGTGGGCAGGAGTTCAGGATATACTGGAAAATAACCACATGGAGAAAACACAGTTCAAGGGCTACATTTGTAAACGTTTGCTGGCATCTAGAACCCAGTCAAGCCTCATCACAATTCATGCAGTCACGCCAGGAGCTAATCATCAGCCTCACTATTATTTTTAGTGGTTCCCAAGTGATGACTGTGCATGAGCAACATAGAAATAAAGTTCTGAATTATTTATGGTGCTCAAAACACCTCAACAAAAAAGCTGGCCCTTCTTGTGCTCATGCTGACTCCTGGACTAGGAGCAGAGAGTGGAAATCAGGATTAGGAGCAGCAAGTGGAAAGAGTCAGGACAGAGGTTACGATCCAATTTTCTTTTTTAGCAGCCCCCTTGGTTTTGAATTATGTTTTATTTTTCGCACATCAAGATTCACACACCAGGCTTCAGGAGATCTGCACTCAATTTCCAGTTCTACAAATCTAATACAGCTGTGACCAGGACATTCTCTATGACTCAGTTTGCCACATAGGAGAAAGAAGCTAATTTTCAAAATATATCGCTAAGAATAAATGAATAACATTTTAATTGCCTGAATATTATTGTGCTGGTCTATGTGAGCAGAGAAATAGCTCAAGACAGTGTCCATGTAGAAAAGGTTGTGAGACAAACCAGCTTCCTAGATCAAAACAAGCAAATCTAATTTCAAATCAGAAATGTTTTTTTATATTTATTTAATTATCCTGCCATCAATGCTTTAACTATTTTTTTCCCCCAGAGGGAGGATGTTCAGTTTTCTGGAGTGATTTTACAGATGCCTCTTTTAAGCCTTAATTTCTCTGAATGAACCAGCCAATTTCAGGACTAAATAATATGGTTACAATTGTCATTCATTCAGAAAAGCAATTTAATTTTGATCAGGACTTACCCCTCGGGTTTGAATTCAAATTAAGATAGGCCACAGATTCTGAATGTAGTTATTTCTAAAATGGAAAAGGTCTTGCTGCACACAAGAGACACGTGACTCTTACCATGCCAAAAATTCATGTCAGATAGAGAGCACTTGAAACACTATCCTCATTAAAATGGATCGTAGCATTCATGTTCTGGAAACACAAAGAATAGAGACTAATGGATTAATCCGTGGAGAGTGCCACAATGATCTGTACCTTGTCCTTGGTAGAACAGCTTTCCCACAATCCTCCTTCCTTCGTTCAACTTCTGACAAACAAGATGCTCTAGCTGAAAAGAATTCCCTGAAATCCAAGCATCCAAAAGTCCTAAACCTGTGTCCATCCAGCAGTATGGTGTGACACAGGTAATGACACTTTTGACTTTGCTACAGTAAATCCAAAACAGACTTATCTTTTAATACCTTCCTCTAAGAAAATATACATCTGAAAAATATGTTTCCAATATCTATATTAGGCATATTTTAATAAAAGTACACCATAAAAGTAAAAAAGCCTGCACCAATGAAAACCCTCAGTTGCATAACATTAAACCTCTGTGATTAGGTGGAATCAAATTTCATTCTTTCCAACTGTAGTGTTTTTTTTAAAAATAATTTCAAGTGATAGCATTTATCATCATGTACCTTCCTGAAAGGAGAATACACTGACTGGTTCACTGTATTTTAGAGCTCCTGTGATAAAGAGAGGAATTAGACATTTGCATGTGAAAAGTTCTGCAGAGAAATGCTCTTACTTACGCCAGTAATTCTGTGACTGTCAGCCCAGTGACCTCTGAACAGACATTATACACATCTCTACTACCTCAACAATCATCTGTCTTAAATATACCCATCATAGACACTAACTGTATTTAGAGATCAACTCTATAAAGATCACAAAAGGGATTAAAGAACCCGGCGTTTCAATGCCAGGTGACTTGACACGTTGATGTAGGAGATCACTTCTGGCCCAGTGCTCCATATTTCATTGCCCCTGACCTTGGAGGTAAAAGTCAGTATCTGAGCTGCTCTAAAACTGGTATTTCATCCACGTTTCTGCTTCACTGCTGGAACACAGAATTACAGCACCATAAGGACCGTGGAGAGGTCACAGGGGTGGCAGGGATACAGCATCTATCACAGGTGTCATCTGTGATCTAACATTAGCTATTTCCAAGGAGAGAGGCTCCACAACTTCACTCAGAACTTCCCCTGGCAAACCCTCTCTGCAAGGGATGCTCTTCCCCTGCCTAATTTGAACTTGCTCTAATCACTTGTAATAGCCCCACATTCACCCATTCCTTTCTCCATAACAAAAACTCCATGCAACTAGAGGTCTACTGGGGCAAAGCAGTACATGTATTGTAACAAAAATTGCAGTTTTCAAACAAATATTCTGATTTCTTTTGCCCAAAAAAATAACAAGCTACAGCAGTTAATTTTCAGAATACTAAGGGCAATGAAGAACTATTCGAAGATTGCAGCACTACAAAGGAATGGGGCTTCCAGTGCCTCGCCTGGCAGGAGGAACACAGAATTTATCTGAGCAAATGCAGCTTCAAAAGAAGAAATAAGCCCACAAAGCCCTGTTGATTTTTCTATAGATGTGGAATTAATTAGTTTCATCAAAAGGAAATGGAGTTTTTCCCCCTCTTTCCTTGCCAGCAGAGACTTTTAAGAAGCCAGGCAGGAATAGTCAGCTGGGTGTGACCCTGCTCAAATCCTTCCAACCTTCGCATCATTGCTGCTGCCACCAGGAGCCAGAGCTCTCTTGGGTAATGATGCAGCACTTGGATTTGAGGCTGCAGCTGTGGGAGAGGAGGGCTCTGCTCCACCACAGCATAAAGAATTCAGGAATTCATTCAAAAGGAATCTCAGTTCCTGGAGACTGAAGGTCCATCCAAATGACCCAAGAAGTTTTTGCCAGGAGATTTTTTTATTGCACTGCTCACACCTGTCCATACAGATGATAAATAAGATTTTACTGTGTGAGGCACCCAACAATACATCATTGATCAAAGGCAGACACCAATTTTAAAAGAGGTATTCTAACCCATCCATTTATATTTATTTTTGAGAGAGGGAATTTTAGTTGAAGAAACTTCTGTGTGCAGCACAAGACAAGGAATCACAGCCCCAAATAAGGATTTCATAACTTAGAAGTGTTCTACATGTCTGCCCATTCAATACATATAATTCATTATCAAATCCCAGCCCTGCTTGCTCACTGTCTTGTTCCTAGTATGGGTTGGATTTAATTTGAAATGTTTTTTAAATTGTTGCTAGCGGCAGTTAAACATGAACCTATAGAAGTTTGGTTGTGCAAGGTTCAATTAATAGTCCACATGTCTGTGTAATCTTAAAACCTAATTCCATCCCAACACCTGTTTTGTATTTAACAGCAGGTCACAGCCACAGAGGCTGATGTAATATCAGCATAAAACAAAGTACTGTGTGAATATTCTCCCTCCATTGAACTACTAGCAGATGAACTATTAATCCCATGATAAAATTAATGAGGGACTTCTATGATTTTACAAAAAACCAAAAACAAACCAACAAAACCCAACCCAAATTACCTTTTCTTTATGTTCATAATTTGTTTTCTTTACATTTAATTAACAGTGCAGAATTATTATGTGTCTTGACTTGATCTATACTACTCCACCCCCCCAAACCTTCTTAACATCTGGACCATTTATTCCCTTAATAGTGAATTTTCTTGAAAAATTTTCCACTGGAGTTTTATAGATCTCATAGAAATTTCTGTATAAAGTTGGAGAACTAACACCAGAGCAAGTTAAAGAATGGGTGAAACTAAATTGGTTTCTGGTTACTTCCATCACTCGTTAACTCAAGTACAGGAGAGTGGTTTAGCCTTGTCCAACCCTCCCCAGTGAGGGCTCCTGGCATGTGGGGCAGTGACTCTGTAGAGTTTTCTGTCCTGGCAGGTGCTGGAGCCCAATGGATCAGCCTAACCTTGAGATTTGACACATCTTTCAGCCGTCACTATTCTGATACTCTGAGAAATGCTGAATCCAAGTGGCTGGAAGTAATCACCCCCTCAGTGAAATCATAAATTCAGAGAAAATTGTGCATTGTGTTAAGAAATTATTATTGTATTTGTCTGGATGCATACAAATAAGATTATAATCCACCATGCCAGAGGAAAAATATCTAAAACAAAACCCTGATGGACATTCCCCCATCTTCTGTCCCTGTTGGTTACTGTTGCTTACACTGGAACTGACACACTGAATGTTTGTCCACACATATACCAACACTGTTATCTTAAAAAAAAAATGCAAAAAGTGGATAAAACTTAACATCTATAAAGCACTTAATCAAAACAGTGAATTTCAGTGTAAATTGAAATAGCCAATCCAGCCAAAATACACAAGAAGGTTGAAGTGTCATGCAAACACAATACCTTGTGCTGTATGAGAGATAGATATATATAAGGCAAAGTCAGACAGAGAGAAGCCAGGGTTCTTCTGAAATTGAAGTTGAGAGAATGGGTGTAAGTTTGAGGTAAGTTCCTGCCAATTTCTGTCCATCTGTGGAATACATTACGGGCAAAAATGCCTGAGATACTCTATGTGTGATTGTGTGATGGGATGAGAATTCTGGACCAGCAGCCCCTTAATTTGTCTGCATCACTGAAAAATAAAGTGAAGGCAGTTGAGATTCAAGGCATCTTGCCTATTTTTGGGTATACTTGGAAACACAAAAACCAGTTGACATAAACCCCACATATTTCCACCTGTTGAAATAAAGTTCCAACATCACACTTCTAAGATGTCTGAAGAGCAGAGCAGGAGGCAGCATTGCCTTCAGAGACGTAAAACATCAGAGTAGCAAGAACTCAGGCTGACAGCAGGCTGGATTTGCTCAGTGCTCAGAACATTGTGGTAGAAACAAAGGGAATTAAGAGCCTGGAATTGCCTTTGATTGTTATTTTCCAAATAGAGCATGAAAAAATAACACAAAAGAGAAAAATCCATGGGGAAAGATGCAACAGTATCAGTTTTGAATCAAAGTCATTGTATGGCTAAAACAAAATATATTATTTCAAACTTATGGCCAATGAAAAGAGCTCAAACACTCTTTTTGTTGTAGGTGCTCTGCTCAGTTTTTTGTTCAGTGAAGTTGTACTGGTTCAGTGAGGATTTTCTAATCACCTCATTGAGGGGTTTTGCAAAAGTTACATCAAAAGGACAACCTTACATCTAAATCAAAAAGATTTTGGACTATGGAAAAATAAGAGCTTTTTTGACAGCTACTGTTCTGACAGACAAAAAGAAGTCAAATATCACATATCACCCATGCCCTGCAGTCTGAAGTTTAAGGCTTAAGCTTCAGCCTTCCCCCTGCCCTGCTCACACAGCCAGGTGTGCACGAGCAGCTCCCTTTGAATTCAGCCAGGCTCAGCCCGGAGGTTTGGGGTTTGGTGTGTGCGCAGCCCGTTCTGTGACCAGTGGATCACTGGTCACAACTGGGGTCTTCACAGCAAGTCCTTAACTGTTCCTTTTCATTCTACTTTAACTATTTTTAAAAAACTCTTTCCACTGCAGATGGGAAGTGATTTGCAGTTTTCACCAGACATCCTGGAAAACCAGCTGCTCTGGTGCTCCTCCCATACCCCAGCCTCTCCTGTCCAGCCACACACCTGATCCCACCAGCACTCACTGGGGCAGTTGTGTGAAATTCGGGTGTTCAGCCTTCTTTCCTCCACTAGAAACACTCTTTTCTGCTGCAGTGACACCATAATGAATCTAGACTGGGGAAAAATATTTGGGGAATACATTGGGAAAGTACATGCTCTAGTTTACACATTGCTCCTGCCTCCTTTCCCTTTTCAAGTGGAAGTGCTTCCTCTGTAGGGAGCCCACTGCAAAATTGTCTAAATCCCAAGGTCTCTTTACCAGTCACAGCCAGCTGGTTCAGATGGGAGTGCACAATGCACTCAGTACTCCTCAAGATCAGGAAAAAAACCCCCTTCTTTCCCCCTCAAAAAATACCAAAAAAACCAACCAGCCAACAAAAACAACCACCAAGAGAAGGATAGAGAGTGTCACATAGGAACACAAGAGATAAACTCCTAGTTACAGCCTGAGCTGGCAAAGAGAAATCTCAGCTCTGGAGCAGAATGGGAGAAGTGGACATGAGAATTACTATCTCAACTGCACAACGTTATAAAAGGCAACTGGCCTTTCCATTCCTTCATAAATAATATCAACAAATATTTCGTCTTTTTAAGAACTCGGTCGGTGCCCAGCAGGAAGGCAAAAGGCAGCAGCACACAGACAAATGTGCTGCTGATACAGCTGTGCCTCTTCAGTATGCACTGCTGTCCAGTTCATGCAAACTTCTCTGGCCACACTGGCCATCATCACACAGGGATAGGAAGGTAAACTCTTTATTCCACAAGATGAGCTCCTTATTCCCCTCAGCTAATTTAGATTTCAGACACAAAAATACAAGGCAAGGAAAGCATTTCCAAAGCAAGGGAGGATATCAAGCATTTGAAGTGCAGTGGTCTTGTATCACTGGGAAAGGGGTTTTTTTAAAAAGTGATGGAGCATATGACAACAGCAGAGCCAATCTGAATCTTTGCAGATTTGTAGTAGGTAGCTATAAATTGCAGTATATTCTGACATTCTTTACCAAATACAACATTAAGGTGACAAATTATACTAATACAGTATGATTTCAAGGTGTATCCATATTTGCAGCATGTGTACATTTCTCAAATAGAATCCGATGTTTGCTAATATGGTACAATCTAAGTTAATAAGATCAAATTATGTCTGATCATACTACATTAGTAAATGTCACATCAAATTAGTCATTTTCAGAATTATAATGAAGCGCTGAAAGCAACCAAAAATAACTTTTACAACACAAGTAAGCAGTGCTGAAATTGAAAACTGAGCTAAATACCAAGCCCTCAGAGAATGCTTTTTGAATGCAAGATTTGCCAGTTTTTCTTCTCAGTCTTATTCCAGAGAGATCTCATACAAGATGTAAATCATGGCCACAGTAGAGTCCTGTCCTAAGGTCACTAATAGGAGCTGGAGATAAGGTCATGAACTAAGAAAAGGTGGCACTGCCTCGGAAAGACTTTCATTTCAAGGGTAATCAAATTTCAGTGGTTCCAAGTAGGAAAATCCATGAAAATCCACTGAAGAGAGATTTTGAAAGAGAAAGCACCTTGAAGAGGAAGTTGCTTAAACAGTTACTAAACTTTCCTCTTTTGAAGTCTATTATCTGAACCACCATAATTAGCCAGCCCTTGTAAGATTTTGTTTTCCTTCTCTCTTACTGAAACCTGTCAGGTGAACCTGTGGTACAACCCCATTTATTTGCAAGCATACAGAGTTTGGTTTCTTTGAACACAGCCAGAAAAACAAACAACCTCTTGGCTCAGGAATCCCAGAGCCTGCCCTCGGCACGTTCCTCAGCCCAAGCTCCCCGGCCATATGCTGCATTCCAGAACCACATGTTCTGGAGTGTTTTTTCCCATGTTCTTCCACCAGCTTGGAAAGTTTCTCACAGATTTCCTCCCTGTCCCTTCACCTAAAGGTAGGGAATATTTCTTGAAATGCCCACGTTAAAGCTGACCTGTCTTGTGGCAAAGGCGACCCAAGGAGGGTGCCCAGAGTCTTGAATCCTGCCCTAAAAATAGAAGGCTGAAGTAATTCCTGTTGAGTCTCAGGGACATCTCATACACAGCCTTTCCCAGAACCTTTAACGGGGGTAAAAAACTGGCAAGTGGCAGAAGCAGAAACAGCAGAAATTTTAAGGAAAATCCAGCAGTCCCATATTCACTGGGAACATAATTTAAATGTGAGAGTACAAGGAAAAGAAGAAAAAAATAAACAAAAAAACCCACCCCAACAACATAAAAAATAAAGAAAAATAAAACAAAACAAAACAAAAAAAAAACCCAAACAACCAACCCCTCCAAAACCAAATAAAAAATCCAATGAAAAAGGAATTTTCTCCTTATGTCAACAGTTAAAGCAGAGTCCGAGATCTCCCCAAGTCATTGTGTCAACTTCAAAACACATTTTACTCCCTTTTGATGTAAAAGACACTGGAAGGGAACAAATACTTGAGAAATCTAATTTCTATTCTTGCTTTATGCTTTAAAATATAACCCATGTAACCACAGCTATCTAAATCTTCTGGGTAAGCCACCTTTATGCCCAGCTGAATAAATTAGTACCAGCTGCAAGCTCCAAGCCACAACCATTCTTCTGCACAGTGTTATGAAATGTGAAGGCCAAAGCAGTGGTGAACACCTAAGTTATCAGCTCAGGGCTGGTTTTTTTTTTTTTTATGACTAAGAATCACACTAAACAAGATGTCTACTCTTGGAAGGAGGATTGCTAGCTACTTTCTCAGAAGGTGGAACATGTGTTCAATATTGTGATCTGTAGTGTTTAATATTAATTTTATTGATTTAGCATACACTGGCATATGCTTCAAAGAGCACTTTTTCCCCACAATGACTTTACCAGCCCCTGTTGCTCATGACTTTTGTTTATTTGCTTGATATTTGTTTCTTTTTAATCCAAGCTGTCTGCATGAATTTTAACAGAATTATGGGTGTTTACATAAGGCAGTCTGTTCAGGGACAAAGTTGTTGATCCCCAGAGAAAGCATTGTTCCTACCCTGTCTGTATTTCAGCAGATTAGGTTTAAACCAGACCTTTCATCAGACTACACTCACCAGCACACAAGTTTTACATGTGTTTTAGTTTGAATGGAATAGTCATAATAGAGCAGCCTTTTGTTATTAGTAATTATGAATACTTCTGTTGGATTCTGGTATGTCAGTGGACTAGGAACCCTTTGTTGTGTTTCAACTAATGTCTACATTATTCTGCATTTTCTCCTTCTAATCCTTTCTCTATCCTAAAGGATTTTAGCAACATTTTACTGTCGTTCTGTTATGAAACTTGTTTTCCCTTGAGCATGTGGCAATTTCATTAGGTACCTGAGGATTGTGTAAAAATCAAACAGCATAAGCTAAGCCAAAGTAAAAAAAAACAAAAAACCAATAACCAAACCAACATTTCTACTCAGCTCAAGACAAAAATAAAAGCACATGGGAGGAGGAGGGGAAAGAAGGAGAAAATAAGGGAAACATTATTTTTTGCATTGTGTTTAACTCCTTGCTGGCTATTTTGTGGTGGATCTCAGGGGTTGATGTGCAGTAGCAGCAGCCAGGCAGCTCAGTCCTGTGGTGGTTCCTGAGCCTTTCTGCAGTCCTGGAGCAGCCCCTGGCCACCGACTCTGCTCTAGAACTGGCAACAGGGAACGCACCTTTCAGAGGGAAACTGGTATTTTTATATGGAGACACAAAGTGTATCCTACAGCGTTGTCTTTAACCCAACCTGCTCTACCCTCCTTGCCCCGTCCCCTCCAAAATCTTCCTTTGGGCTCAACTCAGCTTTAAAAGAGAGTATTGCAGAAAATCAATGCTTTGGACTGGGCCTGATGACCCAGAAGACCCTCCAGATCTTCTCCCAGGGTCATCAACTCAGCTAACCCCAGTAAGCACACTACAGGTGCGTGTGACACACAGTCCTACAAACGTCTCTCCCTGACCAAGTCCAGACTTTTCACCATTTTAGCAGGACAAATAACTCTCCCTCTCGTTATATCAAGTTAAACCAGGGGTTCCCTTTCCTAGGACCATGCCTGAGCGTTTCCTCAAAAATTATTTGACCAGCGATGGACATGACTGCTGGGTGTTGTCCCACTGACCACCGAGCCACTGCTGTTACAAACTGGTTCACGTTCATTTGTCTCTCAGGAACCCGAGAGCTTGGACGTGCAGTGTTTGCTTTTCCCAGAGCAGCAGTCTGAATTTAGCTCCCATCATCTGCAGAGGGTGTAAGTCCAGGAGCAGGCTCGGGCCGTGCTGTGCAGCGTCACCGTGCAATCAGCAGCGTGCAAGCACGTGGGAGCTCAGCTCATCCAGCACAGCTCAGTGAGCAGCACTGCAGCGCTGGCAGCAAGAGGTGGCCTGGCAGAGGAGTTGTGTGTGCTAAGGCTGCATCAACAGCATTTTAATCAAAGGCAGGTTTCCACAAGTCACAAGCTCTGGTCTCTTGGCTTTGGCTGAAATCTTGGGTCTTTTTCTTGTTACGCCCAAACCCCTCTCAGGATATAATGCTGCTCTGGTTTTACAAACACACACACACCCACACACACACACACACACACCCACCCTGAAAAAGTAACAACAGAAAACAACAACTTCAATAAAAGAAATTTTCACACATTAATTTATGCCCACAATGCACAGATACCGCCGCACTGGCCTTTACTGGGCACAGAAAGATGGGACATAAATTGGTCATGGAATATGTCAGCACAACAGCTGTGACAGATCAAAAAGGAGACTTTGAAGATGAAAATGGCTTAAATAAAATTGGCTTAAAATGAATTATTGCCAAATCAAACTTAATACTTTCTAAATTTTTTAAATAGGGTGAAAAGACAGCAGTAACAGTTTTTCTTTGTGTTTAAGGAATCAAATTTTCAAAGCAAAAGGGATTTAATTGGTCAATGCTTGTTATCCCTGACTGAGTACCGGGCAAGTCCTTGAATTGCCTTTGCTAATTGCACTTTAAAACTTAGAAGTAAGATTTCTCTTCTTGTTTATAAAAATGAGTCATGTTTATGAGCAAGAAAATTAAAACAGGTCTTTGTTCATAGCAGGAGAGTTCAGATATATTTGAAGAGGGAAACATGCCAAACCCTTGCTTTTAATTCCTCCAGGGTTATCCACCCCAAGTGCTTGCCCTGCCCAACCTTTCTGAGAAAAGAAAATCCCCTCTAAAGTTTTTTACACCCCCTTGGACACGAGAGGTGTCTGCATGCAGACAGACACCTGGGACCAGAGCAACACTCAAGGGCCAGCTGGACTCACCGGAGCTCCCAGGAAATTCAGAGTTTTCATCCCCGCGAGCACAGTTAGAGCTCAGCACTGCTCTGTGCGTCCTGACCAGCCTGGGCAGACACTATGAAATCCCAGCTTTATTATCTTCAGCGCTACTGAGCAATCGATCCCAGTCTCATCTCCTGCCCTTGAATTAAGGGATGCAGCAGCACTTTCATCTTTGCTGCCTAATGAGCAGCCCTCAGCGACCTTCATGGACCGAGGCTGGCCGAGCGTGTTATTCTTTGTCTGAGCACATTACACAGCCCAACAGGACTGAGCAGTTCCCCTGCTGCCCTGACAGTACCACCCTCCCCAGCAGCACCCCGGGCCTTGCTTGATGATAAGCTGCCAATTTTTAAACTCTGCAGCCACTAAAGTATCTCTCATTTTAGCACTGCATGAAACACAAGGCAAGGTGGTCTCAGAACTGGAAGTCCATCCAAAGCCCAATTATCCTCCTGTTTCTTTGGCAAGGCTAAGCCACAGCTGGCCTGTGCCTACAGCACCTCGGACAGACAGACAGACAGGCATGAGGCTCAGCTCACTCCTTGGGCATCTGCCCCAGGGTGTGATTAAACAGACGCATCCAGCATCTGTTTCTCTCTGCAGAACTGTTCTGCACAGGGCAAGGAATCTCCCTATTTCCCTCTTACATGTGTGCATCAATAATTAATGAGCCCCTTGCAGTCAGTTGCTCCTTCCAAGAGACAGAAAACCCAAGATCACTCACTCTTCATTCCCACTGTGCAGTGTTCTCAAGGCAGGAACAATTTCTGGCCAGGAGTTAAAACAAAGCCCTTCTCCAAGCAATTCTGGGGATTTATCCGTACCTTACAAAGCTCTGTGATTCCAGGATAATGTTGAAAATGTGCTCTCTCTTTGGAGAAATGCACAGCCAGGTGACATCGGCCTCCTTCCCTGCAGGACAGACAAAGCCCGGGAGGGTTGCAGTGAATCCCCCAGGACTGAGTCTGCTCTTGGGAAAGCAACTCCGTGCTTAAAGGTTTAGATACCAACAAGGACCACTCACTCAAATACAGAAATTTGGAGACACTTTTCTATAAATATTTCTAATCAGGTATCTTAACTTATCTGAGGTCTATTGTGCTGTTTCATCAGTATTTGTTTCTTTCCCTGCTATTCCCTTCTTTGGTTTAATCTCCTGAGGTGTCTTCTCCCCTCTTGATTTTTTTTTTTTTTTTTCATAGAAAAGGCACAGAGAGGGTAAGAAAACAGCTCCACAGAATCAGCATCCAATTCGTACCACCACCTCCCCCCCCCAAAAAAAAAAAAACCAAAAAACCAAACAAACCCTAGGTTTAAAGCACCATAGAAAAGCCAATTCTTATAAGCTGCTATTTAACCCAACAACTCTCATATGAGAATAAATAAGAGAGGAAGAAAGCACGGTTTTCACCCTACCCTAAACCTGCACAAAGTCCAGCCTCCACGCAGACCGGGTTCAGTCAAGCAAGTTTGCTGGAGCCAATTAATTTAATACGTGAGGGAATCCCTTCACCCAGGACAGCTGTCCCTGCCCTGGCACCCCATGGACTCAGGGCATGCAGCTGAGACCTCTCTCCTGCTAGAGAGCAGCACTTGAACCCCTTCCCTGCCAGCCCCCCGTGAAGGCTGCAGAGCACATAGAAGGGGAATGAGGCTGATGGCTCTGGATGGAGGCGATAACTATCGACTTCACAGCTGGAACAAACTCATTTTCCAAACAGAAACACTTGCCAGACTTTGCTCCTCCCCTGCACATTGACCACGTCACATGCCGTTCTGGTTTCCCCTTTTGATTTCTAATTTCTTCTTTTCTGAGATTTCATCACCCAGCAATAAAACCGTCTCCAGAGGTTCCTGAATGACTCTGAGCTCAGTGGATCTGCACCACACAGAACAGAGACAGCAGATGGTGATTTTGCATTAGTGTGATAGCTCAAATTACAGGCACTTGAAGGACAATGTCCCAAAGTTCCCCAGATTTGGTTCACCCCCACAGGGAGGAGCAGGAGAATGGGAATTGGATTGCTTGGGAAACTTTAGGAGTATCACTCCACATGCCAGAGGAAAATATCACCCTGCCAGCAAGAGAATGGCCAGTAATCACAAAACCCAGGGGGCAGAGGAAGAGGGGATAGGTGTGGATGTGGAATGGATGCTCTTTGCTCAAAATAACATGCAGGCTGGAAGATTTGAGAAGGGAGATCTGTCCATGAATGTGTATTCCTCATCTTCTCTGGAAGCATTTTGGTCCCTCAGCCTCAATATTTCCCACAGACACGTTCACTCCTAAGCCTCCTGGCCTGAATCTCCTTTAAGAACCGTGTCTCGTTCTGCACCACACCCCTGGACATGGGAGGAATTCTCTGGTTTACAGTGGTTTTACTGAAAGGACAAAGAGGCCCATGTGGAATTACAGAAAAAGGATACTGTAAAAAGAAAATTCTTACAAAAACATAGGGCCCAGCCTGCAACTTACTGTAGCTTCAGTGAATCAAGGGTAACCTGGTAAACTGGCAAAGTTCAATGGACAGTCAGAGCAGAGAAGAAATCAGAGATTTTAGTCTCAAAATGCAGCACATGCTTGTGCATTTATCCACTGGCATTCAGGAGGGGTTCTAGTGCCCCATCAGTGCCACCAGCTGCCACACACACTTCGTGTGGCCTCAAGACACCTCCACCCTCCCAGAGCTGCTCCTGCCATCAGCACATTCCAGGTCTGGGTTTGGATTCTGGTTTGCCCTGCAAGCTCCTGCATGCCATTCGACAGGGATTTATGTCATTATGCAAAATCAATCTGTAGTCTTCTTCCTTTGGACTGGGAAGAGCAACTGCAACTCTGCCCAGCACACACCCTCCCTGGGCTGCAGCTTTTATCCTCCCTCTGGATCTGCTCTCTAAGGAAGCCAGGTCCTGTAAATGTGTTTTAAAAACACTGAGACTTGTAAACGTTGCAAAGAATGATTAGTGTCTCTCAGTGATCGAGAAGAAATATGTCCTTTCACGAATGTGAACCACCTGACCCCCCAAGAAAGAAAAAAATAAAAGAAGAAACGAGGGCAAGAAATTGCTGTTGCCTAGAGTTGTCTTGATCCTGGCAGTGCTCCAGAGACCTGGCCCATCAGAGCATTGCTGAGGGTCACAGCCTGCTGACCTCACTTAGAGATGTAAGACGTGGGTGATCCCCTCAAATTTTCAACAGCTAGAATTGCAGGGGTTTAAATACTGTAGCCAGGTGGGTGACAATGCTAGAGACTCCCTGGTACGTGACTACATGAGAATGATTACTTTAATTAATTTCGGGGTCATTATAAGGATCAATTCTGCTGTTGTGGCCCATTAAGCAATTTGGTTTGCCCCAAAGCACTTGGTCATTATTAGCTCAGAGCCAATAAGCCACGGCACACAAACATAATCAATAGATGGAAAAGAATTTTGAAGGAAAAGAAAGAAAAAAGCATGGATTTTGATCTTGCTTAAATCAATAATCTCCCAGAAATTGGTGGAATTCCCTGATGTAAAATCAATGTGAGTAAGTTCAAAATTGAGTTGTTTTGCTTTGTCAAGAAGATAAAATGGAGAGCTTGGGCTGTGCCTTTAAAGAGAGACATTTATAGATTAGATTTTATTTGCAATATCTTCCTCTCCAGAGATTTCCTCCCCATTTATAACCTTGAAATATCTGTGTTTGGAGAGGGGTGGGGGGAAGAGAATGAAGGGATTTTGCACATCTGCCTGAAAGGAATCTTTGATAGCATTTCAGGCCACTCATCATTCATGTATTTACCCTCTGTCCTCACCTAAGACAGGGAAACTGATGCTCCATTTAAAACCAGTATTTTCATTGGGACACACCACTGAAGGTGTCTGACCTATATTCCCCATGCTTTAGCATTACCCTAATGTGCAGCCCAGCCCAAATGTCATCTATGGCGATGTGAATCCACTCAAAGGGCAGCCCCATTGTCCCATTGCCCCTTTGGCTCATGCATTTTGTGTAATTATCAGTGCAGGGGCACTTCTGAGTGCCATTAGCATCACACTATCCCTCTCTGGGCCATAACACTGCAGAGGGATAAATCCCAGTGCGACAGAGCTGCTGGCAGACTTCAGGGACCTCTGGAGAGAAAAGCTGTTTGAGGATATCTAAATGGATCAAATCCATAAAACAGGCATTTCCAAATCAGAGACTAACATATGTACATAGATAAAACAAGCTTTTTTGGTAGTGATCCTTTGAAAAAGTTCCAAGATGGTTTTTGATTACTCAGTGGCAAATATCGAAGTGTATTTCACACAGGACTCCCAAAACGTCAAAATACACACAGCAGGTAAATAAATGCATGATCTGCTCAGGCTATGCACAAGCAGAAGAGGATTCCCTTACACCCGCAAGCTGGTGAGTGATAGAAATCTGTTCTTTCAAGTCCAAGCACAACAGGGGACTGGAGAAACCAGATTTTACCCCAGAGTTTGAGCTTGAGTTTGTCCTCTCATCCAAGGAAAGCATGAGTGAGTAATTTGGCCTCACACTCCTGAAAGAAATAAAACCCCTGAATGCTACAAAGTGGTGATGTACACATTGATGTCACTGTCTGTCACTGCCTAAAATTTCAGAGGACGCATTTGGTGAAAGAATAAACAGTTGTGCTGACTCTGTGAGCTCTGTGTACTGCTGAGCCCCTGTGTCTGTGCAGCAGGCAGAGCTTGTGATCTTCAAAGGGTTTGGGCAGGGGTTACTGAGGGATTGCCCTCAGCATGAACCTCTGGGCACTCCATTATTTGGCAGTAATTGCCTGTTTCTAGCTGCTACGGCATTTCCTGCATGCAGGAATCCTCGCTTCTGAACGGAGGCTTTGCTCATTTGCTGGGAAGCTGGGAAGGAGCAGCTCTTAGGGGCACTCAAAGAGCTGCAAATTCAATGCTCTCTTCCCCCTGCAGTGGCTTGTTAAACTCCTCCTTGCTCTGTGAGAAAGTTACAGCTCCAAGAGAATCTGTCATCACTGGTAACTGGTGATGGTGCTCCTTCGAGTGTCCCTGAAAATCCCAGCCAGGAAAAGTCATCTCCTTTGGCTATCAACTGCTCCATGTATATGCTGTGTAAGCCCAGAAGGTGGAAACACTAAAAAAGGGGGTTTGGGGGGATATTATTTTGTTGTAAAATGTTACATCTCTGCCTGCATCAGTTCACTTTGGAACCCAGAAGCCCCGAGTGCTCGCTAACAGCACAAGCCAAATGCTCAGCAAGGGAATTGACAGCGACTCTGAACCCACCTCTTCAGCTAAATCTTGGCTTGGAGGGGAAAAATGTGAAAAAAGATGCAGATAACAACTTCACACCCATCCTGCCCACCCAACTGAATAAATGCCCCTGTCCCTTTTTCAACTCTTCCCCAGTTAATGGTTGCTTTTTAATGAATGCTGACTGTTAGGATGGGAAACACTGTCAGCATGGAATAAAGGACATGATTAAGAGCACAGAGTTTTTTCCAAATTATCTGTAAAAAACACTGGAGCATCATTACAATCCTCCAAGGGCTTTGGGCAATTCAATCTCCAACACCATTTACAGGCTGTTTTGCTTCAGCTACCCAAAGCATGACAGTGACACAAGACGTGATGGCAAGTTCTGCTCTGTGGACATTCAGGCTTCTTTGCCTCCACCTTTCCCCATCTGAGATGGAGAATATTGCTGCTGTGGATTTCATGCAGTCAAGGATGCAACAGAGAGGTGCAATGTGTCCTGCTTTGAAGGAGGAGATAAAGTTCAGACCTGGGCACACTCAGGACTTTTTGTCAGGTATTTTGAAGTGCCGAGCAGTGCATGAAACCAAACTCTGCCACGAAGCAGAGCAGCCACCTCTGTGGCCTTGCAGAGACATCTGTGACTGATGCAATACATCCCTGCACTTTCCAATAGACCTGTGAATTGGTATCGTGTACATTTAAATGTTTTGTTTGTTCTCCTTCTTTCCAAGAGAATAATTATGGCCTTGTCTTCTCCCATTCATTAAATCAAACCTCGTTCTCCACAATGGAGAGCATTTCCCACTGGATGCACTCACTCTTGTGCTGAGACCTTGTCAGCTCAGTTATAGCCTAAAGCAAAATTTTCTGGCTGCCTTTATGAGCTCTTCTGTACAAAGGGATTATAATGGAAATTGCAATTTTTCCACTACTCTGAGAACCTGCCTACCCTGTGATGTGACTCTCAGCACCCACCAGCCTCTCACAGATGCCCTGGGGCAGTGTGAAGTGACCACTTCCCTGTCTGACAGCCAAGGCTCATGACTCAGTACAACTGTGTGCTGTGTTGCTCCACTGATTTGTTTTTATAGAAGAATAAATTAATTCACAGTGACTGACATTGTTATATTTCCAGCCCATCACTGACATCTTGTCGGAGTTACATCATATCCCCCAAACTGCCTATCTTTTTTGGCTGCTGGTTCTCTCTATCCCCTCTTCTTTATTATGGATATTCATTATAATCTACTCTCTTATACTAAGGCCAAGACTCCTGCTGTGTTTCCAGGTAATGTATTCTTTCACTGAGTGATTCATTGGGGAGGAGAGAGGAAAGGGAGGAGGAAAAGACCTGAGAAGAAAAATATCCAAGTTTCATGATTTCTGAGTCTCTGAAACAGTTCCAAAATTCCTTGGTGTTCTGAGGCCTTTCCCTACATGATGAAAGCATTGAGACTTTGTATTGTTTGCTTTATTTTGCAATATTTTATGATTCTCATGTATTCCGAATTGTGTTGATTTGTGACTAGTTTTTCATCATAGCCCCAGGAGGAAATTTCTCTGGAAACACAAACAAGAACCAACGCCCTGAAGTGAGACACTGCAAATGAGCAGCTGCCATCAGAGGATGGATTCCGTTATTCACCCTGTTCTTGCAGAATAATGCAGCATCTAATCACCTCCAAAAATGAAAAAGGGGGGGAAAAAAAATCCTTCTCCCCCTCCTTCTCCTTCCCATTTACCTCCTGCAGGCTATTACGCACTGAGGAAGAGCCACAGTCTTCTTCAGCCAAGGAAAGGGCTTCTGTAATTGAAGAGGTAACCATGAATGCAAAATATGTCAGCTCAATTCCATCCTTTAGCATTTATTTCCTGGAAAAAACCCTGCTCACTACAGAGCACCTAAAGTCCCTTGATGAGTAGTGAAACCAATAGAAATTATATATTTAAATCTTGTTAGGGAACTAGTCTCCAGTCTCTCTCTGTCTCAGATGCAGTCTGTGCAATATTAACATCTCCCCGTATCACAGGCAGTAATTGATCCACACAGATATAGAAACACTCAGATTCTGAGGCCATGGGAGCTGTTGAAATAGCTAAGAATGATGACTCCATCTCCTTGCTCTGCGGTTACCCTTGATTTACAGAAATATAAATGAGACCAATTTCTCACCATTCATATTTGAGAGCACCTCCACAGAAACAGTGATTTCGTTGAGCACTAAAATTCAGGGACCTAATTTCCTGTGGATTTGCATCTGTATGCTGGGAGTCCCTCTGGATCCTCTAATAAGCACTGAATTCATGATACAGCCATTCTCTTAACTGAGCACTAATAGGATTTCTCTTTTTTGCCCAGACGCCTGCACTCATGAAATGTGTGGAGCTTATTCTCCCTACCTGTCTGTCTAAGCAGCCACCAAGGCTCATTCCCACTAAGAAACTGCCTTCACTAATTTAAAACATTCATATCCTCAGCTCCTCTAGCCAAAAAGGTATAAAGCCTAATACAATTAGTTTCAAGCGAGCTTTACTTACATTGGAAAAAAAAAAAAATTACACTGCTTTCAGTTCTGATCTCCCAAAGGGCTTTCATCATTTCAAATTCTGTTTGTATATCCCTGGAACTACACTGACATCAAATCAGCATAAGTTAAGTGAGAATCAGTTAATGGAAATTTAATCTATATCATTTAAATTTTGTTTATCAAAATCTTGGCTTCACTCCAGTGTAAGGGGTAGAGGGAGTGCTCTCCCTACAGCTGGTAGAACTGCTCCCCACGTGCTCATGTGACTAAAAGCAAACCTGCAAACGCATCCGTATCTGGGGAAAAGCCTGGTGTCAACACTCTGGTTGAATGCATAGGGCAAAATTTCCACCTTGACTTTTCTCTGGAGCAAGAAAGAATGATTCCACCAGCTCAGAGGGCTCTTTTCACAACCCACATCATCCCACAAAGGAGAGTGAAACCAGCAAAAGTTAATTTTCATGGAATTGGCTTGACTGGGTTTATAAAGGCTTTTAATAAAGAAGCACCATTTTCCAAACCTATATAGAAGCCCACTCCTGAACAACAAGTGTCTGGTGCACTCTGTGTTTTTTATCCATTCTTTTGCTTCAAAAGCAAATGGGCCTTTTTGGAGTATATATGGAGTAATGTCTTTTGGACAGCTTTCACATTAGGTGTCATTTTATGAAGCTGAGTTTCTTATTCTTGGCTACACACACTGAAGCTGCAGTTCTTATGAGCACATTTTAATGCAGCAATTTATATTCAGAACAAAGAACCGATGGTTATCCCATCATCAGAAATCCTTATGAGCTTGATTTTTTGCCATTTCCATTGTGTGGGATTATGGCTTCCATAGGAAAATAAAGCAAATTTTTCCTTTCTTTTATTTTTTTTCTTCTTCTTGATCTTTTTTTAAAATTTATTTTTAAATATTTTCCTCACACAATTTACTTTTTCAATAGCAAATCTTTATGTTTTGGGGTGTGGGTTTCTCTTTTAAACCAACAAGCATTAGTTGTGTATTACAAGTTGGAATGGAATGTGCCTTTTCCCACAAATGTGTTGACCATGTGGCCAGATGTGTACTCTGGCACATTGAGTCCTGTAAAGACCCACAGGTCAGACACTTTGGGTCTGATCCCTGTGATCTAGCGGGGCAAAAATCTTGCAATATCAAAAAGTATTAGACAAGCCCTCCTTACCTCTACAATTTGTTTTCAAAGCATTGAGAAAACCCTTTAAACCCTAAATTATTTATGTGAAAGCATTGAAGTGCCTATTAAAGATGCTCAAGTAGGGAAATTTTCTGTAGTGTGAGGTAGCCATAAAAGAATAATCTGATTCTTCTCACCAATACTGAGAGACCTGCTACATATTCACGAGGAATGACAGGTCAGCGTTGTTCCATTTGCCAGAATATATTTGTGTTTATCAAGGCAACACAAGACTGTAACTTCCAAGGATTTTTTTTTTTTTTTTCCAATTAAAACTGCAAAAAAGACACCATCTCCCCTGCCATCAGAAACTGTATTTCCTTGAGAAAAAAAAGCATTTTGATGGAAAATTCCAACTCAGCCCTTCTTAGTTTACAGGAGCAGAAAGAGCAGCGTGAATTCTGCCATGGTGGGTGATAACATCCTTCGAGGGCAGAACCTCTCTCTGCAGCATCTCTTGCCAGAGCTTCACCAACCCCTGGGGACTGCACACTGGCAGACTGCTCCATGGGTGTCATCTCTCTGCAGAATCGAGGCCTCACCTGGTATTTCTGAGTTTTCATTTACATAAGTATCTGTGAAAGAACATGATCTAAGTATTTTGCTCCATATAGGCCCATAATCTCAATGGAGGTAAGAGGAGCAGAGAGAATTTATGCCAGAATAGAATGAAGGTGGTTTTACAAATGTTTCTCTCCATCAACTTAAATTTTTTTGTCTTTTTGTTGCCTTCTATGCTATAATTCCTTTGCACAGCAAAAACTCATTGGGCAATACCTTCAGATTTTAAGTATTTGGGTGTAGTGAGGACTCTGAATTTTTACAGGGTGTTCCACCTCTTTCCTGTATTCTTACTATGGCTTTGTAAGTTTAAGGAGATGAGAAAGGACCTGGGAGTCAATCCAGATGGATATTTGGCATCAGATCATGCTGGAGAGATGATGTATCTGAGCCTATACTCTTCATTGACACTGCTCAGGAAGGGGAATATTTGCTGCGTCTATGGGGAGAAAATGCATGTTCAGAAAGCTGGGGGGCAGAGAAAGATTCCTGAACCTCACCCATCACCCATTTGAAGAGAAATAGCACCCCAGCCCTCAAAAAACCCCTCAAACTACTCAAAGGTATCAAAGATCCTCGGGTCTATTTTCCAGAGTAAGTTTGCTTTGGCTGCTTTGAAATCCCAGGGCTTGCTTTCCTCGCTGTGTCTCACTCTGTTAATCCTTTAGTCACTTAAACTGAGACAGAGTTTGCGAGAAGCTTCTTGAATGATGCCACCTAGAAAAACCCACATGCTGTCTTGAAGCAGTTCATTGGGAATTTATCCATCACTGAAAGCAGAAACAGAGACTCACAGCATTCAATCCAAGCATGTGACACTGCAGGAGAGAGCAACGGACGCTGAGCATTTGTATTTATGAGGAAATGAAAACTGAGAAAAGCTGGGCTTTTGGCTTCTGTCCTCTACTTTCGTTCACTTTAAGTGTTTGCCCAGGCTTTGCTGTACCTCTGCATATTGTATTAGCCTGGACTCACAGAGCTCTGTTTTCAGGATTAACCTACAGAGGAATTATTGGAAGGCCCTGGTGTGGCGTGTATCACATAAACGCTCACAGGGCTGCCATGGCAATTGGCTGGACACAGCACTCACTTTTAAATGCTCTGGGGAATGGACTGGTACTTTCAGGGAGACTAAATAAGTTGTCCCAAACAAAGTTACTTAGAGATCAATATAATTACATTTTTTCCTGCAGAGGTGGCAGCAAGGGACTAAACTGTATTCTGGGCTTCACATTCAGTAACATCCACTTTTCTGCAAAAAATAAAGTCAACTTCATTGTTTATCCTCATTTAGGATTACAAAATATGTTCAGGGTCCTGTGCAAGATGATTAATGTCTTCAGCTGGCAGTGATGCAAATGGGAGTTAGAGATGCTCAGGTTCTCACTTTAGTTAAATGGATTTCTGCCTGGACACGGCCTCTGGGCTGTAATATCCATTCCTGTGGGACACCAGCGGCTGAGGCTGCTGTGCAATTAAGGAAAAGCTCCTGAAAAGAGCCAGACTGCATCAGAACAGCTCAGGAGTACCTGTTTCCAGCAATGCTCATCAAAAGATGCTCAGTAAAAAGCTAAAATGAGGACCTGCACAGACCCACCTTTCACAGACACATTTACTGCCATCCAGAGCCCTATTTCTGCTTTGTGAAGGTGATGCTGCTCCCTCAAATTTCCAGTCATGGGATGATGGCATCCCTCTGCAGACAAAGGATGACCCTGACCTTTGTTAGAGTTGTCTCTCTAACCTGCACTGCCATTTGGATCTCGTCCCACACACTCTGAAACCTGTCCCTAGCACCAGCAGCACAGACAAATAGCATTCCCAGCCTTCCAAGAGAAAGGGAATGAAGGACAAAAATGTCCCTTCATTTTTCTTTTGCATGCTGGGCCTTACTGCAGATTTATTAATGTCTGGGCACAATCATTAGCATTGTTTAAAAAGCCTAACTCTCCAGCCAAAATTAAAATTAATTTGATAAATTCTCCTTGACTCTCAGTTATTAGGTGAGTGCAGAAAATGCTCATAAACACGAAGGACCTTGACATTGCATTCTGAAAATTGCCCGCATAATAAATTAAAGATTACTAATATAATTTCTCATTGCACATTTTGCCCTGCTCCTTCTACCAAAGAAGGTTTTTGTATATATTTCAAGCTCCCTCACTTTGTCACAGTTGCGAGAACTTTTATGTGACTGAGCTGTGTATTTTGAAATCTTATCTTTGCCAAATAGTTCTAACAGCAAATGTGAAATAACAACGTGAGCGGCACTGCTCAGCATCACTTCAAGACTTCACAGTGTGCTACAGTTTGGTTCAGATGTTCACAAAGATATTCTAATTAAAAATCCCAGTGGATTTGCTTTCTAAGGAAAATACCATTTACATAATAATGTTTTATGTCTCAGCAAGAAACTGCACACAGGCACTGAAAAGAGAAAGAAAAGATGCCAGTGCTGCAAGGACATTTATATATGAAAACTGGGTCAGAAATAATTTACAAAGATTATAACTGTTTTAAATACTGTGTTTTCAGCTGGAAAATTTGGTTTATCCAACCGCTTTTTAATTCTGACGATGTGATTGGAAATCTGACTTTGTGACCTGAGAACGACATCCTTCAGTCCTTCCATTTCCATGCAAATGAGAAGAGAATTTAGCACCATGAGAGTGAGTTTGTCTTAAAAAGAAATGGAGGTTGTGGTCCAACATGAGACAGATCTGAGGGGGCAAAGCAGCATCTTGCTGGGCACAGAGATGAGATGTTGTCACTAATGTCATCCTGAGAGACATTTTCCTGAATTTAAAAGAAATTGCGCGGTGTAGCCACATGCATTTTACTAGATCATGCCAAAACCCCTATAAGCAGCTATTTTTTGTTTGTTTGTTTCTCTTTCTATGTATTATCCTTGGTGATAGCATCCATATGCCTCAATTGTAAGATAATTTTTCATACATTATTTTTTCTTTTTATAGATATTTAGATTCTCTCATTGTGCTGCTTCTTTTGTGTAAGTAACACGGTCTCTGTCTCACTGTTGATCACACTTTCACTGCTTGTAAATCTGCACAACATTTTCACACATCAGGTGAAAGTGATAAAATGCCTCTTTTACTGGTGTGGAGCACATTAATTCAATTTTTATTTTTTTTCCCCACAGATTTCAACAGCTAATAAATATCCATTTTTTCTTTAGAGAAACTAAATATTTGGCTTTCTCTGACAGTGCTCAAAGCCACCCTGAGATCTGCTGGCCTAGGTTGAGATACACCACTCTAACAACAGAAACCTGCTGCAAAAATCAACATTTCCTACAAATGCAGTACAATGAACTTAAAAGCTAAACAGGGAACCTTTTCTTTTACTGCCTTTTTTTACTGCACAGGCCATGCATAGGGATCCCAAATAATCACGGTGACCCACAGTCTTCCTACGGCTGACTTAGCAGCTGACAAAACACCCCAGGAAAAAGGCTTAAGCTTTCAGCTTGGACATCTATCATATAGTTTCATTACATTTTCAATGTTTTTTCCACAGTGAGGACTCATACTATGATGCTTTTGTCTTGGGCCATTTTAGCACAACCACTCTAAAACAAAATTGAATAACATATATTGACAGAAGTTCAACATACAGAAGTTCAGCGCATATATATATATATGTATGTATGTATGTATGTGAAAATTATCCTTTCTCCAGGATCTGCAGTCTTCAAAGTGCCTGAATTAGTTTAGTTCAAGTTGCCAGGAATACCTTTTCAGGCTCACAGAGAGCCTGTGCAACCGCAGGTGAAGTTTTGAGTGATGGCAGCAGGGGATTGGGACCAAAGTTGCTAAATAACCTCTGTGCTGGTGCTCCCACTGGGATTCCCCAGACAGCTGTATTGGAATGAGGGCCCAAAGCCCACACCTCCCTTGCTCCAGCAGTTCTTTGAAATCTGCAGAACTCAGAAAACAAATAGGAAAAATATTAGTCTGGTGACGCATTGTATGATTAATTGTTCTGTAATCGTGGTTACAGGGCTTTCCTCTCAGGTGACAGCAATTAGCAATTAATTCTTCTGCACAAATTTGTGATACCAGAGCAAATTCACTGCAATAGCACTGGAGAGGCCACATGCAATGCCCCTCTCTATCATCACCAAGCAAGCCCTAAAATCTATAATCAAACACATGGTTTATTGAAAAGAGGCATTGACTCAGTTTATGCAGTGTCTAAGCCCTAAGGAGATGGAGCCTCTCTGCCTGCACAACCAGAGGTCTGGGGGACAGAGGGAGTTAAACTGGTTACCCCAGTCATGTGTATCAGGCTACTAATGCAAGAAAACTAGAAGGGAGGAGGGTGAAGCAAAGCATGGGAAAGCACAAGGGAGAAAATAAAAAATAACCCAGACTATAACTGCTTAGTAAACATATTTTTTTTCTCACCCTGGGAAAACCCTGTTTTTCTGAATGCATTCTACACCATAATGGCACATGGAACAAATTAACTTGCAGTCATGACCTACATTAGGATCAGAAAGAGACTGTTCTAAAACAAAGTTGTGAGTTGATGTTGTCAAAATACTGAGCTGTTGTTTCCTTACAACAAAATACTGAGCTGTTTTTCTTCTTTAGGATGATCCCCTGCAGCAAAAGGCTTCAGTGCATTCAACAGCAAAGCTCTCTTAATAGTTTTCAACCATTTGAGTCCTCAAATCCCTGGGAAGCATGCCTATCCCTCAGTCATTAGCCTCATTTGATCTAAGGACAAGCACAAACAAGAGCAGAAACCAGGAACTGCAGGAGTGGAAACAGCATTTCCCAGCAACATTCAGTAGGTGTGAAATATTTGGAGTCCCCAGCACAACCACATCAAACCAGTGAGATGTATATGTACTTGGCACACCCCTACTAGCTTTGAAATTGCTTTAGCCCTTTTGGATCATATCCAAAGTGGGGGAAAGCCAGGAGAGCCTACTTTTCTGCAGAAGAGGCAAAGCAATGTTTGTTCAAGCAGCCCGTGCTCATAATGAGTGAAGCACACAGAATTTGCTGGTAGAAGGGCCAGATTCTGGCTTTGAAGCCGTATTTTTTGGGACCTGAAGAAGGCAGAGATGGGTTTCAACCGGGATGTTGGGCCCCAAGCCCTCAAGCAAGCCCAGAATCTTCCCCTTCCCCTGGCTGGTTTTAGTTTCTGTTTGCAGTCTGGCTCCTGCCTTTGCTCACATTCCCTGCGTCCCAAATTCAGGCTACACCCTGCATGTGGGAAGGAGCTTCTTGTGAAGGGCTCTGCAGAGCTCTCCCCTGACAAAAGCTCCAGGAGCTCTCCCTGCCACTGCACTCTCCGAGGCTTTGGGAGCACAGACTGACCCACGAGCAACCCTTGCCAAGGAGCTTGAATGTCAACTTGCAGTCGGGAGGCCGCAGTTGACAACGAGCGACACAGGGAAGTCTGACAAGACTGACAAGGCTGAAGGAGTGCCACAAAATGTCACCAAGCATTATCAACCCCTGTGGGGCCTGGAGCTTTCCTGGGGAAGGCTGCCAAGGAGGCAGGAGAGCACCACGGCCGCGACTCGGTGGCAAGCGGCCTCAGAGAGTGTGAGAGACCCAGAGCTGTCGTGTATAAATCTCTGCAGGGTGGTGGAAAACAGCTCATGAAAGCGAGCGAAACAGCAGGGAGAGAGCTCTGGAGGCAAATGTTGGAGCATCACTGAACCATATGCAACCCTACAAAGATAATGGCCCTAAATTACCCCTCAGTAGCCTTGGTTCATTAAGAATTTGATAGGGCTCTACCGGTGGCACTGGAAGCCTGCTCAGGGAGCCAAGCAGACTCTGGATCAGTCCCTAGGACTGGAAAATATATTAGGTCATGAAGTACTGCTACATATTTTATAAGGGAACAGCTATCAATGTCTGCTCCACCCGGAGAATGTACAAAAACCAGCTGGGAGCACAAACAGCTGTGCATGTCGCAGCCTCTCTTCAGCTGCAGCTTCTTTCAGATGGTCCTAAACTCATGTTAGAAAGACATTTCCACATCTCCCTGTCTCTAAAAGGACTCTTAAAACACGGAGAAAACAATTATGTTTGGTGACATATGTGAGTAAAGGTAATTATAGCATAAATAAGATATGCTTGACATTATTGTCAGTTATTTGAGCTAACCTCTGGGTATGCAAAATGGGGATGATGAGAGCTGTGTTTGCAGGCAGCTTTAACAAGTGCTCCCGATATCACAACTTTTCAGTCAAGATTTTGGCATTTGTTAGCCTCATTTAAAATGATTCTATGAATGCAGCCCAAATCAGAGCATCCATTGCTTGTGCATAAGATTCTTCCCAGAGCAACGGGCAAAAAGGGATATGTAGTGATTGGAGATACTGTTAATGAGACTACTACTTATTCCTGAGACAGAGATTTTTAAACCTGCTCTAAATTATCAGATTCCTTGGGAAATTCTTCACTTTCACTCAAAAATTTGGTTTTGATGGCACATTCTGTGCTACAGATCCATTTGCAATTCTACCACAGTGTCACTGGCACTTCCAAGAAGGAAGAGAATCTGTAGATGGATGGTTCCATGGTGAATCTGGACAATTTTGTGTTTAATTTTTTTTTTTTTTTTTTTTTTTGAGCCCAGATGGTGAATCTGGTATAATTTTCCTCCTCCTTTAGCCATATAAACAAGAATATGTGTTTCATTGAGCTGTCTTCTTGATTACTGGATCTAAATACCCAGCAACTGATGAAAAGATTGATTTACTTTTCTGGCATTATACCCCCAGCTTCATGAGAGTAACAGATGGGTATTTAATTGTTATAAGGACTTCTATTTATTTTCCTCGAGATAAATGATAAAAAAAGAATGCTGTACTTCACAGGGTGCCCTTAAAATATAATGTCTCTGAGTGGAAAGCTTGCCCGGAGTTTTCCATAACACACCAAATTAAATAGAAGCTCTGTTTGAAAGGCTCACAGAGTGCCTGGGGCTGTTTTTAGTGCTGCTCACATGGAAACGTCACAGCACAAGTCTCCACTGCAGCCCACGCAAGGCCAATATTGCTCCCCAGGAAGGCAGTCATGGCCAGTGCTGGTGGAGAGATGGATGTGGGTCTGCATGGATCACTGGGAGATTCCTGGTGGCTGAGCTCTCTGGAGTAAAGCTAGCCTCAGTACAGGACAGATTCGAGTGATTCACTGCCTCTGACTGTGGCACAACTGCAGAAATCCACATGCGGGAGATGACTTTTGGAGACTGCTGGATGCTACAGCTCGTGTATTTCACATACTCCATACTGGAGTTTCAGCTGAAATGCTTCTACCCTCGGATTTTATCCACACAATAAGAAGTAGAACCAAAACAATCACCCAATAACAACAGAAAAGCCCAAAGGTGCTAACATCTGCCAATTTAACGTGAAAGTTGCCATGATGTAGAGGAACTCCTGGGTGACGGTGCTGTGATGACAGTTCCCCCTCCCAACACTTATTAGGAAGGCTATTGCCTCTGGAGAGGAAGGGCACAGAGAACAGCAGTGACATTAAATGTCTGAGCCACAAAGATCGAGCCTGCTGAAATTAGTTGTAATAAATATGCTAACATGGAGGAAATTCCTGAAAAGTGGACGACAGCTCATGTGGTGCCAAGAGTCAAGTGGAGCTCAAGTGTGAGCCAGCTGGCCTGCATCAATGCCAGGCGAGGCAAAGCTGATAAAAACACCGATTAATAAAGATAATTAATTAAAATAATCTAGTATAGAAATATAATTAACGCCAGTAATCATGGCTTTATGGTAAACAGGCCTCATCATATAAATTTGATGTCACTGTCTGATGAGATTACAAATTTGCTTGATAAAGACAACCACAGAGATGCAACACGCGGAGTTTGGTGAGTCACAGGACCCAGCAGAACACAACATGCTGGTTATAAAACCAGAATGAAACATCTGTAAGATGTAAGAAAGGTTGTTTGTAGCACGACATGGTTGCAAGGCAACCACAGCCAGTGGTTGCAAAGCCCCAGCAATCTGACATGCAGGATGAACTTGAGAAAATAAGGGGTTAATCACGGAGGTTATCGTGCATTATTTATCAGTTTTGGGCACTGAAAACAAGGTATGTTTAATTCAACCAAATCCAAAGTTTCACAGCTGCCAGTGAGGAATGCAGGTCGTTGTGCAGGCAGCAAGGAGGACTGCAGGAAGCAGAGGGTTGGGAGAGAGTTAAGCAACTGAATGTGAGCCCTCATTCTAGAAAAGAGAAAAAAAAAAGGCAAATAAGCAAATCTGACCTTTGGATATTCTAAAAGAAGAGAATTGGGGGTGGATTCTTACCTCTGCACACAGCACCAGCAAAACTGTCCTGTTTTAGCGCTTGCATTTTTTTAAGGCTGCTGAAAACTTGAATAAGGAACGAGTCTAAAGTAATTTAGTAAAATGTCATATACTTTTTATGGAATTCAATCAATCTGGTTAAGCAGAAAACAATGGAAAGGTGATTGCAGTGTGTTTATACACACAAAAGGAGAAAAAACTGGAGGACCCTTTCATCTAAAGCAGCAAAGCATGACAAGAAGCAAGATCTGAAATGTGGAAGCAATTTTAAGGGAGCACATTTTAATTGGGAAAGTTATAAATTGCTCATAGAAAATACAGAGGAAAGGGTGGGTTCTGCAGTTCTCAGTCTATACAAGTCAAAACTGGACACTATTTGTGTTTCTGGAAAAAAAGTTAACCAAATATAGGTTTTCAGGCTAAATATAGGGGTAACTGGCCTTCATTAAACAAAATGCCAGAGTAAATGATCTAAAGGTCCTTTCTGGCCTTAAGCCAAATGAATCTGAAGTAACAGAGACTGCCTTTTCTTTAAAAAAAAAAATCACATGATGGCTTCTGGTTTTCAGCCATTTGAGACCATGCTCTAAATTTTTCAGAGTTTTGACTGTTTTTTCCATTCTGCCTTTAGTACTTCAAGCAGAGCAGCATAAATATTGATAAAATATTTCCCACCAAAAAGGAGATTGCTCAGTCAATAATTTCCATTGGCATTCATATATTCTTATATGTTTATGACTGGCTTTACAAAGTGCTGGATTCCTCTCAGCGTTTCTTGGTGCAAAACAAAACATTTTGTCATTTAAACATGCACACAATTTTGGTTTGTACTATTTCTCTTACTTACTAGCTACTATTCTTACAACTATTCTCTACATCTTTCTAGCACTACAGTCACAAAATAAAAAGAAAATTAATGTTTTGTGAGTAATCAACAGAGTGAATGAACTTGACATATGAAGTTGATGCTTATTCCTATCTTTGCAGCAGAGTTACATCAGTGCCATCTGGTAAAGTTTTTTATTTCTGTAGCACATGATAGGATCATGCTAAAGTAGAGCAGTTTCTCTCTGCAACCCTGTGTGTGGTGGGACATTATTTGCACATCTCCATTGCTGCACGACACATTGGATTAACAGACAACTGCACAGATTTGTGCAAACTTCAGATCCAAAAATAACAGAAAATACAGAAATTTAATTGGACCTAGTAGGATGTGACCTCAAGGGCCAGTTCTTCCCAGCACTTCTTATGGTGTGTCCTCCTAGTCTTTCCCACTGTTTTCCCACCATGCTGGGAAGGCCTCCTGTGCTGCTGGACCTCGTGGTGCTGATTCACTTGGTCCAAAGGGCTCAGCATAGCTCACACCCACGCAGCAGAGAGCTGAAGAAACAACATCCTTCTGTTACACCACCAAGATCAAGGCTGGTGATTTTTTTTTTTTTTTTTTTTTGAGTGATAAGACCAGTTATGAGTTGGTTCAGCTCATTGGGGAATTACACTTTGGGAAAACAAAAGATGAAGTGGAGTGTTCTAATGAAAAGCATACACTGCTGCAACCTACAGGCCGCAGCCAGAATGCATCTGCCAAGAAACACCTTCTTTTGGGTGGGAAGACACTTTTTCACTCTGTTTTCCTCTCAATGTTGTACTGACTGCCGTGGAGTTATCCCTAAATTGTACAATATCAACAAAATGAGAATTAGAACTCTGTTTCCAAAACTGGTCTCTAACAAGCACCAACATGTCTTCCATCCCTCCCCAACCCATGCCAGGTGTTTACAGCTATTCCTTTATCTTTCTAGCACTATAGTCACAAAGTAAAACAGATTAGATCCTGCTCCACACACTTGTTTAAGGTATATTTGAAGCACGCACACGGCAGAGTCTCAGTCAGAGCTGCGAACTGCACACCAGCCTCCCTCCAAGTGAAAGGAAGGACTCAGGGGGACTCAGTTTGGAGTAAACTTGGGCACCTTCCCTAGATTTTCCCCATCTACCAACTTTTGAGAGCATAGTTTGTCAAGCAGCTACATCTAACTCAACTCCTCTACTATAGACATGTGAAGGAGCAGTGGAAACACTTGGAAACATCTCCTCCTCCACCCACCGGGAGCTCACAGCCCCTCGGTTCTGCTGCTGACAGTCAAAACTGCTTCCACATTGCTGACCAAAGCTTGCTGTAATTACAATGTCATTCTGGGACGCCAAGGAGCACAATGCAGGCTTTGCCTGGCTGGTGGTGGTCGCACTCACCATCTGCTCTTCCCTTCGCATCATTTTCCTGCTGTAACCATCAAACCACAAAGTCAAAACCAAGGTGGCTGATTACACTCCACAAACAGTAAATAAATTACACTCCACAAAGAGTAAATTACCAAGTCCCCTAAAAGTTTGTACATATAGGACATGGATATTGAGCTTTTCCGGTCTTTCAGTGCTTTTTGTCACTCAGGAAGCACCTCCGTGCTTTAGAACATCTCCCTTTGGACAGGAACACTTCTGTGCTGTCAATGATTTGCTTGAATTATACACATTTCCAAATAACTACATGGTCTAGAAACTAATGGTAAGCTCAGAAACCAGCAGCAGTTTGTAAATCATTCACAGATCAACCAGGGAACAGAGCCTTGAAAGGACAATTCAAACAGCTATAATGTACTTAATAATATTGCAATAAAATTTTGGCACTTGGAAATCAATAGGTCTGACAGACTAAGTATAACTCTGTGGTCAAAAACAGGAGTTTAAGTAACTTCAGAAATACTGTCTATGCTGGATAAAGATGAACATTGGCCTTTCCCTTTAGTGAGGGAGGAGAACAAGGCTCTCCTTGGTCATGCAGAGATTTCAGCTCCCTGCTGCCGCACCACTCTCCTGATAAGAAGCTGTTTAATCTCCCTGACCCTGCGAACACCAATTCTACTGATTCTCCAAAAGAAGCCAGGACATACAACACGCCTTCATCTCACCCCAGACGTGTCTGGGGCCCTGAATGAGCAGCGTGACAGGGCATGCACCAGAGCTGCAGCGAGCCATGAGTCAGCCTCCTCCGGCCCGAGTCATTGCAAAACTCCCTCCCATTTAATCCAGCTGATCCTCTCCCCTGATTAATTTTGCAACGGCGCAGTTTTAAAAGAACTGTTATTCTCCCTGAAGAAGGTACGGAGTCTCTGGGGAGTCTTGCAGCAGTATTGCCAGCTCACATGATTTTTATCTTGAGTCTTATGGTTTCTGAGCGTTCTCCAGCCTTGGCTGCCAGAAGCATGCAATGACATGAGAAACTCCGCGAGCTCCTCTCTTAATTTTTATTAACAGTAATTTTCTAGACTTTATGGTTATACCCTAAAGACCCAGAAATCAGAACACAAAATGAAAAAGGGACCAATTTAGCCATTTAAACTGTGATTTTTAAGATTACTGTGTAATTCATGAAAACCTGACTCAATATATTTTTCTATTGAAGTTGGCAGCACGGTTTGCTTTTCATCCTTGCTAAACTGCCCTTTAATATTCTAATTTAACTGTCTAGATTATTAAAGAAATTGGGAATACAAACTCTGTATCTGGAGGCAGAACAGCAACCTGAGTAATTTTTTCAGGTAGAAAGGACTTGTTGGCACAGGATGAGAAACAGCCATGGGGATGGAGGGGAGGAGAAGGGAAGGAGATAGGTCCCAACTGGAAAGGAAGAGAGAGAAAGAGGAGTTTCCTTCCCTTAAGGAAATGCCCCTCCATGGATCCTCCCAGAGGAAGAACAGATCTTTGGCTGAGATGGGCTGGCAAGAAGCAAAGACATCCTCTGCACAACAGGTCCCCGAGCACATGGCTCATTGACTTCTCCTCTGATTCCCACAAGACTGCAACCAGAGCCAGCTCTGAGCCAAGGAAATGCTGTTCTTGGGACAAAGAGCAGCCTGTATTTAACGAGCCTTGAACCCAGAGGGGCAAATTTTACACATACATGATGCAATTGTTGCAGTTACCCTGCTCCCAAGCTGGGCTCCTCCTCTGCCTGTCCAGGTGCCAGGGGCCGTGTGTGCAGTGGGTGCCTCCACTGCTCTTCAACCCATCCAGGCTTGCAAAGGAACAGAGGGTTCCAGTTCCCCCCTCAAGCATTCAGAAAGGGTTTGCCGAGGTCTGCTGTGGCCAAGTGATGCTGCTGACAGTGCCAAAACCTCTCTGCTGCTCATGGAGCAGCCAAGCTCGCATGAAGGGGCGCTTTGTTGGGGACAGCTGTTGTGACGCTGAGGAGGCACATGACCCCCAGAGCTGCTGTGCTGCAGGGGGTGGGCAGGAGGTTGTGCACAAGCTCTGCCTCTCTAAGAAGGGCTGCTTTGACAGCAGTCAGACAATGGCTCTCTTGCTCCTGGAGGAAGTGCCTCTGCCCAAAAACACCGTGGCAGACGCTCTGTGGGTGAGTGTTCCCTTGCCGAGCTGTGGCGTGGTCACTCTCCGGTGGCCACAACACACCTCCTGTGTTGCTTGGCATCTTTATAAAAGTGTTACCTACTGGAAGCATTTAATTAGCTGATAATTTTAACCATCAAAACAAACAACTGTTTTCTCTGATGACTTTGGAGGAAACCTCAAAAACACAACCCGGGCATTCCCTGTAGGCACCAGAGGCAAGTGGAAAGGTTGCCAGAGTCTGTATTTTGCTTTCAGAGACTGTGGTTGTAAAGTCAACCTCCTGCTTTTAGAGAACCTGACATAATTTTTGCATGGGAGGAGCCAGTAACAGCTTCTCTGGGCATTATCTTCGAGAGAAAAATCATTTAGCAGATATTAACTATCTCTGGATAGTAATGGGCCAGTGAAGAAAAATGTGTTTTGCTTAAGTGTTCATTACCACTGCAAGTTTCACTTGCTTTGAAACAACTTGCATATTAAGTAGCAATAATGTAAGGCTCATTAGGGGCTTCCCATATGTCTGGCAGTGAAAGGATTCATAGCCCTGGTACTGTGAAAAAAAATCAAAGCTATTCCCAGCCTCTGGCAATCCCACCCTGCCACAATCCTGGGCTGACCTGCAGGCGTTCCTCCTCCCCTTTATGAATAGCTACTCACACATTTTCCCATCTGTTAAGAACTGCATTACCCTGTAAGTGCAAAATAGGTGATTGGTATGTCCATTACTCGACTGGACTGCTGGTGAAATAAATGGATATTCAAGGGAGATGAGTAAATGTATCAAAATGCAGCACTAAGGAAGCATTCATCCCACCACAAATGGAAAATTATGCTCAGCTGTGCTGAGCTTGGTCCCAGAGAGAGGAGGGAAGAGACCCGAAGCACTAAGCCTGATAATATATATGTTAATATCGATGGGGATAGGGCTTTGACAAATTGAACACTTAAATATGCAAATACGCATTTGTCTATTTGCAAATGTAAATTTGCACACAAAGACGTGGATTTCTAAGTGTAGTGAGCATTTTTGAAATGTGGAGATTTGACTCTCTCTGAGGGAAAAGAAAAAGAAAATTAACAAAGAATCAGGATTTTGTGTAGCAATAGCCAGACCCCACCAATAATGGAAGGATTTTACCCCAAACTGTAAGATGTCTTGTATTTTCAATCTATAGCACAAAATAACTAATTTCTTTGAAGAACTCATTTTTATTAAGTTAAAGGAATAAAAATTCTGGCTTTGAAACACAATCATATTTATAATAACAAATGACAAAATACATACAGTTCAGTTTATCATTGAGCCTCAGTTAGATGAGATTAGCTAATCAGGCAGTTTATTTTCTACCTATATGCTGCTATTGTTTGTTTGTTTGTTTGCAGTTCTGGCAGACAGGCTTTACAAGGATGCACAACATGATTAAGGATTTATTTACATTTTCCTAAACTATCAGCAGCATTATGCTATAAATGACACTTCTAATCACCAACACAATTCTGTGTTTATAATGCCCATAAATTTAGAGCACCGATTTGGTTTTTTTGACAAAACTTTGCTGCTTTTATGTACAGACCTCTGGAGCCTGATCTAACCCTCATTAAAGAATCAATGGCTCCCACAGACATCTGGGCATTCAACCAGGTCCCATCAGTACTTTTTCAATCACTGGCAATAACACAAGAGCAACAGAGAACTTGCAGCTTCACCTCAAAATATAGTCTGTGGTTTTAAAGCCAGTCCTTGGAGAGGCAGAGGTGAATGCACTCGCTTTTACAAAGAGCAGATCTCCTCTTGTGGGTGGCATTTTAGCAGTAGCTCTGAAATCCCTCAGTTTCAGCCAGGCAAACACCGTGTGAAGTTACTTGGTGCACCTGAGCACATCCACTGGCTGCCGTGGCTAAAGGTAAGAACCTTGCTCCCTCCTCCCCTCAGCCCCTGCTCCAGCCTCCTCCCTGCACAGCCTGGCCCTTGTGAGACATCCCACCGAGCCAGTCCCACCCCCTAAACCAGCAGGAAACCGTCCACGTTTCCCACCCAGCTGGCAATCTCACCACAGTTACCCCAAACCCACACTTCTGCACCCCTAAAGACAACTTACTGCCAGGGACTGCCACGATATTACCACAGCATTATGTGAAATGATCAGTGCCAAATGCCTCGAGCCTGATCTTAACCCCACACAAATCAAAAGGAAGCACCCTGGAGCGCGAAAGAGCCGCAGGTGAGGGGAGATTCAAGGCTTCAGGAGCCCTGGGTACCCCAAATTGCTCCTGCCTTTGTGGCTGCACCCAGGCTGCCCGCTCAGCACCTTGGATGCTGCCTCTGAGAGGGAAAAGAATCAAAGGCTCAGAACACAGAAGGTCATTCAGCAGCTGTTTCAATCCTATCTTTTAAGCACAGCTGCCAAATACTAAGAGCTGGAAAGGCTGAATAGGTCACCCTAGTCAACACTCTGTAGTATTTTCTTGAGGGCTTTTATCCAGTTTCTATTTAAATGATTTAAGCAATGGGGGTTCCACAATCGACCAGACTTTGCTGTTTGGAAAAAAGCACACTGCCAGCCAGCTTACATTTCCTTCTGCTCATTTTTCATCCCATCCCCACTTGCCATGCCTCCATCTACCAACCAACACAATTTTTCCTGTGCTTGCCCTGTCCCTGCCATGCTACGCTCAGGCTGGGATGAAGCAAAGGGAAAGGTTGAGTCGTGTAAAATGCAGCTTGAAGCACAATTTTTTCCTCAAGATCTTGGGAATATTTGCTCCTTGGCTGCTTGCATAAAGCACAGCAGTCCTGGGAATATCCTGAGAGATTTATGGCACAAACTGGTGATCTTAACAAACTAGATACCCTGCCCTGCCCTGCTGGCTGTCTCCAGTGTCACTATTGTTATCTGAATTACACCCCTCCCCTGAGCTTTCATTTAAGCACTCAGGGTTCCTTTCAGCATCCCTCTATGTAAAGCCCTCCCACCCCTCTGACATCCTTCCAATCTGTCCAAGGGACCCTTTGTTCTCCCGACACACTCCAGAGAAACTAGGCCCTTTACAAATTGCAGACTATCCCTTCAATTATATTTCTATAGCAATGCTGGCACATTAGTTCAACTTATCCTTGGTTAATAGTTCAGCTTATATTCAAAAAGCCATTAACATAAAATCAACACAGCAATTTTGTATGAATTCTCATATCATTAATCCATTTAAAGTGGATACACAGTTCACACTCCAAATTCACTTAATTATTGACTTAATAACATTTAAAGAGACCATGCTCTTTGGCTCCACTGGAATGCAATGTAGTTTTTATTCCTCTTTCCCTACTTTTATAGGTTTCCTGCAGAAGTTAGCTCTGCAAGATTTGAGTGGAGGTGTCTCACCTCACCTCACCTTTCTGTCAGAACTCCCCCCGCAACCACAGAGAGTTTCAGTCTCATGAGGAAGAGCCTGCTGGCTGGTTTGCTGGAGGAAAGAGGGAAAATGTCCATGATGGGATGCACAAAATGGGCCCCATCTGCCCAAACCCCTCTCAGATGGCAGCCCTGGGCATCCCAGCATGGAGCATCCTGGGGAAATTCCTTTCAACCTTCTCCATTGGCATGGATTGCACAAAGCCCTCAGGTTCCCCTGCTCCAGTGGCAGCCATGAGGAAGGGAAGAGAATTTCTCCTTCCTCAGTATTTGACATAACAAGTTTCCTAGCTCTGGCACGGGCAGTGAATATATCACGATAATTTCTAATCATACACATGAAATTAATAGTTTGATCAAGACTGTCTATAATGAAGCTGGTTTGCCTCCATAATTTGATTCAATACTTTTTTTTCTCACTTCTTCCCCATTCCTCTTTTCTTTCCTTGTCATCATCCATGGCAAATGATGTTGTTTGCGCTTCAGCTGCTGTTACAGGCCAAAAGCAATCAGCGAGCGGCGGGTCCTGCATTTCACTTTGAAAAATGTCAGGTTAGGACTTGTTTGAATCCTCACATAATTTGTGTCACTGTTGGAGGCCTTTCCCTGTGACTTGTTTTCCTCCAGCGGCTCTGGCGGGGTTTTGGAGCATGAACAAAGGTCTGGGGAGGATCAGAAAAGCATCTGGGAGCCATGGAGAAAACATTCATGGCTGACACAGACCACTGTCCCTTCCAGCCTATCCATGTAGCACTTCCCTGGGTGCCTCTGGTGCAGAGGAAAGTCCCAGCACCACAGGGTGCCCCAGCTGGATTGCACCTTGCTGTCACACAAAGCAGGACTATCAGTCTCAAGCCATAGGTAAGGACATCCATGCTGGATGTGCTGTTTGCCAGAAGTCCTTGAAAACCCCTTTGAGCCATCCCTGTGGGTACAGGAACTCATTGGATTACCTTAAAGGCACTTCTGCCTGCCCTGGCCATGTGGGGAGCTGCACCCCACAGCACAGACACATCCTGGACACCCTTTGTCCTCTCCAAGTCAGCAGGAGGAGCATCCCCACTGCTCATGGTACATTCACAGCACAATATTGGCAGGAAAATTCCACTATAATAGACTCAAGTAGAGCCTAATTGCATCAGGTTTTGTGCTGGAAATGGTCATTGGAGCCTATGAGGCTACTCTGCCTCTCCCAGCCTTTCACAGAGAAGTGAATTCTTGGAAGATCACACCGGTGGAAAGGAGCCAGATTTTACTAATGTACTCTTGCCACAGACACCAGCAAGAGCAGAATCATCAGATGCATGGTGCTGCAGGTGATAAGCAAACATTTTAGTCTGGATAGTGGAGTAGAAAAAGAGCAGAACCTCCCAGCACAGACAATAACCATAGTGTGTGGTTTCTCCTTCTCAATTGGGCCTTGGGGTGCTTCCAACATCTTCACCATACTTAACACTCTTTCCTCTCCATTCAGGCACGTGGGAATTTCCAGGTAGCATTTGCTTGGGATTGCCTTTAAAAAACTGCATTGGTACTTGATAAAGCTTAGTGCAACTTTGCATCCACAGTACTTGCTTGGTTATAGTTCTGAGAATGGATATGGTTTCCTATTTGAGATCCAAGATGTATCTGCACCACTAAAAACCATCCTGTCTTTGTTTAATATCTACTGCTGCATCTATTTATTTCATAAACTAACACTGCAACCCTGCTTTTACTATAAAATGCAATAAAAACATTGAAAGGAGTCACGAAACTGCCCCTGAAACTGTGACATTTCACAAACCCTGGCAGACATCCCCACGATGCCCTGCCTAAATTTGCCACAGACTTTCTAAACACTGAGCTTAGCAAACACAGCCCTAGAAAACTCCTCTGAACAAGATCCAGAGCCTGGCTCTGGGCATTCAGCAGATCAGTGCTCTCACTGCAGGCACCAACGTGTTCCTTGGGATCACAGCTGCCCCTGGGACTGCTGGGGAGATGAAGAAACTCAGCCCTTGCCTGTCCCTACCTGCACAGCCAGCAGGGATCACCACTCCTGGCAGTTTGGAGGGTATGACAGGACAGCAGGAATCTCCCACCACAGCTGGATTCAGGCTGGGATATCCATTATATCAGCCAGGTGGGGCAGAGCAGTGTGTGACCGCAGCAGGGGCTGGGCCCTGCAGTGGCCTCAAGCTCAGCCCGGTGCCTGTGGCACCTGGGACACCTGGGAGAGCCACGGGTTTTGGAACCACAACAGCCTTGTTTTCACACGGCATTTCTGAGGGAAAAACACCCTAAAAAGCTCATGTTGTTTGGGAGCAGCACAGGGATGGGTCAGGGTGCAGAGGGCACCCACAACCTGTCCCTGGCCAACGCCCATGCTGACAGAAGGGTCAGTGCACCTGCTGCTGGCTCAGGCAGCTGCTGGGCAGGCACTGATGGTGTCCCTGTGCTGCTGCTCGCACTCAAACACCCAGCCTGGGACGTGTCTGGACTAACAGGGCTGCTGAGCTGAGCTCTCACCTCGAGGCATCACGGGCTGAGCAGCAGGAGTGGAAAAATACCTCCTTTGCATGTGTACCCATCCATGTCCCTGGCTGCTGCCCCCTGTTCCACTCCATGGGACACACCAGTTAATCCAAAGCACCTTGGAGGGCTGCCCTGCTCTGGGGATTCACATCATGCTTCCTGTTGGGCGCCTCGCCACCCTGATAAATACGTGCTGGAATGATGGTCCTTGTTCCCAGAATAGATCACATCATAGTCAAATCTGGAGCAGTGTGGTTAAACATTGCTTACCGGGTCCAGATATTTGCTGTGGAAAATCACAACTGCAAGGGATAACTTAAGGTGAGGGGATCACAAATTTAACACACACACACTTTTCCATGAAGGAACTTCAGAGAAAGAAAGGAACTGAGTCACTCCTCTGGGGCATGTGCCAGCAATCCCCAGCTGGAGGGATGTACCTGTGGATGTCTCAGCTGGAGCCAACTCCCAGACACAGCTTCCCTCCTCCAAGGAGAGCTAGTTTCAGAAATAAGGCGAATTTCCAGATGTCTACATGCCCATTGACTTGGGGGATGAAGTGAAGGCTCAGAGCCCAGATGTGGGCCTGGAGATCATACACAGCTCTAAATCAGAGAATGAACACCAAGAATTGCCTTTACCTGTGGAAGCAATGCAGACACATTCTTACACCTGCCAAGAGCATTTGCACATGGCAGGCACTACACAGAAGATCTTACAGCAGGATCTGCTTTGTCTTACTTGCTGAAACAAGACAAAGAAAAGACAAACTTTGTTTAATTTCAATACTTGTATGAAAACAACATAATCCTGATTACTGTATATTCTTGTTGAAGGGTAGGATGCATCTATGCTCACATCTTTCTTCAGTACAGATGAAAGAAAAATGAGAAAACATGTTCATACCAGCCATTGAGGCAGATTAGGATTTTATTCAGTGTATGTTTTAGACAGATGGGCTTCTCTTAATGCCTTGCACTTCCCATCTCCACATATCTTGCAGTTAAATGCCCAGAAACCTATTGAGTATCTTTCTATCTGTGCTGAGCCCTACCCACTCCACAGAAAAAAAAAGAGTCCCACCCAAAAATCCCACGTCCAGCCCTGCTTCCCAGAGCAGAGGGTTCACCCTCATTTGTAGAATTCACCCATTATTTGTAGAATTATGTTTCTTTGGTAACTCAGCTCTACCTGAAATCTTTAGACCATCTCATGATTTTCATCTACAGCTCTATGATCTGCTGAGTCCTGATCATTTCTGCATAGATAAAAGGTGGAGGAAGACTGAACTATTTGAATATAATAAAGTCTATGATAATAAAAGGATTTAAGGCCACATCCACCAAATCCTTGATGGTGCTTAGACCACTGGAATTTTATCAGTTAGAGCATTTTAATGCAGTCCTGGGTCACAACTGTGCATCTTGTTTCATGGAGAATATGTTCAGATGAATTTCTCTTTCACATTATAACAGACCAACATTCCAAAATTCCTGGCAAAAGAAATTTTTTTTAGGAAATAGTTGCTTTGCGCTTATCAAAACATTTGGTTTCTGCATGAATTACTTCTTATTTTTGACAGTTTCTATGACAGTAAGAAAAATAAAATTTGAAATTCCCCAAAGGGAAATTGAAGTTTCTTGTTCTACCAGAAATGGTGACATAGACCATACCCATGTTGCTGTAATTTCCCTGTCTTTTCTTTTTTTTTTTTTTTTTTTTTTTTCCTTTTCTTTTCTTGTTTCTTTTCCAACAACAGCAACATTAAAATGACTAAACAACACAATTTCACAAGCAGTTTTGGTTCTGGCAGAATTCAGCACCCAACAGAAAGAGACTCAATGAGCATCCCTAGGAACAGTCCATTTGAGCTGTCAAAGGTACCAATCCACACCTGCAGCTGAGCAAGCAGGTTTTGCTCTGCCTTCTCTGCTTGCAGATGTGCCTGTATTCTTTCCCACAGTTTTTTTTTTCCTCCTTCCTGTGCTCCATCAACACAATCTTTCTGCAGCAAGGCAGGATGTAAAGTTTGAGTTGGCCAAGCTGCAGCTCACCACAGGACTCCACAAGTTCTGCTCTGGACTTCTCTGATCCTGAACAAGGATTTCAGATGAGAGATATTTGCTGTCATGTGAGGCAGACACAGTTTAAATTGATTTTTTGGAGACGATCAGGAACTTCTGTACCTCTTCAGGAAAAAAAGTCCATCTAAATTGTTACACCAGTTGTGCAAGGGGGTTTCACAAAACTCATCAACTACCTTGGGGAGGGTGGGGTGATTATTTTTTTTGCTCTGCATTAAGTACAAATTGCTGTTCATGTGGGGTTTTGCTTTAGGCTGCTACATATTTTGCTATTGTCTCTTCCTTCCCCCAAAGACATTGAGAATTCCTCCGCCTCATGTTTTATTTACAAGTTTTTGTGGTTTTTGTGCTTTATCAGCTTGAGTGGGTGGGAGAAGCTCAGTTTTATGGGTTTTTAATAGAAAAACAGAGAATAGCTCACCTCAAAATCTTACACTAATGGTTTGTAATGTGTCAGGCACTACCCTGCTTTCTGGAAGACAGACTGTATATTTCTCTGGTTTGGGTCCTGAACTGAAACAAACTTTCCTCTGAGGAGGCTCAAGCCTGAACACCACACAAAACAAAAGAGCACTCCAGTTCTGATCCCACAGTAATTTGAGGCTGACAGCTTTTTTTCCACTGTTGGTTTTGCTCGATTAACTGGATCAGGGTAAAGCTCCTCCTGTCTTACTCAGGCGTCAAAGATGGGAGGCAGATTTCTACCCTCAGAGGATCAGGATCCAAGGAAACAACAACTGTGTGAAAAAACATTGTACATGAAGGGCTTAGAAAACACGAAAGTGTGCAGAACTCTTCCCTTTTCCTGGAGTAAAGGTTGTGCATATCATGATTATTTCCTTTCTTGGTCCAATCCTTCTTATCAGAGACCATGGCTCCACCTTGGCACCAGGTGGATCTCTGAGTGATTCTTCCAAGAGGAACAGCCCTCCCTAATCAAAACATGGAAAAAAGCAGCTCTTTGACCCCTCATGGACTGGGAACAAGCAAGACTCAGAAACATTCACCTCTTGGAGCTAACAAGGGGAAGGGGTCTGCATGAAATATTCTGTTCGTGCAGGTGAACAAAAAAAGCGCCTTGCTCTAGCTGAGAATCCACCCATATTTTTTCAGCTGCATTCAATACAGTTTTATAATTGCATTTAAATCAGCACCCTTGGAGCAGGGTGGGGCCCAGGTTTGAAAGCCAAGAGTCATTTGAAAACATCTTTCTCTGTGAGCCAAACACTTCTCCTATTTGATAGGGCCAGAAGGATGGGAAAAGCTTTAAAGGGGCCTTGGAGAGGCGCTTGTTGTGAAGTGTCCTGTGAGTCAGAGTTCACAAAAAACACTCCTGCTCGACACCCTCTGCCCCTCTGGGTGTCCTCAGCAGCAGAAAGGCCCCTGTCCCTGTCCCTGTCCCTGTCCCTGTCCCTGTCCCTGTCCCTGTCCCTGTCCCTGTCCCTGTGCAATTTCTTGCCCCAAGCCTGGGACTGGCTTGCATTAGCAAGGATGTGCTGGTACAGCTCAGCTCCACACACCCCTGAGGGAAATACAGCTCACGCCCATAAAAGAATTCATCTGTCAGGATAGCTCGGGCTGGCTCTCTGAGCGAACCAGCTCTTGCAGAAAAAGGATGGTGTTGCTGCGTAAGCATGTCTCCATTAAGGCTTTTCTCCAAAATGAAAACAAAAGGATATGTAGAAAAATCATGCTTCTGTGAAGCGGTGAAGTGAGGGTCAGCATTTGGAAAATAAAAAAAAGACTGGTTTTGCAAAAACAAAGGTTTATAATCCTGATCATTTTTCATTGAAAGAAAACAGGGGTGGATACTCCTATGAAACAGGTTTAAAGAGAGGTCACAGAAAAATAATGGAAATTGGCTATTTAGAATTAGAGAGAAAAACTCATGGTTTTAGGTATGGCATGATTTTACTCAAGCAACTGAGATGGGTGATAAATATTAAATAAAACATAATAGCATTTTATTATTTATAATGCTTACTGCAAACATGAGGATTTGAAATAGAAAATGGAGCCAATTTTATAATTACTAGTGATAAAATGCTTTAACCTCTGCATTAGCTGGTACCCATACTGGACCTTTGATTCCACTAATCGATCTTAATTGATTAAATGAAAGCACTTCATCTTTGGATTTTATTGCCAGCATATTCTGCCACTTTCTATTTCAATCCATTTTGGAAGACACCTGATGATCCTGCTCTTCTCTTTTCTTCACACTTTCATCCTCTCATTAATTATCTGCTGGCGGCCCAGCTTTCTTGCAGCAAAGGACTCCGGCACAGACACACCTAAACTGCAGCACATCCAACACAACCAAGTACAAATAATCTTTTCTACTCAAGTCTCTGCCTCAGTCAAGCTTTACTCTGCACAGAAGAACCCTTCGGCTCATCTGTTTTTTTCCCTTGAAGGTTCTTTGGGCATTTTTTAACAAGGACTCGGTGTAGAGCTGCTTAACGAAGAGTTTTGTATGTGCCTCAGCATTCTGTTTAAATCTAGTTAATATGAAGGTGTTTTTCCTCTGAAATTTACCCAGGGTTTGAGGGTACGATTCTCCTCTAGAGAACCTGCAGTGTACCTAAGTGAAGGTGAGGGTAGTGGAGAAAACTCCACAAACTCAGATAACATGAAAATTGTAACTGTGTTTGTCAAGCTAAGGAATTTATTCACCTAGAAGGGAAATATTCCCTGAGCAAGCAGAGAGTGGAACACCTAAATTATATTTTGCATATCTTTAATCATGAAGGGATAGGTACTCAAGCACTCACAGATGAGAAGTGTACTACAACCAAGTTACTAGAGGAACACAGGCCTGTATTTGGGTTATTTGTCCCTAGGTGCTTCAGTCAGAGCTCATCAGGCAAACTCAGAATGTAATGTATAATCTGACCCATATATGCTATTAGAGCACTGGAAAAGCGCAGAGCAAGGGGAAATGTGTGAGCACAATCCCTGGAATCTTTATTCATGAGAGCCAGTGAGGTAGATAATGCGCTGCTGTGGTTTAACCCCAGACAGAAACTCATCCCCAAGCAGCTTCTCGCTCACTCTCCCCTCGTGGGATGGGGAGAGCAGCAGAAGGGTAAAATTAAAAAAAAAAAAAAAACAAAAAAAACACCAAAACCCACCTTAGACAGTTAATAGATAAAGCAAATTCCCCATCCACAAGAAAAGTAAAACAAGGAATTCTTTCACCATTTCCCATGGGCAGGAAGGTTCAGCCACCCCAGGGAAGCAGAGCTCCATCACCTGTAACAGTGACTTGGGAAGGCAAAAGCCATCATTCTGGTTGTGTCCCCCCTTTCTTTATTTCTTAGCTCAGCTTTAGACATGGAGCATGAAGCTCCGTGGTCTGGGATATCCCTTGGCTCGGTTGGGGTCACCTGTCCTGGCTGTGTCCCTTCCCAGCTCCTCAGGCACCCACATCCTCCTGGCTGCTCGGTGGGGTGAGGAGCAGGAAAGGCCTTGACTCTGCCTGGGCTCTGCCCTGCAATAGCTAAAACACTCCTGACTTACCAACAAATCCAAAACACAGCCTCAGACCAGCTACTGTGATGAGTATTAACTCTACCCCAGCCAAACCCAGCACACAGGCAGAAACCAGTGGTGCAGATAATTAGGAGAAAATGGAAATAAATTCTTCAAGGGGGAAAAAAAATTGGACAATTCCTCTTGCTCTGTCACTGCTTTGAAAAGGCAATGCTCCCAGAAGAGAAAAAAACCCTGCGTGATTTTGAGTTGTCCTAATGACTGGGAATGCTGCCACCACAGTGACTAGGTAAGGCTCAGGAATGATGACCCTGTAAAAGGCATTTTTCACCTCACTGTAAGAAGGAAATTCAAGAAATACTCATCCACATAAGACACAAGCCTTGCAGCCCACTAAGGTCAGCAGTTTTTGCAAATGATTGCCACGCATGTTAACGTGGCATGAAGGCTGTCTCTGAGCAAACTGAACTTCCCCAGCTCCAAAAACTCCAGAGGGGAGAATTACAACCTGCAGATGATGCCTTGGTTACAATCCAGTCTCCAACAGAAAATACACTGAGCCAACAACGAGGCTTTGCTTTTATTAGAATGCGGTACAAATCCATGCCTATTTTGTTTTTTATAAACCGATGCCTGCTAAGCTTTTTTCCTCCTAGAAAATGGCTCTTCCAAGTTCCTGCTGCACTTAAGTTTTATCTCATATATAGATATTTATCTTATCTACTGCCTGAGTCAAGTATGGGAGGAGGCTTTCTTATCTATCTTAGCCTACAGGGAAGAGCTTAATGAAAAAAATTTTATTGTTCCTCAGTGACAATCTGCTCCCAGCTCCCAGCCAGGCACTGATACCCGATGGAGATACACTGATACCCATCACACTGCTACAAACATTCCTTTAGATCCAAATCACACATCTGAGTTATCCTACAAGGGCCCAGATGGCATTTCACCATATTTTTTCCCCCTTCTTCCGGACGTCTGAGCGTGCAGGTGTTACTGGATTCCTCAGCTGGAAACTTGCTTCATGAATGTTAAAGATTGCAAAGTGTGATAGAGTTCACCGTGTTTATACCTGAAAGCTGCTTGGGATTAAAACAGCAGTCTGTAATGGTTGTTTCTCACTAACTCCTTGTGCAGACAGCTGTCGTTCCAAAACATCATCTCCAGGGCAGACCTTCATTTGGGGCATGTGTTTATTCAGAAGATTTCTGCTCTCCTCTCCAAGGAGAACTTGAAGGCCAATTAGTCTTCCTAAAGAAATGCATTAATGGGTGCAACACGTAAAGGAGCACCAACAAAAGTCTCTTCTGCTGAAGCATCCGGAAATATTTTAACTCTGCTGATTTATTCCTCCTAGGGAAAGCAAATAAACTGACCCAGCATATGTTGGTTTTTATGTTTTTAATAGTTTCACGCAGGCATTAATGCAGATATAAGATTCTCTTACCCTGTGTTAGGAACACAAGACACTCAATTCATCAGGTGTATAAAGGGCCGAAACCCTGACTGGTTTTGTTTTTCCTTACCAAAATGCAATTAAAATACAAATTCCACTTTCTCATTGCATCAAATTTGTGAAAAGGAGATATTTTCTTGCAATAAATGCCTAAAGATTTCGTTACATGAGCAGCAGAGCATAGTAGAAGTGCATAATAAATCAGCCTAAATTCTAGCTGTGTCTAAAAGGTTTATAGAAAGCTCTCTATCCGTTTTTCACACTCTAAAATCTGAATTATAATTAATTTCAGGAATCAACCAACCTACCCCTTACTTTAAAAACGTCAAGCTAAGGAGTGCATTATGTGAGATTACAATTAATCAGACGTGGAGGCGCGCACACACACACACGCACACGTCTTCCCACTTAAATTCTATGGCCAAAAAAATATTACAGCAGCCTTGACAGATACTAAATGATCTTTTCAAATAATACTCCCTGGTGATGAATGTTGCAGTTCCGCAGCCTTGTGCTAATACAGAGCTTTTTCGGCAGTGAGCAGGCATCATTTGACAACTCCTGCATTAACTCTAATGACATGCTGATGGCCCTGACACTCCTCTCAGCTCTCTGGGATGCACTACCCCATCTGGAAAGAACTCCAGGGATAGAAGAGCCCAGCGTGCTAAATTATATGAAAAGAATTATCAACGTTGGCAAAAACATTAGTGAAACATTACACATAACTGTTCCGTAGGACAGTGTTGTTATTTACTCATTTTCTTGCACAGATTAAAGGAGTTATTTATAGCTGCTGTCTTTGGCCCTGATAGTGCCTTCTAGTCTAATATTGCCCTGCTGTAAGGCAACAGGGCTTTCTCTGCCTAATCCTCTTTAAAATCTTGGGTAGCCTGGGCTGCAGTCACGATGCCCTCGAGAAACCCAAGTTCAGTTTTAGAGCAGAGCGCTGGTATTTTTCTCCATCCGTGGCAGGAGCACACCCAAGGGAAGGGCTGTGTGGGCACCCCCTGCTCTGGGCAGGGTCCTGCCCATGCCCTGGCTCTGCCCTGCAGAGGTTGAGCAGCCCTCATGCTTGGAGGGAGGACATCCAGGTCATGAACCCCACCCAGAGTTAGAGCAGACCAAAATATGAGCTCTCCCTGCCCTCCTCTGCAGCAGTACCTGACCTTCCCTCCTCTCCTGCCCTGCAATTCCACCAAGGGAAGGCAGCTCCCTTCCCTGCCTCAGCTCCTGAGCTGCTAATGAAAAGCTGGACAGAGCCTGTACAAGGCAATATCCCAAAAATATCATTTTGCTTTGCTGTCAGCAGCGAGGGGTGAGGAACAAAAATAACAGCTCCCTAATTTAATGTGGATTTCGAATAAAAACACTTCCCCTTCCATTTATCTACCTGTGGAGCTATTTTTGTCCAGTTCACTGGGAGGATTGCTGCATTCTGTTATGCCCAAAATATTTTGCTTCTTTAATCACTGCACAGGGTTCCCACCTGCAGTAAGTGGTCTGAGCAGAAAAGAGAAATTTATTTCAGCTACCAGCCAGAGATCAAATTCATCTCTCATCAATTATTTGGGACACTCTTGTTTCCAGCAGTTTCTCCTCTTAATAAAACTGATCACAGCTGAATGTTTGGCTGCTTCTGTGGAAAATGCCAAGACTTGTTATTTCATTATACATGTATTCTTCTTACCTGTATATTCTCTGGAAGGATTTTATATATAAGTGATGAGCATTGTCTGGTTGACAAAGTGTGACTAAAGTACAAGCCAAAGAGCTGGAAGATAAATTCGTCCTTGTAGTGCTGCTGCTGATTTTATATGCAAGAATTAATAAAAAGTGCTTTTCCTTCGCCCCTCTATCAGAGGCAGAGCTGGCAGTTTGGTGTTTTGGGGAAAGGAAAAATAATAATGCAGAAAAACATCTTGGCAAAGCCATCACCTGATCCAGCACTGAAAGGACAACACAAGGTTTGTACAGCCCACCAGGGAAGAGCTGACAGAGTACAGGATGGCCTTGCCCCTAAGAAAGCTCTTCCATAAGTTGGGAACAAAATGCTGGCATCAAGTGATACAGACTTAGAGACTATACTGCTTTTTTCTCTCTTGTAGGTCACAGGATATGGTCTCAAAAAAAAAAAAAAAAAAAAAAAAAAAAATCCCTTTGCAAATCCCAGCCCACCCCTACAGCAGCTCCAGAGAATGGGAAAGCAGAGTCAGATATTGCAGAGTCAAGGAGCAAAGAGGAGAGGAGACCAAGAGTGATGCAAAACCAGCCTGGGAAGGGCTGGAAGCACGGCAGGAGGTTCTGTCAGCTCCGGAGGGGCAGCAAAGCTCACCAGGAGCCACAGCTCTGCAGTGACACAACCCAGGGAGGAGAAAACCTCAGGCAAACCCTCCCCAGCCCTGCAGGGAGATCTGGGGAGGGTCTCTGCCATCCCAAGGGGCAGTCAGCCTGTCCCAGCACCCACCAGGGCAGATCACAGGATCCGTCACTGGAAACACAGAGGGCTCTCTTGGAGGAGCTGTGCTGACAGCTTCCCAGAACCAGGAGAGGACAGAGGCACACGGGGACATGAGCAAGGTGTCCCTGCCACCGTGGGCTTGGCACTGGAAAGGCAGCAGAGGGGGAGGTGCTGGGAACAGGCATGTTTCCCCGTGTCTCCCTTTGAGCATGGCACTGCCCCAGGAGGGATTAGAGTGAGAAGTCAGGGCTCCTTCCTTGGCCACCAGGAGCTCAGCACCTCATGAAAGAGACTCTGGCAGCTTTGGGGACCCTCAGCATGCAGGTCCAAAGCAAAAACCCTTCCTGCCCTTGAATAAAGGGCTTTCGACTGCTGCTGGAGGACTAAAAGCACATTCTCATTCCCCAGGATGAGAAAGCCAAGAGAAGGAACTGAGACCCCACAGAAGCACTGGAGAACAGAACAGGTTTCTGAGGATTTAAAGTCTTCAAGTTAGTGAAAACATCAGGAGAAATCCCTGCAAGGGTTGGGCACATCATGAGTGAAATCAGGAGAGAGAGGCCTGGTTGTGTCTCAAGGACTTTCCTCCTCCAGCCTTTGAAGATGTAAACACCAAGTGTCACTTGCTCTGGTTCAGAAGACCAGCTCCAAACCCACTAAATGAGTGGAGTCTTGCCATTCAGCACAAGGACTCTGGGATTGCCTCTTCTATCTTGCACAGGTCATTTCACCTTCCTTTTCTCTCGCTTTATCACTTTGGAAAGCAAGAATAATTCAATTCTGCTACTTGAGCCGATTACCCTTTGAGATCTCCCAGTTCACCTTTGAGGCCTCCCAGTGGGAATTGCCAGGCTGCTTTATCACAGCCAGAGTCTAAGACCAGTGCTGGCAAAGCACAACAGAAGACCTCAGCCTTGGATGTCTAATTAGAGCTCCAGGTTCTAGTGGGAACATGGTACTTACTCTAGAATATGAAGAAATTGTCTTGCTTCTACTAAAAGAATTGACTAAAGAGATAGAAAAAAAATTGAATGGCATAATGGCAAAGGTTAACAAACTCGAGGGAATCATTAGACAAACTTTGAGATGATCAGTTTTATAAAAGAGCAGAATCAAAGATAATGGAATTCAACTGTTTCAACTCAGCTTTCCTCATTTTCCTCAGCTGAGAAAACATCATAAACCCATGTCAAACACAAGTGTTAAATGGTAATTTCTACAACATTTCTCCTTGAGCATTGGGTTTAAATGAGGCTTTGTAAAGTAAAGGCTGGTGACTATTTAACCTGCTGTAGTGGAAAGGCATTTAAGGTATTAAACATGATTTAAAATTATTGTTATAACCCATCATTTTCTAATCCCTTAACTCTTCGGGAGGATTGAAAATAAATTATATAAGCTTTAGTAAACAAATAAATATACCATATAGAGAACAAAAATTGAAGAAGATTACCTGGGCGGAGACAGATGCACTGCAAGTGTGGTTTAAGGGAGTTTCCCAAAGTATCTTGATGAATTAAGAACCTAATTCTTATTTATGGAAACACTTAGGAGCTATGATAAAGGACAGATTTTCTTCAGCAAAATTTTTAACTAAAAATACATGACAGAAGTACTTACTTCATGATTTTTATGACAACAAAAATACAGTGCCAAAAGGCTCCTGGAGCTCCTGATTGCTTTCATTTCATTTCTCACCGCAAAAGTGAAACAAGAGAACGAAGGGGAGATTATATTGCCAGCTTTCTCATTATTAATGGCAGAGGAAATAGCTGCCTTAATGCATTTGATTACATCTTAATAATCACAGTCACCCAGCTCCCTTTTAAACACGCCAGATTCTGTAACAGAAAAATATCTTTACGCCGACCACAAACCGTTCAGCCCCGACCACTGACAAGTTGTGACAACTGCACTGAGCCTGCTGGGAGAGTGTAAATATAACTGGCTTTGCACCCCCGTGAGTATCATCTGTCACCAGGGGAGCATTATCAGGGCTCAGCGAAGGCAGGGTTGGGCGCTGCACAAGTTTCCTGAGGTGCTTCAGGAATCCTAAAAAGAGCAGCGCTCCAGCACATGGAAGGAAAGGCTGCTCTGTAAGTATGCCCAAAGCCAGAGCTGCCCTCTGAATTCCTGATCAGGGATGTTCCTGGGGGAAAAAAATTGTTTAATACTGGTAGAGCTGTCCGAGGAAAAAAATTCTGCACCTGAAGTGTGCCCAAATGCTGAGATAAGGTTATCGAGTGTGCCAAGCTGTTAAGAAAATCTGATCTTTAGCAGAGAAGTAAAAATCAATCACTGGAATGTAACTGAAACTTCCCAAGCCTGAAATAGTTTTTCTTGGATTTGAGCTAAAGAGGTGCAGAAGGCTTTCAGGAGTTGCTTGACTTCTTTTTTCCTGTTTCACACCTCCCTGCAAGGTCCTGGTCTCTTCCTGAAAGCTGACCAGCCAAAGCTTGCAGAAATTGCAGCGTGGCTCATAAACTGCATCAGCCTTGGCCTTTTGTCCGGTGCCCAGCAGAACCAGAAGTCAGAACTGAGCCTCCTTTGTGAGAAGAGAGTCAGCAGTCACCCAGAAAGAGCAGGAATGCAAATCCACCACCCAAGGGAAACACAGACCTGTCAGTGACAGCTGCCTCTGACCACAGCTTTGTGTTCTCCTTCATTTGCTGTGAAGTGAAAGAAATTAGAAGTTTGATAATTAGATGTTTCTCTAATTAAAAAAAAAAAAAAAAAGAAATCTAAATAATCACATGCATCAGCTCATGTAGTGGGACCCTGCACTAGGATAAGCAGGTGAGATCCAGCAAGGCAGAGATGCACGATTTTTTCTACCCACCAGACTTTCCTGTTGCCTAAAACCCCAGGAGCATGGTCTCAGCTCCTTCCTTAGTCCCTCACAGGTGGTTGTCCAGAGCGAGATCCTAGAGGGATGGAAATGAGAGAAGTGTGAAAATGGAAAAAAAAATAAAGCAATCAGGAAGAATCACAGGAGGAACAGTAGTTCAGCACTGCCCTGAGACTGCTGTAAAAGGATGCTGCATATGGGAAGGGAATAATCTATTCTTCACGTGCACGGTAGGTTAGACAAGAAATAATGAGATAAAATTACAGCTAGGGAAATTCAATTCAGACATCAGGAAATACTTTCTAATGGTAAGGACTGTTATGTCCTGAAGCAGATAGCTTAGGGACACTGGGGAACAGACGGGTGTTGGTGTTTTAAAGAGGCAGATGAACTAAATGAACTCCTCAGGTCTCCTCCAAGCCCATTTGCTTTAATTTAGGGTAAATCAGATCAAATTTTTCCATAGAGTCTTGCATCTCTACGACCCCTAAATTAGCAGGCATGGTGGATGTGCTTAATTCTGAGTTAACAGTGCCTAGGGATTTTTTTTTTTTTTTTTTTTTTAAGAAGAGCATACAAACCTCGTGGTTATAATTATAGTATTTTATGATATATTTTTATCACAATTACACACAGACTATAGCTCCATTTAATCCAAGAATGTCATTAGACATCTGGCTACATGGCCTTCACTCTGTCAAGAACATCAGCCATTTCAAATAATGGTTTTCAACTGCTCCCAAAAAAATCATTCACTTGTTACAAGGCATCAGGTCTCTGGATTTAACTACCTCAAACACTTCGGTGTTGCTCCCTGGAATGGCTCAGTTTAGCAGTACTCTGCCTGGACAGTTTCTGATAGAGTGCATTGTAAAAATTCTGCGAGAGAAGCACTTTTTGGGGGGTGATTTATTTAGTGTTGCCACTTATTTTTATCAAAATCACAAGCTAGACAGCTGACCTAATGAGGCAATAAAGGAAACCTTACAGTTCCCCTGCATGCAAAAACCAAAGAAAGACTGTGGTGGTGGTCACTGAAAATCTGATCTTGCCACCCATTGCACGCACTGGCTTCAACCCAGCAAAGCACTTAAGTGCATGCTTAATTTTAAGCATACAGGTAGAGCCATTTAAACTAATGGAATCATTTAAGTGCTTTGCTGGATCAGGGCCAGCCTGCTCAGCATCTTGCAGTGTCAAGTACGCAGAGCAAGGGCTTCATCTAATTGCATCAGGCTTTAATTGACAAAAATCAAAGTACTGCAGCATTCAGACCGAGCCCATCTCTCTCAGGCTGCTATTCTAATCACAGTGAGTAGCACAGGGTTTGCTCATGCTGTCCCAGTGCCTCAAGTGTCCTGTTGGATTTGATCCACCGTGCCTCATCTCTGGCATAAGCTCTTTCCCAGCACCTCTTGTCTAAGTTTTCCATCCAGCTCACTCTCATCGAAACACCCCATTTGTTCACCTGCCCCAATGATCACACAACATGATTATGCAGTCTTTCATACCAAGTGTGTTCTATTACCTGCTATTTTCTCCCTCTGACAAACATTTAAGATTAGGCTGTGTACTCCTTTAGAAAGTGATTTTACTTACTTTTTACAATTTTTCATGCATCTGTGAAAGTACAAAAAAATTAATTGGGAGAAATGTTTTGATGCTGCAGCAGCTGAAGAGAGAAGATCACACAATGGAAAAACCTAAAACCTCCATAACCTGAACTGTCCTCCCCTTACATTTATAACTTATTATTCAACTGCAAGCAAAAGAATACTGTGCCCACAATGACACAATAGTTCTCACCTCTATTTAAGCTCTTACTTTGCAGTTCTGAAACAGAACATTTGAGGGGGGGGAGAAGCGAACCAACACAACTAATTTAGCGCGGATGTAAAATTAACTTCTCGCCACAGTGTGTTCCTTTAAGCATAGTTATGAAAGGGGGAAAAAAATGGCATGTCTGGGAATTTGTCAGACTATTGCATTGAGTTAATGCAATTACTGAAAAGGGGTGATTGAGAGCTGTGAGGGGAGTGTGGGCAGAGTACAGTGAGTGAACTGAGAGTCCTCTGCATCTGTACAGCCCCACTCACACGAGCAAGGCCTTTGCCTCAACTGCTTTCATCCAAGCATGAAACAAGTGCAGGGCTGAGCCACAAGCCAGAAACAGAAGATACAGCTAACAAAAGAGCAACTAAGAAAGATGGGAAGAAGTTTCCAGAAATACAAGTGGAGTTTGAAACACCTTTTGTCATTATATTTTTCCACAGTCACGGCTAGAAATTAATCATATTTAATCTATTGTTTATGAGCAGACCTAGGTCTGAAAGGCAAATTTTCCTAGCAAATAGGGAAATAGTAAGAAATACTAAAGAAATATTAAGAGGGAGGTGGGAAGAGTCACGTAGTTGAACCTTGCAATGGCAATATTTCTCTAGTAGTTCTCTGAAATGTAACTGTGCCTTCAGAAATGCAACCACATTTTCCTGTGCTTTCTGCAGGAAGCAAAATTCTGCAGTTAATTGCTCAGGAAACAGCTTTTTGCAACACCTAGAAACAAAATGCCACTGAACAGTGACCAACCTCCCAGCAGCTGAGGGAAGCAAAATCCCCCAGGACTGTTTGTCTCCCTCTTTGTGTTCTGGTAAAACCTGTGCTGAAACCATCCCATAACACAGGCAGGGAAGCAGGAATAATTCAAACACGGATAATATTTAACATATCAACACATTTTAGCTTGCAAACAGGATTCATCATCTTGCAGTCTGAAGAAACATAAGCATGGCAGAAATGGTGTTGGGTTTCTAACCTCTTTCAAAAGGAGGCAGGAGTGTGTAAGACACGTGCAGCAACTTGAATGAAGCAAAATTTCAAAACCAACCTGAAATGGGTCTTTCTGAAGAAAGATTTTATCTTTCAGGAGCTCTGTAAATCTTTGATTTCTGTGATGCCCTCTTAGAATTTGAGCCTTTGTACACGCTTATAAAACAGGTAAAAATTAGTGAGCCTCAACGCAGACACTGAACTGAACACGGATTTGGATACAGCAGCAATTTTGAAGCTCTAGACTGCAGGTACACCTGCACATCCCACTGATAACACAAAGTCATCAGCACACTTCTGGACTGGATTATTCCTGGGGGTGAACTCTGAATGAACATGTGAGGTTTCCAATTGCCCTTTGCAACTACCTCACACATAAGGCTCGCTTTCTAAAATGACAAATACGATGACATAAAAATCAGTTCAATGAAAAACTAATTTTAAAATGTCAACAAGACCATCTCTTAGCATTTACTCAGATCTCATGTCCAGTCCTGCAACTCCACAGTGGCTGTCTCTACCAAGGTGTTTTCCCTAAAAAACCCACTTTTTAGCTATAAAAGAAATCAAACACCTTCTTCTTCTTTTTTTGTGACTGTCCCATGGAAAAGGACTATTCATTATTAACTTGAAATTTAGCCTTTAATCATATCTGCTCAGCACAGGGCTGAAGCCGTCATGCAATGCACAGCTTTCCTGCACAGCATATGGTATTTGAAAAGCGAGTAGAAGGGAAAAATGACAGACAGGAAAAGGTTCAGACTTCTGTAGCCTTGGTTTTGCACTGTGTGGTAATTATACTGAAGAATTCATGACTCACTTTGGTGCACTACTGTGCGCTGCTAAATTAGAATTTTGGCAAGGACACCAGACAAATGATGAAATATATAATATTGGTTTCTCTAGCATAGCTCATCACTATAGTTCTCATGGTGTTTCAAAGGGCTTTTTTTAGCACTCTGGGAAAACAAGGTCTTTTTTAAACAAGAAAAACATACTGAATCAAAAAAGTGCTGTACAGAAGTCAGCAGAAATAGATAAAATTCCTCTTTAAAAAAACCAGCCTTTCAGGTAGTTTGAGTAATTGCTCTCTAAGACTTATTTCTGAGTCTACACAGAGCATCTGACATGGAGACTACTAAAAGCTGTTGTGCATTAAGGCATAAGTGTGATGTGGAGATGAAGCTCTTCCACCATATAACATTCATAAGAAAATGTTTTCTTTACACCAGCTCACAAATGTGCATTATCAAAATGATTTACATAAAGGCTCCCCAGTCGTATGACAACTGCAATGAGGCCAGGCACATTGGAAGACGTACACATTGGGACAGCACTTAAGTTAACTCTTAAAGGCAAATTCT